>NC_090385.1:15097302-16297302 GCF_036365525.1 Heterodontus francisci
CTCTTGAATTGGATCTTCCAAAATGCATCACCTCGCATTTGCCCTGATTGAACTCCATCTGCCATTTCTCTGCCCAACTCTCCAATCTATCTATATTCTGCTGTATTCTCTGACAGTCCCCTTCACTATCTGCTACTCCACCAATCTTAGTGTCGTCTGCAAACTTGCTAATCAGTCCACCTATACTTTCCTCCAAATCATTAATGTATATCACAAACAACAGTGGTCCCAGCACGGATCCCTGTGGAACACCACTGGTCACACGTCTCCATTTTGAGAAACTCCCTTCTACTGCTACTCTCTGTCTCCTGTTGCCCAGCCAGTTCTTTATTCATCTAGCTAGTACACCTTGGACCCCAAGCGCCTTCACTTTCTCCATCACCCTGCCATGGGAAACCTTATCAAACGCCTTACTGAAGTCCATGTATATGACATCGACAGCCCTTCCCTCATCAATCAACTTTGTCACTTCCTCAAAGAATTCTATTAAGTTGGTAAGACATGACCTTCCCTGCACAAAACCATGTTGCCTATCACTGATGAGCCCATTTTCTTCCAAATGGGAATAGATCCTATCCCTCAGTATCTTCTCCAGCAGCTTCCCTACCACTGACGTCAGGCTCACCGGTCTATAATTACCTGGATTATCCCTGCTACCCTTCTTAAACAAGGGGACAACATTAGCAATTCTCCAGTCCTCCGGGACCTCACCCGTGTTTAAGGATGCTGCAAAGATATCTGTTAAGGCCCCAGCTATTTCCTCTCTCGCTTCCCTCAGTAACCTGGGATAGATCCCATCCGGACCTGGGGACTTGTCCACCTTAATGCCCTTTAGAATACCCAACACTTCCTCCCTCCTTATGCCAACTTGACCTAGAGTAATCAAACATCTGTTCCTAACCTCAACATCCGTCATGTCCCTCTCCTCGGTGAATACCGATGCAAAGTACTTGTTTAGAATCTCACCCATTTTCTCTGAGTCCAAGCATAACATTCCTCCTTTGTCCTTTAGTGGGCCAATCCTTTCTCTAGTTACCCTCTTTCTCCTTATATATGAATAAAAGGCTTTGGGATTTTCCTTAACCCTGTTTGCTAAAGATATTTCATGACCCCTTTTAGCCCTCTTAATTCCTCGTTTCAGCTTGGTCCTACATTCCCGATATTCTTTCAAAGCTTCGTCTTTCATCAGCCGCCTAGACCTTATGTATGCTTCCTTTTTCCTCTTAGCTAGTCTCACAATTTCACCTGTCATCCATGGTTCCCTAATCTTGCCATTTCTATCCCTCATTTTCACAGGAACATGTCTCTCCTGCACGCTAATCAACCTCTCTTTAAAAGCCTCCCACATATCACATGTGGATTTACCTTCAAACAGCTGCTCCCAATCTACATTTCCCAGCTCCTGCCGAATTTTGGTATAGTTGGCCTTCCCCCAATTTAGCACTCTTCCTTTAGGACCACTCTCGTCTTTGTCCATGAGTATTTTAAAGCTTACGGAATTGTGATCACTATTCCCAAAGTAGTCCCCTACTGAAACTTCAACAACCTGGCCGGGCTCATTCCCCACCACCAGGTCCAGTATGGCCCCTTCCCGAGTTGGACTATTTACATACTGCTCTAGAAAACCCTACTGGATGCTCCTTACAAATTCTGCTCCATCTGGACCTCTAACACTAAGCGAATCCCAGTCAATGTTGGGAAAATTAAAATCTCCTATCACCACCACCCTGTTGCTCCTACATCTTTCCATAATCTGTTTACATATTTGTACCTCTATCTCATGCTCGCTGTTGGGAGGCCTGTAGTACAGCCCCAACATTGTTACCGCACCCTTCCTATTTCTGAGTTCTGTCCATATTGCCTCACTGCTCGAGTCCTCCATAGTGCCCTCCTTCAGCACAGCTGTGATATCCTCTTTGACCAGTAATGCAACTCCTCCACCCCTTTTACCTCCCTCTCTATCCCGCCTGAAGCATCGATATCCTGGGATATTTAGTTGCCAATCATGCCCTTCCCTCAACCAAGTCTCAGTAATAGCAATAATATCATACTCCCAGGTACTAATCCAAGCCCTAAGTTCATCTGCCTTACCTACTACACTTCTTGCATTAAAACAAATGCACCTCAGACCACCAGTCCCTTTATATTCATCATCTGCTCCCTGCCTGCTCTTCCCCTTAGTCACACTGACTTCATTATCTAGTTCCTTACAGGCTTTTGTTACTACCTCCTTACTGTCAACTGACCTCAATTGGTTCCCATCCCCCTGCCACATTAGTTTAAACCCTCCCCAACAGCGTTAGCAAAAGCACCTCCAAGGACATTGGTTCCAGTCCGGCCCAGGTGTAGACCGTCCAATTTGTAATAGTCCCACCTCCCCCAGAACCGGTCCCAATGTCCCAAAAATCTGAACCCCTCCTTCCTGCACCATCTCTCAAGCCACGCATTTATCCTGACTATTCTTTCATTTTTACTCTGACTATCACGTGGCACTGGTAGTAATCCTGAGATTACTACCTCTGAGGTCCTACTTTTTAACTTGTCTCCTAACTCCCTAAACTCTGCTTGTAGGACCTCATCCGTTTTTTACCTATATCATTAGTGCCTATGTGCACAATGACAACTGGCTGTTCACCCTCCCCCTTTAGAATGTTCTGCAGCCGATCTGAGACATCCCTGACCCGTGCACCTGGGAGGCAACATACCATTCGGGAGCCTCGTTTTCGACCACAGAACCGCCTATCTACTCCCCTTACAATCGAATCCCCTACGACTATAGCCCTTCCACTCTTTTTCCCGCCCTTCTGAACAGCAGAGCCAGCCACGGTGCCATGGACCTGGCTACTGCCGCCTTCCCCTGGTGAGCCATCTCCCTCAACAGTATCCAAAACGGTATACTTGTTTTGGAGGGAGATGACCGCAGGGGACTCCTGCGCTGCCTTCCTGCTCTTTCTCTGCCTTTTGGTCACCCATTCCCTTTCTCCCTCAGCAATCCTAATCTGCGGTGTGACCAATTCACTAAACGTGCTATCCACGACCTCCTCAGCATCGCGCATGCTCCAAAGTGAGTCCATCCACAGCTCGAGAGCCGTCATGCGGTCTAACAAGAGCTGCAGTTGGACACACTTCCTGCACGTGAAGGAGTCAGGGACATCAGCCATGTCCCTGAGCTCCCACATTGAGCAAGAGGAGCATGACACGGGTCTGAGATCTCCTGCCATTTTTAATCTTAAGCTTAACTTAGTTAAATGAAAAAGGAACGAAAAGTTTTTACCAATCACAATAAAACCAGAGAAATCGAAAAAGCCTTACCTTATAAACACCCCACCGAGTCCTTTTTTTTTTGGTTAGAGGAGGAGGGCGGGTGGGAGACACGACAAGTGTGGTGTCTCGGGTTCAGAAACCGCCCAAATATATAGTGTTTTACTTACCCAGCAGCCCCCTGGCCTCCGCCGAAAAACAAAAGGAAATTAAATTTACTTTCAAACTGACCTTCCCAGCTGCTCACTCGCTCACACTCTGCTCCCGAAAAAGCTGCTGCAATGAAAGGAAAGTTATTTTAAACCGCCCAAATATATCGTGTTTTACTTACCCAGCAGCCCCCTGGCCTCCGCCGAAAAACAAAAGGAAATTAAATTTACTTTCAAACTGACCTTCCCAGCTGCTCACTCGCTCACACTCTGCTCCCGAAAAAGCTGCTGCACTGAAAGGAAAGTTATTTTAAACCGCCCAAATATATAGTGTTTTACTTACCCAGCAGCCCCCTGGCCTCCGCCGAAAAACAAAAGGAAATTAAATTTACTTTCAAACTGACCTTCCCAGCTGCTCACTCGCTCACACTCTGCTCCCGAAAAAGCTGCTGCACTGAAAGGAAAGTTATTTTAAACCGCCCAAATATATAGTGTTTTACTTACCCAGCAGCCCCCTGGCCTCCGCCGAAAAACAAAAGGAAATTAAATTTACTTTCAAACTGACCTTCCCAGCTGCTCACTCGCTCACACTCTGCTCCCGAAAAAGCTGCTGCAATGAAAGGAAAGTTATTTTAAACCGCCCAAATATATCGTGTTTTACTTACCCAGCAGCCCCCTGGCCTCCGCCGAAAAACAAAAGGAAATTAAATTTACTTTCAAACTGACCTTCCCAGCTGCTCACTCGCTCACACTCTGCTCCCGAAAAAGCTGCTGCACTGAAAGGAAAGTTATTTTAAACCGCCCAAATATATAGTGTTTTACTTACCCAGCAGCCCCCTGGCCTCCGCCGAAAAACAAAAGGAAATTAAATTTACTTTCAAACTGACCTTCCCAGCTGCTCACTCGCTCACACTCTGCTCCCGAAAAAGCTGCTGCACTGAAAGGAAAGTTATTTTAAACCGCCCAAATATATAGTGTTTTACTTACCCAGCAGCCCCCTGGCCTCCGCCGAAAAACAAAAGGAAATTAAATTTACTTTCAAACTGACCTTCCCAGCTGCTCACTCGCTCACACTCTGCTCCCGAAAAAGCTGCTGCAATGAAAGGAAAGTTATTTTAAACCGCCCAAATATATCGTGTTTTACTTACCCAGCAGCCCCCTGGCCTCCGCCAAAAAACAAAAGGAAATTAAATTTACTTTCAAACTGACCTTCCCAGCTGCTCACTCGCTCACACTCTGCTCCCGAAAAAGCTGCTTCCCAGCTGCTCACTCGCTCACACTCTGCTCCCGAAAAAGCTGCTGCAATGAAAGGTCATAGGGAGCCTTGAACGGTGGAAGCGAAAGAGGAAATTGTGGAGTAAGAGACTTGCACCATTAATGATCCCACTCCATAACTTCCTGGGACATTCTCATTGCTCTGCAATTACTTCTGCCACAGACAGTAAGAAGGTAATTATCATTGCACAGCCGCCATCGAAATCAATGGCATTCAGGATTTTCCAGCGTTTGAGCTAATTTTCACGCCACTTAAAAATTCTGGACAAAGTGGTCTGGCAGCAGTGTGATTTATTTATTTAAATGGAGAGAGATTGCAGAACTCTGAGATGCAGAGGGATCTTTGTGCCTGAGTACACGAAACACTAAATGTTAGTGTGCGGGTACAGCAAGTGATTAAGAAGGCAAATGCAATGTTGTTGTTTATTGCAAGGAATATCAAAGTAGAGAAGTTTAGTTACGGTTGTACAGGGCATCAGTGAGACCACACACATCTGGACTATTGTGTACCGTTTTAGTCTCCTTACTTAAGAAAGGATATCATTGCATTGGAAGTAGTTTAGAGAAGGGTCTTATGAGGAAAGGTTGGACAGATTGGGTCTGTATTCATTCAAGTTTAGAAGGATGAGAGGTGATCTTATTGAACCATATAAGATCCTGAGGGGGTTTGACAGGGTGGATGGTGAAAAGATGTTTCCCCTTGTGGGAGAGACTAAAACTAGGGGCCACAGTTTAAAAATAAGGGGTCTCCCATTTAAGACAGAGATGATAAACATTTGATAAGGTGCCACATCAAAAGTTATTGCAGAAAATAAAAGCTCATGGTATAGGGGTAACATATTGGCATGGATAGAAGATTGGCTAGCTAACAGGAAACAGCGAGTAGGCATAAATGGATCATTCTCTGTTTGCAAGATGTAATGAGTGGTGTGCCACAGGGATCTGTGCTGGGGCCTCAACTTTTTACAATTTATATAAATGACTTAGATGAAGGGACGGAAGGTATGTTTGCTAAATTTTCTGATGATATAAAGATAGGTAGGAAAGTAACTTGTGAAGATTACATAAGGAGGCTACAAAGGGATAAAGATAGGTTAAGTGAGTGGGAAAAGACCTGGCAAATGGAGTATAATGTGGGAAAGTGTGAAATTGTCCACTTTGGCAGGAAGAATAAAAAAGAAGCATATTATCTAAATGGTGAGAGATTGCAGAGCTCTGAGATGCCGAGGGATCTGGGTGGCCCAGTGCATGAATCGCAAAAGGTTAGTATGCAGGTACAGCACGTAATTAGGAAAGCGAATAGAATGTTATCATTTATCACGAGGGGAATTGAATACAAAAGTAGGGAGGTTATGCTTCAGTTATACAGGGCATTGATGAGACCACATCTGGAGTACTGTGTACAGTACTGGTCTCCTTATTTAAGGAAGGATGTAAATGCATTGGAGGCAGTACAGAGAAGGTTTACTAGACTAATACCTGGAATGGGCGGGCTGTCTTACGAGGAAAGATTGAACAGGCCAGGCTTGCATCCGCTAGAATTTAGAAGAGTAAGAGGCGACTTGATTGAAACATATAAGATCCTGAGGGGTCTTTACAGGGTGGATGTGGAAAGGATGTTTCCCCTTGTGGGAGAATCTAGAACTAGGGGTCACTGTTTAAAAATAAGGGGTCACCCATTTAAGACAAATATGAGGAGAATTTTTTTTCTCCTAGAGGGTTGTAAGTCTTTGGAATTCTCTTCCTCAAAAGGCGATGGAAGCAGAGTCTTTGAATATTTTTAAGGCAGAGTTAGATAGATTCTTGATAAGCAAGGGGGTGGAAGGTTATCGGGGGTAGGTGGAAATGTGGAGTAATCAGTTCAGCCATGAATGTATTGAACGGCGGAGCAGACTTGAGTGGCCTACTCCTGCTCCTAATTCGTATGTTCGTATGAGGAGGAACTTTTTCTCTCAGAGTCGTGAGTCTGTGGAACTCTCTTCCCCAGAGAGTGGTAGAAGCAGGGTCATTGAATGTTTTTAAAGCAGAGATAGACAGATTCTTGACAAACAAGGGAGTTAAAGGATATCGGGGGTAGCAAGAAAGTGAAGTTGTGTCCACAAACAGAGCAGCCATGATCTTACAGAATGGTGGAGCAGACTTGAGGCCGAATAGCCGACTCCTGCCCCTGCTTCATATATGATTTGTTGCCCCAACAGCAAGTTAATGTTAAAAAATATATTACTGTTGCAAAGATCAAACAACCAGGATATTTGAACATCCACTTGCTCCACCTGGAGTTTGCAGTTCTAATATTGCAGTCCTGTATGTCCAGAGCCCATTCAATTTATGGGATTGGTTTCAGAATTTAAAAGACCCCTTCTCTTGCTTTCCACAGTGATCAACCTCACTAAGGCCAGTAACACATCAAATGTACCTATCAAATAACTCTACTTTGATTGAAACACTGGTGATTAATAATCAGTGATGAGTAAATTGATGTACATTTATCTCAAAAACACGTCACGCCCATCTACCCAAAGGACAGTATATTTGTCAGTTTTCACCGTCCATTAAGATTTGTGATCTTCAGTCTCATTCAAACCCAGAAGTCTTCAATTACTTAGAATTCACAGTTAGCTTGCATAGTTCATTTTATGCCTTTATTATCCACAAAAATAAAAGTCAAAAATTGTTGCAATTCTAAATGATTCACAATTTGTAATGTAATGTCTTGGAGTGACCTCAATTCATAAAACACTCAGAGCAGCGAACCTGACAAAAGTGCTGAAACTTGACAGCTTCAAATAATTGTACCTTAAAATTTTATTTGAAGAAGTTATAGTTCTGTTAACTGAAAGCTTTCCCTCACTCCAGATGGTGAATGTGCCGTCTGTTCAGCTCTTTGATTGGTGCTGAGTGCCTGATTCACAACTGTGCTCGCTGCGTATCTTCTAAACAGAAAACCATTAAAACCAGCAAGATGGGCAGATGAGACAGCAAAGATTTACAGTGTACATCATCAAACTCGCAGGAAGATGTGGGCCAATCTGAGAAAAAATAAATTATGAACCAATAACGTTCTGAAAGGGTTCTGATCAGTGTTGAATCTCAGCTAACCAAGGTGTTCTATTTATTCTGTTTCTTTAAACGCCATGGTTTTCTGACATTTTCTGTTTCCACTGACAAGTGAGTCAGTAACCAGAGAACTGAAGTGGAGATGAGAATTTATTGTATGCAGCAAGTTGTCATGATCTGGAATGCACAGCCTGAAAGGGCAGTGGAAGCAGATTCAATAATAATTTTCAAAAGGAAATTGGATAAACACTTTAAGGGACAAAATATTTGCAAGGCAATGGGGTAAAAGCAGAGGAGTCGGACTAATTTCAAAGAGATGGCACAGGCACGATGGGCCAAATGGCCTCCATCTGTGCAGTATGATAATACGAGTACACTCTGCAAGTTCTGACCAGCTACTGGAGGGTCACACCTCCTGGATTTCAAACAAGGTCAGCTAGCCAATGGAAAACAACTAGAAATTGTAAAATAATTAATTAATGTCCTGGGACAGCAATAATATGCTATTTAATCACTAATATAAAGAGATATCAAAATATGGTGGCAGACAGAAATATCAAGACTTCAGGGATGCCCTGAAGTCCCTTTATCACCCTCAACTTTTAAATTATAGAAACCACCGACTGATATCCCAGTTTGATGAATGTCCACCAGTTTGCCAAGATTCCTACAGGCTCAGTTTGGGAAATGACTGCAAAAATCCAAAATTCAACCAAAACCCTTTTTTCTTCACTCAATGCTGCTGCCAATCATAGCTTTAAGAAGTACTTTCTCAGCAGTGATTTAAAATAAAGGAAACTGCATTGATATAGCAGCTTTTATGTTTTCAGGACATCACAGGCAGGTAAATAGGGTTAAGGTACAGATCAGCCATGATCTCATTGAATGGCAAGTCAGGTATGAGGGGTTAAATAGTGTACTTCTGTTCCTAAAGTTCTAGAACCAGGGGACATAATTTCAAAATAAAGAGGAAACGACTTAGGACGGAGGTGAGAAGAAATTTCTTTACTCAGAGGGCTGTGAATCTTTGGAATTTTCTACCCAGAGGGTTGTGGAAGCTCAGTCATTGAGTATGTTTAAAACAGAGATTGACAGATTTCTAAATAACAATGACATAAAGGGATATGAGGATAGTGTGGGGAAAAGGCATTGAAGTGGATGATCAGCCATGAACATATTGAAAGGCGGGGCAGGCTCGATGGGCTGAATGGCCTTCTCCTGTTCCTATGTTCCCTATTTTTCCTAAATAGAAGAAACGTTCTGTCATTTTTTTTTGTTATTCATTCGTGGCATGTGAGCATCACTGGCAAGGCCTGCATTTATTACCCATCCCTAATTGCTCTTGAGGAGGTGGTGGTGAGCTGCCTTCTTGAACCGCTGCAGTCCATGTGGGGTAGGTACACCCACAGTGTTGTTAGGGAGGGAGTTCCAGGATTTTGACCCAGCAACAGTGAAGGAACGGCGATATAGTTCCAAGTCAGGATGGTGTGTGACTTGGAGGGGAACTTGCAGGTGGTGGTGTTCTAATGCATCTGCTGCCCTTGTCCTTCTGGGCAGTAGAGGTCACAGGTTTGGAAGGTGCTGTTGAAGGAGGTTTGGCGAGTTGCTGTAGTGCATCTTATAGATGGTACACACTTCTGCCACTGTGATCCAGTGGTGGAGGGAGTGAATGTTGAAGGTGCTGGATGGGCTGCCGATCAAGCGGGCTGCTTTGTCCTGGATGATGTCAAGCTTCTTGAATGGTGTTGAAGCTGCACTCATCCAGGCAAGTGGAGCCTTGCAGATGGTGGACAGGCTTTGGGGAGTCAGGAGGTGAGTTACTCACTTCAAAATTCCCAGCCTCTGATCTGCTCTTGTAGCCACAGTATTTATGTGGCTAGTCCAGTTCAGTTTCTGGTCAATGGTAAGCCCCAGGATGTTAACAGTGGGGGATTCAGCAACGGTAATGCAGTTGAATGTCAAGGGGAGATGGTTAGATTCTCTCTTGTTTAAGATGATCATTGCCTGGCACTTGTGTGGTGCAAATGTTACCTACCACTTATCAGCCCAAGCCTTACTGTTGTCCAGGTCTTGCTGCATGGGGGCACGGACTGCTTCAATATCTGAGGAGTTGTGAATGTACAATTTTCAGTACCAATCATCAGCGAACATCCCAACTTCTGGAAGGAAGGTCATTGATGAAGCAGTTGAAGATGGTTGGGCCGAGGACAGTACCCCGAGGCACTCCTGCAGTGATGTCCTGGGGCTGACAACTACAATCAGCTTCCTTTGTGCTGGGTATGTCTTTGGAGAGTTTTCCCCCAATGCCCATTGACTTCAATTTTGCTCGGCCTCCTTGGTGCCTTACTCAGTCAAATGCTGCCTCGATGTCGACAGCAATCGCTCTCATCTCACCTCTTGAGTTCAGCTCCTTTGTCCATGTTTGGGCCAAGGCTGTTATGTCGCTTATGCACTGTCAATGACACCTTCCACATTTTGCTGATAATTGAGAGTAGGCTGATGGGGTGGTAATTGACCAGATTGCATTTGTTCTGCTTTTTGTGGACAGTACATACTTGGGCAATTTTCCTCATTGTCTGGTGGATGCCAGTGTTGTAGCTTTGCTAAGGGAGCGGCTAGTTCTGGAGCACCTACAAAGATATTTTAAAATTCTCTTTTTCCAAAGAAGATTGAACTAGTGCTTTCAATCCCTGTTTATGTGCACTGACTAATGCTTGATAAACATTCATGTGTTTCAAATATAATGTCATTTAAAACTCTTACTTTTCACCACAAAATAAGTAGCTGTCAGATAACAGTTCCAGTCTGACAGCAGCTGCACTTTGACATGCAGAATATTAATTTCTGAAATTCGCGCTCCACAGTTAACAACCATGTAATTTGTGCAAGCAGTTTAGTTTTCTGATTGATTGGCATATATACTGACAGCATTTCTGTTGGATACTGTCTTAGAGTAAGAATAGTGAACGGGGATTTGTAGTTGGAAACTGTGCGTCAACAAGACAGCTTTTATTATAAGGTACCAGGATGCCTTATTTAAACTCTATTTTTAGCAACAGTAAGCTCCAAAAAAATAAATAACCAGTTTCTGCCTGAGAATATGTTCATAATTTGGTCAGTAATGATACCATTAAACCACATGATTAAAAGGAAAGATCAGGATAAGACTAAGTACACTGTCTACTTCTCCGCAATGCAGTTCGCCAGCAATTCACTTCTTGTCCCTATTTCTTCCTTATCAAAGCAATCTTTTCCCCAGGGCTACTCCATGGAATGCTGTCTTCATCTATTTCTAACAATAAAGGGATATTTGTGGGGGTGGCTCTTTCCCACACAAAAACAGATCGTTTGGACCTGCAAGTCCATATTGGTGTTTATGCTTCACCTGAGCCTCATCCCACTTGACTTGATCTAACCTAATCCATTCAACTTTCTTTTCCTTTATCTCATGCCTTTTTCTAGTTTCCCCTCAAATACATCTACTCAGTTCGCCTCAACTATTCCTTGAGATCGAGTTCGGTATTCTCACCACTCTCTGGGTAAGGAAGTTTCTTCTGAATTTCCTATTCGGTGCAGTCACCCACACAAGTGGAAACATCTTCTCTGCATCTACCTTTTCAGAACCTTGAAGCCATCTATCAGGTCACCCCTCAGCCGTCTCATGCTAGAGAAAAGACACCCGCGGGTGGGTTTGGAGGCAGGGAGAGCATAAAATCGGGTAATCGGGTGATCGGGTGGGATGGTGCCGGAGGGGGGAGTTCCCACCATCATTCCGCCTCCACCGAAATTTAGTCTGTGGCAGGAAGGCCTCTGAAACGCCTTCCCATTCCGCCGCCAATTGAGTCTCTTAACTGGGCAATTATCCCCCAATTAGGGGCCTCTCGCCGCTGTAACCGCAATTGAACGTACAGCGGGCGGTCCTGTCATGCACAGGAAGCATGACATGGAAAACCATGGGGTGGGGGGGGTGCGGGGCGGGGCGGAGGGGCGTCCTTGTTAAAAGGCACTAAGTGCCTGAACGAGGGGCCCAGTATCAGGAAAGGGGGTACCTGCTGAGGGACCACCCCACCCCCCCACCGCCCTTGATGCTGACCCCCTGACATTCTGCGGACGTCAAGATAAAAGTCCCCTCCCCCCCCACCCACCCCCACCACAGTCTATTCAATCTTTCCTAATCGGTATAACCTTGGTTCTGACATCATCCTTGTAAATCTTTTTTGCATCTTTTCCAATGCCTCTATATCCTTTCTGGAATATGAAGATCCCACCTTGGCAGCTTGGAATTTGGGCGGCGCAGTGGTTAGCACCGCAGCCTCTCAGCTCCAGGGATCCGGGTTCAATTCTGGGTACTGCCTGTGTGGAGTTTGCAAGTTCTCCCTGTGACTGCGTTGGTTTTCGCCGGGTGCTCCGATTTCCTCCCACAGCCAAAGACTTGCAGGTTGATAGGTAAATTGTCCCTAGTGTAGGTAGGTGGTAGGGAATATGGGATTACTGCAGGGTTAGTATAAACGGGTGGTTGTTGGTCAGCACAGACTTGGTGGGCCGAAGGGCCTGTTTCAGTGCTGTATCTCTAAATAAAAAATAAATAAGAACTATGCGCAGTATTCCAGCGTGCTCTCACCAAAGTTGTATTCAAGTTTAACATTTTAAATACCAGTTTAAATATTAAAATGTTTAAAATCTTGCAACATCATGGATTTTAAGAGTACTTGGCAGTGCAGACAAACCTGGTGGTTAAGTGCATAATGGTACCTGATCATTGAGTTTGCAAACTCTCTTGTTTTGCCTCAGTGGTCAGGGAAGGGGGTGGCACCAGTGTCGATGGTACAGAATATGGAGCAGGGATAAAGATGAGTATTTCATACAAATATTTAAAAAGGAAAAGTGAGCGTTGTTCCTCTAGAGAGTGAAAATGGGGAATTAATTATGGGTAACAAGGAAGTGGCGGAAGTGTTAAACAGGTATTTTGTGTCGGTCTTCACTGTGCAAGACACAAAAAACATTCAAAGATACTTGAAAAAAATAGGTAAAAGGGAGGGAAGATCTGAAAACAATCACAATCACCAGGGAAAGGTGCTAGGAAAACTATTAAAGCTAAAGGCCTACAAGTCCCCAGGACCTGATGGTCTGCATCCGAGGGTCTGAAAAACAGTGGCTGCAGAGATAGTAGCTGCATTATTTCTGATCTTCCAACATTCTCCAGATTCTAGAAAGGTCCCAGCAGTTTGGAAAACAGCTAATTTAACATCTCTATTCAAGAAAGGAAGGAGACAAAAAGCAGGAATTTATAGGCCAGTTCGCCTAACATCTGTCATCGGGAAATTACAAGAATCTATTATTAAGGAGGTTATGGCAGGACATTTAGAAAATCATAATGTGATCAGGCAGAGTCAACATGGTTTTGTGAAAGGGAAATGATGTTTGAATAATTTATTAGAGTTTTTTGAGGAAGTAACAAGCAACGTGGATAAAGAGCAACCTGTAAATGTGGTGCACTTGGATTTACAAAAGGCATTGGATAAGGTGCCACATTAAAGGTTACTACAGAAAATAAGAGTTCATGGTGTAGGGGGTGACATATTAGAATGGATAGAGGATTGGTTAGCTAACAGGAAGCAGAGAGTCGGGATAAATGGGTCATTTTCGGATTGGTAGGAGTGCTGGGGCCTCAACTATGTACAATCTTTATCAATGACTCGGATGAAGGGAGTGAATGTATGGTTGCTAAATTTGCAGATGACACAAAGATAGGTAGGAAAGTAACTTGTCAACAGCATATGAAGAGTCTACAAAGGGATACAGATAGGTTAAGTGAGTGGGCAAAAATTTGACAGATGGAGTATAATGTGGGAAAATGTACTCTTGTCCACTTTGGCAGGAAGAATAGAAAAGCAGAATATTATTTAAATGGAGAGAGACTGCAGTACTCTGCGGTGCAGAGAGATCTGCGTGTCCTGGTACGTGAATCACTGAAAGATCGTATGCAGGCACAGCAAGTGATTAGGAAGGCAAATGGAATGTTGTCATTTATTGAAAGGGGAATAGAATATAAAAGTAGGGAAGTTTTGCTACACCTGCACAGGGCGTTCGTGAGAGCACATCTGGAGTACAGTGCACAGTTTTGGTCCCCTTACTTAAGAACAAATAAAATTTGCATTAGAAACAGTTCAGAGAAGGTTCACTCGACTGATTCTTGGGATGAAGGAGTTATTTTATAAGGAAAGGTTGAACAGGTTGGGCCTGTACCCATTGGAGTTTAGAAGAATGAGAGGCGATCTTACTGAAACATATAAGATCCTGAGGGGACTTGACAGGCTGGATGCTAGAAGGATGTTTCCCCTTATGGGTGAGACTAGAACTAGGGGACACAGTTTAAAATTAAGGGGTTTCCTATTTAAGACGGAGATGAAGAGAAATATTTTCTCTCAGAGGGTCGTTAGTCTGTGGAATACGCTTCCTCAGAGAGTAGAGGCTGGGTCATTGAATATATTTAAGGCTGAGTTAGATAGATTCTCGATAGGAAAGGGGGCAGACAGGAGAGTGGAGTTGAATCCACATTCAAATCAGCCACAATCTTAACAAATGACGAGCAGGCCCGAGGGGCCAAATAGCCTATTGCTGCTCCTAATACATATGTTCGTATGATGGCTTTGGTCTTGCCAGTGTTTAATTCGATTAAATTGTGGCTCATTGGAGAAAGGAAATTGGACAAGTAGTCTGACAACATAGAGACAGTGGAGTGGTAGAGAGAACTGGTGCAGAGGTAGAACTGAATGTCTACATTTTGTTTACAGGAATGTTTACATTTGAAAGCTGACACCATGGGAGGAATCTTTCCGGTCCCGCGGAGACAGCTCTGGAGGCGGGACCAGGAGCAAAATGAGAAAGTAGCACATTGGGTGACCCCTCCCCAACACGTTCCCATCCCCGAGTGATCGTGCCTGTGGCAGGGCAGTGACAAGTAGCCACTTAGGACAAATAAGTGCCCAGGTGGAGGCAAATTGGTGAAGTTGCTGAGATCTTCAGATGGGACGCCCCTGAGGCCAAAGCCAACTGTCGGCAGTCTCCCAGTGGCAGGCTGGGGGGTGGGCATCGTGCCTCCCCTAAATCCCCTATCACAGAGCTCCTGGGATGAGAGGGCCACATCTGCAGCCACAAGCAATTCTGTGGAAGGGCTCCCCCTCCTGATGCCTGTGGCCATTCTTTATTTTTTAACTTTGAACTATTCAGAGAGTGCCTCCATTTTGAGGTACCCTTGCAATATCCTAACTGCCTCAGCAGGGCCCACCTCTCATGGTGGAGTTACCAGCTGTCCAGAGCTTCAGGCACTCTGATTGGGCCTCCTCCCTCATGAACCCACCCACTGTCCTTAATTGGACGGTGAACACGGAGGTGGCTTGTTAAGCAGCCACCACCCGTAATATCGCACCACAGGTCTTAGCTCTGACCCATGTGGGATCGGGTTCCGGAAATGATCCTGACCCCTGAAATGTTTCAAAGGGCATACAATTCCGCCCCACTTCACTATGGGGCAGCACATAGGTAAGGAAGAGGTGGGGTCCAAGCAAAGATCAATTGGGAACCCCAGCAGTAATAGTGCTGGGGTAGGAAGGGAAGCCATTGCTGGAGATACGTTGACTATATTGGATAGTTAAGAGTACAGTCAAACGAGGGCAATCCTGCTTCGCTGGGCAATGGAGGAAAGGCACTGAAGTAGGCTAACGTGGTTGACCCTCTAATAGGCTACAGGATGTGAGTAGGGGAGAGGTAGAATACCACAGACAGAAACACAGAGGATACCTTTGTGACTTTAGTTGAGGTCATTTTAGTGCTTTGGAAAGGAGAGAAACCAGATCAGAGAAATTCATGTGGGAACAGTAGACACAAATTAATAGGTGACAAAATGTTGAAGGACTCTGGTGAGGTTGGAAATGGGGAAATCGTTTTCAAGAACAGAATAAATATTAACAACTTATTCCTTTTTAAACAATCTTATTTCTTCAACAATGGTTTGTGGCAGAGAATTCTATATCCTTTGTAGGGTATTTGTGCCCTTTTGTTACCATCACCAGCCTGTGGAAACAATTTATCAACACTTATCTGCTGATAAGCTTTTATTCTCTATCAGGTCACCCGCTCAACACTTTAAACTCCAGTGAAAAGGCACAAGTTTCTAAATATTACATTCATAAGTGTAACTGTTCACTGCTGCAAACATCCTGATGAATCTATGCTGCACATTTTCTATTTGCACAATGGGTTGCACACAATGCTCCAATTACAGCCTTTAAATAGCCCTTACAGCAATATATTTGCATATAACAGCTATATTTATGTACTTTCTCTCTAACATCTGTCAAGAATTTATATTTATATCCACATGTTTTTTTCAGAGCTGGTTCTTCATTATGTAGTTATATCTCTCTGGTTGTTCTAATAATTGTGAATGATAAAATATCCTAATTTTCTTACAGCCACGAGTAAGGCATAATAATTGAAGTGGCAGTCATGCTGAGCAGAATAGGTGTTTTACAGACATACAGTAAATCCGGAACATTTTCTTTCCAAAATAAAACATGTCTTTCCAATTCACATTATCCTTTCTTATAGTTCAGGGTTTCTGTTTGCTTTTGTATTAGATTTAACTGGATCCCCCTGAATTAGTTAACGTAAGAACATAAGAAATAGGAGCAGGAGTGGGCAATGTGTCCCTTGTGCATGATCTGCCATTCAACAAGATCATGCTCCATCTTCCTACACTGTTCCCATATCCCTTGATTCTCTTTGTATCCAAAAATCTATGGACCTCTATCTTGAATATATTCAGCAACTGAGTATCCACAGCTCTCTGGGATAGAGAATTCCAAAGATTCACAACCCCTTTTACTGAAGAAATTTCTCCTCATCAAAGTCCTAAATGGCTGACCCTTCATCCTGAGACTATGCTCCTTCGTTCTAGACTTTCCAGCTAAGGGAAACAGCCTTTCAGCACCCACTCTACCAAGTCCTGTGAGAAATTTATATGTTTCAATGAGATTACCTCTCCTGAACTTCAGAAAATATAAGAATCATAGAAACTCACAACACAGAAAGAGGCCATTCAGCCCATTGTACCTGTGCTGGCTCTTTGAAATGGCAGTTGTGCCATATCTCCATTTTTTGTCTGTAACCCTGCACCTCCCTTTTAAAACTATTTATGTGTTTAGCTTGATTCCCCTTAAAGGCATCTGTGCTGTTCGCCTTAACTACTTCATGTGGTTGTGAGTTCCACATTCTAATCACTCTCTCTAGGTAAAAAATTTCTCTTAAGTTCCTTGGATTTATTAGTGACTATTTTATATTTATGGCCCCTAGTTGTGGACTCGCCCATAAATGAAAACATCTTCTCCACAGCTACCCTATTGAGCCCCTTTATAATATTAAAGGTCTCTATTAAATCAAGGGACTGCCAAACATTTCACAAAAGTCCCTTAAAATCAGACTAAAGAGACTTCTATCCCAACAGTCTCGACTGGGTTCAAACAGAAATGGGCTGAATTTTAACTCAGAGATTGGGGTCCTAGCGACGGGCCAGAAGGAGGGCCGACAGCTCAGTAGAACCAGCAGCACCACCAGGAGCAGTGGTCACTGCCAGTACTGCAGGAGGCCTGGAGCAGCGAAGATGGAGGAGACCAGGGGACCAAGGTAAGTGGGGTTGGAGTCACTGGGTTCAGTCAGGCAAGCCCCATCAGGGGATGGGGGTGGTGGTGGTTGGTGAGGGAAGGGGGTGTCTTGCTGTAGGGGCGGCCATCACCTGGGGGGGGGGGGCGTCCTTGAGCCATGAGCCCCCAGAGGAGGATCCCCCCCCCACAACCCCGAGGCCACCAGGTCTCACCCGGCAGTGTCCCCACGAGGCGGCGGGCCCCTCTAACATTAGCTAAATGCCAGCAGAGGCGAGAGGCAGCCTTTAATAAGTGGTCTCCCAGTGGACTTCCTGTCCGTCACACTACCTGCCGCAGGCAAAATGGCATGGGGGCGGGACAGTGTCAGGCACAGCACCTAATGCCACCCCGTCTCCCCCGCCTCCACCACCCCACTGCCTTTCAGCCCGTCTCCAAGGGCCAGATAAAATCTATCCCTGAAGTCATAGCAGTGGAAGGCCAGGGTCGAAGCTGATGAGCCATCTTGATCTTCCAGCCTTTATGTTTGGATAAAATCCACAATCCCAATCAACAGATTAGCACCGCACAGCTATATCAACAGATACTTACTTCATCATTATCTTCAGCTAACAACTGGAGGTAATTGAAGTATATTAATTTGTACTAAACACAAATCTTAAATATCCTTCCTGGCTTCTTGTAAAGCTGTTCCTATAACCTTGTCTTTTTTTCTGAGTGTCAGCACAGGATTTAATCATTGCTGGCTGATTTTTTTTTTTGTCCCAGGTTTAAATTCCATCAACTGGATATATACAGTAATGATGCCTGAGTGACAGCCTTGTTTAAAAAACACACTCAAAGAAGGATTTCAAGTTCTAACCTGAGGCTTAACAATGACAAGGTGACCTCAGTGGATGAAAAGAATTAATAACGTCCATCAATAGTTTTTAATCAGACCTGCAATGTACCTTGTAGGCTGCACACGGTATCCTTAGAATTCATATTTGGTCCTGATTAAGCGTGTGCATGCGTGTGGTACATTGGTGTGCGTGTGTGGGTGAATGCGTGGAGTGTTGTTTGTCATATGTGGATGTGTTGTGTGTGTATGGGTGTGTGACGTGTACGATTCAGGGATGTAATAGTGGCATAAAGAAATGGAGTTTTTAATAACATTTTCAAGAAGGCATTTGGTGTGCAATCAGTTCCGGTGGCATTACTATTCGGTTCACAACAGTCTACAAAGTAACCCTGCTCAAGGGATTGGTTTGGGGGCCCCTACATTTTGCTAAATAATGCTACTAAGTATTACCAACTTAACCTGATGTCTAATTCACACATGTACGGACTGAATTTAAGGGCCCCACCCCTGGTGATGGGCTCGGATGTGGGGGGGTGGGGTGGGGGTCGGGGAGGAGGTGCTGCTGTGGGGAGACCCATAGAGTTAAGGCAGGAGGTGGGGGTGAAGGGCCCGTTGCCTTCCCGTCGCACTGGAATTTAGTTGCAGTGGAATAGGCTGACGATAGCCTTCCTGTCCAGAGGCCAATTGAGCTCCTAATTGGCATATTAGTGGCCATTTAAAGGCCTCTTCCTGTCGCAACTGGGATTTAACCCAGTAAAATGAGGCGACCTCCCTGTGGGCTTGGCGGGGGGCCCCTCCTCCGTGGGCACTCTATGGCCCATGGAGGGCCCCAGCTGGGAAACACCCCACCCTCCCCTGTACTAAATGTTCACCCTCCCCCTGCCCTCATCGGGGCCTGCCAGTCTGGCCTGAACAAAGCCCCCCTCACTTACCTTGGGTCCAGGCTCCAGCGCTGGGCCTGGGTGCAAGACCTGTTTTGGTACTGGCAGTGGCCATGCTCCTGGTGGCACTGCCAATACTACTGAGCTGCAAGCCCTCTCATTGGCCAGCAGCTCTTGGAGGCAGGAACCCTGTCTTTAAAGGGAATGGGACCATGGTACCAGGCACTTAAGTACCTCAGCACTGTTAAATCGCACCGGGGGGTTCCGAAAGGTCGAGGCAGGGTTCCTCTCACCTTTTCGGCCAAGCGCTGAAAGTCCCGCCGGCGTGACAAAATCCAGCCTGTACAGTCTAAAAGGTCTATTTACAATAGGCAATTCAAAAATAATTGACAAAATGATCAAGGATCAGTTATTACCATTGCATAGGATCCACTCTGGGCCCTTGACTGGATCGGAGCACTGTACAATTGCATGTGTTACCTGGTCTGAATACTGCCCCTGGGTCTACATCTAGCCAGCACCACCATCACTCTTGACGCATGGTCAAAAAGGAAAACATAACATGTTTTTTAAATGATGTGATTCATGGCGTGAACATAATTCTCTATGAATTTCTCCATGACGAATATGTCTTGGGAAAATTCCAACGACGTATACAGGTACTGTAATGGTGCTGTAATGATGCTGTGTTGGAAAGAGTGTCACATGCTGCACTGCTTCTTGTCTATGAATCCTGCATTTGCTGTTTAATGCGATAATTCTGATGATGGTAAATGAAGATTAGCATCAAACACACATTACCCAAGGCACTGTGTACCAGACATTAAATCAAAATTGTCATTATAGATAGCAAAGGGTCTCTGAGTAACATGCTTATTTCTTAGCAGTTTCAAATGCAATGTGCTATGGTTTACTCTAGTTTCACCCTCAGTTTTAACTATTTGTTCACCAGATAATATTAGCTGAGCTCCTGTAGTTTCTCACATCAATGCTTCAAATGGTCTGGTCACAGTTAACAGGGAAGTCACAGAGCACCTATTAGTTTCTGGTTTACTCAATCACTGTCGATCGGAAGGGGATCTGCAGGTTGCAAAAATATACTCGGAAATTATTCAACAACAACGTGCATTTATATCAAAAAGCAAAATACTGTGGAAGCTGGAAATCTGAAATAAAAACAGAAAATGCTGGAAATGCTCAGCATTTTCTGCCTATATATAGTGCTTTCAACAGAATGAAATTTCAGAAGGCTGTTCAAGGGAGCATTATCAAACATAATTTGACACCTAGACACATAAAAAGTTAAGGTGACCATTGGCTTCATCAAAGGTTTTAAGGAGCAATGGGGGAAGAGAAAGAGGTATAGACTGGTGGAGAGGCTGAGAGATGGAATTCCAGAGCTTAGGACATAGGCAACTGATCGCAAGGGGCCAAAACTGGAAGAGCATTGAGATCTCTGAGGTTATGTGGTCGAAGGAGGTTACAGAGATAGGGAGGGGTGAAGCCATGGAAAGATTTGAAAACAAGGGAGAGCATTTTCAATGAAATACAATTTATAGCTTTCAAAAAGGAATCATAGAGTCATACAGCACTGAAACAGGCCCTTCGGCCCACCAAGTCTGTGCTGACCATCAACCACCCATTTATACTAATCCTACATTAATCCCATATTCCCTACCACATCCCCACCTTCCCTCAATTCTCCTACCATCTACCTACACTAGGAGCAATTTGCAATACCAATTTACCTATCAACCTGCAAGTCTTTGGCTGTGGGAGGAAACCAGAGCACCCGGCGGAAACCTATGCCGTCACAGGGAGAACTTGCAAACTCCGCACAGGCAGGACCCAGAACCGAACCCAGGTCGCTGGAGCTGTGAGGCTGCGGTGCTAACCACTGTGCCGCCCTGAACAACTAGTAAATAGGCTGGGAATATGGACTTGGGGAGAAAGGGAATGGTGAGCAGTTTGAGTCCCCAACGTGCAGTTTGTACAGTGAGATTTTAGCCTTTTGTCTCACTTCAGCTCCTGCATTCCTGAGAATAGCAGGGGAGTCGCGAAGTATAACTGTGGAAGGAAGCATGAAAACGATGCCCTAAAATTTTCTTAAATAATTGTAATTTCATGCTATTTAAAATCCTTTGATGCCTAATTGGTTTTGGCCAGAGCGGCACCATTGAGTTGAGAATGTGCTTCAAAAAAAAATGGTGTAGTTGGTTTAATAGTGACTCTCTTCTAAAATCAGCAGACTTGACACATGACAGCCTTATTTTTTTTGCTCCTTATTACTGCTACATGCCTGTGCTTTGCTCGAATTCAGATAAGAGTATGGCAGCTGAAAAAACAATCTGCTACTGTTCACATTGCAGTAATGCATTGCATAGCTGAGGCAAAGTTTCTGTTTGTTGCTAAATTGGAAATATGTGAAGTTGCATTTATACTGCATCTTATATATCCTCAGGACGGCACAGTGGCGCAGTGGTTAGCACCGCAGCCTCACAGCTTCAGCGACCCGGGTTCAATTCTGGGTGCTGCCTGTGTGGAGTTTGCAAGTTCTCCCTGTGTCTGCGTGGGTTTTCTCCGGGTGCTCCGGTTTCCTCCCACAAGCCAAAAGACTTGCAGGTTGGTAGGTAAATTGGCCATTATAAATTGTCCCTAGTATAGGTAGGTGGTAGGGAAATATAGGGACAAGTGGGGATGTAGTAGGAATTTGGGATTAGTGTAGGATTAGTATAAATGGGTGGTTGATGGTCGGCATAGACTCGTTGGGCCGAAGGGCCTGTTTCAGTGCTGTATCTCTAAAAAAAAATCTAAAACATCCCAAAAAGCTCTTGACAGCCAAAGAAATCCCTTTGAGTTGCAGCCACTGTTGTAATGTAGGGGGAAAAAATAATTTACATCTGAAAAATTACAGGAGTAGTTCCGTTTCATATATGTTTCCTGGAGGCAAATTATTTTAATATTGATCAAAAATTTTAAGACTAATCCTGGCAGATCAATTTAATTCAGTTATATTTCCATTTGATAACATTTTTACATTGT
The DNA here is from genome assembly GCF_036365525.1 of Heterodontus francisci. Classification (NCBI taxonomy): domain Eukaryota; kingdom Metazoa; phylum Chordata; class Chondrichthyes; order Heterodontiformes; family Heterodontidae; genus Heterodontus; species Heterodontus francisci. The sequence goes on from NC_090385.1 coordinate 15,119,468, forward strand.
TAAATTATCTTTTCTACTGCAATGAATTTTTTGGAGATGCAGAATCACTGCAACCCTTAGCCTAGAGACCAGTGATCAGCATAAAGGCCGAGCATGTATGTTTTAAATCAACTCCAACAACTTGCATTTGTATAGCGCCTTTAACACAGTAAAACATCACAAGGCGCTTCACAGGAGCGATTATCAAACAAAACTTGACACCAACCCACATGAGGAGACATTAGGACAGGTGGCCAAATGTTTGGTCAAAGAGGTAGTTTCTTTTATCCATTTGTGGCTAGGTCAGCATTTATTGCCCATCCCTAAATGCCCTTGAACTGAGTGGCTTGCTGGGCCATTTCAGAGGGCATTTTTTAAGAGTCAACCACATGTAGGCCAGACCAGATTTCCTTCCCTAAAGGACATTAGTGAACCACATGAGTTTTTTTACAACTATCAACAACGGTTTTATGATCGCCACTAGAGTGGCTTTATAATTCCAGATTTATTAATTGAATTCAAATTTCACCATCTGCCATGATGGGATTTGAACCCATGTCCCCAGTCCATTAGCCTGGGGCTCTGGGTTACTAGTCCAGTGACATTACCACTACGCCACGACCTGTTGTGTGGAAATTGGCTGCTGCATTTCCTACATTATTATAATGACAACACTTCAAATGTACTTAACTGAATGTAAAGTGCTTTGGGACATCCTGAGGCTGTGAAAGGCGCTATATAGATGCACGTCTTTCTTTTTACTACTAGCTGTGTACGTGTGATATGGAAAGGAGCCAGTGTACATAGGTCACTGATTCTCCATCATTCAGGTTGTTTTAGCTACGACTTGATCAATGCTACTTAGTATTCAGTATGAAAGATAATTCCAGGCTAAAATTAACAAAGTTGCCCTCAACTATAATGGATATCATTAAATGACTAATAACAAAATAATTCAGTTCACTTTGAGTTATTGGCTTTCGCACAATAAAAGATAAAGAAAATGCTACTCCAGCAATCAATTTCAAACTCAACAGGGAAACATGGGTCCTGATAAGATGTCCTTATTTTGTATAGTTCAGCTCAACAGGAAGGCACTGCACAGTTATCATGGGAGATCTATTCTTGATTGGGAAGGGGAGGGGAATGCATGGTGAGGAAGTATTTTTGGTGCGAGGGCAATGAGGAGGAATAATAGATTGTTGCCAGTGACAAACAAAAGGAAGTTAAACTTAGCAGCAGTAAGCAGCTGCAGGAAAGCGACCGATTTCTGTAACTTTCATCACAGTCGCATCGCTATGTCGGCAAGACCATGCAAATAGTGGATTGCGAGAAAAAGCCAGTACCTCCCTGAGGTTCCATTTTCCATTGAAAACAAAAGGGGTGCATACCAGTTTGCAATAACAGGGCAATTCAATCTACTACCTACAATACATTTTTAAAAGAATTCATTTTTTTCCTCTTTGAATTCAATTTGATGCCACTCCACATTTATCAAGGAACCCAAAAAGCAATCATGGAAACATCACTTCTGACTTTTGGAGCAGCAGTTCACGGATTGTTGAGCCAAAGGTGAATTACCAGAATGGTACCAGAGATGAGGGAATTCAGTTATGTGGACAGATTAGAGAAACTGGGATTACACTGCTTGGAGGAGAGAAGTTGAAGGGAGATTTAATCAAAGTGTTCAGAATGATGAGGGGTTTTGATAGAGTAAATAGGAAAACACTGTGACAAAAGGGTTGCTAACCAATGGACATAGATTTAAGGTATTGCAAAAAAGAAGCCAGGGTGGAAGAAGAGACAATATTTTCACTGAGCAATTTTAAATGATTTAGAGTGCACTGCCTGAAAGAGTGGTGGAAGCAATTTGTGCAGAGACAGCCTTGGTCATGGGGACATGACCCGTATTGTAAGTCTCAGTCAAAGAGGGGCAGAGGGTACGGATTCAGAGGATGGGGTCCCTTGGGTAGTGGCACAATCTACATCATCTTTTCCTGCCTCAGCCCATCTGCACATCCACACTTAGGAGGTACATGAGGATATCTGATTGAGTGTGCGACATTGCAGTGCTCATGTCATGAATGGACTCCTCCATTTTGATCGCACTGCCACATGAAACGCTGCCAGATGTCCCCACATCTCCCATTGTTGATCCATTAGTACCCGCTTTGTACATGGCCTCCGAGGCTCTGCATCTCCGACCGGGTAAGCAGTCCCCCGATGGGACTGCCCCGCAGCAGCCTCTGCCTCCATCAGCTGCTCCTGCTCATATGTGTCATGATGCTCACCTTGTGCCATCTGTTCTAGAGTTGCCGGAGGCCCCACCGAAGTGTGTGTATCTGCACTTGTGAAGGGTGCACTTGACTCCTGTGATGGTGATTGCTCAGAGTACAAATCATCCTCTGAGGTAGCTGTGGCCTCCACACATGGCTGCTTCTGGTGCTCCAGCATCTGCCCTTTGTAAGAGAGAAAAAAAATCAGTTACTTGAGCTCCTTTGTCTCAGCAGATGTTTCAGCAAACAATTTTCAGCATAACATGTGGCATCTACTGGAAACGATTTCACAAAGGCGGAGGCTGCTCTGAAGCGTCTATGAAGCATTCAATAAATTTTCACCCCTCTCTCTACCGCACACAAATCTCGCCATTGCCAACTGCCTGCACTGCTGCCACCCTTGCAATGTCAGGATGGTCTTATGTGGAGAGATTGAGGAAACTGGGCCTGTATTCTCTAGAGTTTCGACAAATGAGAGGTGATCTCATTGAAATTTACTAAATTCTTACAGGTCGTGACTAGGTGGATGTAGGTCAGATGTTTCCTCTGGCTGGTGAGTCTAGAACCAGGGGACACAGTCTCAGAATAAGAGGTAGGTCATTTAAGGCTGAGATGAGGAGGAATTTCTTCACTCAGAGGGTGGTGAATCTTTTGAATCCTCCATCCCAGAGAGCTGCGGAGGCTCAATCATTGAGCATGTTCAAGACTGAAATCGATAGATATCTGGATACTAATGACATTAAGGGATATGGGGATAACGTGGGAAAGATGATCAGCCATGATATAATTGCATGGCTGGGCAGGCTATACAGGCTGAATGGCCTACTCCTGCTCCTACGTCCCTGTGTCCAGTTCCGGCTCCTCCATGTGCATCAATATTGCCAGGCTGTTCACACCACCTCCGAACGACGACTCTTGTGGGCGTCATGTGCTCCTTTCTCTTGGAATGTGAGGATGCAGAGGTCAGCTACACTTAATTTTCCCATTTGTCCATCCTGATCCACTATCAGAAGTGGTAGAGTCATAGAGTTATACAGCACAGAAACAGGCCCTTTGGCCCATCGTGTCCCTGCTGGCCATCAAGCACCTATCTATTCTAATCCCGTTTTCCAGCACTTGGCCCGTAGCCTTGTATGCTATGGTGTTTCAAGTGCTCATTTAGATACTTCTTAAATGTTGTGAGGGTTCCTGCCTCTACCACCCCTTCAGGCAGTGTGCTCCAGATCCCAACCACCCTCTGGGTGAAAACATTTTTCCTCAAATCCCCTCTAAACCTTCTGCCCCTTACCTTAAATTTATGCCCCCTGGTTATTGACACCTGTGCTAATGGAAAAAGTTTCTTCCTATCTACCCTATCTATTCCCCTCATAATTTTGTATACCTCCATCAGGTCCTCCCTCAGCCTTCTCTGCTCTAAGGAAAACAACCCTAGCCTATCCAGTCTCTCTTCATATCTGAAATGCTCCAGCCCAGGCGACATCCTGGTGAATCTCCTTTGCTTCTGTCATTGCATTTGCCCAGGACCTAGATTACCAACCTCCCAAACTTACATCGCTTTGCTCCCTTCCCTCATGTGATAGTTTGCCATGGACAACAATCTCCTTGGTGTACCTAATCACTGCCTTTTTGAGGCCCTACTGCTCAGAGGTGTGCCATCCCTGTAAGATACTCACCAGAATGCATAAGGTCATTCAAGTGCTTCCTGCACCAGACCCAAGACCTGTTAACCACACTGCGGCTGCTGGCTTCTCTAGTGACCTCCGGACAGGCCTCCTTTGGCCGCTCTCAGGCAACAAAATATTCCTCCTGGCTTGGACTGTGTCTATCAGGACCTGCAGGGAGGCATCGGTGAACCTTGGGGCCACCCAACCATTGCAGACTACCATGTCCCTGCTTTGATAGAACGTTCCCACAGGGCTGATTCTCTCTGGCTGCTCATAATTTGAATCCAGCCAGGTGCCCTTTAATTGGGCCCTGCTCCTTCTAACTCCCGCCTCCTGCTCGCGCCCACCATCTGTCATTGGACGGATATTGCGGAGACGATGATGATTGGTGTGCTCTGACCTCCAGCAGGGTCAATACCTGGAAATGGTCCTGACGTTTAGGTGCTGCCAGAATCGGGCAAATCCAGCCCAGAGAATGCTGGAAATACTCAGCAGGCAGGCAGCATCTATGGAGAGAGAATCGGAGTTAACAGGCAGAATCTTAGCAGCCATGTGGAGGCGGCATTGTGGGAAATTTCTACTTGACGCATTCCCACCTCCGAGCTGTCTTGCTGGAGGCGGGATCAGACCGGCACTGGCTACCTGCCCAGCAGCACAGGCAGCCAATTATGACCAATTAAGTGCCTACTTGAGGGCAAATTGGTGATGTCAGACCAGTCCCTTCCTGTGGCCAAAGCCCAGAAGCTACCTGGAGTCAGCATCCCAGTGACAGGCTGGGATGGGGAGGGGTGGCTATTGACACCTCCTCGAAATCCCCCCTTCCCATCCTGCAGGGATCAGAGGGCCATAGCTGCAGCCGGAGGCAATCCTGTAGGAGGGGCTCCCCCTTCACAATGATGGCCAAGGCAGCTGTGGCCGCACTTCATTTTTAAAAATTCAGGTCTTCAAAGTTCGTCTCCAGCTTCAGGTGCTCTCGCGGTCTCCCACCTACATCGGCAGTGCCCGACTCTCCCAGTGGGACTGCTGGCTGCCCACAGCCTCGGGCTACACCATTGTCCCTCTTGCCTATGCAGTCTGCCCACCATCCCTAATTGGAGGAGAACGTGGAGGCACCTGTTAACTGGCCACCTCTGGGAAGATCACACAGGTGGGCAGGCCTCTCACACCTTTGTGGTCGGGAACCCGGAGATGGTCCCGGCCCACCTTTAAAAACAATGTTCTTAAGATTCCAACTAACGTTTCAGGTCGATGACCTTTCAGCTAAACTGAAATATGTTAGAGATGTAACATGTTTTAAGCAAGTACAGTGGTAGGGGAAGGGGAGAAAAGGAGCAAAAAGAAACGTTTGTGATGGGGTGGAAGACGAGAGAGATTAAATTAAAAGGGAAGCAGGTGCAAGGCAAAAGGAGATGGTAGTGGGGCAAGGAAAGAGACGATATATGGGTCTAGGGTGTTGCAAATAGCAATAAAAGAAATATTATCAATATCTGCTATCTGCAAAAATGGGGGTAGTGGTTACTGTCTGAAATTGTTAAACTGAGTGTTGAATCCAGAAGCTGTAAAGAGCCTAAGCGAAAGATGAGGGGCTTTTCCTCGAGCTTACATTCAGCTTCATTAGAACACTGCAGGAGGCCGAGAACAGAGAGGTCAGATTGGGAATGGAGTCAAAAATAAAAATGACACGCACCTGGAAGCTGAGGGTCGTGCTTGCGGACTGAACAGAAGTTTTGCGCAAAACGATCACTCAATCTGCATTTGATCTCCCCGATGTAGAGGAAACCACATCGTGAGCAGAGAACACAGTACACTAAATCGAAAGAAGTAGAAGTGAATCAATGTTGCACCTGGAAAGAGTGTTTGAGGCTGTGGCAGTGGGAAGGGAGAGGGTAAAATGGCATTTGTTGTATCTCTTGTGCTTGTGCAGGAAGGTGCTATGGGAAGAGGAGGGGGGAATTGTTGATTGGATTTTACACTATTGCCCGAAGTCAGAATTACTCAAAGTCAAGGCTTCTTTTTACAGATGTTGATTATCTGTTATGGATTTCCAGCATCTGTGCTTTTTTTAAAATTCAGAATTCTAGCATTTGAAGACGTGTTCCTCGGCTTACATCTTTGACACTAAATAAATAAATAATAGAGCTTTTTATTGTGCAAAATAAATGGCAGGTTTATTTGAAATAAAAACAGAAAATGCTGGAAAGCACTCATTAGGTCAGGCAGCATCTGTGGAGAACAAAACGGAGTGAGCATGTCAAGTTGATGATCTTTCATCTGCACTGATAACCAATCTGTTTCCAGTAAGATCGGAGGTGGCAGTGAGATGTTAAACTGAGACCCCATCTAATCTCTCCAGTTTGCATAAAAGATCCCACTGCACAATTCGAAGAAGAGCTATGAGTCACTGCACATATCCAGGCCAGCATTTATCCCTCAACCTACACCTAAAACAGCTGATCTGCTCATATATCTCATTGCATGTTGTGGGAGCTTGCTGTGTATCAATTAGCTGCTGTGTTTCCTGCATTACAACAGTGACAACATGTCTGAAGTCCTTTATTGGGTACTAAGAGCTTTGCGGTGTCCCAAGGCCATAATTACATGTTCTTTCTCTGTCTATTCGCCAGTTCCTTTGTATTCAATTCCCTTACCAAGCCACTTTTTTTAAACAAAATTGAAAAAAAAAAATCATTAGGAAATCAGAGTGGATGAAGTGTGTAGTTCAGCAACATAGACTAAGTTAAACATGGGCCAGAATTTCTTGGGGCCTTTGGGAACGGGCTCATAGACAGGAAGGCTGGAAAAATGGTGTGGGAAGGTATTGGGGGTGTCCACATTGCCTTCCCCCTGCCGCTATGCCACCTTGCCAGAGATGGGAGGGAAAGCTAGCAGACGTGCTGCCTGCCCGAAGCCCAATTGAGCCACTTAAGTGGCCAATTAAGAACTTCTTCCCACCTCCACTGGAATTTTACCACCCTGGTGGCCTCCCAACAGGCTCCGGGGCTGGCGGGGGTGGGGGGGGGGGGGGGAGTGGGAAGGTTGGGGCCGTCCTTTTTGGGCATTCATTCACCCACAAAGAGCTCCCTGTGGCAATGGCTGCCCCCATGGCATCGGCACCACCTGCCCTCAGAAACCCCAAATCCCCCCTCACCGGGGCCTGCTTGACTGGCCCCAACATCCCCAGACCCCACTTGCAGGCATATGTCCATGTTTTGCTGAAGGCCTCCAGGTGCAGCCCCAGAAGTGGCCACCACTGCTGGTGGCGCTGCTGAGCTGCTAACCCTCTGATTGGGCTGGCAGCTCTTGGTGCGAGCCACCATCCTTAATTGGACGGCAGCCCTGGCGGCAGCCACTTAATTGGCTGCTGCCTGTAAATTGTGCCCCGAGACCCGACGTTCACTGAGGCGGCATTGCCCCCCCCCCCCCCCCCCAACCCCACGTTCGGCCCCGGTGGTGGGACCCCTGCCGCCTCCGAAGAATTTCAGCCATGGTTTTAATTACATAAGATGTCTTTGGTATTTGTGACATAGTGGCAACCTACTCCATGAACCATGTACAAAAGAATTATAGATTTGACTTCTCAATGTAATGAAATTAAGGATGTTATATTAGATTTTTTTGGAGCTTATATTGTGTGAAAGTTAGATTATTCTATTATAAATTTGTTTTTGAATCATTTCATCAGCAATCCTTTTCAAATCTAATTTTAAACTTATAGTCATCAAATGATAATAAAAATGCTCTTGAATAATACTTAACTCCTCTCCGCCCACCCCCACCCCCGACAATATTTTGCTGTGTTTTTATTGTGGTGTCACAGCGAAAAAGCTAACTTTCCTGAGGTTCCATATTATAAGCTGCTGTGAGAATCCATGCACATATCTGAAATACCTCATTGTCATACCCAATATGTCCTGCTTTATTGTGATCTGGAGTGCAGATATCCTGGGAAATAAATTAAAACCTAAGCATTCTGTAATGTGTCCGGATCTTAGCGATATCAGGGTAGAAATTGGGAATTAAACTGAAGTTAAGAATTCCATTAAAATGAAGAACTGCAAGTTTTTTTTAATGTATTAGTATTAATGATCAGATTTTCGTTTTAGATGTGGCTTTGCCTTGATGATGATGGAGGCTCAGTAAACACCATCATATTCATCAAAGACTCCATCTACATTGTTCTGTGAGTCAGCTTTCATTCATAATAACAAGAACAACTCGCATTCACATTGAGTCTTTAACATAGTCAATCTCCCAAGGTGCTTCAAATAGGGAATAGAGCTGGATAGAAATGGTACGAGCCAATAGTTGGAGCAGAATTAGACACCTAATCGAAGGTATCACTAAAGAGACTCTGCAAACGCTTTTGAGGTGAAAAGAGAAGCATCGAGATAGAGACTGTTACAGGTAGTGTGGTGCCAAAATATAGAAGACTGTGTCACCAAAGGTGGAATGGAGGGATGGAAGATACAGGAGGTCAGAGGTGGACGAGCAAAGGGGGAGAGTTGGGATATAGGGCAAAAGGAAAGGGTGGGGTCAGGTCATGGTGGATGTTTAAATGAGAACAAAGCTGTTGGATTCAATGCTTTGGTAGACAAGAAGCCAAAGGATTAATACAAAAGAAAAATACTGCAGATGCTGGAAATCTGTTTTTATTCAAAGCACCGAAGGAGGTTGATGAACACAGGGCTAATAACTGAGTGGGATGGATTGTGAATAGGATGGGGGCAGTGGAGTTTCAGACAAGTTGGAGTTTGTAAAGGGTGGAGTTTGGAAGGTCAACGAAGAGAGTGCTGGAAAAGTTGAGCCTGGAGGTGGCAAAGGCATGGTTGAGGGTTTCACAAGCAGTGTAGATGAGGTAAGAATAGAGCAGACCAACATTACGCAGGTGTGAGACGACAATCAGGTTTGAAGTTCAGCTCAGGGTCAAACAGCATTGTGTTCAACCAGGAAAGAAATGGAGTCGGGGGCTAGGTTTGGAGTTACTAGTTGGAGCTAAACAAGATAACACTGGTTATGGAGAAAGTTGGAGAAGCTCTTGCTCATCCATGCCTTAATGTCAGACAGGAGGACAGAGCTAGGCAAGAGCTTGTGGGAGGTACATTAAATCAGTTACCAAAGGAAAGAAAACAGGCACGTACTAATATTGAAAATGTCTTTCTGGCATGATATAAGGGAAGATTAAAGACAGGGACATAGCCTTGGAAAATTAATTCTCCTACCATTGTTCACATTGATAAACTTCTTTGCTTGACATCCATGGGAAGTGATAGGTGGTTGGAGTTCTGAAGCATGGATACCACATGATATGTATGTTACTGTCATCTCTTCTGAACCATAAGCTAATACAATAAGGCAGCCACAGATTCTCAAAACTAGCTTCTGAGGCACAATCAATTAAGCTGCTTTTCTTGGATGTGGAGTGCAGTCATCTTCTGGAGTAAGGAAAGTAAATGTGAAATGTTTCAAAACATCTTTTTGAATTCATTCTCGAGGTGTAGCATTGATGACAAGGCTGGCCTTTACTGCCCATCTCCAGTGGAACCAAGTGGCTTGCTAGGCCACTTCAAAGGACAGTTAAGGATCAAGTCAATAACATTAGCCTGAGACTGGAGTCACCTATAGGCCAGACCAGGTAAGGACAGAAGGTTTCCTTCCCTCAAGCATATTACTGAACCTGTTAGGATTTTACAATAGTCCAACAGCTTCATGGGCACTTTTACTAATGATGCCGTGGTTGGATTTGAACTTGTGTCCTCTGGGTTATTAGTCCAGGCATAGGAACAGAAAATGCTGGAAATACTCATCAGGTCTGGCAGCATTTGTGGAAATAGAAACGGAGTTAACGTTTCAGGACGCTGACCTTTCATTGAAACGGATGAAGCATCACTGACCTGAAACATTAACTAAGTTTATCTCTCCACAGATGCTGCCAGACCTGCTGAGTATTTCCAACATTTTTTGCTTTTATTTCAGATTTCCAGCATCCGCAGTATTTGGCTTTTGTTATTAGTCCAGACCTCTGGATTAATGGTCCAGTCACCACTACATTAAGGTAACCTTATTATTCATGGTCATAAATAAAGCAATGCAAAGTCATTTTACAGCACAGTTTTTAGGAATCATGCAAAGAAGGTTATGGGAAAGAGATGAAAAGGACAGACTGGTTAACGTCATGACACGACATTGATACAGACTACATACAAGCCTCTCTATCATGGACCCCATCCAATCCATTTCGTTACTCTAAGAAAGGTGCTTTGAAGATTTTCTCTGTCCTCTTCACCTAAAAGGAAAAGGTAACTTCCAGAGAAATTATCTAACTTCACACCAACATACCCTCTAATTTTCTTTTGGAGTATGCGGGTGTTTTTTTGTAAGTGTGTTTAAATTTTTTTGTACAGCTGTGGATGCATGGTAATTTAAAGGGGCCCACTTGTTGTGCGTGGCTTGTGCGGGAACCTTTGGGTCATGGCTGCACAGCTTAGAGGGAACATTGCTTCACACCCTAAGTTACTTATTCTGAACCACTTCTTAATATGTTATTCTGTCATCCAATGGCATATGTACTGCATTCAACACAGCAGTTCACCAGCTCTACCCTCTGTCATGGGAAGGTGTTAGAGTCGATCATTAAGGAGTTATAGTTGGGCACTTAGAAAAACTCAAGGTAATCGAGAATAGTCAGCATTGCTTTGTGAAAGGGAAATCATGTTTAACCAATACATTGGAGTTCTTTGAAAAAGTAACATGTGCTGTGGATAAAGAGGAGCCCATTGACATACTGTACTTGGATTTCCATAAGGCATTTGACAAGGTGCCACATAAAAGGTAAAGTAGGAGATTATGGTGTAGGGGGTAACATATCAGCATGGTTAGAAGATTGGCTGGCTGACTGAAAACAAAGAGTATGCATAAATGGAGGATGTGACGAGTGGAGTCCCGCAGGGGTCTGTGCTGGGGCATCAACCTTTTACAATTTATATCAATGACTTAGATGAGGGGAGCGATGGCATGGTAGCTAAATTTGCAGATGACACAAAGATAGGTAGGAAAATATATTGTGCAGAGGACATAAGGAGATTGCAGACCGATACAGGTAGGTTGAGTGAGTGGGCAAAAATCTGGCAGATGGAGTATAATGTGGGAAAATGTGAAGTTGTCCACTTTGGCAGGAAGAATAAAAAAGCAGAGTATTACTGAAATGGAGAACAGCTGCAGAATTCCAGGGTGCAAAGGAATCTAGGTGTTCCAGTGCATGAATCACAAAAAGTTAGTATACAGGTACAGCAAGTAATAAAGAAGGCTAATGGAATGCTATCCTTTATTACAAGAGGAATTGAAAATAAAAGTAAGGATGTCATGTTTCAGTTATACAGGGCTTTGGTGAATCCACATCTCGAATACTGCATGCAGTTTTGCCCTCCTTATTTAAGGAAGGATGTAAATGATGTTGGAGGCAGCTCAGAGGAGGTTTACTAGATTGATACCTGGAATGAGCAGGTTGTCTTATGAGGAAAGGTTGGACAGACTGGGCATGTTTTCACTGGAGTTCAGAAGAGTGAGACTTGATTGGAGTATATAAGATCCTGAACAGACGTGACAAGGTCGATGTGGAAAGGGTGTTTCCTTTTGTGGGTGAGTCCAGAACTAGGGGCACTGTTTTAAAATTAGGAGTCGCCCTTTTAAGACAGAGATGAGGAGAAATCTTTTCTCTCAGAGGGTTGTGCGACTTTGGAACACTCTGCCTCAGAAGGTGGTGGAGGTGGGGTCATTGAGTATTTTTAAGGCAGGGGTAGATAGATTCTTGTTCGGCAAGAGAATCACAGATTATTGGGGATAGATGGGAGAGTGGAATTCGAAACACAAACAGATCTGCCATGATCTTAGTGAATGGCTGAGCAGGCTCGAGGAGCTGAATGGCCTACTTCTGCTCCTAATTCGTATGTTCGCATGTACCAGTGCAATCCTCAACTTTGTTCCAAACTAGAGACTCATCCACTTCTATAAAGGAGTTAATTGACGTGGCACTAATTGGTTTCCTGGGGTGACTAGTTCCCATATCTGTTACTCTGTAGAAAAAAAGTGTCCTTTAATTTCGAGTCTTGCTCGAGGCTTGTTAATTTTATGTTCATATCCTTTGCGTTTGCGCTCCCAGCCCAAGTTAATGAATATAATGGATTCTGCCTTTTAATGTACAAATCAGACAGTGCATGTAGACCTTTTAAGTTGTTTTGTTTTCAAGTTTTTAATTCCTCTGGTGTTAAATGAGAGGTTGTTATTGTCCCCATGAAGAAGGAGAAATTTTGTTGCTGCTCGTGTATTTTCTTCGTGGCAGTAAGTTCAGCTCATTTTATTAGCTAAAAGAAAGTGTGAGCAACAAGACTTCTAACCCATTCTGTAGAAGGAGAGCCAGCATTCGTTAAATGGCACTGGTAATTGCCTATCTAAATTCCAACTAATAATTGCATTTTGCTCATATAATCTTCATTTAATTTGCAATGTTCTATACTCTAATGCCATTGGATTGCACTTGAGAGTTTGAACGATGTATAAACTGTAAATTGTACCCCCCTCGTGATAAAGTAATCAAACCCACTTTCGACAGAATTTGAAAGAAAATTTAAATTAATTAACTTGAACACTTGTATCTCATGTTCAGTTGCTTGAATCTGCAACAGAGAATATTAAAGATCGGTGGTAGAAGAAAGGGCTTTACTTAAGTCTTGATTTTTCACTTGAATGGGGGCGATAACTGCCATGTGACTGACATAAGAAGCTATCATAACTCATTTATGCAGCTTGCAGAAGTTCAATTTGCATCCAACTATTGCAAGCTGGATTATTCTGCTATGAATTACAATGTATTTACATGCAGCAGGCCTGTAGCTGGAATTCACAGCAGAAAACCTAAATGTGAAAGTCCTACCCAGGTATTGAGTGGTCCCGTTCTAACCTTCACAATGTGTGTATTTGTCTAATCTGAAATTGCAGGCAGAAAAATGTTCTTATAGCTGAGACTGCAGACTTGGATCAAAGCTGGAAGAGCAATATTTTTTCCTGTTTAAATTGTATATCTGGCTCCTGCAGCAAGTGCTACTGCTCCTTGGAAAGAAAATGGAATAAAGTACAGTGGAAATAAACTTTTAACAATAATGTGAGCCAATTTCGGGGAACTTCTCCAGCAAGTTGAGGGTCACAATGTTAATTAGCTGCACGGAGGAGGAAATCATATTTTGGATTTAATCCTGGACAGAAGGGTAATCAGCCCTATCGTGTCTCATTGACACAACACAACAATGCATGTTGAAACATTCTGGGGTGAGAAATTTGATTGAGCTATGCCAGGCTGTTTGCCGAGCTAGAAATTGCATTAGTTTTACTGCAGAACAAAATTAAATCTGCTCTCTCGGGATAGGAATTCTTGCCCTGAAATAAATTATTTCAACACTACCACCTCCAATTTCCCTCCAAGTCACATACCATCCTGACTTGGAACTCTAACGCCGTTCCTTCACTGCCAGTGGTTCAAAAACCTGGAACTCCTCCCTAACAGCACTGTGGGTGTACGTGCACCAGATGGATTGCAGAGGTTCAAGAAGGCAGCTCTTCACCACCTTCTCAAGGGCAATTAAGCATGGACAATAACTGCTGGCCTTGCCAGTGACGCTCACATCCCATGAACAAATAATAAAAAAAATACAGCTACAACTGAAACCACTATTCAAAAGGCATTGCTGACCAAATAGAATCATGCATTGTGGATTGCTTTACAATAAACTAGTTTATTCTGTGAAATATCATTCATGAATATATCACAAATAATGATCCCAAATGTTCACAATCAATCCTACAGGCCTACCACACTTGTGTCAACTTAAGTGACTCAATTCAAACTATCTGATAGTTAAAACATCTTAACTAAGTTCTCATGTTGCTGTGTTACTGACATTTCAATAATTCAAATGATTGGGGAATTCTAATTTCTTAGCACAAAATGGGTTTCAATTATTAGAAGCACTTGAGTTCTGGAGCTTGCTTCTAAACTAATTACTCTTATATATAATATAATATAATAAATATATAACTCTTAAATGCTACCTTATGTTTGAGTTCTTAATTACTGTTGCATGTTGCAAATTTCACATTCATTTTCTTTCCCGCAACCTCCAGTGAAATATACTTATACACTGGTGATACACAATGTTCTGCAGTAAAATGGTAAATCCCAAAACCCAAAGTGGGTTATTGCAATAAAATGCAGAAACACTACCACAATCATCAAAGGGTCCATCCATATCCTTTTGACAGCAAGCTTTCATCTGCTTTTGGTGTATTAGCGCACGTGCTTTTTAAGTAAATGATTTCAACAGTTATCAGTTTGCTTGACATGTAGGGAACTCTGGGACCACCTCTCACATCTCCACTATGTTCAAATTTATTTAGTGTCACATCGTCTGTAGAAATTCTTGTTTCCAGGTTGTGCTCTCTGTCTCTTGGGATTAGTAAAAGAAATTCTGGTTATTGGTGATTAGAGAAAGAAAGTTATGAGAATGAAACGTGGTATGTTTATGTCGATTTGCTGGATATATTATATATCTGATTTATCTTAGAGCAATGAATTATCACACTTGTATTAAATTACCAACTTGTTAATTTACAGTACTTTAAAATATCTCAGCACTTACAACATCTCAGTACAATACCTTTCTCAGAACAGTCTCTGTTTCTCTAGAACATTCCAACCTGGCTGTTTTAGTTTCAGTTTCATAAGCTCTTAAGCTCCACCCATAGGCTTAAGCAATCAAGCAAAGTGAACACTGGACAGACTAATACAATCAAACCCAGATCAATCAAACCATTGAACACTACAAAAAGTATTCTTTAAATTAAATTTAAAAATACTCAGGAGGTCTGGCAGCATCGGTGGGCAGAGAAACAGAGTTAACATTTCAGGTCGGTGACCTTGTGGTTGCAGTCCTGAAATGTTAACTCTGTTTCTCTCTCAACAGATGCTGCCAGATCTGATGAGTATTTCCAGCACTTTCTGTTTTTATTTCAGATTTCCAGACCACAGTCTTTTGCTTTTATCTTCTTTAATTTGTTCTCAGGATGTGGGACATGGTGACGAGGCCTCATCCCTAGTTGCCCCTGAGAAGGTAGAAGTGGGCCTCACTTTGAATGAGTTTGGTCAAGTGACTGATGATAAAGAAACAGTCACCCCATTTCGTACTCTTAGCCACCAGCTCAGATACTTACACTGCACGTACTTTAAAGGGTAGCACAGAGGCAGGATCTGCACGTGGTGAGACACCAGGCACAAGTGGCCTGCAGCCAGTGCAGGGGTAAAGGGTAGCGTGGGTTAAGTCAGTGGGAAAAGATCTGGAAAATGGAGTATAATGTGGGAAAATGTGAAATTGTCCATTTTGGAAGGAAGAATAAAAAAGAAGCATATTATCTAAATGGAGAGAGATTGCAGAGCTCTGAGATGCCGAGGGATCTGGGTGTCCTAGTGCATGAATCACAAAAGGTTAGTATGCAGGTACAGCAAGCAATTAGGAAAGCTAATGGAATGATATTGCTTATTGTGAGGGAAATTGAATACAAAAGTAAGGAGGTTATATTTCAGTTATACAAGGCATTGGTGAGACCACATCTGGAGTACTGTGAACACTATTGGTCTCCTTATTTAAGGAAGGGTGTAAATGCTTTGGAAGTAGTTCAGAGAAGGCTTACTAGATGTTTCATCTTGTGGGAGAATCTAGAACTAGGAGTCATTGTTTAAAAATAAGGGGTTGCCCATTTAAGACAGAGGTGAGGAGAAATTTTTTCTCTCAGACGGTCGTGAGTCTTTGGAACACTTCCTCAAAAGCAGAGTCTATGAATATTTTTAAGGCAATGGTAGATAGATTCTTGATAAGCAAGGGGGTGAAAGGTTATTGGGGGTAGGCGGGAATGTGGAGTTGAGGTTACAATCAGATCAGCCATGATCTTTTTGAACGGCGGAGCAGGCTCGAGGGGCCGAGTGGTCTACTCCTGCTCCTAATTCATATGTTTGTATGTTCGTAGTTGCCAGTTTGTCAGAGGGTAGGGTTGCACATGAGTTTTGCTGCAGAGGACTCAGATGAGGACTGCGATGGTCAGCATACTGAGAAAGACTGATGGACATGCACAATAAAATGCTTGGTACATTGGCAGTCGTCCAAGAGATCCTGTTGTCACTGTCAGGAAACAGGGAGGAGTCCGGCACCAACTAGACACAGGGCTTTGTGCAGAGTTTGGAGTCCATCCTTTCCAGTGTGGAAGTGGTGGAAACTCCATGAGAATACTTGTGGACCCAGCCACGATGCAGCGTCTGATAGTCGATGTCACAGCTTCCATTGTAGCACAAGCAGGAGCCACCCAACATCTGACTGTGGCAGTGGAGGCTCAGACTGAAGTCATGGAGTCTCAGATTGTTGCCATGCAGGCTCAGACTGCCGCCATCATGGATGCAGATACAGGTCCTCATAGGAGCTTGCAGGGTCTCAAAGCAGACCAGCAATCTGTCCTCCAGCAATTTACTAGGATTGCTGAGGCTCTGGCCCAGGGGAGTGGAATGACTATATGGCCCTTGGGCTTAATGAATTTTATGTTGACGTAAAAGATGGCAGCCCGCACGCACGGGTTTTACTCCGCAGAGTCGTCGTGATAATATATAGGGTGTCTCATTTACATGGCTGAGGTGGACTGCGTCCCCGCCACCACCACCCCCACCCCCCAACCCGATGACGTGGAGAGGGCAGTCGAGCCGTCCCCGGCAACGCGGTCTGGCGCCACTGCACAGGCGCCGGCTCCATTTTAAAAGGGCTTCCAGCCCTTACATTTAAGTTAAATGTTTAAAGGGAAAGTGTAATAAAACTGATTTTAAAAAATGTTCCCAACCCCTCTCCCATCCCCCGCCCCATTAACAATGCACTCATTCCTCGCCAAAAATACTTATCTTGTGTACCCGACCTTCCTCTCCCCCACAAAGTTCACAAACCTTTAACTTTACCCCTTCCCACCATCCCCTCCACCAATCAGAATAGTTTGACCCCGCTCCCCACCCCCCCCCCCACCCCCGCATCATGAATCTTACCTCACCCCACCCCCCCCCGGCCCCACCTCCACACAGGTGTTGCTCCTCGTTTCCCCGGACAGGGATTCGAAGGCGCGGCAATGCCGGCCACTGGGGTGAAGATCACGGTGGCACTTCAGGAGTCCACGGGAAAGTCATTAATGCAGGTAAGTTAATGAATTTTAATTACTTAAATGACAGTCCCATCGCCGAGCAGCAGGGGGGGCCACCACAAGACCTCACCGCTGCAGGCAATATCGGGACGGACCCTGCTGGCGCGAGGTCCATGACAGGCCATCTTCATGCATCCCCCCCTAAACGGCATGGATCCCGACGTCGAGGCCTCTATAACATCCAGCCCGATGTCTACCCTTGGGATGAGAGATTTTGTCTTCCCACACTGCCACTCTGCCAGTGCCCTTACTGTTGCCTCTCAGTCAGCCAGCCCAGACTGCTGCTGCCCCTGCCAAGGTGGTGCAGTCTGAAGCCAGGCCTTCCAGGCCCAAAGCTACTCGAGGACGACCTGCAAGGCCATCAGCAATCTCCCCCATTGAAAGTCAACAGCCTTCCACCAGCCGTGCTGCAGCCATTGGAATAGCACTGTGTAGGAGCACGAGGTTAGGCAAAGGCACCCAGAAGACAGGCACTAATGGAAAGCACAAGGGTGATTAGTTGAGTTTTGTATGGAATATTAGAAATATTAGATGGTTTGTTTGATAACTTTTTTCGGAATTGTTGTTTTATGGTGGTTTTTATTTCAGGATTGTGTTCAAGAGGACACTGTGCTGGTCAGTGACAGAGGGAGGATAAGATGTAGGACCATTGTATAATGGGGAATTGATGTTGTGTTCATTGGTACCACGGTCAGATGAGCCGATCACAGACAGCCCGGCTGAAAAGAGGATGTATTGATTGCCTCCTCCCTTCCTCTTCTTCCTCAGCTGCTTGCCATATACCTTGAAGCAATGGCTGTGCCCTCAGGCTGCATTTTAAAAGCACGACGCCGAAATAGGCAGCGGGGGGAAACATTTGCGGCCTGCACACACGGGGCCCACGTCGCCGAGCCGCCGCAATTCCAAACGCGGTGGCACATCAGCATGGTCGGGGCGGCCGCCCCCCTGCCCCCCGATCATGTGGAGGGGACGGGCGAGCTGACCTGGCAACGCCATCTGGTGCCAAAGCACAGGCGCCGGCGCAGTTTTTAAAGGGCTGACAGCCCGAAATGATCATTTACATTTTTAAAAACACTGTTCATGTAACGTTTATAAAAATGAATAAAAACATTATTTTCATGCCCTCTCCCAATGACATTACACATCATTCCTGCCCTTCCCCCCCACAGCCCCGGAATACCTACCGTTAATATTTGACCGCGCACCTGCCCCCCCCCCACAACACCACCCCCACCAAAGTTCAGAACCTTTGTCTTTTACCCCTTCCCATCTCTTGACCAATCCGAAGATTCTGACCCCACACCCTCCCTCCCCCACAGAGAAAATCACCTCCTCCCGCCACCCCCCCCCCCCATCCCCACTGGTAGCGCACCTCGTTTCCCCGAACGTGGATTCGAAGGCGCGGCATTGCGGGCCGTCGGAATGAAGATCCCAATCTGCTGGCAGAATCACTGCGGCCTGCATATTATAATACAGGTCCCGTTGCCAAGCGGCGAGGTGACTGCCGCGAGGCCTCGCCACCACCGAGATCGGGATGGGCCATACCGGCGTCGGGTGGGTGGCGGGCCTTGTTGCGATCTTCATGCCACTGCCCCCGCAATCCCCCCCACACACTGCCTGGCATCGGGGACCCTTTAAAACCCAACCCCTCATGTTAGCAAGGTTGTGCAGGATTCAACAAATTGTGACCCGCACCCGGATGAGTATTGCAGGGCTCCTCCAGAGCAGTCCAGGCAGTGGAAGCATTGCTTGAGCACCCAATGGTTTGCTTGATGATGTTTCTTGTGGCTGCGTGGCTTTCAATACATGCAGCTGCCCACCCCTGTGGGTGGGCTGTGCGCCGGAGTCTGAAAGGGCGTTACTGAACCAGATGAGTTTTTACGACAATCCGGTAGTTTCATGGTCACCATTCGTGAGACTAGCTTACTCCAGGTTTATTTAATTAACTGATTTAAATTCCCCAGCTGCCAAGTATGGAGTTGAACTTCTGTCTCTGGATCATTAGTCCAGGCCTCTGGATTACTAGTCCAGTAACATAACCACAATGCTACCAGAACCCTTGAAATCAGACCCACCGCCTTCGCCAGGTGCAACACCACTGCCTGTCAACTTCACTAATTTTAAATAGCACTACAAAATTCACAGCACTTCGACAAACTCAGACAGTTCCAGTAGAAATTAATCAGCAACGAACTTGAATGTAGCTGATGGTCTCTTTAAATAACTCCGGTGGTGGGAGGGAGGCTGGGGTCTTCCTGCTGCTGAATGCATGTCCAGCTGTGCCTGTTTAATAGATGGCGTTGGCTGGAGTGTTGAGGTCAAAAATGGCACCGCTAGCATCAAATCAGCATTACACCCTGACTGACATCACCACCTGCCTACGCTGCATACTTGGGGTGCACACTCCTAATGTCCGTGCTAATGCCCTGACCAAAATGCCATCTGGTGTAGGCCAAACTGGAGGTGGATGCCATTTTGCTATCAAAGTGGCACTCATAGTTCTGAAAATACATGTGCTATGGAGTCAAATTATGTGGCCCTGTCCTTTTCTAGTATAGTTCTCAAGATGTGAACTCCCAAAGTTACTCCTGCTCTATCCCATCTTTTTGAGCTCGCTGACTCCAAGTGCACCTTCTCATTGGAAGCTCTCTTCCAACCATCCCTACATCTGAGGTATTTGTAAACCCTGCACAATGACCATGCTAATGTCAGTAAGGTGATGGCACACATCAACTTAAGCCAAGTAGGGTCAGCACACCAAACTAAAGTCAAAGTCAGTACCCCTGGCCCAGATTCTACTGCATGGGCATGGATTATTTGCAATGAACACTCTTGCCCATTGTGATCCTCATGTAAGTTGTAAATAGGTCCAGCTCTGAACATTCCACAGCAATTGCTTTAAAACTGCAAGTGGTGACTATTGCCAGTCACCAGGAGCAGGCATAAGGGCAGAATGACCTCGTCTTATTCCTAACTTCTTCCATATTAATTTGTCACCATTCCCAGCAGAATTGCACAAGGTGCTCTGTACCTCTGCCATATCATTTGCTCATTCTACAAATGGTTAATGACTGCATCTTGGAAAACAGTATTCTGATTACTCAGGCATAAGCCCGAATGGAGGGACTCAGCGTAGAGGGAAGCAACCGATTTGAATGAGTTAATTTAGCCTTAATTGAAGTTTGTGAGATTAAAGGAGATGTTCTGTGTCGGTGAAGTCTAAATGACCTCTGGCTTTAAAAAAAAATTAAAAGCTTAATAAAGTGAATTAAATTGATCTGCTGTCCACCAATGTTTTCATTTTGGAATAATTAAAAACAAATATTTTCACAGGGCGCACAGTTAATTCGATTGAAGTGCATGCCAGTGTCAGTTACACCACACCATATCATCAGATAGTCCAAGATTACTCAGTCTGCATTTTATCTTCGACACAAGGCAATCATTTCTCTAATTGCATAATTTAACAGTCACCATCATCTAGTTGGAGAAGGTTGGGCTTTATACTGATTTAAGATCCCTTTTAAATCAGAGTGATGCACCTGGATCCCATTAGAGGAGGTGATTAGATTGCCCAGAACCATAACAAGAAAATTATATCAGAATAACACTAATTAATAACAGGAGAAAGTAATTTAAAAGGCCTGCATTTTGAGCCCAGCTGGCATCAGCGATTAAGATATATTTCTTTGCTATCAGATGGTTTGAACCCAAACCAGGAATTAACGATGAGGTTCATTCTGCTGATTACTTTAAAGTGCTGGCACTCCCAGTGCATTCCTCACTGCACACAAATCCGGTCCCAGCATTGTCGCAGACTCATAATTCTGTCTTCAGATGTTGTAAGACTGCAAGGTTTAACTTTTAAAAAGAGTTAAAATTTTACAGCACGGAAAAAGTCAATTCAGGTGGACTGGTCTACACCATTGTTAAAGCTCCACACGAGCATTCTCCCATCCCTCTCCATCTAACCCTATCAGCCAATCCTTCTATTTCTTACTCACTCGTGCTTATCCAGCTTCCCCTTCAATGCATCTGCGCTACTCGCCTGAACCACTCCATGTAGTACGGTGTTCCACATTCTAACCACTCTCTGGGCAAAAGAAGTTTGCCTTGAATTCATAGAATCAAAGAAGAACACAGCACAAGAGGTTATTTGGCTCATGGTGTTTGTGCCAGCGCTTTGATAGAGTTATCCAATTAATCCCACTCCTCTGCTCTTACTCCATGGCCCTGTAAATGCTTTCCCTTCACGTATTTATCCAATTCCCAGTTGAAGGTTACTTATGAATTGGCTTCTACCATCCTTTCAGGCAGTGCATTCCAGATCACAACACACGATGTAAACAAAATGTTTCCTCATGTCGCCTCTGGTTCTTTTGCCAATCAAGAAATGGCTGAGCGCACTGGATACTGCAAAGGCTATGGGTCCTGATAACATCCCGGCTGCAGTACTGAAGGCTTGTGCTCCAGAACTAGTTGCATCCTTAGCCAAGCTGTTTCAGTACAGCTACAGCACTGGCATCTACCCAACAATGTGGAAAATTGCCCAGGTATGTCCTGTCCACAAAAAGCAGGATAAATACAATCTGGCCAAATACCACTCCATCAGTCTACCATCAATCATCAGCAAATTGATGGAAGATGTTGTCGACAGTGCTATCAATTGGCACTTACTCATGCTCAGTTTGGGTTCCACCAGGGACTCCAGACCTCATTACAGCCTTGGTTCAAACATGGATAAAAGAGCTAAATTCTAGAGATGCTGCCCTTGACATCAAGGCAACATTTGACTGTGTGGCATCAAGGAGCCCTAGCAAAATTGACGTCAGTGAGAATCGGGAAAACTCTCCACTGGTTGGAGTCATACCTAGCACAAAGGAAGATGGTTGTGGTTGTTGGAGGCCAATCATCTCAGTCCCCGGACATCACTGCAGGAGTTCCTCAGGGTTCTGTCCTAGGCCCAACCATCTTAAGCTGCTTCATGGATGTTCACTGATAATTGCACAGTGTTCAGTGTTATTCTTAACTCCTCAGATACTGAAGCAGTCCATGCTTTCATGCAGCAAGACCTGCACAACATTAAGGCTTGCGCTGAAAAGTTTCAAGTAACATTCATGCCACACAAGTGGCAAGCAATGATTATCTCCAACAAGAGAGAATCTAACCATCTCCCTTGACGTTCAACAGTATTAGCATTGCTGAATCCCCCACTGTCAACATCCTAGGGGTTACCATTGACCAGAAACGTAACTGGACCAGCCAGATAAATACTATGGCTACAAGAGCAGGTCAGGCACTGGGAATTCTGCAGTGAGTAACCCACCTCCTGATTCCCCAAAGCCTGTCCACCATCTACAAGGAACCAGTCAGGAGTGTGATGGAATACTCCTCACTTGCCTGGATGGGTGTAGCTTTAACAGCACTCAAGAAGCTCAACACCATCCAGGACAAAGCAGTCCGCTTGATTGGCACCCCATCTGCCACATCAAGCATTCACTCCCTCCATCACCAGCTCACAGTGGCAGCAGTGTGTACCATCTGCACTGCAGCATCTTGTCAAGACTTCTGTCACAGGACCTTCCAAACGCAGGACCTCTACCACCTAGAAGGATAAGGGCAGCAGGCGCATGGGAACACCACCACCTGCAAGTTCCCCTCCAAGTCACACACACCATCCTTACTTGGAAATATATCACCGTTCCTTCTCTGTCACTGGTTCAAAATACTGACCCTCTCCCTAACAGCACTGTGGGTATACCTACACCACACGGACTGCAGAAGTTCAAGAAGGTGGCTCAGCACCACCTTCTCAAGGGCAATTTGGGATGGGCAATAAATGCTGGCCTAGCCAGTGATGCTCACATCCCATGAACGAATAAATAAAATCCCTTAAATTTGTGTCCTGTGGTTACCGACTCATCTTGGATTTATTAGTGACTCTCTCATATTTATCAAGCCTAGTTATGGACTCCCCACAAGTGCAAATATTTTTAAAAATAGAGTGTGTAATATTTTGTAATGCGAAATATTGCTACAAGAAGTCACGCCTGCTGTTGTGCTGATGCTCTGCACCATAGAATGGATGAATGCAGGATTCCAGGTGAAATTTCTCATGGAATGAGCTCCTGATTGCAAAAGAGCTATTGAGGAAAAGGTGGGTGGAAAAATCACAAATCAAATCAACACAGGCCATTCGTGCGCACCTTCTAGCTTTAAATTATGGGATTGCCGTGATAGAAACCTCACAGCAATTTACTGTACGTCCTGGAAGATGATGCTTGACATAGGCACACCACAAGATGGTGTTGAATGGGGGAGCAGGGTAAATCTCAAATCAGATGACAAATGCAGGTACGTTGGAGTGAGTACTGCTGTAAATTTTGCCTCTCACCTTTCATGCCAATCAATGAAATCATCCTTTTCTATTCCACTGTGGTGTGGCTACATAAGCAAGCCAGTGGGAGCGTCTCTGATATTTAAGATAATCTATCATCAGATGCTGCTGAATATGATTCTTTTCAACTATGTCCAAAAATAAAAGCATATTGACAATTTTCACATTAGAAATATTGTATCCTCTGAATCAAAATATAGGTTTGCTTATAATGTATGCGTTTCCACATGATTCACCTCACCAGTGTCAATATTTCACACTTCTTGAGCTTACAGCTTTAACATCTTAATATGGTGCCGATGATACAGATCAGAAAGCAAGGTTTGAGCAATGTTTGTGTGCTGCTCCGGTATTGAGATGATTCATGTAATAACTTTGAGGGGGTACTAGTTATGGTCAGTATTTATGGGTAAACATGACACAAATAGTTAAGGTGACAGATTGAATGACACAGTCATGTGGGCCCAGAATTCCTGAGGCCCTCCAGAATCTTCGCCCCACAGCATTTCTAGCTGCAAATCCTTTGACCCAGTTCTGAATCCTAGGGTTAAGGGCGATTCTAGATCATGATGACACATGCACCACTTGCAGTGGTATTTGGAGGGGGGGAGGGGAAACTTCAGTAATTTACTGGAATGTCGGGAGGCCAGATATACTGGCTGAAAATGCCCTATAACTTATTCTGAATTTTACAAGTTGAAAGCTGTTGCTTTCCCCAACAGTTGTCTCTGCCTCTGGCAGAGGTGGGGCCCACAACTGCAAACAGGGAGCCTGCATTTGAAACAGTTGTGAGCCCCACTTCCACCAGGACTTGGACCTGGCAGGCTGGTATACTGGCACCATGCAGTCATACTTGGTATTGGGGTGAGGGGGGTGGGGGGGGGGTGGAATCCGTGGACATTCTATCAGATAATGGCTTCATGCCTGTCCTGCCTTTTCAAGTAGCGGCTACATAGTGCAGGGGAACGGCACCCACCCTCTTCGTCCAGTGTCATTTGGTCACTTACACGTGGGAGTAGACCTTGCGAAACCTCACATTCCGGTCCACCTCTTTGATTGTGGTACTGCTGCAGCCCCTCCGCCTCTCCGCATCACCCCCAGGCCCAGAAACTTTGTAGCCTGTGGCCTTAACTGTTTGACACCAGCCTTTTGAAGAAAAGTGCAGAGCCTTTCTTTCCATAAGAGAAATTACTTTTCACATGATGAGGCTTGAAACTGATGAAACACTTTGCGGATCAAATCCCCAGCTCTGTTGAGCCAACTACAGCAGGCATCTTTACCATAGGGCTACAGAATCAATCTGGAGTGCACCTTCTAAAAGAGGACATGGATATTTAACGGACTATTTTGTGCGTGGGCCGAAAGTAACATTTCAGATTATGGTTTGCAATACCACGGGTTGCTGACTCGATGCTTCATGACAAACAGTGGAAGAGATGAGAAGACACTGAAACTGATTAATCCAGTTTCCTTTAAAGATTCCCCCTTTGGTTCACCTTGCCTGATATAAATATAGGTGCACCCAGGGCTACACAGTGAACATGTGGGAAGTATGCTATGATCTCTAAATTCTCTTTGTCTTTTTCTTAACAGGCCATCCAGCCAGTCTGATTTGCAGGGCGTTCTTTGGGTACAGCTCGGTAAACCCAATAATTTACTGGATGAAAGGTGAAAAGTATATGGAAGAACTGGAAGACAATCAGATTAAGGAGGGTGATATCAGGTACAGCTCATTATGCATGGATTATTATTTAAAGTCACATAATCTATGGCATGTTTAATAATTTAACAAAACTTTTAGCCATATAACTTGACAATGAAATGGAATTTCTCTTCATTGTAATTTTACCACATAAAGGTGCCCTGTAAATTGACCCAAAATAACTAAAGGAAAATAACCATCCTTAACCTGTAGTGTTTTTCATTCTGTCTGGACAGATGATTTTACCGCAGTACCTGTAGAGGTATTGTTAATTTTAAATCTTTTTACACACATTTTCTAATCAATGGTGAATGTTTTCATCCAAGTTGCAAATGAACTTGTTCTCGACTTTACTTTATATTTACTGAGTAATATTTGTTCATATATTTTTAATTATCCTATTTCATTTGACTGGCTTTAAATGCTTCAATTATTAATTTTCATGTTGTCTCCTCAGGAATTGTAGCCAAAGTAATTTGATGAGGCAGTGAATTAGATCATTGTGGTTTTACCTCAGGGCAAAGGTTGATAAGTCTCTTGTGTCTGATGACTTCAGGAGGGAGAAATTGGTTAGCCCCAGACTAGAGCTGCAGAATGAGCAGCATGACTGTAACTCACATCTGAAGAGGTTGGCTCGAGGGTTGCCAGAAATTGGTTCTGAGGCCTCGTCCCCAAGAAACCAACAAACTGTAGGAGCCAATCGGGTGTCCCAATGCAGTTCGCTGGTCAGACCTAACAGAAGATTGGTTGGCTTGGACACTGGCAGTATCCCTCAGGTAGAACCGAGGGTGTCGGTTGGGGCGGATTGGCAAGGGAGGTAGACGAGAGCAGCTAGCGCAGGACAGCAACAGCTCACAGTATTGATGTGAGGCTGGAAGGAAACACTCCCTGTTTCTCCTGGTTCCACATTTCAGACAGATTACTTACCTTGTCTTTGGCATCCTCATATCCCCTTGAGGACCTTTAGTCAGGCTGTAGTTTTTGCTTCTGTCAATTTGACATTGAGCTGAAGAAAGTTTCGGGCTCATCAATGATGTGAATTTTAAAATTCTCAGTCTTGTTTTAAAATTCCTCCACAGCCTAGTCCCTCCCTATTTCTGTAACCTCCTTCAGCTCTACAACCCTCCAACATCTCTTCACTTCTGCAATTCTGGCCTCTTGCGCATCTGCGATTTTTATCACTCCACCATTGGTGGCCATGCCTTTAGCACCTGGGCCCTATACTCTGGAATTCTCTCCCTAAACCTCTCCTCCTCTCTCTCTTTTCCTTTAAGATGCTCCTTAAAACCTACCTCTTGTAACCTGTACTGATAAGAAAGAAAGACTTGCAGTTATATAGTGCCTTTCAAAACTTCAGGACATCTCAAAGTGCTTTCAGAAATGAAGTTCTTTTGAAATGTAGTAACTGTTGTAACGTAGGAAACACAGCAGCCAATTTTTACACAACAAGCTCCCACATACAATAATGTGATAATGACCAGATCATCTGTTTTCTGTGATGTTGATTGATACATATTGGCCAGGACATCAGGGATAACTCCCCTGCTCTTCTTCAAGATAGTGCCAGGGCACATTTAACATCCACCAGAGCAGACAAGGCCTTGGTTTTAACATTTCATCTGAAAGGCAGCACCTCCAACAATCAGACACTCCCTCTGGAATGTTAGCCTAGACTTTCGTGCTCAAGTCTCAGGAATGGGACTTGAACCCACAATCTTTTGACTCAGAGACAAGCATGCTACCCACTGAGCCACAGCTGACACACCTTGTGACTCCATATCAAGTATCTTTTGATTATGCTCCTCAAGACATTCTACTGTGTAGTACTGTAGATACTTGATATGTACTGCAAGTAGTTGTTGTTGATGATGTCAGACAAGCAGTTTTGCAGCACCACAGAAGTCATGGATTTGAGGGTGATGGCAATGAGGTAAAGCTGGATATTTTACTTGGAACCATGGCTGCTGATCCCACACTTGCGAATGATGTTGTTGACAGTTTTCTTGTAGATAACAAACAGGTAGGGCCAAAGGTGGAAGCTTGGGGTATCCTACAGATAACTGTGCAGAGCTGGGTGTGAAAACCATTGGCTACATTGAAATAGATTGGAAAGTCACCATAGGACAATGCAATGGAGGTTAACCATGGATGAGAGGCAGTGCAGGAGTTTGGATTGTGTTGAGGGCCATAAAGAGGCCAAGGAAGCTGAAAGAAGATAAAGCATCTCAATCACATGGAATATCTATCATTGGTGGCTTTGACAAAGGGTTGTCTTGGTAGTACAGGCAGGATGGAAACTGGACAATGGAACAAATGGACACAGAGCTGGGTGAAAGATATTTGAAAAAGCTCAATCCAGTCTTAGCTGATTACCAATAACATTGCAAATTTGTGTAAAAAAAATATAGAAAATTGAAACATTTAAACATAGATGTTTGCACAGCTTTAGGCTAAGCTATGGTTGTATTGAAATAACATGAGACAGATGAAGTGTTGCATTGTGACTGACCTCTGCTGTACCTGAGGTTCATTTGTCACGAGGTGCAGAATGAAACAAACACTCCACATCCCAGCCCTTTATCCTTCACCGTGACCTGTGCATGTATATCAATGCAATATAACTGGCTCAAACAGAAAGACAAAGTTTGCTATTACAAATCCTATTACTGTCATTTCACTATTGATTTTACAGTGTCACTTGGCAGGCAAGCAGCTCTAGGCAGAAAGCATTGGAACGTCAAGCCAGAGGAGAGTGAGATTGAATCCCAGCCTTGGGATTGATCCCCATAATGTTATGAGGCACATTTTACTCATTCTTAATGAAGCTTTTTAATGGACGGTACTGTCAATCACGGGTTTTTTTTCCCTCTCGTTTTTGGTCTGATGAATTGAATTCTAGTTGTTAGTAGAGAAATTCAACTTTCTAATAATGCAAGTGTATTTTGCAAATTGCGAACCACCATGCTTATCTCAAAGTATTCATTCAAACATAGCAAGGTGGATCAGAGGACACATCGTCCTGACTGTTGAAAATATCTAATTTTCTCCCCTCCATCAGTTTCAAATAACAAATGAAATCACCACGTAAATCAAATGCTACTTTGACACAGTATGTACACAGTAATCTTAGATAAGGTTTGAAACAGAGGCTTTGTCTGCCTGTTCAGGTTGAGGGACAGCATGTATCTCCTGGTGTCTTGGCCAACATTTATTCCTGGACCAATTCCACCAAAACAGATTAACTGGTCATTTAGCTCATTGTTTGTGGGACCTTGTTGTGCAAAAATTGACAACTGTTTGTCTATGTAATAAGACTGACTACTCTTTAAAACTAATTTATGTAATTGTGAAGCACTTCAAGATTGCTTGAGGACACAAAAGACACTATGTAGATGCAAGCTCTTTCCTTCTTTCTTTAAGTGGTGCTATGAATTGAGGGAAATTAAGAAAGAATTGCCTTTATATAGTGCCTTTCACAAAAAGCAATTTATAGCTAATGAAGTACTTTTGAAGTGTTCTCACTGTTGTAATGTAGGAACTATGACATCCAATTTGCATGCAGCAAGCTCCCACAAATAACATTAAGTTAACGACCAAATAACCTGTTTTAATGATGTTAGTTGAGGCATGAATATTGTTCGGCACACTGGAAAGAATTCAAAATAGTTGCTGTGAGATCTTTTGCAGCCACCTGAGAGGATACATAGGGCCTCAGTTAAACATCTCATCCAAAAGGTGACACCTCCAACAGTGCAGCACTCCTTCAGTACTGCACTAGAGTGCAAACCTATAATATGTGCTCAGATCTCTGGCACCCAGAAACTTCTGACTCAGAGGCCAGAGTGCTAACAACTCAGCCCAGGCTGTGGATGTTAATCTGTGGTTCCACCAATTGACTATGCAAAACTAGAAGATTCACCAAATATATACTTGTCCGACTCGTATCAAAGCAGGTGTGAGGACCAGTCCTACCCCACTGCAGGGTGCTTCTTATCAGTCAGTACAGAAAAGCATTGCCAATGAAAATGGAGAAATAGTTGCTGGAAGACAGGAGCCTGAGATCCACAAAGGATCGATGGTGAGCTTATAAGATCCAGTCCATAGTCTCAGAATAAGGGGCAGGCCATTTAAAACTGACATGAAGAGGAATTACTTCACTCAGAAGGTGGTGAATCTTTGGAGTTCTCTACCCCAGAGGGCTGTGGAAGCTCAATCATTGAGCATGTTCAAGACAGAAATCAATAGATATCTGGATACTGTTATGACCAAGGCGGGAGCAATGCACTGTCAATTCAGTCCCATTACTCCACAGGTCATCGCATAAAGTTTTCCCACCTACCGGAAATTAGCCAAATTAAACACTTTAGTAACACCCAAAATAAAACAGACCAAACCAGGTATCTTTAAAAAACAAGTTAACTATTTATATACTAAATCTTAAACACAATTGAGTTAAACCAATGTCTAAAAAAAAGGAGTTTGCTACCTCCAACAAGACAAATATTCTTTTCCAGGGTTTTTCTCTCCTTAGACAATAACACAGCCTGTAGGAATGTAGATTTTCTTCAAAGAGAGAGAAATCCTGAGTATTTCCAACACTTTCTGTTTTTTTTTATTTCAGAGAGCCTTCCTTCAGTGAGCACGCTTCACTGAACTCCGGATCAGACTGGTTATAGCCAGTCTTTTAAACACAGTCAAAAGTTTTTTTAAATTTATTCATGGGATGTGGGCGTTGCTGGCCAGGCCAGCATTTATTGCCCATCCCTAATTGCCCTTGAGAAGGTGGCGATGAGCTGCCTTCTTGAACTGCTGCAGTCCATGTGGGGTAGGTACACCCACAGTGCTAGCAGTTAGATACAACTGAGTGGCTTGCTAGGCCATTTCAGAGGGCATGTAAGAGTCAACTACATTGCTGTGGGTCTGGAGTCACATGTAGGCCAGACCAGGTAAAGACAGCAGATTTCCTTCCCTAAAGGACATTAGTGAACCAGATGGGTTTTTACAACAATTGACAATGGTTTCTTGGCCATTATTAGACAAGCTTTTCAATTCCAAATTTATTAATTGAATTCAAATTCCACCTTCTGCTGTGGTGGGATTTGAACTCATGTCCCCAGAGCAATACCCTGGGTCTATGGGTTACTTGTCCAGTTACAATACACCATATGACCTCCTCTCTCTCCTGCTGTTGCCTAGGAAATGGGTGCAGCTGCTGGCACACTATGCTCCTTAGTTTTTAAAGGCACACTGTTTTTAAACAGAGGAGAAAAAAAATAGTTCCATGACAACACTAATGACATCAAGGGATATGGGGAAAGTGCAGGAAAGTGGCGTTGAGGTAGATCTAATTGAATGGTGGATCAGGCTCAATGGGCTGAATGGCCTACACCTGCTGCTATGTTAGATCACCTGGCTGCAGCAAATTTGGGAAAATCAGGTGGGGAGCAACTCATGCCTGTAAGGAAACTGGCCTGATTTTCCATCCATTCATTTAAATAAACAACCCATTGGACAAGCTACCTGCTGAGCATTTGCTCCCAGCCCAGTTGTCCTGTGTTTGTTGTGGCCCAATAGTCCAGGTGCAGGACAATCTATCTCCATATTTCGAGACAACTTATTTTTAGTTAAAAACTGACAGTAACAGTAATAAGATTTGATAATCACCTTGCATTGTCAATAATGTGATTATTTACTTTCATTTGTATGTAAGTTGCCTTCCTTTACCTCCATAATCCAGTCCTTCAAAACTATTACCTGGGCTTGGTAATATAATTGATAATGCACCCTCCTTTCACATTTGGGATCTGGATTTAAATCCAGCCCAAACTAACTCCTGTGATGAAAATCTCCTTTTTCTTTGTAGTATGAGACTCATTTGAATGGTGTTTCTGCTAGCTCAACAGACACGATTCACAGCACTAAGGTGCCCATAATTTAGCAGTCGTTACTAAATTGATTGTCTTATTTAGAAAGTCACAAAGATGCAAGGGGTAGGAAACAATATCCTCACAACTGTAATACCAGCCGTTTTTTAAAAATTTATTCGTTCATAGGATGCGGGCATTGCTGCCTAGGCCAGCATTTATTGCCCATCCCTAACTGCCCTTGAGAAGGGGCTGGTGAGCTGCCATTTCGAAGCACTGCAGTCCTTGGGGTGTAGGTACACCCACAGTGCTGTTCGGAAGGGAATTCTTCTCCCTGGCTAAAGCAGAGGAGAGTGTCCATTGCTCTTATTCTGATTTGTGCTCAGCCCAACATGAGAGTGCTGGATGGTGGCATTAGGTGGGATAATATTCAGCAACCTGGCACTGACATTCCTCATATTGTGCTCAAAAGTAATGGATTTTAGATTTCTCTCCCTTGATTGTAACCAGAACTTGCAATAGAAATTTCCATGTTTAGCAGCAAGCATCCTTGATGTATTTTTTTAATTCGTTCATGGGATTTGGGCACGCTGGCCCGGCCAGCATTTATTGCCCATCCCTAATTGCCCTTGAGAAGGTGGTGGTGAGCTGCCTTCCTGAACTGCTGCAGTCCATGTGGGGTAGGTACACCCACAGTGCTGTTTGGAAGGGAGTTCCAGGATTTTGACCCAGTGACAGTGAAGGAACGGTGATATAGTTCCAAGTCAGGATGGTGTGTGACAGAAGGGGAACTTGCAGGTGGTGGTGTTCCCATGCATTTGCTGCCCTTGTCCTTCTCGGTGGTAGAGGTCATGGGTTTGGAAGGTGCTGTCTAAGGAGCCGTGGTGTGTCACTTTCTTAAATCTATGCAGAAAGTGGAAGATTTATTGGATGCTTCATTTCGCTCAAATATCCCAAAGTGTTTCTCAGTTAAATTGGCTGACGTTGAATATGGCTAAACTGCAGCTCCGTCCCTTTTCAAATGTTTTCTCTCATCTTGGTCCTATATGTTCCTAGATGATTTAGGTAGAAAATAAAATATGTTTTTAAAATGGTAACTTGTTCACGTTTGCACCATCGATGATGTATGCACCATTACTGAGCGCAAAGCACAAACATATTCTAAGCATATAAGATGTCCTCCTTATGTGGAATTATACTGGCATCTTGCAACTCGCTCATGCTGAGAAACCATAAAAATCAGATATCAAATGTAGATTCAAGTAGCAGATGTTCTATTTGTTTGCTACAGTTGCAATATACAACTACGCAAACATTTATTTGACTGCATTGCACCATTTTCAAATCATAGTAACATTCATTAAAGTTTCATGTATATAAAATAAACATGACCTGCTGAGTGATGGGAATAAACGGTACTGGTATCTCATTCAGGAAAAAATCTGATATACACTTTTGAGCTTCTAAATCTTCCTTGCTGGTAAGCTGTCAGTCATGTTTAATTGTGCATTGTGCATGTGGAGCTAATTATTGTACATCACCCATTGATTAACATGCAAATTGGTTTGTATTTCAATTGCGGCCTTTGGAAAACAGAGCAACGAGCTCATTTCAGACGGGCTGTCATCAGTCTATTTACGCAGCATTCGTCCTTTATGCCATTGGTGGCATCACAGCAGAAACCAGCGAGCCATAACAGAGCAGGTATCAAAGGTGGCAATATGGGGGGAGAGGATATCGTGGAGTGGAACAACAGGTGCACATCAGTTTTTACAGTAGTGATCACCTCCAGTGATTTGTAGAGCTTTCCCAAAAATAGATTTTTCCCCCACCCTTCTCAAATATAAATACCACACTTGGCAAGGAAGAAAATAGCCTCCGTTAGAGAACTCAAATGAAGATGGAGTAGTATTCATCTGTGATGTGAATCTATCACCTTGGCTTGCCTCATCCCCAATTTTCAACACTCTAACAATGGCCTTTAGCTGCCAAGGCCCTAAGCTCTGGAATTCTCTCCCTGAACCTCTCTGCCTCTCCACCTCCCTTTCCTATTTAAGATACTTCTTAAATCCGACCTCTTTTACCAAGCTGTGGATCATCTGCCCTAATATCTCCTTATGATGTTCGGTATCAAATCTTGTTTACTAACACTCCTGTAATCTTGGGATGTTTTACAGTGTTAAAGGAGCTATATAAATGCAAGTTGTTGTTGATGTACAAACATCCTCCAGAGGCATCCCCAGACTTAGAAGACAAAGCTGCTCCTTTAACTCTACTTTTAACTGTCTTTTTATTCAGTTAAATGCCAGAGCAAATAGAAAGTGAGAGTAAAGGGTTACAGAATTACATAATTATGAATTGATCATTTTTATTAACCAATTTAGGTTCTCAATTAAATAAAAATTGTGCATGTTCTCTCTTCACCTTTTTGACCTCATTATCTTTTAGCACCACATTTCCCATTTCCCTTGTAACTATATTTTCCCCCTCGTTGTTTCCATTAAAGGAGCGGTGGACAGTATTTGGTGGTCATTTTGTGCTGCTTTAGTTTTAACCACCGGCAATCTGACAAAAGGAAAATCTATGTTTGAAATCTTATAGTTTTTTTTAATGTTTGAAGTGGAGCTAACAGTCAACAGGACTGCCTTATGGCATACGTGAGACGAACAGCATTGGGCAATGAGAATGGTCCGATTTGACCATTGGAAATCCAAGTGCAATCTCTGCATGTTTGTCTCTGTTCTGTTTGGCAGTGTTGTGCGAAACATTTGTTCTTGTTGACTCTCGTGTCTGGCCATATCTTCTTGTAATGTAATCGAATACAAAATGAAATGGGCAGGCAGGGGTGGGGGGGGGGTGGGGAGGGGGTGGTACGGATTAACACTGTAGGCTCTTCACATCACCAACCTTTACATCCAATCAAGTTTTAATAAGCCAGACAATCTTTGGCACTGTTGACAACCCACATGTGTGACTTATTTCACCTTGACAGCTCCTTGGTGAGATCATTCACCAGTGTGCTCTCTCCATGACATGCTAAATTATTCCTTCAATTTGTCAAGTCACGCAAAATATACTTACTGCATATCCTTCTGTCAAGTGACTGGGGTTCTGGAATTTTTAGATAGAAGGTGACACTTCTGAATGATGTCTTTTTTGTCAAACTTCAATTTTTCTTTTGAATTCTACATATAAAAAAGTCCCTGCATGCATGGCTCCTTCAACAACATGCAAACCTCTACCTGAGTTTTGATTTGATCTTTTGTTTTGTATGTGGAGCTTATTGAGACTCACAGTTGTTCATTGGGGAAATTTAACTGCAGATAAAACTAACAATTCCAACTCACATCTTCATGATGACTTGCGACAGCAGATCCACATCAGAATGATACCGGGGCTTAGAGGGTCAAATTATGAGGGCAGGTGGCATAAATTTGTATTCCCTCGATTATAAAACATTGAGAGGTGATCTGATCGAGGTGTTAGCAATGCTAAAAGGATTCATTAGGGTAGATATGGAGAAACTATTTTTCCTCTGGCGGGAGAAATCAAGAATGAATCTTAAAATTAGAACTTGGCCATGTAGGAGAGAAATTAGGAAGCATTTTTATCACACAGAGGGTAGTAGATATCTGGAATTCTCATCCTTAAAATGCTGTGAATGCTGGAACAATTGTAACTTTGATGATTGAGATCAATAAATCTTTGTTCGGTAAAGATATAAAGTGGCATGGAGCTAAGAAAGGTTAGTAGAGTTGAGGTTCAGATCAGCCATGATTTAACTGAATGGCAGAGCAAACTCGAGGGGCTGAATGGCCTCCTCCTGTTCCATGAGCACATAGAAATCCGCAGTCCTTGGTAGAGGTGTGCCTGTCGGAGTGTTCAAATGCTTCAAATTGCGACCAATTCCCAGACCAGTTCAAGCATACAGTCATAGCAATGTCAGTTTTAATTAACTACTGCATGCTGTGTGCTAAAGGTTATCAGCTGTCCCTGGGGATGGAGGGCTCACCAGATATGTATGTATACACAATTCAAGGGTCAGAGCCTCATTTCCATTGATAGTGAACTGAGGTTTAATTTCAATCACAATGCACTGCAATGAAGTGACTATAATTCAAGGCCACCATCATTGGGAATGAATGCAGCACCCACTGCAAAGAAATATATGCATGATTTACCTAAATAAATAAGAAGGATTGCGAACATTTCTGAGATTTCCCCATCTCAGAATTATTTTTTGTGATGGAAGCATTTTTTTCGCATGTGATTCATGGCACAGCATTGGAGTTGTGTTCCATTTTTCACCCGTGAAGGATATGAGAGCGTGTTGTAAATTTTCTGCTTTCCTCTTGCTCCCATTTAATATGAGTGTGAACTGCCAGTCACCAGGCTCAGTTCAAAGAAAGAAAGACATGCATTTATATCGCACCTTTCATGACCACCAAATGTCCCAAAGTGCTTCACAGCCAATAAAGTACTTTCGAAGTGTAGTCACTGTTGTCATGTAGGAAACGTGGCAGCTTATTTATGCACAGCAAGTTCCCAAAAATAACAATGTGATGATGACCAGATAATCTGTTTTTTTGTAATGTTGATGAAGGGATAAATATTGGCCAGGACACTGGGGATAACTCCCCTGCTCTTAGAATGGTTACAGCTCAGAGGGAGGCCAGTTGGCCTGCCGTGTCTGTGTCAGCTCTCTGCAAGAGAAACGCAGCTAGTCCCACGCCCCCGCCCTTTCATAAGAACATAAGAAATAGAAGCAGGAGTAGGCCATTCAGCTCCTCAAGCCTGCCCCGCCATTCAATAAGATCGTGGCTGATCTGTCCCAGGCCTCAACTCCTCTTTCGGGCCTGCTCTGCATAACCCTCAACTCCCCAAGATTTTAAAAATCTATCTACCTCCTCCTTCAATACATTTAGTGACTGAGCCTCCACAACTCTCTGTGGTAGAGAATTCCAGAGATTCACCACCCTCTGAGAGAAGAAATTCCTTCGCATCTCAGTTTTAAATGAATGTCCCCTTATTCTGTAACTCTGTCCCCTATTTCGAGATTCCCCCACCAGTGGAAACATATTCTCAACATCTACCCCGTCAAGCCCCTTTAGAATCTTATATGTTTCAATAACATCACCCCTCATTCTTCTGAACTCCAGTGAATAAAGGCCTAACCTGTTTAGCCGTTCTTGATAAGTCAACCCCTTCATCCCAGGAATCAGCCTAGTGAATCTCTTTTGAACTGCTTCCAATGCTAGTATATCCTTCCTTAAATATGGGGACCAAAACTGTACACAGTACTCCAGGTGAGGCCTCACCAACACCCTGTACAGTTGTAACAAGATTTGCCTATTTTTAAACTCCAACCCCCTAGCAATAAAGGCCAAAATTCCATTTGCCTTCCTAATTATTTGCTGCACCTGCATGCTAACTTTTTGTGTTTCATGTACAAGAACACACTTTCTCCACAGCCCTGCAAATGTTTTCTCTTCAGGTACTTACCTTGAATAGGTGTCCTCTGGTTCTGCACCCTTCCGCCAATGGGAACAGTTTCTCTCTATCTACACTGTCTAGTCCCCTCATGATTATGAACACCTCTATCAAATCTCCTCTCACTTTCTCTTTTCTGAGGAGAATGACCCCAGCTTCTCCAATCTATCGATGTAATTGAAGACCCTTATGCCTGGAACCATTCTCATAAATCTTTCCTGCATCCTCCCTAAAGTCTTCACATCCTTCCTAAAGTGTGGCACCCAGAATTGGAGATAATACTTCAGTTGAGGCCAAATCAGTATTTTATAAAGGTTCTTCATAACTTCCTTGCTTTTGTACTCTATGCCTCTATTTGTAAATAGGTCCTAATACTGACCCCTGGGGAACACCATTGTATACCTTCCTCCAGTCTGAAAACCAACCACTCACCATTACTCTCTGTTCCCTGTCACTCAACCAACTCCATAACCATGTTGTCACTGTCCCTTTCAACTTTGCTGAGAAGCCTATTATGTGGTACTTCATCAAATGCCCTCCTGAGAGGGAAGACAGGGCTTCTGTTTAACAGTGCATTGAAAAGACACTCCCTCAGTACTGTACTGGAGAGTCAGGCCAGATTTGTCTGCTTGAACCCACAACCTTCTGACTCGGGACAGGAGTGCTACCAACTGAGCCAGTTGTAAAGCATTGTTATCGCATTACGGAAGCTGTGCAGGAGCAAATTAACAAAATGAGCCATGACCATTCCCTGTCCTGGAACGGAGTTGCACACATGGGCTGGGAATTCTTGTCAAGCCACAATAGTGGCAGATTCGTGACCCCAGTCTGGAGACCCCTGACGCCATCTCAAATCCTGAGGTCACAGGTATTTGCATTAAGCGGGTAGGTGCTGCTGAGTTGCTGGGCTAGTAATCCAGAGGTCTGGACTAGTACTCTGGAGACATGAGCTCAATTTGTGCTGCAGCAGCTGAGGGAATTTAAAATTAATTAATAAAATGCTAGTTTTGTTAATAATGAAACTACCATTTTGCTGTAAAAAAAAAAACCCCATCTGGTTCACTAATGTCCTTGAAGGAAGGAAATCTGCCATCCTTACACAGTCTGGCCTACATATGATTCCAGACCTACACCAATGTGGTTGACTCTTAACTACCTCTCTGAAATGGCTGAGCAAGCCACAGAGTTGTAGGTGGCTCACCACCACCATCTGCTTAAGGGCCGTTTGGCATAGGCAGTAAATGCTGGCGTTGCCAGTGACGCTCACATTTCCAGAAATGAATAAAAAAGTGTAAAAGATCCAATGGCACTATTTCGAGGAAGATCAGGGAACTTCTCCATGATGCCCTCGTCAATATTTCTCCTCAACCTACACCCATAAACAAGTGGTCATTATCATATTGCTATTGGTGGGGT
This sequence comes from Heterodontus francisci, assembly GCF_036365525.1. Lineage (NCBI taxonomy): Eukaryota > Metazoa > Chordata > Chondrichthyes > Heterodontiformes > Heterodontidae > Heterodontus > Heterodontus francisci. The sequence continues at coordinate 15,157,525 of NC_090385.1, forward strand.
CTTACTGTACAGAAATTGCCATGTTTCTTTACATTACAGCAGTGACTGTGGTTCAAAACAGTATTTCATTGGTTGTAAAGTGCTTTGGGATGTAATGAGTGGTGCTATATAAACAGAGGTTGTAATTGTACTGCTAAAAGATCAAAACTGGCATTCTTTTTACACTGCAACAGAAACAGTGCGCATCTCCTTCTGAACAACACTTCAGTGGCTGCTGAGCACTTCAGAACTGCGGAAGCTCGGGATTACCATCTTTGCGGATTTTTATTTGCAAGTAAAATATCTGAATAAATCCCTCCTGTTTTTCAAAGTTTCAAAGAGCATTTGGGCCTTAAATGGACAAGAAAATCACAGCGAGTGTTTGTTTCATAGTTTGGAGAGAATAATTAATCTGCTGTTCAAACTGTGATCATTTCAGGTCAAACACTGCTCTTTACTAGTGACATGAATAATGAGTAGCACCAAAGGCTTTATAATAGCTCTGTAGTAAGACAATGGCTATTGAGTCACGTGAGTGGAGAAGTTAGTGCTAGCATTCTGCAATGTTACGCAATATGGTGAACATCATTGCATTTGAAAGAAAAGAATGACTGATTTGCATTCATATAGCAGTTTTCATGACTTCAAGACATCCCAAAGTGCTTCACAACCAATTAAATTCTTTTTTGAAGCCTAGCCACTGTTGTAATGTAGGAAACACAGCAACCAATTTGCACACAGCAAGGTCCCACAACCAGTATTGTGATAATGACCATTTAATCTGGTTTTTAGTGATGTTGGTTAAGGAATATTGAGCAGGGGAACTCCCTGGCTATTCCTCCATTTATGCCTGGGGATCTTTTATATCCACCTGAGAAGGCAGACAGGGCCTTGGTTTAACATCTCATCCAAAGGAAAGTACCTCAGATGGTGCACTAATCATCAGCCCGGATTAGCTTTTCAAGTCTCTGGAAATTTTTTTTAAAGTTGCCGTTTATCCTGCTAAAATTGATTAATCCAGTCTTTTTTTCCTCCCCTTATTTAAGGTGGAATTAATTGCAGTAAAAGACTAAAAATCCTAAGGCTGAATTTTATGCCCCCCCAAAGAACGGGAAGGTGGCGGGGGAATGGCGCAAAATGGAGCGGGAGGCTCCGGGAGCCCTTCCCGACCCCTCCCATCTCTGCCGCCAATTTATGCCGGGCGGCGACGACGAAAACATCCCAGCCAAACCAGGCCAATCAAGGCCCTTAAGCAGCCACTTAATGGCCTTCGCCCGCTTCCACGGGAATTTTATCCATGGATAGTCGGGTGGCCGAGGCCCAAGGTCCGAGGTAAGCCCCCTTCCAAAAACAGACTGGTCTTTGACAGCCCGGGGGTGGGTGCTCTCATGATCGGGCACCCTGTGCCTGACGGAGGGCCGCCCCTGCTGCCCGAACCACCCCCAACACGCCCTCCCCTTCCCCCAATCGACCACCCTTGCCTCACTGGGGCCCGACCGGCCACCCCCGGCGGGGCAACCAAAACTTACCTTTGTTCTGGGCTCCCCAAGATCTCCTTCGTCAAGCTGACCTGTAGTCTCAGCAGTGGCCACCACTCCCGGTGGCGCTGCTGGGACAGTTAGTTGCTGGCCCGCTGATTGACCGGCAGCTCTATTCGGCGGGAGTCCCTACCTCAAGCGAGTGGAAGTCCTACCTCACACCAATTAAAGCCCGGCCACCCACAAAATATGGGTCGGATTCCCAGGCGAGGCGGAAGTGGGTTTGCCACCGACTTTTCAGTTGGTGGCCGGCTCCTGTCCATCCAGGGTTAAATCCTGGCCCTAGACTTCATTCAGAAGAATATTTTATTCAGAAACTCAAAGCCAACTGTCTGGCCTATCTCATATGATGCACCAGCCAAAATCAGGAACTCAATGTCTGGAGAATCATTGAGTCAGTCCAACATTCTGCCACGCTGTGACTCAGTGCACTCCTACATCAAAAGACTACCCTATTAAACTTTAGTGACAATTCATTTTACTACAAGCTACATTAGATATTGAACGTCCTTAGTGGAATTGATTGAGGGGAGATCAGAGGCAGAGGGTATTACTATCTCGAAACAGTAGCATAGTGGTTATGTTACTAGACTAGTAAAACAGAGGCCTGGGCTAATGATCTAGACCGGGGCTGTCCAACCCTTGCACGTGGGAGGCCACATTGCAATTTTTGTCTTACACAGGGGCCCATGAAAAAATTTCGGAAAGATAAAGGCATTAAAATTTATCTTACTATGAATCAAAAAAGCAACAAATGTACATTTTTGTGAAGAAACTTTAAATGAGAAGACTAATTTATTGACTTTCTCTTCACTATGTTGGACACTGATTTAGTGAGAAACCTGGGATTTTTTTGCTTGCACAAGTAGTCAATGTTTGCCCGCACATTTGTTATAGCGATACAGAGTCTTCTGTATAGATGTCCATTTGTCAGGAGTGATCTTGATCACTCTCTCTCTCTCTCTCTGCCCCCTCTCTATGTCTGTCCTCCTTTATCTCGCTCTCTTACCCTCTCTCTGCCTCCTTCCTCTCTCTCTGCCCCCTTCTCTATCTGTCTGTCCCACTTTTTCTCTCTCTCTCTGTTTCCCCCCCATCCCCCTTTCTCTCTCTGTCTCTGTCAGTTGCAGAGAGATGGAACGGTCAGCAGGTGGTGGTCAGTTTTTTATAATTTCTTTTATTCGTTCATGGGATGTGGGCGTCGCTGGCCAGGCCAGCATTTATTGCCCATCCCTAATTGCCCTTGAGAAGGTGGTGGTGAGCTGCCTTCTTGAACTGCTGGAGTCCTTGGGGTATAGGTACACCCACAGTGCTGTAATGAAGAAAGTTCCAGGATTTTCACCCAGTGACAGTGAAGGAATGGAGATATAGTTCCAAGTCAGGATGGTGTGTGGCTTGGAGGAGAATTTGCAGGTGGTGGTGTTCCCTTGCATTTGCTGCCCTTGTCCATCTAGGTGGTAGAGGTCACAGGTTTAGAAGGTGCGGTCGAAGGATAGATTTGGGGTTTTCTGGTGGGCTTTTAAAAAACCCCAAAACTGTCCAAAGTTGGGTAACGGCTGATCTCAATGTCAGCAGCTGTTAGCTGTGCAACTGACTCGCGACTGGAAGGAGGAGCCAATGGAAAATTTCTCCAATCACGCACCACTGGCGAGGATGAGAAATTGCCCGGGTACAGTTTACACCCGCGGGCCGGATGGAAACCTTTGGCAGGCCAGCTTCTGGCCTGCGGGCCGTATGTTGGACAAAACTGATCTAGAGACAGGAGTTTGAATCCCCTCACAGCAGCTGGTGAATTTGAATTCAGCTAATTAAATAAATCTGGAATTATAAAGCTAGTCCAGTCATGGTGACCATGAAACTGCTATTTTGTCATAACGACCTGTCTGGTTCACTGTCTTTTCCTCCCCAGTCAGGTCTCTGTGTGACTCCAAACCTACAGCAATGTGGTTGACTCATAACTACCCTCTGAAACAGCCTAGCAAGTCACTCAATAATACCAAACCACTATGTTTGCAATGCTTCAAGAAAGTGGCTCACAACCACCACTAAGGGGCAATTAGGGATGGGGATTAAATGCTTGCCTGGCCAGAGATGGCCACATCCTGTGAATGAATTAATTAAAAAAAAGGAATATAGGAACATCATGTTTAGGCCACTCAGTCCCTCGAACTTGTTCCACCATTCAATTAGACCACGACTGATCTGTATCTTAACTCCATCTACCCGCCTTGGTTCTGTAACCTTTAATACCCTTGCCGAACAAAAAATTTATCAATCTCAATTTTGACATTTTCAGTTGACCCCAATCTCAACAGCTTTTTGGGGAGAGAGTTATACATTTCCATTATCCTTTGTGCAAAGAAGTGCTTTCTGACATCGCCCTTGAACAGCCTCACTCTAATTTGAAGCTATGCCCCCTTGTTCTGGACTCCCCATCTGAGGACAGAGTTTCTATCTACTCTACCAAAGCCTTTAATCTAGCATAGTAGGTTTACAGTGTGAAATAAATATGAAGGTGTTTGCTTCCACCTGCCAAAGCCATCTGCCCAGGACTCAACTATTCAGCAGAACATCTGACCTCTGCAACCATTAGCCCCCAAGTCAACCCTGAGCAGGTTCAGCACTACCACGTACCGTTCTAAAATAGCAGCAATCACTAATGCACAATAAGAGAAGCAGTGAAGGAGAAGTGCACTTAAAGGTTTGTTTTTCTCTCTCCCCTCACCCCTCCTCTAACAGAGTTCTAAATGAGCACCTTGGGGAGAAGGAAGTGGAATTATCACTGTTGTTTGATTGGGTGAAAGAGACAGACCTGGGGAATTATACCTGCATCGTAGAAAATCGGATTGGACGCACACAGACCAGCATTCTCCTCCAGAGGAAAGGTAAACATTAGTAATGTGTTGTGTTTAAATATAACTTATTGATCACTTGTGATTTGTGTTTCTGTGTGTCGACTGCATTTCAAACTGTAATAATAACCAGCAACCCATTAACACATTGTTAGTCAACAGCCCAAAAACGAGCTTTCCGTTCATTCCCTGGCTAGCCTTGACTATTCCAATGCTCCCCTGGCTACCTTCCTATCCCCCACTCACCATAAACGTGAGGTCATCTAATCCCTTGCTGCTGTATCCCTACTCACACAAGCCCCATTTACTCAGGACCCTTGTGTTCACTGACCTACAATTCTCACCCTTATTTTCAAATCCCTCCATGGCCTTTCCCCCCTCCCTATCTCTGTACCCTCCACCTGCCCGAGATCCTTTGTAATATCTACACTCCTCCAATTTGGGCCTCTTGCACATCCCCAGTTTTCATCACTCCGTCATTGGTGACCATGCCCTCAACTGCCTCAGCCCTGAGCTCTGGAATTCCCTCCCTAAACCTTTCTGCCTTACTACCTCTATCTCCTCCTTTAAGATGCTTTCAGTCATCTGTTCTGATAGCTCCTTGGTGGCTTGATGTCAAACTCTGTTTGATTACGCTCCTGTGAAGCACCTTGGGATGTTTTGCGATATTAAAGATGCTATATAAATGCAAGATGTTGTTGTTGTAGATTTGAAAGCAGAGAAGACTTCAGCGCTATAGCAAGCCATCCAAATAGTGTGTGTTTGGAGCACCCTCTACTGTCTGCTTCTGTGCTTAGCTCCTCAAAATGCCTTGGGTAAAAAAAATGTCCAATATAATTATAGTGCAGTTAAAATAAGCAGCAGTTCGCACAATATTCCAGTACAATGATTTTGATGGATACTTCAAAAACATTCTAATGTATGTGCTGTATATTTTATTCAAATGAGGGATAAATGGAGTGCACATTCTAACTGTAATGTATGTTGACAGTTGCCTGTTCTTGTGTTGTGAACACAGAACAATGTTTGGCTAAAATCTTTTTTATAAGCACAATAATATTTCATGTGATTGGAGCTCAAATTCACTGTATTTTTTCAGTTTTATTATTCAAATTTTCCAAGTGGGAATTTGAAAATGTATTACTGATTATGCTTAGCACAACTGTAAAGTTAATCCTTCAGCATTAAAAGTGAAATTATTCCTACCCCAGATGTAAAGGTAGTTGTTTCACACAGTATATTCTTCCAATGAAGGACAAACTCCACTAGAAAGTGATTGTGATCAAAGGATGAGATTTTATTTTTTAAATTAAAGCTATCTTTGGAGTGAAGAGGTTGTATTCTCGGGAAGATGGGGGAGGGGTTATGTTGTTTAATTCTCCAAAGTATCACAAAGTGGGCCAAATCCATCATTTATTTTTCCACAGTTCGGTCTCTTTAATCGTGCTGTAATGCATCAAGGTAGCCACTAAGAACACAAACATGACAAATTGCCATGCTTGTACCTCTAATGGGCTTGAGATTTATGAACAGTATGGATCATTAGGAGATGGATATGCCAGGTGGATCCAGTAGCGGTGAATGTAGAGTTTCGTGTATTTTCTATTCACGCTGTGTGCCAAAATAAGTGACAGTAGAAAAAGAGGTAGGGGTAGAGGGGGCACATCAGAATAACTGGTCGCTTTGTAGAGCTACAAAGAGATTTAGGGCTCCATGTACAATCACTAAAATGGAATAGTCAGTGTACAAAAGATAATCAAGAAGGCGGTTGGAATGCTAGAAGGCTAGAATATAAAGGGGAGGAAGCTTTGCTTCAGCTATACAAAGTCCTGTTTAGATCACATCTGGAGTACTGTGCACTATCTGGACACTGCATCTTTGAAAGGACATACTGGGCTGAATTTTACAGAACCCTCCCCCCCTCCGGGGATCGTGGCGGGGTGGGGTGGTGGGTGTGCAGGTAAATGCCACTGGGAGAAGACCGCCATGCACTCCGACACCGGGAGGGCCCAGCCTGATATTGCAGGCAGCGGCGAGGCCTCCTCTCTCCCATCCCCTCTCCCTTCCCCCTTCACACCAGCCCCCCAGCAGCTCAGTAATGGGACCATCATTTAAGTATTTAAATAAATTAAAATCAATGAATTAATCATATTTACGTTCCCGCCATCTGTCCCGGTGCGATCTTTGTGCAACTGGTCGGCACTCCCGTTCCTTCAGATCCTTCAGTCTGGGAGACCGAGGCGGAACGTTGGTGGGAGGGGAGAGGGGGTAAGTTTCTCACTGCGGGTGGGGGAGGTAATGGGGTCAAAGAAATATAATTGGTGTCGGGGATGGTGTCTCTATCTGCGTGTGTGTTTATCACGTATGCATGCTTGCGTGGTAACGTTGCATATTCGTAGTCGGTAACTGGATTAGAGTTTAAGATTAATAAACTTCTACCTTTCTTTTTAAAATCGAAGAAAACATGTCTGAATTGATTTCTTAGCCTCACAATTGGAAAGCGGCGAACAAGGATTCACTAAGGGGGAGCTAAAACACGGTGTTTTTAAAAAAATTAAACCCTGTTCCAGTTAAACCAGGCAAAGGCTGAGGGAAACCCTAGACCCCTCTCACCTGGTCGTAACAAAGGCCTATTCCTGTTCCTTTGATCTTATGAACCCTAGTGCATCTTAGCAAACCAGGAGGTGTTAATGTCATGAATGCAATAATAGCCCTTGGACAAGCCAAACTCAGGTCATTCCCTGTAGGGTCCCAACTGCTGCAGCTCTTTCCCTGTCTTACCTATTCCATCTTCTGCAGGATTCTCTCAGTTATTCTGAAAGACTGCACTGTCAGATGATTGAGATTCGTGCATGTTAACTTGATGCCGACTGCTAACTCCCACTGTTTTATCAGTACTATTTTGCATAAAATTGAAATGTTTTACTCTGAACTGGGTTTGAATGATTTAGAAGCTCTTAAGGAAAAAGTGACTTTTATTTTGCATTATTATCTGCAGTTATGATATGGATTCAAGCAAATCGTTCAATGGCATGTTAGCACTAATGCAGAAAGAATGGCATAACTAATGTTGATGCACCTAAGCAGGGCCTCAATAAAAACAGACTAAAGTGCGCAGTCTTCATTGGCCTGCAATTGTCCTGGCTGCATATCAACTTGCTTTCCCATTGTGTTCACTCAAGATAAGACAATAGACCAATGTAATGAAATGTTAGATGTGTAATGGGATCAGTAGGGGAGGCTCCGGAGATTGGATGCGTAATGTAGACTATTGTTTGATATTGAGTTTAAACAGTGTTGCAATATACTCGGCAACACCAGGCTTTCAGGAAAACAAAATAGGAAATATAGAAAGAATTTGAGGGCAGAAATTTGAGGTGAATGATTAATTGAGGGCAAGGTATACGAGACATAAACATGCTGCCAAGAATTGTTGAAGGTAAAGTAAGAGTTTGGAATGTAAAGGATAGAAAGGGTGAGAAAGAAGCAGGGGACTGGCAGAGATTGATGAGCTGGAGAGAGTGAATCATTGTGAAAAAATAAATACCAAAGAGAACAAAAATGTGGTGAAATAAAAAAAGTTCCTATGAAGCCCACTATTTCTACAGACTATAAACAATCTATTATATCACAGACTGTTGTCCACCCGTTTAATCTTGAGATAAAATTGCAAAAAAAAATCTGATTCTCAAAGGCTGTTGTGTGAAAGTTCAGAATATTTCTCGAACTTGAATGTTCCATTTTTTTTAAAGTTGTACCTGGATTTCAAGGTGGTCTCAGTGCTTCCAGAAGTTTCTTCGGGAGGCTGTAATTACTCTTTCATGAATCCTCCTGATGAGGGGAGTGAAAGCAGTTTCAATAGTAACCTTCTAAATTGAATTAGATATATATTTGAAAAGGAAACATTTGCAGGGCTATGGTGAAAGAGAGGGGAGTTGTGACTAATTGGAGAGCTCTTTCAGAGAAGCAGCACAGGCACAATGGACTGAATATGCTGTATGATTCTATAACCCCTGCCCTTTCCATAACATTTGAGGTGGGTTTATCGCTCCAATATTTTCAACTCAATCTTTGAAAACTGCCATAGATAATCCACAGCAGAAAATGAGGGTCATTTTTAAAGTCACGCCCATTTTGGAAAGAATGATAGATTGGTCGGAGAAAATATTGGAGAATCCCTGATGACCCATGACCCCTATTGCAGTTTCAAAGCAATATTCATATTCTGCAAATTCATTTATGTGATTTGTTGGGAATGAATTGTATAGTATTTAATCTTTATTAATTTGGGTCTTCTTTTGAAGGTATAAAATGGGTGAACGATGCCTGTTTTATGTCCGATTTCATCCCAATCATTTCTTTACTTAAACCCAAAAAGAAATCAGATGAAAGGACACGATCTTTGCACAGTTGTTCTAAGTCTAGTATAAGTAAATAGATCGTCTCTGAAATTAAATCCCTTGAGTTTCTGGATTACCTCTGCCAGGATGATCTTCATGAGGGCCTTTCAACACCAGGGGAAGCTATTGCTACTACACCTGTGGCTCCATGATGGCCATCATTGTCTTGAAGAATTGGTTTATGTTGTCCACTGCTTGACCCTGCCTGATTACACCTTCTACAAATAAAATGGACCTATTCTGAATCAGGAGCTACAACTAATGTACAGACTTTAAAATAGATCAAGCTAGGTTGGTAGGTGTTAAAAACTGCGAAGCTTTGCACGAGTTATAAAGAACTAGGTTTAGAATGACGAAATGCAATTCAAGAAGAGATTTACTTTCAAGAACCTTGTTTAAAGAGCAACAGGCAGATATCAGTTGCTTATAAATGCCAAACATGATTTACCATTTTTTTTCTTATCATAGAATCATAGAGTTAAAGAATGACACCGCACAAAAGGGAGCCATTTGGCCATTGTGCCTATGCCAGTTCTTTGGTACAGCTTTCCAATTATTCCCATTCCCTTGCTCTTTCCCCATAGACTAGCAGTTCTCCTCATCGCAGTCCTGAAAGGTTTACCTCATATCCTTAGACTATGACCCCTGGTTCAGGACTCCCCCACCATCAGGAACATCCTTCCTGCATCTACCCTGTCAAGTCCTGTTAGAATTTGTTAGAATCTTCTGCAGTGTTGTTGAAACATGATTGAACTAAATCTTAGTCAGCTTCAGTCAACTTTCTACAGACAACCAGTTCTCAAGTGCACTCCTGAAGACTTCTAGTTAATCCTAGGTCTGGGTTTCTGTTCTCTTGAAAAGAAATGTCTGAGGGGAGGTCTTTAAAATTATGAAAGGTTTTGATCGAGTAAGCAGAGAGAGAATGTTTCCATTTGTGGGGAAAAGCAAAACTAGAGACCATCAAATATACGATAGTCACCAAGAAATCAAATAGCAATTTCAGAAGAAACTTTTTTACCCAGAGACTAGTGGAAATGTGGAACTAGCTATCACAGGGAGTGGTTTAAGCGAGTAGTACAGATACATTTAAGGGGATGCTGGACAAGCACATGAGGGAGAAGAGAATGAATGGTTTGAAACAAAGAAATAGAACCATAGAAAGATTTATGGCACAGAAGGAGACCATTCAGCCCCTTGTGTCTGTGCTGGCCGTATAAGAGCAATCCAGTCTAATCCCATTTTTCAACTCTGTAGCCCTCTCGGTTACGCCACTTCAAGTGCATATCTAAGTACTTTTTAAATGTGATGAGGGTTTTTGCCTTTGCCACCCTTTCAGGCAGTGAGTTCCAGATAACCGCCACCCTCTTGGTGAAAGCATTCCTCCTCAACTTCCCTCTAATCCCTCCACCAATTACTTCAAATCTATGCCCCCAGGTTATTGACCACTAATTCCAGGTATCAATCTCGTAAACCTCCTCTGAACTGCCTCCAATGCATTTACGTCCTTCCTTAAATAAGGAGATCAAAACTGTACACAGAATTTGAGATGTGGTCTCACCAATGCCCTGTATAACCACTTTATACTGCTTATTTTTATTTTCAATTCCTCTTGTAATAAAGGATAGCATTCCATTAGCCTTCTTTATTTCTTGCTGTACCTGCATACTAACTTTTGTGATTCATGCACTAGAACACCTAGCTCCCTTTGCACCCTGGAATTCTGCAGCCGTTCTCCGTTTAAGTAATACTCAGCTTTTTTATTCTTCCTGCCAAAGTGAACAACTTCACATTTCCCACATTATACTCCATCTGCCAGATTTTTGCCCACTCACTCAACCTATCTATAATCGGTCGGCAACCTCCTTATGTCCTCTTCACAACATACTTTCCTACCTATCTTTGTGTCATCTACAAATTTAGCTACCATGCCATCGCTCCCCTCATCTGAGTTATTGATATAAATTGTAAAATGTTAATGCCCCAGCACAGACCCCTATAGGACTCCACTCATCACATCCTGCCAATCAGAAAAGGACCCATTTATGCATACTTTCTGTTTTCTGTCAGCCAGCCAATCTTCTATCCATGCTAATATGTTACCCCCTACACCATGAGCTCCTACTTTGCGCTATAACCTTTTATGTGGCACCTTGTCAAATACCTTCTGGAAATCCAAGTACAGTACGTAAATGGGCTCCCCTTTATCCACAGCACATGATACTCCTTCAAAGAACTCCAATAAATTGGTGAAACATGATTTCCCTTTCACAAAGCCATGCCATGTTTATACTCTTTTACTTTACACTTGTACTCCTGGTCTATCTTTTTCCTTTTCCACAACTACTCTAAATCTAATTTAATTATGAACACTACCACTAAAATGCTCTCCCACTGATACTCATTCCACATGTCCAGATTCATTCCCTAAAACTAAATCCAGAATTGCCCCCTCTCGTGTTGGGCTTGCTGCATACTGGCTAACAAAGTTTTCCCAAATACATTTTAAGAACTCTACACCCTCTGTACCTTTTACACTGAATTTATCCCAGTTAATATTAAGGTAGTTAAAATCCCCTACTATGAACACCCTTTTGTTTCTGCATTTTTCAGCAGTTTCCCTCCATCTTTGCTATCCTATCTTCCTCTGACTGGGGGTCTATAGTATACTCCCAGCAGTGTGATTGCCCCTTTTTTGTTCATCACTTCAACTCATATGACTTCATTTGATGCTTCTTTTTGCATATCATCCCACCTGACAGCTATAATTGTTTCTTTAACTAATATTATATCATTTCTTTTTTTAATCCCCCTCTCTATCCTGTCAGAAAACCCTGTAACCAGAAATGTTGAGCTGCCGTTCCTGCCCTTCTTTAAGCCACACTTTAGTAATAGCTATGGTATACTTCCCTTTGTCTATCTGTGCCCTCAGCTCATCTGCCTTATTCACTAGACTCCTTGTGTAGTGTTACAGTGTTTTGAAATTGCAATTGCATTGTGTACACTTGGGGCAGCCATAGAACACATATGCTAGCAAAGGGAAAGTGAAAGTAAAACATAATAAAGAAGACTCCATTATGTTGAACAGCCTGCAGTCTCTATCTCACATATCTTTGACTAAACTCGGCTAAACCTCAGTCCAGTCCCGACAGGCATCACACCTTGAATTGAAGTACATACCATTAATCACCGAACAACTTCTTTGTTGTCTATTTTCTAGCCTTTGTTTCCTTGACCTTCCATACTCACTTACTAATTCCATGCTGATAGAGTTAGACGAGGAAAGATGGGAGGAGGCGCAAGTGAAGCATAAACACCAACATGGACTAGTTGACCTGAATGGCCTGTTTCTGTACTGTACATTCTATGTACTCCCTTGGAGTTAAAATTCCCTATAATGCACAGAATAAGCATTAGATGAACAAGCATCACAGTCTGTGATTTTACAAGCAATTTAAGGTTGACTGTAGCTGACAAAGGTTTAAAAATAATGGGGCAAAAGATCCTGATGTAGACTAGAAGAATTTTAAAGTCATGAAGAATCCTGAGTGGACAAGATATTCACCATTGCCAGAGGTTTCATCTAGTGCTGATGTACGCTCAGCCGAGACTGAGATTAAATATTCCAACGATAGAAATACTTTTAAAAGCAAATGTATAAAACACACAATTAATATATCATTCTGCACTGTAACAATCTGTGTTTCTGTGAAAAAACTGCATTAATATATTAACATAAAACATTTATTGATCTGTTAGTTAAAATAATTCTAATACAGTGTGTTTTACAAGCTCCTGTAGGTAATAATGTAGTAGTTGGATTTTCTATTTATGGCCGGAATTTTATGTCCCCCAAAATGAGCAGGCTGGTGGTGGTAGTGGGCCCCCCCTCCCACCACCACCACCACCACCAGCCTGCTACCTTTTTTAAGGAGCCATCCTTCATCTTCTTCTGATGGCTTGGTGTAGTCCCAACATTGGCCACTGCTCCCAGTGACGCTGCTGGGATAAGAGCTGCTGGCCCGCTGATTGACAGGCAGCTCCATTAAGACCAATTAAGGGCCCGTGGAGCGCAAAATCCCAGTCTGCCTCCCCAGGCTTGGCAAATGCGGGCTTGCTACCGACTTTTCGGCCGATGGATGGGGTCTCCCACCTAACGAAATATTGCGGCCCATGTCTCTTGATTGTGAATGCTGCAATATTAGGATGAAATCTGAGCCCAATAAGTGAAGGCTAAAGTCTGACTTGTTAAATTACGATATGATTTTTCTGTTGAGAATTGAGTTGATAGTCAATCACCTTGTCATGTACTGTTATTACCAGAAACAGGAAATACTTTGCTTCCTTTTTATAACTGCGCAGTATTTATTAGTAGTTATGGAAAAGCCTAAGGACTAGTTGACCCTTCCTCCTGATAGGTGCCATATTGAAGCATGAGCCTATATAAGGGAACAACATGTTATTCCTAACCATCATCAAGAGTTTTCTGTTCATATTACGTTAGAATATATTTATATATTTAATAGAAACAGCCATGTAGAGGTTACTGTTGTGTTTTGTCCTTTTTTTGATAATTACACTTTCTATGTTATAAACTATAATGTATTTTAGAATCACCAACAGCCTGATTGAGTTATTTGTGTTTGGTTGACAAATGAGGGACAATTAAGTTACTTATCTTAAATATTTGGTCACAAATCCATTTCAGATTTTGAAGACACATAATGTGCAGAATATATTATCCGTCTTTCAGGTGAGCTTGGGCATGTATTGGTAAAAGTCTGAGGAGAATATGTTATTTTATTGATAGGTTAGAGTTACCAAATGTTATGTCAACAAAGTTCACAGTTAAGAGTATTATTTGACATAAATTTGTTATAATCTCATATCACATATCTATTGGGAGCTGCATTGTTTTTGAGACAAGAGTCAAAGGATTACAGAAGGAGGCTAATTGGTCCATTGTTCCTGTGCTAGCTCTTTGAAAGAGTTAGACAATTTTTCCACTCTCCTGCTCGTTCCACACAACCCAGCAATTTTTTCCCTTCAATTATTCTTCCAATTCCCTGTTGAAAATTATTATTGAGTCTGCTTTCTCCACCCTTACAGGCAGTGCATTGCAGATTATAACAACTTCCTTTGGCAATTACCTTAAATCTATATCCTTTGGTTACCAACCCTTCAGCTACAGGAAACTGCGTTCTCTGCATATAAGGGACCAATAAGCTTACCATTGCAAAACAATGTTTGTGCTTTGCTGCGATCAACTACTTGTGATTCTGTTATCCTCCATTTGTTCCAGACCTGATGTACAGAGTAGAACTTGCAGGTGGCTTGGGAGCCATCCTTCTCCTGATCACCTTTCTTGTAACTATATACAAATGCTACAATATTGAAATGATGCTGTTTTACCGGAGCCATTTTGGAAGTGATGAAACAGAAGATGGTAAGTAGGCGCACATTTTAATGGTATCTTACTTCTGCGATGATATATGGCAATTCATGTGTTGGGAGGCAACATACTTTTTCAGGAGTTTGGTTATTACACATTGCGGTCGTGATTTTATTTTTCTGCAAGCTCAGGTCCTCACAGGGCATTCATGTAACCATTTTTCATCTGAAAATACAAGTGAGATAAAATGTTCTATTACCTAAAAGAGACGGTTTCTTGACATGCTTCTATATACCATATAATACTTTAATTTAACAAAATGTCTAACCATGCGCTGCTGTTATATTTTTCATAACACCAATCACACTACTGCAGCTTTTGTGTTGTGCTTTACTTTGCTACATGACGACTCGAGCAGCAAAACATTTATGTTGACAAGATAGGTTTTTAAATTCTTTGGCCTTGTTCTAATTTTTTAATTCTGTTTTCCCAAGCCCGTGCTGGGTGGGCACTGAAAGTGACCATCAATTACTAAAGCCTGCAAAAAGAAGAAAATTATTGCTTATAAATGATATACTATAGAAGTTTTGTGTCATGTTGCTATGCATTAAGGAGTGAAAGCTATCAGGAACAATCTGCTTAGATATCTAATTATCATAAAATCCAAATTTTGAAAAGCACCTGTCTATAAGTCATTCTTTTGACAGCCATTTTTGTGTGAAACAAATAGTTACGCCAATTTATAGGAAACTTCCTTAGAACTGAAACGGGTGGGACATTTAAACTATGTTGTATGGTGGATGGCCTCTTCATACACTCAAATCATTTATTTACAGGTACCTAGAGGATCTCTTATGCTTCTCTGACTTCTAAAGCAGAGAATGATTTGGTTTCTTTGCTTATTTGTTCCGCAGGATTTAAGTCTGACTGGCAATAATATCAGCATTACCACTTCAATACTTTTAGATTATGCTAGCAGATTTCCTGTGACATTGCTCATGGTCAGTCAAAGTTGCACATTGAAGTGTGATAGCTGAAGGATAAAAGGAAATAAGTGTGAGGGTTACAGAAAGTGTATGCTGTACACAAGACTTTGAATATCTGTGATAATATATTTAATGTTTGACCGTTGTTTACTTTGTATGTCATAAATGCTGCACAAGAGTTCTATTTTCCGAGTGCTCAGTGCAAATGTCTTCAAACCAGACTAAACCTGATGTTCTCCTGTTTTTAAGTGCAGAAGGGAGTTCTTTATCAGGTTGAGTAAAATAATAGCAGTATCAAAATACAGAAACAGGCTTGCAGCCAGTACAGTAAGCCATATGCTTTGGCAGTAGTAACTAGTCCTGTTTTAGCTGGATTCACAATGCATTCAGTAAAGTTAGACAGAAGGATCAATAATCGTGGACATCTGAAATAAAACTAGAAAATGTTGGAAATGTGAAAGAGGAAGACAGATTAACTTTTCAGCATTTTTTTTGCTGTGTCTTTGTATACAGCTGAACAGAGCTTAATCATCTAAAATTAAACAAATACTTATGTTGTATATAATAACATCTTCAATTCCCAGCAGCCAAAATTCTAGAACCTCACATTTGGTAACAATACACCTGCTTTTACCTGCTATGGAATGTGAAAAGAGACTGAGCCAAGAGTCTGCAACTGTTTATTATCAGACTGTGCTGTGGATTGTCAAGTCAAACTCTGCCAAGACAGCCAAAGAATGACTTTACTCTTCCAGAATCCCAACAATTTCCAGGCACAGTAACTCTAATAGGATTCTTAGTCCCATTGTGGAATGTGTTGTTTAATCTTTACTGATATAGCAGCTTGCATGTTCATACCCAGCTCTCAGGAATTCATAAACAGGTGACTAGAGTAATCATTACTGATCCGAGAAGGCTTTTTTTCAGGACTTCTTTGTTACTTTGAAATAGAATCGTAGAATCATTGAAAGAAGCCACTTGGCCCATCGAGTCTGCAACAGCCGATTTTAATAAAAAGCCACCCAGCTTCATCCCATTTTCCAGCATTTGGTCCGTATCCCTGCAGGTTACAGCACTTCAGGTGCACGTCCAGGCACCTTTTAAATGAGATGAGGTTTTCTGCCTCTATTACCTATTCAGGCAGTGAGTTCCGGACCCCTACCATCATCTGCATAAAATAATTCTTCCTCATCTCCCCTCTAATATTTCTACCAATCACTTTAAACCTATGCGCCCTAGTCACTGACCCCACTGCTAAGGCCCTTCCCATCCACTCTATCCAGGCCCCTCACAATTTTGTACATCTCAATCAAATCTCCCCTCAGCCTACTCAGTTCCAAGGAAAACAACCCCAGCCTGTCCAATCTTACCTCATAGCTGCAAGTTTCCAGTCATGGCAACATCCTGTTACGACCTATAAAATTCTAACAGGACTAGACAGACTAGATGCAGGGAGGATGTTCCCGATGGCTGGGGAGTCCAGAACCAGGGGTCACAGTCTCAAGATATGGGGTATGCCATTTAGAACTGAGATGAGGAGTAATTTCTTCACCCAGAAGGTGGTGGCCCTATGGAATTCTCGATCGCAGAAGGCAGTGGAGGCCAAGTCATTAAATATATTCAAGAAGGAGATAGATATATTTTATAATACCAAAGGGATCAAGGGATATGGGGAGAAAGCGGGAACAGGGTACTGCATTAGACGATCAGCCATGATCTTTTTTGAATGGCGAAGCATGCCCAAAGGGCTGAATGGCCTACTCCTGCTCCTATTTTCTATGTTTCTATGACCAAGGCGGGAGGAGTGCATTGTCTTTTCTAGTTCTACTTCTCCACAGGTCACAGTGGAACAGTGGTTAGCACCGCAGCCTCACAGCTCCAGTGACCCGGGTTCAGTTCTGGGTACTGCCTGTGTGGAGTTTGCAAGTTCTCCCTGTGACCACGTGGGTTTCCACCACGTGCTCCGGTTTCCTCCCACAGCCAGACTTGCAGGTTGATAGGTAAATTGGCCATTGTAAATTGCCCCTAGTGTAGGTAGGTGGTAGGAGAATGGTCGGGATGTGGCAGAGAATATGGGGTTAATGTAGGATTAGTATAAATGGGTGGTTGTTGGTCGGCACAGACTCGGTGGGCGGAAGGGCCTGTTTCAGTGCTGTATCTCTAAATAAATAAATAAACATTTTATTTTAAATGTTTACCTAGTTACCGAGGCAATCAATCATATACTCTACTCTTTATCCCAGAAAAAAATAGCACCAACCAGGTTTCTTTAATAGGCAACAAAATTATAACTTTATTATCAAACAACACATAACCAATAATGAAGCAAAGCATTATCACACAGATTGAAATATGAAAGTTTCCCTTTTTAAATTGCCCACACATAAACCCACAGACACACTGAAAAAATACAAACATTTTCTCTGCAGAGGTCTGTTACAAACAAAAGGCAAAAAAAAAAGAATACTTTGGCCAAATACTTGCTAATTCTTGAAGACAAAAGAGAAGGTATGGAAAGATATCAATTGTTACTTTTTGGTCTGGCATCTCAAATACACATAAACAGCTGTCACTGGGTTTTTCTAGGGCAGTACTTTTCAAGCACTGTTGAGGATCAGTTTGGCAGACCTTTCAGGAGAAATGCAGCATCAGTTTCACTATTTCTTACACTGGATGTTCTCAAAGAGATGGTAGAGGGTGAGCTGATGGTGGCTGCTCTCTTGGCTGGTTTTCTCCAACTGTTTTCAAAACAGTTCACACCCCAAAACATTGTCCAAAGCAAAACCAAAAACAATATCTCAAGAGTCAAGCCTCCTGATCCCTATAAATCTTGACCTGTCACTTCTCTGTACACATCTTCCGCAGGTAACCAAGGTTTCCGTTGTTTACTGCTTAAAGCACATGACGTCCAACAAGGCTGTTTTTAAACAACATCTCAGTGTCCTTTCAATGAACTATCAACAACAAAACAAATTCCAGCTTCTATGAAATATTCAGCCTTTCAAGGAATCCATCTTCACAATTTAAATATAAGTCCTCAAAAACATATACTTAACAAAAAATATAGAAGCACTTTCGTAACAATCCTCGTAAATCTCCTGAGTACCCTGTCTAGTGCAATTAAATCCTTTCTGTAATGAGTTTACCAGAACTGCACACAGTACTCAAGTTGTGGCCTA
Source organism: Heterodontus francisci (assembly GCF_036365525.1). Classification (NCBI taxonomy): domain Eukaryota; kingdom Metazoa; phylum Chordata; class Chondrichthyes; order Heterodontiformes; family Heterodontidae; genus Heterodontus; species Heterodontus francisci. The sequence goes on from NC_090385.1 coordinate 15,175,845, forward strand.
ATTAATGTTTTATATAGTTCCAGCCTAACCTCCCTACTCTTACATTCAGTGCCTCAGCTAATAAAGGAAAGGATTCCATATGCCTTCTTAACCTCCTTATCAACCTGTCCTGCTACCTTCAAGAATCTGTGGACATTCACTCCAAGGTCCCTCACTTCCTCTACACTTGTCAGTATTTTCCCATTAATCGTATATTCCTTTGCCCATTTGACCTCCCCAAATGCATGATGTCACACTTCTCTGGGTAAAGTTCCATTTGCCACTTTTCTACCCACCTGACCAGTTCATTGATATCTTCCTGTAGTCTACAGTTATCCTCCTCACTGTCAACCACGTGACCAATTTTTGTGTCATCGGCAAACTTCTTGATCATTCGCCCCACATTTACGTCCAAATCGTTAATATATAACACAAAATGCAGGGGACCTAGTACTCAGCCCTACAAAATGCCACTGGAAAAAGCTTTCCAGTTGCAAAAACACCCATCAACAATTACCCTTTGTTTCCTGCAACTGAGCCAATTTTGTATCTGGCTTGCTACATTCCCCTCGATCTCATCAGATTTTTTTTAACCAGTCTGCCATGTGGGACCTTGCCAAAAGCCTTGCTAAAATCCATGAAGAGCACATCAACTGTACTATCCTCATCAATCCCCCTTGTTATTTCCTTAAAAAAAATCAATCAAGTTAGTCAGACACGACCTTCCCTTAACAAATACATGCTGACTATCCTTAATTAATTCATGCCTTTCTAAGTAACAGTTTATCCTGTCTCTCAGAATTGATTCCAGTAATTTGTCCACTACTGAGGTTAGACTGACTGGCCTGTGATTATTCGGTCTATCCCTCAATCCCTTTTTCATGAAATACTCCACTTCTTTCAAATATGATCCATGTTTTCCATGGGGTTTTGCACTATTATTGTTTTTATATTGTGTAACATGTCCAATCTATCTAAGTTTCCCGTAAACAATGATTGACACACATGACTGATGCCCTCAGGAGGTCATAGTTCAAGCCCCATTATACTTGATTACATAACCTAGATGGCCACTTCAGTGCTGTACTGAAGCAGTGCTGCATTGTTGGAGGTGCCAAACTTCAGATGAGACATTAAACCAAGCATCCTTGCCACTATTCGAAGAAGAGTAGGGGAGTTCTCCCCAATATTTGTCCCTCAACCAACATCTCCAAAACATATTAATTGACTATTTATCTTATTGCTGTTTGTGGAAGCTTGCTGTATGCTGTTATGACCAGGTGTGAAAGGGATCTAGGGGTCCCTCTCAGCCTTCACCTGGTCTTACTGTAACAGGGTTTTATTTTTAAACATAATGTGTTTTTAGCTCCCCCTTAGTGAATCCTTGTTCACCACTTTCCAATTATAAGGCAAAAAAAACAGCATAAACAGGTTTTCTTAGGTTTAAAGAAGAAAGGTTGAAATTTATTAAACTTAAACTCTAATTCGGTTAATGCCTATGGATACACTACGCGCCCACGCTAGCATGCATACGTGATGCACACATGCAGATAGAGACAGAACAGAGTAGAAGAAATAAAGTGGAAAAGTCTGAGGCAATCTCTGAAGAGGGTTATAGTTACCGATCTTTGAGCTCACTGTAGAGTCCTTGATTGTAGGTAGATCTTGCTAACCATTGGGGCCCAGTATTCTTCTTAAACCTTGTTTGTTGTAGGAGACTTTTCTCTCTCGGGGTTCATGTGTCTTCAGTGGATTTGGAATTCCATGAGAAAGAGATAGGAGCAGACAGGAGAGGCTGTGGTGAGCCAGCCAGGAGAGGTCTTTTCAGTCCAGGAGCATACAGACATTCTGTTCAAACTCTCTGTGGTTAGTTCAAAAAACCCAGGAATAACCAGTTAGTCATGTGACCAGCTGGTCCAACCAATCCTGGCCCCTGTGGATTGCATCACCCCAGCAGGCCCTGGAATGCGCTTCCCCACACCCTCACTGTCCAGTGATCAACATCCATTGTGGATTGAATGTGTCAAGGAATGGTCCTTTGTCTACACAAGCACCGTCTGTTACTATGCAAATGTTTTCCCCTGCCACGGTTGATCTGTTCAACAAGTCATTTCCTCACTCCAGCAACAGTTAAAAATCAATGTTCATATGACAAAACCAATGTGCCTCATTCTTGGCAGGTGGGGGCCTGCTTGACACCTCCACACCCAGCAGAATGAAATGCAATCTGAGAAAAGCGCATTTCATTAAAAGGGTCGAGAGAAAATATAAGATACAAAAAAAACATGCATTTCTCTCATTTATTCCCATTCATTCATAAATCCTAAAACTTAATACAGCCTGTCTTTTCTTGGTGCCAGTGCTGCTTCAATTGCCCTCTTTTTGGCATCCCAGTAAACATCTGGTTCTTTGGGGAAGTTTTTCTTCAGTTTGCCCATTTCCATGGCTGCCTAGGGTCTTTGAGATGGTTTGGTTTAATTTGCCCTGAGTTTTTTTCAGGAGAGTCAGTTATAGCAGGTCTATCCTGAACTCTCTTCCAGTGCTTTGCTGAGTCATGCAAAGGCCTTTGACCTCAGGGAATGCGTAGCTCTCTTTCCTTCTGACTGTGGGGGGGGATTCCTTGCCAATCTCCCTTTTGTCCTCTGGGCCACTGCTGCCTGCAGGTATTTGTGCAGACTCTACTGCACTCCCCTGTGGCACTTCGACTAGGCGAGACATCACCCTCATGGTTTCTCTTCCCCTTAGAGGTCTTTCTTTGTCTCTGCAGTTTCCTGTACATGCCATTAGCCACTCGGGTAGGGTGCTTCCAGTGTCTGCATTTACATAGGAGGATGTGGCTTCTAACTTGTCAAATTTTTTGGGGCTGGCTGACTGGACAGTAGGGGTTTTCATCTGGGATTCCTCCCGGACCTCTTTTAACCTTCCCTCTTGGTCACCTTTTCCTCTTCCCTGTCTGACCTTTTGCCAGCCTTGTGCCTGCCTGTTCCCTTTTGTTCTTGGCGAGGGTCCCTTACAGTTCACCAGCACTCTGCTGGAATGTCCTCCTAACACCGGTACAGAGTTTAGGGGTGCAGGTTTCACTGTAGGTTGGGGTTTCCCCTTAACCTGGCACAAGTGACAACTCCTGCAGTACTCCACCAAATCTCTGTGGAGTTTTAGCCAGTCAAACTGCTGTCTTATGCGGGCTTTGGTCTTTCGTATACTGGCATGTACAGCCACTGTAGTCTTGTGGGCCCTTCTTAGTATTTCTCTCCGGTACCTCAGTGGCACCACTGGTAACTGGTGAACTGCTGCCCACTCCTTGCTCTCAGGTCTGTGAAGAGAACTCCATTTCCTCGTCAGTACCTCATTCTTTAAATAGTAGCAATCAGGGACTCCCTCTGCTTCACTTTCAGACTGGTCAGCCTGTGCTATCAGTTGCAATACTGGGTCAAATCCTGAGCCTCAGCTAGGGAAAATCCATTTAATTCATTCCCTGGTTCTCTGAACTTTCCAAAGTCTCAGACAGACAGACCTGGTCATCTGCCTGCAGTGCCAATTCAGTCTCCTCTGGGAAGCTGGTTTGATCATGGCCTGACCCACCACACATTCAGGGACACTGCAGCAGTCCGTCTCCTGCCACTGTCCTGTCTCTCTGACCTCCTGCAGCCTCTCATTCATGTCTGGGGGGGAGGAGCTATCACCTTCACCCCCGCCAGATCATTACTTAGGTACAGGCCAACCCCATCCACAGGCAAACTAGGGACAATCCCTACAGTCACCGGTCCCGAAACTAGGTTGCACTCCAAGTGCACCCAGTGTACAGGTACAGGCATACACTGCCCTCCAATACCATTCACCACCATTCTGGTGTTCACTGCACTCTCTGGGGGAAAGGTTAGGCCTTTTCCCAGTAAAAGGGATGTAGTGGTCCCTGTGTCTCTGAGAATTACTATGGGCTTGCTTGCCCCACTCAAGGGGTATGGGGTTACTTTCCATTCAGGCACAATACCCTGATAACCTTCAGGAATTTTCCTGCAATGGCAGCCATGAGCTTCCTGGGTCTCACTCTTACTGTAGTCAAAGCCACAGCTTGTTCTGCTGTGCTTTCCATCAGGTTCCATCTTCACTGATTAACCCTACAGGTTTTCCCTTTAGTTTCCAGCAGTCAGCTTTTAAATGCCCTGCTTTATTACAATGGAAGCACACAGGTCTCTGGGTCTCACTCTTACTGCTCACAGCACCTTACCTTGGGTTCCTATCACCTTCCCACCCTTTGTCCTTTGCGGATTTGTGGGGGTGATTAGGAAAGATTGTCTCCTGGGAAACCGACTTATAAATTAAAGCAAACACATCAGCCAGCACGGCCGCTTGCCGGGCTCTCTGAATCCGCTGCTCCTCTGCATGGGTCTTTATGGAGAGTGGGAGAGAGTGTTTAAATTCCTCTAACAGAATTACTTCTCTAGATTTTCATAGCTGAGCTGTACTGGTCAAAAGCCAGCTGCTTACTTCTTTCAAACTCCAGATAAGTTTGATTAGCTTGCTTCTTGAGGGTTCTAAACATTTGGCGATAGGCTTCGGGTACTAATTCACATGCCCTGAGGATAGCACTTTTTGTCAGTTTATAATTTGATGAACTCTCATCTGGCAACAGGGAATAAACCTCATGGGCTTTTCCGGTTAGCTTGCTTTGTAATAAAAGAAGCCAAGTCTCAGATGGCCATTGTAGCTGACTTGCCAGTTTCCCAAAGGACACATAAAATCTTCTACATCCTCCTCATTGAATTTGTGAATTAGTTGAGCATGTTTTAACAATTCTGTAACCAGCACTGAATTACGCTCCTCTATATTGGCCATGCTTTCACTGGGGTTACTCTGTCGCCCCCTAGTTAACTCAAGCCACTTCAGCTTGCTCTCTCCCTCTTCACATTCCTCCTGGAATATTCTTTCTCTTTCCCTCTACTCTCTCTCTTGTTCCTCCTCCTGTCTTTGTTTTTCTTCACATTCCTTCTGGAAGGCTCTCTCTATCTCCCTCTCCTGCCTTTCTTTCTCTTTTTCCCTTTCCTCAAAGTCATATGACAAAAACAATGTGTCTCATTCTTGGCAGGTGGGGGCCTGCCACATTTCCTGCATTGCAACAGCAACAATATGTCAAAAGTAATCAATTGGTTGCATAGCACTTTGAGATTCCCAAGCACATGAAAAGTCCCATTCACTCATCACCCATGTGCTGACTAACCTACATTGGCTTGAATTTAATCAGTCTCTATCATTTTTGTTGGACCACAGATTAAGGTTTAAGACTGAGGTGTTGGGAATAATTTTGACCTGACTTGCTGGATGGGGTAAAATGCTGATTTTGCACTCTACCCACTATTACCCGCCCTGACTGTAAGAGAAAGTAAAATCATGTAGGGTGTAAACTCAACATTGCACCTGATCCTGTCAGCTTTCGGAAGGGCAGTTTAGATTACTATTTTTCTCATTGACTGTTTCCTTCATCAACCTCAGAACATAAGATCAAGATGATGATAATCCTGTTGTTTCTACAGTCATGAAGTTATCTTTAATGGGTGTTGCTTAGATAGTACAATAGGCAAAAAGTAACAATAACTCACAACTGGTCTCCCGTCTCCACTGTTCACTGTTGAGTACTATTTTTTTCTTTTATTCATTCATGGGATGTGGGCGTCACTGGCCCGGCCAGCATTTATTGCCCATCCATAATTGCCCTTGAGAAGGTGGTGGTGAGCTGCCTTCTTGAACCGCTGCAGTCCATTTGAGGTAGGTACACCCACAGTGCTGTTAGGAAGGGAGTTCCAGGATTTTGACCCAGCGACAGTGAAGGAACGGCAATATAGTTCCAAGTCAGGATGGTGTGTGACTTGGAGGGGAACTTGCAGGTGGTGGTGTTCCCATGTATTTGCTGCCCTTGTCCTTCTAGTTGATAGAGGTCGCGGGTTTGGAAGGTGCTGTCGAAGGAGCCTTGGTGCATTGCTGCAGTGCATCTTTAGGTGGTACACACTGCTGCCACTGTGCGTCAGTGGTGGAGGGAGTGAATGTTTGTAGATGGGGTGCCAATCAAGCGGGCTGCTTTGTCCTGGATGGTGTCGAGCTTCTTGAGTGTTGTTGGAGCTGCACCCATCCAGGCAAGTGGAGAGTATTCCATCACACTCCTGACTTGTGCCTTGTAGATGGTGGACAGGCTTTGGGGAGTCAGGAAGTGAGTTACTCGCCTCAGGATTCCTAGCCTCTGACCTACTCTTGTAGCCACGGTATTTATATGGCTACTCCAATTCACTTTATGGTCAATGGTAGCCCCTAGGATGTTGATAGTGGGGGATTCAGCAATGGTAATGCCGTTGAATGTCAAGGGGAGATGGTTAGATTCTCTCTTGTTGGAGATGGTCATTGCCTGGCACTTGTGTGGCTCGAATGTTACTTGCCACTTATCAGCCCAAGCCTGGATATGTGAAACAGCTGTTAGACCAAAGCAGCTTTGAAAAAGCAGCAGATACTATGTGGTAACTCCCTTTTTTTAAAAAAAAGAGAAGCTGTAAAAATATTGGTGAGGAGCAAGACTGAAGATTGTAAGGATGGGTATAGGCAAAAGATGATTGAATACAATAGGGAGCAGAATGGTTCGTGCTGTTGTCATGGAATGCCTTAGAAAAGCAACTGGACTAGATTAAAGAATAAAGGAATTCAGATAGGTTAGATATTCTAAATCTTTAGTTGTTTGGGAGATCAAATAGGTTTTGTAGAAGGTAGTGTCGGAAAAGTAAATAAATTGGTTGGAGTCTATGGTTAGTGGGAATCGAACAGAAGGAATGTGTGTGAAAGCCCAAGTTACCTTTTCACATTCCATTTGATTTTCTGAGGTATTCTTTCCTCAACTGTTATTCAAACTTGAATGCCAAAACCATTTGGCACTCATCAGTACTGGCATCATTGTTGAGTCTTATTTCTTTCATCCCAATCATTTCCTATTGGCGTTTCTCCGAGACAGTGTCTTGGAATAAAAATTGTGTAAACAATATTCCCAGATAGTTTCTCGCCTGTCCCAAGTGACTCGTGCCTTGTTGCTGTGAGAACAGATTCTTTTCAATACAACGTGTTGGGCTGAATGTCAGAACCATTCCAGACAGTAGTTTATTCATTTACTTAAGTTGATCTATTCTCATGGAGAGAACTGTCAAGAAATCTCCGTTCCGTGTCGAGGAGGAAAGGAACAGTGCTTTGAGTGTTCCTGATGAAAGCCGTTCTCGCTTTTGTAGCAGTAACAAAAGATCGAGATGATAGCACTGAAGTCTGAACCTAACCTAGCTGAAGATACTGCTTCTGATGGTTTTTATTTTATTTATTCGATTGAGTTTTATTTGAAACACTGGCAAAATTCTTTGCAGAAGTGACTGGAGGAGTAGGAACCTCAGGCCTGATAGCAGGACTACCCTTTAAGCAGGGAGTACCAACCGCAGTATCACAACAGATGATGAGGTGGTGCTTTATTTTCATTGTGGACTTTACTCACAATGCAAATATTTATGAAGGATTTTTTTTTCTATTTTTTTTCTGATTACCAGTGTTCAAAAAGGTTATTGACTAAAACAGTCATAATTTTTCCAATTACTCTTGGCTTTATGAAATGGAGGCCTAATTATTAATGTTTGTTATCTCTTTACATTAACATTAGAACCCAGAAAATGATTCCACTTCTGCCCGTCCCCCCATTTTGACCCCATTCAGCTTTGAACATGGCCAATGGTGGCAACTCTATTTTGACGGCAGGAATTGTGAGTTAGATTGAATGGAAACTCTGACACAGTAAGCATATAACTTTATTTAAGGGCTGAATACCTGGAATTGCTAACGGTATTTGTACACTTTGAAAAGTACTCTGGTCAATGTCTTCTTTAGTAGATAAATCACAACAGCTCTTTAGAGTAGCTGCCTATCACTTGCTAAATAGTATTTTGTTTGGGTAATATCAAAATAAATACAGATGAGTTTGGTCAATTAACCCATTTAACTCATCCATCCAGATATAATGAACATTCTAGCATTTATGTGCTTGTTAAATGTTTCTAAAGGAGCCCTTCCATTTACTGATTACTCTGTTGTGAAGGAAAGATCTTGGCATCAGTCATAAATCTTCCTTTCACTCATTTGAACCCAAACAGTATTCTGCTTTTCCCTTTCATGCCAGTTAAACTTATTGCTTGGGATATTAGCAGAGGAACATTTAATACAATAATGTGACAGTCCTCCATCTGTGTTAACACATTTAATTGAAATTTGTTGATGCCTCAGATAAAATATTGGAGACAGGAACGTTACACAAATGAGTTCTGCTAATATTGCCAACAGAACTTTCAAAGTTTTGACTATCTTTTATAACTCTGTGAGGTACCACTTCAGACACCACCTTTCAAAGTTGGAAGGCTCAAGTGTCACCCCTCAGTCTTCCCTCACATACTGTTTTCTTACACTAGGAATCAATCTGGTGGATATTCCTCATGCTGCCTCAGGATTTGAATCTCTTGTTTGTAGTTCAGTGAACAGAACTAGACAGAGTATTCAAGATGTATGGCATCCTTTGACTTACACTCAACTATGACTACCAAGATTAATATGCAACTCTTACCACCATTGACTCGTTACTTTTATTTTTGTTTTCAATTAAAACCACAGAACCTTATAGCGTTGAAACAAAGACATAGGAACAGGAGTAGCCCATTCAGGTCCTCGAGCCTATTCTGCTATTCAATTAGATCATGACTGATTGGTATCGTAACTCCATTTACCTACACTCATATTCATTCATACCCTAACTTAACAAAAATCTATCAAGCTCAGTTTTCTCCTGAATTCATTATTGGATTCTTGTGTTTCAACTAAATTAACAAAGGTGCAACACCACAAGTGGTCATCCAAATATATTTTACTGGTAAACCCATATTACTGCATACTTCCATAGAATCATAGAATTTTACTGTACAGAAGGAAGCCATTTGGCCCAGCATGCCTGTGCTGGCTCTTTAAAGGAGTTATCCAATTAGTCTCACTTTCGTTGTACTTTCCAATGTATTAAGTTTGTAATCTTGGCACATGTAATTGAGTCGCTAGCTCACACACGAACCGGTAGCACTGCCTGGGCTAGGGGAATAGATTGCTTGCATAGCCCCATGATAGGGTATCGTGTGGCAGGCAGTCAACAAATGGAGATAAAAATGAATTAAAAAACAAGGCCTGCGATTTTACACAGTGTACTAAAGTAACTTGGCCGTACCAAGTAGAAATATAAATAATGGGATAGGATTCGCAACCATACTATCAGCGAGTTCTTAGCATAAGGTAAAGCAAATCATTTTGGGGGCTGAAAGGCTGTGATTTTTTTGCTGTTTCTGATGAGTCAGACTTTGATTCACTTTCTGATGGTGGAGGTAAGCTCTTTTAACTGTGAGAACTTCTTTCCCTTTGGTTCAGGAAATTTGACCAATTGACCATTCGGGCAACACCCCAGCTTCCACTGCCTATTGCGCTATTTTAATAAATGTTACTTCATCTCCCATTGTATTGGTCCCTGAGAATAATACTGTCTCTTTCTGCAACTATATATCTCATTCGTTCATTCTTGCCCTCTGGACTTTCTGGGCTGAATTTTACCAGTCCCTTGACACTGCGGGTCGTGGCGGTGGGGGTCAGTAACATTCTGCGGGGAGAGGCCCGCCTCACCTCCGACGTCAACAAGGGCCCGCTGCATATTCCCGGCAGCGGGTTGACCTCGGTGTGCCCCCCCACCCCCCCCCCCGCCCCGCTGCCACATGGTGGTGGGCCCTTCATCAAAATATTTAGATGCACAATAATGACATGCAAAATGAACTTAACAGCAGGCGGAAGCCATCCCACGCCGATTTTATGGGCCCCCCAACGCAGCTCATGCACCTTTGGAACGCCATACGGAGTTCCGAGGCAAGAACCCTGTGGGGATGGGTGAGGTATAAATTTTCAGGGCGGGAGTGGGGAGGAGCGATTGGGTGAGGGGATGGTGGGAAGGGGTTGAAGGTTAAAGGAAAGAAAGTTCGGGGGGAAAGGTTGTTTTGGCAACTTTAATGTTTTTGTGGGGGGGCTGGGCAAATAATACTCTGACTATTCATTGAGGGGGTGGGAGAGGGGAAGTGTGCATAACATTATATTCAAAATTTTAAACACTGAAATGAAAGTGAAAGGCTTGAAGCCCTTTAAAAATGGCGCCGGTGCCTGTGCAGTGGTGCCGGACGCCATTGCTGAGGACGCAGCAGCCGCCCCCTCAAATCATCAGGGGCGGTCGCTCCACCCCTTTATTTAAATGAGTCCCCGTGCCTTCCAAAAAATGTGGGGGTTCTTCGGTGGCACTTTCATGTCGTAAGGCCGCTGTGTTCAAAGCGCACCACCACTAAAATTCAGTTCTCTGCATTGCTCTTTGCCTTTCTATCTGTCTTCAACTCTCTCTCTTTCCCTTTCTCATGGCTTATCTTTTTATCACTGCAGTATCTATCTCTCTGTTTGTCTCTAACACTTTTTTCACTCTGGGTAAGTATCTCATGTTCTCTCCTCTGTCTTCCATGTGGATTTCACAAATGTTCCTTTAGTGATGTATACAATTTCCATCTTTTGCCTTATTTGAAAAACACATTGTATGCAAGAAGATGGTGGACAGCGTGCACTGGGTTGCAAGTGCATACTAGGAATGAGTGAAGAGAGGCTATCCATGAGGTGGCAGAATATCCAAGGGTGAGAGAGAAAGTGAGGTTTGTTGATTCAAACTAGGAGATTGTGTAGCTGGCCAAGATGGGGGGAAGCAGAGGTGTGCAGAACTTGGAATTGATGCATGTGAGGCAATTGGCAGCAGAGGTCAAGAACTGAGAGAGTTTGCAGGATTCTGGGGTTTGGGAGTATGGTCCGAAGGGCAGAGCAAGATATAGGAGACAATTCTGTGCTGCTGTCTGAATACTTAGGGAGCAATCTGGGAGCATTGCAGAGCCTGGAGTCTGCAAGGAATGGGAAGGGTTTGAGATCTGTGAACAACCCAGAGTGATGGGAATACTTGGAGGGAGTTGTGGGTCTGTGAGTTGAGTGGATAACATAGCAGGGAAATGGGGCTAAACTGCATAGTGGTGAAATTGAATTGGACTGAATAAGAGAGAAATGAGACTGCAGTCCAAAGAAGAATGGCACAAGACAACATAACAGGAAAATGGGACTAGATTGCATAGCTGAGAAATAGGACTGCAGGACAAAGCAGAGAAATGTGACTGCAATACATAGGAATGGACTAGACAACATAGTAGCGGAATAGAACTGGAGTAGATAATTCCTCTTTGGAGCTGGAACCAGTACAGACACTATAGACTGAATGCTCTCCTTAAATCTCTGTGATTCTGTAATTTAGTGAAGCATACCGATGTCTCTAATGCTGAGCCTTAAATCATTAAATCTCCCAATCAGATGGTGGTGTACTTGTCACAGACCCTATGTGACTGAAGGTCAGACCAAGGGTTTGATTGATTTTAGCATGGTTTCATTTACTCGTTGTGTAGAAGCTACAGGGCTTTTTTTAGCTGAAACTGCACACATTCAAGCAATCTGAAAGAAACTCATTCTTAACCAAATCCTAACAAAGCATAGCACTGTATTGACCTGGTGCAGTCAACTGACCCAATCTGGATAAGGTTGAAATCTGCCATGGGCTGTTGTTCATCGACAATAATGATACCATTTTATTTAACAGCAGTCATGTGTTTCAATCTATCACAGTTAAATTATTTCTGTAATGCCTTCCAGATTTAATTTTGAAAGAGTGCATAGGTAGTTTATGAGCTTATTTTCACTTGACTGTCATTTTAACAGTATTTTTCATTTAATCTCTCCAGATAGTAAAGAATATGACGCATATCTGTCATATACCAAAATCAACCCTGAGTCACTCACCCAGGAAAACAGGGAAGAAGAGCAATTTGCTTTGGAAATATTGCCAGACGTACTAGAGAAGCACTATGGGTACAAACTATTTATTCCTGACAGGGATCTAATGCCAAGTGGAAGTAAGTAAACATTACTTAGTGACTTATTTTGCATTCATGTCACAGCACAGGAAACTCTCCAGGTCACTTCACACAACTGGAATATAATGGTACAATCCTTCTACCCCTTCCCCCCAGCTACTAAATGGAATATCCCAGCAAGGTATGGCTGGGAAGCACAAACTGATAAGTAATGAAAGGATCAAGAAAGAAGAAGACGTTGCCACTCACTATTCTCAATAATAGTGTTAATTAATTTTAATAAATGGCAGTTTAGCTTCCAAAGTGGGGCAAGGGCTGTCAGAGCATTTTTGTTACTTCAGGTTAAAGTACAGAATTTCAGGAAAATAGACGGAAATTTGTCTCATGCCAAGCGTGTAGGCCTTTAGAGCCTCTCTTGGAGGATTTATTCATACGAGGCGAGGTATTCACGGCACGTAGTACCTTACATTTCCTCTGAGTCACCCCTTTTCATGAGGTTTAACAAACCAATAGGTAAGAAACTTTGATTATCACAGTTCAACACCTTAACAGGTGGAAAATCAGCCTCCTGCTCCCTATTAGAAATAAACTGCTCACCTATCCAGAGCTGTACTGCAAGATATTCAAAAAGAAGCATGCTTCATCGACTTTGAGGTGTCAGGGATTATGCAAGAGATATAAGGCAGGAGGGTAGCAATACCTGTCTCTAGTTTGCATCTCTGTAACCCCAATCAACGAACAAAAAGTAAGCAAGTCCAGTAGGCAGGCCGGGCAGGAGCAGGACAGGGAGCATTTGGAAGGTCTGGTAGGCTAAACTGCATTTACTTTAATGCAAGAAGCCTTACAGATAAGACAAATGAACTCAGCATGGATCGGTACATGGGATTGTGATATTATAGCTATTACGGAAACATGGTTGAGGGATGGGCAGGACTGGCAGCTCAATGTTCCGGGGTACCGATGCTTCCGGCGTGACAGAGATGGAGGTAAGAGAGGAGGGGGAGTTGCACTATTGATTAGGGAGGACATCACGGCAGTACTTAGAGAGGATATCCTGGGGGGAATGTCGGGTGAGGCCATATGGGTAGAACTTAGAAATAAGAAAGGAGTGATCACTTTGATGGGATTATACTATAGGCCCCCCCAATAGTCAGAGGGAATTGGAGGAGCATATATGTAGGGAAATCACAGATAGGTGTAGGAACTATAGAGTTGTAATAGTAAGTGATTTTAACTTCCCTAATATTGACTGGGACTGCCTTAGTGCTAAGGGATCAGATGGGGAAGAATTTGTTAAGTGTGTCCAGGATAGTTTTCTGAAGCAGTATGTGGATGGCCCTAATAGAGAAGGGGCTCGACTTCCTCTTAGATCAACCACTTGCCCAGCCTTATTTCCTATCAGTGGGGCAACACTTTGGGATCAGTGACCATAACTCTATTAGCTTCAATATCGTTATGGAAAAGGATAGGACTGGTCCTCAAGTTGAAGTCCTAAATTGGGGGAAGGCTAATTTCGATGGCATCAGACAGGAACTCTCAAAAGTTGAATGGGAGACGCTGTTTAGAGGTAAAGGGATGTCTGGCAAGTGGGAGGCTTTGAAAAGTGAGATAGGAAGAGTTTAGGGCCGGCATGTTCCTGTTAGATGGAAGGGCAAGGCTGGCAAGTTTAGGGAACCTTGATTGATGAGAGATTTTGAGGGTCTGGTCAGGACAAAGAAGGAGACATATGTCAGGTATAAGCAGCTGGGATCAAGTGAGTCCCTCGAGAAGTATAGGGGATGTAGGAGTACACTTAAGAAGGAAATTAGGATGGCGAAAAGGAAATTCCATAAGTATATTAAGAGTAAAAGGGTAGCCAGGGGGAGATTAGGTCCCCTTAAGAATCAGTGTGGTAATCTATGTGTGGAGCCATGGGAAATGGGCGAGGTCTTAAATGAATACTTCTCGTCTGTATTTACCGTGGAGAAGGTCTTGGAAGCTAGTGAGTTCAAGGGACGGAACAGCGATATCCTGGAGAAGGAGGTGTTGAAGGTTTTGAAGCGCATTCAGGTGGATAAATCCCCAGGGCATGACCAGGTGTATCCTAGGATGCTATGGGAAGCAAGGGAGGAGATTGCTGGGGCCCTGGCAGAGATTTTTGTATCATTGTTAGCCACGGGTGAGGTACCAGAAGACTGGAGGATAGATAATGTTGTGCCTTTATTTAAGAAGGGCAGCAGGGATAAGCCAGGGAACTACAGGCCGGTGAGCCTTATATCAGTGGTGGGAAAGTTATTGGAAGGGATTCTGAGAGACAGGACTTATATGCATTTGGAAAGGCAAGGTCTGATTAGGAATAGTCAGAATGGCTTTGTGCGTGGGAAATCATGTCTCATGAATTTGATTGAGTTTTTTGAGGAGGTGACCAAGAGGATTGACGAGGGCAGGGTGATTGACGTTGTCTACATGGACTTTAGCAAGGCCTTTGACAAGGTCCCGCATGGTAGGCTGTACTAGAAGGTTCAAACACATGGGATCCAGGGTGAGCTAGCCAATTGGATACAAAATTGGCTTGGTGATAGGAGGTAGAGGGTTGTAGGAGGTGGTGGAGGGTTGTTTTTCAGATTGGAGGCCGGTGACCAGTGGTGTGCCACAGGGATCGGTGCTGGGCCCTCTGTTGTCTGTCATATATATTAATGACTTGGATGTGAATGTAAGGGGCATGATTAGTAAGTTTGCAGATGACACCAAAATTGGTGGTATAGTGGGCAGTGAGGAAGGTTGTCTAAGGTTACAACAGGATATAGATAAACTGGGAAAGTGGGCAAGGGATTGGCAAATGGAATTTAACACAGACAAGTACAAAGTGATGCATTTTGGGAAGTTAAACCAGGGCAGGACATATACAGTGAATGGCAGGGCCCTGGGGAGTGTTGTTGAGCAGAGAGACCTTGGGGTTCAAGTACATAGTTCCCTGAAAGTGGAAACACTTGTATACAGGGTGGTGAAAAAGGTGTATGGCATGCTTGCCTTCATCGGCTGAGGCATTGAGTACAAGAGTTGGGACGTCATGTTACAGTTGTACATAACATTGATTAGACCACATTTGGAGTACTGTGTGCAGTTCTGGTCGCCGCACTACAGGAAAGATGTGATTAAGCCAGAGAGGGTGCAGAAAAGATTCACAAGGATGTTGCCTGGTTTGGAGGGCTTGAGTTATAAAGAGAGATTGGATAGGCTAGGTCTGTTTTCCCTGGAGCAAAGGAGGCTGAGAGGGGACATGATAGAGGTATATAAAATTATGAGAGGCATGGATAGGGTAGATAGCCAGAGTCTGTTTCCCATGGTAGGGGTGACTAAAACTAGAGTGCATAGATTTAAAGTGAGAGGGAGGAGGTTTAAAGGGGATCAAAGGGGTAAATCTTTCACACAAAGAATAGTGGGTATCTGGAATGAGCTGCCTGAGGAGGTGGTGGAGGCAGGAACAGTAGCGACATTTGAGAGGCATCTGGACAGGTACTTGAATGAGCAAGGCATAGAGGGATATGGAATTAATGCAGGCAGGTGGGATTAGTATAGATAGGCATTATGGTCGGCATGGACACAGTGGACCGAAGGGCCTGTTTCTATGCTGTACGACTCTTATGACTCTAACCTTCGAAATAAGCCCTTTACATGTTTGATCAATGTCTCATAAAAGGCTGGTTAACAAAATAGGAGGGTCAGTGTTCAATTGAATAAAAAATTGGCTTAAAGACAGAAAACAGTGAGTCATGGTAAATGGTTGTTTTTCAGAGTGGAGGGTGATAGATAGTGGTGTTCCCCAAGGGTCAGTTCTAGGACCACTGCTTTTTTGCTATATATAAATGATTTGGATCTTGGAATACAGAGTAGAATTTCAAAATTTGCCAATGATACCAAACTTGGAGGAGTGGCAAACAGTGAGGATGAAATGAACTGCCTACAATAGGACATAGATAGGGCTAGCAGAATGGGCAGACAAGTGACAGATGGAATTTAATACAGAGAGGTGTGAGATGATGCATTTTGGCAGAAGGGATAGGGTAAGGCAATATAGACTTAATGGTACTGCTCTAAAGAGTTTGCAGGAACAGAGGGACCTCGGGTGCATGTGCGTTGATCTTTGAATGTGGCAGGACATATTGAGAGAGTGGTTAGTAAAGCATATGGGATCATGAGCTTCATAAATAAAGGCATTTAGTGCAAGAGCAGGGAAATTATGCTGAACTTTTATAAAGATCTGGTTAGGCCCCAACTGGAGTATTTCATCCAGTTCTGGTCATCACACTTTAGGAAGGATGTGAGGGTCCTTGAGAGGTGTAAAGGAAATTTACCAGAATGTTTCCAGGGAGATGCACAAAGTGCAAACATAGGCATGTATATTACACATGTTAAACAAAAAAATGTGTTTATTTCAATCACCGCTCTTACTTTTATGGGGGAGTTAACCCCAGTGCCCTGGCCAATATTTGTACCTCAATTAATATCACAAAAACAGATTACCTAGTCATTATCATGTTGCAGTTTGTAGAAACTTGCGGTGTACAAATTGGCTGCCATTTTTCCTACATATCAATGGTGACTGCACTCAAAAGTACTTCATTGGCTGTAAAGCACTTTGAAATGTCCAGTAGTCATAAAAGACACTATATAAATGCAAGTCTTTCTTTCTTTTGTGGCCCTGTGAGCATAAATTTGATTAAATGTAGGGCAACAGCATGTTTGAGTAATGAGCCTGCTTAAAATTAAGAAAGGATGAGACAGTGTGGATAGAAGCAGACTCCAATAGCTGAGGTGTCTAGCACAAGGGTCTATCGGCACAAGACTAAGTGTAAGATATTGAGAACAGAACTCTTGTTCATAAAGGGTTTAAGGATAAGCCCAGCAAATACAGGCCAGCCAGTTTAACCTCAGTGCTAGGAAAGCTTTGGGAAATGATAATTCTGTTCAAAATTAATAGTCCATTGGACAAATGTGGATTAATTAAGGAAAGCCAGCAAGGATTTGTTAAAGGCAAATCATGTTTAACTAACTTGTTTGAGTTTTTTGATGAGGTAACAGAGAGGGTTGATAAGGGTAACATGGTTGATGTGATGTACATGGACTTTCAAAAGGCATTTGATAAAGTGCCACATAACAGGCTTATCAGCAAAGTTAGAGCCCATGGAATAAAAGTGGCAATAGCAGCATGGACATGAAATTGGCTGAGTGACAGGAAACAGAGAGTAGTAGTTAGTGATTGTTTTTAGGACTGGAGGAAGGTATAAAGTGGAGCTCCCCAGGGGTTGGGAATAGGACCAATGCTTTTCTTGATATAAATTAATGACCTAGACTTAAGTATACAGGCCACAATTTAAAAATTTGCAAATGACACAAAACTTGAAAGTATGTGAACTGTGAGGAGGAGAGTAATACGTTTCAAGAGGACATAGGCAGGCTGATGGAATTGATGGACAAGTGGCAGATGAAATTTAATGCGGAGAAGTGTGAGGTGATTCATGTTGTAGGAAAAGCGAGGAGAGGCAATATAGATTAAACAGTACAATTCTAATGGGGGTAAAGGAGCAGAGTGGCCAAATCATTGAAGGTTGCAGGCAGGTTGAGAAAGCAGTTAATAAAGCATATGGGATCCTCGGCTTTACAGATAGGGGCATAGAGTACAAAAGCAAGGAAGATATGATAAACCTGTGTAAAACACTGGTTCAGTCTCAACTGGACAATTGTGTCCAGTTCTGGGCACCACACTTCAAGAAGGATGTGAAGGCATTAGAAAGGGTGCCGAAAAGATGCACAAGACTGGTTCCAAGGATGAGGAACTTCAGTTATGTGGATAGATTGGAGAAGCTGGAGCTGTTCTCCTTGAAGAAGAAAGGATCACGAGGAGATTTTGTTTTTAGAGATACAGCACTGAAACAGGCCCTTCAGCCCACCGAGTCTGTGCCGACCATCGACCACCCATTTATACTAATCCTACATTAATCCCATATTCCCCTACCACCTACCTACACTAGGGGCAATTTACAATGGCCAATTTATCTATCAACCTGCAGGTCTTTGGCTATGGGAGGAAACCAGAGCACCCGGCGAAAACCCACACGGTCACAGGGAGAACTTGCAAACTCTGCACAGGCAGTACCCAGAATCAAACCCGGGTCGCTAACCACTGCGCCACTGTGCCACCTTAGAGATGTTCAAAATTATGAGGGATCTGGACAGATTATATCGGCAGAAACTGTTCCATTAGTGGAAGGATCGAGAACCAGAGCATACCGATTTCAAGTGATTGGAAGAAGAAGCAATAGCAACATGAGGAAAATCTTTTTTTGTGCAGCAAATGGTTAGGATCTGGAATGCACTACCTGAGAGTGTGGTGGAGGCAGAATCAATCGAGGCCTTCAAAAGAATTGGATATGAAGAGAAAACATTTGCAGGGGAAAAGGCTGGGGTGTGGGAGTAGGTGAGCTACTCTTGCAGAGAGTTAGCACAGACAAAATGGGCTGAGTGACCTCATTCTGTGCTGTAACCATTCTCTGGTTTAGAGTTGTAAGGTTGTCGATTTCAGGTCGAGGGTTGGTGGCAGAAATGAGGTCCAGATTCAAGATTAGATTAGATGAAGGGAAAATGGATAAGGGGTATGGGAACATGGTCGGTAAATGTGGTTGGTCTGGTTGCTGTTGTGGAGGATAAATACCAAAGTGAACTGATTGGGCCAAATGGCCAGTTTCTATCTTGTAACTTCTATGAATGATTGTGAGTGTGACAAAGAGGAAATAATTGGTCAATATGTGGGCCTGGCATTTAACCAGACATATTCATGATCCTTCTTGCTTTGCCTCTGCAGATTGACTTAACTCGAGCGGTCAAATTGTCCCTTACCCTATTGTTGCATTATGGTGTCATCCCACCTTCTACTAGCATAGTCAGTTAACGTATTTTGTCCTCCATCATCAAAGCTTTCATTTCAGACTGAAGTCCCTTCTTGAGGACAAGGTTCTGGTGCATTCACCAAGGCATAATTATTCTGCACAGTTTGGCTTTCACATATTGCAAAGTCCTCTTAATGCCCTCTCCCACTTGACGCTATTAAAGTGGCAGGGTCACTACCCGAGGAGACTGATGGTTTACTACACAACTGTATTACATGGGTGGCTGTATAAATAGTCTGCTTCTATCTGCTGATTGTGCTGTAAGGTAATCAGCCAGATTTTCAGTCCATAGCTCAACTCATTCAATAAAAAGGAATGTAGTTGGTTGCCAATCCCTAATATG
The DNA here is from genome assembly GCF_036365525.1 of Heterodontus francisci. Classification (NCBI taxonomy): domain Eukaryota; kingdom Metazoa; phylum Chordata; class Chondrichthyes; order Heterodontiformes; family Heterodontidae; genus Heterodontus; species Heterodontus francisci. The sequence continues at coordinate 15,195,116 of NC_090385.1, forward strand.
AGCGGCTCCTTGTCCACTTGGCTGCTCATCTGGAATAATTTACTTCAGAATTTTGATCCTTCTTTTCTGTCAGTTCAGCTGATGGCTTATTTTAATATTCAGCCTGTAATGCAAAACTACTGGAGTAGTATTGCAATAGGCCGGGGTTTTGAAATGGTGTGGAATCTGACAACGTAACATTGTGAGGCAGCAACACCAGGAACATCTGCATCCATGCACCCAAACTCTTATTTGTGCCAGCAGCTGGGGGAGATGTACACAGGTCAGCAAGCAAGAAATGGCATGCTATCCCTGCCCTCCGTCAGAATAAATGGCACACAGTGACAATGGTGGCAATCATTAACGTTATTCCATGAGCCATTCTGCCTCTGATGGCACATGGGAATACCATCTCCTGAGGCGGATCACCGCTCTTTTGGAGGTGATATCATGATCTGTGAGCATCGAAGCTCATGCTGCCAACAGTGACATCTGTGGATACCGCCTGGTGTCAACTAGAATTAATTCATGCTGCCATACCAGGTATTTTACAACTAACTCTGGTTCCTAGATGCAGTGAAACTGTTGTGAGGTTAGTTTTCATGCCATGGGTGACTTTAGCAAATCTCCATTTTCTATAATTTGCTCAGTTAGCTACAGACAAGGCCTAGGGTCTTACAGTATCACCTTATCTAACATAACAGTAAATTCAAACTGCATAATTAATAATTAACTCCCGCAGCTATGCACTTACGCGCTGATACACATTTATAGCTGCGCTTATTTGCAGAATGGTCATTAGCTAAATTTGCTGAGACTTACTGGACTTTCCATTTTGTGAATAGACATCTCGTATTTGATACCTCCATAATACTTTCTGGGCATTTGAAAAAATGCTACACATCCCATTAAGTCTGTGGCTCCTTTACCTGCAGAACTGAAGGGGCTCAAGCAAGGCATTGGCTGTTTATGGCTCAGCTTATTTCCATAATTGGTGCAATCATAGAACAGTACAGCACAGAAGGAGGCCATTTGGCCCATCAAGTCTGTGCTGGCTTTTTCAAAGAGCAATTCACTCCTTCGCACTTTCCCCATATCCCTGCAGTTTTTACTTCTCAACTACTTGTCCATTTCCCTTTTTGAAACCTACTGTTGGACCTATTTCCCCCACCTTATCAGACAATGCATTCCAAATCCTAATCACTTGCACGAAATATTTCTTTAATGATTGCTTATTACTGAAACAGGTAGAAGAAATGAAGGAAAGAAATAACTTTATGTAGTTCCTTATCACCACTGGACAGTTGAAGCATTTAACAAGCAATGAGTGACTTTTGAAGTGCGGTCACTGTTTGGTAGGCAACTATGACAGCCAATGGCAAGCTCCCACAGGCAGCAAGTGAGTGAAGACTATAAAATATGTACCATAGCTCAGAGAGGCTGACACTTATGCATATTACTTTGCACTCATTTAGTTAATGCAGTTAGTGACATTATATGCGTAGAAACAATTAATCAATCTATTTTTGCTTAATTTTCTGGCGATTGCTAAGAACTTTAATGAATTCTTTCCCTCTTCAATGGTCCTCAAAGGCACGGCAATGTTGTAGTTTTCACACATTAAAGCAGGTAAGTGTTCCATAAGTTTTGGAGGTGCAGTGACATAGCATTGAATTTCTACTGGTATATATATTCATGGCTCCTGGTCACTCCCTCTGCACCCCGCAGTTTGTTGAAGAGGCCACTATTTGTGAGCATTGACATTGAGTGTCAGCAGGCTATTCTAGCATGAGAAGCTTCTTCATCAACTTTCCCTGATCTTCACTCTCGGCAGAGGTTACTGGATTAAAAACAAGAAATGCTGGAACCACTCAGCAGGTCTGGCAGCATCTGTGGAAAGAGAAGCAGAGTTAACGTTTCGGGTCAGTGACCCTTCTTCGGTTCCAAAGAAGGGTCACTGACCCGAAACGTTAACTCTGCTTCTCTTTCCACAGATGCTGCCAGACCTGCTGCGTGGTTCCAGCATTTCTTGTTTTTATTTCAGATTTCCAGCATCTGCAGTATTTTGCTTTTATTTTAGAGGTTACTGGATAATGGTCATCCTTGCTGAGATGCAGGAGAGGGGAACCAATTTACCACACAAACTGTATCAGTAAAACAAAATGCTTAATGTGAGGTGTATGACAATTTTTCTCAACTCTTGAGGACTTAATGTAATGTTGCAGCAATTTGACTTCAAAGGCTTATTCAAAGAAAATGGCGAGATTTGTAATCGATCAAAATCAGAAAAACAGCTGACATGAATTGAGCTGTTTAGTCTGAAGATCCCATGTGGATTGTTGTTCTCTCAGAGTAAACTAATTTCTGTTTTGTTTAACGTTCGTTGCTTCTCCCTCAACTTTTATAAATGTTGCAACATTCATTTAATTAGCTGTTTTAATTCACTCCAAATTTCTTGTTAATAGTCTAGTTCTCAGTAATGACATGTAATATAATATTGCTTCATTTTGGGCAGCTGTTAATAATTGTGAGCTGTTGCTCTGGTTGTGTGAAAGATTAAGCAATCATTTCCAGCAATGATATAACATGGAACATTGTTTATCATTGTTTTACCTATTGCTCGAGCCATTTTATTTTCCGCGTGCTTTTACTAATGCACCCTCTGTGCACATTTTTATATATTCGCTAAATTTATAAATTAATTACATCAAAGAATGAACATCTTGCTTCAGCCTCTGAAGACATTTATAATAATATGTTCAATCCTACTCTCACTTCTGGGTGAAGCTGACCAGGTGATTGAATTACAAAGTTTCGAGTTGAATAAAAATTCACACAAAATAAAACAAACAACAGTAGTTGATGTCTTGGGGAGCAGATACCAAATATTAGCATAGACTATCCTTGTCGTCTAAAAAGAAAAGAATTTAGAACTTATCCCTCCCATTGCCATTTTTCAATAAGAGGGAGAGCAAGTGACCTGCTCCCAGGGCTCCACAATACTGCTATCTAATCTGTGAGATTGTGCCTGAAAGTTAGCATGACTTGGTTTGCCCTTGATGTTTCCTGCCTCCTGCTGGTGAAGTTTTCTTTCTGCTGCATACTTCTTCCAAGACAGCTGGACGTGATCAAACCCTTTCTGTATGATGGATTATGAGTGGGAACCCACATCCTACCACTCCATAAGATAAAGAGCTTGTACTGAGCTGTCCTCTCATTTTTTTTGCACATCCCAATCTATTTTTCACAGCAGAGCTACTTCCACAGGTTAACATCCTTACTATGGACAGCTGAAGCAGCCAGATAAAGGTGGCGTTTTTTCTAAAAGAAGCAGGAAAACAAGTGGAGGACACTAGAAAGTTGTGCATTAATAGTGATTCCAATGTCATTACTGGTGCAGACGTCTTAAAGCCTTAGCTCAATCTGCAATGGAATTGACATTAACACAGTGAATAAGCTCTTTGCTGAGTTGCAGGATTTCACAGCACATGATTGCAAAGAACTGGAAGCTTTTATTTTGGACACTTATAAATAAAGAATGAATGACATCTTGACACAGGAACATAGCTTCCCAGCTGGATGTCGATGATTAAAATGACTTGAATTCTATTCCATCAGAATTATTAATAGCAGCAAACTGAAACCTTGACTGTTTATTTTTTTTTCTTTTAACTTTTTGAAATAATTGATATCTGCTTGATCTACCTTTTCAGGCAATGATTTTTTTAATGCATATTGCTGCAGGGTTGTACGATTCATTATTCTGGAAATGATGAAAGTCTTCTTATAGTTAGTTCATGCTTGTGTTTAACTTTTACAGATTAAGGCTGACAGATGGTTCTGCCTTAAGAAGCTAAACTAATGTGCTTTCTTTTCTAATGGTTTAGCCACTGTCCATACATTTGTCAGCCTAACTTTCTTACATACAATAGAGACATGAAATAGTGCTGACATTCTGTATGTTTTCAATTTTTTTAATATTTGTTTTAGGAGCCATTTATATCTTATAAATGCATAAATATTGAGTGGCTGTTGTGGCTAACTAGGTAATGCTCTTCCCTTTGCTTCAGAAGAGTATGGGTTCAAACTCCACTCCTGAGACTTAAGCACATACTCCAGGTTGACAGTCTAGTGTGAAACTGACAGAATACTGCACTGTTGGGTGAAATGTTAGTCCCAGGCCCTGTCTGCCCTCTCAGGTGAATGTTAAAGACCCCATGGCACTATTCAACAAAGCACAGTGAAGTTCTCCCTGGTGTCCTGGCCAATATTTATCCTTACGTTACAGCAATGACTGCACTTCAAAGGAATTTCATGGCTGCAAAGAGGTGATGGTGTTATGACAGGTGCTATATAAATGAAAGCTATCTTTTATAGCTTGAAATGAATTACTCCCTCCCTTTGCCCAGTACTTCTCACCTGGTGTATCATTAGCAGGCATTAGTATTGCATCAGGAGCATAGCCTCCCAGTGCAGTGCAGAGTAGAGATATTTTGCCTGCAATTTATCACACACCAAGTTCCCATCCTTGGGTGGTTTGTCAGGAGGAGGTAAAGCATTTCCCAACAGAGAAAATAAATTACCTGGGATTGCTCCTGTAATACTTCCCAACAGTTGGTTTTGAGCGCTTCAGGGACAGAGGACCGGGAGCAGAACACCTTCCTTCCCTCTTGTCTGAGGATTTGCGTGAGAACTGACGGAGGGGAACATATCTGTGAGCTGTAAAATGCTTTGGGACATCCTGAGGTCATGAGAGGAGAGTACACATGTGAACAGAATACAAAGACATTGTTTTGAAGAAATAATTAGCAGATATAGCAGCCTGTTAATTGCCAGCTATTGTTCTTCTATTTATCCTAGTTAAATCCAGGCACATGATTATTTCTATTCAGGGTAAAAATAAATTAGTAAGTCACAAAAAAGAAAAGACTTGCCTTTATATACTGACTTTCATGATCTCAGGATATCCCAAAGTGTTTTGCAGCCAATGATGTACTTTTTGAAGTGTGGTCACTGTTATAATGTAGGGAAAGTAGTTTTTGAAAAAATGCTTGGGTCTAAGCTTTACCTCAGGAATCTTGCAAACCACATTGGAGCCTCTGAGCTGTGGAATTCTTCGGATCAACCATAATTCAGAAATGGGCACACTCTGAAATATATCCAATTTAAAAAAGTAATGTTTGCACAACATTAGGAGTGAAATTGGTCTCCGGTGCTAGCACAAAACATGCTGTAGCGAATTGCTGGCACATTTTAAACCCCTGCCAGATTATCTCTTCAATTCACTTCAATGGGAGATAAAATTGAACAGAGTTAAAGCAGGTAGTCAACTCATTGTCATCATTTTAGCACTAACACACATGGTGAATATCACCCACACATTTCTTTTCAGATACCAGAAGTGTCCAAACCCATCAAAGAAATAAAATACAATACAGTGTAACAAGTACTTTCTGTATATTACTATTGGGACATAGGAACAGGAGGAGGCCATTCAGCCCCTCAAGCCTGCTCTGCCATTCAATTAAATCATGGCTGATCTGGATCTTAACTCTATCTAATCATATTTCTTAATACCCTTGCCTAACAAAAATCTATCGATCTCAGTTTTGAAAGTTACCATTGACCCTCCAGCCTCAACAGCTTTTTGGTGGATTGAGGTCCAGATTTCCACTACACTTTGTGTGAAGAAGTGCATTCTAACATCATTCTTGAGTGGTCTAGCTGTAATGTTATCCTCCCATGTTCTGGACTCCACCTCTTCACTACCTCCCCACTCTCCTCCTGAGGAAATAGTTTCACTCTATGCACCATATCAACTTCATTGAACTTCTTAAATACATCAAATACATCTGCACTGCATCCCATCCAAGGCCAATATATCCTTCCTGAGGTGTGATACCTAGAGCTGAATGCAGTCTTCCAAATAGGGTCTAAGAGAGCTTTGTACAGCTGTAACATAACATCACTCCATTCCGGCCATCTTTAAATAAAGCCCAACATTCCATCAGCCTTTTTAATTATTTTGTATCTGTCCAAGAAAGACAGTGGCATATTGGTAATGGACTCCTAATGCAGAAGCCCATGCTAATGTCCTGGCGACACGGGTTCATATCCCATCATGGCATCTGGTGGAATTTAAATTCAATTAATTATTTTAAAAATCTGGAATTGAAAGCTAGTCTCATGGTGCCATTAAACTACCATCGATTGTCATAAAAACCCATCTTGTTCACCAATGTCCTTTAGGGAAGGAAATGTGCCGTCTTTACCTGCTCTGGCCTACACATGACTCCAGACCAACAGCAATGTGGTTGACTCATAACTGCCTTCTGAAATGGTCTAGCAACCCATTCAGTTGTCACTGGCTAGTAAGGATGGGCAACAAATGCTGGCTTTGCCAGCAATGCCCACATCCCATGAAAGAATTTTAAAAATTAGCTTTTAATGATTCCTGCACATCTTTCTGCTCGTACACAGTAGAAAATACTCATTTAGAAAATACTCTGATCTTTAAGTCCAAAGTGGATGACCTCGCATTTTCCTACATTGAACTCCATCTGCCACTGTTTTCTCACTCACTCAGCGCCAAGACATTGCTGCAGGAGTCCCTCAGGGCTGTGTCCTAGGCCCAACCATCTTCAGCTGCTTCATCAATGACCTTCCCTCCATAAGTTCAGAAGTGGGGATGTTCTATGATACTTGTACAGTGTTCAGTACCATTCACAACTTCTCAGATAATGAAGCAGTCTGTGCCCGCATCCAGCAAGATCTGGACAACATTCTGGCTTGGACCGATAAGTAGCAAAAAATATTTGTGCCATGTAAGTGCCAGGCAATGACCATCTCCAACAAGAGAGAATCTAACTACCTCCCCATCTCATTCAAAGGCACTATCATCACTGGATCCCCCACCATCAACATCCTGGGGTCACCATTGACCAAAACCTTAACTGGACCAGCCACATCAGTACAGGTCAGAGGTAGAGTAATCTGTGATGAATAGCTCACCTCTTGACTCCCAAAGCCTGCCCACCATCAACAAGACACAAGTCTGGAGTTTATTTTTTATTCATTCATGGGATGTGAACATTGCTGACAAGACCAACAATTATTGCCCATCCATAAGTGCCCTTGAGAAGTTGTTGGTGAGCGGCCTTCTTGAACCCCTGCAGTCCTTGTGGTGTAGCTACACCCACAGTTAGAAAGTGAGTTCTAGGCTTTTGACCCAGTATTGATGGAATATGCTCCACTTGCCAGGGGGAAGGCAGTGGCATAGTGGTAATGTCACTGGACTTGTAATTCAAAGCCCAGGCTAATGCTCTGGGGACATGGGTAAGAATCCCACCACGGCAGATGGTGAAGCTTGAATTCAATTAATAAATCTGGAATTAAAAACTAGTCTAATTATGACCATGAAACCATTGTTGATTGTCATGAAACCCCATCTGTTTTTCTAATGTCCTTTAGGGAAGGAAATCTGCTGTCCTTACCTGGTCTGGCTGACACATACTCCAGACCCACAGCAATGTGGTTGGCTCATAAAATGCCCTCTGAAATGGCCTAGCAAGCCACTCTGTTCAAGGGCAATTAAGGATGTGCAATAAATGTTGGCCTCGCCGGTGATGCCCACATCCCACAAAAAATGAATTTTTAAAAAACTCCAACATGGTGGACCATAGCAGTAGTGTGTACCGTCCACCAGATGTACTGCAGCAACTCGAGAAGGCTCCTTTGACAGCAGCTTCCAAACCCATATCATTGCCTGGCACTTGTGTGGCGTGAATGTTACTTGCCACTTATCAGCCCATGCCTGGATATTGTCCAGGTCTTGCTGCATTTCTACACACGCTGCTTCAGTATCTGAGGTGTCACAAATGGTACTGAACATTGTACAATCATCAGCGAACATCCCCACTTTTGACCTTATCATGGAGGGAAGGTCATTGATGAAGCAGCTGAAGATGGTTGGGCCTGGGACACTACCCTGAGGAACTCCTGCAGTGATGTCCTGGAGCTGAGATAATTGACCTCCAACAATCACAACCATCTTCTTTTGCACTAGGTATGACTCCAACCAGTGGAGAGTTTTGCCCCTGATTCCGATTGACTCCACTTTTGCTAGGGCTCCTTGATGTCAAGGACAGTCACTCTCACCCCACCTCTTCAGTTCAGCTCTTTTGTCCATGTTTGAACCAAGGCTATAATGAGGTCAGGAGCTGAGTGGCCCTGGCGGAACCCAAACTGAGTGTCACTGAGCAGGTTATTGTTAAGCAAGTGCTGCTTGATGTCACTGTTGACGACACCTTCCATCACCTTACTGATGATTGAAAGTAGACTGATGGGGCAGTAATTGGCCGGTTTGGACTTGTCTTGCTTTTTGAGTCTTGGACATACCTGGGAAATTTTCCACATTGCCAGGTAGATGCCAGTAAATCCTGGAACTCCCTCCCTACAGCCCACACAGACAGCAACAGTTCAAGGAGGCGTCTCAAGGGCAATTAGGGATGGGCAATAAATGCTGGCCTTGCCAGCGATTCTCACATCCCATGAACAAATGAAAAAAACTAACTTAGTGTCATCAGCAAACTTAGATATACATCTCTCTGTTCCTTCATTCAAGTCATTTATAAATATAGTAAAAAGCTGAGGCCCCAATCTAGGTTTGTGGGGGACACCACTTGTCATAACCTGCCATGTTGTACCCATTACCAATTTATGATATCGTAAGGTTGTGAAAGGTGCTATGTAAATTCAAGCCTTTTTTCTTTACAAGCAAGGTAATAGCATTTAACAGGAACATTCAAAAATATAATTTGGTGAAAGGATGTCAAGATTTATTTAACTCGGTGAAAAGGAATACATTAGCATCTGTATATTACAAGCAGATTTTCTTACAACGCCGCATACACACACACATATATATAATTTATATATAAAGCTCATGCTTCAGTTTGTTAATAATTATCCTAATCAGTATGCTGTTCCTCCCAGTGAAAAATGACAGTTCCCAAATTCCACAAATGTAAATAGATTAAGCTAATTAGAGTAGAGGCTTCCCAAAGTAATTTAAAATATTAATTTAAAATGTAATAGGGAAGTAAATAACAGGGAGGTGAGACCAAAATGCTGGCCGAACACTCTCTGGAGCAAATATGTTTCAGGACTGACCTGCTCTGGATAGCTCCAAACTAATGGCTTAGCCTATGTGCAGATGCATTTCCTTGTTCCCATAGAGCTTTTCAGCAGGAAAAAAAAATCAGGAGATAAATTAATGCAAACCTTTCTTGAAATGTTTCATTAGGACAGTTATTTTTATCACATTTTTGCAGGTGCACATTTTGTCCATTGACACACACCTTCAATTAAAAACAGAAAATGCTGGAAATACTCAGCAGGTCTAGCAGCATCTGTGGATGGACAAACAGAGTTAACAATGTTTCAGGTTGATATTCTTTGGTCAGAACTCCACGAATATATTGCTGCACACAGCATAATAATTAAAGTTGTGGAGTCTCTTAGGAGGGACATGGAAAAGTAAATTTGTGTGTGTAAATTAATGACTTGGCATAATAGACCATGTGGGACTCCTAATATGATTACAACAATATTTTCTAAATTTCAATTGCAGCATAATGTCTATTTTCTAATTAACAAAATTAAATCTATTTGGTATTACTCATTAATTTGTTTATAAATTGTCAAAACAAAAATTGGTATTTCTGTTAAAAATAATTGGCAAGCATTGTTTATTGGTGAAAGAAGCACAAAGTTGGCTAGAATGCCACCCCCCAACCGCGCCCCTGAGAAAAGCAGGGAAATCCAGTGGGGATTCCCCATGGCACTTTCTTACAAACATCCCATCACATCCAGCAGAGATACATCGAGAGAGGGAACCTTCCCAGTATCTTCTCCACCAGAGCTCAGAGTATGATGGCGTTTTGCACAAATGATTGAGCTCCTGGTTTTCACGTCCATGGTCCTGTGTGTTAGTGAGATCACCAGCGAGGTCAAGCCAAAAAGATAATGTTGTCCCGACCACGACAATCCTAGAATGTGCCATGTTTCAGGGAAGGGCAGACTATAAGTCTTGTTGTTCCTGAATTCTTAATTTCTCCATCGTGGCAACATCATTATTTCTGCTTAAACTAGATTAAAACACTTTTTGAATAAACATGTTTCAGGATTTGTTGTATTTCAAGATTGAGGAATATAAATAATTTTATCAAGGTTTTGTAATACAATATCCGCAGTTCTAAACCTTGGCCACAAGCTTGATTTTACAATCTGCCTAATCCAAAGTGCTTGCTATTGGCACATTGTCAGATATTGATTGTTAAGGGATTGTCTTTAACTTACATACTCAAACACCATGCAGCATTAACATTTACAGAGGTGAAGGCTGCATTTGGCTGAGGATCACCACTCACCAGAGCTTAACTTGAGGAGCCATATCGACACCATGACTGGGTACTCCTTAATAAATGGCTCACCACCTAATCTGGCAAAGCCTTGGCATCATCTCCAAGGCTTGTGGCTGGAGTGTGATATAATCTGGACCACTCACCTGGAGGGGTACAGCTGCAGCAAAATAAACTAAAGAAGCTTGACACAATCCAAAGCAGACCAATCTGCTTGATTACTGCCCTACACCACCATTGCATTGTGGATGCAGTGTCTACAAACTGCAGGATGCACAGCTGCAACTCACCAAGTACAGTTTAACATTTCCACAGCGTCTTCTGCCAAAAAAAGACAAGAGAAGCAGCATCATGGGAACACCATCAACCCCATGGTCCTCACCAAGACACATACCATCCTGACTTGGACATATAGCACTTAATCAGCACTGGGTCAATATGCAGGAATTAGCTACCAATCACCATTATGTGAGCACCATCAATACAAAGAAACGTAGAATGGTTACAGCACGGAAAGAGGCCATTCAGCCCATCATGTCCCTGCTGTAGGAGCAATTCAGCTAGTCCCATTCCCCCAGCCCTTTCCCTGTAGCCCTGCAAATTGTTTATCTCTTCAGCTGCTTATCCAATTCCCTTTTGAAAGCCACAATTGAATCTGCCTCCACCACAATCTCAGGCAGTGCATTCCAGATCCTCACCACTCGCTGTGTAAAAAAGATTTTCCTCATCTCGCTGTTGGTTCTTTTACCATTCACCTTAAATCAGTGTCCTCTGGTTCTTGGCACTTCCACCAATAGGGACAGTTTCTCTCTATCTACACTTCCTTGACCCCTCATGATTGTGAACACCTCTATCAAATCTCCTCTCAACCTTCTCTTCTCTAAGGAGGATCACCCTCGCTTCTTCAATCTATCCATGTAACTGAAGTTCCTCATCCCTGGAACCCTTCTCGTAAATCTTTTCTGCACCTCTCCAATGCCTTCACATCCTTCCTAAAGTGTGGTGCCTGGATTTGGACACAACACTCCAGTTTAGGTCAAACTAATGTTTTATAGATATTCAGCATAACGTCTTTGCTTTTGTACCCTCTGCCTTTATAAAGCCCAGGATCCCATATGCTTTTTTAAACACTTCCTCGACCTACCCTGCCACCATCAACGATTTGTGCCCATGTACCCGCTAGGTGTGTCGTGTCCTGCATCCCCTTTTAGAATTGTACCCTTTGTTTTATATTGCCTCTCTTTGGTCTTCCTACCAAAATGTATAATTTCACCCTTCTCTGCATTAAATTTAATCTGGCACATGTCCGCCCATTGCACCAGCCTGTCTTTTTTTCATTAAAAAAACATTTTTTTTTAACATAAGTTGCTCTTGTTTATCTCCAAGCCCAGCTGGGATATTCATCATTGAGGAAACTCTGGTTGAGCTTGATCTTGTAGCTCCCACTGTTTACACTATAAAATCAGGAACGGCAAAACTGGCCCAGGGCACTGAGGTCAATTGTCCTTCCATTCACTCTGCCCCCACTCCTATCACTCCCCAACTGCAATTAGCACAGACCTAGAGGTCAGTCACCTCTAGGATAACTCCCAGAGTCACCCATTGAGTCACTCCCAGACTCAGTCCAATGGCTGGCACAGCACCAGTTGTCAAAGAGATATATGTTGAAAAATGATTACAAGAAGGGCCAAAATAAAAGAAAATTATGACAACCAAATGCCTTGGGGTGGGGGGACATGCAGAGGGGTCAGCATAACTTGATTGGGATGTATTGAGAATACTAGCTCCATAGTGTTGGATCTCAGAAGGCTGGCTATTTTCATTATGTACCAACAATATGATGTGCCAATGTATTTTCCTGCCGGTCATATATGAAACCACCATACTGTCACTTCATAAAATAAATGTATGCATTAATGTCTGTGAATAAAAAATAATAAATTTGATGGAATACCATGATTTTCATGAGTGGAATTTTGAGGGCCTGAGTTAAATGGAAGAAACCTTTTCCATTAATTTCCAGAGGATTCTGCCTGTTTTCTGCTGTAACTTTGGCGGAAGGTTTGTGGAAACATCGGAGAAATGAGGCAATTGGTGTTTATGCCTTTTCCCCGGGATTTACTTCTGCCTAAAGTTGTGAAGAATGATCAGGAGATCTCCCATGGGAATTCAACTGCACAACATTTGCCTATAGTGCCATTCAATGTTGGCTAATTCTCATCTTGTGAAGCCTTCGGAAGAGTAGCTTTGGAGAGAATTGTCAAATGTTGCTGTAGGTGAGAGACCGGCTATGCTGGGAATGAGACTTATCGCCCCAATTTTCTGCTACCCAGTGCCAGAGATACTGAGGGACAGATCGTCAGGTCAAAGGACCATTAACTGGGTCCCATACACCAAATTCCCTAGTGTAGGTCCTGCAATTCCCTTAATGGCTCAGAGTTGCTATGCATCTACCTGAGATGACCAATCTAGTGTTAAACTAGGGGCAGTTTTCTATCATGGACTTAGGACCTGGGTTACAGTTATTTGAACTCAATTCTCTTTCCCAGAAAAAAAACACTGTTTTCAATCACTCAGCCCCAAAGACAAAAAGACACAGGGTTCAATTCTCCAGCTTTATTGCAACTGGTGGAGAGCTTCGCTCAATGGGAACATACATCAGAAATTTGCATGTCATCGAGCCTGATTCATAGCACATGTGATTTGGATGCAAAATCATGTGGGCTTTAAATGGGGTGCACTCCCCTCTGTGCTTATGATGTATTCTGGTCACATGACTCTCAGGAATGCTAAAATTTCACCTTTCTTAAATTATGAGAACATGATGTGCTCCTTTGTGTATAGAAAATCCAGGGGTAATCTAATTGAGATGTCAAAGATGATTAAAGCCATTGACGGGGTGAATAGAAAGTATTTCCTCTAGTGAGGCAGTCTGACCAAGGGGGGACAACCTTAAAATAGAGCATCTTTGTTCAGAAATGATGTCAGGAAACACTTCTTCACACAAAGGATATTGGAAATCTGGAACAAGCTGTTGAGGCTGAGTATCAATTGAAAATTTCAAAACTGTGATTAAATTGATGTTCATTAGGCGAGTGTGTTAAGGGTCATGGAATCAAGCAGATAGATGGTGTTAAGATGCAGATCAGCCATGATCTAATTGAATGGCAGCACAGGCGAGAGGGGCTGAAAGGCATCCTCCTATTTCTATGTTCAAGTGTGCTAGCCCATTGCCACATCCAATCCCCTTCAATTAAACTGAGTGTACACAGCATCAACCTTAGCATCAGGAACTATAAGAGGGATTTGTGATGTGTTTGTGCAATCAGATTTCCTTTGAAAAATGTACTGTGCTTTTTTAGAGTTGACAGAGTGATTGAAATATATGGGTGCATCCTACAATTGGAACCATAACAAATAAACTTCCAGCCATAAGTCATGCATTCATATTGGAATTGCTGCCTAAAACATGCCTTCAAACTGATCCTCTTATTCGAATAATATTGCATGGATATTTCTGGTGCGTGGCCACCAACTTGGTTGATCACGGGAGACATACGGACGAGGAATAAAAACAGAAAGTGCTGGAAATACTCAGCAGGTCTGGCAGAATCTGTGGAGAGAGAAGCAGAGTTAATGTTTCAGGTTGGATATGACTCTACATAACCAAAGGAAGGTAGAAACGTGAAGGTGGAAGGTAGAAATTCCTTTGGTTCTGAAGAAGTCATATCCGACTCGAAATGTCAATTCTGTTTCTTTCTTCACAGATGCTGCCTGACCTGCTGAGTATTTCCAGCACTTTCTGTTTTTATTTCAGATTTCCAGCAACTGCAGTATTTTGCTTTTATTACATATGAGGAAGGTCACTCGGTCCATCTAGTCTTAATTGTCATGTAACTGGGATGATAATCAGCCTGAGGTTTGCCAGCGCTCAAAGACAACAGCTTGACTTCTTTCTTAAGACGATAAAAAGTATTTGCTTGTGGACTTTAATCAAGACCAAAAATACCATGTTGTTCCTCAGTAGCCTTCTAAAAAGTTTTGTTTTTACAAAAGGATTTTTGTTCCCAAGCGATCGAAAAGCACAAAGAAACTCCAATAAAATGGACTAATAAGATGGAATGGTGGTGAAGGAATTGCCTCTAAACTTCTGGATTGTCTAGCCATTTCTTAACTGCAACCATAATTTTGCATTACCTTGACTCAGTTGGTAGTAGTCTTGACTCAAAGTTAGAAAGTTCTAACTTCAAGCCCCACTCCAGGACTTATCCATATAAGATAAGTTGACAGTCCAGTGTAGTCCTGAGGAAGCACTGCAGTGTTTTCCAAATATTGAAACCCAAGCCCCATCTGTCTATCTCTGTGGTCTGGGTAGACATTAAAGATCAAAGATGAGTTCTCTCATTGTCCTGTTCTGTCCAAAATTCCTTCCTCAGCCAACAATACCAAAAAGAGATTAATTGGTTGTTCAATTTAAGGTAATTGAAAAAAGAAACAGAGGGTAATTGAGGAAACTTTTTTATGCAGTAAGTTGCTAAGATGCGGAATGCACTGTCTGAAGGGGTGGCAGAAGCAGATTTAATAGTAACTTTCAACAGGGAATTTGTTATATATCCTTGAAAAGGAAAAATTTGCAGAGCTATGGGGAGAGAGTGGGGGTGTGAAGCTAACGGGATAGCTTTTCCGAAGAGGCACAGGTACGAAGAGCTGAAAAGCATGCTTCTGTGCTCTATGGCTGTATGATTCTTATTCCTGTTTGTGGGAACTTGTAATGCACCAATTGGTTGATGGTTTTTCTTACGTAACAACAGTCACTGAAGATAATTCAATAACTTTTATGGAGCACGTTGGGATGTTTCTGAGAGTGAATAATACATTAGATATAAGCAAGTCTCTCATTGTATTTAGTGCCATTGTTGTAAAACTGTAGAGAAACATAGAACATTTACAGCACAAAAGGAGGCCATTTGGTCCATCATGTCTGTGCCAGCCAATAAAGAACTATCAACCTAATCACACTTTTCAACTCTTTGTCTGTAGTCCTGTAGATTACGGCACTTCCTGTGCCCATAGAAGCATTTTTTAAATGTGATGAGGGTTTCTGCCTCTACCATCATTTTAGACAATGAGTTACAGACTCCCAGCAGCCTCTGGGTGGTGTATGACACTACTGCGCTGATCCCTTTATCATCGTCTGAGTGAGATCTCAAGAACAAGTCAAAATGATGTGCAAGCTTTTCATCTTTAATTTTCATCGAATTATCTGTTAATTCTCTTTCTCAATCCACAGCTTACCTTGAAGATTTGGCAAGATCTGTTGATCAAAGTCGGAGATTGATTATAGTGCTGACACCAGACTATGTCATAAGGCGTGGGTGGAGTATTTTTCAGTTGGAAAACAGACTGCATAATATGCTTGTGACCGGAGAAATCAAAGTTATTTTGATCGAATGCCCCGATGTGGAAGGAATAATGAACTACCATGAAATTGAAGCCTTAAAAGACACTATAAAACTTTTATCTGTCATCAAGTGGTGTGGGCCTAAATGCAACAAACTGAATTCCAAGTTTTGGAAGAAGGTCCAGTACGAGATGCCCATCAAGAAGAAGGAGCCAGTTGCTCGTGGCCAAGTTCTGGATTCTGGTGAACAGGGTATTTTTGGAGAACTGCAGACTGTCTCAACTGTTTCCATGGCAGCAAACTCTGCCACGCTCGCACCTTCCCAGGCGGAGCTACCGCCAAGCTTTCACAAAGCAGATCATATGCAAATGAGGCACTACTGTCGAACTTACGGGTATGACATTCCGCCCGCTTCAGTGCCCATTACCTCGATAAGCAATCAACACACATACTGCAATATTCCAATGACGCTCATCAACGGACAGGCACCACAGATCATTATCACCAGAGATTCATCCCTCCGGGACTGCCCCATGAACACTGAACGCCTGCCAATGTCTTCACGAGAAATTAGTATCACGAGTGATATCTGGTAGGGTGGATCAGAAGGGTCAATTTCCCCCTCTCTCTGCGTTTCCATTCAAACTGTGTAAAGGCTCACAAAAAAAACCTAAAGCTAAACTCGCAAGCTACAGACAGATCTGCTGTGTTGCAATATCCTAGAATGACATCATTTAGACATTGTATGTGTGAGCTTGTATATTTTAGTTCAAACTTTAAGGAGACTGTCAGCCCATGTTATTCAATGGCTTTGACCTTTTCCTGCCCCAATTTGCCAAATTTGAATCAAATATTTACTGTTTTGAGTGGGCTACTGTGTCTTTAAGGTTAGAAGGTTGCCTACATTCCTATTAATGGAAATCTGGAACTCTCTCCCCAATAAAGCTGTTGAGGCTGGGGTCAATTGTAGATTTCAAAACTGAGATTGATGGATTTTTTGTTAGGCAAGGATGTCAATAATTATGGAACCAAAGCAGGTGGATGGAGTTAAGATACAGATCAGCCATGATCTAATTGAATGACAGAACAGGCTTGAGGGGTTGAATGGCCTCCTCCTGTTGCTATGTTCTCAGCCTTTAAGGCAGTGTCTACTTGACATATATTGTTAGAGAAGTGAGTACACTAGAAATTCATATCTTCACTTCCGTTTTGTACTTTGTACTGTCACAAGTGTACACTTCATAGATGTGATAAAATGCTGGTGTAGAAAGACGTCACTTGTGAAGCATGTGAGGACCTTGATCAGCCATGAACTCTGATGACAATTTAAAAGAAAAAGACAAATCACCGAACCTGGGATCTGATGAGAAGAGTGACTGTTGAGATGAGCAGTCGCTAAATATAGTACACAGCATACAGCTGTGTTTGGTACTGTCAGGCTCTTAGTGCCGAGCTAAAATCTTTTGCACAACTACCAGAAGTTTTATGTTCCATTATCCCTTGGGATTGCCTTCCATTCCCGTGGTGTCCTTTTGACAGCCCAGCAGTCTCAGCGGTTAATACAATTTGCTTTGTGAGACCAAGGATTGGCACAGTTTTTGGGTTTTTTTTCCTTTATTATTGCCAGTTAACAGTAGCATGGTATTTTTTAATTTGATAGAATTCACCATAAAAAATACTGACGCCCTTGAAAGTAAAAATGAGGGCAGTCAGATGCGAGAAATATGTGTCTGCACAGGAAATTTAACACTGATAATTCATGATTGTGGAATAAAATGTTACTGTTCTGTGCACACCAACAAGGAATGCTGTGCGCCTGCTTTGAAATGCACTCACATTTATGAGAAGACTATGTATGTGTACTAGATCAATCATTTTAAAAAAAATTGAATGAACAGAATAACTCCCCTGTGATTGACAAATACAGGGTTTATTTCAAGTCTGTGATAGATCTACATAATTCACTTCAGCCAATGAATTTGGACCAGTAATCCTTGAGTTATGACTGTCTCACATCAAGGAAATGACTAGCAGAACCATCGATGTGAGGTGAGTTAGCTTCTATTTAATGTCAGATGACTGCTTTTTGATCATTCTGTCCCTTCTATTTGGGAAAAACTTTTTAAATGATATATGTTTCAACCTTCTAACAGAATCTTACAGCTGGGTGTTGCACAACTGGTTGATGAATTGGCTGGGCCACCAGTCACCTGTTAGTCAGAGATGCCCATGTCGTGGACTCGGTAGTCATCGCAGATATACTGCTTCAAAATCACTCAGTTTGTGAAGAAAAAGATGCAACTGCTGTCTCCTTTGTGAAGTAAATTCTAGTTCCGTTTAAAGCTTATGTGGCAAATGATTGCTGAACGCCATATTTATTATGTTGCTGCAGGGTGTGAACACAAGAGCAAACAAACCAGTTAAATACCATCCTTTAAGAGGACATTTACTCATGGGATTAGACATAAGGTAAGTGTGTCTTGAATATCTGGGGTTGGCATCCTTCCATCTATGAAAGATGATGGACACACAGCAAACATTCCATTTAGATGGGGTGTCTTCTCTTGGTGCACCTTAGTTGATGGCTGTGAAAACCAATCCTTGAGAGACAGGTTCTGCCACAAGTGCTGCACGTGAAGCTGCCTAAAACTAAGGCTTGAATATAAGTTCTAAGAAAATGACCATCTTCAATTCCTACTTTTGTTTAAATTGATATCAGTTGCACAATACCTGCCCTTGACACCAATGTGAAAATGAATATAAAAAGAAAGACTTGCATTTATGGCCTGAGTGTTGGCCATTCTTTATATGTGAGCTTAGCCTGTTTGTTTCAGCGGGAAATTAGACAGAGAGGCATTTCATCCAAAGTTCTCACACAAATGCTCACAACATGAATTGGCAGATAGCGGTCAAAAATGGGAAAATTTTGATGATTTTTCTCCCTTCCTTAGCCTGAGGTTGCAGAGCCACCTGATTGAGATCAATTAACTCAACACAGACTAGCAACTTGAACCCACGAGCTTCTAGTCCTGCATGGTTTGAGCCAGAGTTTCCTCATTAATAAGCAAGTTAAACTTAAATGAAATTCAAATCACATATGGCAGTGACATTAACCTCATAATAACTATTGTGGTCCTTCAAGCATTAAAATATCTCAGTTACCCCAAGGGCAGAAATGAAGATTCTGGCACAGGATGTAATGCTTTTCTCTTGACCCCATGCCCCATTGCTATCGGAAACAATGGGAATGAAAATTGGGGGTGGGGAGGGGATGGGTGGTTCTACAACAGGCAGACAATCTGCTCCACCAGGCTACTGCCGCAAGTGGTGATGAAACATTACATGCTTGATTCCGATTTGGGTCTTTTTCTATCACTCAGTGTCCTCAGAATGTGCACATGTCCCTTTTACGCCACACATTATGCACATTGGAAAGGAGCCCAGGGGATCTCAAATTTGGGGGAGGGTCGAGGTAGGTTCCATTTGTGCAAAGAATAGCAGATTGATTGAAAGTAGTAAAATGGCACCCTTTCGACATCCAAGGTTACTGTTAATATTATCCTTACATCCCAAGGATGGATAGTGCAACTTTGTGTTTAATTCAGGATCTTTTAAATAAGTTGCTGATGTTTATATATTATAAAAGATAGTTGTTTGGAATTACAGAACTTGAGTATTGCTGAAAATAGAGACATGCTGTCGAGTGCAAGACGAAAAGCTTTGACAGCATGTCTCTATTTTCAGCATTATAAAAGAATTCTATGGTTACCAATAAGTAACTTCCTTGTCTGTCTTAAAGCTTACTGCATCAATTTTATTGCTAGATATAGAATATCCATGACAAACTAAAAATAATATGCTCTTGTAAATTAACATTATCCTGAAAAGAGTAAGCTTTTCGAATACAGTTTTGTGTTGCACTGAACTACCTCTGGCCAAGTTAATGATGATCAACAATTAAAGCTGTTGTGGTTCTGTGGGGGTGCTGTGATTTACTACGATGATACCCAGGGATGAGGGACTTCAGTTACGTGCAGAGACTGGAGAAGCAGAGAAGGCTAAGGGGAGATTTAATGGTGGTGTTTCAAGTTACAAAGGGTTTCATAGCATAGATAGAGAGAACCTGTTTCCACTGGTAAGTGGATCAGGAAACCAGGGGACCCAGATTTAAGGTAATTGGCAAAAAAAAAATCAGAGGGGATGTGAAGAGAATATTATCACGCAGTATCTAAAATGCACTGCCTGAAAGGGTGGTGGAAGCAGATTCAAGAGTAACTTTCAGAAGGGAATTTGATATATACTTAAAAGGGAAAAAGTTGTAGTGCTCTGGGGAAAAAGCAGGGTAATGGGAAATATTGAAGAGCTCTATCAAAGAGCCAGCACAGGCATGATTCTATAATCGTGTTGGTGAGCACATTAGATACCATGTTTATTTAAAAGCTACGCCATTATTTCTGAGCAAGTGAAGAAACAGATCGCCTTGAGGAAGATTGGACTATCTCTGCTAGTCTGGTTACATGATCATTGATTAATATCAAAGCATGAATCATTTGTTACGGTAGGTCTGCAAAACTGGGAAAAGAATGCCTGAACATTCATCAGCCACTGCTTATTTGACACGACCGACTAAAAAATGATAAGTTAGTGTAACGAAGATAGATAAGAATTGTCAGTCCATGTTACCAGTTCAACTGGCTTGTATCTCCCAATATCTAATGTAACTAAACATAAAGTCTTTAAATAATGTTGTACTCCTGCAGTCTATCTTTTCATGTCGCACAACACATTTCAAATACTGAAGCTCTGAGCTACAAAGATGTAGAGTGACTAAATTGTTTCAGCAATTGCTCTTTCCACACACATTAATCAGCCAAGTACTGTGGTCACCTCAACCAGCTTCAAGATGGTTCCCTTACTACCTGCAAGGCCATAAGAGGTTCATTAGCATATTGATAGCAGCTACAATGAAGATGTTTTCACTGATATATTTGTTAGATTTTATGAGCACAGAACATCCAGAATTCCATGTTTATCACAGCACAATGCTCTTGCTAAAAAAAAACAAATTTTTTGGATTTCTTGTAAATTACCAGTCAGCCGTTGGAAAATTTTACTACTTGTACATAAATATTTTTGTATTTAAAGGGGGTGATTCTACCACCTTTGGTATACAAGCAATTTCAGGAAGAGAATTGCCGAATAATTTGCCAATTTTGTAAAGTGTTTCACTATACTGTCTTCTCACTTACAACATTGTGTTAATATATTCTTAATGCAAATTGTCATGTAACACGAAACAATAAAAAAAATCTGCATGAAAATGAAATGGGAGTTTTTTTATGTTGTGAAAGAAATTCGCAAAGCATTAAGTGATAGCCTGGCAAAGCGTAATAAGATGCTTCGCAATCCTTTGATTGCAACTTCAAGTACTATGGTTGCTGAGTCTCAAATCTGCCAGATACGCTTGAAATATGCATCTTCAGTCCCCGGCCAGGTCACTGTGCGAACAATCTGCAATAGTGAATGTTCCTTCTAGCTCTTCTCTTTAATAAAATCTCTATTTTACTTTTAACTTATGCCATCTTTGCTACCAAGAACCTTGTACTGTATTTATAATGAAACAACTCAATTATTTGTTGATGCTGAGCAATTATTTATCAAACACAATAAAATACAAGACTGAGAAACAATCCATTGTGTTTATTGTAGGGTGCTTGAGTGCTTTCCTTTATCTGTATGATTGCTCATTCCCAAAATAGTTTGGACAATTTATGTATACTGGGTTCCAAAACATATCATCTTCCCATTTTGCTTTCTAATTTTTCTTTAACTAGGTGAGAGGTTTTGGGCAGTGGTGACTAGCACTCCAACTCTCTCAGTTAAATTATCATGGTTTATTCAGTAGGATAGATTACCCTGTTAATTTGGCTGATGTCTCAGCTAAGGCACTGCACACACCATGGGCTGGATTTTGTTCCCAGCCTGACGTTGTGTTCTGCAGCCGGAAATTGGAGTGGCAGTGGCCACCACAGAACCTGACTCTGGGATTGCCAGATCTGATCTTCCCGGTAGTGGGGACGCTCTGTGGTGGCCCCTCTGCCGCTCTGTCATGGAACCCAAGTTTATATATTTAAGTTACATCTTTGCATGAATTAAAATGCAATCCACAGTGATGCTACCTTCAGGTCCTGATCTTCAGCATAGCATGTGGCACTCACGCACTTTTACTTTCCTGTCCAGGGAAAGCTGGCACCACCGAGGTGCGGGAAGGGGTGAACTCTGCACTGTGACGGGTGGGGTGAACTCTGCACTGTGTTGTATGGTCTGCAGGACTGGCAGCCTTTTAAAAATGGCACAGCACCTGCTCCTTCAACAGGTGATGCTGTGAACAACATTGCCAAGCACCCACCCCCCCCGCCACATGATTGGGTGGGGGGGTGACTGCTGTGAATATGCTAAGTGGCTGCCTGCCATAAAATCATGGGCGGTGCAGACCCCATGCGGGGTAGCTGCTATTTTCTGCACCTACCACCACTCCCGGCAGTGGGACAGCCAAATCCAGTCCCATATGTCTACAACTAGTGGTTTGATCAAGAAACAGTGGAAGGTGTCCACAGGGAAGGCTCTTGAGATCAAGCTAGGGTCTAAACTGGTAATTCAAATCTGGCCATCCAGATTCATCATTTAGTTGCTGCAGCTACTTTGGGTTTGCAGCGCAGAAACAGCCCAACTGTTCTAGGCCAGTGTTTATGCATCTTATGGGTCTCCTCACACCTTATCTATGTGTCCTTCTATTCCTTTCTCCCTCATGTGTTTATCTAGCTTCACCTTTAATGCATCAATGCTGTTTGCCTCCAAATGCTCAGCCAGATCCTTTTTTTTTAAAGAAATATTACCTTGTACAAAGGAAAGTATTTTCCAGAGAAGGCCATCAAAACAGGAGGCAGTAGCTTGTAAAAAATAAGACATGCATTTATATGGCACCTTTAACGTCCTCAGCACCTTCCAAAGCACTTCACAGCCGTTGTTTCGAAGTGGAGTCACTGCTGTAACACCAGAAATCAATGTCATTTATAAAGACTGGTACAAAACAAATTATGTTTCACTTTTTTGTACCACTGATAAAAAGGTCACCTCTTCCTTTTTCCTGCGTCCTAATTTCAATCACAAAAGGGACTCCTGTCACTTAAATCCATCAGGCATGGTAACAATTTATTATGTGGTTTTGTGGTTCTTGTCCAGAGGACCAGCTGTGACATGCGAGAAGTAGATATTTTTTCCCCGAGTATATCTATGTTACATTGAAGAGAATTAACACTTTAATCAACATTCCATTTTATAGATGATTATACACTCCCTTTCAGGAGCTTTATGTCAGCTGTGGCTCAGTTGGTAGAATGCTTGCTTTCTAAGCCAGAAAATTTTGGGTTCAAGTCCCACTCCAGAACTTCAGCACAAAAATTAAAGCTGATACTCCAGCAGGGTGCTGCATTGTCTGCGATGCTGTCTTTTGGATGAGACTATTTTGAAGAAGAGCAGGGGACTTATTCCTCGTATCCTTGCTAATATTTAGCCCTCAATCAACATCAGAAAAAATCAGATTATCTGTCCATTATCACATTGCAGTTTGTGGGAGCTTGTTATGCACAAATTGGCTGCTATATTTCCTACATTACAACAGTGACTATACTTCAAAAGTACTTCATTGGCTGTAAAGTGCTTTAGGACGTCCTGTGGTCATGAATGGTGCTGTATAAATGCAAGTCTTTCTTTCTTCTTTTAGAAATCAGAACATAGCAGAACGAAACATCCAGTCCTGCTGCTCCAGAGTTTGTGACCTATTTGATTTAGTTCTAGAAAGCTTCATTGTCCTTGCTCGATTATTTTACTCACATATTAGACTAGCATTGTCCTCCAAGGGTCTCCAATTCAACATCACAAGCCGTTTTTTGGGTATAAAATCAACTGTGGGTGGTCCACCTTTGGGTTCTGATCATCCATGCCCGATCTGTCAAATGGGAAGGCGGTGACTTCTCGGTTTGCTGGGCTTCCACTCGAAACAGGCATGAAGAGTCCTGCACATGCTAATCAGGCTTCGAACACCAGTTGTGTCACATTCATAAAGTAAAACTCATGAAGTGTCATGTAAAAGTAAAGCTTTTTTGAGTAAGTTTACAAATTTCAACAAGATTTCCTTTGCTGCATTACTTGTTTGTCAGGAAAGAAAGATTTGCCAAATTCCTCTTCCTGAAGTTGAACCCTCTTTAGGAAATACTCGGGGCCTGTGGAGTTCAGTAAGGTCATCAGATGCCTGTAATTGTTGACCTAATAGCACATTATTTCTGCTGCTATAGACAGGTAAAGTTTATTGTTACAACGTTTTGACTTTGGTCAACGTTTTGACTTTTGGAAGCTGGATAGCTAGTCTCCAGCACATTAAAGTTTGAAAATTACAGCATCGAGATGACTGCTAATATTCAAATGATAAATGTAGTGTTGTTACCCAGAAGACTAAACACATCTGCGTAGAAGGTATTATTTCATATCCCAGTCTTGACTGACATTCACACTTCATATTCTTAAACTCTTAACAAGATTAACACCTGTGAGAGAGGAAGCTGCATAAGGATGACTCCCTTTGCACACCATTCAAGGAAGACCTTGATGTGTCATCCAGGTATCAGCGCTAATAGATTCACCAGCTTATGTTCTGCGACCATATAATCCCACGTCGTCAAATCCTAGGTGATAGATAGTGTGTAGGTGTAAAGAGAAGTTTCATTTGGATGAAAAGAAAATGGAACAAGAAATGTTATGTATAAAGAAAATAAGTGGCTGCCCTTATTTTAAGCTTAAATATCATGTTGGAACTCTGATAGAAAGGACTATGACAGTTTATTTCTGTGGGAGGCTTAAACAAGAGTCACGTGATTATCAGCTACAATTTACCTATAAATCATTGGGGACCACATTTGCTGGTATCTCTCCTAATTCCACAACAGATTTTTGGACTCCCTGCCTTTCATTCAGTATTTAAAACATGCAATGCAGAGGAACTAGAGTTGCGAGGATTGGATGATTTAACTCCTGACCAGTGGAGTTAGATGCAGTTCATCGAAATGAACAAAAAGCTTTGCTCTTAAATGGTTTCGTTTACAAATGAGTTCTTGAAAATTGAAACAATGACTAAATCAATAATCGGTCCCAGTAGAACCAATTATCTGAAACAAGTTATTTAATGGGAGTTACTCTCTTGAGAGACCACAATATATTAGTTTAGTTATACAGCACTGAAACAGGCCCTTCGGCCCACCAAGTCTGTGCCGACCATCAACCACCCATTTATACTAATCCTACACTAATTCCATATTCCTACCACATCCCCACCTGTCCCTATATTTTCCTACCACCTACCTATACTAGGGGCAATTTATAATGGCCAATTAACCTATCAACCTGCAAGTCTTTGGCATGTGGGAGGAAACCGGAGCACCCAGAGGAAACCCACGCAGACACAGGGAGAACTTGCAAACTCCACACAGGCAGTACCTAGAATTGAACCCGGGTCGCTGGAGCTGTGAGGCTGCGGTGCTAACCACTGCACCACTGTGCCACCCTATATATTAGTTGCTTTCAGATGACAATAAACGATTAAACTGTGAAAATTTGATAATGTATCCAATTTTCTTGCAGCTGGTTTATCGCTTGTGCTACTGCCCACCAACAAAAATATGGTGGGGTGGGTTTCTGTGCAAGCAGTGGGATAAAGTAGCTGAAACTGCCCACATATCAGGATGCCAGCAGGAACTGGGGGTCTGGAGTGTGTGGGAAACTCCATGGGACAGGTGGGTCTGCTATTTAACAGGAAAACTACTCATTAGATACATTTTTAACCCAGGATTCTGGATCTAATATTTCCTGGAACTCGCCAGGGAAAACAAGGCAAGAGGACAGCAGGATTGGACAAGGCTGAGCCATTGTCAGGCAATAAATGCTTTAAATAATATGTTCTGACACCTGTTTCCTTGCCTAAGTGGAAGGCTTTCACCCACAGGACCTGTTCTGAGAGTGTGCTTTCACTACTTTGGAGGTGGTTTCCAATATTTTGGAGGTCACTTCTACTACCTTGGAGTTTTCTGCCTTTGATCTGCACTGCCCAGCTTTCAACCTTCAGGTCAGCATGGGAGCTTCTTATGCAGCTTTACATTGGAGCTCTGATGAAGAACAGGAGGAGCAGTAGCAGCAGTCTTCTCCTCAACCAGCTGCTGCTCCACAGGAAAGAGGGCATGAGCACAGGGCTCCAGCTCACAGGAGGCAATACCTTCAACACAGGGTTACTGGCAGAGGATAAGCCTCCTGCACATGACTGAACACAAGTGCCTCGAGAGGCAAAGAGTTTCCTGTCATCTGGTCACTGACATTATCTTCTTTTTCTACTACTCCTGCGTGGTGCTATCCCTGTGGCTTCAGCAGAGCTGGAGGCAGGCTGCTCGTATCCCTGCTCTGAGTGCTTAGGTGCCCATGGCCAGTGTCATCTTGGTCTGGGAGGCCAGGAAGGCCATGCCAAAGACTGTCCGATATGTATCTATGCAGGGGCTGACTTGGCCACTGGAACAGAAGGCAGCATGTGGGACTCTGAATGAGGGGATGGGTACAAGGGGTAAGAAGTGGAAGCACTTCGAGCAGAGTCCCCACTTCCATGTTTCCTTCCGTATTTCCTTGCTGGCCAAGAGCTGGAGAGCACTTTGCTTCAGTGAACTGCTGAACAACCAAGGTGAGGCATTCCTCAATTCCCAATAAGGTAGCATTTTGAGGGCTGGATTTTGTTCCCAGCCCAACATCGGGTTCCGTGGCCAGGTTGGGGGAAGGCTGGAGAATTGGAGCGTCCGCCATGGAACCCAATGCCAGGCTTCCCGGTCCCAATCTTCCCAGGGGCGGGCTAGGCCAATGTCAGCCTTCCCACCCAGAGGCCAGTTGAGACCCTTAAGTAGTCTATTGGGAGCCAATTAAGGGCCTCTTCCTGCCGCCGCTGGGATATTACCAGTGGTGGGGCGGGGAATCTTCCACCACGGGGGGAGGACATCTTGTAAAACAAGATGCTCTCCCTGCGGGCTTGGGTGGGGATATCCCTTCCTTGTGTCAATTTGTGGCTCATAGAGGACCCCAACACCCTGCCCACTGTCCCCCCCTTGGAACCACTTTACCTCCTGGGACACCCATCCCCTGGCCTGAATGCCCACCTCCTCCCCCCTATTCACCTGAGCCTTCCGGACTGGCCCTGATGACCCTGCCTTACCTACCTCGGGTCCAGGGTTCCATCACTGGGCTTGGGTCCAAGGCCTCTGCAGTACCAGCAGTGACCACCGCTTCTGGTGGTGCTGCCAATACTGTTGAGCTGCTGACCCTGTGATTGGCCGGCAGCTCTTGCTGGGTATCCCCATCCTTATTAAGTGTTTCAAGGGACAGGGATCCCGCCTCCTTCAATTTTGATGGCCAAGGACCAGAGAATCGCTCTGGGGGCCTGAGAAAGTACAGAGGCGGGGTTCCCCTCAAATTGTCGGCCTGGTGCGTGGACTACCGCCTCCTGCACAAAATCCAGCCCTGAGTGTGCAGGCCATTGGAGAGGGCCTGTTGAATCTGGATGGTTCATTTTGTGACAATCGTGCCCAACTTTGAATGAAAGAAATATCATGCAGGCCCGCCAGCTGCCAAGAATGAGGCACATTAATTTCGCCACATGGACATTAAATTTCAAATTGTTGCTGAGAAGAGAAGGCCTGTGACAAGGGGTTGCCAGGCCCCTGACTGGAAAGACATTTTTGCATATTAACAGACAGTGTTTGGGAACAAAGGAGCTATCCCCTGCTCCAATACAATGCACAAAGCCAGAAGTGGTTATAACCAGTCGGTCACGTGACTACCCTGCTGGCCAACTTGGGGAGTTTTAAATTGTAGAGACAGTGTTTGAACTGGCAGAAAGCAGAATGCTCCTGGACTGAAGCAGACCTCGCCTCCTGTCCTGTCTGCTCTCATCTGTTTCTCACCGAACTTCAAAAAGCCGACTGAAAACACATGAACACCAATAAAGAAAAGTCCCTTACAGTGAACAAGGTTTAAGAAGAATACTGGACCCCAACAAAAAGCAAGACCTACCTACAAAAGTACAACAGTGAGCTTGCAGAACCATAACAACAACTCCGGATAAAATATAGACAAAAACAAAATACTGCAGATGCTGGAACTCTGAAATAAAAACAGAAAATGCTGGAAATACTCAGCAGGTCTGGTAGCATCTGTGGAGAGAGAAACAGAGTTAACAGCCAAAATTTTACGTCCCCCCCCCCCCTCCCCGCAGAAGAGGGCTGGAAGCAGGGGAGGGTGTAAAATTCAGTGGGGAATGGGGGGTGCCATTCCCTGCCGCTGTCTTCCCACCCTCTCCAGGCCAATTAAGGCCCTTAAGTGGCCGATTAATTGCCACTTAAGGGCCTCCTCCTACCACCACTGAAAATATTGTGCAAGCCCCCAACAGCACAGCACAAGGAACCCTCCTGCCTTGATGCGACATTGGGAAGAATTACAACTCTCCCTCTAAAATTTTTGCATGAATCCTAATTCCTAATAATGTGTACTTTACAAAAGTCAAGTGTTCATGAGCAAACTTCACATTACTAGCAGCGGGTGCTCGGTTCAGTCGCTCAGAAGGCCACCCAGTAAAGCCTGGCAGCCTCCTTACAGGCTGTGGGGGGGTGCCTGACGGAGGAGCCCACCCGCGGAATATGCTGTCCCCCTGAAGCACCTCCCCCCCCTTTGAGGGGCCCTCCCCTGCCTTGCTGGGGCCCAGTCGATTGTGTCCACCAATCCCAGTGGCGCTGCTGGGACTGCAGAGCTGCCAGCCCACTGATTGGCTGGCAGCTGTTGTAGGCGGGACTTCCAGGCTCAGAATGGAGGAAGTTCTGCTTGAGGTCAATTAAGGGCCGGGGCCATGTAAAATTACAGTGTGGCTTCCGTGCCCAGTGGAGGTGGGCTTGCCACCAACTTTTTCTGCTGGTGAGCGGGGCCTCCGGCCCAGCTTAAAATTCCAGCCAACGTTTCAGGTCAATAACTTTTCATCAGAACTGGGAAAAGTTAGAAAGGTCACACGTTTTCAGCAGGTGAAATGGGGGAGTGTGGAAAAAGAGCAAAAGGGAAGGTTTGTGATAGAGCGGAAGACACTAAATGACAAAAGAGGTGGGGGTGCAGGGCCAAAAGGAGTGGTAATGGGATAAACAACAAAAGAAACGATGTACCTTGAGTAGGCATGAATGGCAGAATAATGAACAGCTGCAGTCCAAAAGCAAAAACAAGAGAAAAAGAGTAAGACCAAAACATGCAAAGAATAGGAAACAAAATGGGGGATGAGATTATGGTCTGAAATTACGGAACTCAATATTGAGTCTGGAAAGCTGTAAGGTGCCTAATTGGAAGATGAGGGCTTGCTCCTCGAGCTTGTGTTAGGCTTGACCGGAACACGACAGTGGATCGAGATCAGAGAGGTCAGCATGACAGCAAGGTGGAATATTAAAATGGCAGTCTACCGGAAGCTCAGGGTCATGCTTGCAGACTGAATGGAGGTGTTCTGCAAAGCGGTCACCCAATGTAGGGCAGACCATATTGAGAGTAGCGAATACAGTATACTAAATTGAAAGTACAAGTAAATCTCTGTTGCACCTGGAAGGAATGTTTGGAGCTTTGAACAGTAAATTCTGCATTCTCGGAGAAGACTCAGAGGGCGGAGTTCCGGACCGGTAAGTATAAAAAACTTACCTCGGGGATTCACGGCCTACATTCTCAGAGAAGACTCGGAGGGCGGAGTTCCGGACTGGTGAGTTACCTCAGGTGGGGAAAAAAAAACTGAAAAAGTGACGTCACGGGAAAGCTGTGACCTGATTGGCTGGTAGGGAATTTGTACTGAATTTGAAAATAAAACATTGGTAAAAAATTGATTAAAACCCTTAATTAACTAATTAATAAGTAGAGTAACTAAACCAGAGGGACGAGATGACTGTATTTAGTTAGCATTTAATATTTATAGCAGAAATCTAGCACTAGGGACCATATAGTTAATTATAACAATTTACGCATGTGAAAGCAGCAGGGAGAAGAAAATCCCAAAAAGTGTGGGTGCGAGAACACAGCCCTGTTTCACACCACTCAGGATAGGAAAGGGCTCTGATGAGGAGCCACCATGTTGAATTGTGCCTTTCATATTGTCATGGAATGAGGTGATGATACTTAGTAGCTTTGGTGGACATCCGATCTTTTCTAGTAGTCTGAAGAGACCACGTCTGCTGACGAGGTCAAAGGCTTTGGTGAGATCAATGAAAGCAATGTAGAGGGGCATCTGCTGTTCACGGCATTTCTCCTGTATCTGACGAAGGGAGAACAGCATGTCAATAGTCGATCTCTCTGCACGAAAGCCACACTGTGCCTCAGGGTAGACGCGCTCGGCCAGCTTCTGGAGCCTGTTCAGAGCGACTCGAGCAAAGACTTTCCCCACTATGCTGAGCAGGGAGATTCCACGGTAGTTGTTGCAGTCACCGCGGTCACCTTTGTTTTTATAGAGGGTGATGATGTTGGCATCGCGCATGTCCTGGGGTACTGCTCCCTCGTCCCAGCACAGGCATAGCAGTTCATGTAGTGCTGAGAGTATAGCAGGCTTGGCACTCTTGATTATTTCAGGGGTAATGCTGTCCTTCCCAGGGGCTTTTCCGCTGGCTAGGGAATCAATGGCATCACTGAGTTCCGATTTGGTTGGCTGTATGTCCAGCTCATCCATGACTGGTAGAGGCTGGGCTGCATTGAGGGCAGTCTCAGTGACAGCATTCTCCCTGGAGTACAGTTCTAGGTAGTGCTCAACCCAGCGGTCCATCTGTTTGCGTTGGTCAGTGATTATGTCCCCCGATTTAGATTTGAGGGGGGTGATCTTCTTGATGGTTGGCCCAAGAGCTCTCTTCATGCCATCATACATTCCTCTGATGTTTCCGGTGTCTGAGGCCAGCTGAATATGACTGCATAGGTGTTGCCAGTAGTCGTTTGCGCAACGCCTAGCTGTTCTTTGTGCAGTACTTCTGGCTGCTTTAAGTGCTGCGGATGTTAAATCGCTGGGGGCTTTCTTGTAGTTCAAAAGTGCAATGCGCTTAGCGGCTATGACAGGTTCCAGCTCTTCATTATGAGATTGAAACCAGTCTGCATTTCTCTTCGCATTTTTGCCGTAGGTGGTCAAAGCTGACTCATAGATGGCGTCTCTGATGTGGGCCCACTTGGTCTCAGCATCCCCTGTGGGAGTGTTTTGAAGGGCTGTTACAAGTGAATTTAGAAATTTTTGTAACAGCTGTGGGTGAGAAATTCTGCTCGTGTTGATGCGCGGGTGGCCCTTCTGCTTGGAATGATGCAACTTCTTTGGTCTGAGTCTAACCTTGCTGCACACCAGGGAGTGGTCGGTGTCGCACCTGAGTGGTGTGAAACAGGGCTGTGTTCTCGCACCCACACTTTTTGGGATTTTCTTCTCCCTGCTGCTTTCACATGCGTTCAAATCCTCTGAAGAAGGAATTTTCCTCCACACAAGATCAGGGGGCAGGTTGTTCAACCTTGCCCGTCTAAGAGCGAAGTCCAAAGTACGGAAAGTCCTCATCAGAGAACTCCTCTTTGCTGACGATGCTGCTTTAACATCTCACACTGAAGAATGCCTGCAGAGTCTCATCGACAGGTTTGCGTCTGCCTGCAATGAATTTGGCCTAACCATCAGCCTCAAGAAAACGAACATCATGGGGCAGGATGTCAGAAATGCTCCATCCATCAATATTGGCGACCACGCTCTGGAAGTGGTTCAAGAGTTCACCTACCTAGGCTCAACTATCACCAGTAACCTGTCTCTAGATGCAGAAATCAACAAGCGCATGGGTAAGGCTTCCACTGCTATGTCCAGACTGGCCAAGAGAGTGTGGGAAAATGGCGCACTGACACGGAACACAAAAGTCCGAGTGTATCAGGCCTGTGTCCTCAGTACCTTGCTCTACGGCAGCGAGGCCTGGACAACGTATGCCAGCCAAGAGCGACGTCTCAATTCATTCCATCTTCGCTGCCTTCGGAGAATACTTGGCATCAGGTGGCAGGACTATATCTCCAACACAGAAGTCCTTGAAGCGGCCAACATCCCCAGCTTATACACACTACTGAGTCAGCGGCGCTTGAGATGGCTTGGCCATGTGAGCCGCATGGAAGATGGCAGGATCCCCAAAGACACATTGTACAGCGAGCTCGCCACTGGTATCAGACCCACCGGCCGTCCATGTCTCCGTTATAAAGACGTCTGCAAACGCGACATGAAATCGTGTGACATTGATCACAAGTCGTGGGAGTCAGTTGCCAGCATTCGCCAGAGCTGGCGGGCAGCCATAAAGACAGGGCTAAATTGTGGCGAGTCGAAGAGACTTAGTAGTTGGCAGGAAAAAAGACAGAGGCGCAAGGGGAGAGCCAACTGTGCAACAGCCCCAACAAACAAATTTCTCTGCAGCACCTGTGGAAGAGCCTGTTACTCCAGAATTGGCCTTTATAGCCACTCCAGGCGCTGCTTCACAAAACACTGACCACCTCCAGGCGCGTATCCATTGTCTCTCGAGATAAGGAGGCCCAAAAGAATAACAATTTAGTAAGGATTTAATAAGCATTTATTTATTTTATATTAATTAACTAATTAGTGCTAGAAATGACAGTTAGAGGGGTGAAGTGCTTCGCCTGTGAGATTTGGGAAGTCCGTGATGCTTCCAGCATTCCGGACGACGACATCTGCAGGAAGTGTACCCAGTTGCAGCTCCTCACAGACCGTATGGATCGGTTGGAGCAGCAACTGGATGCACTTAGGAGCATGCAAGTGGCAGAAAGTGTCATAGACAGGAGTTTTAGAGAAGTGGTTACACCCAAGGTGCAGACAGATAGATGGGTGACCGCGAGAAGGGGCAGGCAGTCAGTGCAGGAATCCCCTGTGGCTATCCCCCTCTCTAACAAGTATACCGTTTTGGATACTGTTGGGGGGGGATGGCCTATCAGGGGAAAACAGCAGCAGCCAGAGCAGTGGCACCACGGCTGGCACTGTTGTTCAGCAGGGAGGGACAAAGCGCAGAAGAGCAATAGTTATAGGGGACTCTATAGTCAGGGGCACAGATAGGCGCTTCTGTGGACGTGAAAGAGACTCCAGAATGGTATAAAAGCAAAATACTGCGGATGCTGGAAATCTGAAACAAAAACAAGAAATGCTGGATTCACTCAGCAGGTCTGGCAGCATCTGTGGAAAGAGAAGCAGAGTTAACGTTTCGGGTCAGTGACCCTTCTTCGGAACTGACCCGAAACGTTAACTCTGCTTCTCTTTCCACAGATGCTGCCAGACCTGCTGAGTGAATCCAGCATTTCTTGTTTTTGCTCCAGAATGGTATGTTGCCTCCCTGGTGCCAGGGTCAAGGATGTCTCTGAACGGACAGGGGGCATTCTGAAGGGGGAGGGTGAACAGCCAGAGGTTGTGGTATACATCGGTACCAACGACATAGGCAGGAAGAGTGATGAGGTCCTGCAGGGGGAGTTTATGGAGTTAGGTAGAAAGTTAAAAAACAGGATCTCTAGGGTTGTAATCTCGGGATTACTCCCTGTGCCACGTGCCAGTGAGGCTAGAAATAGGAAGATAGTGCAGCTAAACATGTGGCTGAACAGCTGGTGTAGAAGGGAGGGTTTCAGATATCTGGACCATTGGGATCTCTTCAGGGACAGATGGGACCTGTACAAGAAGGACGGGTTGCATCTAAACTGGAGGGGCACAAATATCCTGGCTGCGAGGTTTGCTAGCGTCACTCGGGAGGGTTTAAAATAGTGTGGCAGGGGGATGGGAACCGGAGCAGTAGGACAGCAAGTGAAATAAATGAGGGGGGACTAGTAAATAAGGCCAGTAAGACTAAGAGGAAGAGCAGGCAGGGAGATGTTACTGAACACAGCGGGACTGGTAGTCTGAAGTGCATTTGTTTCAATGCAAGAAGTATAACAGGTAAGGCAGATGAACTTAGAGCTTGGATTAGTACTTGGAACTATGATGTTGTTGCTATTACAGAGACTTGGTTGAGGGAAGGACAGGATTGGCAGCTAAATGTTCCAGGATTTAGAAGCTTCAGGCGGGATAGAGGGGGATGTAAAAGGGGTGGGGGAGTTGCATTACTGGTTAAGGAGAATATCACAGCTGTACTGCGGGAGGACACCTCGGAAGGGTCATGCAGCGAGGCAATATGGGTGGAGCTCAGGAATAGGAAGGGTGCAGTCACGATGTTGGGGGTTTGCTACAGGCCTCCCAACAGCCAGCGAGAGGTAGAGGAGCAGATATGTAGACAGATTTTGGAAAGATGTAAAGGTAACAGGGTTGCAGTGGTGGGTGATTTTAACTTCCCCTATATTGACTGGGACTCACGTAGTGCTAGGGGCTTGGATGGGGCAGAATTTGTAAGGAGCATCCAGGAGGGCTTCTTGAAACAATACGTAGATAGTCCAACCAGGGATGGGGCCATATTGGACCTGGTATTGGGGAATGAGCCCGGCCAGGTGGTCGAAGTTTCAGTAGGGGAGCATTTCGGGAACAGTGACCATAATTCCATAAGTTTTAAGGTACTTGTGGATAAGGATAAGAGTAGTCCTCGGGTGAAGGTGCTAAATTGGGGGAAGGCTAATTGTAACAATATTAGGCAGGAACTGAAGAATTTAGATTGGGGACGGCTATTTGAGGGTAAATCAACAACTGACATGTGGGAGTCTTTCAAATGTCAGTTGATTAGCATCCAGGACCAGCATGTTCCTATGAGGAAGAAGGATAAGTCTGGCAAGTTTCGGGAACCTTGGATAACGCGGGATATTGTGAGCCTAGTCAAAAAGAAAAAGGAAGCATTCGTAAGGGCTGGAAGGCTAGGAACAGACGAATCCCTTGAGGAATATAAAGACAGTAGGAAGGAACTTAAGCAAGGAGTCAGGAGGGCTAAAAGGGGTTATGAGAAGTCATTGGCAAACAGGATTAAGGAAAATCCCAAGGCTTTTTATACATATATAAAGAGCAAGAGGGTAACCAGGGAAAGGGTTGGCCCACTCAA
The DNA here is from genome assembly GCF_036365525.1 of Heterodontus francisci. Lineage (NCBI taxonomy): Eukaryota > Metazoa > Chordata > Chondrichthyes > Heterodontiformes > Heterodontidae > Heterodontus > Heterodontus francisci. Next base: position 15,230,068 of record NC_090385.1, read on the forward strand.
GGACAGAGAAGGGAATCTATGTGTGGAGCCAGAGGAAATGGGCGAGGCACTAAATGAGTACTTTGCATCAGTATTCACCAAAGAGAAGGACTTGGTGGATGATGAGCATAGGGAAGGGAGTGTAGATAGTCTCAGTCATCTCATTATCAAAAAGGAGGAGGTGTTGGGTGTCTTGCAAAGCATTAAGGTAGATAAGTCCCCAGGGCCTGATGGGATCTACCCCAGAATACTGAGGGAGGCAAGGGAAGAAATTGCTGGGGCCTTGACAGAAATCTTTGCATCCTCATTGGCTACAGGTGAGGTCCCAGAGGACTGGAGAATAGCCAATGTTGTTCCTTTGTTTAAGAAGGGTGGCAAGGATAATCCAGGAAATTATAGGCCGGTGAGCCTTACATCAGTGGTAGGGAAATTATTAGAGAGGATTCTTCGGGACAGGGTTTACTCCCAATTGGAAACGAATGGACTTATTAGTGAGAGGCAGCATGGTTTTGTGAAGGGCAGGTCGTGTCTTACTAATTTGATTGAGTTTTTTGAGGAAGTGACAAAGATGATTGATGAAGGAAGGGCAATGGATGTGATCTATATGGACTTCAGTAAAGCCTTTGACAAGGTCCCTCATGGCAGACTGATACAAGGTGAAGTCACATGGGATCAGAGGTGAGCTGGCAAGATGGATACAGAACTGGCTCGGTCATAGAAGACAGAGGGTAACAGCGGAAGGGTGCTTTTCTGAACGGAGGGATGTGACTAGTGGTGTTCCGCAGGGATCATTGCTGGGACCTTTGCTGTTTGTAGTATATATAAATGATTTGGAGGAAAATATAGTTGGTCTGATTAGTAAGTTTGCGGACGACACAAAGTTTGGTGGAGTTGTGGACAGTGATGAGGATTGTCAGTGGATACAGCAGGATATAGATCGGTTGGAGACTTGGGCGGAGAGATGGCAGATGGAGTTTAATTCGGACAAATGTGAGGTAATGCATTTTGGAAGGTCTAATACTGGTGGGAAGTATACAGTAAATGGCAGAACCCTTCGGAGTATTGACAGGCAGAGAGATCTGGGCGTACAGGTCCACAGGTCACTGAAAGTGGCAACGCAGGTGGATAAGGTTGTCAAGAAGGCATACGGCATGCTTGCCTTCATCGGTCGGGGCATAGAGTATAAAAATAGGCAAGTCATGCTGCAGCTGTACAGAACTTTAGTTAGGCCACACTTAGAATATTGCGTGCAATTCAGGTCCCCACACTACCAGAAGGACGTGGAGGCTCAGGATGTTGCCTGATCTGGAGGGCATTTGTTATGAGGAGAGGTTGGATAAACGAGGGTTGTTTTCACTGGAACGACGGAGGTGGAGGTGCGACATGATGGAGGTTTACAAAGTTATAAGCGGCATGGACAGAGTGGATAGTCAGAAGCTTTTTCCCAGGGTGGAAGAGTCAGTTACTAGGGGACATAGGTTTAAGGTGAGAGGGGCAAAGTTTAGAGGGGATGTACGAGGCAAGTATTTTACACAGAGGGTGGTGAGTGCCTGGAACTTGTTGCCGGGGGAGGTGGTGGAAGCAGGTACCATAGAGACTTTTAAGAGGCATCTTGACAAATACATGAATAGGATGGGAATAGAGGGATCCGGACCCCGGAAGTGCAGAAGGTTTTAGTTTAGGCAGGCATCAAGATCGACGCAGGCTTGGAGGGCCGAATGGCCTGTTCCTGTGCTGTACTGTTCTTTGTTCTTTGTAAAGACAATGGAGGAGAGACGGCAGGTGTTCTAGCTCCTGCACTTGCACGGAAAGGTGCCATAGGAAGAGAACGGGGTGCTGGGGGTGATTGAGGAATTGGGGGTGGCACAGTGGTGCAGTGGTTAGCACCGCAGCCTCACAGCTCCTGTGAGCTGGGTTCAGTTCTGGGTACTGCTTGTGCTGAGTTTGCAAGTTCTCCCTGTGACCGCGTGGGTTTCCGCCGGGTGCTCTGGTTTCCTCCCAGTGCCAAAGACTTGCAGGTTGATAGGTAAATTGGCCATTGTAAATGGTCCCTCTTGTCGGTAGGTGGTAGGAGAATGGTAGGGAATATGGGATTAATGTGGTAGGAGATATGGGATTAATGTAGGATTAGTATAAATGGGTGGTTGATGGTTGGCACAGACTCTGTGGGCCGAAGGGCCTGTTTCAATGCTGTATCTCTCTATCTTTCCATGACTCTGTGACCAGGGTGTTGCAGAGGGAATAGTCCCTTTGGAATGCTGGAAAGGGAGGGGAAGATGTGTTTGGTGGTGGCATCATTCTGGAGATGGCAGAAATAGTGGAGCAAGAGCTGTTGAATACAGAGGCTGTTGGGGTGGACAGTGAGGACAAAGGGAATCCTATTGTGGCTCTGGGAGGGAGCAAAGTGGTAAGAACGCAGGTGCAGGAAATGGGACAGACATGGTCAAGGGCTCTGCCAACCATGGTAGGGGAATCTCCAGTTGAGGAAAAAGGAACACATATTGGAAGCGCTAGTATGGAATGTTGCATCATCCAAACAGATATGATGGAGACAGAAAAACTGAGAGAATGGAATGGAGTTCTTACATGAAGAAGGGTGTGAGAAAGTGTAGTCAAGGTATTTGTGTGAGTCAGTGGGCTTATAATGAATATTTGTTGATAGCCACTCCCCAGAAATGGAGACAGAGAAGGCAAGGAAGAGAAGAATTGGAGATGAACCGTGTGAAGGTGAGAGAAGAGTGGAAATTGGAAGCAAAGTTGATGAAGTTTTCCAGTTCGGGGTGAGAGCAGGAAACAGCACCAATACAGTCATCAATATTCTGGAAAAAGCGATGAGGGAGGGGACCCAAGCAGGACTGGAACAAGGAATGTTCCACATATCCCACAAAAAGGCTGGCATAGCTAGGACCCATGCAGGTACTCATTGCAACAGCTTTTATTTGGAGGAAGTGAGTGGAGTTAAGGGAGAAGTTATTCAATGTGAGAACAGGTTCAGCCAGGTGGAGGAGGGTGGTGGTGGATGGGAACTGTTTGGGCCTCCATTCAAGGAAGAAGTGGCGAGCCCTAAGACTGTCCTGGTGGGGGATGCAGGTGCAGAGAGATTGGATGTGCATGGTGAAGAGGAGACGATTAGGGCCAGGAAAGTGGCAACTGTTAAAATGACAGAGCGCATCAGAAGAGTCACGGATGTAGGTGGGACGAGACTCGGCAGGGTAGAAAAAATAGAGTAGAGAGAGGAAGAAATAAATTCAGTGGGGCAGAAAAAGGCTGAAATTATAGGTCTACATTCTGTTCATCCCCTCCCTCATCGCTTTTTCCAGAATATTGATGACTGTATTGGTGCTGTTTCCTGCTCTCACCCCGAACTGGAAAACTTCATCAACTTGTTTGTGGATCTTGGGAAGGAGGTAGAAGCAGGCTGTTCAGGGTTGGGAGACTTTGAGGTAAGATGTCTTAGAGGAAAATTCTCCAGAGGAGATGAGGTCAGTGACAGTCCTAGAAACTATGACTTGATATTCAGTGGTGGGGTCATGATCCAGGGGAGTTGGAGAGTTGGCATTTGGCCCCTGCTAGGTAAAGATCAGTTTGCCAGACAACACCACCACTCTTGTCAGCAGGTTTGATGATAATTTTGGTTTGGACTTGAAAGAACAGAATGAACAATGTTCAGAGGGAGACTCATTAAAGTGAGTGAGGGGGTCAGAGAAATTGAGATGGCCAATGTCAAGCCGACAGTTTTCACTGAAAAGATCAAGAGAGAGTAAGAAGCCAGAGGGAGGGGTCCAGGTTGAGGGAGAATACTGGAGATGGCTAAAAGAGAAAGGACTCCTGGCCAAAGAAGTGGGCGCAGAGGCGAAGGCAATGGAAGAATAGTTCAGCGTCATGCTGATCTGTATTGGAATAAAACATAGATTTGATAAACAAAGGAATTGTGTATGTGCAGGAGTTGTTCTCACCTCTGGCCCTCATGTTGCACAAGCACAATCAAAACCAGATTTCAATGGAGAAAACCAGTCAGACCGAAAATAAATGAAGAAATTCTTGGCATTGGAAATAAACCAGCAACAACACAGATCACTGTTAAGTATTGCCAACGTGGGGAGAATGGAGTCCAAGTCCAAACATCGGGTTGCGTGCACATACTTGAGCAGAAAAACCAAACCAAAGAATCAAGCCTCTGAGGGTCCCTGAAACTCCAGCCCAAGCCTTTAAGAATGGGATAGGCTACTGCAGCAACATATTGCTGTGGAACACAACAAAAGCAACTGTAACAGTATAATTATAATAAGTATAATTATTATATAAGTATATATATAAGTATAATTAATTTCATCTGATTTTTTATTTTATATATATAATCAACATGGTGACTTAAACCATTAACTTTACTATAAACGTTATTTTTAGAAGTATACAGCAGGCTAGACAGGGGAAGGCAAATGGTATATAAGCTTTTGTTAAAAGGTTATACAAAAGTATCAGGGTAAAGAAGTCTTACTACAATTATACAGGGCATTAGTTAGGCACCACCTGGAATACTGTTTGCAGTTTTGGTCTCCTTACCTAAGGAAGGACATATTTGACCTCGAAGGGTTGCAACAAAGGTTCACTGGAACAGTTCCTGCGATGAGGGGATTGTTCTATGAGAACAGACTGAGTAGACTAGGCCTATATTCCCTGGAGTTCAGAAGAATGAGAGATGATCTCATTGAAACATATAAAATTCTTAAGTGGTTTGACAGGATGGATGCTGAGATGATGTTTCCCCTGGCTGGGGAATATGGAACATGGGGTCTCAGTCTCAGAATTAGGGGTCGGTCATTTATGACTGAGATGAAGAGAAATTACTTCACTCAAAGGGTTGTGAATCTTTGGAATTCTTTACCCCAGAAAGCTGTGAATGCTCAGTCGTTGAGTATATTTTTTCAGCTCTGCACGAACTGCTTTGCCTGTGCTGGAATGAGGGAGCAGTACCACAGGACATGCGCGATGCCAATATCATCACCCTCTATAAGAACAAGGGTGACCGCGGTGACTGCAACAACTACCGTGGAATCTCCCTGCTCAGCATAGTGGGGAAAGTCTTCGCTCGAGTCGCTTTAAACAGGCTCCAGAAGCTGGCTGAGCATGTCTATCCTGAGGCACAGTGTGGCTTGCGAGCAGAGAGATCCACCATTGACATGCTGTTCTCCCTTCGCCAGCGACAGGAAAAATGCCGTGAACAACAGATGCCCCTCTACGTTGCTTTCATTGATCTCACCAAAGCCTTTGACCTCATCAGCAGAAGTGGTTTCTTCAGACTACTAGAAAAGATTGGATGCCCACCAAAGCTACTAAGTATCATCATCTCATTCCATGACAATATGAAAGGCACAATTCAGCATAGCGGCGCCTCATCAGACCCCTTTCCAATCCTGAGTGGCGTGAAACAGGGCTGTGTTCTCGCACCTATACTGTTTGGGATCTTCTTCTCCCTGCTGCTCTCACATGCGTTCAAGTCCTCAGAAGAAGGAATTTCCTCCACTCAAGATCAGGTGGCAGGTTGTTCAACCTTGCCCGTCTAAAAGCGAAGACCAAAGTACTAAAAGTCCTGATCAGGGAACTCCTCTTTGCTGACGATGTTGCATTAACATCTCACACTGAAGAGTGTCTGCAGAGACTCATCAACAGGTTTGCGGCTGCCTGCAATGAATTTGGCCTAACCATCAGCCTCAAGAAAACGAACATCATGGGACAGGACGTCAGAAATGCTCCATCCATCAATATCGGCGATCACACTCTGGAAGTGGTTCAAGAGTTCACCTACCTAAGCTCAACTATCACCAGTAACCTGTCTCCCGATGCAGAATTAAACAAGCGCATGGGAAAGGCTTCCTCTGCTATGTCCAGACTGGCCAAGAGTGTGTGGGAAAATGGCGCACTGACACAGAACACAAAAGTCCAAGTGTATCAAGCCTGTGTCCTCAGTACCTTGCTCTACGGCAGTGAGGCCTGGACAACGTACGTCAGCCAAGAACGATGTCTCAATTCATTCCATCTTCGCTGCCTCCGGAGAATACTTGGCATCAGGTGGCAGGACCGTATCTCCAACACAGAAGTCCTCGAGGCGGCCAACATCCCCAGCTTATACACCCTACTAAGCCAGCGGCGCCTGAGATGGCTTGGCCATGTGAGCCGCATGGAAGATGGCAGGATCCCCAAGAACACGTTGTACAGCGAGCTCGTCACTGGTACCAGACCCACCGGCCGTCCATGTCTCCGCTTTAAAGACGTCTGCAAACGCGACATGAAGTCCTGTGACATTGATCACAAGTCGTGGGAGTCAGTTGCCAGCGATCGTCAGAGCTGGCGGGCAACCATAAAGGTGGGGCTAAAGCATGGCGAGTCGAAGAGACTTAGCAGTTGGCAGGAAAAAAGGCAGAAGCGCAAGGAGAAAGCCAACTGTGTAACAGCCCTGACAACCAATTTTATCTGCAGCACCTGTGGAAGAGTCTGTCACTCTAGAATTGGCCTTTATAGCCACTCCAGATGCTGCTCCACAAACCACTGACCACCTCCAGGCGCTTACCCATTGTCTCTCGAGACAAGGAGGCCAAAGAAGAAGAAGAAGAAGAGTATATTTGAGACAGAGATCGATTGATTTTGGGATGCTAAGGGAATTACAGGATATGGGGATAATGTGTGAAGATGGAGTTGAGGTAGAAGATCAGCCATGATCTTGTTGATTGGCGGAGCAGGTTCGAAGGGCCCAATGGCCTAGTCCAGCTCCTATTTCCTATGGTCTTATGAACTGTCATTGTTGCTGTGTCCTGTAGAATTGTTTTTTGATAGACTGTGATTGCTTTCGTCACAAAAAGAACCATCCAGATACCACAAAGATGATTCTGGCATCTAAATGGTCCCTAATCTAATGATCCTGGGATCTGATTGGTACTACCTTCCATGGCTCTTGAATCTAAATGATTAGTGCTCAATTAGTTGAAGTGGTTCCTGGAAATTATTAATTTGAGCAGCTCCAGAATATTCCATTCTGGCATCCATAAAACCTTCAGCAATAATGAGAAGTAGAATTTATCTCGGATGATGGGAAACATGTACTTAAAACTTCAAATATGAACCCTGCATGGGAAACCCATAAACCAAGTTTCTGTTACCCTGTGAAAGGAGCACCTCCCTTGGGTCTCCAGTTTTATTGTTGATATTAATGGCCAAGAGAAAGGAACTCCAGCATCAATACCATATTAAAACATTCATTCAAAATTGGCAGAGGGAATTCCACAACTGTACAGGTCAAATCAAAAAATCTATGTGAATAGTTTCTGAGTGAAACGTTGGATTATTTCAGCCAGTTCTTCTGGAATGCAATTAATCGAAATCAATGAAGTTCAGTCAGAATAATCCCTTGCTGACAGTTCTAACATTTTAGAATTTATTTTAAGAAATACTGGTAGGAATCCTGCTTAAAGGTGAGCTAAAAAGGAAAATAGGAGGTTTTAGCCCCAAAAAGAAAATGGCACACTCTGCAATTTTGCATTGCAGTTCTAAGTTCAGTGTGAATCTGTTTAGTGTTCACAAAAATAACTTACTCATTTGTGCCATACCTGTAATAATGAACATTGCTGCAGTCACCATGCGCCGGTGGTGGAGGAAATGAATACTTAAGATCATAAAATTATAAGAAATAGAAGTAAGAGTAGGCCATTCGGCCCCTCAAGCCTACTCCACCATGTAATAAGATTATGGCTGGTCTGATTGCGCCCTTAACTCCACTTTACTGCTAGCCCCCATAAACCTTGACTCCCTGTAGAACAAAAATCTCTCTAACTCAGCCTTGAATATATTCAATGACCCAGCCTCCACTGCTCTCTGGGGAAGAGAATTCCAAAGATTAATGACCCTCTGAGAGAGGAAATTCCTCCTCATCTCCGTCTTAAATGGGAGACCCCTCATTTTTGAACTGTGCCCCCTAGTTCTAGATTCCTCCACAAGGGGAAACATCATCTCAGCTTCCACCGTGTCGGGTCCCCTCAGAAACTTATATATTTCAATTAGATCACTCTAATTCTTCTAAACTCCAATGAGTATAGGCCCAACCTGCTCAACTTTTCCTCGTAAGACAACTCCTTCATCCCAGGTGGTGGGTGGGGTGCTAATCAAGTGGGCTGCTTTGTCCCAGATGGTGTTGAGCTGCTTGAGTGTTGTTGGAGCTGCACTCATTGAGGCAAGTGGAGAGTATTCCATCTCACTCCTGACTTGTACCTTGTAGATGCTGGACAGGTTTGGGGAGTCAAGAAATGAGTTACTTGCCATAGAATTCCCAGCCTTTGTAGACACAGTATTTATGTGGCTGGACCAGTCAAGTTTCTGGTCAATGGCGACCCCCAGGATGTTGATGGTGGGGATTCATCAATGGCAATGCTGTTGAATGTCAAGCGAAAATGGTTAGATTCTCTCTTGTTGGAGATGCTCATTGCCTGGCACTTGTGTGGCATGAATGTGACTTGCCACTTATCAACCCAAGCCTGAATGTTGTCCAAGTCTTTTTCCAAATGGGCACGGACTGCTGCAGTATCTGAGGAGTTACGAATGGGACTGAACATCGTGCAATCATCAGCAAACATCCCCACTTCTATCCTTATGATGGAGGAAATGTCTTTGATAAAGCAGCTGAAGATGTTTGGGCCTAGGACACTATCCTGAGGAACTCATGCAGCAATATCCTGGGGCTGAGGTGATTGACCTCCAACAACCACAACCATCTTCCTTTGTGCTAGATATGACTCCAACCAGCGGAGAGTTTTCCTCCTGGTTTCTATTGACTTCAATTTTGCTCGGGCTCCTTGTTGCCACATTCAGTCAAGTACTGCCTTGATGTCAAGGGTAGTCACTCTCACCTCACCTCTGGAATTCAGCACTCTCTCCATGTTTAGACCAAAGCTGTAATGAGGTCTGGAACCAAGTGGCCCTTGCAGAACCCAAACTGAGCATCAGTGAGCAAGTTATTGGTGAGTAAGTACCACTTGATGACAGTGTCAATGATGCTTTGCTGATGATTGAGAGTAGATTGATGAGGCGGTAATTGGTTGGATTAGCTTTGTCCTGCTTTTTGTAAGCAGCACGTACCAGGGCAATTTTCTACTTTGTTGGCTCGATGCCAGTGTTATAGTTGTACTGGAAGAGCTTGGCTAGGGGCTGCGGCTAATTCTGGAGCACAAGTTTTCAGTACTATTGCTGGGATGTTGCCAGGGCCCCTAACCTTTGCTGTATCCAGTGCACTCAGCCGTATCTTGATATCACAATCGTATCGGCTGAAGACTGACATCTATGTTGATGAGGACCACAGGAGGAGGCCGAGATGGATCATCCACTCGGAACTTCTGGCTGAAGATGGTTTCAAATGCTTATTATATTCAAGACTGAGATCGATAGATTTTTGGACACTAACGGACTCAAGGTATATGGGGACCAGGCAGGAAAGTGGAGTTGAAATCAAGGATTAACCATGATCTTCTTTCATGGCACTGCAGACTTAGGAGGCCCAATGGCCTCCTCCTCATTCAATTTCTTATGCTCTTTTGATCTAAAATATAGTTAAATGACTTTCCTGGTACTGCCTGTGTGGAGTTTGCAAGTTCTCCCTGTGTCTGCGTGGGTTTCCTCCGGGTGCTCCGGTTTCCTCCCACATGCCAAAAGACTTGCAGGCTGATAGGTAAATTGGCCATTATAAATTGTCACTAGTATAGGTAGGTGGTAGGGAAATATAGGGACAGGTGGGGATGTTTGGTAGGAATATGGAATTAGTGTAGGATTAGTATAAATGGGTGGCTGATGTTCGGCACAGACTCGGTGGGCCGAAGGGCCTGTTTCAGTGCTGTATCTCTAATCTAATCTAATCAATTAACCCTCCCAATGAGTTCATACTGACCTTAATATATCAGAATTCATCAAATCTTTGCATAAATTATATATTATTTTGAAATAAACTCTATTGAAAAATAATGTCAGTTGTTTAGATCTAATGTTGCTGGAGATTTTGCGTCCTGGCATGAGAATGTTCGAGAATTATCGCTACGTAATGCCAATATTCTGGTGGTGTTTCTGGGTCACACATTTTTATTTTATTGAGATATCTGGTGGGCTGCCGTGGGGTTTCTGTGCACTTGTACCAAAATCATATTCATGCTCTTTATAAATGGATTCATGGTATTGTTGCTTGAAGTACCGAGGGAATCTTTCTTCCAGTTGAACCATTTAAAGGATGATACCGTATGTACTCAGACTGTCCAAAAGTGATGGATCGCCTTTCATCGAATCACAGTGCACAGAAGGCGGCCAATTGGCCCATCATGTCTGTGCTGGCTCTTTGTTTAATTGTATCATTCATTTTTATGCAGGAAAGATATTTGTGTTATGGGGGCACGTGGATTATTTATAATAGGGAGGGGGGTGGGGTATGTCCCTCAGAAGCAAAAAGCTTGACAATCCCTTGTCCTAGATTGCCCTATCACTTAGCATTGTGGGAAAGGCTCTTTATCGATCGAATGTATGCTCTAAATTTTCAAGCATGGGATATATCGAAGTGAATTTTTTATTAAAAATCACTAAATTAAAAGAAAATTGGTTTCATCTTCCTCAACGGGCAACATCGTACACATGTTTTGTCATGTTGATGGAGAAGATAAAAAGACTTTAGGACTTTTAGAATTGTAAAGCGTTAGCTATTTTTTCACATTACCACTATTAGTAATATCAGTAATTGCATCCAGAGGTTAAATAGATCTGAGAGGCATTGAGTTAGTCATTCAGTTAAATCCAATGTATAAATGCACTTCTGAAAATCAGTAATGTAGTCTTATGTGATTTCCCTGAGTATATTTTAGGAAAGGCCCAGAGCAGCAGTAAAAACAGCTAAAAAAAAAACTCATCACTGTACATGGGCTTTGCTCCCTTGTTTATATAGGTCCAGCGTTTCATCAAAATTAACACACAAAGGAAGAAATGGCCCTTTGTGACCGTGTCCCAGTGACAAATACACATTATCAAACAGGAATCTGAACCAAGACCCCTGCTTCCAACCAAAATCTCCTGAGTAATAAATCATTCAAGTAATTCAAAAGGCAATCAGTGTAACTCAGACGTTTTTTTAAATGCCAAACTTTTAAAAATCCAGTCCCGTATCCAATCCAATTGGTCTCTGATCTTTGGTCTAAATTTGAAAGTACACCAATAATTGTTGCCCATCATGAATTTTTTTTTATTTCTTATACTAAAGATACTGGAAGGCTGCTTGCTCAATTCTTGAAAGATTTACTGATTGTATGGCAGTTTCTCAATTTTGTTAAAAAGTCCTTTTGCAGTTTTTTGTGTTGCTGTCATTTTCCAATAGATCTTACCTTTCCTAGCTGCCTAAGTATTAACAGAATGAATCAGAACACATTTTGTGAAAAGCATTTTATTAATGTCCACAAAGCCAGAGGTATATTCCCAATTCCAATGCATTTACTTTAAGATAATTGGCAAAAGAACCAGAGGGGAGATGCGGAGAACCTTTTTACACAGTGAGTTGTAATGATCTGGAATACATTGTCTGAAAGGGCAGTGGAAGCAGATTCAATAATAACTTGCATAAAGGAATTGAATAAAGACTTGTATAGAAAGATGTGCAGAGCGAAGGAGTGGGATTATTTGGACAGCTCTTTCAAAGAGCTGACACAGGTATTATAGACTGAATGGTCTAACTCTCTGCTGTATGATGTTAATTTAATCTATAATTATTTATTTGAATCAAGCTTGTTGCAAGATGTGATCCAGTGGAAGTTAGTGATCAGCCAGACCATTGCTTTTTATGCGTTATACAAGACTGATTTTCCTCAGATTTGCAGTCAATTGAAACTGTTTGAGTTTTCAGCTTAGGTTTGGAATCCAAAAGTGCTTTCGCACAAGTTCAGGGTTCCTGTGAAGAGGCGTTTGTAGTGTTGTAGTGTTTTGAAATTGCATTATGCATTGTGTACTCTCGTGGCTGCTATAGAACACATGTGCTAGCAAAGTAAAAGTGAAAGTAAAACAGAATAAAAGATGAAGCCTTTGTGTTCAACAGCTTGCTGCTTCTGTCTCAATCTCTGCCTCACATATCTTATACTAAACTTGGTTAACCCTCACTCAAGTCCCGAGAACATCACAGCATTGGCTTTGTATCAATACTAAACTTGTGTAGTGTAAATCAGGCGTTAACTCACTGCAAAGTGAAGCAAAGTGAGATTACCTTCTGCAGGGAATATCTGCTGTAGTCCTAGATTGAACCTCAACTGTGGAACCAGGTCTATTTAGGCCTTAGCAACAGTGTCAAACTAATGCTACATTTGCAATCTGATTGGTCCCAAAATCTGCTTTGAGACTTGAGCTGCGATATCACTGCGAGGGGGTGCAGAGGCGATTCACCAGGATGGTGCCTGGGATGGAACATTTAAGCTATGAAGAGAGGTTGGATAGGCTTGGGTTGTTTTTGCTGGAGCAGAGAAGACTGAGGGGTGACCTGATCGAGGTGTACAAGATTATGAGGGGCATGGACAGGGTGGATAGGGAGCAGCTGTTCTCCTTAGTTGAAGGGTCAGTTACGAGGGGTCACAAGTTTAAGGTGAGGGGCGGGAGGTTTAAGGGGGATTTGAGGAAGAACTTTTTTACCCAGAGGGTGGTGACAATCTGGAATGCACTGCCTGGGAGGGTGGTAGAGGCGGGTTGCCTCACATCCTTTAAAAACTACCTGGATGAGCACTTGGCACGTCATAACATTCAAGGCTATGGGCCAAGTGCTGGCAAATGGGATTAGGTAGACAGATCAGGTGTCTTTAATGCATCAGTGCAGACTCGATGGGCTGAAGGGCCTCTTCTGCACTGTATTATTCTGTGATTCTGTGATCATGATTGAGAAGAGCTGGACTTGTATTAAAGTTCATTTAAATTTAGCTTCCTTTCATATTTAAGCCAAGTAGAGTTGCTGGTTTAATGGTTCCATGGAAGCATTTTTGCAGTATAATGATAATTTGCATTTATTTGGCACCTTTAACATAGTAAAATGTCCTAAGGAGCTTCACAGGAGAGCTATCAAACAAAACCTGGTACATTGGGGTATGGCTTCTTCTCTGACTTTGCCTCATTTCCAATGATTCACATCTACTGCTCATATATTGTGAGTCTACAGGTGTAAGTACAGTCCAATTTGAGCAAGGCATTGCTGTTTGCAATGGGGGCACTGTAGGTCATCATTCGCTGATGCAGGGGCTACTGCTGCATGCTCCTTCCTGCGATGGCATTTTTCTGTAGCAATCTGATGATGTAATTCTTCAAATTTCTGTGCTTCAGTGTGGGCACATCAAAAGATAGGATTTAAGGAGCATTTTACAGGAGGTCTTAAATGTCACTGATCCTTTGTAAACAGGAATGATCCTGCTACAATGCAAAAAAAAGTGGATGGCTATGAAGGCATACTTGGCAAGTGGGTTTGTTCTTTATGCTTGTTCTTTATGCTTGTATTATGTTAAGTTTTTTTTTTGTCTGTTAACACTCCTGTGAAGTGTCTTGGGACCAATGTTCCCGTTAATATTGTTTGTTGTGTCTGACCAGTTTGTTGCACTGTGCTGTCTCTTTAAGAGTGATACGTGGCTGTGCACTCTCGCAGCTTAGAGAGAACATTGCTTGGAACTATGGGTCAGATTTTATTCCAATGACGAAGTCCCGGTGGGGTGGGGGGAGACCCTGCCTTGGCCCACTGTCAGACCCCGGTTGCTATCATACATCAGGCAGGCAATTAACTGCCCGCCACCAGGGATGCTGTCCCTTTAAGGGACGAGCTCCTGCCTCCAAAGCTGACGTACAATCGGAAGGCCGGCAGCTCTGCAGTACTGGCAGAGGCACCAGGTGCAGTGGTCAATGCCGGTACTGCAGGAGGCCCTGCAGTCCTTAAGAATGGAGATGTACCCGGGAGAGTGGGGTCGGGATCGCAGGGGTCAATCAGGCAGGCCCGGCGACAGGGTGGGGAGAGGTTTGGTGAAGGTGGTGGAGGGGGTCCTCGCAGGGGCAGCCATCGCCACTGTGGGGGCCCTCCGGGGACCATGGATTGCCTGGCGGAGTCTCGCCGTGCAAGCGGCCCCCTCCATCTTCAAAAAAATTGAAGTGGAGGTAGAAAGAGGCCCTTAAGTGGCCATTAATTGGCCTGGGGTGGGAGGGCTGTCTTCGGCCTTCCCCGCCCTGAACAAAATTGCAGGGGGCCCAGGTGATGTCTGCCCGTCTCCAAGGGCAGAATAAAGTCCTGCACTCTGTTTTACCATGTTAAAGGTGTTATATAAATGCAAGTTGTTGCATTTCATGTGGCTCATAAATTCAGTTGACGGGTGCTGGATGGAATTCTATGCTATTTGGGATGTAATAACATCGTGTTATATTGCAATAGTCAAGAGGATGACATCTGACAGATTTCTCAGATGAGGTGACTGAATAAAACTGTATGGACTCCACAGAATGATATTGTGGGCCCATTCTCCTCAATCAACCAAACTTTGAAGAATATTAAACAGCAGCTGATCGTTCTATGATTCTAGCAATTTCCATAACTCAACCTTTGTTTGGATATCAAACACATCTAATCAGGACCTTACATAGTCAGATGTTAATACATTAGTTTTTATTTATTATTACTTGAAATACAACCAGAAAGTAGTTTTCAAAAGGAGATTTAAGTTAAAGAAATTGCAATAATAGTCAGCATTTTAGGATTGTATGTTTCTTTCAGACAGTCTCCTTTGTTGGTTCAGGTCAGTTTCCCCCCCATAATGATGGCCTGGTAGCTGTGGCCACATTTACTTAGAACAATTTTATAATTCTTCAGAGGGCACCTCCATCTTGAGACACCCTCGTTGTTGCCCACCTACATCGGCAGCACCCAGTTCTCTCAGTGGGCGCTCCGATTGGCCCTCTTGACTGCACAGCCCACCCGCTGTTCCAATTTGGTTGGGGCTCCCGGAGGTGGCCAATTAACAGGCTGGCTCCGGGAAGACTGCGCAGGCGGCCGGGATTCAGACACCATCGGAGCCAGGACCCGCATATGGTGCTGACGTCAGGGCCCCAACCTCTGCTGGAAAATTCAGCCGATAATGGTGCTTTCTGACTGACTAGTGTTTGTTTACCAACAAGATGACACAGCTTGTCTGAAAACTTCGCAAGCACCATGGCGTCCCTTTCATTTGCAATCACAAAATGAGAGCACACCTGCTGAATTGGGGAAAGATCCTGCAGCAACTTGCTGGGATGTGGCTCGAGAGCAACTTGGAATGAAAGCAAACAGCTGCAGTTGTTTGCCAGCAAGCTTCCGTTCCTGGCTTTGAAGACTTCCTCTGTGGGATTTGGACAGTCAGCCAGCGTCCTAGCTTGTGAAGCAAGTCAGGACTGGTAACGGATATCACACTCCCCAAGCTTCTCCCTCATTGTAATTGTAAGCACTTTTCCCCTGGCTAAGATATAATATCTGACCTAATACGAGGGCAATAAATATTTATTTTTAAAGGCAATTATCCTCCCACGATTTCATAAATGCTTAATTTCCAATAAGACCCAGGATATTCACTTCCAAACTATTCTATAATTTTAGTAGATTCAGTTCAGGACCTTACTCATGGTTGCTACATGCCGTTTCATTTATTTATCTAACCTTGGATTTCTTTGCAGAAATTCCATAATGGCCCAAGAATGAATTGGCCCTCCAAACTTGGAATGCCTGTTAGGAATATCAGCAAAGCTTTTGAACTACCTAGTAGGTCTCAAGATTGGGCCAGTACTTGGCAAGTATCAGTGGGACATCTAGTCCAATCAAAATTTACGTCTGCAGAGTGGCAGAATCTGACCAAGGCAGCTTCTGTGACAATTGCAATGTTCGGAAAAAAACTGTCTACGCTCGCAATTATCGCAGCTGAGAAATTACTCAAAAAATATGGCCAATGTGTACAGCTCTGTTTGGTCAAGATGTAAGACATGGAAGTATGTGTTCACATTGGATGTGGTCATTATCCGTATTCGAATTTTTGCTAAATAAATTCATTCTCAGGATGTGGGTGTTGCTAGTCAGGTCAGCATTTCTTGTCTAGTTCCTCTAAGATGTTGTTGCTGGGCTTTCTTGAGCTGCTGGTTTTAAGTGAATGTTCAATTTAATAAATAATACTCCAACTAGATGCAATTAAGACTTTTTCAGAACCACCATAACAATTGCTGCAGCTATTGGGAAGTTATCAAGGATGTCAGGACATAGGAAGTTCTTATAACTGTGCATCCTTATAGATAAAATTGTACAAGCTTTGAAATTAGAAATTTGCTCGTGCAAAACAATTTTCCTGTGGAATGGGGGCTGGTTGTGGTTGGGGTGGTGATGAGGATAACTTGCATTCCTGGTGTCTCTCTCCCAGCCTGTTGTTGCAGACTCTCAGGATTGTTTGGTTTAGCCTCTTTGTAACAACAATAATATTATCAGAAATATTAGCTGGGTCCAGCTTTAGAGACTTGAGGGCTGAATCTTCCTGGGCCCATGGTGGTGGGTTTGGTGGTGGGGGGGCTAGGAAAATAAGCGGGAGTCACGTCAGAGCGCATCCCTCTGCCAGGGATCTTTCCCAGGGGAGGGCTGGGATTAGGATCGGCTGCTCGCTCCATGAAAGTGGGAAGCTAATTAACATGGTCAAGGCCCAGTTAGGGGCGATTTTGTGGCCTTGCGGAGCCCACCACCACATGCGAAGGCCCCCAGCTCAATAGAGTCAGCCTAACTGCACCAAAGGCTCCATGCTGCAATGATGAGGCCATGGGCAGGAAAGGCCGCTCTTGCCGCCAGAGCGATTGCAGCGGAGGGGTTTTCCCTTTGCTCTGAGGTGCCTAATGGCTTCAGCCCTCATAATTTTTGCATTGGATCCATGCTTTCGACGGCTCCGCCATGTTGAGGCGCCCTCACGGTCCCCAACCTGCCTCAACAGCACCCACCTTTTTCAGTGGGGTTGCAGAGGCTCCAGCGCTTCCGGCCCTCTGAATGGGATTGCAACACTGGGAGCACATAGGACAGTGAACGCGTTGGCAGCCAGTTAGGAGGCCTTCTCCCGAAAGATTGCACCCTCCGCTCACGCTGCTGGCAAGTGGCCATTTGGTCCCAACATCAGGTCCTGAAGCCTACAGGAAAACCCTGCCGTAAGTCTCAGAATCTCTCCAGCAAACATAGAATATTGAATCCAGTAAGGAGTACGTTATTTGCTCTGAAAAATTAACAGTTGGGAGTAATATGACCTCTTTGGATTATATTTTTCTTTCTTTGGTAATTTTAGCAACAAGAACACAGAGGCAAGTAAAAAGGGTATAATGTTTATAGAACACACACAGACTCTTCATCCTTGTTTAGCACTGGTCTTAGGATTCCTACCCCTCTTAAATGGATCAATGAATATGAGGCAGAAGTGAGATAAAACCTTCTGAATGCTTGTTAAGGTCATTAGTGATGAACTCGTGCAGCATTCTACATCACAAGTGTGTACTTTACTGCAGGTCAGACTTGCTGTAACAGAGTTTGATGAAGTTGAAGATTTTAAAGCATGACCACAGCAGTTAGAAGGTAGCTGATTTGAGTCAGGTACACACTCTGGCACAGATGGGCCCTTCTTGGCATGGCCGACTGCGGCTGCTCTTGTCATGCAGCTTCACAGGCAGCACAGCTACCTCCTGGTTCACCCTCCATCGAAGGTGCAGCATCACGCCAAGGGGATCTAAAAAGACAGGGTGTATGCGACCTTGGACTCAAATCAGCTTCCTCCAAATGCCCAACCAGCATTGTCAGTGAAGATTACGGCTCTCCAGGGAGGCTGTCACTGACATGTGCCATGCTGCAAGACAAGTTGCAACCTATGGGATTCGGTGGTCATCTTATGCCCATGGCCTTGAGGATCACTGTGGCACTAAACTTTTACGCGTCTGGATCATTCCAAGGATCCACATGTGTTGGATCTCCCAGGAAGCAGCCCACCGCTACAACAAGGACATGACCAATGCCCCATCCAAGAGGGCTGGCAACTCTGTACGGTACCACACCAACCTTGACAGTCAGGCTGAGAGCTGATCAATAGGCCTCCAGAGCAATGTCCTTGCAGAGATGAAGTTGTCTTGGCAGCTTTGCCTTTGCTACTCCTCTCGGCTGTCTCACTCATGGCCCTCAGTGCCCACTCTTGCCGATAGTCAACCCACTCACCCAGCAGTGTGACCACCCGACCCTCTCACCCAGCAGTAGGGCAACCTGTATTGCCATCCAAGACCCCCTGTGCAGATCACCTGAGACCAGGCCAATTGGTATTGGCACCCGAGACCAAGCCCACCCATGCAGAGCGACAGCACTCTAGGCCAACAATGGCCTCTGCTCTTCCCCTATGCAGTGCTGGTCATAGCTGCCTACCCATTGTGACAATGAAGGCTCGCCTCTGTGCCGCCAGCTTTCAATAGCCAGGGGTCCAAAGGCTCGTGAGGGCTGCCCGTCATTCACTTAATTCCAAGCCTCCCCATTGAATCGCGATCAATTACATGCTAATGTTTTAAACAAACTGTTCGACAATTTTATGCACTCCTGTTGCATCGGGGCAGCAACACCACCTTGTTCCTTTCCCGCCGCTGACTAATCCAGAACAGACGTCACGACGTCAGATTTCCAGGAAGACATGTCTGACATTATTCTCACACACGTGGGCAAAATAGTGTGACTCTCCTTTGCCCATCACTATTAGTTACATAAAAGGTCTGAAATTGGGAGATCAGGCAGACATGTCTGACATTATTCTCCAGCCCCCATGCCTCCATTCCCGCTCCAAATGGATACACTAAATTCATCTCCACAAATGATCTTCTCACATTGTGTGTGCTTGTGTTTCAGCTGGGAGTGGTGATGATTGGTGCCTAGGTAGGTGACATTTGTCACATCTCAAAGAATCACACTTTAAGTCACAAATTTAACTTTAACAAAGATTTAACAAGTGTTTAATAAAGACTTTTGTTCACTGCTACTACATATACCATCTGACCTTACAACGCCACCGCCCCCTAGGTCAGGTGTTTTCCCCAATGCACAAAGTTACTTTCAGTTTCTCTTCCAAATACTGTACAGTCTCTCATACTCAAGCCCACATATACAATCATGACAACATTCTTTGGATGTGTCTCATAGACTGCCAGGCTCTCCTTACTCTGTGAATATAAGAAATGGGACATTGTTAAAAGAAAACACATTTTTGCCTGCCATGCACAAAACATTTCATACAGATATATTCAGGAAACATAGTGTTCAAATCTTACCACTGGTAACGAATGGGCAATAAATGTTGGCCTAGCCAGCAATGCCCACATCCTATGAACAAATAAAATAAAGAAGCTCCATTTTCTATAATTCTGCAAGTACCATAATATAGATCATACATCATTGTAATCCCAGATCACACAGCATTGTAATCTCAGATCATACAGCATTGTAATCTCAGATCATACAGCATTGTAATCCCAGATCACACAGCATTGTAATCTCAGATCATACAGCATTGTAATCCCAGATCACACAGCACTGTAATCTCAGATCATACAGCATTGCAACACCAGATCATGCAGCATTGAAGGTACAGCCATAATGTGGATGCAAATCAAATATGCTGTTGTGGAAATGTGGGTGTGAGTTACCGTGTGCAACTACAATGCGCCTGAGTCTCGTTGATCCTTTACATTCATCAAACCCTCCGTCAAAACAATTAGAGACAGATTTTTGATTGACAAAGGAGTCAAGAATTATGGGAGACAGGTAGGAAACTGGAGTTAAGGCCTTTTTATTGCAATTTTTTAAAGTGGTATCATGCTAGGCCCCCACTGCCATGACTGAGGCACATTAACTTTGTCATGAACATTGATTTTAAACTGTTACTGGAGTGAAGAAAGGACTTGTTAAACAGATCAGCAGTGGCTGGAAAAGACATTTGCATATTAAGATACAGTGCTTGGAAGGACAAAGAACCATTCCCTGACACATTCAACCCACAATGGACCTTGATCACCAGGTATTGTGTGTAAGAGGAGCATTCCAGAGACTGCTAAGGTGATACAATCCAGGACCAGTTGGACAAGCTGGTCACATGAACTAGACACAGAGAGTTTGAACTCAGAAAGTCTATTTGCTCCTGGACTGAGAAGATCTCTTCTGTCTGCTCCCATCTCTTTCTCACAAGCCTCTGAATCCACTGAAGACACATGAACCCCAAGACAGAAAAGTCTCCAGTGAACAAGATTTAAGAAGAATACTAGGCCCCAATGAAAAGCAAGATCTACCTACAATCAAGGACTCTACAGTGAGCTCGAAGAACCGTAACAAAAACTCTTCAGATATTGCCTCAAATTTTTCCACTTTATTTTCCTTCTGCTCTTTTCTGTCTCTATTTGCATGTTTGTATGCTAGTGTTGGCGCGTCATGTATCCATAGGTGCCAACCGAATTAGAGTTTAAGTTTAATAAATTTCAACTTTTCTTCTTTAACCTAAGAAAACCTGTTTGTGCTGGTTTCTTTGCTTTATAATTGGAAAGCGGTGAACAAAGATTCACCAAGGGGGAGCTAAAAACACAGTGTGTTTAAAATAAAACCCTGTTGCAGTAAGACCAGGTGAAGGCTGAGAGGGACCCCTAAACACCTTTCTCACCTGGTCGTAACAGCGGTTTAAAAAATCCGCACTGAGATTTGCTCTGTATTTTCGGTTTCTTTGAATGGATTTTCATGGCATATGAGTCACATGAAAAATTGCAAAGCATTCCTGATTGCAGGTTCTCATCTTGCTGTGCCTGATGTCCATGAATGACGGTAAAATGAGTTGAAACTTGAATTTTAAGACCCAAAGAAATATCCTGGTATGGGTTCCTTGGGCCCGATTGTTTAGGCTAATTAATGCCCATTTACACCCATTTTTAAGTTTGGGTGTATTCTAATCAGATTGGAAGCATACTTTGGCATAAGTCGACATCGGCAAATTGAGCATGTCTTCAAGCGCATTTTTAGGTCTAACTTCCTTATGCCCATGGAGGAATCTTCAGGCCCTCATGGCATTATAAAAAAACGAGAAGGCCAAGTACCTTGTGAAATATACTGTCCTATAGCAGCACCTGAAACCAATTAACTGGACATTCATTTTATTGCTGCTGTTGATGCTTAACATGACTGCTGTGTTTGCCTACAGAACATTACCTCAAGTCATTCAGCATGTGAGTGATGTGATAAATGCAAGCCTTTCAATCTATATATATTTTCCTGTTAATGTACTCTTTTTCTCCAATACCTTAACTTTAGGGGCCACTGATATTATGAGCTTTTGCTATTCCTGCTCTTTTTCTCCATTGGAGTTTCTATTAGTGCTCTTCTTCCTTGAGCTGACATCTGTCTTGCAATTAATTTCACTTTAGTCCTCTCACAACCTTCTGCTTCTCTTATTTCTCAGCTGTCTCTCTTTGTCTCTTTTCATTTACCTTGGTGATACATCCTCAGCATGTTGTGTTCTAATTTATTTCCCCCACTTTTCTTCTCCGTCACACTCGAGGTTACTTTGCCCTTATCTAAGCAGGCATTTCCTTTATTTTGAAAAACTTCCTATCTCTACACTTTTACTTACGTTTCTCCCTTTGCTCTGCATGGTTTTTTTTTAGATATGTTTTACTTTGCAGCACCCAAAGGGCTTTCTCTTCATAATCCATTTCCATCCTGAAAGGGAAATGTAGTCACTGTTGTAATGTAGGAAGCACGGCAGCCAATTCTTGCACAGCAAGCTCCCACAAATAGCAATGTGATAATGACCAGATAATCTGTTTTTGGTGATGTTGGGTGGGGGATAAATATTGGCTAAGACACCCCTGCTCTTCTTTGAAATAATGCCACGGAATTTTTTACACCTGACAGAACAGACAGTGTCTTGGTTTAATATTTGAAAGATGGCACCTCTGACAGTGCTCCCTCAGCACTATACTGAAGTGGCAGTCTGGATAACATGCTTACGTCTCTGGAGTAGGTTTTGAACATGCAAGCAGGATTCTTTCCTGCTCCACAGCTCTGAGGCAAGAGTACTACCACTGAGCCACAGCGGACACATTCTTTAGGTTTTGCCTTCCTGTTTCAAGATTTTCATTTATTCCCCTTGTTTTCCTTTATACTTTACCTTACATTTTCCTTTGCAGTTCTCTATTGCAGTCTAATTTCCAAGTGTTTTAACTGGTTCATTCTCCTGGCTGTCTGCTTTTCAGCCAAGCCTCCTTGTTTATGTATCCCACTCTTAATCACCATTTCCAAGCATCATCGGATACCGAGGTGCCACCATAAAACTAAGGTCTCTTCTGCCTTCTCAGGCAGACATAAAATATCCGCTGGCCTTATCCGAAGACAAGCAAGGGAGTTCTCCCGATGTCCTGGCCAATATTTATCCCATAAATAATGCTCCGGGCTTTTTGAAAGGGAATCATATTGCACTACTCTCATGCTAAGCATGAACACAGTGAACCAAGAAAAATTGAACAACGTCCACGCAACTAACCACAGATCAGATCCTTGAACAATAATGACTATATCCTATCATATCCTCCAGACACAGAAGCCATTACCCTTCCAGTATGTCAGCTGTGGCTCTGTTGGTCACACTCTCTCCTTTAAGATAGGGGAATCATGGGTTCTAGTCCTATGCTGGAGATTTAGGCATAAAATCTATGCTGACATTTCAGTTCAGTGTTGATGGAGTGCACTGTCGGAGGTGCTGTTTAACCAAGGCTCCAGTTACTCTTTCAGATGGACATAAAAGATCCTATGGCACTACTTTGAAGAATAGCTGGAGAGTTCACGCCAGTGTCCTAAAAATATTTATACCTCAAGCAACAGCACTGAAACAGATTATCTGGTCATTATCACATTTCTGCATGCAAATTGTCTGCTGCATTTCCTACATTACAACAGTTACTACACTTCAAACGTACTTCGTTGGCTGTAAGGTGCTTTTGGATGTCTTGAAGTCGTGAAAAGTCTTATATAAATGCAAGTTCTTACTTTTATTTTGTTTTCTTCCTTGCCCGCTCACTAACTCTCCATTTTTCCTTCTTTTCTCTTCATTTTTTTTTGCTTCTTTCCCTTTCTTTTGTCCTTATGCTCTTTAGGTTGTGAGCCTTTGGTTTACAGAACTCATTGATTCTTTCCTGCTTCACGCCTTTTGCAATGCATCTACTTCGGCCATTGCCTGCCAACTTTCCAGCACTTTGCCTCATGATCACAACCTCGTGCATTTTGTCTTTGGCAAAATTCTTTGCCTTGAGTTGGAGTAAAAAAGCAAGAGAGCATTAAAATGAGCCCAGCATGCAGTAAACCACAAATTCCACAGCTTGCCATCTGTGAGAAAGAGAAGTAATTGTGGGAGAGGAACGGAGATAAGAATGCGTGCAAGAGGAGTGAAAAATAATAGCCAATACTTTTATGATGCTCTTCATGTGAATCCTACTTTCATTGTCATGGAAATGAGATCCACATTTTGACTTGTATTGTTCAAAGGCTGTTAAGATACAGCTCTATGCACACACTCAAACCATATATGTTGGCCCAGATTTTGCAGTAGAAGTAGCATCAAGGCGAACAGTGCTCACAGTTATTAAAATGCAAATTGATCAGCAACTTTCGCTGATCGCACATACACAGATAAACACAGAAATTACAACATTGTTGTTTGAGTTGCCCTGTTCCAAGACAAACTTCGCTATTCCAGTATCTTTGCCAAGAGACTCAACATTAAAACATATTGAACAGTTGTTGTACTTACCCATTAAATACCCATTAAATTCGGCAGGAAAAGTTAGGACTCTTCCGTTCCTATATAGGTCCATTTCTAACAATGTCTTAATTACTACCAAACCACCTCTCTGGCACTGAAAATTAACTTTTATAAGAATGGAGTCTCATTCCTTCAGATTTCATTTAAGAGATTTTTAAAAAATACGTAATGTGTTTTAGTAACTTCTTTTTGTCTCTTTTATCTCTCTTATTTACTCCCATCTTTCTTTCCCTTTGTTTTCTGTACCTGATTTGATATTGTATTCAATATTCTAACTGACACTTGCTGATTCAGATTTTGTGTTGCTCATTAACAATTCTTCAATTGCTCTGTAGAAGGTGTTGCATTGTTTTGGATTTCTAATCTTGAAGTTCCAGTGCAAAAGTCCATAGATGGTCTGTGGGCAAGTATATGTGTAATGAACAGCTGGCTCCATTTGATCACAACAAACTACAAAATCAGGGCCCCTGTTCACTGGTTACCCTGGTGCATTGTGCTTCATCCTGTATTTCTCCGAAAATATGGCTCAGATGCACCACTAACAGGACATTGATCTTGGGCCACAGCATAGACAGGATGGCCTCCTGTAGTCCATGCCATGGATAGCACTCAGCATGTTTGACATGTTTCTGTGTTCTGGTGAAAGGTTGTCTATCAGATTTGCAACTGGCAAACCCAATACTTGAGATTCACCCAATACTTTGTTTTCAGCAATCTGTTGTACCTCCCAAATATCACCAACGATGTTCCTACTCATTACTTTATCCAGGCAGCCAAGGAACAAAAGGAGAATTTACACAGCATGTATAGTCTTTGATCATTGCTAATTTGGCCACACACAACCCTGTCATCGTTGCTTGCTGCTGCCTGAATATATTGGAGAATGTCTCATCTCTAAACATTTTAAATTGAGGTGAAATGGGTTAACAACCAGCCCCCTCAGACATTTTATAAACCAGGTTTGACACTGTACTGGATTTACTCTCTATTTCGTGTCTGAAGCAATGTGAGTCCACCATCTCCTGGGAGTCTCACACTGCTTCAGACTCAGGTTGGGCCTCAACTCTCATAAGAAGAGTTGGAGGCCATTCAGCCCCATTTGGCCCGCTCCTCCATTCAATTAAATAATGGCTGATCTGCGCCTCAACTCCATTTACCTGCCTTGCTCCATATCTCTTGATACTCTTATCCAACAAAAATCTATTCATCTTAGTTTTGTTGTTATCCAAGCATCCGCAGCATTTTGTGGGAAGAGAGTTCCAAATTTCTGCGCCCCTTTACGTGGGTGCCATGCTGGAATTATTTGTACCTGATGCTAAACTTACAATGTTAATGTAGTACTATGGAATTCTGCTATTTCCTTTTGGGACAGCAGGGGACTTGGCCATCAGCAAATCAAGGATATTACACAAGGTACTGAGAGATTTTTGGTCTTGTTGGTCTAGGGGTATGATTCTCACCTCAGGGCTATAGGTAACTTCATCCTTCTCAACCACTCCCTTATCCTTTCCTCATGTGGGTTCAAGTCACATTCCAGGACCTGAGCACAAACATCAATGGTGATGCTGCAGTGCAGTACTGAGGAATTGCAGCACTGTCAGAGGAGCCATTTTTCGGTGGAGACGTTAAACCAAGGCCCTGTCTGCCCTCTCAGTGGATGCAACAGATCCCACGGCACTAATTCGAATAAGTGCAGGGGAGTTATTCCTGGTGTCCTGACCAATATTTATTCCTCAATCAACATTACAACGATAGATTATCTCGTCATTATCACATTGCCGTTTGTGGGAGATTGCTGTGTGCAAATTGGCTGCTGTATTTCCTCAATTACAACAGTGACTACACTCCAAATGTACTTCATTGGTTGTAAAGCACTTTGGGGTATCGTGTGGTCCTGAAAGGTGCTAAATAAATGCAAGTCATCCTTTCCTTATAATAGGAGGTCCCAGTTTCATATGTCAGACAAGCCCTCATATTACGGTCATTTAGGACTGAAATAAGGAGAAATCTCTTCACTTAAGAAGGTTGTGTATCTTTGTAATCTCTACCCCAGAGAGCTGTGGGTTCTCAGTCATTGAGTATATTCAAGGCTGAGATGATAGATTTTTGGACTCTAAGGGAATCAAGCAATATAGGGATCAAGCAGGAAAGTGGAGCTGAGGTCAAAGATCAACCAGGATCTTATTGAATGGTAGAACAGGCTCGGGGAACAGTATGGCTGACTCCTGCTCGTACTTCTGATGTTCTTTTGGTCTACCCATGTGCCTTGTCACTTTTTGTACTCAGTGCAACTACAGTCAGCATTAACACATGCTTTGCCTTTGTTCCAGGACAGCTTTGTTATTTAATCACCCACTACCCTATCAAACACCTTCCCCTTTGTTCTCTCTCCCCCGCCCCGCCATTCATTTGCTTAAAACCTAATTCTTTTCTAACCTTTGCCAGTTCTGATTCAGGGTCACTGACCTTGAACGTTCACACTACTCTCTCCACAGATGCTGCCAGACCTGCTGAGTATTTCCAGCACTTTTTGTTTTGTTACAGTCAGTAGTTCGATAAACACTGAGGGAGTGGGAGAAAGATACGATGAGTTGAGCCGAACCTGCAGTATTTCATCAGCCCTGTTGCACATGACTTACTGAGTTTGATAAACTTTTACAGGGAAAGGGCTCCGTGTTCACTTACCAGGGCAGCTGTGCTGCAACGTTACTCCACGTCAGTTCCTTGCCTTTTTCTCGGGTAATGTCTTGAAGTTGTGTGTGTTTTGTGTTCCTCTTCAAGATTTCTTCTGCCCCGTTCATTTCCTCTGACTGTGTTTTCCGGGTTGTGCTTGCCTGGTGGATGTCGATGCTTCCTGTGTTTGTCAGTGAGTGTGCAGCTGGGGAGAGGCGAGACACTCGGAACTGACAGCACTGAAATGATCCTTTAACACTTGGTGGAGGGGAGGGGGGTGGGGAGGAAAATAAAAGTTTCCAGTCGTTTTCAAGGAACATTTCTATTTAACAAAAAGTGGCCCAAAGATGGCTAAGGACTTTCCAACTAGAAGTCTCGATAATATTGATCTTTCCTGTTTGAGGGTGAGTTGCTTTTAATTGGACCGTTTACACAGTGCAAGTTACATTTAGTTTATCTGAAACTTTGGTGTTGTAGCCCCGAATTCATAAAAGAAAATTGTTTCTGGTAAATATCAATGCGGTCTGTTTATTACGAAGCAAGAGCAATGAATTGAGAATCTCTGATGAATGGGGCTGCTGTCAGCAACAAGTATCAAATCTTATTGCCTGATAGTGGAAGGAGTCTGCAGTTTTAAAAAGTCTCACTCACCGTTAAATCGTGGCGTGTTATCTCAGTCAAGACAGTTAGTTACCTGTCAAGATTCTGTCCTTTTAATTGTTACTTGCATGGTTCGTTAGCTCAGCACATTACATTTCACTTGATAAAGAAGATTATTCTTGAGGTTCATTTGCAGGAGATCGTAACTATCAATAACGGTAATTGAGGTAACCCCACAGGGAACTGGTATCAACACTGGGGAGTCCTCTCTCCATTTTTAACTTGAATTGGGGAGTTTTTGGAATTGGAATTATTCACCTCTGTTAACTTTTTAAAAAATCATTTCTTAAGTGTAATTTCCTTTCCATAGGATCCTGCAGGGATATTTGAGTTAGTCGAAGTGGTTGGCAACGGGACGTATGGTCAAGTCTATAAGGTTAGATTTGGTTTGCTTTTTGCAAAGAAATGTGCTGAGAATAGTTACCGTTGCGATTAATCAATTTAATGTGGCTTATTAATTTCAGATCTTCATAAAATGTGTATATCCATAAATTATAATCTGCCTTATCCATTTCTATATTTTAAGTTGTTACTACTTCAATTAGACGTTAAGTGGAGATTTGGCACAATGGGACAGCACACAGTCCTTATTTATCTCTGGCACTATGTCTGAATCCAATTATAGGATTGCCAACTTTGGTTAGACATGTTCCTGGAGGGATCCTGGCACTCGCTGCCTACAAGGGTGGTGGAAGCGGAGACGATGAATGATTTCAAAAGGAAATTGGATGAGCACTTGAGGGAAATAAATTTACAGAGCGACGGGGATAGAACCAGGGAATGGGGCTGATTAGATTGCTCTGAGGAGAGCTGGCATGGACTCGATGGGCCAAATGGCCTCCTTCTGTGCCATTATGACTCCATGACATTACCTCTCTCCTCCAATTTCCATGCATGGCCAAACAGCCTTTTTTTACCCCGTCTCAACTACTATTAAAACTCATACACAGAACTGTTCAGTGAACAAGGCAAACCTTTTGTTAATGCGCCTATGATTTCTCTCCCAGTATTGCTCACAGCAGTGTCTAGGAGATCAAGCTTTAATTCCTGGAGGCTCCAGGACTTTCCTGGAGAGTTGGCAACACAGTGAGACTGATGTGAGGAAGGTGTCTTGTCATGTGGGGATTCGCACAATGGGGTTTACATCAGCCATTGTCCTGCAATGCAATATCCCTTAATCTGACACTAATTAACAAGGCTGTCTCCTTCAGAGAGGGTACAGCAGGGCTGTTTTGGGGAATCTAAGTGCCGTACTATTGCATGGGGAGGATAGAGCTTCCATTACCCTGGGGATGCCCTGCTGACCTTGACCACATTGCTGACTCTGGGGTCATTTACAGAGGAGGCTGGACCCCTGTTTCTGCAAATAGATGGGTGGCCAGCAAGCTGCCTGAGTTTTAATTTTCTTTTTATTTCCAAGAACATTGTCTTTCACTGCTAGGCCACATTCTAATGGTACCAGCACAGCCTTTTTAGAACCCCTCTACCTAACTCTGAATATAACAGGCAGCCCTTACATCCAGCATTCCAAGAGTAAAAAGGGTGGAAACAGAGTGGGGTCTTGATTTACCGCATTTTTTCATGTCATATTTATCATGTCATCCCCCAACCCTCAATGGGACCTAGCAGCATAACACAGAGAGCAGAGGATGGCACTGCAGAGTTTCTGCTTCTGTGCCAAATAACTGGTGGAGATGGGTAGATGGAAAGCCAAAGGCAGTATGTCTCTTTAAAGGGCTTTCATTTTCAAGTTGTCGTCGGGATGTTATACTTAATGGATATGTTAGTACTTTCCTACCCAATGGTGTTTTGTGTATAATGTCAGATTGTAGTTTGCAGATCCAACTATAAACTCTTTAGTGCCAGTTGACACATATTGGGCCCTGATAAGTTTGTGGTAGAGATGCATATATCATGGATATAAATTTACTGTACTGAATACATTCATTTATCAAACTGATGCTATACCTTTATATGTTATATTATCACAGTTGTTGGTCTCATGTTGGACAAAGACTCAATGAATATTTTAATAATTCGCAATCAATTAGCAAAATGCTATGTTAGTCAGTAATATTGGGAATAATTATAGTTTCTATTTTACTCTTTTTAAAGATATTGGTTCTCCATTCTTTATTTTACATGCCTGTTAATCATTCCCTAGCCAACCATTCCCCATGCTAGCAACTTGTCCCTGTTGCTTCCATCAATTTTATTCTAACACGGGTCCAGGTGTTTTCCATATGCTTAACTGCTCCCTCCAGTTACCAGGTTCAGACAGGACACTTGCTGCCAGGGGCTTCAAGGGATTTGTATCCATGTCCCGAAAATGTGCAGCGCAGCATACCCTGTGTGCAATGTGGCAATATGGTGTGGCATTTTTAAAACCATAGTGGATCTGTGAGTTCTATACTTTGAGCGACTGAGAGATGGGCAAGCAATGGATGCGATGTTTCTGTTCAGTTCAGGGAAATCAAAAATTTATCATCAATGACAACAACAACTTTCATTTCTATAGCACATTTAACACAGTAAAACATCCCAATGCACTTCACTGGTGCATAATCAGACAATGACAAAAATCGACATCAAACCAAAGAAGGAGGCTATAGGATAGGTGGGCAACAGCTTGGTCAAAGCAGTAGGTTTTAAGGAGCAACTTACAGGAAGACAGAGGTGGAGAGACAGAGAGGTTTAGGGAGGGAATTCCAGAGCTAGTGATTTATCAGATGAAATCAAGCAGGATTCAGCTGCCCATTCTGTGCATGTATAATGCAATTTTATTTATTCTTACTGCTATTTCTCTTTAAATTCACCTGCATCATCAGTGTACCTGCTTTTTTTATCAATTCAGAGTTCCTGCATTGCAAATCATACGTTTAAATGTCAAACAAAATCCACTTTAACTAGTGTTACACTGAGCTTAGATTTCAAATTGATCTAAATTTCAGATATTTATAACTAAATTTAAACTTGTACATACCTCGGGCTGAATTTTATTCGGGTGCTGCGCTGCGCAGCGGCACCCTTTGAACTCGGCAGGGTGACCACATTCAGCGGCCGCCTAGGAATCCCTGCGATATTTAGCGTGGGGGCTCATTTAAATAGTGGGGGTGGAGCACCAGCCCCCGATGACATGTAGGGGCGGTCTCCACGTCCTCGGCAACGGGATCTGGCGCCACTGCGCAGGTGCCACTTTAAAGGGCTTTAGCCCTTATAATTACTTTAAATTTTTAAATGGGCAGCAGTATTAAATTTTTAATAAACAATAAAAAATATGTGATGGCCGTTCCCTAAACCCCCCAATGGACATTTCAATGCCCGAAATTCCTTTGTCCCTACTCGAACTTTACCCCCTAACCTTATAACATTTGGTCTATAACCCCTGCCCACCATCCCCACACCAATAAAAATTGATTTCCCCACTCCTCCGCCCCTCCCACCCTGAATTTTTTATTACTCCCCACCAGGTTCTCGCTTCAGAACTCCATGCGGCGTTCTGAAGGCATGCAAAGGCTGAACGGAGGCCATAAAATCAGCGTGGGATGGCAGGTAAGTTCATTTGAAAATCATTACTGTCAAATTAAATATGCAGATGAAGGGCCTGCTGTCAGGCAGCACGAGGCTGCATTGAGGTCCCCCCGCCGCCAGTAATATGCGGCAGGCCCTTTTCGACGTTGCAGGTCAAGGCGGGCCTCTCCCCGCAACATTTTACTGACTCCTGTGCCACAACCGGCGACGTCGAGGAGCCGGTAAAATTCAGCCCTTCATATTTCTCATTTCTGCTAACAGAGATATGAAGTAACAAAAAGTTGGGTCTTGGGCCTAACAGTAAACATACAACAAGCCTTATTTTTCCTTCAGTCCTAATTTTAAACCAAATGCTGTGGTCGTAATAGAATTCAATGACTTGCTGTTCAATTGTTTGCTCAGATTGCTGCTTCCTTTCCTGGACTGATTGTTGTATTCCTGGGTCCTAGTTTTCCATCTTGAGCTTGCTTTGAGTAAAGTTTAGTGTTATTAGTGTATCTAATTTCTGCTTGCTTCAAAGTAAGCTCGAGTTTCATCAGTGGCTAATAGCTAGGCCTGCTATTCTGACATTTAATGTGTTGCATCATTTATTGGCGAGCCCACCCCTAGAAGGTGCTCTGGGATGAGAACAGGTTACCTCAGGAAAGACATTTGTGACTCTGCTGTACTTGAAGACTAAAGGTTTTTGCAACATTGGGAGGAAATGGAGATTCTTTGCCACTAAATTTGGGAAAGAATTTCCTGTACAGAGAATCAAAGTAACTTGGCAGGAGTGGAGGTCCAATTTCTTTTGCATTGCAAAATGAAGAAGTAAATTTCAACACAATTATTGGATAAAAGAGAGCCACCCATGTTGATCCCTTCAAGCTCATTGAATAAAAATGCATTTATTGGGTCACCTTCAGTGCAATAACAGAACCTCTGTGCCACTTAAGAAATAACAACTTTATACATATATAACAAAAGAAAAGTTTCACTGAAAGGCATTGTGACTGTTTTTACTGACAAAGTTAGGGAAAGACTTAGTTTAAGCTTTTGTGAAAATGTTCTTCAGGCGTTTTGCACTGCCATTATTACCTGGATCTTGAAATCCTTTCTGCTTCTGCATGAGGAAGATGGGAAAAATGATTTCTTTAGGAGTGCATACTGAGGCTGTGAGTGACTTGTAGGGCTTCAGGTAAAACCTGAGCGGGAAGTATCACAGCCCCACAAATGAAAGATCTCTCTTCCAGGTGCCATTAATGAGCTTGTTTGTAAATGAATCTTGAACATTTCCCTGCAGGAGTATCAGATTATTAGTTCTGAGTACAAAGGCTGGACTAAATTCCAATGCTACATTGTCAGATGTTCCATCTTGGAGAAAACTAACTCCAAAGAGCCCCAGCTTTTCTCCCACCCCTTTTTGCCATTCGACAACTGACATGCGCAGGTTTGACTTGAGAAGATACCAGGAACCCAGTACGAGTGGCAATGTTGAGCAAGACTATTGACTATAAAATCAGTGCATTACCTTGATTTTCCTCATCATAGCCTGGACATACACCATTCGCATTAAGCAGTGGTTTCATGAGTAAGTGCAGCAGAGCATCAGCAGTAACTATTGAATCCAATCTCCAGCTCGATCATGGTTGTTGAGGATCTTGGATATACGAGTCTGTGTTCTCATACCCAGTTTCCAGCTAATGCCTTCCGAGTCCAATGCCTCAGAGTCTTGTCATTAACTGTATAATTGACATCTGCTTCAGTAGAGTGCAAGGACTGTACAAGATTGCTTGGAATGCGCCAGCTGTTAATTGTATATCAATTGTTTGATTATATGCAGGTGAAGGGTGTTAATTGGGGTCTTAGTTGAGCAGTTATAAGCAGACACTGACTGAGACTGGTGGAGGGTTTTGAGTGAGGAGCTACATGTTTGTAATCTTTTACTCTGTACAATAAATGTGAAACTGAGTAAATACAGGCTCCAGCATTATCCTTTCATAACCAACTTTCTGAAGTTTAACACCGGACATCTTGATGTTCCAGAATCACAGAAATGTTACAGCGCAGAAGGAGGCCATTTGGCCCAATGTCTCCGCACTGGCTCTCCGAAAAAGCAATTCCCTCAGTCCCATTCCCCTGCCTTCTCCCCATAACCCTGCACATTCTTCCTTTTCATATAACTGTCTAATTCCTTTTTGAACGTTTCAATTGAACCTGCTTCCACCACTTTCTCAGGCAACGTATTCCAGACCTAACCACTCGCTGTGTGAAAAAGTTTTTCCTCATGTCACATTTGGTTCTCTTACCAAATACTTTAAATCTGTGCCCTCTCGTTCTCGATCCTTTCATGAGTGGGAACAGTTTCTCTCTATCTACTCTGACCAGACCCCTCATGATTTTTAAAACCTCTATCAAATCCCCTCTCAGCCTTCTCTTCTCCAAGGAAAACAGTCCTAACTTCTCCAATCTATCTTCATAACTGAAATTCCTCATCCCTAGAACCATTCTCGTGAATCCCTTCTGTATCCTCTCCAATGCCCTCGGGTCTTTTCTCAAATGTGGTGCCCAGAATTGGATGCAATACTCCAGCTGAGGACAAACTAGTGTCTTATATAAGTTCAACATAACTTCCTTGCTCTTGTACGCTATGCCTCTTAAAATAAAGCCCAGGATACTGTATGCTTTATTAACCGCTCTCTCAACCTGTCCTGCCACCTTTAATGACTTATGCACATTATACCCAGGTCCCTGTGCTCCTGCACCCCCTTTAGAATTGTGCCCTTTAATCTATATTGTTTCTCCATGTTCTTCCTACCAAAATGAATCACCTCACATTTCTCTGCATTGGACTTCATCTGCCACCTATCTGCCCATTCTACACTATCCTCCTCATAGTTCACAATGCTTCCAAGTTTTGTATCATCTGAAAACTTTGAAATTTTGCCCTGTACACCAACACCTAGGTCATTAATATATATCAGGGAAAGCAAGGGTCCCAATACTGATCCCTGGGGGACTCCACTACAAACCTTCCTCCAGCCTGAAAAACATCTGTTAATCACGACTCTTTGTTTCCTGTCACTGAGCCAATTTCGTATCCATGTTGCTACCGTCCCTTTTATTCCATGAGTTACAAGTTTGCTCACAAGTCTGTTATGTGGCATTGTATCAAACGCCTTTTGAAAGTCCATGTACACCACATCAACAGCATTGCCCTCATCAACCCTCTCTGTTACCTCTTTAAAAAACTCCAAGTTAGTTAAGCATGATTTTCCCATAAGAAATCCATGCTGGAAGTTTAAATCCAATGTTGCATACTGGGTTTACATGTTTCTAAATGCTTAATCCAGGTCCTGATAGGCTTTGTTAAAAACATATTCCCACGTTGAGACTGACTCACCACCACCACCAACCCCCACCCCCCGAGAATGCAGGTTTGTGTCGACGGACACCCAAACCCAAGCCTAACCACACATCCCCCCCTCTACTAACAATTTCTTCTTTATGACACAAATGTATCTTTGATCACGTTCTTGGAGCTCACACCATGGGAAGAAAAACTGGACACACATTTTAAATGTCACAAGCTAATCTACATATGAATTTTGTCATTGAAGAAAGATGAGGAAGTTCCCTTTGTCATGGATGCTGAAGAAATAAGTCCATGCTACAGCTGGCATCCAGAAGAATTCTCAGTTACAGTTATGCAACACAGTTTGGACAGGCACCCTTGTATCTTCTAGGCAATAGCTACAAGACCCCTTCTGGGGTCGTGCAAATGCTGGGGCATTTAATACCATATCCCACTGTTTAGTCAATTGTCCTGGATTGCAACTGGAGCAGATTAAATCCCAAGCAAATTTGGCAACACAACCCAATCTTCAAAATGAAGCACCACAATTCTTTAAGGAATACTGGAATTAAATCTCTGAGATTGTGACTGGATATTTCAAAAGATAAGTAATCAGGCCCAAATAGTTGAGTTGATCTATTATTGTGAAAGAGCACCTACAGATTGGGTGGACCCTTGAATCATGTTAGAAAATATTTCTACATTATATCTTTTCATATGAGATTTTAACTAGGCCAATGTAGTGGAGTGTTTAAAATGGAAGTTATTTCTGCTAATTCTGGTGAGATGTCTTGTTACAAGAAGGCATAACCTCAAATTAAAAGTGGAAAAGTGCAAACTCAAATTGGATTATATATATTTGGCATTGTATGGAATGGACTGCCAGTGGAGCCAGTGGTGGCTGGTTGTCTCAGCAAATTCAAGAAAGAGTTAGTTAAATACCAGGTAAGAAATTTGTCAGAGGGATAAAGAAAGAACAAAGAACAAAGAAAATTACAGCACAGGAACAGGCCCTTCGGCCCTCCAAGCCTGCGCCGATCCAGATCCTCTACCTAAACATGTCGCCTATTTTCTAAGGGTCTGTATCTCTTTGCTTCCTGCCCATTCATGTATCTGTCTAGATACATCTTAAAAGACGCTATCGTGTTCGCATCTACCACCTCCGCTGGCAACGCATTCCAGGCACCCACCACCCTCTGCGTAAAGAACTTTCCACGCATATCCCCCCTAAATTTTTCCCCTCTCACTTTGAACTCGTGACCCCTAGTATTTGAATCCCCCACTCTTGGGGAAAAAGCTTCTTGCAATCCACCCTGTCTATACCTCTCATGATTTTGTACACCTCAATCAGGTCCCCCCTCAACCTCCGCTTTTCTAATGAAAATAATCCTAATCTACTCAACCTCTCTTCATAGCTAGCGCCCTCCATACCAGGCAACATCCTGGTGAACCTCCTCTGCACCCTCTCCAAAGCATCCACATCCTTTTGGTAATGTGGCGACCAGAACTGCACGCAGTATTCCAAATGTGGCCGAACCAAAGTCCTATACAACTGTAACATGACCTGCCAACTCTTGTACTCAATACCCCGTCCCATGAAGGAAAGCATGCCGTATGCCTTCTTGACCACTCTATTGACCTGCGTTGCCACCTTCAGGGAACAATGGACCTGAACACTCAGATCTCTCTGTACATCAATTTTCCCCAGGACTTTTCCATTTACTGTATAGTTCACTCTTGAATTGGATCTTCCAAAATGCATCACCTCGCATTTGCCCTGATTGAACTCCATCTGCCATTTCTCTGCCCAACTCT
This sequence comes from Heterodontus francisci, assembly GCF_036365525.1. Classification (NCBI taxonomy): domain Eukaryota; kingdom Metazoa; phylum Chordata; class Chondrichthyes; order Heterodontiformes; family Heterodontidae; genus Heterodontus; species Heterodontus francisci. Next base: position 15,265,936 of record NC_090385.1, read on the forward strand.
CCAATCTATCTATATTCTGCTGTATTCTCTGACAGTCCCCTTCACTATCTGCTACTCCACCAATCTTAGTGTCATCTGCAAACTTGCTAATCAGACCACTTATACTTTCCTCCAAATCATTTATGTATATCACAAACAACAGTGGTCCCAGCACGGATCCCTGTGGAACACCACTGGTCACACGTCTCCCATATACCTTGATTCCCTTGTCCATGAGTATTCTAAAACTTACGGAATTGTGATCACTATTCCCAAAGTAGTCCCCTACTGAAACTTCAACCACCTGGCCGGGCTCATTCCCCAACACCAGGTCCAGTATGGCCCCTTCCCGAGTTGGACTATTTACATACTGCTCTAGAAAACCCTCCTGGATGCTCCTTACAAATTCTGCTCCATCTAGACCTCTAACACTAAGTGAATCCCAGTCAATGTTGGGAAAATTAAAATCTCCTATCACCACCACGCTGTTGCTCCTACATCTTTCCATAATCTGTTTACATATTTGTACCTCTATCTCACGCTCGCTGTTGGGAGGCCTGTAGTACAGCCCCAACATTGTTACCGCACCCTTCCTATTTCTGAGTTCTGCCCATATTGCCTCACAGCTCGAGTCCTCCATAGTGCCTTCCTTCAGCACAGCTGTGATATCCTCTTTGACCAGTAATGCAACTCCTCCACCCCTTTTACCTCCCTCTCTATCCCGCCTGAAGCATCGATATCCTGGGATATTTAGTTGCCAATCATGCCCTTCCCTTAACCAAGTCTCAGTAATAGCAATAACATCATACTCCCAGGTACTAATCCAAGCCCTAAGTTCATCTGCCTTACCTACTACACTTCTTGCATTAAAGATAAGAGAGGTAGTCGTCTTTTCCAGTGCTGTACGTTCCGAATTTAATTTTGGCATTGGACCCTATAGGTAGAATGTGTTACCAATTTTGTTTGGAGGCACAGAGATTCCCTCTGGTCTTTGCGATGGTTTACTAACACAGGGATAGAAATTTATATGCGGTGGGCCAGTTTTTGAATGTAAAGGAGGCACAAGGCATACCAATTTTGCAGGCGCTTGTGTTGGTCGCACTACCAAATTCACAGGACCCATTTTTTAGGTGACATTCCAGGTGAATGCCTGATACAGGCATGAGGCACCCTGTATATGTAAATTAGGGGTCTATCACCTGTTAAAGGACCCCTTTAATCACCGATGAGTGGGCCAAGCCTTGGGGTTTCAGCCTCCCCACAGTTGCCAACCAAAGGTATGCACTATAAATATTTGATTTTAAGAAACACGTCACTGGGAGCAAGGAGTGCTACCCTGCCTCCACAGGAGTCCCTATTGCTCCCTCCAGAACATACCTGAAATTGATGTCGCCCACTGAGTGAGCTACCTGTGGAGGCTCAGTCAGTGCCGGCAGCTCACACCAATTATTCAGATATGGCCTGAGGGACCAATTGATATCAATCCTCAGGCCTCGCGTTTCCAATATACATTGCCTCCCCAGTGTCAAATCTGGACCTAGATGTTTCCAGAGGTTACAAGCCTGTCTTGACCCTGACTTTGTAACCAAATCATTCAGACAGCTTTCCACCTCAGGATGATAGAAACAATTAATAACGATTATTGGATTGCTGAGAATGAATTTGGGTATTCTCCAAAGGCACATGTGACAGTTGTGACTGGTTTGGCTTTGATCATAAGGCGACAGAAGTTGTCTGGTCCAGGAATTTTACTGAAGCCTTCAGATATATCTTTTAAGTTCACATTTCAGCTATTTGGTTCTGTGCCACAGTTTGCCAAAATATAATTAAAGAACTTCAAGTCCAAAATACTCTTATTTTGGTCTCAGAAATTAATATAGATATCAATAACAATGCTGCATTGCTCTCATTCTGGTGGTTATGTTTTGCTTTTGCATTAATTTACATCTCACAATAAGTACAACTTGTGGTTTGGGCTTCATTATATTTTGGGAAGCTCCCTACCCTTGACTTTCTATTCTCCAGCCATTTCTCCTGATTGATGTTCAGTAACCCTGGTCAGAAATGAGCATATGTTATTGTTGGGTGAGAACAGTATCACACTGGGCTGTGATGCTTCCTCCTTAGTCAAACAGCTGCTGATATTAGCTGTCCAGACAAATGTCAGCTAGTATTTGGCTGAAGAGGGCAAATTGGGTGAGTTACTAGAGGGCTGCCAATGTTTGAGAGCGCATCCCGGTCTGAAACAGCCGCTGCAGGATAGCTGGAGAATGGGTTCTTAAAATATCTACACAATATTTTTATCCTCCAGTTTAGTCCTTCTCTGAGAATTTAGTAGATCTATTCCTTGAAGCCCTGCTGACTGTCTTCATGGCCTACATGTTGATTGACAGAATTCTGTAAAACGTTGTCAAGCATTTCCTTCATTGCAGATATTTCACAAACTGGTCTATAATCCTCAGCTGTGTGCCTCAGTCCTTCATTTTAATAAATATCAGAATCAACATAGTTAGTTTCCAGAACTCTGGGGCAATATCTGTATTTATGGACCTGAAGAAAATGTTAGTCAGCATTTCACCTATTTCTTCACTCATTTTCTTGCAAGTTACACTGTGTAGCTCAGCTGCTCGAAACATCTTGCAGTCCTACTGAATTGGCATCAGGTGATGGCACTGATTTGTGTTGGCAAGAACCATCGATCCTGATACAATCATTTGTTTGATGTCATTAAATTGAACCATTATTCCTCTTTCAACACTTCTGGCATGGATTTTTTGAAATCACGTGAACAGTAAACAAGAGGTTCGTTGTTGGTTGCTGTGTTCACTGCAGAAACAAAAGGGTGCGAAGTTTGACTTGGCCACTTGGTTGGGAAACAAGTCATGAGTCAACCAGATTTTTTTTTGATGCCCTCATGGATATAGTTTGAGAAATATAGTTTGCATATACTGAACCGGAATCAGAAGTTTATCAAACATATGAGGAAGTGCATTGCTGGTTTGTGATCATCAGACAGCACTCAAGCACTGTAACATCCTAGATTTTAAAAGCAAAGTTTAACAGTGGGAGGCCTTCAAAGTGGACATGCCTCAGATACAGAATAGACACATTCCTTTCAGGGGGAAAGGAAGGGCATCTAAAGCTAGAGCTCCCCTGATGGCAAAAGATATAGATTAAAACAAGACAGAAAACGAAGGATTATGACAACCATAAGGTTCATAATACTTTGGAGAACCAAACTGAATACAGAAAGTGCAAAGGAGATAGATAGATTAGTGGTTAGTGTAAAACGGAATCCAAAAGTCTTTTATAAACCTATAAATATTAAAGTGGTAGACAAAGGAAGGATGGGCCTGATTAGGGATCAAAAAGGAGATATTCATATAGAGGTAGAGGGCATGGTGAGTGACTAAATAAGTACTTTCCATCTGCCTTCACTAGAGAAGAGGATGCTATCAATGAAGCAGGAAAAGAGATAGTAGTTATATTGGATAGGATAAAAATAAAGAGGAAGTACTTAAAAGTTTGGCAATCCTCAAAGTAGAAAAGTTACCTGGTCTTAGTGGGATTCAGCCTCGAATTTTGAAGGAAGTAAGGGCAGAATTGCAGAATCTCTGACCACAATCTTCCAATCCTCCTTAGACATGGGGGTGATGCCAGCAGACTGGAGGATTCCTAGTTAAAAAAGGGAGAAGAATAAATCTGGCAACTACAGGCCAGTCCACCTACAGTCAGTGGTGCGGAAACTTTTAGAGACAATAATCTGGGACAAAATCAACATTTGGAGAAGTATGGGCTAATGAGTGAAAGGCAGCATTGATTTGTTAAATGCAAATTGTGTTTGACTAACTTGATTAAGTTCTTTGATGATGTAATGGAGAGGGTTGATGAGGATAATACTATTGATGTTGTCTATATGAACTTTCAAAAGGCATTTGACAAAGTACCACATGATAACCATGTCAGTAAAATTAAAGCCCATGGGATTGAAGAGACAGTGGTCGCATGAATATAAAAATGACTAAGGGACAGAATCAGAGAATAGTGGCGAATAGTTGTTTTTCAGACTGCAGGGAAGTATACAGCAGTGTGCCCCAGGGTCTGTATTAGGATCACTGCTCTTTTTTATATATGTATTAATGACATGGGCTTGGGTATACAAAGCATAATTTCAAATTTTGTAGATGACATGAAACTTGAAAGTGTAGAAAGCAATGAGGAGAATAGCAACAACTTCAGGAGGACATAGACAGACTGGTGGAATGGGCAGACAGGTGGTAGATGAAATGTAACACAGCTAAGTGTGTAGCGATACATTTTTAAAATTTATTTAGAAATACAGCACTGAAACAGGCCCTTCGGCCCACCGAGTCTGTGCTGACCAACAACCACCCATTTATACTAACCCTACAGTAATCCCATATTCCCTACCACCTAACTACACTAGGTGGGAAGAATGATGAGAAGCAATATAAACTACATGATACAATTTTAAAGGGGGTGCAAGAACAAAGAAAGCTTAGGATGTATGTACAGAAATGTTTGAAAGCAGCAGAACAAGTTAAGAAGCTGTTAAAAAAACATATAGAATTTTTTTTTAGAGATACAGCACCGAAACAGGCCCTTCTGCCCACCAAGTCTGTGCCAACCAACAACCACCCATTTATACTAATACTACATTAATCCCATATTCCCTACCACATCCTCACCATTCTCCTACCACCTACCCACACTAGGGGCAATTTACAATGGCCAATTTACCTATCAACCTGCAAGTCTTTGGCTGTGGGAAGAAACCAGAGCACCAGGCAGAAACCCATGGAGTCACAGAGAGAACTTGCAAACTCCGCACAGGCAGAACCCATAACTGAACCCAGGTCACTGGAGCTGTGAGGCTGCGGTGCTAACCATTGCGCCACTGTGCCTTATTACTAGAGGCATAGAATACAAAAACAAGGACATTTTGTTAAACCTTTATAAAACACTGGTTAGACTTCAGCAGGAGTATTGTGTTCAATTCTGGGCACTACACTATAGGAAAGATGTCAAGGACTTGGAAAGGGTGAAGGAGAGATTTACTAGAATGGTACCAGAGATGAGGGACTTCATTTATGTGGAAAGACTGGAGAAGCTAGGGTTGTTCTTTTTGCAGCAGAGAGCGCTAAGAGGAGATTTAATAGAGATGTTCAAAACATTGAATGGTTTTAACAAGAGTAAATAAAGAGAAGCTGTTTCCAATGGCAGAAGTGTTGGTAACCAGAAAACGCAGATTTAAAGATTGGCATCCACCACATTAAACGTTTACTCCCTCCACCACTGATACCATCTATATTAGATGCACTGCAGCAACTAGCCAATCCTATCTCGACAGTGCCTTCCAAACCTGCGATCTTTACCACCTAGAAGGACGAGAGCTGCAGACACATAGGAACATCACCATCAGCAAGTTCCCCTCCAACCCACACACCATCCTGACTTGGAACTATATCGCCATTTCTTTACTGTCGCCAGGTCAAAATCCTGGAACACCCTTCCACAGCACCTTCACCACATGGACTGCAGCAGTTCACTACCACCTTCTCGAGGGAAATTAGGGATAGACAATAAATGCTGGCCTTGCCAGTGACACTCACAACTGATGAAAGAGTAAAGAGAAAGATTCAGAGGTGACATGAGAAAACATTTTTTTAAACAACGAGATGTGATCAGGAAAGCACTGACTGAAAGGATGATGGAAGAAGATTCAAAAGGGAATTGGATAAATACTTGAAGGGAAAATATATGCAGGGTTTTGGGGAAAGAGCATCGGAATGGGACAAATTGGATAGCTCTTTCCAGGATCCAGCAGAGGCACAATGGGTCAAATGGCCTCCTTCTGTGCTGTTTCATTTTATGATTCTATGTCATCTTAAATCTGTAAGGGTGATGGACTGTTTGGTTTCTTTTTGTTCTGCAAAATTCTGCGATTCAATATATTTTTTCACAAAATGCAATTGGTTAGTAATCAGATCTATTTACTCCAGACAACATGGCCCCAAAAATCCACGGACCTTCCGCTGCATACACGCCATGAGTGTGCAGCCGAAGACAAGCAAATTAAAGTGGAACCTATCTATGTCAGGTTCCAGGCTGCACTTGTACTTTCTGTGAGGCCTTGCTTGGAGCGGAACCCCACCTGCCTCACACGTGGTCCCTTGCATCAAAAAGGGTATGGCCTGGACACCTGGACAATGTAATCAGAAACTCCAAGAAATTGGCCTTCTTGAAAAAAAGGCATCTCTTCTTGACCGTGGATACTTATTCACAGTGTGCAGATGCTGGCCATGGATATTCAGGCTTCATATGCCAGCAATATACAGAAAAATAACCATTTAAAATTGGCTAAGTCCTATTCCTGGGCACAGGGATTGCGATGTGCTCTTACTCCACACTCGATGGAAGTGATGTAGGAAGCACGCAAAGTGCAAGGCTAGTGCCAATTAAAGCTAGCCTGCACTTAAAGCCAACCGCACTCTTAAAGTGGAGGTGCATTCTGGCTGCAACAGCTGCGTGAAGTGGCTGGGGAAAATTTTCTGAGCAAGAGGAAAAATCTGAGTAATGGAGCAGCAGCCAGAGAGAGGGCTCCTAGGTTCTTCCATGTAGTGCTGGAGGCCTTAGTGCAGGAGTGGAAAGGAGGAGAGAGGTCATCTTTCTGCAGGGACCAGGAAATCTTCAGACAGACACTGTGAAGGCAGTGGGAGCAGAAAGCCGCACAGGTCAGTACCAGGTCTCTGGACTCGACGACCTGGATACAAGATAAGAAAAAGTTCAGTGACTTCTCATGAGTGATCAAGGTCAATGAATGTGTCTTCAAATGCCATCTCCTACCAAACTCATGCACTGCTCAATGCATCACACCCTCATGACTCACCCATCAATAATCTCTAGCAATCAGGACTCATGCCTAACATTCATATGCTCTACCTCACCCTCACACACGTATCGCTGCTTCAAGCCTCACACCCACAACTTGTAGCTTCCACATACTTCCAGCTATCATGCCACCCAAACACATTGCAACACATTCATTGGCATTCTTCCCTCTGTCTTGCAGGACAAGGTGGCAGGTAACAGCAGGCAGCAGAAAAGAAGCAGCAGGGGAGAGGCACGGCTGTGTGCCATCACCCCCTTGGAGGAGATAGTGCTCAGCATTATTGGCGCAGCCGTCACTGAGGCCAGAGCAACTAATATCATTAAAGTCATCCAGGATGACAGCATGTTCCTGCCTTCTGCCCCTTGTGAAATCCCACTTCACCCTCGTCCCACAATTTAGTATGTCAGGATGACAGCATTCATGCTGCCATCCCTGCCACTCGGCCAGTGCCTGTCAGCCAGCCAGTCTAGACTGCTGCTGCCCAAGCCAAGGTGAGGCAGTCCGAAGCCAGGTCCTCATGGTCCAGAGCCACTTGAGGGCGTCCTGCAAGGCCATCTGCAGTCTCCCCCCACTGAGTATCATGAGCCTTTCACCCAGCCATGCTATAGCCACTGGGGTAGCACTGTGTAGGAGCACTAGGACAGGCAAAGGCACCCACAAGACTGCACAAGGGTGAATAGTTGAGTAGTATATGTTGGATAAAGTTGGTATGGAATGGTAGTTTTATTTCAGGATTTTGGCCAAGAGGAAGTTGCGATGGTCTGTAACAGATGGACCAATTATTGTGGACCAATAATGATCTCGGGATTTTTCCAGGGGAACTTGAGTGTGATGAAAAACTTACAGACAGCCCTTCTGGAGTGATACTGTCCTGGATGCCTCTTCCTCAAGTCACAGGACAAGTTCTGGTGACTACTGGAAGGCTTCCCCTGAACGGTCCAGGCTTGATGCCGATGGTCTGCTCTCTGACGTTCCTTGCTGTAGCCTGGCTCTCATTGTAGGAACACTGCCTGTGACTGCGGAAGAGAGTGTAGAGGGGGTAGCTTTCAACATGATGGCTCGGAGAAGGCTGGAATGGATGACAGGAACAGGATGAAAGCGTTGTGACTGCCACCAGGGTAGCAGGCATTCACCAGGATGACTGTTGGTGCGTGGTCGCACACCGACTGCATGTTCAGGGATTGGAACTCATTGCAGTTTCTGTACATCTTCCCATTGAGATGTGGTGCTGGCAGAGCCACATGTGTGCAGTCGATGGGTCGCTGCACCATTGGGAACCATTATCCTGGCAAAACCACATGCCCACTCCTCTGTCTAATTAGAGAGAAGATAATGAAGTCCCCCCTCCTTGCATACAGTGTCTTGGTGACCTACTGGATCTACTGATGCACAGCAGATTGACAAGGTTATTGGCTCCAGTCTGGAAGGATCCTAAGGCGTAGAAACTGAGGGTGACGGTGACCTTAACAGCCACTGGAAGCACGGCCCTCACGCTGCTCTGCGGCTGCCAGTCCAGTTGGAGGAGATGGCACTGTTCAGTGACCACCTCCTTGGTGGATTGTAGCCACCGCAGACTCTGCTCCTGGCTGAGGTGCAGGTAGGAGGAGTGCCCCCTGAATACGCTACATGGATATGGCCTTCTATTGAGGTGCCCCCTCCTCCTCTCTCCACAAACAGCTTTCCCTCTCTGCTGCCTCTACTACATCTCCATGTCATACTTCAGTCCAAGAGGAACTGCAACTATAACCCCCATGATTTGGAGCAGGTGGTCAACTCAGAGGCCTTTCAAATCCACATGACTCCTTCCAAAATTCCCAGCACCACTTCCCTTCTAACTGTGAACTTTTGTCAACTCCTCCAACAGCACAGTACTCCACAAGCTCTGCAGGAATGAAAGAAAGTCAAAAGAACCTCACCTGAAAGTTCAATGGTAACACTTTTAAAGAGCCCTACCAGAGGGTCCCTCATGCAGCTGAGCACATGTTCAGCTGTGTATGTTTGAGAGAGGGCATGAACAGGACTGATGAGGTCCAAAATGGCAGATCGGACATCAAATTAGCATTAGGCATTGACTGACGTCACTATATGCCCACTGCTTCTGGTGTATGCACAGGACGCCCGAACTATCATCCTTGAAAAAAGGCCGACCAGCTTGGGCGTGGCTGAAGGCCTCTGGAGTGCACTCCCCATCATTTTTTTCATCTCACGACTCCCGTGGCACTGGAAAAAGCAGGGCTACGGAGCTGAATTTTGTGACCAAAGTGTCTAAGAGGGCAAGTAGATAAAATTCTGCCTTCCCCATTTGTAGGTGTATCCTCTCTGTCTCTTCCTCCCTAAACAGGGAACGCTCAAGGACCATTTAGAATTTGAGACCCACATTGGACCTTTTTACATCAATCTGTGTAGGGGAAGCGCCGTCGAGTTAATATAAATCCATGAGAATAAAATAATCAACTTCTCTGATGATTATCATAATGTCTTTTCATCTTTATCACTGCTTCTGAGTGAAGATATTTGATTTACATATCGAATATCCTCAGGTCTCAATAATATGTTAATTTCTGCTGAATAGTTTTGTTTCTTACAGGAAGATGTAAGGTGCAGTTGACAATCCTGTCTAGCTAAGTAGTTTGAAATGGATTGGAGAAATGAGAAGAAGCTAAGTATGGAATAGAAATGCATTTTTGTGCTCTGTCCATCCAGTGGATTGGGCTTCAGAGGAACACACAGGGATTGAGAAATGTCTCATTTGTTGGTTCCTTCTATCCTGAGACCCTCTTTGGATGCCTTGGGCAGGATTTTCCCTGTAGGCTTCGGAATCCCGACATCAGAGTCAAATAGGGGTGAGAAGCCTGCACTGTGGGGAAAACAGTCACTCGGCATTGATTTTTCCCTGAATTGGCCAATTTTTGGCCAGAGGGCAAGCTCTCCATCAATTTAAGGATGGCGGGTGGGCGCTCAAAGCTGGAAGGCCGATAGGAGGCCCACCAGCACTGAAGAAACAACAGGCTGCCTTTTCAGGTAAGTGAGACAGAGGGCGCCTTAAAATGGAGGCAATCTCTCTCCAACTTTTTTAACTTTAAAATAAACAACCCTCAGCAGCCAGGCCACCTTTGTGGAGGGGAAGCCCCTCCACAGGGTGGCCTGTGGCTGCAGCTGAAACCAGGCAGACAGGGAAGGCCACAAAGCCTGCCTGAAGAGTTGCCCCTCCTCCCCCACCATCCCATTCTGCCACTGGGAGGCCACCTCCAGACAACTGGCCTAGTCCCAGATGCCTCAGGTGCCTGGAGGCAGACTGGAAAATTCCAGTCGGCTTCTGACAACAGGCCTTTGAAGGGCGTTATTGGATAGCCCTGCTGCCCGCCACACTCCATCCCACCTCCGAGGAAATAGCCCGGGGACGGGATGGTGTTGGCAGGTTGGATAGTGGTGCAAAATGTCCACCCGTTTGCCTCCATGATGACCCCCATCGGGCCCTATAAAAATTTTTCTGACAAGTGTTAATATTCAAATATTAACTATAGGGAATATAAAACTGACACACAGAAACTAAGATTGGGCCTCCAGATTGCTTCAAATGTTGCATACGCTCAGGTGGGAAGTTTATGATCTCCTTGCAATGGGTTTGAATCCTGGAAGAGCATATAATCGGGCGGGATGGTGGTGGAGGCGGGCCCTGCCACCTTCCTGCTTCCACCCACATTAAGTCTGGGGCAGGAAGGCCTGTGAATGGCCTTCCTGCCCTGCAGCCAATTGAAGCCTTTAAGTGGGCAATTAATGCCCCATTAAGGGCGTCTTGCCACTGCCGCCAGAATTAATCCAGCGCTTTTGCCAGTGGTCAAGAACCCCATCGCCAAGACAAAATCCCGGCCTCAGTGTTGCATCCTTATTGGCTCAAATTTCATTTTCAGAAGACCACAACTAATCACAGCTGAACAGATATGGAACTCACTAAAGATCAAATAATATCTTGAGAAAGGTATTTCAAAAAGGAAAGTAAGAGATAACTATGTAATAGCAATTTTTGATAGTGAACAGTTCTGTTATAGTAATCTCTTTACTGGTATCTTCCCATTGTTGTAAGATTTAAGCTCCTTTTATGTTAGATTTAGTGGGGCTAGTTTTGATGTGTGGGTCTCACGCAGTGACCCTAGTGGATGCATAGCTTTTTTAAAAAACATCTTCCCAGCAGCCGGCCTTAGCAAATCCAGCAAGACTGGGATTGAGAACATAAGAGCATAAGAAATAGGAGCAAGAGTAGGCCATTGAGCCCTGCAAGCCTGCTCACAATTCAATAATATCATGGCTAATCTGATTGTGGCCTTAACTCCATTTTTCTGCCTGTCCCCCATAACCCTTGACTCCCTTGCAGATCATAAATCTGTCTAACTCAGCCTTGAAAATATTCAATGACCCAGCCTCCACTGCTCTCTGGGGAAGAGAATTCCAAATTAACAACCCTCTGAGGGAGGAAATTTGTGCTCATCTCCGTCCTAAAAAGGAGAATGGGTCACTGACCTGAAATGTTAACTCTGCTTCTCTCTCCACAGATGCTGCCAGACCTGCTGAGTATTTCCAGCATTTCTTGTTTTTATTTCAGATTTCCAGCATCTGCAGTATTTTGCTTTTATTTTAGTGTTTAATTCACTGCCACTTCTCTTCCAGTGAAGCTGGGGTTGTTTCCCTTACAGAAGCAGAGGTTATCGGCAGACTTAAACAAGGAATTCAAAATCATGAAGGGTTTTGATAGAGTAAATAAGGAGAAACTGTTTCCAGTTGTAGGAGGGTCAGTCACCAGAGGACACAGATATATAGTAATTAGCAAAGAAGCAGATGTGACTCGAGGAACTTTTTTTTTAACGTAGTGAATTGTTGTGATCTGGAATGCATCACTTAAAAGGGCGGTAGAAGTCGATTCAATAGTAACTTTCAAAAGGGAATTGGATAAATAATTGAAGAGGGGAAAGAACTGGGGAGTGAATCTAACTGGATAGCTCTTTCAAAGAGAGGGCACTGGCACAATGAGACGAATAGCCTCATTCTGTGCTGTGCTGTATGATTTTATGCAAGTGGGTGGGTTTTGAATGGGTTAAAATCAAGGCTTTCTAAGTTTGTAGCACCTCATCTCACAAAAGTTAAACTACAGTTTCTTCATTAACAGAACCATATTTATATGATTAAGAATCACATTCAATATCCGTGGGGGACTGCAAGACCACAAGACTATTTTGTCGTAATTGACATCGTGAAAATGTGGCATGACATCATTAAATTGCTGTTGAGTGTATTAAATTACACTGAACGATGATTAAACACTTATGGCATACTTGTGACAGCAACCTTAAAGAGATTGTAGTGGGGGAAAAAAGTTCTGTTGTCATTAATCCATGGTAACTTTAGCCTTTCCTATGTAAACAAAATACTGCATCAACTCAGTTGAAACAATTAAGGGGTGTCTCAGCAGTCCTGTTGTAGTTACAACTGTAGTCACCTGTTGTAAGCTTTGCACTTCCTTTCTGTTTAGGATTGTCCCACAGAGGGGAAAACCAGGTGGGAGGAGTATTGATTCTGAGAGTAACTGACACACTTTAAGGAAAAATGGAAAGATCTACCAGTATCCTGACTGGTATTTATCCCTCAACCAACAATATCAAAACAGATTAACTGGTCCTTTACCTCACTGCTGTATTTGGGAGATTGCTGTGTACAAACTGGTCTTGGTGTTTGTCTGCAAAATAATAGTGATTACGCCTTATACTTTAAAAGCTGTTGGTTAACTGTGGAGCATTTTTGGATAACCTGAGAATGAAAAGGTGCCATTGTAATTTCTTCCTTGAACGTCATCCCTGTTCCTCATGTAATAATATGTTGAAAGGAGTAAGCACTTAACATTGTTCTTCCATGTAAACCTTGCTTCAGGCTAGATGCTGGGTTGCTACATTTCACGAGGAGGCACAAAGTCCGTTTACATAATTGAAGGATTTGGTGCTAACATTTTTCAAAGTAGTCTGTTAAAAGCTTTAGTTATTATAATTAGAGTTGCTTCACAAACAAAGGGAACCTCCCAACAAATTTTCTGACTTGTCCCATTTGCTTTGAAGGCAGAAATGGGTTTCAGTCGTGTTGTGTTCGTGTATTCCTATCACTAATGCTCCACACTTCACTCTTGGATTGCTACTAACCACACAGCCCGAACTCGAGGGAGAACAGTAGAGTTTAGCAGTATACGTAGGCAAACCACATGCTACTGATCTTTGACTATCACTGCAGAACTGTAATTTTCAAAGGCATATTGTGAAACATTGGGCTGAATTTTCAATTGCAGGAGAGGGCGAGCAGGGATGCAGATGCGCATTGAAAATTGTGTTCCTGCAGGGCGCTACTGTATCCCAACGCTTCCAGAATGAGACGCCATTTTCAAAGGCAGGGTGGGTGGGGGGGAGAACCGGGAATGGGCTGGTCTCCAAATAATGTCCGATTACGCTCCTTGAGGAACTTGTTAAGGTGCTGGGCAGGGACAGGAGGTAGTTTTCAAAGTGGGAATTGGCAAAGCCAAACAGTCTGGTGCATGTTAGTGCACAGCTGTTGGGTTCAATGCGGGGAGATGCAATTTTTTTTATATAACGGAAATTTTTTGTTGCTGCAAGATCGGGCGCTGTACCGTTTGCCTGGGGTCATTTGGCCGAATGTCTGTGCGCTGAGGCTTCTGGCCCTCTGAATTCCTGCCTCCTGTCTTGTACAAGGCAGCAGCAAGCCCCATCATGGCCGCCATCTGCCTTTGAGACTCTTGGTCCAACAGCATCTTCCACCTCCTCGTAGAGCTCAGCACCACTAATTGATCACTGAGCTCGCCTCCGGCCCGATTAGGGAATCTACATTTGAAGATTGAATCGCATGAGCAACGTGCGTGCAGCGTGGGGTCAGGACCTGGAAATTATCTGGCCGTTGGGTTCCCAACCCCGATTTGAAAATCCAGCGCACTATATTTTCCCGGGGTTGAGTATTTTTAGTTCCTATCTCTACGTGTGGAAATTTGATTTGCGTTTACTGTAATTTCAGGATGTCTTTTGGTTATTGCTGTTTTGAATTTTTGCAACTTTAGCAGCCAAAGCATGCTGTGATTGAAATATAGTCAGCCTGGCAGGCAGCCAACTACTTCATTACAGAACAGACTATTGGGAATGCAAGCTCACAGTCTAGTATTGACTTAATGTTTATGGTGAAAGCTGTAAGATGTATTTTGTGGTAAGAAGACATGGTATAATGCACACACCCACACGCACATTGGCTAGAAGCTTAAGTTAGAGCAACAATTTTCACATTGGAGATTAAGCATGTTTTTGTCAGAATGTTCATCGCACAGTAAAATAAATGACTTGTCAAATTGCTCAGAAATGTCTGAAAGCCCTTAATATACAATGAATGACTTTGACGTGCTGTTACTTGGTTGCTGTTAGGTAGACATTTCTGCAGCTGATAAACGCCCACCGACAGGAATCAGCTCAATGATCATTTATCTGCTTTTGATGGTGTTGGTTGAGGAAGGAATGCTAGCCAGGACACCAGGCAAACTGGAATGGACCCAGTAGAATGGGCCTATAATCTCTGGAGTTCAGAAGAATCTCATTGAAACATGCAAGATTCTGAGAGGGCTTGACAGGGTAGATGCTGAGAGGATGTTTCCCATGGCTGGAGAGTCTAGAACTAGGGAGCACAGTCTAGGGATAAGGGGTCGGCCATTTAGGACTGAGATAAGGAGAAAATTCTTCATCCAGAGTGTTGTGAATTCTTTCAAATTCAGTATCCCAGAGGACTGAAGATGTTCAGTTGTTTAGTATATTCAAGACAGAGATTAATAGATTTTTGAACTCTAAAGGGAATCAAGGTATATGGGAATCAAGCGGGAAAGTAGAGTTGAGGTTGAAGATCAGCCATCCTCTTATGAATGCTGGAGCAGGCTGGAGGGGTCATATGGCCTACTACGTTCCTGCTCCTCTTCCTTATGTTCTTATGAACTACCTACTCTTCAAAAAGCACCCTGAGAGCTTTAATGTTATATAATCAGACAGTCTGGACCTTGGTTTAGTGTCTTATCTAACGAATGACACCTTTGACAATGTAGAACTCCCTGTGCACCAGCCGAAATTTATGTGCTGAAGTCTCGAACCACAACTTCTGATGAGAGTGCTACAAACAGAATCAAGTTGACTCAAACTATGAAGTAGATTTTATAGCTTTCACGTTTCACTCTTCAAAAGATTTCCAATAAATAGGATAATACATTTTACATGCATTGTGAAATGTGTATATAATTAGGTCAAGATAATTCTGGTTTTGGATGTCAGGTTCAATGTCATACTAGAGGAATACATGGAGAACTATAAAGGGCCTCTGATTAGGTTTGGATACATTTCGGTCCATTACATACTGAGCCATTTGAAATTCCTTCCTGCCCAACAGCATATCATGGTCCATAGATCTGTTTTGAGAACAGGACCAGACAGTGCAGTCGAGCCATTTTAATTTTGCACCAGTTACGTATACTTTGGCAGACTTGGGAGCTCACAGACAGCTTTGAGTTTTGCCAAGGTTTGGGAACGTGTACATTTTTCCACTGTTTGATAAGATTAGATAGATATTTAATCATACACTAATGTTGAACACTTGGGGAAATATTTTCCTCTGTTTTAAGTTTAAGAAAAGGTATTTGTCTAACCTGTCACTATAAATCATATCCTAGTGATAAGATGTTTACTAGTAGGGGGTGATCCCACAAGCCAGTTCTCCCGGTGAGGAGTAGAATTCACAGGGGGTGCAGCTTGCCGGAACAGCTCCCCATGACAGTGCTGCTGCATTGTGAAATTAGCCTAGTAATGGCCCTAAAGGAAGAATGCATGTGAATAGGAAATGCTGTTGGCTAATACTGAAATATTGAAATTTTGCTATGACCTCACCAATGAGAGTACATTAAAAAAAACTTCAAAATCAGTTCATAGTTTGATTGCTTTTACAGATATGCTTCAAGGATAATTAAAGGTGCTTCTTTTAAAGTGGAAAATAGAAAACTTGGGTGTTTAGGTATGTTCTGCTCATATTTGGTCTCTTGGACTGTCTGGGAGGATAGTAGTTGGATCAGTGTTGCGGATAAACCATCCATCAGGACCCCTCCATTACCCTATCCGGAGCAGCAGAGTTAGGTTTATCTGATACATAAAGGGTTAATGCCGACACCGATGATTCACACTCCTTATCAATGACTTGCAAAATTCCTGCTGGATGCCTGCAGAAAACAGAAGGCTTTTTCTTAAACCCTATCTATCCCTGACTGTCAAAACAGTCCTGTGGTTTGAAGGATGAAAAGAGATACAAAATGCCATTCGCTCTCCTCAGCTTCCGACTAAGTTACGATACTATACAAACAACAGTTCCAAAACAAGAGTAATAAGGTTTATTTAGATACAAAGTGCAGTTCAGGACCTGAACTTTGGTGTCTCGTTTATTCCAATAGTAGTTACCCTTGAATTCCACATTAACTTAAAAATAAGAATTTCTTTCCACCTTAAATTGGTTTGTTCCTCTAGCCATATTGATCAGAATAGCAAAGGTTCTGAAGATTAAAGGAGCTCTATTGCTTCTTTAAAAAGTTGAGGGAATACATTTTTTTAAGGTTAAGATATATATTTTTAAATAAAGATAATTTTAAAGTATCTAGAGAACCTTCAGTGGCAGAATCTCTGCTATGCCACAAGCAAAAATGCCAACTAAATGAAGTAAAATTAGAATGTGCTTTTAAGGAAGTGCTCAATATTTAGAGCCATGATTTATGCAAGGATGGCACAGTATTTACTACTGTTTGATCACTTCTATTATGAAGTCCTATTTTATAGTGTATATACTTGTGTGCATGATTCAGGGCTCTGTGCTCTTTCAGATTATTGAATACGGCATCCACCACTTGAATTTCACAATTGTGGTGGGGACAATTAGGGTGAAAATCAGGGTCAAAATTTTATTGATGCAAAATGACTACTTGCCCATCGTAAGCATGGCTGTTTGCCCATCACAAATATGGCTGCTTGTCCATCACAAGCATGGCTGCTTGCCCATCACAAATATGGCTGCTCGTCCATCACAAGCATGTCTGCATGACCATCACAAATATGATTTCTCACCCATCACAAGCATGACTGTGGCGCAGTGGTTAGCACTGCAGCCTCACAGCTCCAGGGACCCGGGTTCGATTCCGGGTACTGCCTGTGTGGAGTTTGCAAGTTCTCCCTGTGTCTGCGTGGGTTTTCTCCGGGTGCTCTGGTTTCCTCCCACAAGCCAAAAGACTTGCAGGTTGATAGGTAAAATTGGCCATTATAAATTGTCACTAGTATAGGTAGGTGATAGGGAAATATAGCGACAGGTGGGGATGTTTGGTAGGAATATGGGATTAGTGTAGGATTAGTATAAATGGGTGGTTGATGTTCGGCACAGACTCGGTGGGTTGAAGGGCCTGTTTCAGTGCTGTATCTCTAATCTAATCTAATCTAATCTAATCTAAAACAAACATGGTCACCCAGAGTTTATGTTATTTTACAATTGCAGTGTAACATTAAAGGTGCATTTTTTCTCCAAGTTTTACCCTCCCTTTATGCATTTATAAGTCTCCAGTCCCCCCAACTGCCAGAAAAGAAATACATTACCAAAAAGTTGCATGGGTTAACTCATTAATGGCTATGGCATGGAATATGATTCATAACTCAAAACTGCCATAAGACTCTGATTATAACCTATTGTGGTCATTTAAAATGCACATTTTCCTGCTACTGTTTATTTCCTCTTCACTATATTTTTTCCTACCTCTTCCACTGATTCTCCCTTGCTACTCTTTTTTGGTCACTGACTCTTTCTTTGTCCTCTCTAATTTTTCTTAATCCCTGTACAAACAGTTGGTTACAATACTCCCTCTCCATTACTAACAGACCTGTACAAGGTGATTCATCGACCATTCTGGGGGTATCTTTACAATCCTCATGCACTGACCAGTTTTGATTTTTCCCCTCATATCCTTCACATTCCTGTAACAGTTGAATCGTTCCTTTTAAAAGTTGAAACATTCCCTCACAATGCTTTATTGATTTAACAAGTCCTGATTGCCATAAATCGGCATTTTTATTTCTGCAACTATTGTACATTCCTAAGAAAACAGTTTCCACGAATCTCTCTTCCAGTGACCAGTGCGTATAAGTTGCAAGAACTATAATTGCTGACAATATTTCTGAGGCCTGTACTTTTCCTAATGCTATAACTTTCTAAAGTCATTCAATTTTTTGTCCACAATTTAAAAAAGCAACGTATTAGCTATTGCACAGATTAGTGAGATTATCGTACTGTTGCTACTAGACTCCAGTTGAAACATTTCTTCCAAATTCAAACAATAAGCAAGAAGCAACTGGAACCCTATTTGCTGAAGCAGTATATGAAAATTTAATATACCCAAGTCACACAGTTCTGTTAAATAATAAGCCTATTTTATGGTGTTATGAATTTAAAATTCACTTCCATTAAAAAAACATCAGAAAGTAAATTAGTTTTGTAATGGAAAACTTTCTTTTACAGATTTTTTTAAAAAGTGTGATGTGATTAATCTTTCTTTAATAAAAAGAAATATTTCAAAGTCAGGTTGAAAGCGTAGATTTACAGGAGAGGAGCCTTATATTGGGCTGCTGTGGGAGTTCTGAAAATATAATAGTTTTTCTGTTTCATTACAATAAAATACTATTACAACAAGGAATTTATACAGCCTAACTCAATGCATTATTTCAGTGTTTAAATATGTGTTCCTCCAAAACATACTGCTTTTTGCCTAGAAGCATTTCTAGGCATTCATTTGTGTCTCTACTGGTTATTGGAATATAGTCCACTGTCGTAATGTACAGTACTGGCAAGTAGGGATCTGACATATTCAGGTGACATGACCTGAATGATGCGATAACTGGATTTTTTTCTATTACTCTTCAGTCAGTCGTGACACCATTAGTTCCACTGCTGTCAAACACAAGGTGGTGCAGACAATTGTAAAATAGCAAAGGGTGCTTGCGGGGTGTTGATCAGCAGTTGTTGACTGTGATATTGTAACAAATGATAATAAGATCGGCTTGTTCTTCTGATATGACAGAACATATAACATGGGAGAAAGTCCATTCTGTTTAATCTTGCTCCACTGAGCATTCATGGAAGAGCGGAGGGTTGTAATTTGGAAAAGATAATTCACAATAAGTGGCCAACCTAGCGCCAAGTTAGAATAAGCCCCCCTAATCCTTGCTGAACATCATTTGTTGTTTCTATTTAACAACATTCATTCTCTATTCTGACATGGCGATAACTTTGGTAGTCAAATGATGATATTGGCAAATTATGAACAAAATGCTTGAACTCTTAAGTTTATTTTGCCTGGTACTCAGGATAAAAACTATTGATTAGAATAAGTATGTTGCAAAAGCATTCATGTTGAATATTAACTAACGCTGACATCAAAATTATTTTCATTTCAACTATTTGTTTCCATGAGTTTGTCATGAGTTCGTCTTTTAGTTAGGTGTGGGGGGTGGGGGGGAGCAGGTCAAAGAGATTTTCCACCCCACCCCCACCCACCCATTTGAGCCCTCAGTCTTCTCCAGCTATTGTTCCCTCTTGACCTTCCTTTCCTCTAACTCTGGAATATGTTGTCATGGTCCAGTTCTGTGCCCACCACTCCCAGCACAAAACCATTTCATGTGTTTTTTTAACTCATTCATGGGTTGTGGGCATCACTGTCTAGACCAGCATTTATTGCCCATCCAATTGCCCTTGAGAAGGTGGTGGTGAGCTGCCTTCTTGAACCGCTGAAGTCCTCGGGGTGTAGGTACACCCACAGTGCTGTTAGGAAGGGAGTTCCTGGATTTTGACCCAGCGACAGTGAAGGAATGGCGATATAGTTCCAAGTCAGGATGGTGTGTGACTTGGAGGGGAACTTTCAGGTGGTTGTGTTTTCATGCATCTGCTGCCCTTGTCCTTATAGGCGGTAGAGGCCTTGGGTTTGGAAGGTGCTGTGGAAGGAGCCTTGGTGAGTTGCTGTAGTGCATCTTGTAGATGGTACACACTGCTGCCATGTGGGTCGGTGCCCCCAACTTTGTGTTCTATGGGCAAGTGAAACTTCTAGTTGGAATCAAGGACTCAAAATTAGTCCCTAAGGTGCACTTTTATACTAAAATCCAACTTTTTCCAGTTTTCTGCTGTGGTTTTAATGTTTGGACTTTGGAACTGCATCAAAGGACCTAAACTACCGCCCCAATGAAGCCAAATCTGAACCTAAAGTTTTAATCAATTTGAATGAACTCTCATCTCCAATTTTGAAACTGTCCTTCAAAATTGCAACAGGTGCAGTGGCATGAGAAGGAAACAGATTAATGATAAACCCTTGAACACTTTCAAAATAAAGTA
The DNA here is from genome assembly GCF_036365525.1 of Heterodontus francisci. NCBI lineage: Eukaryota > Metazoa > Chordata > Chondrichthyes > Heterodontiformes > Heterodontidae > Heterodontus > Heterodontus francisci. The sequence continues at coordinate 15,286,298 of NC_090385.1, forward strand.
GCAGGAAGTGCATCATACAAACAGATTGCGTTAAAATCATGGTTTGAACCAAAATTGCACCATTTACATCTGACTGAAGTGGTAGAGATTGTACGTCAGTGCTGTTGTCCAGTGAGATTTCTGTGACATGAACTAATAGGGCCTGTAGTGCTATCCATGTGAAACAAGTATGGCACATCCATTTTGTTGAAGTCCTTTGTTTAATGTTGAATTTCACCGACTGTGGGAACCCTTTGTTAATATATAAAGAACAATTTGAGTTTAACTCATAGAACAGGAATGTACTCCAATTGACAATATGGATTCAATGATACAACAGCAAAGACACTTCATTCAGAATTGTGGAGCCATGAGTTGGAATCCCATTTGAATTCGCCAGTTCCAGTTTGATGAATTGTGCCACCCTGTCAATGAGATCCCTTACAAGTTCACAGGATAAAGATAAGCGAGGCCATCCTAGGTCTTCTATAGGATACTCCACCTGACCTGGGCACCCCCAAACCCCCACCCCCCCCCCCCCCACCATAGCATCTAACAGCATTCCGTAAATGATTCCAGTTTTTAAATCCCATTACCATATCCAGAAGGCAGTTCCACAATGTTGTTCAATCTGTATGAAGAAGATTTTCCTGACAATTTCTGACATTAGTTTGAAAATTGCTTTTGGTAGTTTAAGGTAGTATTCCCGATTTACCTTTCCTAAGCCATTTTAAATCTTTTGCATCTCTATAGTGTTGTTTCACAGAGTCCCAAGTTTCTCCAATATTTCCTTATAACTCAGTCTTCTAATTATCAGGACTTGAAGTCATGGTCCATCTTTCAGATGAAACATTAAATTGAAGCCCTGTCTGCTCTCACTGGTGAATGTAAAAGATCTCATGGCAGTATTCAAAGAAGAGCAGAGGAGTTATCCGCAGTGTCCTGGCCAATATTTATCCCTTAACCAACATGTGAAAATGGATGACCTGGTCATTATCATATTGCTGTTTGCGGGAGCTTGTTATGCACAATTTGGTTGCTGTGTTTCCTATATTACAATGGTGACTACACTTCAAAAGTACTTGATTCACTGCAAAGCACTTTGGCACATCCTGATGTTATGAAAGGCGCAATATAAATGCACGTCCTTCTTTTCTTTTCTCTGTACCATTTCGAGAGCCTGAACATTTCCTTTTACATGGGTGCAGTACGTTTGATCGAAGTAGCATAGCCGAATTGGAGCGAGATTCGGCCCCTTTGTCCTGCAAGTTTTCAGGCTGAACGTACACCCGCACTGTGAATTTTGTGCAAAAATTGCAGTGTGACAGATAGTAACGATTCTGCAATCCAGCATTTCCAGGCTTTACCCCCTGTGAAAGTTTGAAAATACAGCTACTGATTTTCAGTCGAGTGATTTTGACAGTTGAAGAAATCATGGCCTGCACCCCAGTAATTTCGGAAAGTTTTCATCCTGTGAATGCAACTCCTCCTCTGGGAGAGCCAGATTATGAAATCATCCCTGTAGGCCTTAACTAGAGTGATGGAAACAAAGCTAAATCTAGCTTCGTGAAGTAAGTGTCAAAACACACCAGAGGAATCCCAAGCAGAATCTGTAGCGTGAATTGTTGACCCACAAAGGCGTGTCTGCTAATCTTCCCAGATGCTGAGTTTTATGACTGTGGTGTGGACTCTGCGTCAGTGGTGAGCATTGATTGGCAACCTTCCATTTACAAATAATGATGGGCATGCAGCAAACAATCCATTAGTGGGAAAAGTGCAACAAAGAAGCTACAAGATCATTGTAAGCTTCCAGGGGAAGAGAAACCGAGTTAACAGCCGGAATTTTGCGCTGGTTGGACAGGAGCCATCAACCGATCAAAAAGTCAGTGGCGATCCCGCCTCTGCGGGGCCTGGGGATCCACTCCGGATTTTACGGTCCCAGGCCCTCAATTGGTGTTAGGCTGGCCTTCCACCTCATTGAGACAGGGAGTCCCGCCTAATGGAGCTGCCGGCCAATCAGCGGGCCAGCAGCTGTAATACCCAGGAGCACCACCGGGAGCGCTAACCACTGCTGGGACTGCAACATCGGGCCCTGGTGAGGCAGGGGTGGTCGATTGGGGGATGGGGTGGGGTGGGGGGGGGCCTGTTGGGCATTGGGGTGGTTGGGGCATTGGGGGCAGCCCTCCCTCAGGCAAGGGTGCCTGATCAAGAGGGCACCCCCCAGGCCGGCAGAAAGCTGCTTTTTACAGGCAGCTTTTCTCGGGCCTGAGCCGCCCACCTGCCAACGGTCACTTAAGGGCCTTGATTGGCCTGGAGCGGGCGGGCCATTTCTCACCGCTGCCACCCTGTGTAAAATGGCAGCGGAGGCAGGAGCGGGTCAGTAAGGATCTCTCCCCCGCCCCCCCACCGAGCCTCCCACTCCATTTTATACACCACCCCAGCCACCAGCCCACTCTTTGGGGGGCGTAAAGGTCACAGACCTGAAACATTAACTCTGCTTCTCTCTCCACAGATGTTGCCAGACTGGCTGAGTATTTCTACCACTTCCTGTTTTTATTTCCGGCATCCAGAGTTTTTGCTTTTATTTCATCTGAGGGAAGAATTGCTCTGGTTAGAAGCATAGAACCACAGAAAAGTTACGGCACAGAAAGAGGCCATTCAGCCGAATTTGTCTGCGCCAGCTGAAAAAACTAGCCGCCCAATCTAATCCCACCTTCCAGCACCTGGTCCATAGCCTTGCTGGTTACATCACTTCAGGTGCAGGTCCAGGTGCCTTTTAAAAGAGTTGAAGGTTTCTGCCTCCACCACCGATCCAGGCAGTGAATTCCAGACACCCACTAACCTCTGGGTGAAAAAGTTTCCCTTCGTGTCCCCTCTAATCCTTCTACAATTACCTTAAATCTGTGCCCCCTGGTAATTGACCTCTCCGCTAGGGGAAGCAGATCCTTCCTGACTACTCTATTTGGGTCCCTCATAATTTTGTACACCTCAACTAAGTCAGCCCTCGGCCTCCTCTGTTCTGAGGAAAACAACTCTAGCCTATCCAATTGTTCCTCATTGCTGCAACTTTCAAGCCTGGCAACATTCTTGCAAATCTCCTCTGTACTCTCTCTCCAGAGCAATTATGTCCTTCCTGTAATGTGGTGACCAGAACTGTACGCAATACTCCAGCTGTGGCCTAACCAGCGTTTTATACAGTTCCAGCAAAACATCCCAGCTTTTGTGTTCTATACCTCGGCCAATAAAGGAAAGCATTCCAATCACCACTCTATCGACCTGTCTTGCCACCTTCAGTGACCTGTGGACATGCATTCCTAGGTTTCTCACTTCTACCCCTCTCAATATCCTCCCGGTTATTGTGTATTGGTTACTCTTTGTAGTGATGATGTTATTATGTATTTTGCCATTGCATTTATGAAATTGTTACATATGAGGGTAGGTTTTCAATTCTCCTTCGAAATTGATGGAAATGAAAATCAGTTAATTTCGATGACGGGCAGCCAACCCACAATGCTTGTTTAACGCACAGGTACGTTGAAAGCCTACCCCATTGTGCCCAGATCAATTGCCCCACCACCCCCACCCCAACCCTATTGATAAGATAAAACAGACATAAAAATGCATGTTTAGAGTGTTCATTTGGTTTGATGTGGCACTTGCTTTAATGGGCAGTTACATTTATAATGTGATTGGAGAAGAAGGGGTTTGAGAAGTTGTAGATTTATTGCAGCCATAAAGACAGGGCTAAGTTGTGGCGAGTCGAAGAGACTTAGTAGTTGGCAGGAAAAAAGACAGAGGCGCAAGGGGAGAGCCAACTGTGCAACAGCCCCAACAAACAAATTTCTCTGCAGCACCTGTGGAAGAGCCTGTCACTCCAGAATTGGCCTTTATAGCCACTCCAGGCGCTGCCTCACAAACCACTGACCACCTCCAGGCGCGTATCCATTGTCTCTCGAGATAAGGAGGCCCAAAAGAAAGAAAAAAGAAAAAGATTTATTTCCATGATCTCCTCTGTTGGCCACTTGAAAAATGGGGCATTCATCCTGCTACTTCATTTAAAAACAAAATCTTAAAGGGTTTTGTTTAAAAGGACAATGGAACTGTTTTTGTTCAATCTGCTCTCTTCTGAAGAACAGAAAGGAAAGAACTAGCACTTGTATAGCTCCTTTCACAACCCGAAGATGTCCCAAAGCATGTTACAGCAATGAAGAACAACGAAGATAAGGCATGAAGTAGTAATGCAAATAGCTGCATGTGGATGGTGGGGTTCTCTGAGTTTGTAGGCAAATGGAGTCATTGGCATGGGCACTGGGTGTAATCTGCCTGGCAAAGGGAAGTAATATTGTTACTTCTTTATTATTATTATTAAAATAGCGTTAACTGTAATCAATGTTTGATAACAGAATTTGCAGAATTAGAGGGAAGCCGCAAAATTATGTTAAAATTGGCTCTCTCACAGCAAAAAGTTAAAATCCCCAAAGCTGATTGATCTTGAATGAGGAGCACATGATAAACCTTCCTGTGCCTTGAGCTGTTAATGCAGATAAATGGAGCTGCTAGTGTTGCATGTTGAAACTATCTTACAGTTCCCTGTTTTTCAAGACAATACTTTAGGCATGACAGTGCTTTCTCAAAGCACATTGGAAAAAGACTTTATTTATATGTCCCCAGTATGACCACAAGTAAAATTCCACCATTAAATCATGCGTTTGTAATGAAAGGCTGCTTCTTGGACCCTAGCATTGGTATCTTAAGTTTCAAAACTGTGCAGAGTAAAATTGATCTTTCTATTAGTCCAACCATTGGATACCTCTCCATCAGCCACTCTTACCCTACTCTCAACACCCCTAACTTGCTGCCTCCATCCCTGCCTCCAAAAAGCCTCCATAGGGCCTCTCTTAGGCACATAGGAATTATTAGACAAATAACGACAGAAGTCCATCTCGTTCACTTTCTACCATTGTATTAGTCGCATGATACAATAATATTGGCGTGCTTGACTAATCATAACAATCCACCCCTATCACCTAGCACAGGCACGATGAGTTGAATGGACTCTTTCTGTGCTATATAACTCTATGATTCTAATTAGTCTACAGGGGTTCAGTTAGCTCAGTTGGCTAGACACCAAACAGAAAGATGCTGGTAGCATGCATTCAATCTCCAGACCGGCTGTGGTAGTTCATGGAGGCCTGTCTCCTCGCCTTGTCCCACACTTGAGGAGTGGTGACCCTCAAGCTATACATCACCAACTGTCTCTCTCTAATAGGGAGAGATGCCTATGGTCCTTTGGGACAATGGCTAGCGTAGCAATTAATCTACAGCAGACCCGGACATGGTGAGAGGAAAACCCTATTGGTGGAGAGCTTCTATTGATGGTACTTTAGCATTCTCCTCACTCTCTTCCCTTTCTGCCTGTTTTATTCTTGCAATTTACTATCCTATAAAGCCTTTCTGTACATAACATTACTGAAATGTAAGTTGCTGTTGGTCATTCTCGTGTATTAACTATTTACATCTCATCCCTTTTGTAATGTTTTATTAAAGTACAACAGAGGTTAGACACAAAGCATGAGACAGATGCGTAGATCAATGAAGGGATGAGTTAACCAACCTCAGGCTAGCCTTCAAAAACTGGGCCTCCTTTCCTTCATGTTACATTTACAACATTGATTTTCTGAAAGTGGAATTTTGCAAACATAAAATACCAGAGAATGATTATTCATTCACAGTAACTTGACTAAAATGTTAAAAGGACAATTGTGTTATATGTTTGATTTTGAGGCAGAAGTGCTATTGCAGCCCTCAAATTAAACTAATGGGTGAAATCTTCCCAGCCCCTCGGGTGGTCTTCGAGGCCGGACGGGGAGGAATTTCAGACGAATAGGCCCGGGTCATTGGCCCATTGCATTCCTGTCTCTGGGTGATCTTCCCAGAGGTGGGTCAGCAGAGGCAACCTGCCCAGCAGCAGCAGGTAGCCAGTCTGCATAAACAAATGCTCATTGTGGGCGGATTGGGCACACCACTGGGATCTTCATGGCGACAGACGACCCCCCCCCCCCCACCCCACCCCACTAAGGGCCAAGCGGCTGGCCTATGGGCCTGCGAGGCCTCCTGTTTTAACAACCCACCAGGGCTGCAGCCATCCACAGGCCACAGCTGCTGCCGTTGGCCATCCTATAGAGGGCTTTCCTTGCAGCTGTGACCACAGTTTATTTAATTGGATTCTAACCTCAAGATGGAAGTGCCCTTGTGTTCCCTCTTTGACAGGGCTGCTGGCCTTCTGACTGGGCACTGCGGAACCAGAGGCAGCCTGTTAATCAGCCACATCCAGGAAGATTTCCCGGGGGCGGGTGGGGGGGGGGGTGCGTGTCAACAGTCAGAGCAGGGTCAGGACCCCAAAATGGTCCTAACTTGCGCTCATATTCTCAGTGGAGAAGATTCCTCCCAATGTGAGCAGACTCGGAGAGGAGATGAGGAAATTTTATTTATACAGCAAATTGTTATAATCTGGAATGCACTGCCTGAAAGAGATTGAATAGCAACTTTCAAAAGGGAATTGAATATCTACTTGAAAAGGAAACATTTGCAAGGCAATGGAGAAGGTGGGACTAATTGGATAGCTCGTTCAAAGAGCTGGCACGCACACAATGGACCAAACAGCTTTCTTCTATCTCTGGTATTGTAAATTGAGGGGGACTAAGCATTCCCGTACATTTGTCGCCTCCACCTCTTTCCAAGTTGGAACATGACAGGGCCATTGCCAGTTGAGACAGGACTTGCTGCACTGGAAGTGTGCCAGATCTATTTTCATTTGCTTTATCCAGAGGGATGAGTATGCATTACAGTCTCTTATTTTAAAAAAGTTTGAACAGCTATACTGTTCCTCATAGGGAAAAGGATATAGTGGAAAGTGAATCACTGATAGGTTGACAACCCATCCTTTCCAGGTCAGCAGAAGTAACTGATGATATCCTGCAGGGTGTATTCAGTTCCGATAGTTATCTGGACTGTGAGCTGTGGAGATGTCTCTCACTAACATGTTAATCAGATCTCGCCATGCTCAGTAGAAGATTCGAATGAATCAATGATCCTTTGTAATTTTATTTTAGAAGAGATGAAAGACCCAAATTTCCTTCAGCAATAAAAATTGATGATTTCATACATTGCAGAATGTGGAAGCTGTTGATGCCAAGCGACAATATTTTTGCTTTTTGTGACAGTATCAGTCAGTTCACATCAAACCAAGATTTTTGAAATGAATGTAATTTAGATTTTTTCTACTGCAAAGTCATAACCTGTGGTTATGAGGCTGTCTTTACAATGGGTTAAGGTGTTGTAGGGTTAAGGTTTGGGTTAGAGATGGCAGCTGGGGCCTGAACCCAGCTGTTTTAGTACACAGGGAATACAGCCATCTCACACCACAGCAATATGGGTGTCAGCTGTGGCTCAGTGGGTAGCACAGTAAATTGCTGTGTTGTGTGGGTTCATGTCCTACTCCAGAAATTTGAGCATAAAATCTAGGCTGATACTTCATTGAAGCTCCTGTCTTTCAGGCTTTGAACCAAGGCCCTATCTGCCCTTTCAGGTGGATGTAAAACATCCCATTCAAAGAAGGACAGGGGAGCTTTTTCTGGTATTCCGGCCATTATTTATCCCTCAACCTGTATCACTAGAACAGATTATTTGGTCATTACCTCATTGCTATTTTGTGGGCTCTTGTTGTGCACAAAATTGGTTGCCATGTTTCTGACATTGCAACAGTGACGACACCTTCAAAAGTACTTAATTGGCTACAAAGCATTTTGGGACATTTAGAGGTCATGTCAGGTGTTAAATAAATGACAGTTCCTTGTTCGTCAAAGTAAAAGTGTTGAATGATGAGTGGCCATGGTACACTAAGGGCCAAGGTTTGTCTAAACCTGGTAGTTAGAAACACATTACAATATCATATTGCATTGGAAAGTTGACAAATTCCTGGAAGTAAACAAGCCTCCAACTCTGAGCTCGACATTGTAATGAGCAAGAAGTCAATCAGTCTGCCTGAGGTTTTCCAGACACGACAAAATCTGCAATTGTTTTCCCTCGAGTCATGTTTACAGGAGTTTTGTGCACCTACTTTGTTCAGGAATTAGATTACTTTGACTGCCTCTTGCTGATTTCCTCCATTGTTTTGTGGACAATGATGATGTCTATCAAACTGATCTAACATGTTTAAATCTGTATCAATCTTCTGCTGGCTCAGAGAGTAAATGCGTGGTTTGGTATTGTACTAAATGTTGTCGATGAGGGATGTTACAGGCTTGATGCTAATCCATGGGTGATGTTGGGACACTCGAAACAGCCTGGCCAGTCCCAGCCGAAGAATGGGAACAAAAAATCAGCCAGAGTTCCTGCCACTTGATGTCTTGTCAGCACTGCCGGAGCTGTACATTTGTGTGGGCATAGGGTCAGAACAAGTTTGGCCTCAGCTATCATGGCCCTGCAATCATGCAATAATCAGCCATGATCAATAGACACACTGAATCCAAGAGAGACAAGGACAGATCATGTAAACAGAGGAAATGAGGGGAAGAAATCATAGAATCATAGAGTATTACAGAACAAAAGGAGGTCAGTCAGTACACCCTGCCTGTGCTGACTCTTTGAAAGAGTTATCCAATTAGTCTCACTTTCCGCCTCTTTTCCCATGGCCCTGCAGATTTCTCCTTTTTAAGTATAAATCCAATTCCCTTTTGACAGTTACTATTGAATCTGCTTCCACCACCCTTTCAGGCAGTGCATTCCAGAATCGTTGTGTTTTATTACATATTTAAAGGTTTTTTTTAATATAAATAATTCTGACCTCTATTCTGTTAACTAAAGTACATTCCTCACTCTTTTAACAAGGTCATAATGTCTGTTTAATAAAAGATACATTTAAAAAAAATTTAATTTTATGTTTGGAATTGATTTTCATGAGAGATTGAAACATTGAGTATCAAGGCTGCGATGTACTCTTGAAAGAGAAGCCTTGAATCCGAGAGCCATGTACTTGTTTCCTCAGCCCTAATCTCGCCCCTCTGCTTCCAGGCTTAATCCTGGCTGTATTGATGCAAAACACCAACATTGTGCTACTCCGATTGGAGGAAGCTTCTGAGCCAATAAAACACCAGCTTTGATACATCAACAATGGCTTTCTCTCTAATCCAGTCTGCCAAATTCCTGAAGTAAATAAAATAAAAGTGGCTTGCCAACAGTCTGACTTAAAAGTGGAGTATAGTGACCATAATAAAAAGGACTAAAATTAGAATATTACACACTTTAGAACATGACAACCTCTTAAACGGGTGACAGTCTTTACTTTGTATTAGAACAAGAAACATTTAGCACAGTATCGGACTATTTCACCAGTGAAACCGTGTTGTATAACTTCAGGGCTCCCCCCATCATTCTTTCTGCCTAATGGCTTTAGCAGCTGATGTCCAGGATACACATTGGCTAAGAAAACACTGATATGATATAATAAATATGCTGATTGGGCATTTCACACACAACTATAGTTCCTATTTGAGCTGGATTTCTTCAAACAAATATCTCCTTTAGATGTGTCAGCCGTGCCTCAATTGGCATCTCGCTTGCCTCTGAGGTTGATGTTTGTGGATTCAAATCCCACTTCAGAAATCTAACTGCATAATCTAGGCTGACTCCAGTACAGTACTGTGGGAGTGCTGCAATGTTGGATGTGCCAGCTTTCAGGTAAGCCCTTAAACCAAGGCCCCACCTGCCCTTTCAGGTGATGTTAAAGATTCTGTGATGCTATTTGAAGATGAGCAGGGGAGTTATCCTAGGTGTCCTGGCCAACGTTTATCCTTCAACCAACAGCACTGTAAACATTATCTGGTTGTTGTTAAGCTATTGTTTGTGGGACCTTACTGTGCACAAATGAACTGCTGTATTTCCTATGTTACAACAGTGGCTACACTTTGAAAAATGCTTTGTTGGCTGTTAAGTGCTTTGGGATGTCCTCAAAAGTCTTACATAAATGCAAGTCTTTCTTTTTTTCTTTCATTGTGTGTGCTTCCCAAGCCCAGGATCAACAAAGTTTCTTATGAAAGGAAATCACAGATTTCCTGGTTTGCCATTAAATTGTATTCAAATGAATGGGACATTTCCTTGCTGCTGTTCTGTTTCAGCTCTTTTCAATATAAAAAGTAAGGTTTAATACTTTACATTTTTTTCCTAGTTTAAAGATTGTGATACAAGGAGTGAATAGGAGAATGGCAAAAGGAAATGGTGCCTTTGACTCTGCAATGGAATAACTGTTGCCAGAGATATTTTAATCACATTTAGATTTCCTTCTTTCCCTTAAGCTATTTTGGGACACAATCTAGTTTATTTTCATAAGTAGGAAAGCGACAAAAATGAGGAGCAAGAATTGGAATTGGACCATGTTTATTTTTTTCCCAGTAACAGTCATGACACGCATGGGCCTTCAGATCCTCTCCATCTGCTTATTGTTGCATCTGAAACAGATTCACATTGTCTATTTATCATGTAGCGGTTCAGTTGAGTTCAAACACAAAGTAGGTAATGCAGGTTCCAATTCTGCAATTGATTTCAGTGGCTCCCAGATAATGAACAAACATGTGTGAAAATACTTGCCAAGGGCACTGTAGTTTAATGGCTACTGGACTGGCAACATAGAGGTCTAGGAGTTCAACTCCCACCATGATTTGTTGTAAAATTGAATTCCATATATCTGGTAATTTGTGGTTAAAGATTCAACGTGTTCACTAATGTCCTTCCTGCCACAGGAGGGAATTTGTCCACTCTACCCATTCTGACCTCCAGTCTCTTCTGATATGGTCGCTAACATTCTCAAGTATATTGCAGGCATGGGCAATAACTGCAATATTTTCCATACCTCAAGAAAGTACAATAGGTGGAATTGGCGTGAGAAGGCATCAGTTGTTGTTAGGATGTGGCAGTTACAGCAGTTGTCTAAATCTTTGTTGCTGAACGAACTGAAGGGCAATAGAATCAGGAATAGAGCGAGGAGATAATGAAGGGCACAGCCAGGCACATGTGCGGCAGATCTGGACACTGACCAGAGCAGAACTGACTGAGCATGGAACTCAAAGATGGTGAAAGACAGAGCATGGAGAAGAAAGTTAGACAGGAGTATACTGGAAAGAAAGATGGATCACAGAGAGATGATAAAGAAATAAAGAGCAAGGTAATTAGAACATTTGCAACCATCTTCAGCCAGAAGTGCTGAGTGTATGATCCAACTCGGTCTCTTCTTGAGGTCCCCAGCATCACAGATGCCAATCTTCAGCCAATCCGATTCACTCCACGTGACATCAAGAAATGGCTGAATGCACCGGATACTGCAAAGGTTATGACAACATACTCACTGTAGTACTGAAGACTTGTGCTCCAGCACGAGCCATGCCCCTAGCCAAGCTGTTCCAGTACAGCTACAACACTGGCATCTACCCAATAATGTGGAAAATTGCCCCAGTACATCCAGTCCACAAAAAAGCAGTGGTGAGTTTTCTCCCTGATTTCCATTGACTTCATTCGGTCAAATGCTGCCTTGATGTCAAGGGCAGTCACTCTCACCTCTTGAATTCAGCTCTTTTGACCATGTTTGGACAAAGGCTGTAATAAGGTTTGGAGCTGAGTGGCCCTGGCGGAACCCAAACTGAGCATCGGTGAGCAGGTTATTGCTGTGTTAGTGGCACTTGATAGCACTGTCGATGACCTCTTCTATCACTTTACTGTTGATAGAGAGTAGAGTAATGAAGCGGTTATTAGCCAGACTCAAATCCAATCTGGCTAATAACCGCTTCATTAGTCTACTCTCTATCATCAGTAAAGTGATAGAAGAGGTCAGCGACAGTGCTATCAAGCGCCACTTACACAGCAATAACCTGCTCAACGATGCTCAGTTTGGGTTCCGCCAGGGCCACTCAGCTCCAAACCTTATTACAGCCTTGGTCCAAACATGGTCAAAAGAGCTGAATTCAAGAGGTGAGAGTGACTGCCCTTGACATCAAGGCAGCATTTGACTGAGTGTGGCATCAAGGAGCCCTAGCCAAATTGAAGTCAATGGAAATCAGGGAGAAAACTCACCACTGGTTAGAGTCATACCTAGCACAAAGGAAAATGGTTGTGGTTGTTGGAGGCCAATCATCTCAGCACCAGAACATCACTGCAAGAGTTCCTCAGGGTAGTGTCCTAGGCCCAACCATCTTCAGCTGCTTCATCAATGAACTTCCCTGCAACATAAGGTCAGATGTGGGCATGTTCACTGATGACTGCACAATATTCAGCACCATTCATGACTCCTCAGATATTGAAGCAGTCTGTGCCCACATGCAGCAAAACCTGGCCAATATTCAGGCTTTAGCTGATAAGTGACAAGTAATATTTGTGCCACACAAGTGCCGGGCAATTAACATCTCTAACAAGAAAGAATCTAATAATTTTCCTTTGATGTTCAATGACAATGCCATTGCTGAAACGCACCACCAACAGCCTCGCGATCACTATTGACCAGAAAATTGACTGGAACAGTCCTATAAATAATGTGACTACAAGAGCAGGTCAGAGGTTGGGAATTCTGCTGCCAGTAACTCATCTTCTGACTCCCCAAAGCTTGTTGATCATCTACAAGGCACAGGTCCAGAGTGATGGAATACTCTACACTCCCTGGATAAGTGCAACTCCAACAACACTCAAGAAGCTCGATACTATCCAGGACAAAGCAGCCCACTTGATTAGCACCCCTTCCACCACATTAAGCATTGATTCCCTTCACTACTGACGCACAGTGGCAGCAGTGTGTACCATCTACAAGATGCACTGCAGCAACGCACCACGCTTCCTTCGACAGCACCTTCCAAACCCATGACCTCTACCAACTAGAAGGACAAGGACAGCAGATGCATGGGAACACCACCACCTGCAAGCTCCCCTCCAAGCCACACACCGTCCTGACTTGGAACTATATCGCCGTTCCTTCACTGTCGCTTGGTCAAAATCCTGGAACTCCCTCCCTAACAGCACTGTGGGTGTACCTACACTACATGGACTGCAGCGGTTCAAGAAGGCAGCTCACCACCACCTTCTCAAGGGCAATTAGGGATGGGCAATAAATGCTGCTCTTGCCAGTGAGGCTCACATCCCACAAATGAATAATAAAAAAATTAGAAAATGGAGATAGAAACATAGGAAGCAAAGAAGTTCATGCAGCCCCTTGAGCCTTTTCCACTATTCAATTACTTCATGGCTGATCTGTATCTCAACTCTATTTATCCACTTTTGTTCTATATCCCTTGATAACCTTACCTAACAAAAATCTATCAATCTCAGTCTTGAACATTTACATTTACAGCCTCTTGGGGAGCAAGTTTTTTATTTAAGATTGTCATCACCCTTTCTGTGAAAAAGTGCCTCCTGATTGCACTCCTTAATGACCTCATGTTGTTATTATACTGTTGTTCTGGAGTCCGCAACCTGCCCTCACAATTTGACCTATAGAAAAACAGGACTGGGAGAATTAAGAAATCTTAAAACGAAGACAAGATTTTTATTAAAAGAAAAAAGGGAGAAAAAAGTTGCCATAGGAAACTGCAAAAGAGAAATAAATAATGATTCTTTTAACCTACATAAATATGGGAAGCGGAATTCATATAGACAGGTCTTCCAATGTCTTACAATAAATAATTAGGAGTCCAATTTAACTGCAAGCTATTGTAGATCAGGGTGTTTAAAAATGAGTTTTGCTGGAGCTCCTGGGTCACGTAAACAAGCCTTGTCAATTTTTTTGAAAAAAAGCACCTTGCCTACCTCATTATAAACAGTGTTTAGAAGTTGCGTATCATTGTGCGCTATAATGAGGTGTGGGTTATAGTGAAATCCTATATAAATAGTTAGGAGGTGAAACCCAGCTCGCTACGAAAGAAGCATATGCTATAACAGGGCCGTTTAATGAGAACAAATAAAAGATTTAAAGGGAAAAAGAATGCCGTGCTGAAATCTGTTTCCTGCATGTTAGCTGGCCTATATGTTAGGCCCTACTCTTGAATTATCCCACTAAATTGGCATGTACCACTTAAGCGGGGGTGGGATGGGGGTAGTTTAATCATGTTATTCAAGTACTGAAATAGAAATCACTGTTAATAACAAACAAGCATAAATATTACAGCACAGAAGAAGGCTGTTGACGCTATTGTATCTGTCCCAGCTCTTTACTGGAGCAATAAATGACAGACAATTTCTTCTGGTCATTGAACTGGAAATTAAAGAATGAACAATTGACATGATTATATGACATTTCTTTGTCCTCAATTTTAATGGTTATGTTAATATATAAAAGGGTTAATATATATAAGGATTAAAACTTCTATATAACATGCACTGGAATGTTGTACAATGCATTGAGCATCTGACCTCTAATTTCTAGCCTATTCTAACTTAAGGAATGGTCTATCATTCCATAGTTTACTGTAATTTTCCAAGTCCAGTTGTAAGAATTTGATTGGGAGTAACATTGACATGCCAAGCCAGAGCGAAGGTAAGGATTATGTATAATAAAAGCAAAATACTGTGAATGCTGGAAATCTGAAATAAAAACAGAAAGTGCTGGAAATACGCAGCGGGTCTGTCAGCATCTGTGGAGAGAAAAGCGGAGTTAACATTTCAGTCGATGACCTTTCATCAGAACTGACAAAGGATAGAAATGTAATAGGTTTTAGACAAGTAAAGTGGGGGTGAGGGGGTGAAAGAGAACAAAAGGGAAGGTGTGTGATAGGACAGAGGGCCGGAGAGATTAACTGACAAGAAGGTTATGGAGCAAAGGCAAAGGACGTGCTAATGATGTAGTGAAAGACAAAGCGTTAGTGCAGAGAGAGTGTTAATGACAGAATAATGAACAGCCCAAGCCAAAAGCACAAACATGAAGACACCAATAGGCAGGCACATGGTAAAAAATGATGAAATAAAATAAAACAAAAATAAAAAAGGGCCAGTCATGCTCTGAAATTATTGAACTCCATGTTCAGTCCGGAAGGCTGCAGTGTGCCGAGTCGGAAAATGAGATGCTGTTCCTTCAGCTTACATTGATGTTCACTGGAACACTGCAGCAGGCCAAGAACAGAGATGTGGGCACGAGAGAGGGGGTTCTGTTGAAATGGCAAGCAACCGGAAGCTCAGGGTCAAGTTTACTGACTGAGCGGAGGTGTTCCCCAAAGCGGTCACCCAATCTGCGTTTGGTCTCCCCAATGTAGAGGAGACTGCATTGTGAACAGAAAATACAGTATACTAAATAGAAAGATGTACAAGTAAATCATTGCTTCAACTGAAAGGAGTGTTTGGGGCCTTGGGTAGTGAGGAAAGAGGAAGTAAAAGGGCAGGTATTAGACATCCTGCGATTACATGGGAAGGTGCCATGGGAAGGGAACGAGGTGTCGGGGGTAATGGAGGACATATGAACATAGGAATTAGGAGGAGAAGTAGGCCACTCGGCCCCTTGAGCCAACTCCGCCATTCAATAAGTTCATGGCTGACCTGATTTCTCCACCAGTGTGGACCGTGGTGTCGCGGAGGGAATGATCCCTTCGGGATGCTGACGGGGAGGGGAAGGAAAGATGCGTTTGGTGGTGGCATCACGCTGGAGGTGGCAGAAATGACAGAGGGTGATCCTTTGGATGTGTAGGCTAGTGGGGTGGTAAGTGAGGACAAGGGGAACCCTGTCGCAGTTCTGGGGGGGGAGGGAAAGGGGAGAGGGCAGAAGTTTGGGAAATGGGTCAGACACAGTTGAGGGCCCTGTCAACCACGGGTGGGGTGGGGGGGGGGGAATCCTCGATTGAGGAAAAAGGAAGACATATCAGAAGCGCAAAATTATGAGAATTATGTATGCTGCCCTTAGAGAGTCAGGGTGAAGGGGAGGAGTCCTTATCTTGCTTACATTCTTCCATCTTTAAAGGCCACATTTCATGGAAACAAATTTTGTAGGTCTAATTATGAGAATCGGATGAATTAACAGATTAGCTTTGGACACAGAGCTTTGAATTAAACATGCCCTAGAACAATAAAGTAAGAACATCCATCCAATTTCAAAGGGTATAGGAAAGTGCTACAAGTGTAACATATTTATATCCAACAAAACTCAGTCCGTTGAATGTGAACAAAGTGAAGTTAAAATCGAAAATGCTGGAAATGCACAGCAGGTCAGGCAGCATCTGTGGAGAGAGAAAACAGTGTTAATGTTTTAGGTCTGTGACTTCTCTATACCATCCTGGGATGTGGGTGTTGCTGGCTAGGCCAGAATTTATTGCCCATCCCTAATTACCCTGGAGAAAGTGGTGGTGAGCTGCCTTCTTGAACCGCTGCAATCCATGTGGGGTAGGTACACCCACTGTGCTGTTAGGAAGGGAGTTCCAGGATCTTGACCCAGCAACAGTGAAGGAACAGCGATATAGTTCCAAGTCAGGATGGTTTGTGGCTTGGAAGTGAACTTGCAGGTGGTGATGTTCCTATGCATCTGCTGCCCTTGTTCTTCTAGGTGGTAGAGGTCACGGGTTTGGTAGGTGCTGTGGATGGAGCCTTGATGCGTTGCTGCAGTGCATCTTGTAGATGGTACACACTGCAGCCACTGTGCATCGGTCGTTGAGGGAGTGAATGTTTGTGGGTGGGGTGCCAATCGAGTGGGCTGTTTTGTCCTGGAGGTTGTCGAGCTTCTTGAGTGTTGTTGGAGCTGCACCCATCCAGGCAGTTGGAGAATATTCCATTACACTCTTGACTTGTGTCTTGTAGATGGACAGGTTTTGGGGAGTCAGGAGGTGAGTTACTCACCGCAGGATTCCTAGCCTCTGACCTGCTCTTATAGCCATGGTATTTATATGGCTACTCCAGTTCAGTTTCTGGTCAATGGTAATCCCCAGGATGTTGATAGTGGAGAATTCAAGGGGAAATGGTTAGATTCTCTCTTGTTGGAGATGGTCATTGCCTTGCAATTATGTGGCACGAATGTTACTTGCCACTTATCAGCCCAAATCTGGTATTGTCCTGATCTTGCTGCATTTTGACACAGACTGCTTCAGTATCTGAGGAGTCGTGAATGGTGCTGAACATTGTGCAATCATCAGCGAACATCCCCACTTCTGACCTTATGATTAAAGGAAAGTCATTAATGAAACAGCTGAAGATGGTTGGGCCTAGGACACTACCCTGAGGAACTCCTGCAGTGATGTCCTGAGACTGAAATGATTGACCTCCAACAACCACAACCATTTTCCTTTGCGCTAGGTACGACTCCAATCAATGGACGGTTTTCCCCCTGATACCCATTGACTCCAATTTTGCCAGGGCTCCTTGATGCTAGACTTGGTCAAATGCTGCCTTGATGTCAAGGGCAGTCACTCTCACCTCACCTCTTGAGTTCAGCTCTTATGATCCATGTTTGAACCAAGGCTGCAATGAGGTCAGGAGCTGAGTAGCCCTGGCGGAACCCAAACTGAGCGTCAGTGAGCAGGTTATTGTTAAGGAAGTGCCGCTTGATAGCACTGTTGATGACACCTTCCATCACTTTACTGATGATTGAGAGTAGGCTGATGGGGCGGTAATTGGCCGGGTTGGACTTGTCCTGCTTTTTGTGTACAGGACATACCTGGGCAATTTTCCACATTGCAGGGTAGATGCCAGTGTTGTAGCTGTACTGGAACAGCTTGGTTCGGGCGCAGCAAGTTCTGGAGCACAGGTCCTCAGTACTATTGCCAGATTGTTGTCAGGGCCCATAGCCTTTGCAGTATCCAGTGCCTTCAGTCATTTCTTCATATCACGTGGAGTGAATCGAATTGATTGAAGTCTGGCATCTGTGATGCTGATGACTTCAGGAGGAGGCCGTGATGGATTATCAACTCGACACTTCTGGCTGAAGATTGTTGCAAATGCTTCAGCCTTATCTTTTACACTGATGTGCTGGGCTCCCCCATCATTGAGGATGGGGATATTTGTGGAGCTACCTCCTCAGTTAGTTGTTTAATAATCCACCACCATTCATGGCTGGATGTGGCAGGACTGCAGAGTTTAGATCTGATCCGTTGGTTATGGAATCACTTAGCTCTGTTATCACATGCTGCTTACGCTGTTTGCGTAAAGTAGTCCTGGGTTGTAGCTTCACCAGGTTGATACCTCATTTTGAGGTATGCCTGGTGCTGCTCCTGACATGCCCTCCTGCACTCTTCATTGAACCAGGGTGGATCTCCCGGCTTGATGGTAATGGTAGGGGAATATGTCAGACCATGAGGTTACAGATTGTGGTTGAGTACAATTCTGCTGCTGCTGATGGCCCACAGCGCCTCATGGATGCCCAGTTTTGCATTGCTAGATCTGTTCGAAATCTATCCCATTTAGCACGGTGGTAGTGCCACAAAACATTGATGGAGGTTATCCTCAACGTGAAGACGGGACTTTGTCTCCACAAGGACCATGCGGTGGTCACTCCTGCCAGTACTGTCATGGACAGATGCATCTGCGGCAAGCAGATTGGTGAGGATGAAGTCAAATATATTTTTCCCGCATGTTGATTCCCTCATCACCTGTCACAGACCCAGTCTCGCAGATATGTCCTTTAGGACTCGGCAGTAGTGGTGCGACCGAGCCACTCTTGGTGATGGACATTGACGTCTCCCACTCAGAATACATTCTGCGCCCTTGCTACCCTCAGTGCTTCCTCCAAGTGGTGTTCAACATGAAGGAGTACTGATTCATCAGCTGAGGGAGGGCGGTTGGTGGTAATCAGCAGGAGGTTTCCTTGTCCATGTTTGACCTGATGCCATGAGACTTCATGGGGTCTGGAGTCGATGTTGAGGACTCCCAAGGCAACTCCCTCCCTACTATATACCACTGTGCCACCATCTCTGTGGGTCTGTCCTGCTGGTGGGACAGGACATACCCGGCGATGTTGGTGGTCTGAGACATTGTCTGTAAGCTATAATTCGGTGAGTATGACTATGTCAGGCTGTTGCTTGACTAGTCTGTGGAACAGCTCTCCCAACTTTGGCACAAACCCCCAGATGTTAGTTAGGAGGACTTTGAAGAGTCAACAAGGCAGGGTTTGCCGATATCGGTGCCTAAGTCAATGCCGAGTAGTCCGTCCGGTTTCATTCCTTATTGACTTCTTAGCGGTTAGATACAACTGGCTTGCTAGGCTATTTCAGAGGTCAGTTAAGAGTCAACCACATTGCTGTGAGTCTGGAGTCACAGACCAGGTAAGGACAGCAGATTTCCTTCCCTAAAGGGCAGTAGCGAACCATCTGGGGTTTTATAACAATCGACAGTGGTTTTATGGCCATCATTAGACTAGCTTTTAATTCCAGATTTGTATTAATTGATTTCAAATTCCAACTTCTGTCGTGATGGGATTTGAACCCATGCCCCCAGTGCAATACCCTGGGTCTCTGGGTTACTAGTCTAGCAACAATACTACTACGCCACCACCTCCCCAGTTTTTTCAGTCTTCATTGGTTGTGAAATGCTTCGGACTGTTCTGTGTTGTGATGGGCACTAAATAAATGCAGGTTATTTCCCTGGTTAGACACGTGAATGATCCTAGGGACTGAATGGCCTATTCCTGTTTCTATGGGTCCTGTATTCAGATGGTGGCATCTCTTCACAAGAGTACTTTCTTAAAGCACAATAGTCAGTGCTATTTGTTTTTTTGTAATCATTTATAGAATCATAGAAACTTACAGCACTGAAGGAGGCTATTCGACCCATCATGCCTGTGCTGGCTCTCTCAGTCCCATATCCCCACTTTTTCTCCGTAACCTTATGAGTTCCTAATCCTCAAATACTTGTCCAACTCCCTTTTAAAATTATTTACGGAATCAGCTTCCACCACCTTTTCAGGTGGAGAGTTCCAGATCCTGACAGCTCTGTGTGAAACGATTTCTACTCATCTCCCCTCTAGGAGTATTATTTAAATAAAGCCTTATCAAATGAATTTCGCAATATGAATTGATTCTAATACAAATCTGTATTTCCTAAGGAGTTAAAATAACAACACCCAGAACCAAACTTTACATTAATCCCTGAGTTGGGAAATGCACTGTTTATCATTCCAATATTTCACCTGTTTACTGTACTCTCCCATGTGTCTTTTGGAGGTTTTTTTAAAAAGCTGCTGTTTTTATTTGCTTTTTTTCTCACTTCCTGCCCTTTCTTGAGATTCTCTGCACCACACCCAGCTCAGTGGATGAACTGCTAACTAGTCTTAATGAATATTGCTTTGAGACTAGCACTGTGTGAGAGTGGGTAGCTTGATTCTTCCTCATTACAGTTCCCCTACCTACCCTGTGGTGAAGTCTTCAATCATCACCCCACCCATTCCACATACCCTCAACAGTCCCCGCACTGCCCACCCCACCACCACCCCCCCACCCCGCCCACTCCTCCTGTCCAATGCAACTCAGTCAAGATGAGGAACTCAGTTGAGTATTGCAATCCTGAACCAGCATGCTACCAACCCATGATGCTGAAATTGCCTTGCTTGGGGTGTGTTGCCTTAAGAACTTACTCCTCTTAATTATTTATATTCCAGGGTTTATTTATTTTAATGAGTATCTCTGAAAGAAAATCTAAAATTCCATAAAGTTTTAATGCTAACTGGAACCCTCAGGTATTGCAATAAAGATGATTGCCTTGGTGTTACATTGAATTAAACATTTTACTTAAAACTTGGGTATGGATTTTTCCAGAGATCTGTTGCAAATAATGAGCCTTAAAGGATCATAAGACAGACTGATTATCCTGTTAAATGACTCTGAGCTGTTGGAGAAATAGGCAAGATAAATTCATTCTTTACCTATGCAAAACTAAAATTCACTGTATTTATCACTACTCCGTATTCATCGCATTACTTATAAAACCTAAACTGCTGCTAGCCTTTTCACTAATAGCTTTATCTACCTGCAGTCACATTTACTAAGAATTAAGGGGTCGGAATTTAATCTGCTCCAAAATCAATTGGGAGTGCAGAATGCACAATATCACATCAGCCTTGCATTATATTCATTGACCTTGATAGAAGTGAATATAAGGTGGAATGTATTACGGGAAGCCTAAAGCCCAAGATGAATTTCTTGAACCACTCAGCCCTCAGTTTTGGCTGCAGTTCTGTTCCTCCGATATCCTCTAGATCCTTCAAAAATCAGAAAGCTCAGTGTAACTATAACTTCATTGTCCATCACCACTGGCAGTTTCATTGAACAATGCATCTAATGGCAATTACAACTGCCCTTGTGAAACCCTGTATTAGGGGCGCCAGGACATGCAGTTCAATATAGCAAGACAACCAGAGGGCTAATATCAGTTTGAGTGGATTTAATTATTGGTTGAAACAAATTAGAAGTTCCTGTAGGTAGATTAGCCCTGAAGCCTAATTGACTGTGAAGACACAGCTGCATAAAGGGCTAAAAAGAATATCAGGATCAAAGCTTAAGTGAGAGCTGAGCAGCAGGCAAATAAAAGGCCTTTGAAGAAGCACTAGACTGTACAGATGAAAGCTATTGGTACTGTGGGACAATTGGATTGGTAAGTCTCGGTGTTACTTTTATTTTCAAAATTGTTGATTTCCCCCCACCCCCCCCCGTATTTCGTTAATACAAATGCTATTTTTAGCGAGTTATAGTTGAGTGGTGGAACCAATCCCAAGATCTTGGGTTCTTTTCAGAGATTTGATTGGCTGCTTTTTTTGATGACTATTGATTATTCATTGGGTATGTTTTACTGAGAGGTTTTTTAAAATAAAAGCTCAAAGAACCAAAACATCAAAAGTCACAATGGAGTGTGGCAGGTTAGTGCTTGGCAAGGAACCAGTCTGGATGGCAATGTCAACTGCCAGCTAAGAATTGTAGGTGAGACAGCAATTGAACTGGGCGCTGAATCGAGATCCTTATACAGTTTTTGTAAAGAATTTCATCATTCTTTTTTATTCATTTTTTCTCACTTTTCCTTTATCTCCCCCTCATTCCTCCACGTAGAACATAAGAAATAGGAGCAGGGGTAGGCCATGCAGCCCCTTGAGCCTTCTCTGCCATTCAGTAAGATCATGGCTGATCTTGTACATTAACTCCACTTGCCTGCCCAATCCCCATATCCCTTGATTCCCTTTGTATCCAAAGATCTATCAATCTGAGCCTTGAATACACTCAACAATTGAGCATCTAGAGCCCTCTGGAGTAGCGGATGCCAAGATTCACAATGCTCTGAGTGAAGAAATTTTCCCTTTATCTCAGTCCTAAATGGCTGACCCCTCATCCTCAGACTGTGACCCCTCATTCTAGGCGCTCCAACCAAGGGAATCAGCCTCTCAGCCACTAAGCTGCCAAGCCCGCCAAGATCTTTGGTAAGAGTGAAGCAGTCCAAAATATGAAATTCCCTCAATACTGCTTCTGGCCTGGCTGCAAGGATATGTGATTGGACATTCACAGACAGGGGCCATTCCAACCGATTTATTCTCCCTTTTTATAATTGTGATAGTGAATGAAGAGATATAATGTTTGTCATGAGGTAAACTGGACTTTCCAGTTTTGATGTAGGTGACTATGAGGTGACCTTAGTGTAGTATGTAAGATGGCAAACGGTGTCTTAAAATTTAGATGTAGAATACCAGGTTAAACCATGAGAATAGGACAAGGAAAGACAGAGTCAAACTAATAACTGGGAAATTTAGTACTGAAGTGATGAACACACACAAGCAGCTTCTGGGTAGAATTTGTGACCAGAGTGCAAGCTGCATCTAAGAAACAGTTGGATTCCGTGATGGGGGACTGTGGAGTGTATCTGACAGATAAGGTAAAATGGATAAAATGACCCTTGTGTGTATGCATTGTGATTTGGGATCCTGCAACTCACAGGTTTCTGACCCTGCTCCCTAATGAGTCAAACAGACACATTTCTTTTCTTGGGATGTGGGTAACACTGACAAGGCAGCATTTACTAGAGGCACATCATCCACAGTCAACCAAAGTGCAAGATCTTGTCAAACAGATTCCCTCATCCCCAGTTGCTCCGAAGGTATTCAGAATCAATTTCTCCATTACTAGATTTTTACCAATTTGTCGTGAATGTGATTTGAGCTCACAACCTGTCCATTGCTAGTCCAATACCATGACCTTATCATTTTGGGACACTCTTATCCTGCTCTGGCTTGGTGCTTTCTAATGGTGCTTAGTCTGATAGTGTATAATTGGTCTACCACATTGTGGTAGTTATTACTCACTTACAGCATCTGCTAAACTGATGAGTAATGGCAACAGATTTCTTTGAAGTAAGACAAGGAGCTGATTGTCAATGTTGAACATGGTTTTTATCCTTGCTGGCCAATGTAGACTAAACTGGTGTATGTTTTTGAGGAGGAACTTTACTTCTTCTAAGGTGAAAGTGTAAACACCACTATCACTGAAGCATTAAAACAATAAATAGACACAAAATAGACAAATGTGTTTAAGGATAGACAGTCATATGGATAGGAAGTATAAATGAGCACGTGGGAACATATGAAAGAATTTTATGTCAAGGAACAAAAGAGAGACTGTTTTCCCTCACATCCAGTTAGCATCTGTGCTATGTTTAAAGTTATTCAATATCAGAGATTATTTTAACAACACCTATGCACTAATCTGACATAAATACAATTGGTGAAGAATTGTCAAAATCCGTAGTGTGTAACAACTAACCATCTTCTTCATGTTTAGAACATGTAGTTAGTATTTAATGGAAAATAAACTTTGAGAGACACTGCACAGTGAATTCCATTCAATGAAATTCAGTTGTTAAGACTGGGGAAATCAGTAGTCAGCAATTGGATCTGAAGACACAGATGGAGTCATCAGTACGCAAGATTAAGCATTTTGTTGTGTTTGTTGACGTTACTTCGTTTTCAAAGCTAGCATGAGTCTGCAAGTTACACAGTCCGTCACTTTTAATTCCAGCTCGAAGAATATGCCCCATATTTGACCCCTACTAGTACCAGCTCACAGCTGTGTTTTTGCCCTCAGTGCCAATGCTTTTTATTTTGTTCATATGCACTCCTACCCCTGAACTTCTTCAGGCATTGGCCTCCTGCTGTACCTCCCGTGAGATGTCAGATTGGAGGCACAAATCTCCACAGACAACTGAAGTACTCGATCTTGTTAAGATCCCAAGGAAAGAGTTGTTGACCTTCCTCAAGAAAGTTGGATGTCATCAAAAGGGGCATTGTTCTCTTCCTTAGGGGCATTACCTTCTACAGCAAGACAATGATCAAGCCACTGCAAGTACAATAACATATTAAAAATTCAGTGGTGCAGTTTCCAGGGCTGAGAAGACCAGGTCAGTTATTCCTTGTGTTGCCCAGTTACCACTACTGAGCTGCAAACTCTCTTTGATTATAAAACCAGGCTTCCTTGGTCTAGCTCCAGTGACACTGCAGTGCAGTATTGACAGAATGCTACACTGTCAGAAGTGCTGTCTTTCAGACGAGACCTTTAACTGAGGCCCTGATTGCTCTCTTAGCTGTATGTAAAAGATTCCAATGCACTACTTCAATGAGATGGAGCAGTGGAATTCTCCCCAGAGTCCTGGTCAATATTTATCCCCGTATTAACAGCACTAAAACAGATTATCTGGTTATCATCACACTGCTGTTTGTGGGATCTTGCTGTGCGTAAGTTGGCTGTTGTGCTTCTGACATTACAACGGTGACCACACTTCAATAGTACTTCGTTGGCTGTAAAATGTTCTGAGATTGTGCAAGGCGCTATATAAGTGAAAGTCTTACTTCTTGCTCTTTCATTAATTAAACTTGTAACCTGTGCCAAGAAAAAAAATCAAGTAGCCAAGCTACCTGGAATGAAAATCCTCGAGGCCTCAAAGCTACTAATCACCACTGACAACTTTGATATTGTCCAGATCCCATATCTATAAAGTGAAAGAAATTTCTGATACTCTTTGACAAGCTGCAGAGAAAACCTACCTTTTGCTTCTGTACCGAAAAGTGTCAAATGTCATGGAGACGCTTCACTGGGTGAGGCTGGCCTGGTTGGTGATCAAGATCATCCTAAATAAAATTAAGATGTGAGAAGCAACACAGACCAGCATGTAAGCCTGAGCTTCATATTTCTGTAAGAAGTCCAAGAAGTTACTGTGCATCAATCCAAGGTATCAGTGCACTTGCTGCTATCAATCCCTTGAATTGTACATCTCATGCCATTGGCAAACCTTCACACACTCCAAACAAAATCATCTGCAGAAGCTTTGTCCCTGCAGAAGTTACTAAACCTGAAACATTGCAGATGCATGCTCTCCAGCCAGGGAATACTCTGCGAGTTGTCAATTGGTACTACAACGAGAACATCAATTCATGTTGTGCCTTTAATGTAGACAGAGCTCCCTAAGGCACTTCAGAGACACAAGGAGAATGAGTGCCAAATTGACTGCCGTATTTCCTACATTACAAGGGCGACTACACTTCAAAAAGTACTTCATTGGCTGTAAAGTGCTTTGGGACGTCCTGAGGTCATGTTATATAAATGCAAGTTCTTTCTTTACGACTGCCTCGGGTATATGTTGGAAAACTACTTTAGAAAACATTATGGGGTAAATATTCATCTCTAAGTCTCCCAATGCAGAGCTTTGTGAATTCTCTACGAATATGTGAACAGGAGAGGGCCATTAGGCCCTTCAAGCCTGATCCACCATTTAATTAGATCTTGGCTGATCTATAGCTTAACTCCATTTACCTGCCTGGGTTTCATAATCCTTAATACCCTTGCCTCATAAAAAACTATCAATCTCAGTTTTGAAATTTTTAATTGGCGCCTCCCCACCACCGCCCCCACCCAAAAAGAAAGTCTCAACAGCTACTTTGGGGGAGAGAGTTCCTGATTTTCATTATCCTTTTGTGTGAAGAAATGTTTCCTGACATTACCTGAAAGGCCTCGTTCTAATTTTAAAGTCACAACCCCGTGTTCTGGACTCCATCATCAGAGGAAATAGTTTCTACCTATACTATCAAATACTTTACATATCTTAAACATCTCAAGTAGATCGCCCATTAATCTTCCATACTCAGGGGAATAAAAGGCCATTCTATGCAACTTTTTCTCATATTTTAATGCTTTTTGCCCTGGTGGCATTCTGGTGAATCTGTGCTACACCCCCACCAAGGCCAATATATCCTTCCTGACCTGCAGTGCACAGAACTGAATTCCGGTGGGCATCTAATCCAGCTTAATATAATTGTAACATCAGTGTGTGCCCAACTGGTTGCCCATGAATTTCCCACCAAAAATTTCCAAAATGTGCTCCCGGATTGGAGCTTTGCACCAGCAGCACTGACAAACATTTACCCCATTTCTAAATATTTGTTCAACAGATGAAAGCATCCCAATTGCTGTCAATAATTTTGTGGTGAGTTCCAAGACAGATTGAAAAATACTTTGCTGTTCAGTCGTGGATTCCAGCACCTCCTGCTCCTCTTTTCAGATGAACAATGAGGAGTATTTGGAGCGTAGAATGAGTTCCAATATATTAAGTTTCCATAACTTATCTCAAAATACCAGAGGGGGTTGCTCCAATATAAAAATTTAAGCAAAATAGTCAACTTTTGCTTAGAATCTCTTCCTTAAAATTAGCTATGGGGGATATTTCGAATGAGTAATCAAGGTTTAAGGCTGGAGTATTTTAACATGAAGGAGAAAATGAGAAAAAAACAGTGGTATTTGTTCCTAAAAGAGGTAAGTTTGGGCCTTATTCAAGAGGATTCTCTAGTACAAATACTTCTTGAAGAGGATTTGTCTTTAGCCCTCAACCGGGAAGTCCAAGCATTGCAGCTACAGTCTGCCTTGGGTTACAATATTAAGCGTCTGATTCTTTACTGCAGGCAGTCATGGATCTGTACAGGGTAGGGTTGCTAACGATGGTTGGACAAACTCCTAGAAGTGTCATCAGATGACTTCTGACCTCCAACTGCCCCACCACCACATTCCTGCCATTGTTGATCACATATCCATTGTCTTAATGCACCGTCATCCTATGCCCATTGGAAAGCAAATAGACTCTTCATTACTCAATTCTTAACTGTTGGTCAACAGGCTTTTCTCCTGTGTCCAATATTTCAGTATTTCTATATCTTGAATATTGCTGAAAAAAGAGACATGCTGTTGAAGCTTTTCTTCTTCCACTCATCGGGACAGACACAAGAATGCCAAATTTCAAAGGGAGCAACAGTTTATACTGCATGAGAAAAGGGTGCCGATTGGTTGGCAAGTCGACTCTGGTCAAGGCATTGCCATGGAGAATGCACCAGGGAACTGCTGTCCCCCCACTCTTTGTTCAATTCAAAAAGGGCGCAATGCCTGGCCATGTGCCTTTCCCTGCAGAGGACATATATGAATATATGTAGCTTCTTGCAAGCGTAAGTGAGCCACTTTGCGAGACTGACAATAATCTTAAAGTGGCTGTTAGTGTAATTCTTAGCACACTCAGGATTGTTCAGTAAGTGCTGTCCAATCACAGAATCACCATTGCGTTCTGAGTTTTGCAAGTACAAGCTAGTTGAGTACAGCAGTACTCTGCCTATCGAAGGGATACGGTCTGCCAGTCGTTGGGACGTATGGCCCACGTACCTGGCATTGCATCGGCACTGGAATTCATATCTATATTTATATCTAATAATCAAAAGAGTTCAAAGAAATTAATTAAACAAATCACTATTCTTTTTAATGGCCCTGAAGTTTTCTCTCCTGGGTTGCCTGTGGTAGTGTCCTGAAGATTAATCTTGAATGCCTGGAGGTTCCAGGGCAATCCTGGAGTGTTAGCAACCCCAGTACAGGGCAGTGCAGAACCAACTTCAAGTTATACTGCAGCTTGTGCAATACTATCTGCTATGAAAGGAAAGGAGCTTTGTGTACATGTCCTGGGACGTGAAACACTCTGCACAGTTTGCAGCCATCCAAAGCTGTTTCACAATGACGTAACTTGTTGTGCAACTGAACTATGAGAGAACTTTACTGTAGATTGAAGGAAACATAAAGATAAACTGTCGCTGCAGGATACTGGAATATAAATATTTTGTTTTATAATGAAAACACCTAGTGGTTTGGAGGAACTGTTGCAAACCTCTCTATTTAATCTTGCTTTTGAAATGATGCCCTGATTTTGGCTGGGACGTGTTTTGTCAGCAGGGAATGGGGAGGAGTTTTAGCTGGAAGTTCAGGTTGCCACATACGTTATGCAGTTTTAACATCACAGCATGCATCTTTTTTTTTAAACTGCAGCAGGTTCCCCGCCCAGACGTCAGTCTGATTGACAGGCTTGTCGGGAGGGGAACACTCTGGGGGAAGCCGCAGCCCAGGAGCAGGTAGGGAGCCTGCAGCTGGGTTAGTGTTAGCAGGGGTGGGGAGGGGTAGGTTGCCAATCGCAGTTGGGGAGGGTGGGTTCTGATACTGGGGCTGCAGGAGGGGTGGATTGTAGATCATGGTTGGGTTGGTCTGATTGCAGGAGGGGGGGGGT
This sequence comes from Heterodontus francisci, assembly GCF_036365525.1. Classification (NCBI taxonomy): domain Eukaryota; kingdom Metazoa; phylum Chordata; class Chondrichthyes; order Heterodontiformes; family Heterodontidae; genus Heterodontus; species Heterodontus francisci. The sequence goes on from NC_090385.1 coordinate 15,314,825, forward strand.
GTTCTAATTGCAGAAGGGGTGTGGTCTGATTGCAGAGTGGATGCTCTGATCACAGGGGAAGTGCTGAGTGGTCTGATAGCTGGTGTGGGAGGGCTTTGCATCTGTGAAGGTGAGGGGCAGTGGTCTAATGGTGGGCTAGGAAGAAACACTCGTGTTCCTCTTGACCTCTAAAAGCACTTACCTTAAGCCATGGCTCAGTTGGTAGTACACCTACCCCTGAGCTACAAGGTTCTGAGATCAAGTCCCACTTCAGCACAAATATCCAGGGTGACACTCCACTGCAATACTGTGGGAGTGCTGCATTGTCAGGGGTGCTGTCTTTTGGATGAGTCATTAAATTGAGGCCCCATCTGCTGTTTGGCTGCATGTAAAAGATCATGGCACTATTTTGAAGAGAGCAGGGGAATTATCCCCAGTGTCCTGGCCAATATTTATCCCTCAATCAACATCACAAAAGAACAGATTAACTGGTCATTATCACATTGCTATTTGTGGGAGTTTGCTGTGTGTTAATTAGCTGTCATGGTTCCTACATGCAGTGACCATACTTCCAAAGTTCTCCATTGGCTGTAAAGCACTTTGAGACATCTGGTGGTCATGAAAGCAGTATATAAATGCAAGTCTTTTCTTTTTACCTCTTCCATGAAACAGTCCACACCTCCATGTAGCTGCTGGGTTTCCTGAGGCCTGGGATACTCAGAGGTCCAACGTTCAAACTGAATGACAGGTTAAATCTGAGGCATACAGCTTCTTTATCACATTTAACTGACCAACCTGCCTTCTGGGTGTGGATTAGTTGCCTCCCTCCTCCACATTCCTCCCTCCTACTTTCAAACGGGAAGTGGGTGGATTAGGGGTCAGGTTTTTATAATTTTCACATCTCACCTGTGTTTTGGTGTTAAAATCCCCCAACCCAACCCAATGGGTGGAATTTTATGCTCTCTCCTGCGGTGGGTTTAAAGGTGGGGAGAGCGCAAAATCGGGTGGGATGGTGGCGGGGAGCGGGGGGGGTGGGGGGGGGGGGGTGGGGGGGGATCCCCGCCTCCATCGAAATTTAGTCCGGGGTGGGAAGGCCTGTGAACGGCCTTCTCGTACCCCTGCCAATTGAGGCCCTTAACTGGGGAATTAACCCCTAATGAAGGGCCTCTTGGAGTCATAGAGTCATAGAGTTATATAGCACAGAAACAGGCCCTTCGGCCCATCGTATCTGTACCAGCTGTCAAGCACCTATCTATTCTAATCCTATTTTCCGGCACTTGGCCCATCGCCTTATATGCTATGGCTTTTTAAATGCCCATCTAAATACTTCTTCAATGTTGTGAAGGTTCCTGCCTCTACCACTTCTTCAGGCAGTGTGTTCCAGATTCCAACCACTCTCTGGGTGAAAAGATTTATCCTCAAATCCTCTCTAAACCTCGTACCCCTTACCTTAAATCTATTGACACCTCCACTAAGGGAAAAAGTTTCTTCCTATCTACCCTATCAATGCCCCTCATAATTTTGTATACCTCAATCAGATCCCCCCTCAGCCTTCTCTCCCTGCCGCAGCCGCAATTACCCGTGTGGTGGGCGGACCTGGCACTGCGTGGGAAGAATGGCACGAAAAACCGCGCGGGCTGCTTCCCAGCTCCAGGGCATCCCTCATTCAAAGGCACTTAGTGCCTGAAGGAGGGACCTGATGTCTGGAAAGGAGAGGCTCGCTGAGGGCCACCCCTCTAACCTTGCAGCTGAGCCTCCTTCCCCCCCCCCAACCCTGCGACCCCCCCCCCTCCCGCAAGACCACCCCCTCCCCCTGCTCTGACCTACCTTAAGCCTGGTTCCAGCATTGCTACTCGGTGTCTGGTCGCTGCAGCTACAACAGCAGCCACTGCCTCCGTGGTGGCGCTGCAGCTGCTGTCCTCTGATTGGCCGGCAGCTCTGCAAGGCCGGGATGTTTGGCAACAAGGTCCTAAATCCAATGGAAGGCCCACCGCTGTCCAGTTAAGTGCCTGAATGGCGCTAAATTCGGCGGGCCCTCCGGAAAAGAGGCGTTGCGGGGATCTCAGCTTCGGTTTCTGCTGAAGTTGAGACCCCTGCCGCCAACACGAAATTCCCCCAATGTCTCTGAAAAAGGGGTGACGTTAAACCTATTCAAGCACAGATTTCTTGCAGGTATTTGTGCAAGGATCAAAAACGAGCAGTTGTACAACCAATTCAGTTGTTTAGTAGTTGGAGTACAGTTAAAGGTCCTAAGAATACATATCCATACACAAATCACAAATGGAGGAATGAACTCACGACTTGCTAGCGCTAACAAGCATCTTCTGGTTTTCAAAGTTAACCGCTGTAGCAGTACGTATGGAAAAATAAAAGCATTGTTATGCTTTATACAGAAAATGTAGCAATTTGAAGATTGCAGCTTAGGAATGCTGCATATGTTAACCTCTAAAACATGCTTCCCTGGGAATTTTTATTTCCTCTTAACGTTATTTAAAAAAAAATTCTTAAACATTTGCTGTAGGAGACCGAGCAACTCTTCAGTGGAATGTTGGTATTTGAATTTGGCTGCACTTTATTGGCCACCTCTCACCAGCTTGTCGATCAAGTACCTCTTCTGGAGCCAAGTATGGGCCCAGAATTTGCTGGAGTGGGGCATCTCACAGTAAGCACCTTGAACTCAATTTTCTTTCTCACCTCTCGGCTCCAGTTAATTGCTGAAAATTGCCTCCAATTGCAGGACATGCGGCTGATAATGGCGCAGTGAGGGCAACGGGGCATCTGGGTATGATGGGAGCAACATGGTATCTCCTTAACCGGTGAAATTTAAAGTAACAGAGCAAATAACAGAGAAAAAAATATGATGAATTAGAGTCAAATTAGAGACAGAAAGAGAAATGGAGTGAAGGCAAGAAAGACTGGATTAAGAGAGAAAGAAGAAAATAGAGATACAACAGAAAAATAAGAAAAAAATGTTAAATTTAAGAAAATATCGAACAATTTACTACCTGTAGGAGTGAGACGCCACAGTTGAGCCTTTTTTGGACCTTCAAGATTGAGTGACATGTCAGGACCATAAATCATCACATTAACATCATCCTTGTGCTTTGAAATAGCAGCCCTACCTTTCTGCGACAAGTTTAATGTCTATTTAGGGTGCACATCCAACAACTCCATGTCATAGGGACAGGGGGAAGGGCAGTGAAACAGGGACCATCCCATTAGGAAGCACTTTCAGTCTGGAGCGCTGTCAGTGGTTGCCATGGAGAGTTTATACCCATCATCCCAGCTGAATTAGGAAGTTTAGTCATGGGTAGCAATAGTGAATGTCTCAAGAAGGGGAACGTGGAGTAACATATGTGGGTAGATTCTAAGACCAGTGAATTTCTGCATCGAAACAGATGAAAGGCTTATAAAGTTTTTGGAATGGTTTCCTGGAACTGACCAATTAATTATGTGCAGATGTATACTCTCAAGCTTACTCTAACTGCAATAATGTTAGAAACTTACTCGTACACTGTATCTTAACATAGCAAGCAATTTTCAAATTTCATCTGATATTAGAACATTAATTCAGCAGCTGCCACATCCAATACATTTGAAAACGATTTTCTTGTTCTCTGTTCCAGTGTAGCTTATTTGCCCAGAAATATAAGGGGGAGTTTTACCAGGCCCTTGGAGGCGGTTTTGAAGGCAGCGGGATAGGGAGTGGGGACAGGGGCGAGGAAAATTAGAAAAAATATTGAGCAGGAATGCTGACATGTACCCACCGCTGCCCAATTTTCCTGGAGGTGGCATCTATGCACTGATGGCAACCCACCCAGCAGTGGCAGGAATCCATTTAGGTTGTTAATGAAGAAATTAGCAGACATTTTCTGAGGGCAATGGAATTTTACTGGCGATGCACAGGACCCACACAGTGTCTGGAGCTCATCAACTCGGGGGAGGTGAGTGCACACCGGGAGGTCAGAGTACCATGAAAATAATATGCATTCTGCACGTTAAGGGCTGAATTTAATGGTTCTCCCAAAGGCGGGCTAGGAGGTGGGGTTGCCCATAGAATTGCAATGGGAGGCGGGGGTGGGGGCGGTGGTGGGGGGGCAGAGAATCCATCGCCTTCCTGTTGCACCGCAATGAAGTCGGGAACAGGAAAGGCTGAAGCTAGCTTTCCTGCCCAGAGGCCAATTGAGGCCCTTAAGAGGCCAATTATCAGCCTCTGCCATGCGGGGAGCATGCCCAGTAAAATGAGGTGCCCTCCCTGTGGGCTTTGGGGAGTGCTGTCCTCCATGGGCAATCTGTGGCCCATGGAGGTCCCCCAGTGGAAAAGCACTCATCTCCTTGACCTGCCCCTCCCCCCCACCCCACCTCCCAGCACTCCATGCCCATTCTCCCTCCTCCCATTGCTGGGGTCTGCCAGACTGGCCAAGGCGACGCTGCCTCACTCACTTGAGGTCCTAGTCTCCAGCGCTGGACCTGGGCCCAAGGCCTCCTGTAGTACCATCAGTGGCTACCGCTCCCGTTGTGTTGCCAATATTGATGAGCTGCTGGCCCTGTGATTGGGGCCATCTTTAAAGCGACGGGGATCCCGGTGCTGGGCTGTTAATTGCCCGAGTGCCGTTAAAGAGACTGGGGGTTGGGGGGGTGGGGTGCTCTGAATGGGCAAAACAGGGTTCCCACCAACTTTCGGCCAAAAGCCCCACTGGCTCCACTAAATCCAGCCCTAAAGGCACAAATCAGCAAACCTGAGGTCATCTGCAGGCAAAAGCTTGCAATTACTTGAGTAGCTCCTGGACACTGATGTTACAACTAGTGCTGGGGCGGAGGAAGGGGCTGCTGGTTCCTCCAGCCTTTCACACCTCCATTTCATCCCACCCTCTCTCATCCCTCTGGACTACAGACACGGTGAAGCTTCTGGCCGCTCTTGCAATCACGAGCTGAATCGCCCTGCCTCCTCCTCAACCCACCCGCCATCCCTAATTGGACGACGATCCCAGAGGCGCCCTCTTAATTGGATGTCTCCCAGAAGATTGTACTGGCAGTCGTGTTGCTGTGGCGATCAGGTTTGCAACCCAAAGATGGTCCCAACGTCCAGAAAAAAAGCCTAAGGTGGAAAAATTCAGCCCATAATTTTTTTTAGTCGCATTTAACTCAAATAATTGAATAATTGTTATCTTGATTGTTGTACCATTACTACAGGGGTGTACAACCTGCAGCCAGGGTTGCATGCAGTCCCTGAGCCCTATGTGACCCTCAGACCTCAGGTGTTTCAATCTTACTAGAGCTTTTATTTCATATTTGCTAGTTTGTCTTTTTCTTTTGGGCCTCCTTATCTCGAGAGACAATGGATACGCGCCTGGAGGTGGTCAGTGGTTTGTGAAGCAGCGCCTGGAGTGGCTATAAAGGCCAATTCTGGAGTGACAGGCTCTTCCACAGGTGCTGCAGAGAAATTTGTTTGATGGGGCTGTTGCACAGTTGGCTCGAGATAAGGAGGCCCAAAAGAAGTTTGTCTCATGTTAATTTTGTGGGCCTGGAAGTTTGGAAAGGGCTGCGTAGAACTTTGCTGCCTTTTCTTCAATAACAACAACTTGCATTCTAATAAATTTCTTCTGCACTGTCTCCAAAGCTTTCATGTCCTTCCTAAAGTGTGGTGCCCAGAAATGGATGCAATATTTCAGAAGCCTCAGTTTAAATCAAAAAAGGCAGTATATGGATGTCTTAGCAGCAGGCAAGTAACCCAGGTTTCCATCGGATGGATAAGGTTAAATCCCTTCCCAAACTTTAAACATGATCCCCCATGCTCCAAGGTGGCACATCTATACAACCCACAGACAGACCCTTGTCATTATTACATCCAGTATTTCCCGGGGTCACACAGTAATACATTTGGCTATATCACTTCAGCGTGAGTTATCCATTTATCCCAATGCATTTGTGCTAATTGAGAGTCATTTCACTCTTGATTTGGGAGAAGGTGTGAACATTTGACAAAAAACAACCTTGAATATTTGTGAGCCTAAACAGTCAAGTCCCAACAGATTTATCACATTTGCTAAGAGTGCTAAGCATAATCACATGTTCTGCCTCATGAATACGTTTCAGCTTCCAAATAGCAAAGGTGGCTTTCTTAAGCAAATGGGAAGCAGGGGAAACATACAAGTTCCAAGTTGTTGGATGTTAGCTCTACAAAATAATGAGGAATTCTTCATTTTAAGGGGTGGCAGCAATAATATTCAGCACTGCTTGAACTGCATCTCCTGCCGGACAATCTCCGAATGGCAATGGTGAAAAAGTCTGAAGGCCAGCACAATATCCTATTTCCAAATCTCAACACTGCAGGAGAAATCATCTTGCTGACACAATAGGAAACTCTTATTCATGGTGCATCCTTATTTACCTATGGAGCAGACTCTGTGAAGATTCACGTGAATCTTTGCTTTTGTATTTGCCACTGCCATTGACTTCAAGCAGAGGCAGAATTTTATGTCTGATGCAGGGGAATAGAGATAAGCCTCGATACTCAGGCAATCTCTTGAGACTCCTCTCTTTGCCGAACAAATGGAGGAAAATTGAAGAAATAAGGAGCAAATAGCTGATTAGAGAACAGATAACGGTTGGTGTTGATTGAGTTCTCATGAAGTAGGCCACTTGCAAGGGCAAAAAATGGGATTTAACCTATAAGATGCTCCCTCAAGTCAAAAATAATGCACCACACTAATAATTTGATTTGATTCCCTTTTGCTCCTGGATTTTAAATTTTCTACAGTGTGCATATATTCAGATGTATGGTGTGTAGACTCTCCTTCCCTCCCCCACCAAGCTAATCTTCAGAAGATTCATTATTGCTCCAAATATGGCCAGTTATTCAAGCCTTTGCAAGGGAGCAATTCCCAGTGACTGATGAAACCTGCACAGTTTGGGGACTATAAATGGCTTGCACATTTCTATAAATACTTTATCAATGAGTTTATTGAAGAATTTCACTGGATCTTACTTGCGTATTGATCAGCTGCCTGCAATACTTTTTGACCCTGTGTGCTCACTTTGCCATATTGGACGAGCTGAGACCAATTTGTTTCCTGTCCAGTCTGTGTGGTTCTAATACAGAGCCGCATCCATTCATTGTGCATATAGCGAAATCACTTCCATGCACAACTGATAATTTTCTCTCCATTCATGGATAAAGTCTTGGGTTATGTGCACGTAATTTCCCAAAAATGCTTTGGGCAAGAGGGGCTCTGCGACAGGAGAATGTAAGCAGAAACATAGCCTGATACTTATTCCTATTCCTGAGAGATGGGTACCTTTTTTTGAAGGTGGCTACTGCTTCTCAGTTCGGGGCACTGCTGTCTGGTGATCGGTCAGCCTTCTGATTTCAGTGTTGGTGGAAAATGGCTGTGCTGCATGAAGTGCTAACCCTGAAGTTATGCTGTGGAAAGTATTATATGATCCATAATATGTTTGTCTGAAATTATTTTCTCTGCTATTTTAGCTGTTGCCATCTTTTTTGGGTTCAATGGTGTCAGTCACTCCCATAAGCAGCTGAGCGCCTTTCATGGGATATGATTCACACTGTCTTCTATGTGCTAAGAAGGCAGCATATCCCGGAGGTGCAACAATAGTGAGCTGAATCAGATAGTCATGTCTTCTTCACATGTGCTCCTTCAGTCAACACTTGCTGAGATCCAACCAGATACAAAATTAATAGGCTTCTTCATTTCACAATAAAGTAAAAGTCAAGGATGGGAGAGTTGTGAGGGGGCAGCCAGATTTGCTGAGGTGAAAAGATTAGAAATGCTGGAGAGCTATCTTGTTTAAGTCAAATAAGATGAAACACTGGTTTGGGTTTGCATGGCTGGTTCTTTATCTTATATTATGCAAAAATATATTGTATGTTATGGCTTAAGTGAAGATCTAAGTTGAGAAGCCAACAAGAACAACATTGGAGAACTCAATAAGGATTTCAACAACCAGTGGGGATGTGCAATGGGAGGAGGGGCGAGTAAGTAGATTTGGAGATATTTAGGATATGGGGCTTGAAAATCAGTTGTAGATGGAATAGAGTTCTGGAATTGTGTACAGCCTGAGCGAGCAATTGGGAAAGGGGATGGAGTTCGTGACAAGAGTAATAAGCCCATGACATATATCAGAAATTATTACTTTTGTGTGCCTGATGTTCAATTGAAGAAAATTCTGCCTGTTAAATTGACAGTGTCTATTGACACTAATGTGTCAGCCAATGAATTGTGGAGTGGGTGGGGGAGGGGCACGATTTAAGACAGGACTTACAGCAGTCTATCCCACAGAAAATAAACTCTATTTACTCAGCTAACAGTGTCTAAGAGTCTCCAAGAATTACAACAAACAGGACTCATGACTGAAACTGCAGCGAAGTCTCCCGATGAAAGCACGGTTACTTCTCCAGCAAAAAGCAGTGAGTGGAGGATAGTTATATAATACAGAATATGTGTAAAATCAATCCCATCACTTACAGCCATACTGTCTCCAAGCATGATTGATGGGGGGGAATTACCCAATTATCTCTTTTGTGGCCGAAAATAGTGGTGTCACGATATGCAGCCAAGCTGGGGGTGTGGGGGATGGGGGGAGGGGGGTGGGGGGTGGGGTGGTTGCCTTCAGTATATATAATCTATGACCATTGAGGGGTTAGAAACAACTTATTCACTTCAAGTTATTGTAACAAAAAACGTTTTCCAACCCAGAGTTTTCAGTACTGCAGGACTATGCAATTTAATATTGTCCTTTTTAATGAAACTATTACTTCTATTGGGAAATCTAATCACATTATGTATAATGGGGAACTGTACTTTATGAAATAACATTTATTTACCATAATACCAGTCACTGTATTTCAAAAGTAGTTCTTTAAATTGATAAGACACTATATAAATACAAATATTATTAATATGTCAGTAAAATACACAAGAATTTTTCCAGTCAGCTCACAGTTTGCAGTTTTTATTACAGGGACGTCATGTCAAGACTGGGCAACTGGCAGCCATTAAGGTCATGGACGTCACAGAGGTGAGTTTTTAATTTGCGGTTATCAGGATTATTTCTTAATGAACTTTCATATGTTTTTATTATACTAAAAAAAACAGTGTATTAGAGATCTAGTGCTCTGTATGTGCTTGGATGATATGTAAATAGGGAAGTGACAGTAATAATCCCTTATGATCTGCACTGAATATTTTAGTCTTTCGCATGTGTATTTCTTCAACCTGTCTCAAAGCAGACCAAGTTAACACGAGGTGAGGCAAGACTTGGTGAAAATCATTTATCCACTTTATTTCACAGTAGGGTGAGCCTGCAGAGCAGCAATAATAATCAGATTCACTTAATTACTTTGACATCACCTAATGATACAAAACCAAAAAACATGCCACTCTGTCCCACCTCAATGGGTCATCTTATTTGCATGAAACAAGAGGTTTTGTAACTGTCCTCCAGTGTTGGTAGCTACTTTGCCTATGTAAAGACCCTTTCAGTTTCCTCTTTAACAAATCCTGACAACTAACCTATGAGTCGTATTTCACTTCCTTCATTTTCCCACAGGAAGTTGGGGTTTGGTTTCTAAACCTGACCTTCCCCAACTCTCACCTAGATGAGGGATTGGCCAGAATAGCCACTCATTAAATCTATTCTTGTTCACCCTCCCGATAAATCTAGCTTCATACATAGCTCAGTAAGAAGGAACATTCGATCCCCCTATAGGGTTAAGGTTTGTTGACAGCACTGGGGATGAGATATCAACTCCCCTATTGTTTCCAGTTGCCCTGCATACAGTATCGATGTCTGACCTAATGCACATCCTGAAAATGCTTTCAGTCTGAGACCTTCCTTTTTGAACCTGTGCAAATGCATGTTGTTTTAAATCCCAACACGTAAATGTAACTCTTATCTCTCCGTGCTCAAAAGGAATCTCAAAACGTGACAATATGCTTATTCAAATGATTTCAGAATTGGTGCAGTCCGTTTGGTCGTGTTTCATTTGCCTACTAATAACGTGGATTTCTTCTCAGCTCCGTGTGTCATTGTGCTACCGTTGGAAATCATGGCTTTGAAAGTTTTGGTTTAATTAAAGAAAGGTTTAGTGTTATAACAGTTTTACATGGAAATTTACTTCAGGAACTCATGGATTACTGGCTGGGAATTCTCTAAAATGAAGGCTGCATTCCTTATCCTTAGAGGGACAGCCTTTTTGAAAAAGTTGACTGTCATTTCACTGCTGGCAAATATGCTAACTATAGTCATAGTTTCACTTAGCTGAGATGGCCAGCAATAAAATAATCCGAGCCCTAGTTAAATAAAAGCAAAATGATGCAGATGCTAGAAATCTGAAATAAAAACAGAAAGTGCTGGAAATACTCAGCAGGTCAGACAGCATCTGTGGAGGGAGAAGCAGAGTTAACGTTTCAGGTCTGTGACCTTTCATCAGAACTGACAAAGGTTAGAAAAAAATTATATTTTAAGAAAGTGAAGGCGTGGGGTTGGGGGGCGGTGGGGAAGAGAGCAAAAGGGAAGGTGTGTGATAGGACAGAGGGCAGGAGAGATTAAATAACAAAGCTGTCCTGGGACGAAGGAAAAGAACCTGTTAATGCTTGTAGTGAAGGACAAAGTATTAGTCCCGAGAGAGTGTAATGGCACAATATTGAGCAGCTCTGTCCACATGAAAAACAGGCCCATGGTTAAAAAAAATAAAAAAGAAAAATTTAAAAAAATATGTAAAAAAGGCCAGTCATGCTCTGAAGTTGTTGAACTCAAGGTTGAGTCCACAAGGCTGTAGAGTGCCTAATTGAAAGATCAGGTGCTGCTCCTCGAGTTTGTGTCAATGCTCACTGGAACACTACTTAGTTTGGTTTTCACTGTTGTTCAGTATATTCATTTCCATAGCACCTTTAATAACCTCAAAGCATCTTATAGCCAATGAGGTACTTTTGAAATGCAGCCTCTACTGTACTGAAGGAAACATGGCAGCTAATTTGCATGAAAGTCCTACAAACAGGAATGAGCTAAATGGGCAGATTTTGTTTTTTTTAAGCGTGTTGTTTGAGAGATACATGTTAGCCAGAACACTGGAAGATCTCCCCTGCTTTTCTCCAAATAATACCTAACTTAGGATATTTCAAATTCACCGAGGAGGGAATACAGAGCTTCTGTTTTGCATCTCATCCAAAAATAGCACCTCCAACAGTGCAGTACTGAAGGCCAGCCTAGATTATGTGCTCAAGTCTCTGGAGTGGGATTTGGACCCACAACTTTCTGATTCTGAGGTGAGAGTGCCACTCATTGAGCCAAAGCTGACACCTTGCAAGACAATCTCAACATTTTTCAATGGCCGAGAAATATGATAGATTTATCTATTTCATAGTGCACCAAACACAATCCCGTACTTGTTGAGAGATCTAATCCTAGTTTTCAAAATTCTGAAAGGTTTTGAAAGGTGATAGAGGGTAAGATTGTTTCCATTGATAGATTACTACTGAGGGCTTGGGGAGAGAGTCTGAAGATAATTTTAAAAATTACAATAAAAATATTATGACTGGAAGAATGAAAAGAGGAAGAATTTTTTGTGCAGAATATGGAATGCATTACCACAAGTGGCTACTGAATTGTGGACCATAACATTAAATAAAAGTGAATTGGATATATATTTGAAAATGCACAGCATAAAAGGATACAGAGAAAGGTACTAGAATTGGAATATATTGCTGGCTGGTGTGATAGGTGTTGACTCTCTGTATGCCTACAAGAGGGAGCTGGACTGCTTCTTGACTGAGACAGAGATTGTATCTCATAGCTCTTTAAATATAACACTTGTTCCACATGATTCCTGGGCTAGTTTTGAGCGGGGGGGGGGAGGGTCAGAGAGGAATTTTCCAGGATATCTGCTCCTTTATTGCCTCTCCCAAACATCTCAGTCCCTGGATGTCACTGCAGGAGTTCCTCAGGGCAGTGTCCTAGGCCCAATCACCTTCAGCTACTTCATCAATGGCCTTCCCTTCATTATAAGGTCAGAAGTGGGGATGCCGCTGATGATTGTATGATGTTCAGCACCATTCGCGACTCCTCAGATACTGAAGCAGCCCGTGACAGATATAGCAAGACCTGGACAACATACAGGCTTGGGCTGATAAGTGGCAAGCAATAGTCAAGTCACACAAGTGCCAGGCAATGATCATCTCCAATAAGAGAGAATCTAACCATCTCCCCTTGATATTCAACAGCATTACCATCGCTGTGTCCCCCACTATCAACATCCTTGGGGGTTACCAGTGACCAGAAACTTAACTGTACCAGCCACATAAATACTGTGGCTACAAGAGCAGCTTGGAGGTTAGGAATTCTGTGGCGACTAACTCACCTCATGACTCCTCAAAGCCTGTCCACCACCCACAAGGCACAAGTGAGGAGCCGCCCCAACAACACTCAAGAAGCTCGACACCATTCAGGACAAAGCAGCCCACTTGATTGGCACCCCATCCACCACCTTCAACATTCATTCCCTCCACCACCGACACACAGTGGCAGCAGTGTGTACCGTCTACAAGATGCCCTGCAGCAACTCACTAAGGCTCCTTCGACAGCACGTTCCAAACCCGTGACCTCTCCTACCTAGAAGGGCAAGGACAGCAGATACATGGGAACACCACCACCTGCAAGTTCCCCTTCAAGCCACACACCATCCTGACTTGGAACTATATCGCGTTCCTTCACTGTCACTGGGTCAGGATCCTGGAACTCCCTTCCTAACAACACTGAGTGTTTCCACACCATTTGGACTGCAGCGGTTCAAGAAGGCAGCTCACCACCACCTTCTCAAAGACAATTAGGGATGGGCAACAAATGCTGGATTTGTTCACATCCCGTGAAAAGAATTAAAATAAAACAATGAGATTACAATTGAGGGAGGCAGCGGTGTAGTGTGCTAATGTACTCATAACCCAGAGGCCCAAGCTAGTGCTCTGGGACATGGGTTTGAATCCCACCACGACAGATGGTGAAATTTGAATTCAATTAATAAATCTGGAATTAAAAAGCAAGTCTAATGGTGACCATGAAACCTTTGTCAACTGTTGTAAAAATCCATCTGGTTCACTAATGTCCTTTAGGGAAGGAAATCTGCTATCCTTACCCGGTCTGGCCTACATGTGACTCCAGACCCACAGCAATGTGTTTGACTCTTAAATGCCCTCTGAAATGATCCAACAAGCCATTCAATTCAAGGGCAATTGGGGATGGGCAATAAATGCTGGCTTAGCCAGTGACACCCACATCCCACGAACAAATAAAAAGAAGCATGGCTGCAGTGGGGTGGTGGGGTGGAGAGCTGGGGAGGGACAGGCAAGGGGATGGCAAGAAGTGTCTAGTCATGATGCTGCAGTCATCATGTGGTGAGGCAGGCGAGAAGGACTAACTGGTCTTTCCCGCCCATCAGTTTTGTATGTTTGTAGACACTGCCTTTTGAAGAGCTGGCATAAACACAAACCTCCTTCTGTGCTGTGGAGAAATCTGCACAAACGTCTGTATGCTGCTGATGTAGTTGGAGGCATTCACATGCATCAGTAGTGATGGTACACTATGGACAGAAAGCACCAAACCAAGGAGGATGACAGACTGAATTAGTTGAGCATTACACTGATAAAATGTGGATCATGGTGCTTTAGTCCTTGGAAAATATATTTTTCATTGTAAGCCAATTTAGCAGGCATGTAGTAGTGATGTTGTTGATTTATAAACATGAATGCCACTAATTGCTGGTTTATTGCTGTTTATATTGCAGCATGAGAATGTAAAAATTATAAGATTTTACTTCCACTAAGAAAAGTGTTTAAGCTATCCTGGAAGTAATTTGTTTGATTACATTGTACAACGCAGGCAAAATTGACAACATGCTCACCTCTACGACTGTAACCTCTGCACATATCAGGACTAGACTGGGTGAGCTGTCTGCTCACTATGGCCTGCGATTTATCTTGCCCTGGTTGCGGCTGTAAAAAAATGGCGGCCCGCACATTACTCCATGGAGCCGCTGCGATATTAAACGCAGGAGCTCATTTACATGGTGTGAGGGGTGGGCAGTTCGTTCCTGGCAATGGCATCTGACGCAGTGCGCGGGCGCCAACTCTATTTTAAAAGGGCCTCCAGCCCTTCAATGCAATTTACATTTTTGAAGAAACATGAATGTAAAAAAGTAAATAAAGTTATCACGATCCTCTCCAACTCCCCCCATGCCCTTAAAATTTATTACTTGCCCTCTCCTCCCCGCATCAAAACTGACCTTGTGATCCCGACCTTCCCCCCACCCCCCCAAAGTTCATAAACTATGAACTTTACCCCTTCCCACCACCCCCTAGACCAACCATCAAAGTTTCACCCCGTTCCCCCCGCCACCCAGAAAATTTACCTGCTCCCCCGCCTCTCCCCACCAGTGTTCTGCCTCGGATCTCCAAATGGAGATCCGAAGGCGTGGGAGTGCCAGCCGCCGCCACCAATATGGCACCAGAACAAACGGCGGGAGCGGGTAAGTACATTACGTACATACAAATATTTAAATTTTGATGCCGCCGCCGAGCAGCTGGAGAGCCACAAAGAGGCCTCACTGCCACAGGCAATATGGGGCTGGGCCTTCCTGGCATCGAGGTCTGTGGCAGGCCTGTCCCAGAGGCATTTTCCACACCCACCCGCCATGACCCCCGACATTGGGAATGGGGCTGTAAAATTTGCCCCTATAACTGAGGCAATTGTTTTTCAGGGCAGGACAAGCTGATGGGAGAGTTAGTGTTTATTTAGTTTAGTTTAGTGATACAGCACTGAAACAGGCCCTTTGGCCCACTGAGTCTGTGCCAACCAACAACCACCCATTTATACTAATCCTACATTAATCCCATATTCCCTACCATCTACCTACACTAGCAGCAATTTACAATGACCAATTGACCTATCAACCTGCAAATCTTTGGCTGTGGGAGGAAACCAGAGCACCCGGCAGAAACCCACGCAGTCACAGGGAGAACTTGCAAACTCCACACAGGCAGTACCCAGAACTGAACCTGGGTCGCTGGAGCTGTGAGGCTGCGATGCTAACCACTGCACCACTGTGCATCTGCGCACTGTTTATCTGACAAGAATTTAGCTACAGCGACTGTACAGTTGGTATGAATATCTTGTGTATAAACAGCATATGCTCCCATTTAAAATGTCAGTTCCTTTCCATGTACTTTGTTTTATACAGCTATAGAATAGATACACTGCCAAAATAGACCACATATGATTATTAGAAGTATTTGGGTTTTTATCAGCACAGATTAATTGCACACTCACATAAATGCCAAGATTTTATCTGGGTGATGGATGTCTCGGCCACTGGTTAAACCATTAGCAAGAACCCTGAAACGAAAACAAGAAATGCTGGAATCACTCAGCAGGTCTGGCAGCATCTGTGGAAAGAGAAGCAGAGTTAACGTTTCGGGTCAGTGACCCTTCTTCGGAACTGACAAATATTAGAAAAGTCACAGGTTATAAGCAAGTGAGGTGGGGGTGGGGCAAGAGATAACAAAGGAGAAGGTGCAGATTGGACCAGGCCACATAGCTGACCAAAAGGTCACGGAGCAAAGGCAAACAATATGTTAATGGTGTGTTGAAAGACAAAGCATTAGTACAGATTAGGTGTGAATACACTGAATATTGAACAGCAAGTGCAAACCTGAAAAAAAACCTGAAAAAAACAGTGGGTAAGCAAACTGAACAAACTAAGATGAAATAAAATAAATGCAAAAAAAGATTGTAAAAAATGTAAAAAAGAATGTAAAAAAAAAAGAAGAAAAAATAACTAAAAATGAAAGTAAAATGGGGGGGCTGTCATGCTCTGAAATAACCCTGTGTCGCCTCCTCTGGGGAAGGCCTGCCAAATCAAGTGTCAATTAGGCACTTAAGTGGGCAACAGCGGGCCTTCCCCGGGATTAAGGACCCTGGCGGTGGAAGTCCCACCTGCTGAGAGTTGTCAGCCAATCAGAGGCCGGCAGCTCTTTCACTGAGCAGCGCCACCACAGAAGCAGTGGCTGCTGCCGGTACTGGACTCACTGGAGGCGCTGGACCCAGGCCACAGGTAAGTCAGGCCGGGAGGGGTTTTGTGGAGTGGGGGTCGCAAGGGAGGTGAATGTAGGGACGGGTCGGCAGCAAGGGCAGTGGGGTGGTTCTCAGTGCGCCCCAATACCGGGTCCTTCCTTCAGGCACTGTGCCTTTTAATGAGGGGGCCCTTTCCCCCCCCAGAGCTGGCAAGCAATCTGCATGGGCTTACTTGGCATGCTCCATGTGCGGCAACAGGCCCGCATGCTGCTGGGCTAATTTCAGCAGTGGAAGGATAAGGCCATTAATTGGCAGTGGGGTGGGAAGGCTGTTCATGGGCCTTCCTGCCACAGACTTAATTTGGATGAAGGCAGGAAGGTCCCCCTCTACCATATCCCGCCCGATTATATGCTCTCCCTGCCTCCTAAGTCACCACATGGGAGAGCAGAAAATTTCCCCAAATTGTGGCTGATTTATTGTTAATAATCTTTGTGCAGACGTCATTTTTTTTTAGCCTTTGGTTTTCACAAATTGTGTTTTGAGAGTGCATTGCACACAAAGATTGCTGCCTTCTGTAATTGGTCAATGGAGCCATCAATCACTATTGACTGCACCAGTGATTGGCTGGCTAGCCTTTCAGTCATTTAAACGCTTTTAAGTTTATTGATCAATCAACATAACTGTCAGATGAAGAGAAGGTGGTTACTCAATGGGCAGTAACAGCATCAATCATTGCTGTGGTGCCTTGGTGATAATGAAGAGTGTTCTCCATGAAAGCTGCAAGGGTCATAACCTTTCATCCCTGCAATCACACCCCATCTCCATTCAGCCACCCATCCCTGAATACTGCACTATTCATGTTTGGTGAAGGTGGATGAAAATACTTGGATCCTAGGATTAATTCTGGGATGAAGAGGATTTTGGCTCAATCTGTAGCAAACTTTCAAGGGACAACAGAAAGTATATTTTTCGCTGAGGAAATTGTAGGTATGAAGACAGCAACTGCTTTGAACTGCAAAGAATAGATATACGTTATGGCCTATAGTTAGGAAAATAGGGTTATAATGGGGGTAAATTGATGGCCAGAAATTATTCTGCATAAAATCCCTCTTTTGTGCTCAGCTCCAATTCAGAAACTGCTTTCAGATAAATGTGAATGATGAGACTTCCTGCCACACCAGGCTGCTCCTGCTGTGTCACATCATTTCCTCTTCATTGATTGCACATTGCAATGTCTTGCTCTTCTTTCTCACACAGCATCCTTCCTGTCCTTCACAGGAAGCAAGGATCTGGGTCATTTTCCTCTCACTGTTAAGTTAATAGGAAAGTGGTTAGAATTAGGTCTTACAATGGTGGATTGCTTCCGATATTTTAATTGCATTTGACAGAGCAAATGTCATTACCAATGAAAATAACCCAAAAGTCCCTACAGTGAATTAAACAGTCCCTATGATTGAAAGCAGTGTGCAGGCATGCAATTCCAGCTTCCTTCACTGTGTTTGAATCCTTATTTGACTGTTCAAGCTAACGGTTTGCATTGTGCATTCAGTTTGACAAGAAGATGAGGAGAGCATGGCATTCACTTCATGCACAGTTGAGTTTCATCTCTCTACTGTGGGCAGATGAGATCAGCATTCATCCAGGTCAAACTGAAATGTGGTAAGAGATGACTTGCTGATGACCCCAGCAGAGATGTACAACTGGTTGTATTTTTATCTCACATGCATTCTTTTCACAATCGACTTTGCTTCACCACAGCTTTTCACCCCAGAACCCTCCAATGTGTAAGTATGGCCCAAATCCCAACTAGTTAACCTCACAGTCCTCCACCCTTTTCAGTCTGTTATTAGACTATCTGGTTGCAGTCTGTTACCATGGTTATTGTCAACGTCCCAAGCTGCACGTATGCAACCACATTAGAAGCAGCACTTTCATTTTGAATATAATCAAGGTCAGTTTGTTCATTTGCATTCTTTCCCCACTTTACCAAGCAGGAGACAGGCTTCCCAGGCTACAGGGACTAAAGGGTTAAAACTCAGACATGTACCATTCTGTCTTTCTTAGACACAAGTAGAGGAAGAACTGATATATGGAGGACTGTCGATGGGGAGGGGGACAGTGGTAGTGGCGGAGCATGGCATGCATTCATAAAATGACAGAAACAACTTTTTTAGAAAAAAAAAACGGTTAACACATAGAGAAAACAGGAAAGACTGTTCCTGTGGAAAAGAGCAGTTTTTGTTTTTAGGCCAATTAGTGTGAGAAATCTGGAGAAATTCCATTTTGGACACTGGGTGATTTCCCAACCTCACAAGGGGATTTTCTTTTTGTGTAATCCATCAGTCTCAACTTTCTTTTCACCTTTTTGTGTGTTTGTGCAGCCGGTGAAGGAGATAAGACTAGCTGGAGAATGGACTCGTTCCCTGGCACTATTTGTTATCTGTCATGCATTCTGCCTTTTTGCTTCACCTGATTGTTTCTGCAGAAGCCAATTCCCAAAAGGCACGTTTGAAAGATGCCACTTTTGCCAGTAGAGTGCATGATTGATCCATAGTAGTCCGATGGACGCCAATAGAGATGGCCACCCAACATAATGTCTGCTGGAGGGACATTAGCATATTTATGATACTCTGGGGAGGGGATAATGAAAGAATCAGGTTGAGGCGGAGCTTCCTACTGGAGCCGTTGGCAGAAAGCCTGTACCACATACCAACTCAACAACTTGAACCCCAATCATTAACGTAACCATGAAACAATATGGTGTATTCATGCTATTTTGGTGCAAAGCAGTTTAAATAAATATGCCAGTGCTATACTCCTTCCTTCTTCTGCCCTAGACGCTTCCAGTTATGGTTATGCCAAACAGATTTGGCTGTGGAGCACTTTGGGACATCCTGAGGCTGTAAAAAGCACTATATAAATCTGAGCTGCCTTCCTTTTTTTATCTGGTGCAATCTGGAGGGGCACAGTGGCGCAGTGGTTAGCACCGCAGCCTCACAGCTCCAGCTACCCAGGTTCAATACTGGGTACTGCCTGTGTGGAGTTTGCAAGTTCTCCCTGTGTCTGCGTGGGTTTCCTCTGGGTGCTCCGGTTTCCTCCCACAGCCAAAAAGACTTGCAGGTTGATAGGTAAATTGGCCATTATAAATTGCCCCTAGTATAGGTTGGTGGTAGGGGAATATAGGGACAGGTGAGGATGTGGTAGGAATATGGGATTAGTGTAGGATTAGTATAAATGGGTGGTTAATGGTCAGCACAGACTCGGTGGGCTGAAGGGCCTGTTTCAGAGCTAGATGCTCTTCAAACAATGGAGAGATTGTCACTCTACTACCCTCCTGGTGTGGCTTAAGTCGTGCATTAGTGGGGATGCAACTGTAATATTGTTATTACATTTTCATCTGTCTGAGCATCAGAAAATATACTCTAAAACCATAGTTCTTAAACAAAAAATTCAGCCTGGTGATACCTTAAAGAATCTCTGCAAATATGGCAGCAAGGAAGAGCACAAATGTTTGGATTTTAATAACCAGCAATTGTGCAACAGCAACAAAAGGAAGGGCAAGAATATTACCATAGATGTTCCAAGTACATCAGTTCTTATTCTGCTACTCAGGAGTTACTGGAAACACTCAGCAGGCTAGGCAGCATCCGATGTTCCAACGTAAGGTAAGCAACTTGAAACATAGGGCTGGAATTTAAGGACCCGCTCTGAGGCAGGGTCAGAGGTGGGAGGGCCCATAGAATCACGATGGGTGACGGGGGGCAGAGGGCCCATCGCCGCCCCACCGCCAAGCAATTTTGCCATGGGTGGGATAGGCTGAAGACAGGCAATTAAGGACCTCTTTCCCCTGCTGCTGGGATCTAACCAGCGGCAGGGGATGCCTCCACCATGCTGGGAGGGAGGCCTTGAGACGCACTACCTGTGGGCTTGGTTGTGGGGGACCTCTCCTCTGTGGGCAATCTGTGGCCCAGGGAGGACCCCCGCTGGCAAAACCACCACCTCCATGAACACCCCTTCCCCCTGGAATTCACGCCCACCACCCCCACCTACCCACCCTTCACCAGGGCCTTCTGGACTGGCCCTGGCAACCCCAATGGGCCTGGGTCCAAGGCCTTTGCAGAACTGTCAGTGGCCACTGCTCCCAGTGGCACTGCTGATACAGCTGAGCTGCCAGCCCTCTGATTGGCCAGCAGTTCATGGAGGCAGAATCTCTGTCCTTAAAGGGATGGAGATCCCGATGCCGGAAACAACGGAGGATTGCACTGGCGGTAGGGTGGGGGGTTGGTGGGTCGGATGGGTACAGAAACGCCGAGGTAGTACTCCGCCTTCCTTTTTAGCCTGGCACTGGGAGCCCCCACCACATTCACAGGATCCTGGCCATTAACTCTGTTTCTCTCTCCACAGATGCTGTCGGACCTGCTGAGTGTTTCTAGCATTTCCTGGGTTTTTTTTTTTGTTATTTCAGATTTTCAGCATCTGCGGTATTTTTTGTTTCAGTAGGACCAGTTGTGTGAGAAAGTTTCTCAAAGGTTGTCACTGAAGCTGCTCAGCCTCTTGCTGGAGGTCTCAGTGTTTCTTCTGTAACAGTCGCATTCTGGGAGATAGTTCAGGAGTCTCTGACAAACTGTCCGAAAACAGGCTGAAGATCCTGACAGGAATGCATTGCTAACAAGCCTCCACTCAGCGACATTCCCCTGCAGAGACAGATTGAGCTAATGTGAATGTGATGAATTGAAAATGGAAATGGCCTAAGTCAATTTTCCAAGTGGCACTGTAGCACCTAGACTTTGCTACTCCCAACTCTTAAACCTGTATTGCAGAGAAACTCCAAGGCTCCAAATTGTACTTCCTGAATTCACAGATGCTTTGCTTTGAACCATTTTAAAAAATCAAATCAAAGTAAACCAAAATAAAAATATGAATACATAGAATGACGTAGAATTTGCAACAGGCCATTCAGCCCAACTGGTCTATACCAGTGTTAATGCTCCATGTGAGTTTCCTCCCACCCTACCTCATCTAACCCTACCAGCATATTGTATTCCTTTCTCCATCATGTACTTATTAGCCTACCTTTAAAAACATCTGCATTAATTAATTCAATTAATTAATAAAAATATGGAATTGAAAGCTACCCTCAGTAATGGTGCCATGAAACTATCATCGATTGTCGTAAAACCCCATCTGGTTCATTAATGTCCTTTAGGGAAGGAAATCTGCTGCCCTTACCTGGTGTGGCCTACATGTAACTCCAGCAATGCGGTTGACTCTTAACTGCCCTCCGAAATGGCCGAGCAAGCCACTCAGTAGTCAAGAGTGGCGCAGTGGTTAGCACTGCAGCCTCACAGCTCCAGTGACCTGGGTTCGATTCTGGGTACTGCCTGTGCGGACTTTGCAAGTTCTCCCTGTGACTGCGTGGGTTTCCGCCGGGTGCTCCGGTTTCCTCTCATAGCCTAAGACTTGCAGGTTGATAGGTAAATTGCCCCGAGTGTAGGTAGGTGTTAGAGGGGATGTGGTAGGAATATGGGATTAATGTAGGATTAGTATAAATGGGTGGTTGATGGTCAGCACAGACTCAGTGGGCCAAAGGGTCTGTTTCAGTGCTGTATCTTAAAGGGCAATTAGGGACAGGCAACAAATGATGGCCTTGCCAGTGACGCCCACATCACATAAAATAATTTTTTTTTAAATCACCTAAGCTACTTCAATTGTTCGCACGTTCTACATTCTCTGGGTAAAGAAGTTCCTCCTGAATTCCTTTATGAATTTATTAGTGACTACCTTACATATATGACCCCTAGATATATGATCGCTAGTGGAAATGTAGAACATTGAATAGGATTGCTCCCTCTCTTTGTTAAATATATAATACAGGACATCTCACAGGCTGTAATGAATTGTTAGCTTGTACCAGCTGTTTAGTTTAAAGATAAATACAGATTAATAAATAATTGAGTGCTGAAGGCTCCCCTGACTTTTGGATGACCCATCAGTGTCAGTGTTGACTCCCTTCTGATTAAATTGTACTGTAATCAGATTTGAGCTCCACAGAGCGTTAACCAGTGTTCAATTTGTACAGTTTATAATAGATGCTGGGACTTCTTGCAGTTGGTAATTGCACATGTCAGTCTCATTTTTATCTTATATAAACAGCTACTGCTCACCATTTTAAATAACGCAGTAACAAAAAAAGATAGAATAAAGAATTTGCATTGATATAGTACTTTGGTGCTGTGAAAGGCTCTTTACAACCAATGAAGTACTTTTGAAGTGCAACCACTGTTGTAATGCAGGAAACACGACGACCAAGTTATGCACAGCAGGCTCCCACAAATAGCAATGAGATAATGAACAGACAATTCATTTTAGGTAGTGGCTGAGAAATAAACGTTAGCCAGAACATGAGGGGAACTCTCTTGCTCTACTTTTGAAATCGTGCTATGGGACCTTTTGCATCCACCCGAGAGTGATCTTTAAACTTCAAAACAGCTGATTTTAGGAACAAATAAATGCTAACTGAATTAGTTTTAGAACCACTGACCCATAATTTTCATTTAGTTCATGTGTTATTTAACACATATTGGATCAGTTTAATTGAAGTAGATAAGATATTTTTGATCAGTAGGATATGTTCTCTTAAATAGCTAAATTCCTGTGAAATAGTAATCCATTCAACCCTTTGAATCTGTTCCACCATTAAATTAGATCATGGTTGATCAGTATCTCAACTCTATTTACCTGCTTTTGCTCCACACCCCTTGATACCCTTAGGTGCAAGAATATATTGAACTCAGTCTTGAGCATTTCAAATGACTCAGCATCCATTGTCTTTTGGGGGAGTGTTTTCCAGATTTCTGCTACACATTGTGAAAAAGCGCTTTCCAATTTTACTCCTGAGCACATCAATTAGATTTTTTTTAAAAATTTGTGCATAGGATGTGGGCGTCGCTGGCAAGGCCAGCATTTGTTGCCCATCCCTAATTGCCCTTGAGAAGGTGATGATGAGCTGCCTTCTTGAACTGCTGCAGTCCATGTGGGGTAGGTCCACCAACAGTGCTGTTAGGAAGGGAGTTCCAGAGATTTGACCCAGCAACAATGAAGGAACGGCGATATAGTTCCAAGTCAAGATGGTGTGTGGCTTGGAGGGAACTTGCAGGCAGGGTGTTCCCATGCATCTGCTGCCCTTGTCCTTCTAGTTGGTAGAGGTTGTGGGTTTGGAAAGTCGAAGGAGTCTTGGTGAGTTGCTGCAGTGCATCTTGTAGATGGTACACACTGCTGCCACTGTGCGCCGGTGGTGGAGGGAGTGAATGTTGAGGATGGTGGATGGGGTGCCAATCAAGCGGGCTGCTTTGTCCTGGATGGCGGCGAGCTTCTTGAATGTTGTTGGAGCAATCCAGGCAAGTGGAGAGTATTCCATCACACTCCTGACTTGTGCCTTGTAGATGTTGGACAAGCACTGGGGAGACAGGAGGTGAGTTACTTAACACAGCATTCCAGGCCTCTGACCAGCTCTTGTAGCCACAGCATTTATGTGGCTTGTCCAGTTCAGTTTCTGGTCAATGGTAACCCCCAGGATGTTGACAGTTCGGGATTCAGTGATGGTAATGCCATTGAACGTCAAGGAGATTGGTTAGATTCTCTCTTGTTTGACATGGTCATTGCCTGGCACTTGTGTGGCATGAATGTTACTTGCCACTTATTAGCCCAAGCCCGGATGTTGTCCTGGTCTTGCTGCATATGGACATGGGCTGCTTCAATATCTGAGGAGTCACGAATGGTGCTGAATATTGTGCAATCATCAGCGACCATATGATGGAGGGAAGGTCATTGATGAAGCAGCTGAAGATGGTTGATACTAGGACACTACCCTGAGGAACTCCTGACAACCTGAAAACGACCGGTTTATTCCTACTCTCCATTAAGCAATCCATGCTAA
Organism: Heterodontus francisci; assembly: GCF_036365525.1. Taxonomy (NCBI): domain Eukaryota; kingdom Metazoa; phylum Chordata; class Chondrichthyes; order Heterodontiformes; family Heterodontidae; genus Heterodontus; species Heterodontus francisci. The sequence continues at coordinate 15,338,823 of NC_090385.1, forward strand.
TATATTAACCCAAATCTCATAAATCCTGATTTGGTGTAATAACCTCTTGTGTGACACCTTATCCAAAGCACCAGCTCCCTCACTGGCTTCCTCTTACCTCCCCTGTCAGTTACAACCTCAAAAAGCTAACAGATTGGTTAAACACGATTTCCCTTTTGTAAAGCCATGTTGACTTTGTCCAATCATATTATGATTCTCTAAATGCTTTGTTACCACTTCCCTAATAATAGATTCTAGGATTTTCTCGACGACTGATGTCAGGTTAACTGGCCTATAGTTCCCTGTTTTCTCTTTCCCTCCTTTCTTGAATACTGAGGTTACATTTGCTACTTTCCAATTCATGGGGACTGTTCTAGAATCTAGGGATGATCAAAACCAATTTAATTCCATCTGTCATAATTCTGCCTGACCACTTATTCTGTCCATGTCACTTTGTAACTTCCTGCTACCATCCACATAAGATCATATGTTACGACCAGGTGAGAAAGGGGTCTAGGGGTTCCCTCTCAGCATTTTCCTGGTTTGGCCGTAACAGGGTTTAATTTTTAAAATACCGTGTTTTTAGCTTCCCCTCAGTGAATCCTTGTTCACTGCTTTCCACTTGTAATGGCAAAGAAATCAATCAGACAGGTTTTCCTAGATTTAAACAAGAAAGGTGTAATATAACCTAAAAACTCTAATTCAGTTAAAACTATTAAAATATAAAATGCGACCATGCTAGCATGCATATGTGATACACACGCAGATAGAGACAGAAAAGGGGAAAGAATCAAGGGGAAAGGTTTGAAGCAATAGCTGGAGTTCATTTACTGTCTTTTCAGTTTGATGTAACGTCTTTGATTGCATTCCGATCTTGCCATCTCATTGGGGCCCAGTACACACTTTCAAACTTGTTTCCATGGTTTTCTGTCTTCTTGAAATCCAGTTGCAGTTTCTTCTTTTCATAAGAGAGAGAGCGAGACAGGGAGATGCTATCTTCCTTCAAGTTCAGTTGCAGTCTGACTTTGAACTGTTCTGTGAACACAATTCAGACCAAACCTGACCCAGCAGGCCAGTCATGTGACTAGCTTCTTTTTTTTTTAAACAACCTGCCCAGTGAGGTTTTGTGGATTCTTGCAATCTTAGTTGGCATCCTCAGTAAGGGGCTGGAATGCTGGCAATGTCTTGTGATCAAAATCCATTTGGTTAATTGAATCAGGGTGCAGTTCCATTGTCTTCTCCAGGCAACTGTCTCTTAGCATGCAAATGTTTCCAGCCACTGTCCTGTTAGAATGCAGATGCAGCCCATGTTTTCAGTCCAGTAAGAGTTTAAAATTAATGTTCCATATGATGAAATTAATATGCCTCATTCTTAGCAGGTATGGTTTTTCTCACACCATACCTCCTATTGACAAATTATTTTTGGGTTATGGCATCACTGGCAAGGCTGGCATTTATTGTCCATTCCCAATTGCCCTGAGAAGGTGGAGGAAGTGCAATATTAAGGCTATTATTTGCTAAGCCTTGCCAAAATTCTTTGGACATCCAAAGAAAAGTAATGGAGTTGAAGACTTACCATGGGTACATGGTTAAGAAGGCACATTGTTACTTGCTCGGTTTCCCTCACTGTGACATTATCAGCTCGCACCTGCCACACTGAAAATATAAAAACCTAAGTGTGCAAGATGCGCTGCTACAACAAAATTTGGACCATTAGCACATTTATTGCTAATACTGCACAATAGCAATCAATTACATCTCTGTAATTATAGCCAAATACTATCTGGCATCTCTACTGATGCAGTTTAAAAATAAGTATGTCACAGGTTTCCTTCATTCTGCTATTAGATATTTTATTCTTCACTGTGCATCAGCGAACTATGGTTTTGACAAGATGGTCACAGCATATCTTTCACAACATGAATGAGACTGTCATAATTGCAATTTATTGCAGATATCTCCTTTTACTGCGAACTGCACTACTTTTGCAATTTGTTCAAAAGGAAAACTGAGTGTTCTGAGATTTCAATTTCACTTCTTCAAATTTTCAGACACCAAGTTACTACATTTCTGAAAGGATCTTTTTCTTGTATTCTGTTGCCTTGATTAGCCACTGACCATTGTAACCATAGCTTCTTGCGTGAGCAGTAAATTTATACCAAAAGGAAGAAGCCTAATGTTCATAACAATGTTTAGCTCCTCTCAGAGTGAATTTGCTTTCTGGTTCCAGAATTCTGCTTGTGTTGTTTAAAAAGAATAGTTTTAATACTAGACATTACAACAACAAAATTTCACATGTGGCATAGTTTGTTTCGTAAGGACATTAAAAGCCAACCGCATAGTGTGTGACCAGAGTCACATGTAGCCCAGATCAAGTAAGGAAGGCAGGTTCCCTCCCCTGAAGGACAACAGTGAACCAGTTGGGGTTTTACATCAATCCACAATGTTTTTTTTTTCTTGATTCCAGCCCAAAGCCAGAGACGACCCCCTCCCAGATTCCAAGATAGCGTCATTTTCATAACTACCAAAGGCTGTCACAGTCTGCGAGGCTGCATCAGTGTCAGGCCCCCCTGTCCCAAGCAGATCCATCCTTCTAAGGCAGCACAGAGTGGTCAAAGCAAAATGTTACATTTCCACAGCTGCCATATGAATCACTCCTTACAGACAAGGTGATTGATCCCAACCAGAAACGATGGCCTTACTCTAGTGAAAGGTTGGTTCCTTCAGAAAGCTTCAAAATGACTTACGGCAGGTCTCAACTGGCATGTTTTCACTGAAAGGCGTAAATGGAGGAATGTTCTGGGAATGGCAGCTGACATCATGCTCTTGCTTTAGGGATGGATGGCAGGGCATCATGGGAAGAAGATCTGCCCAGTGCCCCTGCCCCTTCCTGTCCCCGTCCCCCTCTAGAAAAGTAAAGGTCCAGTCTCAAATTTTGGAGGAATCAGGATCTGCACCATATTCCGGACCCTTTCCTTTTGCATAACTCTGACTTAGGAATTTTTGGACCATATGTTTCTTATGCTTTGGGGGCAGGGGATAATAAAGCAACATACAAAAATTATCCAGGAATATCTACATTTCCAGGGAGCTTTTGGACTGGATGATTTCCCTGCAATGATGAAGCTTCCTGTATTTACAATGTTACGGCCAGGTGAGAAAGAGGTCTAGGGTTCCCTTTCAGCCTTCACCTGGTCTTGCTGTAACAGGGTTTTATTTTTAAACACCTGTGTTTTTAGCTCCCCCTTGGTGAATCCTTGTTCACCGGTTTCCAATTGTAAGGCAAAGAAACGAGCACAAACAGACTTTCTTAGGTTTATGAAAAAGGTGAAATTTTATTAAATTTAAACTTAAACTCTAAATTGGTTGACGCCTATGGATACACGACACGCTGATGCATGCATATGCGACACACACATGCAAATAGAGATAGAAAAGAGCAGAAGAAAAATAAAGTAGAAAGGTTTGAGGCAATAACTGAAAAGTTTTTGTAATGGTTCTTCGAGCTCACTGTAGAACATCTCCTTGATTGCAGATAGTTCTTGCTTTTCGTTGGGGCCCAGTATTCTTCTTGAACCTTGTTCACTGTAGGAGACTTTTCTCTCTTGGGGTTCATGTGTCTTCAGGGTTTTTTTGGAGATCTGTGAGAAAGAGATGGGAGCAGACAGGACAGGAGAGGAGGTCTGTTTCAGTCCATGAGCAAAGAGCTTTCTGCCCAAACTCTCAGTTCAAACTCTATAATTCAGAAAAAACCAGACTGCCAAGCAGTTTAGTCATATGACTGACTGGTTTGTCCTCTTCTGTTTATGGATTGTATTGGAGAAGGGGATAGCTCCTTTGTCTACAAACATTGTCTGTTAATATGCAGACATATCTTTCCAGCCAGGGGCCTGGCAACCCCTTGTAACAGGCCTTCTCTTCTTCCCAGGAACAATTTGAAATTTAATGTCCATGTGGTGAAATTAATGTGCCTCATTCTTGGCAGGTGGGGCCTGCATGACAACAAGTTATTTAAACCCGAAGTTGCCTCGTGTTTTTGATATGTTAATGTAAGCACACTGCTAGAGGAGATGTGACTAATTATTTCTAAAGCCTGAACAAAGGAAATCATTTCATGCTCATCTAAATTTTGCAATGTACTCTTGAACACTTCCGCAGGTGGGTCAGATTGCTCATTAGTATGATCTGCCACTATTTTGTATATTTTATTATAGGAACATAGGAACAGGAGCGGGTTATTCAGCTCCTTGAGCCTATTCTACCATTCAAAAAGATCATGGGATCTATATTCTAACTCCATCCACCAACCTTATATACCAATGGCTACTAGCGATCTCACATTTAAAACTATGAATTGAGAAAGCATTTATTGCTTTTTCTAGAAGAGTTCCACACTTCTACCATCCTTTGCAGGAAGAAATATGTCCTAACTTCTCTACTGAATGGCCTGATTCTGATTTTTAGGTTGTGGCTCCTTGTCCCAGACCACCCCCCACCCCCTGCAACTGCAAAGAGAGTTTCTTTCTATCTAGCCTATCAACTCCTTTCGAACATTAAAAATCTGAATGAGATCACCCCTTAACTTTCTGTATCCCAGGGAATACAAGCCTAGTTTATGTAATCTCTCCTCATAATCTAACCTTTGGACCCTGGGAAACTATCGGTGGTAAAAGTGAGTTTGGAAGTCCCAGAAAGTTGTAATGGATTTCAAATGGTTTCACTGAGGATTTTATTGCTCTGTATTGACTACCTATTGTCATAATGATGTAGATGAGTCATGACTCACTTAATATTTCATCAGAGTTTCTGTTAGCGTCTAAATCTAAGATTGTGGACTCTTTATTGTCGCTTGGAACACTTTAATATGGTGGAAGTCTAGTATTGGAGTGGGAGTCAGTTGCCAGCATTCGCCAGAGCTGGTGGGCAGCCATAATGACAGGGCTAAATTGTGGCGAGTCGAAGAGACTTGGTAGTTGGCAGGAAAAAAGACAGAGGCGCAAGGGGAGAGCCAACTGTGCAACAGCCCCGACAAACAAATTTCTCTGCAGCACCTGTGGAAGAGCCTGTCACTCCAGAATTGGCCTTTATAGCCACTCCAGGCGCTGCTTCACAAACCACTGACCACCTCCAGGCGCATATCCATTGTCTCTCGAGATAAGGAGGCCCAAAAGAAGAAGTCTAGTATTGTACTATTACTTACCTGCTATGCATTATCATCTCTATATAATTAGATAAATATAACTGTTAGTTTTAACCTGAACAATAAAGTCTGACTCCCTTTTGGGGTGGACAAAATTATGTGTCGGGCAGCTTGTGGGCTCCGGTGCATCATGCCATAATGAAAGGTTAACTGATAGTCCTGTAGAATGGTGCTTCATTCACATTACATCTAAGATTATATGTTGCAATTCATAGGAGACATGAGTCTGTTAATGGAAACTGCTGTGCTGTAAACACAAATTGAGAGTGTTGGGAGGAAGCCTGGATCATAACAGTCTGTAAACACAGTGAGCCGCATCTTCTTGTCTTACCACCGGGAGCAGCAGTGGATGCAGAAAATGGCGGCCGCCCTGCATGGGACCCGCACCGCCACGATTTTGCGGCGGGCGGCCACTTAACATACTGACGGCAGCTGCCCCCCAATCACGTGGCAGGGGCAGCATCAACGACACTGTGAACAGCATCACCTGATGCAGGAGCAGGTGCTGGTGCCATTTTTAAAAGACTGCCGACCCTGCAAACAAAATGCAGAGTTGCCCCCACACCCCCCCCATCCATAAAATAATGCAGAGTTGACCCCCTCCCCTCCTCGGTGGTGCCAGCTTCTCATGGACGGGAAAGTGAAGGTGCGTGAGTGCCGCACATCAAGCTCACAATCGGGAACAGATGGGAAGATCACGCCAGATGACATTGAAATTTATGTAGAGAGGTATTTCAAATATTTAAACTAGGGTCCCATTGCACAGCGGTGGGGGTGGGGGGGGGGCTGCCACGGAGCTTCCCTGTCCCCGGGAAGATCGGGCCCAGCAATCCTGGTATCGGGTTCCATGGCGGCCACTGCCGCTCTGATTCTCTGACCTCCACTCTCCCCTCACCAACCCCCCCACTACCCCATCCCCCCCCCCCCCCGGCTACAGAACCCAATGTCAGGCCGAGCACACTATCTGGCCGAGTGTTTGTGCATCGGGTCACAGTCAAAATCATCCTTGAAATAGCTTACATTACAAACACAATTTTATTGGTTCTCTAAGGTGATGGCTTGAGTCTGAAACTGTGGTTAAGAGCTATTGGATAATATCAGTTCTTCATTTTAAAACTCTGTAAATTGTTGGGGCTTCCCATTTTCTTGCGTGATAGTGAAATATGCTTTCAAGGCCATTAGAACAGAGAAAATCCCCTATGACCATTCATCAGTTCAAACGTAATTTGTTTTGAAGGTTTGTGGTCAGTTCTACAGAATGGAAGTTTTATTTTTCCTACTTTTTCAGGCAAGACTCTGTTTGGGTACTCTATCTGTTAAGTGCATGGTATACCTTTTCTCATTCTGCTCAAACAAAACTCTGCTTTACCACTTTCTCAGAAGATTCTGTTTATGACAGCAGTTGATGCTTCCATTTCCCACAACACCCATCCCTAAGACACAAGGGAAGCATTCAAGCCCTGGAGCTAATGTTGGGGAAAGCCATGCAACTAATCCTTCGCATCATGCCACCGAGTTAGGAGGAAAGAAAGGGTCAACTTTGGCTTTATGGCCTTGAAAGGAAATGGCTCAGTGGTATCCTTATACAGGTGTTTTTCTTTCTTTTGGGCCTCCTTATCTCGAGAGACAATGGATACGCGCCTGGAGGTGGTCAGTGGTTTGTGAAGCAGCGCCTGGAGTGGCTATAAAGGCCAATTCTGGAGTGACAGGCTCTTCCACAGGTGCTGCAGAGAAATTTGTTTGTTGGGGCTGTTGCACAGGTGTAGGATAGTAAATAGTACAGAAAAGGTCAATCCATAAACCAAACCATGAGAGTAGAACAAGGGTTCCAATTAGTCAACAGCAAATTCATGGCTGATGTCAAGAAGTTCTTCACTCTATGTCTGATCAACACTTAAGTACCATAATGGAGATTAAAAACGCTAGAATCATTAAAAGAAAATGAATGCTCTGCTGGTTGGACTATAGATTCTCTCTACGTTACAACAATGGCTATACTTCAAAAGTACTTAACTGGTTGTAAAGTGCTTTAAGATGTCCCGAGGTTGTGAAAAGCGCTATATACATGCAAATTCTTTTGGATGGATGAGATAGGATTGTTTGAATTGCTTTCCTCATCTGGTAACTAACTTGTGGCACTTTTGAGCAAGACTACCAGTTGATATTAGTTATTGATGCTTTGTGCTGTGGACTCATATTAGCTTGGATTTATTATGAGAGGCTATACACGCAACAGAGTGGAGAGACTTTCTTTCGTCTCATTGACTGAACAATTACAATGGTTTATGTAAGTACTCTCGAACAGGGGTGAACCTGCTGCATCAAGTTTTAAAGCAATTTCACTTCTGCTCAGTATAATTCAATCTGCTTCCTCTGCACTCCAAGGTATTTGGCTTCCTTCTGAGCAGCCCCACCAAGTCAGCCAGAACGACCCAAGGCAAGCAGATAGCAACTATAAGGAACCCTGGCTACCTTAGCTCATGTAACAGCATTTATACAAGGTAAAAATAGCCCTCCTTGCATTATAACCTCCACAAGCACAGTCCACTGCCTGTGAATGCCTCAGTCTCTCCACCAATCTGACTGGCATGTTTAGCTTCCTGAAATTAGTGGTCTCGTTCCAAGAGGCGGTAAAGATGACTTAATTGGGGAAGAAAGTAGAAATGTCATGAAGGAGAGAATACTTTTTGTGTTTCCTGAGAGAGAATAGAATCTCAGTGGGGAGCATCCTACGCAAATGTGTAGGTTTAATTAATATTTATATGAAAGAAAATAGCAGTACTCTACCACCACATAACCTTGCAATGCCGACAAAGGGACTTCCTTGTTGGATAGGAGTAGTGAAGGGAACCCCCCCCCACATCCCCCGCCCTCCCCCAGCCTGATGTCACATCAACCTATGCCCCCATCCAGACTCTGAGAAGTGGAAGAACTAAGTGTTTTTTTCCTTTTGTGACTCATGCACAAAACATTAGATCATTGCCTTTGGAACCTCAAGTTCTCTCACTGCTGCTTCTCATGTAGCAAAACATTTCAGATCAATGTTTTGTTCCTACGTTAGAGATAAAATGATCAATGATTATAATTTTGAGGTAATGAAGATGTACCACACTACGAGGCAGATGTTTGAAAATGATCCTGAAGCTTATGACCTGAAAATTTTCAAACCCCACCCACAAACCTGTGTTTGAAAGCTCTGGCAGTTCAACACAAACATGCGAAAATGATTGGCAGGAAAAGATCAGCTGTTGCTTCGATCGTGCCCTACACTCATGATGGCTGGAGCTTCATGACTAGGCACGTCCTACCACCCAGTAGGCATGTAATCTCTTGGGAGAGGCAAGAACCCAGGCAAAAAATCCAGGGCCAATAAGGGAAATAAGCTTTTGGTAATAAGCTTCCTGTCCTGCCCACTCAGGCAATCAAACCCAGTCCGAAAGATCACATTGACCAAGTATAGGTTGTCTACTTACCTTCTATAGGATGTGATATCTCTCTGAACAGGCTCGAGGGATTAAATGGCCTAGACCTGTTCCTATATTCCTATGTTCTTGATATAATCTTTGTTCTCTTGTGGAGAGACAAATCATTTTTCTTATCACAATAGCTGACATCTTATTTCAACAAAATATTAGAATCAATGCAATGTCTGCATTTTTTTCCCCGTGATATGTTAAAAATGTTCTCAAAGTGCCCATGTATCTTATTCCACCAGATAAAAGTATGTTGATGAATAACAAAAGGCCTCTAATGTGCAATAGGTGTTCTAAATTTGAATTGTATGTATGGTGAACTGTGTTTTTTTATTGAACTATAGTTGTGTCTGGAAATAGCAAAACAAAAATTAGTTGTCTCAGGTGCAACATGGTGATAAGAAGATGCAGTCACAAAACCACTTCCATTGTCTTTATAGCTACAAAAATGTACATTCATTTAATATGTTTGGATCCCAGTTTCTGTATTTTTTTTTGGAACTACAAGGGCAGAGATGGGAAGCAGATTGTGCTGTGTCTAACAATCCAGAGGAAAACTCCTGGACTGATAGCAGGCTCAGGACCTTTTATTTTTTAAAAAAGAGATACTCTTCCTGTTATCCCATCTTTCAGATGAGATGTGAAATGGAGGCCCCGTCTGCCTTCTCAGGTGGATATAAAAGATACTACAGGACTATTTCAAAGAAGCAACAGGAAAGGTCTCCCTGATGTCCTGGCCATATTTTATTCCTCAACTCGCACCACTAAAACAGATCATCTGGTCATTATCACAGTGCTGTTTGTGGGAGCTTGCTGTGCATAAATTTGGCTGCCGCGTTTCCTACATTACAACAATGACTGCACTTCAAAAAGTATTTCATTGGCTGTAAAGTGCTTTGGGACAGCCTGAAGTTGTGATGGGTGCTAGATAAATAGAAATCTTTCTTTATTTCTTCCCTTCTTCCACTGTGCACAGTAATATCAGTTTGCAAGAGAATATGATAATGCAAGATGCTGTATTCCTGGCCTCTCCAGGAGTGTGTTAAAATCAGAAGAGCCAGGACACACATTGAATATCTCCATGAGTAAACCAGGCTATAATTCACTGGGGAATTCATCACTTGTGAGTTATCCAATTAGCCTCACTGGTGCAGATATTTATGATAGCTGGCAAGAATTTATTCTATTCTGAACAGTTCTATGTGAAGAAACGATTCACATTTCCATGGATGTGACACTTTGAAGCACTTTCCATACCGTTACGATTCATTTTTATTCGCCCTGTCTTATGTTTCAAATATGTTCTGGCCAGACATGTGATTCGGTAAATATCTCCAACTCATGAAGTTGTTTTATGACACTCGTGACTCGACGACTCTTAAGCTGTCCACGTGTGAGAATAGTTTATTATTTTTTTACCCAGACGTGACAGATGGTCTGATTCTAAGGCACAATTACAAAGGGCAGGAAGTTAGAGCAAAACAGTCTCACTTAACACTCTAGCTCCCATTGTTTTACATCGGAGAAGGAAAGTGCCCACACTGCTCTCTGCTGTTGCTGTTTGCAGATAAAATCACTGTGGCTTTGTGTAGTGTGTTGATTTAGCACCAAAGACATACAAGGTTTCTCCTGAAAACACTGCCACATTGTCCAAGCAGCTTCCTAACCCAGGAGTTGTATTTTGCAAGTGGACCCAACGCATAGCATATGTGCAGCAACCTATTAATACAATGCTCTTCAAAGCTTTCTCTGTGAACTAGTGAAGATGGAAGTGAAACTGTGCTTCTCCCTCCTGATCACAGCTGAAGTGGCATTACCACTCTCTGTACAGTGTAGACTAGAAGGAAGTGGAACACCTAGTTCTGTGGGTTTCATTTCTTGGTATTAACTGTGAAATACTGTTTCCACTTGAGTAATTTTTTTTTTGGTCTGTGAAATACCGCTGAAAGCAAATTTTCCAACATACAGATGCACTAATCTCCTGGCAGAAATGGTTCTCTGAGGCTTTGATACCTGCTCAGGACATATCAACCATTCAGCTAAGTCAAGGAGTCAGTAGGAAATTGCAGATGCAATCATCAGAATTTTCCAAGACATTCTCTCGGTTCAATAATTGTGCTGTTTGGCTTGTAAAATTACAAATATCGCTCCAAGGGCTAAGTTTTAAGGAGCCCTTGACATCGGGATCTGTGGTGGGAGGGGCCTGAAGATGGCCCCGGATGAGGCCCGCCACAGACCGCGACACCGGCAGGGCCCAGCCCAATATTGCGGCCGGCGGTGAGGCCTCGTGGCAGCCACCTCCCCCCCACCCCCTGAGGGGAACCTGAGGGGAACCTGATTGAGGTATACAAAATTATGACGGGCATTGATAGGAAGAAACTTTTTCCCTTAGCAGAGGGGTCAATAACCAGGGGACATAGATTTAAGGTAAGGGGCAGGAGGTTTAGAGGGGATTTGAGGGAAACATTTTTCACCCAATGGGTGGTTGGAATCTGGAACACACTGCCTGAAGGGGTGGTAGAGGCAGGAACCCTCACAACATTTACGAAGTATTTAGATGAGCACTTGAAACACCACTGCATACAAGGCTGTGGGCCAAGTGCTGGAAAATGGGATTAGAATAGATAGGCTTGATGGCTGGCACGAACACGGTGGGCCGAAGGGCCTGTTTCTGTGCTGTATAACTCCATGACTTGTGGCGAGGAGGGGGAGGAAAGTTTATCAGTGCGCAGATAGGGGAACAGGGTCAAATTAGCATCATGGATGTAGGGGATGGTGGGAAAGGTTGAAGTTGAAAGTTTGTGCAGTTTTGGTGGGCAAAGGTCAGATAGTAAAGGTAAGTGTTTTTGGGGGGGGTAATGGAAAATAATTAATTTGATTGTTATTGGGGAGTGGGAGAGGGGCTGAAGAGATGTTTTTATTTAGTTAAATTCAAGTTCCCTTTAAATATTTAAATTTCCCGGTAGGGCCGACAGCCCTTTAAAAATGGCGTCAGCGCCTGCGCTGGTGTGGATAGCCCGCCCCTCCACGTGATCTGGTCGGGGGGGAGGCAGCCCGCCCTGTCTATTTAAATGAGCCGCCACGATTCCAAGCACAACGGCTGTTTGGCGTGTGGCCCGTATGGGTGGGCCGTCACTATTCCCGCCTGCGGCAGGCTTATAAAATTCAGCCCCATTGTTTAAGAAGGGAGGGAGGTGAAAGCAGGTAACTTTAGACCTGTCAGTTCAACATCAGTTGTGTGGTAGTTACTAGATTCTATCAGTAGAGGTAGTGGTTGAGCGCTCGGACAAGTACGAATCAGCATGGTTTTGTGAAGAGTTGGTGATATCTGATGCTTTGGTCGTTTTTTATGAGGAGGCCACTAGCAGGGCTAAAAACCTCAGCTTTTCACCATAAATATTAATGATTTAGATGAAGCAATTGGGAACTTATTACACAATTTTACAAATGAAACTAAGTGAGAAGGCCCAGTAAGTTGTGTGGATGGGAATAGAAAGTTACCAAGGGACCTAAGGCAGACCAGGTGAGTGGGCAGATGGAATTCAATGTAGAAAAACATGAGGTAGTCCACTTTTACTAATGGTGAGAAACTAAGGGCTGTGGCGGAACGAAGCAATTTGTACACAAATCACTAAAAGCTGGTGGACAGATGCAAAAAAAAATCAAAAAGGCGAATCGAATGTTGGCCTTTATCTCAGGAGGGATGGAAATCAAAAGTTTTGAAGTGATGCTTCAGTTGTATAGAAGCTTGGTCAGGCCCCTGCTCCTTCAATCAGTTAAGCAGTTTATAGAAATGTACCTCTTTAGTGGCATCCTCCAGCAGTCCCTTTAAGGACCGCCGGTTAGGCCGTGTGCAGAACAGCCTGCCCAATTTGGAAAAGGAAGCCTCAAACAGGCTGAGGCCCTCTTATTGTCATCTGTAAAGGACCAAGAGCCTGTTTCAAGCATGGGCTCTAGACATTTCTTTAGATGCTTATACCAAAATGGTGGGTGGTGGATCTGTGTGTACACATTGGGCATAGTCTTGTACTGATTGAATATTTTCAGCAGTGATCAACAATAACAGCTTATATTTATATTGTGCCTTTAACATAACAAAACATCCCAAGGCACTTCACAGGAGCATTATAAAACAAAATATGACACCATTTCACATAAGAAGATATTAGTTCAGATGACCAAAAGTTTGGTCAAAGAGATAGTTTTCAGGAGTGCCTCAAAGGAAGAAAGAGAGATAGCGAGGCGGAGGGGTGTGGGGAGGGAATTGCAGAGATTAGGGCCTAGACAACCGAAGGCTCAGACACGAATGGTAGAGCAATTAAAATCGGGGATGCTCAAGAGTCCAGAATTAGATGAGCACAGATATCTTGGAGGGTTGTGGGACTGGAGGAGAGGAGAGAGATAGGGAGCGCCCAGGCCATGGAGGAATTTGAAAACAATGATAAGGATTTACAAATCGATGTTGCTTGACAGGGAGCCAGTGTAGGTCAGTGAGCAAAGGGGAACGAGACTTGGTCTGAGTTAAGACACGGGCAGCAGAGTTTTGGGTGACCATTTCTGTGTCCTGAACCTGCGTGGGTCTGCTGCTGGTACTCTGACGTGATCTTCCAGATGGCAGCCTCCCAATTGATCGTTTCTGCGTCCGCCCTTCAATTAAGGATGGTGGGCGGGTTCTTCAGGCTTCAGGCCCAATCAGAGGGCCCATAGCTTTGGACAGCTGGCAGCCCCATTCAGAGAAGTGGACACTGCTCAGGCAGAAAGGAGATTGCAAGGATGCCTGAAAATGGAGTTGCCGTCGGAAGCGGAAAATAATTTCAAAAATAAAGAGGCCACGAGCTGGTAGGGCCATCGGAGTGGAGGGGAAACCCCTCCGGAGTATTCATTGGGGCAACGGGTGCAAACTTTCATACCCACAGTCCCGTTATTGGGGCTCCAATGACTACCTCCACGGAGCTGCCGGGCTCCGCAAACAGAGGGAGTCTGCTGCGACAGTGGGAAGATCCCAGTGGAGTCTTCCCTGGCCCCCTCATTAGTGCCTTAATTGATCATTATTGGTTTCCCGCCACTGCCGGCCAAGTAGCCACTGCCAATGTTCACCCGCTTCTGGCAAGATTACCAACCTGACGCGTTTATCTCTGATCTTACTTCTAGTTCTGTCTTCAAGCCCACCTCCACGAAACCTGGAAGATTCCACCCATTGCCCACCATATTGGATGCTTTGCCGCCTGTTTAGCCCCTGTGAAACTGAATCATAGAATTACAGAATTGTTACATCGCAGACGGAGGCCTTTCAGCCCATCGTGTCTGCACTGGCTCTCCGAATGAGCATTTCACCTTGTGCCACTCCCCCATCTTCTCCCCATAGCCCACAGAAACTAATGCAGCATCATCCATATTCTGGGCCAATGTGCCTGTATTTCTATGTATTTGCCAAGAGAAAAGGTGTGAAACCAACAGTAACCTGGAGCCTGAAATTTACAAGCAATTCACTGACCTTCCAAACAGTGCAGCCACAGTTAAATGGACTTCCACCAGGTGTAGTTGAGCAATGACTTTAAATGAAAAGGCCAGGTTAAGAGTTGCACACCATTGCTGTTGCTTTAGACTGCAGGTTCCTTCTGAGCAATGTCATGGACATAAGCTAGTATTTCTAAAAGTGGTTGAGGTTTTATTGTCCTTAAACTGTACTAACATTTATGACACGCAGCTTTCTATGACAATTAACCTAATAACACAAATAAAAACTATTATTTTCCATTTCATTGAATATCCTCTTCTTTTGCTTTATCTTTTATTACTGATTTGGTATATGTGTGTAAATGTGTATTTTATACTTGTATAAAGTTAAATTACTCTTAACGTCACTGGCTCTGAGTTTCAGTTAATGGCCTTTGCTTTTAGTAATTTTTCTTTTGGCAGCTAAGGGGACCTGATCCTGCCCTGCATTTCCTTGGTAACTATAAATTGTATTGTACATTACAGTTTATCATTCCTGTGGTGCCGCTTAAGAAATATCTTTTCTGTGATATAATAATACGTGCATTTAATTATCAACAAAATGAGCCACATAGAAAGTATACAATTGAGCCTAGTCAAAAAGAAAAAAGAAGCATTCGTAAGGGCTGGAAGGCTGGGAACAGACAAATCCCTTGAGGAATATAAAGACAGTAATAAGGAACTTAAGCAAGGAGTCAGGAGGGCTAAAAGGGGTCATGAAAAGTCATTGGCAAACAGGATTAAGGATAATCCCGAGGCTTTTTATACATATATAAAGAGCAAGAGGGTAACCAGGGAAAGGGTTGGCCCACTCAAGGACAGGGAAGGGAATCTATGTGTGGAGCCAGAGGAAATGGCGAGGTACTAAATGAGTACTTTGCATCAGTATTCACCAAAGAGAAGGACTTGGTGGATGATGAGCCTAGGGAAGGGAGTGTAGATAGTCTCAGTCATCTCATTATCAAAAAGGAGGAGGTGTTGGGTGTCTTGCAAAGCATTAAGGTAGATAAGTCCCCAGGGCCTGATGGGATCTACCCCAGAATACTGAGGGAGGCAAGGGAAGACATTGCTGGGGCCTTAACAGAAATCTTTGCATCCTCATTGGCTACAGGTGAGGTCCCAGAGGACTCGAGAATAGCCAATGTTGTTCCTTTGTTTAAGAAGGGTAGCAAGGATAATCCAGGAAATTATAGGCCGGTGAGCCTTACGTCAGTGGTAGGGAAACTATTAGAGAGGATTCTTCGGGACAGGATTTACTCCCATTTGGAAACAAACAAACTTATTAGCGAGAGGCAGCATGGTTTTGTGAAGGGGAGGTCGTGCCTCACTAATTTGATCGAGTTTTTTGAGGAAGTGACAAAGATGATTGATGAAGGAAGGGCAGTGGATGTTATCTATATGGACTTCAGTAAAGCCTTTGACAAGGTCCTTCATGGCAGACTGGTACAAAAGGTGAAGTCACATGGGATCAGAGGTGAGCTGGCAAGATGGATACAGAACTGGCTCTGTCATAGAAGACAGAGGGTAGCAGTGGAAAGGTGCTTTTCTGAATGGAGGGATGTGACTGGTGGTGTTCCACAGGGATCAGTGCTGGGACCTTTGCTGTTTGTAGTATATATAAATGATTTGGAGGAAAATGTAGCTGGTCTGATTAGTAAGTTTGCGGACGACACAAAGGTTGGTGGAGTTCTGGATAGTGATGAGGATTGTCAGAGGATACAGCAGGATATAGATCGGTTGGAGACTTGGGCGGAGAAATGGCAGATGGAGTTTAATCCTTACAAATGTGAGGTAGTGCATTTTGGAAGGTCTAATGCAGGTGGGAAGTATACAGTAAATGGCAGAACCCTTAGGAGTATTGACAGGCAGAGAGATCTGGGCATACAGGTCCACAGGTCACTGAAAGTGGCAACGCAGGTGGATAAGGTAGTCAAGAAGGCATACGGCATGCTTGCCTTCATCGGTTGGGGCATAGAGTATAAAAATTGGCAAGTCATGCTGCAGCTGTACAGAACTTTAGTTAGGCCACACTTAGAATATTGCGTGCAATTCTGGTCGCCACACTACCAGAAGGACGTGGAGGCTTTGGAGAGGGTACAGAAGAGGTTTACCAGGATGTTGCCTGGTCTGGAGGGCATTAGCTATGAGGAGAGGTTGGATAAACTCGGATTGTTTTCACTGGAACGACGGAGGTGGAGGGGTGGCATGATAGAGGTTTACAAAGTTATGAGTGGCATGGACAGAGTGGATAGTCAGAAGCTTTTTCCCAGGGTGGAAGAGTCAGTTACTAGGGGACATAGGTTTAAGGTGAGAGGGGCAAAGTTTAGAGGGGATGTGCGAGGCAAGTTCTTTACACAGAGGGTGGTGAGTGTCTGGAACTTGCTGCCGTGGGAGGTGGTGGAAGCAGGTACGATAATGACGTTTCAGAGGCATCTTGACAAATACATGAATAGGATGGGAATAGAGGGATACGGTCCCCGGAAGTGCAGAAGGTTTTAGTTTAGGCAGGCATCAAGATCGGCGCAGGCTGGAGGGCCGAATGGCCTGTTCCTGTGCTGTACTGTTGTTTGTTCTTTGAGAAGCAAGCTCTAAAACCATTTCAAATCATAGAATGGTACAGTCCAAAAGGAGGCCATTCACCCTATCATGCCCGTCTGCTCTTTGATAGAGCTATCCAACTAATATCACTCCCCTGCTTTGTCCCATGTAAACTTTTTCTCTTCAAGTATTTATCTAATTACCTATTGAAAGTTACTCTTGGATCTGCTTCCACCAGCCTTTCAGGGAGTGCATTCCAGATCACAATACCTCACTATATTTAAAAGAAAACCTCTGAAACCAATTAGTTCAGGTTGGATTTTACTTAATTCAGTTACATTGTCGTGATTTATGTCAACATAGACTTTCTTTTAGGCGTGTGATTTTTTTTTTTCTATACTGCAGTGACGTAAAAGACTTGTGCACCGTGCATTGAATTCTTGGAGCTCCATTGGGACATTTGTATGTTGCATGCCCAATCCTCCAACCCCTGCATTGGCTGTGTATCTACCGCACTCATTGGCAGAGTAGGCCAAGGCCAAATGATATGTCTCATGTGAAGTTCCTCAGAGTCCTGGTGGTAATGCCCCCAATGCATTCCTTTCCATCATATCCTAACCCCTATCTGTGACAACTGGTCTTGTGGTGATCCAGCATTCAATCTGTCTTGCTGGTGGTTTTTTGGAATTTCTGTATCTGGGTTTCTCAGATTAATTGTCCAGAGCAATTATCTTGCCGCTGCTGGCAATTGTTTTTATTTCCCCCTAGTTTTCAAATTTCAACCATTTCCAACTCTGGCTGATCTGAAATCTCAACCCCTCTGTCCACTGTCCTCCTTAGTTACTTAAACATTATAAGTTGAGATTGCCATGTTTCTATGGCAGCGCTGCATAAATGATGAACCCATGGGACAAACCATTTATAATTGTGTTGAGTTTCATTTTGCTGGTCAAATCTAAACACTACCGGCTGATTTTAACTCTGTGCAAGTAGGTGGGTTTTGAATAAATTAAAATCTTGCCCCATCTTTTTCAAAAATGGAGCAAATGCTTTGTTTACTTGCTGCAAAGTGACATAAATGAAATCCACAAGGAAAATAGAGCCCATTGAACCTGATATTTTACAATACCAGCAGCGGTGGGAAGAGGTGCTCAAGTGGTAATTAATTGGCCACTAAGAACTCAGTTAGCCCGGTGCAAGTGGGCTGCTGCCACCTCCCCTGCTGCTGGTAAAATAGCAGCGGGGATGGGTAGGCAATAGGATGCTCCCCCCCTCAACTCCCACACGAAAATATGCCCCGTGCCTCACCACCCAGGTGGCCCTTCCTGACCTGCTCCCACCTCCGCCGCCAATTTATGTGGGGCGGGGGCTGCAAGAAATGGCCCGCCCGCCCCAAGTCAATCAATACCCTTAAGAGGCCAATTAATGGTAATTTAACGCCTCCTCCCGCTGCCCTGGGGATTTTACGGTTGGCAGGCAGGCGGCCAAGGCCTCAGAAAAGCCGCCGGATAAAAGTAGGTGGCTTTCTGATGGCCTGGGAGGGGTCCTTCCTGATTGAGTACCCTGGGCCTGACGGAGGGCCTCCCCCGATGCCCCAACCACCCCCAATGCCCAACACCGCACCCCCCCCTCACCTTGCCGGGGCCCGACTGAACACCCCCAGAGAGGCCCCCAGTAACTTATCATTTTCCGGTGCTCCCTGATATCTTCATTCTTCAGCTGGGTTGCAGTCCCAGCAGTGGCCACCGCTCCTGGTGGCGCTGCTGGGACTAAGAGCTGCCAGCCCGCTGATTGGCTGGCAGCTCCATTAGGCAGGATTTCCTGCCTCAATGAGGTGGAAATCCTGCCTAAGACCAATTAAGGGCCTGGGGGCCACAAAATTTGGTCTGGATCCCCAGCCCAGGCGGAGGTGGGATCGCCACCGACTTTTCGGTTGGTGGATTGTTCCCCTCTGCCCACTGTAAAATTCTGGGATTGTCTTTTTTTTTTACAATTTAGCTAAATGTGGTTTGCTAAATGTTACAAATGCTGTCCAAACAATAACATTTCTCCTTCAATGTAAAATGGGAGACTGCCTGTTTTCTCTATTGTTTGCCACCCATCCAACAGAATTCACACGTTTTTAACTTGGTTAACATATCAATAATTATGGAGTCAGACAAGAAGCAAGAAATGTACTGAATTTGAGCAGGGACATTGCACAGAAGCAGAAAACAAGATCGTCAAACAGTCGATGTAAAGATTTAAATCAGAAGAATGATTGACAGCAGGATCTGTGAAATATAAGGATTTCTCTGGGGCAAGAGACAGAACAAGAAAGAGGATGAGGGTAGACGGGAGAGCATGCAATTGACAATGGACAACATGGGTTCAATCCCACCATGGCAGCTGGTGGAATTTAAATTCAATTAATTAATAAATTCAATTAATAATAAAGAAAAATCTGGAATTGAAATTATTCTCAGTCATGGTGCTATGAAACTATCATCATAAAAACCCATCTGGTTCATTAATGTTCTTTTGGAAAGGAAATCTGCCATCCTTACCTGGTCTGGCCTTCATGTGACTCCAGACCCACAGCAATGTGGTTGACTCTTAACTGCCCTCTGAAATGGCTTAGTGAGCCATTCAGTTGTCAAAGGCAATTAGGGATGCGTAATAAATTCTGGCCTTGCCAGCAATGTTCACATCCCATGAAAGAATATAAAAAGGGACTTCTGAGAAAGAAGATGAGAATAAAATGCAGAGAAAGAAAGGGAATAGAGATGGCATGGGGAAACTCATTAATTCACAGGTGGTATTTTTGATGGAATAGAGATTAGTTCTTTATTTATTCATTTTTAATTTTGGCATACCCTGACCAAATGTTGAAGATAGCAATTAAGAACTTAAAAGGCTCAGAAGGTCCTGTGCAGTGTTTGTGTCTGTATGGAGAACAGAGAAATTTAGCAGAAGCAAGCTTTGCCTGGGGATATGAAAGCATGTCTATGAATGATCCCCAGCTAAATTATTCAGATCAATCTCTATCCAGACTTTGTGCAGTGGAGTACACCTAAGAAGAGAATAGTTAATGAGAAGCTGATGGTCCTGTGGAAGTAAAATAGTTAAATATGCAGCCCGAAAAGGGTGATTGGCACATATTTTCAGATAATGCCACATTTGGTCCACTGTGCAGCTTGGCTTAGAATCATGAGGAGGGAATAGTTGTGCAAATTAAAAAGCATAGTAGAACTAGGATGTTGCCTGGGATGGAGCATTTCAGCTATGAAGAGAGACTGGATAGGCTCGGGTTATTTTCCTTCGAGCATAGAAGACTGAGGGGGGACCTGATTGAGGTATACAAAATTATGAGGGGCATTGATAGGATAGAAAGGAAGAAACTTTTTCCCTTAGTGGAGAGGTCAATAACTAGGGGGCATAGATTTAAGGTAAGGGGCAGGAGGTTTAGAGGGGAGTTGAGGAAAAGTTTTTTCACCCAGAGGGTGGTTGGAATCTGGAACACACTGCCTGAAGGGGTGGTAAAGACAGGAACCCTCACAACATTTAAAAAGTATTTAGATGAGCACTTGAAACGTCATAGCATACAAGGCTACGGGCCAAGTGCGGGAAAGTGGGATTAGTTTTGGATGGGTGCTTGATGGTTGGCGCAGGCGCGTTGGCCCAAAGGGCCTGTTTCTGTGCTGTAAAACTCTATGATTCTAACTGGGATCTGATGGATTTGCCATCAATTTAACTGAAAAGCCCACATCCCATGACATGGTATTTTGAACTCGTCACCCTGAAAGGGCTCACGTTTAGGTGATCAGAAACCTCTGTGAGGATTAATATCCTATTGATAATCTTGGGGTTGCTGTGAAGTGTTGAAGCATTATATCTATGGTATATTTTGCTTGCCGTTCCTTGTCTTCCGTGTCTCCATTTCTGGGGAGAGGCTATCAACCACTAATCACGATAAGTCCACAGACTCCCACAGCTACCAGGACCATACTCCCTCACACCGCACTTCCTGTAAGGACTCGATTCTATTCTCTCAGTTTCTCCATCTCCCGTCATTCAGACGATGCAACCTTCCATACTGGTGCTTCCAATATGTCTTCCATTATCCTGAATAGAAGATTCCCCCACTGTGGTTGAGAGGGTCCTTGACTGTGTCCAATTTATTTCGTGTACTTCTGCTCTCACCCCTTCCCCTCCCTCCCAGGAACATGATAGCGTTCCCCTTGTCCTCACCTTCCACCCCACCAGCCTCTGTATTCAATGAATCATCCTCCACCATTCCTCCACTTCCAGTGTGATGCCATCACCAAACACTTCTTCCTCTCCCCTTGCAGCATTCCAAATGGATCGTTCCTTCTGCAACACCCTGGTCCATTCCTCAGTTACCCCCAACACCACCCCACTTTCCTACGCTACCTTCCCATGCAAGAGCAGGAGATGCAACACCTGCCCTTTTACCACCTCCCTTCTCACCGTCCAAGGCCTCAAACACCCCTTCCAAGTGAAACAGTGATTTCTTGTACTTCTTTCAATTTAGTATACTCTATTCGCTGCTCCCGATGTGGTCTCCTCTACATTCGGGAGACAAAACGCAGGCTGGGTCTCTGCTTTGTGGAACACCTCTATTCAGTTCACAGGTGTGACCCTGAGTTTCCTGTCACTTGTATTTTAATTTTCCATCTTGCTCCCACTCTGATCTTTCTGTCCTTGGCCTGCTACAATGTTCCAATGAAGCCCAACACAAGCTCGAGGAACAGCCCCTTATTTTTCGACTGGGCACTTTACAGCCAACATTGAGTTCAATAATTTTAGGTCATAACCTCTGGCCCCATTTTTTTCCTTTTTTCATTTCTTTTTGCAGGTTTGTTTTTATCTCCCCTCTTGTTTCTTTCTTAATCATTTTACCCTGTGTTCGGCCGGCTGCTATCCTGCCATACACATCTCATCCAGGCACATCTTTTCTTTCTTTATTTGTCCCATTACCACTCCCTTTGGTTTTGTACCAATGAAACCTTTTGTCAGTTAATCTCTCCTGCCCTCCATTCTATTGAAGACCTTCCCTTTTGTTCTTCTTCCCCCCCTCCCTTCTTTCACTTGTTTGAAGCCAATTACATTTCTAACTTTTGGTAGTTCTGACGAAAGGTCACAGACCTGAAACATTGGGCTAGATTTTACCTTAGGACGATGAGAATTCACCACTGACGTGAAAGTTGGTGGTGAACCCGCTTCCGCCTAGCCTGGGGATCCGTCCCGTATTTTACGGGTCCCTAGGCTTTAATTGTCCCGAGGCAGGATTTCCACCCACTTGAGGGAGGAGGTCCCACCTCAGTGAGCTGCCGGCCAATCAACGGGCCAGCAGACTGCCGCCCAGCCGACGCCATGGACCCGAGAGAGTGGGTAAGTTGGGCATGCCTCACCAGGGGGATCGGTCGTGCCTTGGTGAGGCTAGGGTGGTCGTTTGGGAGGAGGGGTAGCATCTTGGATCCCGGGGTGGGTTGGGAGGCAGGGGCAGCCCTCAATCGGGCACCCGCTGTGCGGCCTTTCACGTCCCCAGCACGCTTGCTTGCCACGGGTAAAATACCCGTGGAGGCCGGCGAAGTCCCTTAAGTGGCCGTTAAGTGGCCACTTAAGGGCCTTGATTGGCCTCGGGCGGGCGGGCTGTCTCCCCCCGGCCCTGACCGCCATAAAGTCGACCGGGGGTTGAGGGGGTGGGGAAAGAATTTTACGTTGCCCCCGCGCCACCTACTGACCCGTTGGGGTGCAGTAAAATTCCGCCCATTAACTCTGTTTCTCTCTCCACAGATGCTGCCTGACCTGCTGAGTATTTACAGCATTTTCTGTTTTTGTTTCAGATTTCCAGCATCTGCAGTATTTTTCTTTTGTATATTTTGCTTGTTCACTTCTTTCATTGATGGGAACACTCCAATAGTTTTGATAAAGCCTGATGATTATAAAAGAAAAATGATTGTAGTGTGTGTGTGTGTGTGTGTGTGTTCTGCAGGATATGTTACATTTTACAGAACTTTTACTGTTACCGAAACAAGTCGAGTAGGATCTTTGCAGGTTGGTTTTGATGGTTGATTTACCATTGCAGTGCTTTGGGCAATTAGATCTTCCAATAGCTGATCACAAGAAGGCTAAACTATTGACTGCACACTTGGAGTTACTATGGGCTGGATTTTATCCGGCCAGCAGGCGCGGACAAGTAACAGTTGAAATCTAATGCAGAGAAGTGTGAAGTGATTCATTTTGGTAGGAAGAACGCGGAAAGACAACATTAAGTAAAGGGTACAATTCTAAAGGGGATGCAGGAGCAGAGCGACCTGGGGAAATATGGGCATAAGTCATTGAAGGTGGCAGAACAGTTTGAGAGCGTGGTTAATAAAGCACAGAGTATCCTGGGCTTCATTAATATGGGCATAGAGTACAAAAGCAAGTAGGTTATGTCAAACTTGTACAAAATACTGGTTTGGCCTCAACTGGAGTATGGTGTCCAGTTCTGGGCAACACACTTCAGGAAATATGTAAAGGTATTAGAGAGGGTGCAGAAAAGATTCACAAGAATGGTTCCAGGGATGAGGAACTTCAGTTGCGTGGATAGATTGGAGAAGTTGGGACTCTATTCCTTGAAGAATAGAAGGTTGAAAGATGATTTGATAGAAGTACTGAAAACCATGACAGGTCTGGATAGAGTCAATAGGGAAAAACTGTGCCCACTGGTGGAAGGATCGAGAACAAGAGAGGGTGATTGGCAAAAGAAGCAATAGAGACATGAAGAAAAACATTTTCACACAGCGAGTGGTTAGGATCTGGAATGCACTGCCTGAGAATGTGGTGGAGCCAGGTTCAATCGAGGCATTCAAGAGGGAATTGGATTGTTATCTGAAAATGAAGAATGTGCAGGGCTACGAGGAGAAGGCGAAGGAGAGGCACTAGGTGAAATGCTCCTGTGGAGAGCCAGCATGAACATGATGGGCCAAATGGCCTCCTTCTGTGAGTCAGATTCTGATTCTGCGATTCTGAGAGTGCCGGCATGGTGGTCCGAAAAATCGGGGTGGATGCGTTTGCCCAAAAACCTAACATCATGAGTTTGGTTCCGGATTTTGTCAGCAGTGGAAAAGCTCCGAGGTGGTGTTGCTGCCACAACGTGGCGGAACTGCAATTTGAATTGATGAACAGCTGGTTAGAATGCATTTGCATTGAATTAAAGCAAATTTTACTGGGGGTGGGGGGTGTTCAGATTTAGTCAATGGTGCATGGGGATCACTTCAGAGGTGTTCAGAGGTGAATAGCAACAGGAAGGTCCCAAGGCAAGTTCGTCTCTACAAGGGCAGCGCACGGGAGAGGTAAAAATGAGCTGCCATGGGTCTCGTGCACCATGTCTTTGTGGACCCTCCCATGCTGCACAGCAACAGCTGAGAGGGAGTGAAGGCCAGGATCCAGATGCACCTGCCCTTGAAGCTTCAAAACGAGAGCGACAGCAGCTGGCCACACCAAGCAGGGACTATCCGCACCAGAGAGTGTACTGGACTCGCCTCAGCTACCTCCAAATGGCTAAGCGGCAGTGAAGATTGTGGCTCTCCAGGGAGGCTGCTGCGATCGATCCGGTGGAGGCCTGCAGTATGCCCCAGTGAGGGTCTCGTATTTTGAGGTGGACTGCTGTGCTCTGCACAATCTAGCACTGCAAAGTGGGAAGGTCTTGCATGAAGAGGACATGATTGATTGCTGAGGAAGATGTGGAGGAGGCTACTGAGCAGACAACAATGGATATTGAAACCCTTACACCGAAGGCGAGCCACATTGAGAGACAGGCAAGGGAGACAAGAGACAATCGCATTCACTTCCTGCCACTATGCAGTCCTCTCAAAGTGAAGTCAATAAAGACTCACCCTACTGTATTCCGCATGTTGCCTCTTTCTTGCACTGCAGTGCCTAGCGGCCAGCTTCATCACGCGTTCTGACACGTGTCAGACATGGCCAGTGTCTACATTGGCAGCCCATTGAAGGAGCAAAGGTAAAGGTTGAATTTTACAATTCAGCAATGAAAACTTGAGCCATTTACAGCAATGATTCTGACATCTATTTATGACCACAATTGTAGGAAACAATGTAAAGGCCACAATTAATACACCCTTGAAGCCCCAAGTTCATCTAGGTGCTCATCTTTATACGCTTTTGTGTGCTTCTACAAGGTGTAACCCCTGTGCTGGTAGCTGAGGTGGAAGCAGGCTGCAGATCGGGCTGTACCTTGGCCTGGGATGACTCTGGTGGGTATCCTCTGGAGGCCTAGAGGGCCCCAGCTGCCTGAGGGTTTCCTTTGCAGGTGCAGGAGCCTCCTCAGTTGTCGTGGCTACTGGAGCTGGGCTCACTGGTCGAGGGGCTGAGGAGCAGTTGTCCACAAACAGTGCGCCCTGAGGGGAGTTCCTAGATGTGGAGGTCAGCCTCTCCTCCTTCCTTTCAAGGCTCACTTGAATCTCCCTCCTGATCAGAACAGGATGAGGAGCTGGAGAAGACTCCAGGCGCATGGCCAAGGCAACGGTGTGCAGGTCTGTGCTCATCTTTGCCTCTTTCTTGCACTGCAGTGCCTAGCGCCCAGCTTCATCACGCGTTCTGACACGTGTCAGACATGGCCAGTGTCTACATTGGCTCTACATGAAGATCGCCAACCTCTCGATGGAGGAAGCTATGTGCTCACACGCCTGAGACATGGCAGCACTTATAGCATGGATGGACTCCTCCATTGTCCCCTCATGGCTCCGCCAGATATTTCCTTACCTCTCTCTGCAACTCCAGCATCTTTTGTGCTGTCAACACCAAAGGCGCGTCATCAGCCTGGGGCTCTAACTGTCAGTGACCTCGGCTGCCACAGCCTCCATCAGCTGCTGGCGCGTGTGTATAGTGCTCTCACCAGCTTGTGACCTTGAATTTTTAAGCCCGACTGCACACCAAATGAGGTGAAAGTATCTGCACTGGTGGAGAGTGCAGGGGAATGATGTGACGGTGCATCCTCCGACTGTTCCTCCTCCTCTTCAGTGGTCAGTGGCAGGCCCCTGTCCCAGCACCTGCATTTGCCTCCAAAGTGCCATGACCTGCATGACAGAACACAAACATTTATGGCTTAGATTGCTCAGATCTCGTCATGCCAACCATGCGTGATGCGGATCGCCAAAAAAAAGGCGGTAGGACACATAAACACAATGTCTCCTCACTCTCTTATGCAGACACTCCAGTCGCCCTGGGCCCCCACTAGTTCCAGGGCCTCCTCCGCCAATGTCAGAGGAAGCACATCAGGGATCCCACCACCAATCTTTGATGTCTCCCTGGTATTAGAGCACATTTCTCCTGCAAGGGGAAAGAGGGGCACAGTTATACTTCGCTCGAAGATCAACAGAACACTTATGCTACCGCCAGCCCCCATCACTTGGAAAGAGGACCTCCCGCCTATCCGTTATAGCCTGGAGGAGAATCTACAGGGCGGCATCGCTAAACCGTGGGACCACCCGGTGTCTTGCCTCGGCCATGCTCACCGTTGGCTCCCCTCTGTCCCGTCGGTTCATAGTCCTGGTGCAGAGCACAGGGAGGTGCAGGAGTTGCAGCAGCAGTAGGAGGGTGGGGTCCAGCAGCAGTTGTAGAGGGGATCCAGGGGTTAAAGCAGCAGAGAGGGGTTCCAGGAAGGTCTTGCAGCAATGGTAGCGGGGATTCCAGCAGCACTCCAGGTTCACTGCATCAGTGAAAGGCAGCAAAAGCGGGGTTTGCAGTGCTTTAAAGATGGTGTCAGCACCTCCATTCTGATCATCTGACACCACCATCAGCACCTCAGAGCCCACCCCTGTCGTGCAATAGGATGGGCCTGCACCTCAATTATGTTAATTGGCTGGCCACCACGTGATTGCGGTCGGACGGCCATACATGTGATGTGCAGCGAAGGCACCCACTTCCGGTGCCACCGCCAGGACCTGCTATGGGCTGACAAAATTCAGCCCTGTATCTGATAGATAATTTGTCACAAGGAATAATCAGGGCAGCAATCTACCTTTGTGGTTTGTCAGTTTGTACATTCAATGGTTTTCAGTTTAGTAAGAAATGAATAATGGCTAAGTTATCCCTTTCTGCCCTCTTCTGGGAATTTTTTTGTTGCTTGATTTTTTTTTCACATGCTGTTTACTCTTTCTGAATTGAAATTCTTCTCCTCACTAATTCCTTGTGGCATTCGACACCATCCTTTGACCTGGAGGTCTCGACCAATGACATTCTTCAGCCAGTGCTGCAAATTCCATGAGAAGCAATTTGAGAAGCCCTTATCATAGACTGATACAGAACAGAAGGAGGCCATTCGGCCCATTGTGCCTGTACCGTTTCTTTGAAAGAGCTATCCAATCAGTCCAACTCTGCTCCTTTTTCCTCATAGCCCTGCAAATCTTTCCTTGTTTTTTCCCCCCTTTCATATGTTCTCAAGCATTGATCCTTGGCTTGGTCTTTCCTCCTAACAAGGTTACATGATGGGAAAGTTCACTCTATGGGTCTCTCAAGCAAACAGCTACATCTCATGCTCATATTGCAGCATCAACACAAGATGCCACCACACTGCTGTTGCACCACTTTAATGTCAGCTGACTAAGGAGTTCATTTCCACCCTTTAAATAGTAACATCATTTCACGACAGCTGCCCAGCTTCCACTTTAGCAGCAGCTGACAAAATACACTATCTTGTCTCTGTGTTACAGGAAGACTCTGCCTATCAGCTTGATGAGAAATGCGCATCCTCTCTGACACAAGTTAATTTGGAGGTGTGAAGTCAACACCCCAACAGCTGTCCCACAAACTGATTAACAACGCACGTTTCATTGGTGTGGTGAAGACTTTTCTCACTTGCACATATTTATCTTCCCTGTTTGCTTTCTGATCTTACTACATCTCTCGGTATGCCAGCTAGCTTTCAGATAAATGAATATGAATGCACATGAGAACTGATCCCAAAATGACCAGAATTAGCCATTTTGTGGCAACACCTGAAATTTTTACCAGTTGGGCTAATTTCCTGTTTGGAGTTGACTGGCTTTTTAAAAATGATTTGTAGTGCAAAGAGATTCACAAAGTTGCCTTCTAGTCTACATTGGATAGAAGGACTGAGTACATTATCCAACTGCCCCACCCCTCCCTACTGTCCCACCTAGTGAACAAAATGTCCTGACCCTCAGACTACAAACTCATTGTAAAGTGCATACATCTGTAAGTAGTTCATTGGCTGTAAAGTACTTCACGATGTCCTGAGGTCATACAAAACCAAATTATTGCAAGTCTTTCTTTCTGCTTCTCTTTCCTAACTTCCTTTGTTTCTTTCTCTCTATCTCTCATTCTTTCTCTCTTTCGACAATATTATTGCTGGTGTAATATGTAAACTCAAGCAAAATTATTGAAATTAATATTTGACAGATGGAATTTAATGCAGACAAGCGTGAGGTGATGCATTTTGGCAGAAGGGATAGGGTAAGGCAATGTAGACTTAATAGCAATGTTCTATAGGGTGTGCAGGAACAGAGGGACCAGGGAGTGCATGTGCATCGATCTTTGAAGGTGGCAGGACATATTGAGAAAGTGGTTAGAAAAGCATATGGGATGTTGGGCTTCATGAACACAGGCATTGAGTGCAAAGCAGGTAAGTTTATGCTGAATCTTTATAAAGCTCTGGTTAGGCCCCACCTGGAGTATTGTGCCCAGCTCTGGTCACCACATTTTAGAAAGGATGTGAGGGTGTTTGAGAGGGTACAGAAGAGATTTACCAGAATAGTATATTTGACAATGCAACATCCCATGGCAATGCCCTAAAGTATCAGCCTAAATTTTGCACTCAAGTCCCAGAGTAGGACCCGTAACCTATTAACTGCATTGTAAGTGCTATTAACTGAGTCAGGCTGACACCTTTTACAGGTGCTTGGTTTTTGTGATACAGCCATAAAAGCTCCAACAGATGATTCTGGTAAAGTAATATGTTTTCAAAGAGTTGCATTTAGTGCTGTTAGGTTTTTGATGATAAATAACAAGTAAGTGCACTGTCGCTGAAAAGAACATTACATTCAGGCAACGTTCAGTAGCTCAACTTTTGCCCACAATCTCCACCTTGTCGACACACCTACTTCCCTACTCTAGTTCTGAACCACTGAGTGTAATTTTAACCTAACCCACCAGATGCAAAACCCACAAGATCAGTTTACACTTCGCCCAGAGTTACTCCCCTTTCACTTCCATTGAGAGTAAAATTGAGAGGGGTATAAAACCAATGTTGTAACCAATTCCATCAATTGTTCGACAGGCAGATTATGTCTAAGCTGTCCCTCACGTCTAATAGAAACATAGAAAATAGGAGCAGGAGTAGGCCATTCGGCCCCTTGAGCCTGCTCCGCCATTCATTATGATCATGGCTGATCATCCAATTCGGTAACCTGTTCCCGTTTCCACCCAATAGAAACATAGAAAATAGGAGCAGGAGTAGGCCTTGAGAGAAGATTTATAATTCTCCTACTCAAACTGAAATATTAACATTTACTGATTGAATAACAGCTACAAATTCTCATGCTCACAGTGAGATATCAGTGAGATATCAGTATAGATACAGTACAGATGGCCTGACAGTCTATTGGAGATAGGTTGTAGGGTTCCAAGTGATAGTGTTGGAATTAATTTCGCCTATATAAAAGATCCTTCCACTCTCTCTAATTTATCAGACTGCTTGTCTGACATCCAGTACTGGATGAGCAGAAATTTCTTCCAACTAAATATTGAGAAGACTGAGCCATTGTTTTTGGTCCCCATCGCAAACTCCATATCCTAATCACCTGCTCCATCCCTCTGCCTGCTCATTGTCTGAGGCAATCTTTGTGTCACATTTGAACCCAAGCTGAGCTTCCAACCTCATATCTGTGCTGTCACTAAGACTGCCCATTTCCACCTCTGTATCAATGCCCTTCTACTCTCCTGCCTCAGCTCATCTGCTGCTGAAACCCTCATGCATGCTTTTGTTACCTCTCGACTTGACTATTTGAAATAGCTGAAATAATCAAAACTGCCAAGCCTGCTATACTCTCAGCATTCCATGAGCTGCTTTGCCTTTGCTGGGATGAGGGAGCAGTACCACAGGACATGCACGATGCCAATATCATCATTCTCTATAAGAACAAGGGTGATCGTGCTGACTGCAACTACCGTGGAATCTCCCTGCTCAGCATAGTGGGGAAAGTCTTCACTCGAGTCGTTTTAAACAGACTCCAGAAGCTAGCTGAGCGTGTCTACCCTGAGGCACAGTGCGGCTTTCGAGCGAGGAGATCCACCATTGACGTGCTGTTCTCCCTTCGCCAGCTACAGGAGAAATGCCGCGAACAACAGATGCCCCTCTACGTTACTTTCGTAGATCTCACCAAAGCCTTTGACCTCATCAGCAGACGTGGTCTCTTCAGAGAACTAGCAAAGATTGGATGTCCAACAAAGCTACTAAGTATCATCACCTCATTCCATGACAATATGAAAGGCACAATTCAGCATAGCGGTGCCTCATCAGACCTCTTTCCTATCCTGAGTGGCGTGAAACAGGGCTGTGTTCTCGCACCTACACTGTTTGGGATCTTCTTCTAACTGCTGCTCTCACATGCGTTCAAGTCTTCAGAAGAAGGAATGTTCCTCCACACAAGATCACATGGCAGGTTGTTCAACCTTGCCCGTCTAAGAACGAAGACCAAAGTACGGAAGGTTCTCATCAGGGAACTCCTCTTTGCTAACGATGCTACATTAATATCCCACACAGAAGAGTCTCTGCAGAGACTCATCGACAGGATTGCGGCTACTTGCAATGAATTTGGCCTAACCATCAGCCTCAAGAAAACAAACATCATGGGACAGGACGTCAGAAATGCCTCATCCATCAATATCGGCGACCACGCTCTGGAAGTGGTTCAAGAGTTCACCTACCTAGGCTCAACTATCACCAGTAACCTGACTCTCGATGCAGAAATCAACAAGCGCATGGGAAAGGCGTCTGCTGCTATGTCCAGACTGGCCAAGAGAGTGTTGGAAAATGGCGCACTGACACGGAGCACAAAAGTCCGAGTGTTTCAAACCTGTATCCTCAATACCTTGCACTACGGCAGTGAGGCCTGGACAACATATATCAGCCAAGAGCGATGTCTCAACTCATTCCATCTTCGCTGCCTCCGGAGAATCCTTGGCATCAGGTGGTAGGACCATATCTCCAACGCAGAAGTCCTCGAGGCGGCCAACACCCCCAGCATATGCACCCTACTGAGCCAGCGGCGCTTGAGATGGCTTGGCCATGTGAGCCGCATGGAAGATGGCAGGATCCCCAAGGGCGCATTGTACAGCGAGCTCGTCACTGGTATCAGACCCACCGGCCGTCCATGTCTCCTCTTTAAAGACGTCTGCAAATGTGACATGAAGTCCTGTGACATTGATCACAAGTCGTGGGAATCAGTTGCCAGAGCTGGCGGACAGCCATAAAGGTGGGGCTAAAGAACGGCAAGTCGAAGAGACTTAGCAGTTGGCAGGAAAAAAGACAGAAGTGCAAGGAGAGAGCCAACTGTGTAACAGCCCCGACAACCAATTTTATCTACAGCGCCTGTGGAAGAGTCTGTCACTCTAGAATTGGCCTTTATAGCCACTCCAGGCGCTGCTTCACAAACCACTGACCACCTCCAAGCACTTACCCATTGTCTCCCGAGACAAGGAGGCCAAAGAAGAAGAAGACTTGACTATTGCAATGCACTCCTGGCCTGCTTCTCACGCTCGATCCTCTGCAAACTTGAGCTCATCCAAAACTTTGCTGCCCAACTCGTGAGTCCTAACTTGCACCAAATCTCATTCTTCTTAGGCAGTCCCTCAGGAATGAGGATGACTTTCCTCCACTCCAGGGTTGTGGATCCTTAGGTAACTGAATCATCCAATCTTGATTTTCCAGGTCCCGAAATTCATTTTAAGGAGGTGGAAGATGCCTGTGCGTGGGTTCGTTTAATGTGGGATGGCCGTTGCACACCGACTACCACACGGTCCAAGCGAAGCAAGGTCTTTGTCCAATGGCAGGAATGGCCGAGACGATTGGAGACCAGGCTTCACTACACAGACAGGGACTAATATGTACACGTGGCCAGCATGTCCAGCTGGCGAGCCCAGATGCAGGCTGTGTGGATCTGTGTCAGGGTGTTCTTGAAGGGGTAGCTGAAAGCCTGCTCCAAGGGCTCCTGTGACAAGAGCTCCCCGGGACCCCTCATGCAGCTGGCAGGATTAGGCTGAAACAGAAAAACCGGTATAACCAGTGGCCAGTGATAGGCTCACAGGCTCAGGAGGCTGAAGTCTCTAAAACACGGCAGTGACGGAGGAAGGGCGGTAAACTGATCAGAGTTATTTTAAATATCACAACAGGGCAGCAATTCAGAGACAAAGTTGGGTTTTACGTTATAGCCAGTGTAGTCTCGAGCAAAAGCGTCTTGTTGATGTTGACATAAGTCCAGAAATTTGAAGCTAGGTTTCAAAGAGAATCTAGATGTCGATTTTTCCAGATCTTTACCACAGCTCACAGATCGGAAAAACTGAAAAGGCAGCAGATTACAAACAGAAGCAGAGTTTTGCATTTTTCAAATGCAGTCCAACGCAGAAGCATCTTCTTGCCGTCCAGTGAAGCCAGGAATTTGAAGCCAGATTTGAGAGAAATACCACCAACCAAGATGGCTCCTGGGCAGTCAGCTCCCTAGAGAACTCCTCACTGTCCTCGTCTATCCATGGCCATCTACTGCCATTCGTTGCTCTTACTCCCCACTAAATCTTCTCTTCTGCTGGTTTAGCTCCCTGAGTTGAACAGTGGGTGCATTTCTAGCCAAACTTTAAGTTAAGTGTTAGTTTAAACAGCCTCTGTCTGCTGGTACAAACCCCATTTCCTGACCTCACCTTATAAGCTGTGGTAAATATCTGGATAAGTCCTGGAGTCACCCAGAACCACTGTGCTCAACCTACATTGGCTTCTAGTCAGGCAACACCTCGATTTTTCAATTCTCATCCCTGTTTTCAAATCTCCCCATGGCCTCAGCCCTCCCTATATCTATAATCTCCTCCAGCTTCACAACCCTCCGAGTTATCTGCACTTCTCCAATACTGGCCTCTTGAGCATCCCTGATTTTAATCACTGCACCATTGGTGGGTATGTCTTTAGCTACCTCAGCACCAAGCTCCGGAATTTCCTTCCTAAACCTCTCTACCGCTCTGTCCTCCTTTAACACATTCCTTATCACCTACCTCTTTTTACCAATCTTTTGGTCATCTGCCCTTATATCTCTTTATATGGCTCGGTGTCAAACTTTGTTTGATAACGCTGCTGTGAAGTGCCTTAGAACATTTTACTACATCAAAGGCTATATTAATACAAGTTGTTATTCTTGTAAGAAATGTAATATTTTGGCTTGGTTTCCATGACTTTAACAAATGAACATAACTCATAGAATAGAATCATAGAAAATTTAAGGCACAAAAAGAGGCCACTTGGCCCATCATGTCTGTGCTGACTGAAAAACGATTCACCTATTCTAATCCCACCTTCCAGCATTTGGTCCGTAGCCCTGCAGCGTACGGCACTTGAGGTGCATATCCAGACTCCTTTTGAATGAGTTGAGGGTCTCTGCCTCAACTACCCTTTCAGGCAGTGAGTTCCAGACCCCCACCACCCTCTGGGTGAAAAAGGTTTTCCTCATCTCCCCTCTAATTTTTCTACCAATCACTTTAAATCTATGCCCCCTCGTCACTGACCTCTCTGCTAAGGTGAATAGACCCTTCACCCCAGCTTCATGAACATCTCGAACTCTGCCTAAATTCTGATATCTTCGACCACAACCAGCCATATTGTGCCAAACCAGCATTACTCGTTTTAGTCATCACACGTAAATATAAAATCCTGCAGAACTCAATGTATGAACAACAAATGGTACATTTTTGAAAACTAGTCACTGTTGGGGTAAAGTGCTTTTGTTTGGATTGAATTGCAGTGTTGTGAAATACTTCCCATGCTTGCCAGAAGAAGCGATAATCTTCAGTAATGTGCCATAGGAAATCTCGGGTGTGAACCCTTGGATTTTCTATTCATTAAAATTACTGAGTGAAAAATCACAAGCTGTGCAACCTCAATTTCCATCATCTCTGTTCATGAATATTGAGGACTGCTGAGAGTGCTCAATGTGACCTCCTGGACTGGTTTCAATTGTTTGAAGGGAATCAGAGAGGAATCAAAGAAGTCTGGAAAATTCTTTACTAGCCCTAATTTCTTTTGCCTCTCCCAGGAGATTACATGGCTGCTGCGGGGATGGGGATTGGTGGGCAGTCAGAAGAGTATAGTCATAATGCTCAGCCATCATGAGTATGGGGTAAGCTCGAGGGACCAGTTGGTCTTTTCCTGCCCTTCGTTTCCATATGTTCATTTTCTTATGTTGTGTTTCCTGATGTGTGATAGAATGAAGGTGGTAAATAGTATTTGCTAACGAGTTGAAGGTTGTACAAGTTTTGGTTCTCCACATTTGGTTAGTTGTTATGCTCTGACGATATATGTTACAAAGCGGTTCTATTCGCTTACACCACAGTTGGTGCTTGAGTTAGAAGGCCGTGGGAGGTGATGCTCCAGATAAGTCTGGCTGCCGACAGCAGGGAAAAGTTGCTATTGTTTGAGGTAATAACTTTGTACAAATGAATGCAGTCGCTTTGTAAATGATGTTGCCTGATCATATGATCTCGGTGAGATTGGAGATCCAAAAACTACCATCAACATGAGTTCAAAAGTAAAACATTGCAGATGCTGGAAACACTCAGCAGATTAGGCAGCAGCTGTGGTAAGGGAGAAGCAAGATTTACTCTTTCAGGTCGATGACTTTTCATCAGAACTGGTGAGTTATCACCATGAGTGCAGCTTGCATTTGTAATAGATATGAGTGGTCAGTATGTTCCATGGATAGTATTTCCATTCCCCTCTTGGCTTTACTTTCTCTTTAAGGGCAGAACATAGAGAAAAATTAAAATTCCTGCAAAGGAATTAATTATTAGTGTTTAGGTAACTTCCATAACTTAAATATATTCATTCCAGGAAAAATGTAAGCGATTAATCTTTATGCGATTGACTTTCCAAATAGCTGCTTCTATTTTGTCAGCATGTAGTTTGTTCCTACTTGGCACATATCATAAAAAAAGTTACAAAAAGAAATAAAATCACAAAATACACACACCACTCTTGGGAATGAAGATAATTGCTGCACAACCATGTGCAGTATGAATTGATCTCTGTTATATTTTATCCATGTTGACACGCTTTGTTCAATCCTCCCTTGCCAACATTTATCCCTCAACCAACATCACGAAAACAGATCATCTGGTTATTATCACATTTCTGGTTGTGGGAGCTTGCTGTGTGCAAATTGGCTGCTGCCTTCCCTACATTGCAGCAGTGATCACACTTCCAAAGTAGTTCCTCAGCTGTAAAGTGCTTTGGAACATCTTGTGATGGAATATAGGTATAATAAGCTTAATTAGGTAGAATTTAGATATAATTAATACATTATACCTTTTAGAATTAGAGATTGAATAAATGGTCAGTTTTCAAGACTCACTGAAATTCCCTTTAAGGGCAGAGTTAAAAATCCATGAACATCCCTGTTACAATTGCTGTACGTGGTCTGCACCGATAACTATAATCCTAATTAGTTGATAATGTTAGTGATATAGACAGACTGACTTAAGGAGATGGTGCAAGGTACCATCAGAGAACCATCACAGATGATCAATCACAAAATGGAATGTTACCTACAAAAACAGATGCCACGTAAACCCAATTTAACCCAAAAAGGAAAAAACAGTTACTGCATAAATTTAATTAAAAATCTTTTAAGTATAAGACACATTTATAAAATTAAGTCTTAGTGTTACCATAAAACACTACAAACATTTTGACCAGATAAAAGCTCAACTTCATGAGAAGGGAATTCTGAGCAGATAATTAATTGGGAATAAGTAGCTAATGATATTACCATATATGGATAATGAAAGGGGGGAAAGCACGCACAGAAAGGTAACACCTACATTCCAAAAGATGAGTTAATAGATTAGAAACAGTTTAAATGTGAGAGTTTTGAATCGAAAAATCAGAGATATTGAAATTCCTCATCAATGCTTCTCAGCCGATGGTAAGAACGGCTGACAGCATGACAAGAAAATTCTGCTCTTAAACGAGAGTGTTTTGTCTTGTTAAGCAGGAGGCTTACTCGGGGAATTTAAGGTAACAATTTACTTTGAATTTTGATGGATATTCTAAGATATTTTGCAGTAACATTGTCAAGGTTGAACTTTTGGATTCTATTTTAGAAATAAGATATGTTTAGAAATCTTTGATATTGTAGTATACTTCACCACTTAAAGTGTCTTGCATGTTCAATTCTTTAATAAATATATAAGAGATAATAAATCATCTCATGTAGCAACAACTCCATATACAACAACAAGAACCCCCTCTCTGTGTCTCCTGAAGTGGGGAGATACTTATTAAAGAGAGTTTCCCAGACCCTTATAATATCTGGGATATTTATGACTTAGCTATAATTATTTTTTGCCATAGGCTATCCGAAAGAGAGTAATATTCTCTGTTAGTTTTCTTTCTTTGAGGGAAGATTAGTTCAGTTTTTCAGACCCAAAGAAGTGTCTGTAGTTTGAACTTAATTAAAGGAGACTCATAGGGATGTACGCTTGATTTGATTTAGTCCGTATAAGGGGCTAAAGTCATAAATCACTTTACGCTCTCCTTGCAAGTCTTTGTTTCTTTTTGTTTGGCTTAGTGATTGGGGTTTGTGAGGCAATTTTAGAGACTGTTTTAAGTTACTGTTGCTATATTCAAAGAAAATGGTCTGAAATTTGAGATCAGCAGCAAAGCAATGGTGATTGGCGTAGACCTCAAAGAAAGCTGCGCCCAAAGAACCCACAATTTCTGTGGCGAGAACTTTACTTCTCTTACTGTGCAATTGATTGTAGCATTGTTTGATGAGGATTCCCACCATGGAGCTGCAGTGATGTCATCAAGCTGTCATAGTAGCCAATTACATTAAAGAACTCTCATAGACAGCCAACCAGGAAATGAAAAGCACTAAAATCAAATCATTTAAAAAAATTATTACGGAGAGCAAAATAAAGATTGCAACATGTACATGGGATTAAGCTAGAAGCAGAAATCTCATGAACAAACTTGAAATAACATTTTTTTATTTAAATAAATCTAGTTTAACAAAAATCTAGCTTTCAATCAGAATGGAGAAATTTAACAACATTCCACAATTGTTTCAATGCCAGATTGGTTGTTCAGCAGTAATTATTACTCAGATCATTGTTAAAATCTCAGTTCCACAACATTGAGCAAAGCATAACTTTTTATGGGGTTGCTAACAGTGATGATAGAGTGGAAAAGCAAAAGTTCTCATCAGATCAATTGATTTCAATGATTGCCAATGCTGGTGGTGTGTAAGGGGTTGGTGACACAGCACAGCCTGTGGCAGAGCAGTGAATGCCAGACCGTAACTCTTCAGGATTCCTGCGTTAGTCTGCGCTTGCACTAAGTCCAGATGTTGAGCTCAGTTTCAGAATGCTGATCATTCACCATCAAAAACCCTGCAAATTCTGGACCAAGTCAATTAATATTAAGCATTTTTCCTATAAAACAGGATGAAGAAGAGGAAATTAAGCTAGAAATTAATATGCTGAAGAAGTATTCTCATCATAGGAATATTGCGACATATTATGGTGCCTTCATAAAAACAAATCGTTCAAGCCATGAAGACCAGCTCTGGGTAAGTGTTTTTGTATGTGTCATACTGTTGGATAGCACCAAGACTTTTACAAGTTCCACAGACTGCAGGAATAAAACTTAGCGACTTATAATGGAACCTGATCAATCACTTTTTATCAGGTTTTGAATATATTATAGATTAATTAGAATTAGGACATAAAATAAAAGTTCATGCATCTCGCCCAGCCTTTGCTTAACCTGTCTGAGAAAAATCGGTAGGCCCACAGCAACATTTCTTTTACCCATTATGCATAGATTTTGATAGATTTTGAATTGATTGGGAGATTAAATTTAACTTTCTGGTGGCCAGAACTGTCAGTCTATTTAACAGTAGAGCTTTATGGAAATAAATGGTGGCTTTACAGTACTCACTTCATGAAACGTCCCTAGAAACCTTTTGTTGGAAGGCAGGTAATGTGAACTTAAGTCCCTCAACAACACCTTCCAAACCTGTATCACCTAGAAGAACAGGGAAGCACATTCATGGGAACACCACCACTTGCTAGTCCCCCTCCAAGCCACACACAATCCTGACTTAGAAATATATATCGCCTTTCCTTCACTGTCACTGGGTCAAAATCCTGGAGCTCCCTCCCGAACAGCACTGTGGGTGTACCCACACCACATGGACTGCAGGGGTTCAAGAAGATGACTCACCACCACCTTCTCAAGGGCAATTAGGGATAGGCAATTAATGCCGGCCTTGCCAGCGACGCCCACATCCAATAAACCCATTAAAAAAGTCTTGTGATTATGAATGCCATGCTGACACCAAGTAAGGTTCCTAATGTCCCGGTCCCTACGGTGGCCTTCCATAACATGACTCATTCAATACAAAATGTCACTGGCTTCTTAATATTATTGTCTTGCTAGTCTGAGCTTTACCTTGTAAACTTAGAACACAATACAACAGATACAAGTCTCTGCAGAAACCACCCATTTATGGGATATTGTGCAAATGAAGTGTTCAGAATTTAATCAATCCAACAAGGGAATATTTTCATGAAAATGTGAATGTCGGTGTATTACCAAAACAATGTGGGACTTGTAATTCGAGGCACCTCTACGGCTGTTCAGTTCCTCAAAGAAATTAGGACATAAGTAGCTACAGAACCTTGGGAATGTTTGAGGAGAATGTCACTGCTTATATTATAAACAGATGAAATGCCTGAATGCATTTTTAGCACAAGGAATTCACAAAAACATTTGCTTGCACTACATTTATTTACTTCAGTAACACTGTCATTTATGTTAAATTCTTTGTGCAAAGTGGTATTCGCTATTGTATCGGAATATTAGAAACTTTGCATAAAAGTTGAGTGCTATCAGAATCTGATTCGTAACAGTGGCTTTACTGGTTATAGAACATTTTGACTTCTGACAAATAAATATATAGCTTACCCTTTTCAGTCTTCACTTTTGCTTGCAACCTACGGGTCATTAAACCCCCAAACTTCACATCATTTAATCACTACTTTCGTTCATTTTTATGACTCACCCTTCTTGCTTTCCTGAGCTGTGATGTTCTGCCTCTTCACCAAGGTTACTAAAGAAAGAAAAAGCGACTTTCAGAATTTATTTCTGGTTCAATGCCTTAAATATTTACCTGTGATTATCATCAGACCAATGAAAGGTAATTTCTGTTACGTAACTTAAAATTACACATTATATTTGTTCAATCAGCCAGCACTAATAGAAATATTTACACTGGGCATGTTGATTATAGATTTCTTCCTCAGAAATATATCCAGGAGTTGCTGGACATCTTTCATGACACAAGAGGCCCAATTTCACCCATCTCTTTCATTTATCAGTGAATTCAGGTCCGACCATCAAATCTGACCGACTTGATAGATTTATAACATGTCTATGTTTCCATTATTTGTTGATGCAGAGGAATTTCCAAGCCACAACTCTTCAATCTGCATTATTCCTCTTAAAATCTAGAGTCACAGTCATAGGGTGATACAGCACTGAAACAGGCCCTTCGGCCCACCAAGTCTGTGCTGACCAACAACCACCCATTTATACTAATCCTACATTAATCCCATATTCCCACCACCTACCTACACTAGGGGCAATTTACAATGGCCAATTTAACTATCAACCTGCAAGTCTTTGGCTGTGGGAGGAAACCAGAGCACCTGGCAGAAACCCACGCGGTCACAGGGAGAACTTGCAAACTCCACTTGCAGTATCCAGAACCAAACCCGGGTCGCTGGAGCTGTGAGGCTGCGGTGCTAGCCACTGTGCCACCCAAAGTGTACCCTTTCCTGTTTGTTTAGAAACAGCCAGTACATCCAGAGCACAATGACGTTGTTTGTATTGCCAATCGTATTTACGTAGGGAGCTTTTGTTTAAATGTACCAAAAGAGTAGGATTGCTCAACAATAGCCACTTTGCATGAGTGTGCACTGCTACAAGTATGTTGCCGACCATCTCACAAATTTTCTTGACAAAATCTTTGACAGCTCCAAAAAGTTGAATTCTCAAATCAGGCTGTTTGAGGGTAAATCAACATCTGACATGTGGGAATCTTTCAAATGTCAGTTGATTAGAATCCAGGACCAGCATGTTCCAGTGAGGAAGAAGGATAAGTTTGGCAAGTTTCGGGAACTTTGGAGAACGCGGGATATTGTGAGCCGAGTCAAAAAGAAAAAGGAAGCATTCGTAAGGGCTGGAAGGCTAGGAACAGACGAATCCCTTGAGGAATATAAAGACAGCAGGAAGGAACTTAAGCAAGGAGTCAGGAGGGCTAAAAGGGGTCATGAAAAGTCATTGGCAAACAGGATTAAGGAAAATCCCAAGGCTTTTTATACATATATAAAGAGCAAGAGGGTAATTAGGGAAAGGGTTGGCCCACTCAAGGACAGAGAAGGGAATCTATGTGTGGAGCCAGAGGAAATGGGCGAGGTACTAGATGAGTACTTTGCATCAGTATTCACCAAAGAGAAGGACTTGGTGGATGATGAGCCTAGGGAAGGGAGTGTAGATAGTCTTAGTCATCTCATTATCAAAAAGGAGGAGGTGTTGGGTGTCTTGCAAAGCATTAAGGTAGATAAGTCCCCAGGGCCTGATGGGATCTACCCCAGAATACTGAGAGAGGCAAGGGAAGAAATTGCTGGGGCCTTGACAGAAATCTTTGCATCCTCATTGGCTACAGGTGAGGTCCCAGAGGACTGGAGAATACCCAATGTTGTTCCTTTGTTTAAGAAGGGTAGCAAGGATAATCCAGGAAATTATAGGCCGGTGAGCCTAACGTCAGTGGTAGGGAAATTATTAGAGAGGATTCTTCGGGACAGGATTTACTTCCATTTGGAAACAAACTAACTTATTAGCGAGAGGCAGCATGGTTTTGTGAAGGGGAGGTCGTGTCTCACTAATTTGAGTTTTTTGAGGAAGTGACAAAGATGATTGATGAAGGAAGGGCAGTGGATGTTATCTAAATGGACTTCAGTAAAGCCTTTGACAAGGTCCCTCATGGCAGACTGGTACAAAAGGTGAAGTCACACGGGATCAGAGGTGAGCTGGCAAGATGGATACAGAACTGGCTCAGTCACAGAAGACAGAGGGTAGCAGTGAAAGGGTGCTTTTTTGAATGGAGGGATGTGACTAGTGGTGTTCCGCAAAGATCAGTGCTGGGACCTTTGCTGTTTGTAGTATATATAAATGATTTGGAGGAAAATGTAGCTGGTCTGATTAGTAAGTTTGCGGACGACACAAAGGTTGGTGGAGTTGCGGATAGTGATGAGGATTGTCAGAGGATACAGCAGGATATAGATCGGTTGGAGACTTGGGCAGAGAAATGGCAGATGGAGTTTAATCCTTACAAATGTGAGGTAATGCATTTTGGAAGGTCTAATACTGGTGGGAAGTATACAGTAAATGGCAGAACCCTTAGGAGTATTGACAGGCAGAGAGATCTGGGAGTACAGGTCCACAGGTCACTGAAAGTGGCAACGCAGGTGGATAAGGTAGTCAAGAAGGCATACGGCATGCTTGCCTTCATCGGTCGGGGCATAGAGTATAAAAATAGGCAAGTCATGCTGCAGCTGTACAGAACTTTAGTTAGGCCACACTTAGAATATAGCGTGCAATTCTCGTCGCCACACTACCAGAAGGACGTGGAGGCTTTGGAGAGGGTACAGAAGAGATTTATCAGGATGTTGCCTGGTCTGGAGGGCATTAGCTATGAGGAGAGGTTGGATAAACTCGGATTGTTTTCACTGGAACAACGGAGGTGGAGGGGCGACATGATAGAGGTTTACAAAGTTATGAGCGGCATGAACAGAGTGGATAGTCAGAAGCTTTTTCCCAGGGTGGAAGAGTCAGTTGCTAGGGGACATAGGTTTAAGGTGAGAGGGGCAAAGTTTAGAGGGGATGTGCGAGGCAAGTTCTTTACACAGAGGGTGGTGAGTGCCTGGAACTTGCTGCCGGGGGAGGTGGTGGAAGCAGGTACAATAGCGACGTTTAAGAGACATCTTGACAAATACATGAATAGGATGGGAATAGAGGGATACGGTCCCCGGAGGTGCAGAAGGTTTTAGTTTAGGCAGGCATCAAGATCGGCGCAGGCTTGGAGGGCTGAATGGCCTGTTCCTGTGCTGTACTGTTCTTTGTTCTTTGTTCAGGCGGTTTCTGCTTTTTCAGGAACTGAGCTGGTCCAAACATTACAAGACAGTCAAGCCTCTTTACAGAATTTCCAGATTTTCAGGTGGACATTACATTTCTATGACAGGTCATACCACATCAGGGAGTTATGAAACCCTGGCCTGTCTTTTTGCAAATGCTTCATCTTTTAACTAAGAAAACTGGTTATGCTCATGGATTAATCCACGACCAAGATAATTCTGGTCGGATTTAGACATGAAGACTACATGAGGTGATTCTTCAAATTCATTGAACTGAAGTCTTTGAACCTACCAAATCAGGGTCGATCTTTCCTAGCTTTGAATCTCTCAGGTATCTGCTCCACTGAAACAGCCCTAATCAAAGCCACAAATGACATCCTCTTGGACTGACCATGGTTCATTATCCCTCCTAATGCCCCTTGACCCTTTAGCATTATAATCCCTGTTTTGGAGGCCAGGATTTCAGTCGAATAATTACCCAATATGAATGAGTAGCGAAAGAATATCTAACACAGTGACCTAGTAATAAATCATGAAGACCCCTATACCTTCCTTTGTGGAAATTCAACGGCCAAAAAAAGTGACAAATCTGGACAATTATCACCTCATCAGTCCATTCTCAATCATCAGCAAAGTGATGGAGGGAGTCATCGACAGTGCTATCAAGTGACACTTGCTCACCAATAACCTGCTCACCAATTCTGCCAGGACCATTGGCTCCAGACCACATTTCAGGCTTGGTCCAAACATGGTCACAAGAACGCACAAGAAATAGGAGCAGAAGTAGACCATATGGCTCATCAAGCCTGCACCGCCAGTCAATACGATCATGGCTGATCTTGGGCTTCAATTCCACTTTCCTGCCTGCTCCCCGTATCCTTTGATTCCCTGCCAGAAGAAAAATCTATCTATCCCAGCCTTAAATGTATTCAGTGATGGAGCATCCACAACCCTCTGGAGTGGAGAATTCCAAAGATTCACAACCCTTTGAGTGAAGTAATTTCTCCTTATCTCAATCCTGAATGATTGACCCCTTACCCTGAGACTGTGTCCACATGTTCTAGATTCCCTGACCAGTGAATACAATCTCTCAATTCAACCCTATCAAGCCCTTTTAGAATTTTGTATGTCTCTATTAGATCGCCTCTCATTTTCCTAAACTCCAGAGAATATAGGCCCAATTTACTTAGTCTGTCATCACAGGGCAACCCCCTCATCCCAGGGACCAATTTAGTAAATCTTCGCTGCACAATCTCCAGTGCAAGTATATCCTTTCTTAAATGTGGAGACCAAAACTGCACACAATATTCCAGGTGTGGTCTCACCAAAGCTCTATACAATTTTAGTAAGACTTCTTTATTTCTGCACTCCAATCCCCTTGCAATAAAGGCCAACATGCCATTTGCCTTCCTAATAGCTTGCTACACCTGCATATTAATTTTGTGCGTTCCTTGTACGAGTACCCCCAAGTCTCTCTGAACATCAACATTTAACAGTTTCACACTTTTAAAAAATATTCTGCTTTTCTAGTTTTACGACCAAAGTGAACTACTGAATTGCAGAGGTGAGGTGAGAGTGACTGCTCTGGACAACAAGGCAGCATTCTACCAAGTTTTAAAGATAAATTGCTAAATATCTAGATAGCAAGAATATAGTTAGAAGCATTCAACAGGGTTTTAGAAAAGATCATGTTGACATACCTGATGGCATTCTTTGGGAGGTGGCACATATGGTGGATG
The DNA here is from genome assembly GCF_036365525.1 of Heterodontus francisci. Taxonomy (NCBI): domain Eukaryota; kingdom Metazoa; phylum Chordata; class Chondrichthyes; order Heterodontiformes; family Heterodontidae; genus Heterodontus; species Heterodontus francisci. The sequence goes on from NC_090385.1 coordinate 15,382,733, forward strand.
GGGGAATTGATGTATTTTGATTTTTAGAAAGACTTTGTCAGGGGACATTTGGAGAAGATTTAGGGCAGGATTTTGTTCTGTTCTTGGAGATGGACATGGAGAGGGGGCCAAAAAAAATGGCAGGGGTCACCGTTCCTGACATCGCCCTTGCCCCCTGCCATTTTGTCTGGGGCGGGGAAGACAGAGGACAACCTTCTTGCCTGAGGCCACTTGAAGCCCTTAAGTGGCCAATTAATGGCCTTCTTGCCTCTGCCTCAATCTTGTTGAAGGTGGAGTGGCCCACACGCGAGGGGAGATGCTGCCAGGTAAAGCCTGGCGGCCTCCCAGCGAGGTCAGGGGGGCCCTCCTGTGGAACCCATCCATGGCCCCCAGAGGGTCTCCCCTCCTCCCACCAGCAGTAATGGCTGCCCCCCCCATCCCCAGGAATACCCCCCCCCCCCTCAGCTTCACTAAATCACCCCCTATCTCATCAGCAGGCAGTAAAGTGGAGTTCAAACGTAAGATCAGCCATGATCGTAATGAATGGTGGAGTAGATACGCTGGTCTACTCCTGTTCCTATTTCTTATGCTCTTATGTTAAGAGAGCACTGTAACTAGTGGAATCTCTCAATCCGGATGAAAAGGCAACAGTATGGAACTCAGTCCAATGCAACAGTGGATCTTCTTCTTCTTCTTCTTTGGCCTCCTTGTCTCAAGAGACAATGGGTAAGCGCCTGGAGGTAGTCAGTGGTTTGTGAAGCAGTGCCTGGAGTGGCTATAAAGGCCAATTCTAGAGTGACAGACTCTTCCACAGGTGTTGCAGATAAAATTGGTTGTCGGGGCTGTTACACAGTTGGCTCTACCCTTGTCTTTTTTCCTGCCAACTGCTCAGTCTCTTTGACTTGCCACACTTTAGCCCTGCCTTTATGGCTGCCCGCCAGCTCTGGCGATCACTGGCAACTGACTTCCACGACTTGTGGTCAATGTCACAGGATTTCATATCACGTTTGCAGACGTCTTTAAAGCAGAGACATGGACGGCCGGTGGGTCTGATACCAGTGACGAGCTCGCTGTACAATGTGTCCTTGGGGATCCTGCCATCTTCCATGCGGCTCACATAGCCAAGCCATCTCAAGCGCCGCTGGCTCAGTAGGGTGTATATGCTGGGGATGTTGGCCGCCTCGAGGACTTCTGCGTTGGAGATATGGTCCTGCCACCTGATGCCAAGGATTCTCCGGAGGCAGCAAAGATGGAATGAATTGAGACGTCGGTCTTGGCTGACGTATGTCGTCCAGGCCTTGCTGCGTAGAGCAAGGTATTGAAGACACAGGCTTGATACACTCGGACTTTTGTGTTTCATTTAATTCTGTGTTTAATTTTGTGTACATTTAATTCTCCACAACCTGGGTTTCAAAGCAGTCCAAATCTACATAAAAAGAGACTGACAGCCTTAATTAAATTCCAGTTTACCATAAACCCAGAGCACCAAGCTTCCCAGAAACTAGCAACAGAATAACAATCTGAATTAAATCATCGAGTGGCTGGTGCCAGACTGATGTGATAGTAGTAAATAAAAAACAGAAAGTGCTGGAAATACTCAGCAGCTCTGGCACAATCTGTGGAGAGAGAAACAGAGTTAATGTTTCAGGTCTGTGACCCTTCATCAGAACTGGCAAAGGTTAGAAATGTAATATACTTTGAGCAAGTGAAAAGGGGGAGGGGGGAAGAAGGGAAGGTGTGTGATAAGGCAGAGGGCAGGAGAGATTAAATGGCAAAGATGTCGTGGAACAAAGGCAATCTACGTGACCGCTTAGCGGAACACGTCCACTCAATCCACAAGCATGGCCCTGAGCTTCCGTTTTCTTGCCATTTTAATTCACCACCCTGCTCACATGCCAACATTTCTGTCCTTGGCCTGCTGCAGTGTTCCAGTGAACCTCAACGCAAGCTCGAGGAACAGCACCTCGTCTTCCGATTAGGCACTTCACAGCCTTCTGGACTTAACATTGAGTTCAATGACTGCCATTTTATTTTATTTTATCTTACTTTATTTTATTTTGTTTTATTTTATTTTATTTTTTAACCACAGGCCTGTCTTAAACATGTTTTTCATGTTTTTGCTTTCGGACAGAGCTGTTCATTATTCTGCCATTAACATTCTCTCTGGACTAATGCTTTGTCTCTTAGTACAACTATTAACACTCCCTTTGCCTTTGTTCCGTGACATCTTTGTCATTTAATCTCTCCTGCTCTCTGCCCTACCCACACACCCAAGGGGTGGAAGCTTATCGGAGGTAGGTGGAAATGTGGAGTAATCAGTTCAGCCATGAACTTACTGAATGGTGGAGCAGGCTTGAAGGACCGAGTGGCCAACACCTGCTCCTAATTCGTATGTTCGTATTTACCTTCCCTTTTCTTGTTCTCCCCCCTCCCCCTTTTCATTTGCTCAAAGCCTATTACATTTCTAACTTTTACCAGTTCTGATGAAAGGTCACTGAACTGAAACGTTAACTTTGCTTCTTTCTCCACAGATGCTGCCAAACCTGCTGAGTATTTCCAGCACTTTTTGTTTTTATTTCAGGTTTCCAGCATCTGCAGTATTTTGCTTTTATTGACGTGATGGTAGTGTCCTGTTGGCCAAAGTGAAATTGAATGAATGTGGCTGTCTTAAATCCAATCCTCAGCACATGTAAACACAGATCTATAACTCAGCAATGATATAGCAGGCTTACTCCGAAAGAAGAGACTGTGATCATGGTGTGCAAGGGCCTTCTATAGCACCAGCAGTGGCCACCTCTCCAGGTGACGCTGCTGGTACTGTAGCGCTGCCAGCCTTCAATTGGAGGTGGGAGCTTTTCCCTTAAAGTGATAGCGTCCCCGACGGCGGGCTGCTAATTGCCTGCCCCCCATGAAATAGCAACGGGGGTCTGACAGAGGGCCAAGGCGGGGTCTCTTCCCCACCCCCCACCCCCCCTCCCCACCCCCCACCCCCCCTCCCCCCAGCCTTCGGCGGAATAAAATCCAGCCCTTGGGCGAAGGTAACAAATTGGATTAAGAATTGTTTGGACAGAAAGTCATGGGATTAAGACGACTGATTTTGGGGAGGATAAACACCAACATGGACCAATTGGGCCAAACAGCTCTTTTCATCTCATGTCTATGTAATGTTCTTTTGAAATTAGTAGGGGTCCAATAGGGTGGACATCGAGAAGATGTTTCCAGTTGTAAGGGAGTTCAAAACTAAGGATCACTAATAAATTCAGTATGAATTCAGGAGAAACTTCTTTAACCACAAAGTGGTTAGAATGTGGAACTTGCTACCAGGTGGAATAGTTAAAGTGAATACCTTAGACGCACTGAAGCTAGAGAGAAAGGAATAGAAAGATATGTTTATACTGTTAGGGTGGGCGGAGGCTGGTATGGAGTATAAAAACCAACTTTGAGCTGATCAGCTGAATGGCCTGTGTCTGTTCTGGAAATTCGACGTGTTATATAATTCCCTCTGGCTGTCATCTGGCTGTAATGTTAAAGTCCACCATTTCTTCTCACTTTGCTTTTGACTTTTGATTACAGCTAGTTATGGAGTTCTGTGGGGCAGGCTCTGTAACTGATTTGGTCAAGAAAACCAAAGGGAACTGTTTGAAAGAAGACTGGATAGCATACATCTGTCGAGAGGTTCTTCGGGTAGGTTTGAAGTCCAGTCAAAAAACCCATTTTATCGCGTTGTTACTTTAATGACACCTTATTTAGACCTTTAATGAACACACCTGTGGTTTTGATCTGTGCCTTAGAAGTTGAAGTTTCTAGCTTCTGTTGCTTGGATGCAAAGTTCTGAAGGTTAAGCAAAGCCAGCAGATCATTATCTTCCAACCAGTTCTGAAATGCGGTTTAATCATTCATTTTTTTTCTGACAGGAGTGGTGTTGCATGCTTTAATCTCCATCAGAAATGCGCCACCACCAGAGGTACCTGTGACCTCCGATTTTTGTTTTTAGGGCGGCTGGATATTGCTAGGGCTGGGCATTTTAGGGATGGGCATTTCAGGGCTGGCTATTGCGGGGCTGGCTATTGCGGGGCTGGCTATTGCGGGGCTGGCTATTGCGAGGCTGGCTATTGCGGGGCTGGCTATTGCGGGGCTGGCTATTGCGGGGCTGGCTATTGCGGGGCTGGCTATTGCGGGGCTGGCTATTGCGAGGCTGGCTATTGCGGGGCTGGCTATTGCGAGGCTGGCTACTGCGGGGCCGGCTATTGCGGGGCCGGCTATTGCGGGGCCGGCTATTGCGGGGCCGGCTATTGCGGGGCCGGCTATTGCGAGGCCGGCTATTGCGAGGCCGGCTATTGCGAGGCCGGCTATTGCGGGGCCGGCTATTGCGGGGCCGGCTATTGCGGGGCCGGCTATTGCGGGGCTGGCTATTGCGAGACTGGCTATTGTGCGGCTGGCTATTGTGCGGCTGGCTATTGCGGGGCTGGCTATTGCGGGGCTGGCTATTGCGGGGCTGGCTATTGCGAGGCTGGCTATTGCGGGGCTGGCTATTGCGAGGCTGGCTATTGCGAGGCTGGCTATTGCGGGGCTGGCTATTGCGGGGCTGGCTATTGCGAGACTGGCTATTGCGAGACTGGCTATTGCGAGACTGGCTATTGCGCGGCTGGCTATTGCGAGACTGGCTATTGCGGGGCTGGCTATTGCGGGGCTGGCTATTGCGAGGCTGGCTATTGCGCGGCTGGCTATTGCGCGGCTGGCTATTGCGCGGCTGGCTATTGCGAGGCTGGCTATTGCGGGGCTGGCTATTGCGGGGCTGGCTATTGCGGGGCTGGCTATTGCGGGGCTGGCTATTGTGCGGCTGGCTATTGCGGGGCTGGCTATTGCGGGGCTGGCTATTGCGCGGCTGGCTATTGCGCGGCTGGCTATTGCGGGGCTGGCTATTGCGGGGCTGGCTATTGCGGGGCTGGCTATTGCGAGACTGGCTATTGCGGGGCTTGCTATTGCGCGGCTGGCTATTGCGGGGCTGGCTATTGCGAGGCTGGCTATTGCGGGGCTGGCTATTGTGCGGCTGGCTATTGCGAGGCTGGCTATTGCGGGGCTGGCTATTGCGCGGCTGGCTATTGCGAGGCTGGCTATTGCGGGGCTGGCTATTGCGGGGCTGGCTATTGCGGGGCTGGCTATTGCGGGGCTGGCTATTGCGGGGCTGGCTATTGCGGGGCTGGCTATTGCGAAGCTGGCTATTGCGGAGCTGGCTATTGCGAGGCTGGCTATTGCGGGGCTGGCTGTTGCGGGGCTGGCTATTGCGCGGCTGGCTATTGCGGGGCTGGCTATTGCGGGGCTGGCTATTGCGGGGCTGGCTATTGCGGGGCTGGCTATTGCGGGGCTGGCTAGTGCGGGGCTGGCTAGTGCGGGGCTGGCTATTGCGGGGCTGGCTATTGCGGGGCTGGCTATTGCGGGGCTGGCTATTGCGAGGCTGGCTATTGAAGAGCTGGCTATTGCGGAGCTGGCTATTGCGGAGCTGGCTATTGCGGAGCTGGCTATTGCGGGGCTGGCGATTGCGGGGCTGGGTATTTCAGTTGCTGGATATTTCAGTTGCTGGGTATTGCAGAGTTGGGTATTGCATGCTGAGTTATTGAGAGATTTGGGGTGCCAAGGGGCTTGGGTTTGAAGCTAGCTGGGTTGTTCAGGGTTTGGGCTTTTTAGTAAATTATCTGAGTTTAAAATAAGTTTTCCTGAGAGCCTATCCATTTATCATGCAGTCGTTTTGAGGGTGAAATTAGACTTGGGCAAGGGACGTAAAACAGGCTGTATTGCATTTGGCACCCCTTATACAACACACCCTATGTTTAGTTCTATACAAGTCCGTGGAGCTGAATATGGGGCAGGGCGTATCACTGGAAACCGATGATACCGCGTGTTCTGTGTCCCCTCCATGTCCAATTTCACACTCTTTATGATTAAAGGGACCCTTTCAAATGGTGCGGTAAGGTATATTTGGCTTTGTGCTAATCCCAGTCCAATAGGTCTTATTCATAAAATATGTTTTGTACAACCAGCTTCATTGAGTTACATCCAATCCTAAGGAGCTAAACCTGATCAGCTTCCGCTCTTTAACAGCTAATGAAAACCTGCTGTTACAGAAGTTTATTATTTTTGAAGCTATTCCAGAATGCAGTGTTGCCACTTCAAATCAGAGCTTTTAACAATGTTTGTTTGATATGAGTGATGAGATAAGGGGAATATTTTGTCAAACCCAAAGAACTGTTCTCATTGAGGGACTCCTTTCACAGAACTTCTTTTACTTGTTTAAGGGAAAGAAGAGTGGGTCCAAGACTAGTATTTTAAACTTAAATAAGGGCAATTATGAGGGCATGAAAGCAGATCTAGCTCAAGTGAACTGGCAAATTAGGTTAACGGATAGGTCAATAGAGATGCAGTGGCAGACATTTAAGGGGATACAGGGCTATTTCAGAATACACAGAATGGATACATTTCAACGAGAAAGAAGAATTCCAAGGGTGGGACCCGCCATCTGTGGTTAACTAAAACAGTTAAAGACAGTATCAGCTAAAACAGTATCAAACTTAAAGAAAAAGCCTATATTTGCGCAAAGATGGGAGGCAGGTCAGAAGATTGGACAGAATATAAACAACAGCAAAGAATGACTAAAAGATTGATAAGGAAGGTAAAATTAGAGTACGAGAAAAAGCGAGCTAGAAATATAAAGACAGATAGTAAGAGTTTCCATAGATATTTAAAAAAGAAAAGTGTTGGTCAAATGGAAAGTGAGTTTAGGGAATTAATAATGGATAATAAGGAGATGGCAGGTGAATTGAACAGATATTTTGTATCGGTTTTCACTATTGAGGATACAAGTAACATCCCAGTATTAGCTGTAAGTCAGGAAATGGAAGGGAGGGAGGAACTCAAGAAAATTTCAATCACCAGGGAAGTGGTACTGAATAAATTGTTGGAGCTATGGGCTGACAAGTCCCCGAGTGCTGATTGACTTCATCCTAGGGTGTTAAAAGAAGTGGCTAGTGAGATAGTTGATGCGTTAGTTTTAATTTTCCAATATTCCCTAGATTCGGGGAATGTTCCATTAGATTGCAAAATAGTGAATGTAATCAAAAGGGAGAGAGACAGAAAGCAGGATACTACAGGCCAGTTAGCTTAACATCTGTCTTAATGAAAATGTTAGAAGCTATTATGAGAGACTTTATAGCAGGACATTTAGAAAAATTCAAGGTAAGTAGGCAGAGACAACATAGATTTGTGAAAGGGAAATCATGTTTAACCAATTTATTGGAGTTCTTTGAGGGAGTTACATGTGCTGTGGATAAAAGGGAACCGGTGGATATATTGTACTTAGATTTCCAGAAGGCATTTGATAAGGTGCCACATCAAAGGTTATTGCAGAAAATAAAAGCTCATGGTGCAGAGGGTAACATATTGGCATGGATAGAAGATTGGCTAGCTAACAGGAAACAGAGAGTAGGCATAAATGGTCATTTTCTGGTTGGCAAGATGTAACAAGTGGTGTGCCACAGGGATCAGTGCTGGGGCCTCAACATTTTACAGTTTATATAAATGACTTAGATGAAGGGACGGAAGGTATGGTTGCTAAATTTTCTGATGACACAAAGATAGGTAGGAAAGTAGCTTATGAAGAGGACATAAGGGAGCTACAAAGGGACATAGATAGGTTAAGTGAGTGGGCAAAGACCTGGCAAATGGAGTATGATGTGGGAAAGCGTGAAATTGTCCACTTTGGCAGGAAGAACAAAAAGAAGCATATTATGTAAATGGTGAGAGATTGCAAAGCTCTGAGATGCAGAGGGATCTGAGTGTCCTAGTGCATAAATCGCAAAAGGTTAGTATGCAGGTACAGTACACAATTAGGAAAGCCAATAGAATGTTATTGTTTATCGCGAGGGGAATTAAATACAAAAGTAGGGAGGTTATGCTTCAGCTATACAGGGCATTGGTGAGCCCACATCTGGAGTACTGTGTACAGTATTGGTGTCCTTATTTAAGGAAGGATGTAAATGCATTGGAGGCAGTACAGAGAAGCTTTACTAGACTGATACCTGGAATGCGGGCGGTCTTACGAGGAAATATTGGACAGGCTGGGCTTGTATCCGCTGGAATTTAGAAAAGTAAGAGGCGACTTGATTGGAACATGTGTTGCGGGCGGCACAGTGGTGCAGTGGTTAGCACTGCAGCTTCACAGCGCCAGCGACCTGGGTTTGGTTCTGGGTACTGCCTGTGTGGAGTTTGCAAGTTCTCCCTGTGACTGTGTGGGTTTCCAATGGGTGCTCTGGTTTCCTTCCACAGCCAAAGACTTGCAGTTGATAGGTAAATTGGCCATTGTAAATTGCCCCTAGTGTAGGTAGGTGGTAGGGGAATGGTGGGGATGTGGTAGGAAATGTGGGATTAATGTAGGATTAGTATAAATGGGGGGTTGTTGGTCAGCACAGACTTGGTTGCCCGAAGGGCCTGTTTCAGTGCGGTATCTCTCTATAAGATCCTGAGGAGTCTTGACAGGGTGGATGTGGAAAGGATGTTTCCCCTTGTGGGAGAATCTAGAACTAGGGGGTCACTATTTAAAAATAAGGGGTTGCACATTAAAGATGTGGAGAATTTTTTTTCTCTCAGAAGACTCTCTTTCGTGAGTCTTTGGGATTCTCCTCCTCAAAAGAGAGTGGAAGCAGAGTCTTTGAATATTTTTAAGGCAGAGGTAGATAGATTCTTGATAAACAAAGGAGTGAAAGGTTATCGGGGGTAGGTGGAAATGTGGTGTAATCAGTTCAGCCATGAACTTATTGAATGGCAGAGCAGGCTAAAAGGGCGGAGTGGCCTGCTCCTGCTCCTAATTTGTATGTTGTGATCAGCCTGTGCTATCCTTAAAATAACTGGCACTAAGTCCTGCTCACCTATCACCCTGTGCTTGTTGATCCATATTGGCTCCCAGTTCAGCAATAAATCAATTTTGCAGTTCTGTTATTTGTTTTCAAATCCCTCCATGGCTTCACCCCTCCCTATTTCAATCTCCAGCCTAAGTTCTTTTTATATTCACTGTTCAAACAGCCATCAGGATTGTTGTTCTAGCTGTAGTCCCAAAGGACCATCGGCATTGTATTCCATTAGAGAGAGATAGTTGGTAATGTATAGCTTGAGGGTCACCACCCCACAAGCACAGGAGGAGGCAGGTCTCCATGCACTACTACAGCTGGTACAGGGACTGAACCCACGTTACTGGTGTCTTTCTGCATTACGCTTTAGCTGTCTTGCCAACTGAGCCCCAGTATCTAAATAATGTCCGGACAAATGTCCATGTTCTACCATGTAACTTGCAGTGTTACTTTATGTTGAATTGCACTTGCAGGGACTGGCCCATCTTCATTCCCACCATGTTATCCATCGTGACATCAAAGGACAGAATGTGTTATTGACCGAGAATGCAGAAGTAAAGCTTGGTAAGCATTTCTCTGAAATGTTAGAAGCTCTATTGGCTTTTGTGTAACAAGGAAATAATCACAGAAAGAGGATCCCAATGTGTCTTGCAGCGATGAATTGGATAAACCTCCAATTCAATTGGTCCCTTCGTAATCTCTCCCAATGTTACTGTGATTGACTACCCAGAAATAATGCATATCTTTACAGACTAAAGATCCTTCCACTTAACCGACATTTTACAAAATTAGTTGTGTACTATTCTGCATAAATGCACAAAAAGCAGCAACCAGAGTGGCTTCTGAGGTATTGAGGTACCTCATATAGATAAGAGCATCTGCTGGTATGATACTGAGTCATCGGAACAAGGAGGGTCCCAGGTTCTATTCCTGGATTGAACTAAATTGCTCTGAGATGGGGTAGCAGTAGAGAAACTATATTGGTCTCATTATTTTGCATAAAGCAGGGAAGAATAGATGAAAGATTCTCATTACTGTAAGTGCGCTTCAGGTTGGCAGTGATGCCCTAGAATGGAACAACCTGTTGATACTGCCTCAGCTCATGCAGAAATAATGCTCATTTGTGTGAGATGACAGAAACCTGTAGGCACCCTGGAACAATGAGTCATGCCTGCAGGAAAGGAGGGATGAGAGGTAAAACTGGGAGATAAATTTGACAATGCACGTCCTACATGGGAGAGCTATAAATTATCTACACAACTCCACTCCTTATACAAAATTTAACCATCATTTGCTGCACTTCCACTTCAGTACCATTTTGGTGCAACTCCTTTTTAAGCCTGTACGCACCAGGCTCAAATTCATGACTGAAATGAGGAGAAATTTCTTTGTTGAGGGTTGTGAATCTTTGGAATTCTCTACCCCAGAGAACTGTGGATTCTCAGTCATTGAGTATAATCAAGACTGAGATTGATAGGTTTTTGGACAGTAAGGGAATCAAAGGATATGGGGATACGGTGGGAAAGTGGAGTTGAGATAGAACATCAGCCATAGAATCATACAACTGTGCAGCGCAGAAGGAGGCCATTCATCCCATTGAGTCTACACTGGCTCTTTCAAAGAGTAGTCCAGTTAGTCTCACTTCCCTCCACCCCCAACAAAGCTTTCCCCATAGTCCTACAATGTTTTCTCCTTCAAACCATGATGTTATTGAATGACAGACCAGGCTCGAGGGGCCGTATGGCCAACTCTTGCTCCTATGCTCCAGTCTTTGCTGTAGTATTTCCTGACTGCACCTTGTTAAGTTTTCTGCTGTACAAAAAAAATTTTGCCGTCAGCCTACTTACACATTACTCATCCTTTGCTTTAAAATAGCAATACAAACTTTTAAAAATTTTCTTGGCTAGAGGTATCCTAAAAACAGTAATTAAAGAAGCAGCAGAAAATGCTAAGTGTAGGAGGCTTCAAATCTGCCTGGCCCCCAATTATGCACGTTTGTGTTGTGTTGTGATGTTTTAAAATGATACTGAGTGATTGTTTAACGTCCCTTTGCAGTTGATTTTGGAGTCAGTGCTCAACTGGACAGGACCATGGAGAAAAGGAATACTTTCATTGGGACACCCTACTGGATGGCACCTGAGGTCATAGCATGTGACGAAAATGCAGATTCCACATACGATTACAGAGTAAGCCATGTGCAATATAATGATACCTTACTGAGTGCTGTTAGGGAAAACATTTTAGAATAAAATGAAATCGTATGGTAAAAGGGATTATTAGACTGTTAGCATCAGCAAGTTCTTATCGTTGAGATCGCAGATTCAGTAGTAATTTTCAAAAGGGAATTGGGTATATACTCGAAAAGAAAAAAAAAACAGGGCCATGAGAAAAGAGCAGGGGAGTGGGACTAATGGGATGGCTCTTTCAAAGAGCTGGCACAGGCACGATGGGCCAAATGGCCTCCTGTGTTGCAATATTCTGCAATTTTAATAATTGGTTCTCCTTATAAATCTTATTATGTGTCATAGTTCTTCTCACTTGTTTAGATGTGTGCAGTAGCAGTACAGACATGGGCACAGTCATGTCCTGGTTATGGTACTGGATTAGCCTGATGTGTTCACATGGCAAGCTATTTAATTGAATTTTTGGACCAGTATCACTGAAAGACAAATTGGTTCATAACATCTTTCAGGGAATGAAACTTGCTGGTACAGCTGATCTGGCCTACATATGACTCTAGTCCCAGACTACTGATAATACCCTCTGAAGTGGTCTACCAAGCCTGTTGTAGCACAATTTGCTTTAAGTCCTCATCTCCCCTCTACAACCTTCTCTGAGCAATAAATGCAGTAGCATCCACATCTCAGGAACAAATATATGAAAAGAGAGTCTCTCTGATGCTCTTCTGAACTTGCATGTCCAAAGATGCAGTGATAATTTTGAGATCCAGCATAACAATTCAGTGTCTTGCAAATTACAAGGTAATGACTGCACCGCTTACATGAAGAAACTGCACAGTTTAGAGCAGTATCAACAGTCACAGGTCGTCTTCTTCTTCTTTGGCCTCCTTGTCTCGGGAGACAATGGGTAAGCGCCTGCAGGTGGTCAGTGGTTTGTGGAGCAGCGCCTGGAGTGGCTATCAAGGCCAATATTAGAGTGACAGACTCTTCCACAGGTGCTGCAGATAAAATTGGTTGTCAGGGCTGTTTCGCAGTTGGCTCTCCCCTTGCGCTTCTGTCTTTTTTCCTGCCAACTGCTAAGCCTCTTCGACTCGCCACACTTTAGCCCCGCCTTTATGGCTGCCCGCCAGCTCTGACGATCGCTGGCAACTGACTCCCACGACTTGTGATCAATGTCACAGGACTTCATATCGCGTTTGCAGACGTCTTTAAAGCGGAGACATGGACGGCTGGTGGGTCTGATACCAGTGGCGAGCTCGCTGTACAATGTGTCCTTGGGGATCCTGCCATCTTCCATGCGGCTCACATGGCCCAAGCCATCTCGAGCGCCGCTGACTCAGTACTGTGTATAAGCTGGGGATGTTGGCCACCTCGAGGACTTCTGTGTTGGAGATACGGTCCTGCCATCTGATGCCAAGTATTCTCCACAGGCAGCGACGGAGGCAGTCACAGGTAATGCTTCAATAAAGATGCCATTTAGATACTTTCAACACATCATACAATCCAAAGTGGGGGTCTTCAATTGAGCAACTGCATCCTTTCTTCTGCCCAAGTAGCCATCCAGTCGGGGCAAGGGAGGAGATAACATTGATGGTGAAAATGTTCTACCCATTGCCAACCACCTCCATCAGTAAATGACCATCTCGGATCTTGCCATTAGATCTTGTGTCATCAGAGCGCACAGAGAGCATTTTTAAAAGTACTCAGGCCATTTGCCTTGTGAAACACCTCATATCAGTCTCTTCAACCCATGTAGTTCTGTGGAGTGAAGAGAGATGATGAGGATTTTCTCAATCGGAACTAAGAAGCTCAACAAGATTAGTGACAGAAGTGAAGTGTTTCAAAATGATCCATGAGAAAAATGTCCCAAAGTGCTTTACAGCCAATGAAGCATTTTTGAAGTATTGTTGTAACGTAGCAAATGTAGCAGCCAATTTGCACACGGCAAACTCCCACAAATAGCAATGTGATAATGACCAAATAACATATTATAGTGATGTTAATTAAGGGATAAATATTTCCCAGGATGCCAGGGATAAGTCCCTTGCCATTCTTCAAAATAGCATCCTGCAACTTTTACATCCACCTGGGAGGGCATATAGGGCCTCAGTTCAATGTTTCATCTGAAAGCCAGCACTGCCAACAGTTTAGCATTCTCTTAGTTCTGCACTGGAGTGTCAGCCTTGATTTTTGTGCTCAGTTTCTGGAGTGGGAATTGAATGCACAATTCTGACTCAGAGATGAGAGTGCTACCAACTGAGCCACAACTGGCAAATGAAGCTAGTTTTGGACTGAGATTATGAGATAGATGGGCAAGCTGAGAGCTTTCAGGCCAATGATAGCAGAAATCCATTCGAAAGCATTATTAGCTGCCTAGTTAGCTCTGTGGCTTGAATCTGCATAACAGTCTACTGGTTCTTCACTAACCCATTTGTAGGCGTTGCCTCTCTCCAACTTCAGAGCCAGGGAACAGACGTCGGCTCAGACTAGAGAAATTATAAACTATAGTCAAGCTATACGAAGCTTTCTCTTTTTAGGTTCAAAATTTGTCAGTGAGAATGTAACAATTAATAGTGTTTCATTTGCTGATCTGTATATTCATATCTTACAAAGGATTTTGCTAATAAATCTGGCCCTAGGACATCTGTGTGCTCCTTTTCACTTTATTCGCCAGTAGCAGCATTCATCAGCCCATAATCAAATGAAACGTTGAAAGGAGCCTCCATTGCTGGCAAGGCAGTAACACTTCCTGCTGATACCACATCCTCTGTTTGTGTTTTTTGCATTCATCCAAACAGGTTAACAGCTTTACCCTAAAAAGGAGTCATGTGATTAAACTAGTCTTGGCCAAGATGCATACTTAGCAGCAGAGAAAACAAATTAGAGCAATTTGACTCAAAAACATTTTAGACTCAGTATGTAAATGCTTTTAATCTAAAACAATAAAGAAAAAAGATCAAATGATGTTAAATTGTTACTGGGTACAAAAGGAAGAATTCTTCTTCTTCTTTCTTTGGCCTCCTTGTCTCGAGAGACAATAGGTAAGTGCCTGGGGGTGGTCAGTGGTTTGTGAAGCAGCGCCTGGAGTGGCTACAAAGGCCAATATTAGAGTGACAGACTCTTCCACAGGTGCTGCAGATAAAATTGGTTGTCGGGGCTGTTACACAGTTGGCTCTCCCCTTGCACTTCTGTCTTTTTTCCTGCCACACTTTGGCCCCGCCTTTATGGCTGCCCGCCAGCTCTGGCAATCACTGCAACTGAAGAATACATGAATACATAAGCAAACATGAATTATTCCACACAAATTGAACCAGAATCCATTTAACCAGCTTTGCATCAGTGCCAGGTTGATGCATGTGGTATTACTCCATTCCTTTGTGGTTCATATTGAATGCTCCATTTCGGGTCTTTACAGCTACCATTATTCCACCTACCAGACTAAAATAGATTATTTTTAGTTTTTTTTTAGAGATACAGCACTGAAACAGGCCCTTCGGCCCACCGAGTCTGTGCCGACCATCAGCCACCCATACTAATCCTACACTAATCCCATATTCCTACCACATCCCCACCTGTCCCTATATTTACCTACCACCTACCTATACTAGGGGCAATTTATAATGGCCAATTTACCTACCAACCTGCAAGTCTTTTGGCTTGTGGGAGGAAACCGGAGCACCCGGAGAAAACCCACACAGACACAGGGAGAACTTGCAAACTCCACATAGGCAGTACCCAGAATTGAACCCGGGTCGCTGGAGCTGTGAGGCTGCGGTGCTAACCACTGCACCACTGTGCCACCCTATGGCGAGGTCTTCCACAGATCACAGATACTCTCTGACTGCCCATCTCTTGGTCTCTCAGAGCCCAGCCAGGAGAGGACTCATTCAACAACAACACAACTTGTATTTATATAGCACCTTTAACATAATTAAATATCCCATGAGGCTCCACAGGAGCATTATAAAGCAAAATTTGGCACCAAGCCACATAAGGCAACATTAGGGCAGATGCCAAAAACTTGGTAAAAGCGGTAGGTTTTAAGGAGAAAGGAAAGGGAGAGAGTTGGAGACGTTTACGGAGAGAATTCCAGAGCTTAGGGCCTTGACAGTGGAAGGCACAGCCACCAGTTGTGGAGTGATTAAAGTTGGGGCTGCTCAAGAGACCAGCATCAGAGGAGCGCAGAAATCTCAGTGGGTTTTAGGGCTGGAGGAAATTACAGAGATAGGGAGGGGCGAGGCCATGGAGGGATTTGGAAACAAGGATGCAAATTTTAAAATTGAGGAGTTGTTTAACAGGAAACCACTGCGTGTCAAGGAGCACAGGGGGAAATGGGTAAACGCAACTTGGTGCAAGTTAAAACAAGGGCAGCAGAATTTTGGATGGCTTCAAGTTGACTGAGAGTAGAATGTGGGAGACCAACTAGGAGTGTGTTGGAATAGTCAAGTCCAGAAATAACAAAGGCATGGATGAGGGTTTAAGCAGCAGATTTGCTGGGGGGATGTTATGGGGGTGGAATTAGAAAATGCATCTTGACAAATACATGAATAGGATGGGAATAGAGGGATACGGTCCCCGGAAGTGCAGAAGGTTTTAATTTAGGCAGGCATCAAGATCGGCGCAGGCTTGGAGGGCCGAATGGTCTGTTCCTGTGCTGTACTGTTCTTTGTTCTTTGTTTGTTCTTTGTCAGTTTGGGAGCCTGGGCTTTTGGATGATTTTATACATGATCCATGAAGCAATTTTTCAATAATATATGTGTGTGTGTGTAGTAAGCAGCTACAGCTTATGCAAATTTGTATTTTCTTTTCTGAGTTCAGAAGATCGATTTTACATTAAATAATGTATCCCTTACACTAACAGTTTTGGAAGAGTCTTAGCATCCTTAGTGTAGTGAGACCAGTGGGAAACAGTGGCTGTTGGCGTTATTATGGAGGAAGGAGGCAGTCAAATGTATGCACAAAGTGCAATATGTCCACTAAGTGTCCTGGTCGTACATATTAAGATCGATCTATGAAGAGTAGTGAAAGGGTGGATATTGCCAACCACTGCAGTAATGCAGAAGAACACAAGGAAAATCTGATGTCTGTAATTCATGGTGCGGACAGTATCAGTCAGGTAACACTGCTCTTCGGAAAAAGTTGAATTCTCATGAATTGAAATGATGTTGGCTCAGAGCTTGCTGGCTAGCCTTGCTGCAATCAAGTTTGAATTCATTCCAGGTGGTTTAGTTGCTAAAATTCACAAATCAGTCTCCTCCTTGCTTTGTGTGAGGTCTGTGCTGTTCCCGCCAGCTACTGTCACAGCTAACGGAAAACTGTGAAACTTAAACACAAAATGGTTTCTATAAAAATGTGCCAACCTTAGAGAATCATGCTTCCTGTAAGGACTCCATTCCCTTCTCCCAGTTTCTCCATCTCCGTCACATCTGTTCTGATGCAACCTTCCATACTCACGCTTCCAATATGTCTTCCGTTTTCCTCAACCGAGGATTGTCCACCACCATGGTTAACAGGGCCTTCGATGGTGTCTGATCCATTCCCCGCACTTCTGCTCTCACCCCTTCCCCTCACTTCCAGAACCACAATCGGGTTCCCCTTGTATTTACCTTCTATCCCACCAACCTCCATACTAAACAGATTATCCTCTGCCATTTTCACCACCACCAAACACATCTTCCACCACCCTCCCCCATCCCTTTCAGCATTCCAAAGGGATTATTCACTCTGCAACACCCTGGTCCACTCCTCTATCACCCCCAACAACCCCTCCCCTTCCCATGACACCTTTTAATGCAAACACAGAATATGCAACATTTGCCCTTACCTCCTCTGTCCTCACCATCCAAGGCCCCAAACACTCCTTCCAGGTAAAACAACGATTTACATGTACTTCTTTCAACTTAGTATATTGTATTTACTGCTCTACATTGGGGAAACCAAACACAGATTGGGTGACTGCTTTGCGGAACACCTCCTGTCAAGTGTGATCCTGAGCTACTGGTCACCTGCCATTTTAATTCTCCACTTTGCTCTCATGCTGACCTCTCAGTCCTTGGCCTACTACAGTGTTTCAATGAAGCTCTAGGCAAGCTCGAGGAAC
Source organism: Heterodontus francisci (assembly GCF_036365525.1). NCBI lineage: Eukaryota > Metazoa > Chordata > Chondrichthyes > Heterodontiformes > Heterodontidae > Heterodontus > Heterodontus francisci. The sequence goes on from NC_090385.1 coordinate 15,399,889, forward strand.
AGCACCTCATCTTTTGATGAGCCATTTTATAGCCTTCTGGAATCAATATTGAGTTCAACAATTTCAGACCATAATCTCTGCCCCCATTTTGATTCCTTTCTTTGATTGTTTTGGTCTTAATCTTGTTTTTTTTTCCTGTTTTGCTTTTTGCACAGCAGCTGTTCATTTTTCTGGCATTGATACCTCCTCTGGGCACATCTTTCGTCTCTTGACTTGTCCCAGTGCCACTCCCTTTGGCTCTGCCCCCAACTCTTTTGTCATTTAATGTCTTCTGTCTTCCGCCCTATCACAGATCTTCCCTTTTGTCCTTTTTCCACCCTCTCCATTTGACCTACTTAAAACTTCTAACTTTTCCCAGTTTTGATGATTTAGTGATGTTAGTTGAGGGATAAGTATTGGCCAGAACTCCCCCACTCTTCTTTGAAATAGTGCCATGGGATCTTTTCTGTCCACCTGAGACAGTAGACAGTGCCAAGGTTTAACGTCTTATCTGAAGCTAGACAGTCTCACCATAACTTTATAATTTGAAATATTGTTTTCTGAGCAATTCTGTGCATGATAATATTTATAATACATTGCTAAAGTTTCAAATTCACCAAGTTTCACACAATCCTCCTTCAAAGAAATGACAAATTGTAATTCATGGATAATCTGGCCAAACATTCAGAAATTGACAGGGATAGTTCTGATGCAATAAGCACAAGATAAAATATGGATGTTTCATGGGATAGCAGGGTTAGAGCGGAATCTGATTTTTACAGACTGTGACAGAAAGAGAATGGATTGAATAACATTCCCAGGGGAACTTTTTGATTAAATCTGACAGAAAAATGATTTCAGGGGATAGGCTGGCACCAATAATGTATTATTGTGATCTGTTCCAGTACATTCAACATGCAGAACTTACTATTATAGGTTTAGTACCACACCATTAAAATGTATTATAAACCTGTGAAATGGTTATGGATTCAGAGCCTTAGGTTCAGGACAGTGGTGGACTGAAATTGGCTGTTCTTGTGCAGAGCTTGTGCCAGCATCTGTTCAACTTCCAATCAATGGTAATGTGTAATGTGCACAAAGACATGAAAAATGGAAGAAACACACCAACACACCAGCCTGTAGCCTCTGAACACTTGTAACTGAGTGGACAACATATAAATCTGGAGAGATGGGCTGCAACAGTAGGATTTTTCACCACTTCAGGATGTACATTTTCTTCTGCACTGTTCTTTGGAACGTGCCATGCCCAAGGGTGAAATTGAAGGACAAAGGGTATTTTGTAGGCGCTGTGCTTAACATTTCTTTGGCCAAGCTTTTGTTACAACCGAGGTGGGAGCAATGCACTGTCAATTCAGTACCATCACTCCACAAGTCACAGCATATTACTGATGTTTTCCCACCCAACTGGAAAACAGCCAAATTAAATGCTGTAGTAACCCCCAGAATAAAACAGACCAAACCAAGTATCTTTAGACAACAACAGATTAGCTATTTATTAAAAACTAAATCTTAAACATTATTAAGATAAACCTATGTCTAAAGACCTTATAACTTCTTATTTAACCTAACTTCCCCCATTCACACACATAGGGCTGGATTTTACGTCGGGCGGACGGGAGCTGGCCACTGACGTAAAGGTCGGTGGCGAACCTGCTTCTGCCTAGCCCGGGGATCCATCCCGCATTTTACGGGTCCCTGGGCTTTAATTGTTCTGAGGCAGGACTTCCAGCCACTTGAGGGAGGAGTTCCCGCCTCATTGAGCTGCCGGCCAACCATCGGGCTGGCAGCTCTTAGTCCCAGCAGCACCATCGGGAGCAGTGGCCACTGCTGGGACTGCAGTGCAGTCGAGGACATGGAGACAGGACTGCAGGTAAGTTTGGGTTGCCTCGCTGAGGGTAATTGGTCGTGCCCCGGCGAGACAAGGGTGGTCATTTGGGGGGGAAGGGAAACGGCTTGGGTCCTTGGGGTGGTTCGGGAAGCGGGAGCGGAGAACCATCCGGCTCTCTGGGGTGGTGTAAAATTCCGGCCATATACTCAAAAATCAACAGTTAACCATTTTTTTTTTAATGATGTTTTTAAAAATTAGCTGTTTCTTCAGAATAAATAAATAATTGGGTTATTGTAGGTCTTTGTGGGTTACGTTCCTGATGGGTGAGGTATCCTAGTGTAAAAATAATCAAATGCCATTTGAAGTCTCCAGGCGGATTTCAAGAAACAGACTTTTCTTGATAGGCATTCAAAGCACTTCAGCTGGAGCAGGCGTCACACAGTTATTTAAAGAAGGAGTATAGCAATGAGTCCACTTGAATTATAAAACCAACAGTCTCTCAGTCGAAACCTTACTGCGAATTCCAGAAAACACAATCAGTCAAGAGAGACTCAATGTTGAAGCAGACTTCTTAGATTTGGAAGTAATACAGCAGTACAAATGATCTCTTCAAAGAGCTTTTTCCTCCTTAGGCAATTAACATGGCCTGTAACTCATTGTAGAATTTCTTCTGAGAGAAATAGACAGCTCTTTCCTTCAGTAAGCACACTTCATTAGTGTCTCCCAAAAACTGGTTTTAGCTGGTATTTCCACACAGTTAAATTGAAACATTATACCTTGTGGCCTCCTCACTCTTCTTTTGTCGCCTAGGTAACCAGTGCAGCTGGCACACTGTGCCTCTTAGTTTTTAAAGGCACACTGTTTTTAAACAGTGTCTTAAAGGCACATTGTATTTATTTTCTCCTCGGATTAAAACAGTTTCGTGACACTTTGGCTCACCTCTCCTGATCTCACTTCCATAGGCAAGGAATCCAATTTTGATCTGCCTTCTGTGAAGCACCCATGATTTTTTAATGATGCTATATAAATGCAAGTTGTTGTTAAAATCAGGGAACTGTGAGGGGACATCATAGAACAGTATAGGAAAGATAACTGTGTCACACTATTTCAAGCAAATCCATGACGTTAGGGCAAGAGGTTACGTGCCACCAAGGCCTGCACATGAATAGTGGATGACATTCAGAGGGCAACCAACATCTGTGGAGCAATGCTTCAGCAAAGAGTGATTGCCTTAAGGAAAAGTAAGCAAGGGAAAAAGTTGGAAAGAAGATCATTTTAAAAACTCAGCAGTATTATAGGCCAACATACTTACTTTGTTTTTCTTCTACATCCGTTCTCATTGAGGAGAAAGAGATGAGCAAAGGAATAAAACTAGACTGCTTATATATCATTGCTTAAATAATGAATCACAAGAGAAAAATGTAAAACCTAAGGTTTATGCTTTGTGGTGCATGGGATTGTGGAAGAAAAGAGTGATAGAATGAATAAGTGCCCCCACATGTGCCCTTGATTTTATTCCGTTGAAGTAATAATTTAGTGAGCAGAATAATTTAGCTCATCATATGCACAACATATGAAGAAGCTGTTTAATTTTTGTACTGAAGGAGGAGCTTGCAACTATAGATGTCAGGGTGAAGATTCAAGCTCGAGTTGCTGACGGTGAGTTTTCCCTGCTGGCCTGTGCCTATCAGAAAACCATGGACTTAGCACTGCCCAAGAGTTTCTGTACATGAAAATGAATGTTGGGAGTGTCATGGATTGCATCATACCTTCCATTTCCCATTACGTATGGACATACAAACATATGAATTAGGAGCAGGAGTAGGCCCCTCGAACCTGCTCTGCCATTCAATATGATCATGGCTGATCTGATTGTAACCTCGCCTACCCCCAATAACCTTCCACCCCCTTGCTTATCAATAATCTATCTACCTCTGCCCAAAAATATTTAAAGACTCTGCTTCCACTGCCTTTTGAGGAAGAGAGATCCAAAGACTCACGACCCTCGGAGAGAAGAAATTTGGGTCATAGAACCCCAATCTGCATGTATTAATGAAGCTGCTGCCTGACTGCGTAAAACCAAGGCCAGTTAAAGTGGCGGTGGGTGGCAATGGACCAGGAGTGAGGTGATATGTTTTTCAAGGTCACGTTTACTATGTAGGAAACCCATTCACACAAGGTGGGGTTGGTTAAAATTGCCCCCTACATTGCCGTCATTCCTGGTACAAATGGAATGTATATGTTTCTACTCGAAATATTAAAATATGTGCGTAGGCACATTTTTGTATTTATGTTTTTGATCTGTTTTTGCTAACTGAAAGTTCCTATTGAAGAGTTATTGCAACATAGCACATTAAAGTTCTCAGAAATTTACCAAATCTGGAATAGTCTAAGGGCGTACAGACGATTTAACTTGTCCTTCTGGGATTCATAATTAGCTCACTTGCACTCATTATGATTTCATTATAAACATAACCAATTCTGCAGTAGATAATTTAGTGCACACAATCTGAATGACAGCCATGTTTGACTGACACCTCATAAAGCGGATACACCCATCTTTCAGATGAAACATTAAACCAAGGTTTATCTGGTCATTATCACAGTTGTTTATGGGAGCTTGCTGTGCACAAATTTTATGCCATGTTTCCTATATTAAAATAGTGACAACACTTCAAAAGTATTTTATTGGCTGTAAAGTGGTTTAAGATGTCCTGAGGTTGCAGAAAACATTATATAAATGCAAGTCCTTTTTTTAATAGTGTTGAATCACACCATTTTATTCCAACTCGCTTATATTTTCTCAATTTTGCCTGTGAGCTTTGTTGACGAAATTTTCACGATACTCAAAATCTGCCAGGACTGAATGTCAGTTTGAATGTTCGGAAATCAGTTGTAAGCAGGGAACGTAAATATGACCTATTGTCTATAAGCCAGCACCCCTTGTGCTTTGATTTGAGAACCAGTATCGTCATGCACTTAAGTATGTTTTCTTGAAATTAGGTGACAGCAGTTTTGGCTTTTTTGGTTGTTACTGGAAATGTTTTTATAATAAGTTGCAAATACGATTGATTTTGGAAAACGTCTTGTGACTAAGTCAGAAAATAAACCAAAGTGTGCAGCTAGTAAATAAAGACAATCATATAGTCACGGAGTCAAACAGCACGGAAAGCCATTCAGCCCATCGTGCTTAGGGCAGTACTTTGAGTGAATTATACAATTGGTTTCACTCTACTGCTCTTTCCCCATAAGCCCGGCATATTTCACTTTTCAAGAATTTATCCAATTTCCTTTTGAATGTTATTATCAAATCTGCATCCATCACCCTTTCAGCCAGTGCACAACAACTTTCTGCATCAAAGAAGAACATTCTCATCTCTCTATGGTTCTTTTGCCAATTATCTTTAATCTGTGGCCACTGGTTACTGACCCTCCAGCCAGTGTAGACCTTTTCTTATATACTATGTCAAATGCCTTCATAATCTTCAACTCCTCCTAATCAGAACTTAAGAAACCAAAAAAAATAATGTGACTTCAGTGTTTTATTAAACACTTTACAGTAAAACATACATCTTCAAGTTACTGACAATAATGTTTTGGATGACATTGTAGTTCGACTCTCATTCAGATGCTAGATCTTAAACCCCAGTCATCTTCAGCACCTGGAGACTGAATTGGATTGCCTGGAATGTTGGGGTATTCCCATTTTGTTCAAGTGCACCTCCTGGATTCACAGTGATTGACATCTGAGTGTTCACAATTTAGTCAGCTCAGTCTCCATGACTGAGGGGAGTAGTGTGTTAATTGCTTTGTAATGATGGCCTCCACTTGTCCTTCAGTTCGAACATTTTGCTCCTAATTAAAATGTTTGACTTACCATTCACTATATTATTTCTTTACCTACAGAGTGATGTGTGGTCATTGGGAATCACGGCGATTGAAATGGCAGAAGGGGCCCCTCGTAAGTAGCATTTTTCAGGCTGTATTAATGGCTGTTAGGCAATTAAGAGCTCGTGTGGGTTGTTGAAAGGTTTTCATGGATTTATAATGTCCATATTAGAATTACACAGAATGTATAGTACAAAAACAGGCCATTTGGCCCAACTGGTCCATGCTGGCATTTATACTCCACACGAGGCTCCTCTCACTCCTTTTCACCTCACCCTACCTTCTATTCCTTTCTCCTGCATGTACTTATCTACCTTAAATGTATCAATGCTATTCACCTCAACTGCTCCCTGTGGTTGAGAGTTCAGCATTCTCACCACTCTTTGAGTAAAGAAATTTCTCCTGAATTCCCTATTGGATTCCTAAGTAACTATCTTATACTTCTAGCCCCTACTTTTGGACTCCCCCACAAATGGAAACATCCTCTTTATGTCTACCCTTTCAACCCCTTTCATAATCTTAAAGGTTTCTGTTAGGACAGATCCGTTGACGATAGCATCGCAAGCAGTACTTCAGTTCTTGTTTAACATCACATTGGACTGTCATGAAATGAATTCCATTTTGTATGTAATAAAACTTATTCTTAGTGTCATTGACTGATCCTGATAACAGTTTGCATCCATATGTTCACCAGCAGTACTTAGTAGGTTTTTGAATTATTTGTCACATTAGAAAAGTCATTAATCATGTTTGTTGTTCCTTCACTTGTAAAAATCCATCCGTCTTTTCTTTTCCAGCGCTCTGTGATATGCATCCTATGAGAGCACTTTTTCTCATTCCACGAAATTCTCCCCCCAAGTTGAAATCAAAAAAATGGTAAGATCATGTTAGTGAACAGATATTACTTTGGAGTAGAAATGAATCATGTGTTGTTAATGGGCCCATAACCTTGAAATTAGCACTTCTTCACAGATAATGTAGTCAAAATCTAAAACTCTCTTCCCAAAAGGCTAATGAGGCTGGGGGTCAACTGAAAGTTTTAACAGAGATCGATAGGCTTTTGTTAGGCAAGGGTATTAAGGATATCTGGAACCTAGGCAGGTAGATGGAGTTTTGATACAGATCAGTCATGAATGGTGCAACAGGCTCGAGGGGCTGAATGGCCTATTCCTTTTCCTATAGTGAATTGCGGGCTGGCTGTAAAGCACCCAATCTGCTAATTTTGCCTAAGAAACAAAGTAAGCCAAGTCCCTGATATCACACCGTGGGTTATAACTGGAATGGGCTTGAACGGCCAAATGGCCTACTTCTGCTATTTCTTATGTTCTTAAGTGTGCAAAGGATCAACACATTCCTCTGAAATTTCTTCCTCTGTTATTTTAGTGACAGTGATCATCCAATTTTTTTTAAATGGTTAAATGCTCTGATTTAACAATGTGTTTCAGCCCCATGCTCATCAGTGCAAGCCTGACTGCATCTTTTTCCTAACCCTGCCATCTATGGCCTCAGTGAGACAGCCAATCTGTGTCAAATTTGAGTGCACTCCATGTGTTGGACCCACACCAACTTAGGACTGAAGTGATAATGCCCAGATTCATTTCAAATAGGAGCCTTGCGTTCAGTAGAGAGAGAAACTTTCACCCTATCCCAAGGGTGAAAGATCAGTGCCTAACCCATTGTACCTGTCAATCTTCAGCCAACTAAATCTTTAGCTCTAACATTGGACAGGAATTTTTAGTGACTGACTACAAACCACACTCAAGATTGATGGTTATCATAGGATGCATATAACCTGGAAAAATCTACCCATTAAGTGTCAACTTGGCTCAGTTTGATTGCCTTGATCACACGATTGCTTTTGTGTTCAAAGAATACGGGCTGAAGCCCAACTCCATAACCTAAGTTGACAAATCAGGGCAGCTCTGAGGGGTGCTGCATTGTTGGAGTTGCCCACCTTCAAAGGAGAACTTAAATTACTGTCTGATCTGCCTAGTCAGACAGATAGGAATGATCCCATTAGACCAGGGATATCTCCTGGGTGTCCTCGCCAAATTTCCTCCCCTAACCAACAGCATCAATAAAAGAAAACAGAGGAACTATTCTTTTGTCTTATTTTCTGGGACCTTGTCATGCCCAATTGGATGCTGCAATTGCTTGGATAACACCAATAGTTGCAAGTTCAAAAGTTATTCACTGGATGTAAAACACTTTGAAACATCCTGAGGACATGATAGGCCTTTATATACATGGAGGTTCTTTGCCTTCTTTTATCATTTATGCTGACTGCCACGCAAGCCTGACTTTCCCAATGATGCATTATTTTTTGCTGGAATAACTGTAGAATAGTTTTCTTGAAATTAATAGCTTTTTTGAGCTATTACTTACCTTAAAGAAAGGTCATCGCTACTGAATTTAAAGTAGGAAGTTGTTCATAGATGTGCTATTTGTCCTTTCCATTATGGGCAGCTGAAATCAGTTACTATCTCAGGTTGCTCAGTTACAACCCATACGTCAGTGACGCATTGAAAATGTGGCTAGATTAGTCACTGCCACTGTCACCTTTAACTCCGGCACTCCATTTGACATTTTACAGTCTGGTGCTGCATCTGTTGACGAGTCTAAATTAATTGTAAGTGAGAAGACAAAAATGAATATCGTTTGAGGTGCAAAGCTGCTTCATGGTTAAAAGATGCAGTAGAATTGAGCCATGACGAATAAAATATTGCTTCACCCTGATGTGCCATGTCACAACCTGACTGAAAATCGACACAGCTTCTCGCACATGCTGAAGCCATTTATTTGATATGGGTTTGTTCCACCTGATACACCCCTTTCTGGAAGAAGGTCTTCAGCACATCCATTTTATTTCTCCCCAGTGTCCTGGTCAATTGTTGTCACTTAACCAACATCACTTAAACAGATTATCTGTTCGTGATCACGTTACTGTTTGTGAGACTTTGTTGTGCCTATGTTAGCTGCCGCATAGCCCTACATTGCAACAGTACTTCATTGGCTGTAAAGTGCTTTGAGACATCTTGAGATCTTGAAAGGTGCTATATAATTACAAGCTTTCTTTCTTGCTTTAGCTGATGGACAGTTAATACAATTTTTTGAGGCTGGTTAAGGCACACTTCTGTTTTTTCCAGTGAGTCTGTTCCATTTTTACTGTAATCATCAACTTCTGTAAAGATGTTGAGGTACAAACTAGGCCTCGCTTCCTCTTTTGAAAATGTAATTAGAGTTTGCCTTGGGGAAATTTTTATGCCTGAGTATCTTTCTTAATGATTTTTTAAAATTACTGTAGCATTTTTTATAGTTATGAATCATAAACTTTAGAGCTAGACTAATCTAAATTTAGAAGTTTAAGATGATGTGCAGATTTATCGTATTAATTATGTAGTACGGTACGTTTAAGGATAGTCATTTTTTTTGTGACTTTAATAAGAAACCTAAATTAAATCATGGGCTTCAACTATCAAATGTTATTTAGACTGAGATTTATACTTGTATTTTAAAATGCAGTAAACAAGACATTTCTCTGGCAAAAAATAAACCTTGTCTGATAACATGACTTAATAATAAAATATGCAAGATAGTGTCGACAATTTTATCATTCAAATGCTTGAAGAGTTCATAACAAATGCTTCTCTCTATCGTTTTAACAGAGATATTGAGCTGTTTCTTTTAAATCAATGTCTCAATTAAAATAGCAGAGGGAGAGAATTGACACAAATGTGTTCAGTATCCATACCATAACTACCATATCATGGTAATTTCTGTACAGAGATAGGAACATAGACAAAGTAAACAGCCATTCAGCCCCTCGAGCCTGTTCCACCATTCAATTAGATCATGGCAGATCTGTATCTTAACTCAACTTACCCTCCTTTGCTCCATATCCCTTGATACCCTCACCCAATAAAAAATCTAGCAATCTCAGTCTTGAAAACTCCAATTGTGTTAGTATTCCTTTTTGGAGGAGGGAGTTCCAGATTGCTACCACCTTATGTGCAAACAAGTACTTCCTAATTTCCTTTCTAAATGGCCTTGCTGCACTTTAAGATTATGTCCCGTCGTTCTTGATTTCCCTACTAGTTTCTCTGGGTTGAATTTGGGTCACGGGGGCAGGAAACTCGCCTTCTGTAGGACTGAGCCCTTAATTGATGTGAAGATGGGTTTCCTGTCCAATTAGAGGCAGTGGGGGCAGGAATGGAAGTGGGTTCAGATGAAGTGGGGACTGATTTAGACTCCCCACAGCAGCCATCACTGAGGCTGCTGGTTGTCCGAAGGGATAAAGCTGCTGATTGAGCCAAAGTCTTCCACAGTGCCAGAGGGAAGCGAGATGTCACAGGACAGGTCGAGGCCTGGCACCCGGGGCAGGGCTGCCCCTCACATCATCGATGTCCAGCTGGATCAAATGTTGGAGACTGTGATGGAGAGGAGGGAAGTCATCTTCCCGAAGGATGGCAGGTGAAGGCCACCTTGTGGTGAAGCAGGGGCGCCTCTCTGTTCAACATCACCTCTCTCTGCCTGTTCCTGCTCCTCCTCCAATGAGCTGTCTGCTTCCAGGTCCTCACTGTCCTCAAGGTCCAAACCAATCTGGAGGGCCATGTTATGGAGAGTGCAGCAGACCACCATAATGACCGACAGCCTGGCAGGAGGGCACTGGAGGTTGCCACCCGACTGGTCCAAGCATCGGAATCACATCTTCAGAAGCCCAATGGCCTGCTCAGTAGCTGTCCTAGTGAGCGGGTGGCATTGGTTCTATCGCCTCTGTGCCTCTGCCTGAGTCACCCGCAGAGGGGTGAGTAGCACTCATTAATTCTGGCTCCTTGAGCGTCCCCAATTTTAATCGCTCCACCATTAGTGGCTGTTCCTTCAGCTGCCTAGGTCCTAAGCACTGAAATTTCCTCTCTTTCCTCCTTTAAGACATTCCTTCAAACTTATCTCTTTGATGAAGCTTTTAGTCACCTGAACTACAATAGCCTTATATGGCCTGGTGTCTAATTTTGCTTTATAACATACGTGTGAAGCACATTGGGTTGTTTTATTATATTAAAGTTAATATATAAATATAAGTTGTTATTGCTGTCTTTGTTTATCTCCTGACTTTGGCAGGATTAACAGTTGTGTCAACAAATTGAAAGCTGATTCTCACTTGAGATTTGAATCAGGTTCCATTTTGAACAGTTAGGTTGATTTGCTCTTTAGTTTCTTCCACTAAAATGTCTTACTTTGCTAGCCCCTATTTTGTCACAAACAGCTTGTGATCTGCACCCTTTGGGCTGAATTTTATGGGCCCCCCTAAGATGGGTTTGGAGGTGGGAGGGCGCAGAGAATTGTGACAGGAGGCAGGGCAGTCGAGGGCCCATCACCTTCCCATTGCAATGCAATTTTGTCGGGGCGAGATAGGCTGAAGACAGTCTCCTGCCCAGAGCCAACTTGAGGCCCTTAAGAAGCTTATCAACAGCCACTTAAGCTCCTCTTCTGGGCGGGCCACTCGCACGTGGGGAGGTCACTCAATAAAACGAGGCAGACTCCCTGCTGACTTGAGGGGTGTCTCCTCTATGGGCAATCTGTGGCCTACGGAGGGCCCCCAACATCAAACAAGCCACCTTGCTGGAAACCGCTCCCCCTGCACAAAATGGCCACCCCCCCCTCCCCCTCAGGGCCTGCCAGATTGGCCCCAGTGACCCTGCCTCATTTACCTGAGGCCTGGGTCTCCCGCGCTGGGCCTGGGACCAAGGCCTCTGCAGTGAGCAGCCAGCAGGGAGGTTGCTCCCAGGGGCACTGCCAATACTATGGAGCTGCCGGCCCTGTGATTGGCTGACAGCCCTTGAAGGCGGGGTCCCCATCTTTAAAGGGACGGGGATCTTGGCGCTGGGCTGTTAATTGGCCCAGCGCCGTGGAATTATGACGGAGAAGAGGGGCTCCAAATGGCTAAGATGGGCTTCCCCACGTCTTTTTGGCCCAGTGTCAGGAGTCCCGCCATTGGCACAAAATTTAGCCCTTTGTGTGGCAGCTTGCCAACACACTCATTGGATGCCTTCCATGGTTTACTGCAAAAATTGAATCTTGATTCCATTTAATCTAAAGAAATTGTAAGCTTTTATTGAAAGAATGTATCAGATTCTTGCTGTAAATTGAGTGTTGGCTTTCTGTGTAAGTAAAACCAAAATGACATACCAAGCTGAACAATAATTTATTTTTTATGGGGAAAAAAAGACTTTGGGTATACCCACCAGAAAACTTTGGGACATTACTATTTATTTATAGAGGTTGAACAAATGAGGAAGAACGAGAGATCTAGGCTGGGTCTTCATTTTTCTTCTTGTTCCTTCTGGGCAGGTAGATAAGGTGGTCAAGAAGGTATATGGATTACTTGCCTTTATTAGCTGAGGCATAGAATATAACAGCTGGGAGGTTATGCTGGAACTGCATAAAACACTAGCCAGGCCACAGCTGGATACTGCATGCAATTCTGGTCACTGCACGAAAGGAAAGAAGTGACTGCATTAAAGAGGGTACAGAGGAGAGGATGTTGCCTGGACTGGAGAATTTTAGTTATGAGGAAAGATTGGATAGGCTAGGGTTGTTTTATTTGGAACAGAGGAGGCTGAGGGTGACCTAACTGAACTGTATAAAATTATGACGGATCTAGATAGAGTAGATAGGAAGGTCCTATTCTCCTTGGTTGAAAGGTCCATAACTGGGGGCATAGATTTAGGTAAGAGGTAGGAGGTTTAGAGGGGATTTGAGGGGAAATTCTTTTCACCCAGAGGGTGGTGGGGATCTGGAACTCACTCCCTTAAAGAGTCATAGTAGCAGAAACCCTCATAATATTTCAGACGTACTTGAATATCCACTTGATGTGCTGTAAACTACAAGGCTACGGACCAAGAGCTGGAACCGTGGGATTTGGCTGGGTGGCTCCTTGTTGGCTGGCATGAATAGGATGGGCCAAATGGTCTCCTTCCGTGCTGTAAATTTCTATGATGCTCTACACACCACACAAGTCTGCCCTTTATCCTCTTCAGAATCACATTCTCAACAAGTATGGCTTTGATGCTATAATGGTCAATGTGACCTGCTCCTTGTAAATTGCAGGAGCATGTCTCAGTAATTGTTGCATTTTGCCCTATGGCTTCAGTAACTAACTGAATGACTACTTTCACTTTAGAGAACAGAAGGAAACCTCCTGGCAGTGCTTGAGGAGATGACTGGGTGGGGGGCGGTGGTGGGGGGTGGGTAGTGTATCTACCAAACTATCTTCTTCTTTCTGGGTTTTTCCACACATTACAGAGACATACCAAATTAGTATGACTTAACATGGCCTGAGAGGATGGATTTGTCAAAAGACAAGTATTAATCAGCAGACAGATCCAATGGATAGTATATTTTGCATCTCTGAGGGTGAATGTACATGGGGTCCTTATAAATGATGTCAGTTGGGACCTGGTTGAGAGAAGACTACAATGACAGATGGAGTGAAATGGCCTTTGACCCGCCTGCTGGATTTCCCACCTATAAGATGGCAAGAATGGAAGATTTTCTCAACTAAGCATTGAGAAATTTTTGTTGGGTCAATCGTTTCCCTAAGGTCTTTGAGGAGGCAAGTAACTAGGGGGACTTGCAGAAGATCTTCATATATTTGACATAATAATGCCATTATCACTGAACCTTACTTATTTTATTTTAGGTCGAAGAAATTTATTAATTTTGTGGAAAATTGCCTGGTGAAGAATTACTTACATCGAAGCTCCACTGAAACCCTATTAAAACATTCATTTATCCGTGATCAGCAGAATGACCGGCAAGTTCGCATTATGCTCAGAGATCATATAGACAGAACCAGGAAAAAGAAGGGTGAGAAAGGTAAAAAATTCCTTATGTTCCAATACCTATTGTTCCTGACCACTGCAGTCGTAATTTTCTGGCTTCACCCAGCCATTAGCACACGTTGTAAATTTGGGCATGCTCAATTTGTTGGAAAGTTGTATTTGTCTGAATTTCTGTTCTGTGTTATCAGCAAGCAAAGCTCCCAATCGACAACACAGTTGAAACAATTACCCCTTCATAGTCCTGGTTTTTGGTCCTTATGAAGAGATTGGCTAACTCTTGTTTCATTCATAGAATTGCGCAGCAGTGTAGCGCAAATTAAAAGGGAAGACCGCTCGTCAGATACAACATTATTACTTTGCAGTGACAGAACTTGTTAATTTAACTTTTGAAAATGGTCGTTTGTAGCAAAATATGTAGGATTATTGAACAAAACGAATACAGTTTTCTCTGAATGCAACATCAGATTAGGCTTCCAATTGTTTATTATTTTGGGAATTGTCTCATAACTGTTGGAGCATAGTGGCCCTGAAGTGATGTCTCAGTCCTAAAGTTGCCTTTGTTAGTTTGAATTTATGCTTCTTGTCCTGCTGTTAAAGTTTGCAGTGAAATACTGCTCTGAATTTACCTTTTCCATACTGTTTGCTTCCTTATACACTTACATAAGGCATCGTCTCAAGGATGTGAAGCATAAGGTTTTTCAGTCTTTCCTGTAACTTAATCCTCTGATACTGAGTTCAGCTGCTTGGCTCTTTGCAATGCACCTTCAGCTTGAATGGCTCCCTTGTGTTACTTGGGTTAAAACCAGACAGATTACTTGAGGTGCAGATTCACCAGAAGACTGCACAAATTTAGTCTGAAAATCCTCCAAGGTTTATTCGATTGATTTTGCTCTAGAGCGTTCTATTTGTTTTGATAATAACTGGGCATGCTAAATGTCAAGTCCACAAATTCCTCCATATTTCTTTCAACTTCGCTCTCACCTACTAGGGCTGTTCGTGAAGTCCGTTTTCAGCCCTTTTTCCTTTGTTCCTTTGTGCAATGCTTTACACTTATCCATATTGAATTTAATTTACCAGCAGCTATTCACTTACATATTTTATGAAATTACTTTGCCTATCTTAGGCTGCCTCTTCATATTCAACAGGCCTCTCTAGTTTAGCATCACCTGCTCCAAAACACAAGCACTTTATAGCAGATGGAACTCTCTAACACAGCCTATTAAAACCTAAACTTAATTGAAAGAAGAATTTGTTCCAGTTTCTGAAGGAGCAATCATACAGTGACTGCACATAAGCTTCATCATTTTCCCTTGTTCTTAGATGATACGGAGTATGAATATAGTGGAAGTGAAGAAGATGAAGATGGATTGAATGACGATGAGGGAGAGCCAAGGTAATTTTTTTCTGCTATATTATTGAAGTATATATACAATTCCCTTTTAAAAATTTCTATTGAATCTGCTTCCACTGCCCTTTCAGGCATTGCATTCTAGTAGATTTCAATTTGGTCTGATATTGCTGCATGAGTTCTGGCAAATCTCAAGAATTCAGTTGAATTCTGTTCTTTGGCCTTCCACATGCTGTTATTCTCCATTTTTGTTGTTGGTTAAGGGAGAAATATTGCCTGGGAAGTGATGTAATGAGGAAGCTGTGCCACAGTTGTCATTTTTTTCTTTACAAAACCAAAGGCTATTTTTCAAATTGGTTTTATGGGATGTGTTTGAGACTGTTGTGTTGAGTGGAGATAATGTCATTGATTAATTCACTTCGATCAGCCTTCCCAGTAATTTAGACAAGTAGGCCATGATACTGAAATGATGCTTTAGCAATATGGAATCTGTCTTGGGATAAAAGCAAACTTAGATTTCAATTTGACCTGTTGTTGGTGCATCAGTGCAGGAAGATCCCCAGAATTGAGTTAAATTGTGTTCCCTGTCCTTCCATGTACTGTTATTCTTTGTTTTTGGAATTGCTTGAGGGAGAAATGTTGCTCATGATAACAAGGAAGCCATGCCCCAGTAGTCTTGTTTTTTAAGAGGCCTTATCTCTGATGACATTGAAGTTTGAAAAAAAAAATCAAATATAATTTTTCTAAAAAAAAAAGAAATCTGGAATGAAATGGTTCTTGATCCTATAGGTGGCCATTCTTATCCAGCACACCCTCCAACATGACAGCAAGTTGATTTGGAGTGGCTCACCCCTTATTTAAAATACAGATTTTATATAAGTTGTTAGCACCTTTAGGAGTTGAATTATATATTCGGGATTTCGGTTATATGCATTTTCCTTAACCTTGCAAAAAAAAAGCTTGATATTGACAAGATCCTGGTTATGGTTTTGAGAAATGTTGCCAAAGGGGTGCCTCCAATGGCACTGTAGTTGACCACAGTTTGTCCAGACAAAGCATGGGGAAATTGCCCTTAGTTCCAGGTCCTGATGGCTTTCCAGAAATGTAGAATTATAAAATTATACAGCACTGAAGGAGGCCATTCGGCCCATTGTGCCTTTTCAGGCTCTTTGAAAGAGCTATCCAATTAGTCTCACTCCCTGTTCTTTCCCCATAGTCTTGCAACTTGTTCCCCTTCAAGTATTTATCCAACTCCCTTTCGAAAGTTATTGCTGAATCTGCTTCCTCCACTTATTCAGACAGTGTATTCCAGATCATAAAAAACTCACTGCGTTAAAAATTGTTTCCTCATCTTCCCTCTGGTTCTTTTGCCAAGTATCTCAAACCTGTGACCCTCTGGTTACCAACCCAACTGGCTTAGGAAATAGTTTCTTCCTATTCACCCTATCGAAACCCTTCATAATTCTGAACACTTTGATGAAATCTCCCCTTAACCTTCTGTGCTCTAAGAAGAACAATCCCAATTTCTCTACTTTCTCCACATAAATGAAGTCTCTGGTCGCATTCTGGCAAATCTCGATTGCACCTTCTCCAAGGCCTATAGGAAGCACATGTGTGGCCATCAGCCAAGGATATAATTGGCCTCATCTAATGGTCCCTCCCAGACACTCCCTGCCCAGACTTAGCTAAACAATAATCATGTGGGGAGCTATGGGGAGGATTCCTACCATGTGTGGAACTGTAATCTACCATGAGTTCCCTTAACCAGTAAGAAAGGAAAGGAGGAAGAATTTACCGAAGAAAAGAGAATTTATAAATAATTTCAAAAACACCCAGTTATGAATCTGACGAGGTTTGCCCTGGTTTGTTTCTGCTACAACATAAAACTGCTGCCAATCTGTAAATGTAACTATGTAATGCAATTGTTTGAATGCTTATTCATGTTTGAATTTCTCTTTCCATTATTTTAACAGAAGCATGTAACCATTTAAAATAAGCAGGTATTAAAATAGCAGACAGGGGAATTGCTTATGAACACATTAAGCATTTATACAATCGTACAGCACCATGTTATTTCCAGATATAGTCTTTTTTATTGCAATTGGGATGTTTTACTGTGAAATTAAATTTATCCAAGGGCAATTAAAGTGGGCTAGCACACTGCCTTTTCACCTCAGGGACATGGCTTTTGAGTACGGGATGTGACGGGATGGAAGATTTCTTACTTCACTGCTGTAAATCTGTGTGAAATGAGTTTGGGTAATCTTAAATCAGTTCCTGTTGGGTCATGGCCCACAACGCAAGAGATGTTGTATGTAAAATTACACTCAGTTGATAGTGTCGCTAAAAAAAACTCAGGTGGGTGGGCGGGTTTTTGGGAAGTTGTTTGGAGGAGTGAGAGTGGTCTTCTGAATCTGCGATATGTAGGGTGGCTGGTTTTACTCACCATCTGTTCTGTGCTGCCTTTCGGCTATGCTTGTCGCTGAAACTGGGCACCAAAGGGGAACAAATGTTCCATTGTTGCTCACCTTGATCAGCACAGCTATCCACCACTAGAATACAGATTTATCCAAAAGTGATTGACAGTAAACGTGCCCATTATTTGTGATTGTTGAGCAACATGACGATAAAAACATCAAATTTGCCTCTTAGCTCTCCTGTAGATGGATAAAGTTTTAGTTGAGTCACGTCAAAAGAAACTTTTTTCCTATCTGATATCCTCTGATGTTTTATACCAAGTACAGCACAGCCTCTAAATTCAGGGTTCCAGACTCAAAAGGGATAATTTTAACCCTCCAGAACAGTGGGTTTGGTTCAGGTGGGGGGGGGTGGGTTAAGATGTTAAACAGAAACCCATCTAGCCTCAAACCTGCCCACTGGGATGGGGGGCGGGGGCATGGCCAAATCTCTTCCAGGAGGTGGGCCAGATATTGAAACCATTTAAGGAGGCAATATGCCTTCATTTTAACAAGGTTTCTATTTTTAACCTACACTGGCCAGGCCTCAGGAAACTTTCCAGGCAAAAGAAGGCAAGAAGGGATGGATCCATAAAGTCAGCTTCTTCTTCTTAGGCAGTCCCTCGGGAACAAAGGTGACTTTCTTCCCCTCCAGAGTTGTGGGTCCTTAGTTGACCGAATAGTTCAATCCTGATACTTCAGGTCACGAAGTTCATTTTGAGGGGGTGGAAGATGCCTGTGCATGGGTTCTTTCAACGTGGGGTGGCCGTTGCACACCGACTACCACACAGTCTGAGCGAAACAAGGTCTTTGCAGGGATGGCCGAGGCAATTGGAGACCAGGCTCTGTTACATGGACGGGGGCTAATACGCACACATGGCCAGCATGTCCAGCTGCTGAGCCCGGATGCAGGCCGTGTGGATCTGCGTCAGGGTGTTCTTGAAAGGGTAGCTGAAAGCCTGCTCCAAGGGGTGCTGTGACAAGGGTGGCTGCTTGATAAAGTAAGCAAGAGTGTTGGCTGTGACAGTTGGTAGCACTCTTGCGTCCGCGTCATAAGGTTAGGGGTTCAAGTCCCACTTCAGGACTTGAACACAAAATCAAGGCTGATATTCCAGTGTAGGACGGAGGGGGTGCTGCAATTTGTCTGAGGCCCTGTCCATTGTCACTTCTTTGAAGAAGAGCAGGGCAATTCTCACTGGTGTCCTGGCCAATATTTATCCTCAATCAACATCACAAAAACAGATTATCTGGACATTATTACATTCTTGTTTGTGGGAACTTGTTGTGCACAAATTTGCTGCCACATTTCCTACATTACAATAGGGCTACACTTCAAAATGTACTTCATTGTCTGTACAGTGCTCTGAGATATTCGGTGATCATGAAAGGTGCTATATAAATGCAAGTCTTTCTTTATAATGCTGCATGTGGGCCAGGAAGAGTAGGAATATTTCCTCCAGGCCTCCCAAGCTAACCTGTAAACCACCCCCCATGATAGCTGACTCTTCCCACCTCTATGATCTTGCCCCACCATCACTGCCACTTCCCCCACAGTTCTGACCCCACAACCCCCCCGGCAAACTCTAACTCTGCCACGACCCCTCCCATCCTTCCAGCTCACTACCCACCCCAGTGATGAACAACCATGCTGCAAAAGCACCTCCGAACCATCGCCGCCACCAAGGTCTATCCAATCTGGCTGGCTTCTGGGCAGGGGCTGTGTTTTCTAAAAGAAAACATATGCTCCATAGAATTAAAACTCTGAAAACCCCACTCCAGTGAATATCAGAATTAGAATTAGAACATTACAGCGCAGCACAGGCCCTTCGGCCCTCGATGTTGCGCCAACCTGTGAAACCATCTGACCTACACTATTCCATTTTCATCCATATGTCTATCCAATGACCACTTAAATGCCCTTAAAGTTGGCGAGTCTACTACTGTTGCAGGCAGGGCGTTCCACGCCCTTACTACTCTCTGAGTAAAGAAACTACCTCTCACATCTGTCCTATATCTATCACCCCTCAACTTGAAGCTATGTCCCCTCGTGTTTGCCATCACCATCCGAGGAAAAACACTCTCACTATCCACCCTATCTAACCCTCTGATTATCTTATATGTCTCTATTAAGTCACCTCTCTTCCTCCTTCTCTCCAACGAAAACAACCTCAAGTCCCTCAGCCTTTCCTCGTAAGACCTTCCCTCCATACCAGGCAACATCCTAGTAAATCTCCTCTGCACCCTTTCCATAGCTTCCACATCCTTCCTATAATGCGGTGACCAGAACTGCACGCAATACTCCAGGTGCGGTCTCACCAGAGTTTTGTACAGCTGCAGCATGACCTCGTGGCTCCGAAACGCGATCCCCCTACTAATAAAAGCTAACACACCATATGCCTTCTTAACAGCCCTATTAACCTGGGTAGCAACCTTCAGGGATTTATGCACCTGGATACCAAGATCTCTCTGTTCATCTACACTACCAAGAATCTTCCCATTAGCCCAGTACTCTGCATTCCTGTTACTGCTTCCAAAGTGAATCACCTCACACTTTTCCGCATTAAACTCCATTTGCCATCTCTCAGCCCAGCTCTGCAGCCTATCTATGTCCCTCTGTACCCTACAACATCCTTCGGCACTATCCACAACTCCACCGACCTTAGTGTCATCTGCAAATTTACTAACCCACCCTTCTACACCCTCTTCCAGGTCATTTATAAAAATGACAAACAGCAGTGGCCCCAAAACAGATCCTTGCGGTACACCACTAGTAACTAAACTCCAGGATGAGCATTTGCCATCAACCACCACCCTCTGTCTTCTTTCAGCTAGCCAATTTTCCTAACTGAGCCTTCACGTCTCATCCTAACATAAGCCTTCTTCTTCCTCTTGACAAGCGCTTCAACTTCTTTAGTAAACCACGGCTCCCTCGCTCGACAACTTCCTCCCTGCCTCACAGGTACATACTTATCAAGGACACGCAGTAGCTGCTCCTTGAATAAGCTCCACATTTCGATTGTTCCCATCCCCTGCAGTTTCCTTCCCCATCCTACGCATCCTAAATCTTGCCTAATCGCATCATAATTTCCTTTCCCCCAGCTATAATTTTTGCCCTGCGGTATATACCTGTCCCTGCCCATCGCTAAGGTAAACCTAACCGAATTGTGATCACTATCACCAAAGTGCTCACCTACATCTAAATCTAACACCTGGCCGGGTTCATTTCCCAGTACCAAATCCAATGTGGCATCGCCCCTGGTTGGCCTGTCTACATACTGTGTCAGAAAACCCTCCTGCACACACTGGACAAAAACTGACCCTCTAAAGTACTCGAACTATAGTATTTCCAGTCGATATTTGGAAAGTTAAAGTCCCCCATAACAACTACCCTGTTACTCTCGCCCCTGTCGAGAATCATCTTCGCTATCCTTTCCTCTACATCTCTGGAACTATTTGGAGGTCTATAAAAGAATCCCAACAGGGTGACCTCACCTCTCCTGTTTCTAACCTCGGCCCATACTACCTCAGTAGACGAGTCCTCAAACGTCCTTTCTGTCGCTGTAATACTCTCCTTGATTAACAATGCCACACCCCCCCTCTTTTACCATCTTCTCTGTTCTTACTGAAACATCTAAATCCCGGAACCTGCAACATCCATTCCTGCCCCTGCTCTACCCATGTCTCCGAAATGGCCACTACATCGAGATCCCAGGTACCAACCCATGCTGCAAGCTCACCCACCTTATTCCGGATGCTCCTGGCGTTGAAGTGGACACACTTTAAACCAGGTTCTTGCTTGCCAGTGCCCTCTTGCGTCCTTGTAACCATATCCCTGACCTCACTATCGGGGCTAAAGCTTCCATCAGTAAGCGTCTGTTTTGTGCTGAGAAATGGATGGCATCACATTAAAATGGTTCGAAAAGCAAAAATGTGTCAAAGATCCCAGAAGACTGCTGGTAACTCTGTTCATTATAAATGATGCTTCAGGTACTTTTGTGGCACATTGAAAGCATTGAAGATTTTGGTCTTTGGGTTGGATTACTGAAGCTGATTTGTCCCTATTCGTGACTGTCCTAAACTTAAATCACCTCTCCCAAATTAGTCAATGAAGTAAGTTTGCTTTAGATTTTCCAAATTGAACAGATGACAACACGTAGAATTACATTGAATATACAGCACAGAAACGAGCCATTCGGTCCAACAAGTCCATGTTGGTGTAGATGCTCCACTCGAGCCTCCTCCCATCTTTCCTTATCTAACTCTCGCAGCACAATCCTCTATTCTCTTCTCCCTCCCTCATATGCTCCCCTTCAGTGCAGTTATACTGTTCACTTTAACCACTCCCTGTACTAGCGAGTTCCACATTCTCACTACACTCTGGGTAAAGAGGTGTCTTCTGAATGCCTGTTTTGATTTCTGGGTGACTATTTTGTATTGATGGCCTTTACTTTTGCTCTTCCCCACAAGTGGAAACACTCTGTGTTTACTTTATCAAAACCTTTCATAATTTTAAAGACCTATATTAGGTCACCCCTCAGCTATTTCTTTTCAAGAGAACAGAAACCGAGCCTGCTCATCCTTTCCTGGTAGGTATAACCTCTTCTTTCTTTGGCCTCCTTGTCTTGAGAGACAATGGGTAAGCGCCTGGAGGTGGTCAGTGGTTTGTGAAGCAGTACCTGGAGTGGCTATAAAGGCCAATTCTAGAGTGACAGACTCTTCCACAGGTGTTGCAGATAAAATTGGTTGTCGGGGCTGTTACACAGTTGGCTCTCCCCTTGCGCTTCTGTCTTTTTTCCTGCCAACAGCTAAGTCTCTTCGACTCGCCACTCTTTAGCCCCACCTTTATGGCTGTCCGCCAGCTCTGGCATTCACTGGCAACTGACTCCCACGACTTGTGAGCAATGTCACAGGACTTCATGTCGCATTTGCAGACGTCTATAAGCGGAGACATGGACGGCCGGTGAGTCTGATACCAGTGACGAGCTCATATTGTCCTGGAATGAGGTGATGATACTTAGTAGCTTTGGTGGACATCTGATCTTTGCGAGTAATTTGAAGAGAGCACATCTTCTGACGAGGTCAAAGGCTTTGGTGAGATTTATGAAAGCAACGTAGAGGGGCATCTGTTGTTCGCAGCATTTCTCCTGTAGCTGGCGAAGGGAGAACAGCATGTCAATGGTGGATCTATCTGCTCGAAAGCCACACTGTGCCTCAGGGTAGACATGCTCAGACAGCTTCTGGAGCCTGTTTGAAACAACTCGAGCGAAGACTTTCCCCACTATGCTGAGCAGGGAGATTCCACGGTAGTTGTTGTAGTCACCGCGGTCACCCTTGTTCTTGTAGAGGGTGATGATATTGGCATCGCGCATGTCCCGTGGTGCTGCTCCCTCATCCCAGGCAAAGCAGTTCATGGAGTGCTGAGAGTATAGCAGGCTTGGCACTCTTGATTATTTCAGGGGTAATGCTGTCCTTCCCAGAGGCTTTTCCACTGGCTAGAGAATCAATGGCATCACTGAGTTCCGATTTTGATGGCTGTACGTCCAGCTCATCCATGACTGCCAAAGACTGGGCTGCATTGAGGGCGGTCTCAGTGACAACATTTTCCCTGGAGTACAGTTCTAGGTAGTACTCCACCCAGCGGTCCATTTGCTTGCATTGGTCAGTGATCGTGTCCCCTGATTTAGACTTGTTGGGGGCGATCTTCCTGATGGTTGGCCCAAAAGCTCTCTTAATGCCATCATACATTCCTCTGATGTTTCCGGTGTCGGAGGCCAGCTGAATATGACTGCATAGGTGTTGCCAGTAGTCATTAGTGCAGCGCCTGGCTGTTCTTTGTGCTGCGCTCTGGCTGCTTTAAGTGCTACGGGTGTTAACTCGCTGGGGGCTTTCTTTTACTACAACAGTGCAATGCACTTAGCGGTTATGACAGGTTCCAGCTCTTCAAAGTGAGATTGAAACCGGTCTGCATTCCGCTTCTCACGTTTGCCAAAGGTGGTCATTGCTGTGTCATAGATGGCGTCTCTGATGTGGGCCCATTTGGTCTGTGCATCCCCTGTAGGAGTGTGTTGAAGGGCTTTTTCAAGTGAATTTAGAAACTTATGTAACAGCTGTGGATAAGAAATTCTGTTAGTCTTGATGCGCAGGCAGCCCTTCTGCTTGGAATGATGCAGCTTCTTTGGTTTGAGTCTAACCTTGCCGCACACCAGGGAATGGTCAGTGTCCCAGTCCGCACTGTGGAAGCTGCGTGTGATTTGAACGTTGTTTAAAGAGGCTAGTCTTGTGACGATGAGGTCCAGCTGGGGCCAACAGTGTGATCTTGGGTGTCTCCATGAAACCTGGTGACAGGGTTTAGTATGAAAGAACGAGTTGGTGATGCAGTGGTTGTGATAGGTACACAACTCCAGCAGTCTCTGTCCATTCTCATTCATCCTTCCAATGCCATAGTGCCCAAGGAAGGAGGGCCATGAGTCATGGTCAGCCCCAACCCTGGCGTTCAAATCTTTTTTGCACTCTCTGCAGTGCCTCTACATCCTTTATATCATATGGCAGCCAGAATTGTACACAGTACTCCAAGTGTGGTCTAACCAAGGTTCATAATGAATTTAGCATAACTTCTCTACTTTTCAATCCTACCCCTCTTGGAATAAATCCCAGTGCTTGGTTTGCTTTTTTTTTAATGGCCTTGTTACCCTATGTTGTTACTTTTAATTAATTGTATATTTGTACTCCAGGATCCCTTTGCTTATCTTGCCCATTTAGACCTTTACTTTCTAAATAATATTTGTTGAAATTTCAAAGGTTGCCCTGGGGGTGAATTTTGAATTCTCAGATCTAGCATCCAGTGTTCATCCTACAGGCCCATGAGTTTGATTCATGGCTTCAAATAACATATAAACTAGCATTTAATGTGGTTACTCTGGCTCGGCTTGGTTGGGTCATCAGTTAGAGTTGAGCACAGTTAAATAAATAACTTAGTCCAATTTGGATTTGGATATGTCTTTTTCTGACCAGTGACATTGAACTTTCCTTTAATCTTCAAGAAGGATGTTTTAACAATGATATCAGTGTTCTGAAGTTTGACGATGCAGTTTAGAACAGCATGCAGTGAGTGCAAAACATATTGGATCAATTCTGATGGATGTTAAGCAGCCTTAGGTCTTATCTGTGGTACAAGTTGGATTACTGTTAGATAAGTTCAGGCGTCTAGTATAAGAAGGAATGTAACAGCACGGCTAGAAAGTTAATTGCAAAACAGGAGAAAAACAGATAAGTTTTCAACTTGCAGCCTTGCCAATGAAACTGCCATTGTGGACTGAGTAGCCATTAGAAAAATCAGGCATCACAATGCCAGTTTTACACTGGTGCTGGCAAAAGAGGAAAAACTTTTACAGAGCGAGTGGTTAGGATTTGGAATGCACTGCCTGATGGGGTGGTAGAAACAGATTCAACAGTAGCCTTCAAGAGGGAATTGGATAAATTCATTGGATAAATAAATTCGAGCAGAAAAAGTTTCAGGGACCTGGGGAAAGAGCGGGGGCAGTGGAAGTAACTTCTTCAAAAGAGCCAGCACAGACCTATGAGTTGAAAATATATCCCAAAGAGTTAGAGTAAATGGGCATTACTCAGATTGGAGAGGAATTGGAAGTGGTATAGCCAGGGGCCATTGCCGGGTCCACTTTTAATCTTGGCACATATAGGTGATTTGGACCTGGGTGCAAGGAACACTATGTTACAACCAGGTGAGAAAGGTGACTGGGGATCCCTTTTAGCCTTCACCTGGTCTTATTGTAAAGGAGTTTAATTTTTAAATACACTGGGCTGGATTTTACCTTAGGCAGATGGGAATTCACCACCGACGTAAAATTCAGTGGCGAACCCACTTCAGCCTAGCCCAGGGATCCGTCCCGCATTTTATGGGTCCCCAGGCTTTATTTGTTCCGAGGTGGGACTTCCACCCGCTTGAGAGAGGAAGTCCCGCTGAATTGAGCTGCTGGCCAATCAGCGGGCCGGCAGCTGTTAGTCCCAGCAGCGCCACCGGGAGTGGTGGCTACTGCTGGGACTGCAGCCCAGCCGACCAGATGGAGCCATGAGTGTAGGTAAGTTGGGCATACCTCCCCAGGGAGATTGATCCTTCCCTGGTGAGGTTGGAGTGGTCGTTTGGGGGGGGGGGTGGGGAGGGGGCCACCTTGGGTCCCAGAGGTGGGTTGGGTGTGGGGGCAGCCCTCAATCAGATACCCTGTGCCCAATTGCCATGGCCCCACCCCCCCGGCGCACTAAAAGGCTGGCAGTTATCGCTGGGCGGCCTTTCATGCCCCCAACATGCCCGCTTGCCACAGGTAAAATACCCATGGAGGAGGGCGAGGGCCCTTAAGTGGCCACTAAGAGGCCTTGATTGGCCTCAGGCGGGCGGGCCTTTCCCCTCCACCACCAACTAACCACTGTAAAGTTGACCAGAGGCGGGAGCGGGGTGGGTAGGCCTACTGGAGTATCCTGCTCAATTTTATGCCACCCCACGCCAACATCCGACCTCCTGGGGCAGCGTAAAATTCAACCCACTGTGTTTTGAGCTCTCCCTTGGTGAATCCTTGTTCGCCACTTTCCAATCATAAGGCAAAGAAGTGAGCACAAACAGGCTTCCTTAGGTTTAAAGAAGAAAAGTGAAATTTATTAAAACTTAAACTCTAATTCGGTTAACACCTATGAATACACACTGCGTACCACGTTAGTATGCATACATGATACGCACATACAAATAGAGACATAAAAGAGCAGAAGAAAAAATAGAGAAGTTTGAGGCAATCTCAGAAGAGTTTCTTGTTATTGTGCTTCAAGCTCACTATAGTCCTTTTGTAGGTAGTCTTGTTTTTCGTTGGGGCCCAGTATTCTTATTAAACATTGTTCACAGTAGGAGACTTTTCTCTCTTGGAGTTCATGTTTAGTTTTAGTTTAGTTTAGTTTAGAGATACAGCACTGAAACAGGCCCTTCGGCCCACCGAGTCTGTGCCGACCATCAACCACCCATTTATACTAATCCTACACTAATCCCATATTCCTACCACATCCCCACCTGTCCCTATATTTCCCTACCGCCTACCTATACCAGGGACAATTTATAATGGCCAATTTACCTACCAAACCTGCAAGTCTTTTGGCTTGTGGGAGGAAACCGGAGCACCCGGAGAAAACCCACGCAGACACAGGGAGAACTTGCAAACTCCACACAGGCAGTACCCAGAATTGAACCCGGGTCGCTGGAGCTGTGAGGCTGCGGTGCTAACCACTGCGCCACTGTGCCGCCC
Source organism: Heterodontus francisci (assembly GCF_036365525.1). NCBI lineage: Eukaryota > Metazoa > Chordata > Chondrichthyes > Heterodontiformes > Heterodontidae > Heterodontus > Heterodontus francisci. The sequence goes on from NC_090385.1 coordinate 15,426,549, forward strand.
AAATGTGTCTTCAATGGGTCTTTAGTTCTGTGAGAAAGAAATAGGAACAGACAGGAGCGAGGTCTTTTCAGTCCAGGAGCAAACAGCTTTCTGAATTTTAAAACTCTTTGGCAAGTTCAAATTTAAAAATATCCAACCACTAGTTAGTCATGTGACTAAACTGGTATGACCAGGTCTTCTGTGTTTTGGGGAAGCAGGGACTGCATCCTTTGTTCCAACACTGTCTATTGGTATGCAAAAAAGGTATTTCTAGCAAGGGGCCTGGCAATTCCTTGTGATAGGTCCTCTTTTCTTCCCAGCAGCAATTTTTGGCAGGTGGGGGCGTACATGACGACTATCTCAAGCTTTGCTGACTGCACAAAAATAGGAGATTTGGCAAACAGCAAGGAGGACTGTAAAAGCCTTCAGGATGACATAGCGGAATGGGCAAACTGATGGCAGATGCAATTTAATGTGGATTGGAGGGAGGCAAAGCAAAGAAGGGGAGCAGATGCTCAATGGAAAGACCCTGAAAGAGGTTCATGAGCAAAGAGCCCTGAGGGTTCAAAGGCATAATTAGAGTGAGAGTTCAAGTAAGTAGATAAAATCATAGAAAGGCGAATGGTGTTTTGGGTTTGTAAAATGGGGGCATAAAGTAATAATCATAAAATTGCATGAACCAATGGTTAGGCCACTGAGCACTTTGTGCAGTTTTGGGCAGCCCATTATCGAAAGGCCATTAAAGCCGTAGAGAGTATACAATGTAGATTCACCAGGATGCTGCCAGGATTGGGAAGCAGGAGCTATGATGAGAAACTTGAGGTACTAGGATTATCTCCATTGGAGCACAGAAGACAAAGAGGGCATTAAAAAGACATTTTTAAAATTATGGCGCATTTTGGTAATGTGAAGGTGCATTTACCTTATGTGGAGAGCTATACTCTTCATTTAACTTTGATCGACTTGACTTGGAAAAAATGTTATATTCCCCATCCCTCATTACTATCATCTTGATGAGTTCAGAAATTTAATTACACTTTTACTTCCTGCCAATTTTCTCCCATTCCTGAAGGTGATAGCTTTGAGGGAGGCAGTTCCACAGGCACAAGGCCCCTTCAAGTACCTCACCCAAGTGTTGTCAGGCTATTCAACTGCATGGGGCAGTACAGCTGAGCCCAATTCTGCCCTCAGGCAACATGTGCACAAGTCCACTTCCAGCAGGGGTTGCTGGAGAAATGAGACTTTCCTCTCCCTAATCCAGAGTCACTCAAGTCAACAAATTTACTACAGACCAGGTATAAAAGCTGGGCCTTTTCTGCTCTGTTTGGTTTGGCTGCTCACTTGATTAATTTACCAGTTGTTCAGCAAGAGCCCGAAACAGAAGTAAGTTTAAGACACAAGTCGCAGTCAGCTAGGTGCAGACTGAATCATAGTATCTTACAGTGTAGAAGGAGGCCATTCAGACCATTATGCCTGCACAGGCCCTTTGAAAGAGCTCTCCAATTTATCCCACTCCCCCCCACCACTGCCCTCCCCACCCCCCCCAACCCCCATTCTTTCTCCATAGCCCTGCACATTTTTTCCCCCTTTTCATGTAAATTTCCATTCTGGTGCGGCAGCAGTGAGGGAAAGAGTGAGACAGGTCCTTCAATCAAAGAAAGGAAAATGTTCTACATACAGTTACAGCTAAAATCGTCATTGATATAAGTTATTTCATCTGACTGCTTTTTTATGCTAATGTTATTCTCAGTGAAATATTTAAACTCTGTTTTGCCTGAAGTGGTCATGCCCTAATTTATCACCACACATGGTAAATCATGCATCTGCCACAAAATTGCTTTTGTAGCTGAAATACAACAGTCAACACATTCCCTGCTAAATCCAATTACAGGTAAAATTACCTGTGCAACTGCAAGAGAAAATTCAGTATCAAAAGTAGCTAAATTTGACAACAACTCTCCAATTATTGGAGCTGTTTGGCAGAAAGTGGAGCTCCCACTGGCTTTGTTCAGCTTCACAATCCCCCACCCCAAAGTTTTCATTACATCCATAACGTTTGCTACTCTGTTCCATCGCCATCTGGATAACCTGCTCCGTGCTCTCCACTCAGCTCCATTGTTAATCAACCTGGAGAATCAACTCTTCGACGAGAGTTTCTGCGGCTGCAGCAGGAGAACACAAACCACTCGACATCCCAGCAACAACAGCAGATGCTCCAGCAGCAACTGCGGGAGCAGGAGAAGTACAAGCAGCAACTACTGGCTGAGCGGCAGAAGCGGATCAATCAGCAGAAGGAGCAAAGGAGATGGCTGGAAGAGGTAAGGGTTTTCTTTTTGAAATTTTGCCATTCGGGTTTGTCCCTGCGTGTCACCCCGTGAGAGAGATCACTTTTTTTTGTTTCATCGTTGCTGCCAATCATGGAGCATAAACGCTGGCATGGTCTGCTTGGGCTGATGGCCTGTTTCTGTGCAGTATATCCTATGTAATTTAATGTAATCTGGGGCTTTGCAATACATTCTCACGTCTAGATTCAGAACTTTTCCTTCCCAACGTTGGCTCATTTGCAGCACAGATATAAAACAAGAAGCCCAAAAGATCCTTGCCCCGCATTGAGTCCAATTACCATTAACTGTTTCTGCATGTTTATATTTCTTTTTGTGGGATGTGGACGTTGCTGGCAAGGCCAGCATTTGTTGCCCATCCCTAATTGCCCTTGACAACTGAGTGGCTTGCTAGGCCATTTCAGAGGGCAGTGAAGAGTCAGCCACATTGCTGTGGATCTGGAGTCACGTGTAGGTCAGACCAGGTAAGGACAGCAGATTTCCTTCCCTAAAGGAAATGAGTGAATCAGATGCGTTTTTACAACAATTGCTGATAGATGGCACCATTACTGAGATCAGCTTTCAATTCCAGATTTATTAATTAATTGAATTTAGTAAGTAATTGAATTTAAATTCCATCAGCTGCCATGATGGGATTTGAACCCATGTCTATGAACCCATTAAACTAGCAAAAAACATAAAAACAGACTATAAAAGCTTCTATAGAAACATAAAAAGAAAACATTTGGCTAAAACAAAGATGGGTCCATTACAGGCAAAGTCAGGAGAAATTATAATGGGAAATAGAGAAATGGCAGAGAAGCTAAATGTTTACTTTGTGTTTGTCTTCACTGAGGAAGATACAAGGAATCTCCCAGAATAAGAGATCCAAGGGACTAGGGAGAATGAGGAATTGATGGAAATTAGTATAAGTAAGAAGGTTGTATTGCAGAAATTAATGGTGCTGAAGGTTAATAAATCCCCAGGACCTGATATTCTACATCCCAGAGAGTTGAAAGAGGTAACTATGGAGATAGTGGATTCATTGGTGATCATGTTTCAAAATTCTACAGATTCTGTAATGGGTCCTGCAGATTGGAATGTAGCAAATGTCACCCACTATTTAAGAAGGGAGGGAGAGAGAAAACAGGGAACTACATACCTGTTAGCCTTACATCAGTAGTAGGGAAAATGTTAGAATCTATTCTAAAGGATGTGATAAACGGACTCTTGGGTACTAATGATCTGATTGGGCATAGTCAACATAGATTTACAAATAGGATTTATGTTTGACGAGCTTGTTGGAGTTTTTTGAGGATGTTACTAACAGAATTGATAAAGGGAGTCGGTGGATGTGGTAAACTTGAATTTTCAGAAGGCTTTTGATAAAGTCCCCCACAGGAGGTTGGTTAGCAAAATTAAGGCACATGGATAGGAGATAATATACTGGCATGGATTAAGGATTGGTTAACAGGCAGAAAACAGACAGTAGGAATCAACGGGTCATTCTCACGTTGGCAGGCTGTGACTAGTGGGGTACCACAAGGATCAGTAATTGGGCCTCAGCTGTTCATAATATATATCGATGATTTGGATGTGGGAACCAAATATAATATTTCTAAGTTCACAGATGACACAAAACTAGGTGGGAATGTGTTTTGTGAGGAAGATGCACAGTGGCTTCAAGGCGATTTGGACACATTTAGTGAGTGGGCAAGAATGTGTCAGATGGAATATTCTGTGGAAAAATGTGAGGTTATCCATTTTGGTAGGAGGAGTAGATGTGCAGAGTATTTCTTAAATGGTAAGAGATTAGAAAGTGTAGATGTACCTGGGTGTTCTCATCAATAAGTCACTGAAAGCTAACATACAGGTGCAGCAAGCAATAAAGAAGGCTAATGGTATGTTAGTCTTTATCACAAGAGGATTTGAGTACAGGAGTAGTGAAGTCTTGCTTCAATTGTATAGAACCTTGGTTTGATCGCACTTGGAGTACTGTGTGCAGTTTTGGTCATCTTACCTTAGGAAGGATATTATTCCCATAGAGGGAGTGCAATGAAGGTTCACCAGACTTGTTCCCGGGATGGCAGGACTGTCCTATGAAGAGCGATTGGGGAAACTGGGCTGGTATTCTCTAGAGTTTCGAAGAATGAGGGATGATCTCATTGAAACCTCCAAAATACTTAAAGCGATAGACAGGGTAGATGCAGGTAAGATGTTTCCCTGGTTGGGGAGTCTAGAACCAGGGGACACAATTTCAAAATAAGGGGGAAGCCACTTAGGACAGAGATGAGGAGAAATTTCTTTACTCAGAGGTTTGTGAATCTTTGGAATACTCTACCCCAGAGGGCTGTGGAAGCTCAGTCATTGAGTATGTTTAAAGCAGAGATTGACAGATTTCTAAATACCAATGACAGAAAGGGATATGGGGATAGTGTGGGAAAAAGGCACTGAAGTGGATGGTCAGCCATGATCATATTGAATGGCGGAGCAGGCTCGATGGGCTGAATGGCCTACTCCTGCTCCTGTGTTCGCATGTCCCCAGGGCATTAGCCTGGGCCTCTGGATTACTAGTTCAATGTCCATTGGACTTTAAGACAGAAACATCTTCAAAAGGGAAATAAAACACAGAAAACATCAAAAATATTTTTAATTTTCTTGAAAAAATAGTCATTTTAAACATTGCTTTAAGTATACAAGAGGTTTACAAGCTCTCAGGCCATGATATGGAGTGAGGGTCATATATAGTTATTCTGTTCTTGATATTAGTGTGAGGGCTGCTCAGTGATGGGGACCGGTTCATCCCTGGTGAGGAAAGACTGGGGCTCATGTGAAGGGAAGGCAAGTCGCTGCAGTATCATACAGCAGAAACTGGTCCTGGGTGAAGTGGACTGTCTCCTCAGCAGTTTGATTTTGATGGGATATTTTTCTGTTGCATAACTAACAAGTTATGATATCAGAACAATCTGATAGTGGAGAGTAGAATCTCCAACTGTGGTGGCTACAAGAGCAATTCTGCGGTGAGTAACTCACCTCTTGATTCCCCAAAGCTTGTCCACCATCTACAAGGCACAAGTCAGGATTGTGATGAAATACTCTCCACTTGCATGGATGAGTGTGGTTCCAACAACGCTCAAAAAACTCAACACTATCCAAGACAAAGTAGCCCACCTGACACCCCATCCACCACCTTAAACATTAATTCCCTCCACCCCCATGCACAGTGGCAGCCATGTGTACCATCTACAAGATGCACTGTAGAAACTCGCCAAGGCTCCTTTGACAGCACCTTCCAAACCCATGATATCTACCATCTAAAAGGACAAGGGCAGCAGATGCATGGACACACCGCCACCTGCAAGTTCCCCTCCAAGCCACACACCATCCTGACTTGGGACTATATCACCGTTCTTTCACTGTCGCTGGCTCATAATCCTGGAACTCCCTCCCTATCAGCACTGTTGATGGACCTACGCCATACGTATTGCAGTGGTTCAAGGGCACCTTCTCAAGGGCAATTAGGGATGGGCAATTAAAGCTGGTCTTGCCAGCGATGTCCACATCCCATGAATGAACAAAAAAATGGCTACATTTTAGGACAGAGGACAAATCTGTTCAGTGCATAAGACTGACCTGCAAAAAAAAGGTTTATTTGGATCTAACGGTGTTTACCCATTCTTTAAAAAATTCTGAAGTTGTTGACAAGCCAATTGTCCTGCTAAGTTAAGCTTTTACAAGGGAAAGAGGGCCAAGTGTAGGGTCAATGTGATGAGGACCTGGAGTTGTGAAAACAGGGATATTTTGCTTACATCTGAAGAAATAGGAACGAAATGCTTATCTGCAACATTGACCAGGACATCTCAATCAAAGTGCAAGGGGTTTAAAGCCTTAAGCAATTTTCCTTTATCCCTTATTTTCTTAAGTTCTTTTGAACTCCAAATGTCATACAATACCTGATTTTGTAAAGTCATACCTTAATGCAAGTACCATATCATCTTGGAAGCAATGGGTTTAATGTAGAAATTCATTTGTTTATTTTTCAAACTCCAAAATTCTGAGAAACTGCCTCTAATGCAGAAAGTTCGTCAACAGGAATATCGGGTGTGGAGCTACATGCATTTTAATTGTGGTGCTCCCCATTTTCTCATCATCATAATTAAGCATCAACTTTCTACACCGCACCTCAAATGAGCAGGTCTGGGAGCAAAGTCTCACATTTTGGGTCCTATAATAAGTGTCTATTTGCGGTAGGTATGTTGCGATTGTGAAGTGACTTTTCTCATTGTTATTAAGGTAGAAGTACAAGAAGGAAATTCTTTTACTCTACATAGATTTGTTAAGCTGTCATAATCAATCTGCTAGCACTCCAGTTATCCTGTATATTAAGCTTCCTTCTCCATTGTTCAGGCAAGACATTGCACGTGGTTTTCCCCCTTACTAGTGCACAGATAGCATTCCTGGGGTAATTTTGGCAGTGGGCAATGGTGTAAAACAGATGATATTCATTTAGCTGCATGTTATACCTCTCTCCAAAGCATCATTTGCATTGACATCAATCGGGAGAGATGTATAAGAGGCAGCTGAATTGTTATTGCCTATCTTACACTATTGCCCAAAGTCCAAATTACCCCCCATTGAGTTGGTCTACATGTGGGAGATCCATGATGTTTTATTTTCCACTGAATTCTAATATCTGACTGTAAAATAAATTGACTGGTCTCGGGTTTTCTGACAATTGTCATTTCTGCACTGACTTGCACAGCACCACAGGAAGGAACAAGAGCTGCGAAAACAGCAGGAATGTGAGAAGAAAAAGCCAGAGCTGAAGGAGAGGCACAGAAAAGAACAGAAGAGTAGAGGAGAAGAAGAAAGGAGATGGGCAGAGGAGGAAAGGTGGAAGATAGTGGAAGGGAAAAAAAGGAAAGCAGAGAAGAAACAGGTGTGCATTTCACAGTTGGTGACTGAGTGCCCTTTAATTAGTCATTTTAAAAGTTGGATGATAGCACTGAGGTTTGCAACTCATAAAAACAGGTTTTGCCAGCAATTCCGTTTTAAGGCGCTGTCATAATATTTTGGCATGCCATTCCTCAATGGTTCTCATAAAACATTTTTAAAAGAACCTGCATTTATATAGTACCTTTCATACTCTCAGGATATCCCAATACAGTTATGGCCAAGTATTTTTGAAGTGTAGTTAGTGTTATAATGCAGGAAATGCAGCAGCTACTTTGCAGACAGCAGTGTGATAACAATCCGATAATCTGTTTTAATAATGTTGGTTGATGGATAAATATTATCCAGGAAGACCTCCCCTACTCTTACTTTAATTGTGCCGTGGGATCTTTTGCATCGCTCTGCAAGAGCAAGGAGGCCTCATTTTAAGATCACATCTGAAAGACAGTGCCTCTAACAGCACAGTATTCCCTCAGTGCTATACTGAAACATGAGCCTAGATTTTATATTCAAGTCTCTGGAGTGGGATTTGAATCTACAATCTTCTGATTCAGAAGGCAAGCATGCTGCCACTGAGCTACAACTGGCCCTCATATGCAATACTCATCACCATAGTGATCTTGAGTTTTGAGTATCCTCAAAATGTGCTTTTTAGATGGAATGAAGTTCAATGTAAATTTTCTAAAACAGGTGTTTGATACCTACTTTTAATTAGCTCTACTTCCTGCCATTGAAATGAGCAGGAACGATAAGCAAAGACAAAATATTGTGGAGTCTGCAATGGTCTATATTTCTGAATGATTTAATGGAGAGTCCGAGAAAGATTCTGTCCCCTGCCTTGTGGGAATCATGTGTAACTATATAAAGAGAATATGGCAAATATCTTCTTCAGTGTGATCAATCTTTCTCTGACAAGACACTTGTTCATTCTGAACTGATATCTAAATGTTACCTTTCCGCAGACGGATGGTCTTTCGGAGCCTCGGATGACTGAAAGTTCCAAAGCGATGGATGTACCTCAGCAGCAGGTATACAAGCACGGTTTGCTAATTTTACCATTATATTTTCACACAGCTCATTCTCTGGACATGGCTGGGCATCTGGCGTGCCGGAGAAAAGCCCCATCAGTCCCAGGTACAAGGGACAGATGTTCGCGACCTGTCATAGACATTGTGGCGTCTTAAAGTAAACCACGCAATTTGTGCAGGACATTTTAAACTGTATTCTAATTCTAAAATGGAATGGGTACAGTATTTGGGTGATGTTTTGTGAACTTGTAGCAGGGGGAAAAAGCTAGTTATTTGTGGAAAATGTAAGATTGTGTGTTAATTTTAGGTACAAGGTTAGGTTGGAGAAGCTGGGTTATTCTCCTTGCAGCAAAGCTGGTTAAGGGGAGATTTGATGGAGGTGTACAAGGTTATGACAGGTTTAGACAAGGTAGACAATGAAAAGCTGTTCCCATTCACTAATGGTACAAGGACTAGGGGTCACAGATTTAAGGCTTTGGGAAAGAGATGCAGGGAATATTTGAGGAAGATCTTTTTTATGCAGCAAGTGGTAATGACCTGGAACTCACTGTCTACGAGGGTGGTGATAGCAGAGACAATTAATGATTTCAAATGGAAATCAGATGGCACTTGAGGGCTACGGACTTCAAACAAAGGAGTGGGACCAACTAGATTGCTTTACAGAGAGCCAGCATGGTCTCGATGGACCAAATGGCCTCTATCTGTGCAATAATGATTCTATGGCTCCCTTATGAAGAGAACATCACCTAATGGCTGATACCATGCACTGCACTTTGGAATAGTTCTAAACCCTGGTCTAACAAAGGCATAGAATGGATAAACATTATACCATTTGATGGTGTCTTTTGCTTATTTTATGTGCAAAATCTTTGGAATTGTGTCAAACCTGTGACAGTTGTGAATTGAGTTACATAGAATTTTACAGCACTGAAACAGACCATTCAGCTCATCCATGTTGGTGTTAATGCTCAACATGAGCCTTCTCCTTCCCTACTTTATCTCATACCATCAACATAGCTTTCTATTCCTTTCTCAAGTACTTATCTAGTTTCCCCCTTATGCTGCTAATCTCAACCACTCCTTGTGTTCGCAAGTTCCACCTTCGAATCTTTCTCGGAATAAAGAAGTTTCTCCTGAATTCTTGAATGGATTCCTTAGATTTATGGCCCCTAGTCTTGGACTCGCCTACAAGTGGAAACATCTTCTCTAGGTCTGCCCAATCAAACTGCTCGATAATTTTAAAGACATCTAGAGAGTGGGCAACAAATAGTGAACATACAGATATATGGAAGGAGTGAGATGTGAAAAGGAAAATAAGGGAGAAGCAAGACCGTAGGGAGAGCAATGAATTGTTATCACACAAGAATGGGAAGAAGAGACCAGGCATCAAAGAGGGAAAATACGATGAGGAAGAGAGGGCTTGGTGTGACGAGCAGGATCAAGAGGACAGCCATTTCTACCTGACTCTTATCTAACTCAGTTTACTCCCTGCAAGCAAGAAATCAGATAACTTAGAGCAAGTTAATTCTTCAGAAAAGGCAAGGATCTAAACAGCGGCACCAAAGTAACAAAAGTACCACTCTCAATTATACCACCATGTTGGCGGGCAGGCTTTTACCCATTGTTTGCTCCATGTCAGTGACATTAGTCAGGTGCCAGAGCATGAGAAATCAGGAACACATATTGCTAGACACTTATCAGATATTCCAAATGGAATTGGCACCAACCTAAGTATTTAAATTAGGGGATAACAACAGACTGATATCATGGGCTGAATTTTACCAGCCCCTTGACACCAGGGGTCGTGGTGGGGGGCCCGTAATATTCAGCCAGAGAGGGCCGCCATGACGCCCGACATTGAGAAGGTCCTGCCACATTTTTCCAGCGGTGGTGAAGCCTCGGTGCGGCCACCCCGCTGGCTGGTGGCGGGGCCTTCTTTAAAATTAGTCACATTAACATGTTAATGAACTTATCTGACGCCGTTGGCTGCCCCACGCCGATTTTACAGCCAGCCAGCCGGCACCTTGGAGTTCCGAGGCAAGACACTGGTGGGGAGGGCGGAGAAATAAAATTATCAGGGTGAGGGGGTGGGGTGGTGGAGAAGCAGGGAAAACTATCCCTATTGGTTGCAGGGATGGTGGGAAGGGGTTGAGGGTCAAAGGGAATAAATTTTGGGAGGGATGTTCAGGATATAAATTAAAGTTTTTTCTGGGAGGAGAGGGCAATTTATATATAGATTACCCATTGCAGGGTGGGAGATGGGATTTAAAGTTGTATTAAAATTTTACTTTTATTTCCAGAGACCGGGACCTTTAAACATTTAAATGTCACTGAAGGGCTTGAAGTCCTTTAAAAATGACGCTGGTGCTTGTGCGGTGGTGCCGGACGCCGTTGCCATGGATGCGGTGGCCGCCCCATCTATGTCATCGGGGATGGACGCTCCGTCCCCTCCATTTAAATCAGCCCCCGCGCGTGTCTTCACAGCGCACTGATAAAGTTCAGCCCCATATGTCACATCTTCCATCATTGTCGCCCAAGTAGCGCCAGATGCCATGAGCACTGTCTAGGCTTCACGAGGAGAAGTGCAATGCCATCCAGCATTGGGCAGTTGCAGCAGTGGGGAATCTCTCCTTCCCCCCACTCCCCCCGCCACTCCCCCCCCCTACCCCGCCCATGGAAGTGGGAGCTTGCCCATAACTTGAAAGGCAGCCAACCCAGGAGAAGCTAACCCCACCTCCAGATCAATGCTGATGTGAAAATGTCAACTTCAGTTTAATCCTCATGATGGAATTGTAACATTACAGCATTGAAGAGGCCATTTGGCCTACTGCATCTCTGCTGTTGCTAACTCTTCAACTGGAGCTAATTTACTGCAACCCCAATCCTCAGTTCAATCTTCTACCCTTTATATTACTCCATTTTAAGTACCTACCAATTCCCCTTTTAAATGTTATGATAGTCTTTGCCTCATTAGCCATTAGCTATAAAACCATCTTTGGAACAAATATAAGTACTTCTAAATCAGAACCAATGGAGCTCCGATTGTTTACACTGGCCATATTTATTGGAATACAGGGAATGTTTATTAATCTGACACTAAGCTTAATTATCTCTATTGGTAATAGGTTAGTAAGTAAAATGTTACTGGCCAAGAAATTGAAAAAATTGGCACGGGACATACGCCCAAGTTCCTAAAATGGAGGGCAGAAAGCCCATGTGTACCCGTCTGTCTGTAAGTGCCAATATTGGGTAAAGAGAAACACGAGGAATTCTTTACCCACCCCTGAAGCAGGTATTTGTCACTTTGGTTATGCAGATAAGGGGTCTAATGCTTGATTGAGGTCCCCTCTCCAAGATTGTTTTTTCCAAAGCAGACAGTGCCATTGTCAGCTCCACATATGGAAACTGACCCTAGGGATCACCTGTGACATGGAATGTTATTTTCCCTTCACCCCGCCACAGGCTCTCCTGAACTTCTGTGACTTTTTTGCAAGGCTGTAGGGAAATAAGCTATTTTTTCAGATTTTATCTGGCATTGTACAGCAAAAGAATTCAGGGAGTATTTCTCCCGACTGAACTGCTATCAAGCCAGTGCCATTTCAATAACAAGTGGAGAATACCCCAGCGATAGTGGAAGAGAAGTCAGAGAAACTAATTAGAACAAGTTTTCCGTAAGGAAAATCAGGTGTCAGAGGAAGACAGTATAGAGCAACAGGCGGAAACATAAAGGGAAAAGGACTGGGTGGAGAGGGTAAAGTGATTGTGGTTTAGAGAGAATCACAAAAGAAAATAGATGAGAAAGTAAGTAGCACACATGAAAGACAAAATATTTAAGGACTATGCTTTGTCAAGACCACAAGAACAAATTAGAACTTGTCTGCCATTGATGCCTGAGTGCATTAAGAGGATGTATTGCTTAACAAAGAGTTTTGAACTCAGTTCCTCACATCATGTAGGATAATTGGCAAAAGAACCAGAAGTGACATGAGATTTTTTTGCAGTGAGGTATGATAATCTGGAATGCGTTGCCTGTAAGGGTGATGGAAGCAGATTCAATAGTAACATTCAAACGACAATTGGATATATAATTGAAAAGGAAAAATTTGCAGGGCTATGGGGAAAGAGCAGGGGAGAAGAGCTTTAATGGGATAACCCTTCTAAAGAGCCAGCTCAGGCACGATGGGCTAAATAGCCTCCTTCGATGCTATCTTTGTCGACCTTCTCCAGTGCCTGGAGTCCAGAAATGTTCACACTATTCCAAGTGTGGTCTAACCAATGCTCTGTAACCTCTCTGCTTTTCAAGTCTATCCCTTGAGAAAAGAATCTCAGTACTTGGTTTGCTGTTTTTATGATCTTATTAACCTGCGTTGCTACTTTTAGTGAGTTGTATATCTGCACAACCAGATCCCTCAGTTCCTCAACCCCAGTTAGACACTTGCTTTCAAAGGATATGTGATTTCTTATGCTTCCTACCAAAATGTACAACCTCTTGTCTATATTAAAGTTAATTTGCCAGTTACACACCCACTCTGCAAGTTTATTACTGCCCTGCTATATTTTGTCACAGTCCTCCTCTATTAACTACACTCCCCAAAATACCAAGGCTAAGTGATTATTTAATATTTCTGCCGTTCTGTCGATATTACTTGGGAGTGTGTATTTCTTAGGGCTCTCTCCTAATCTGATTTTTCTTCTGTCTTTACTGTGTCAGAAGCATTGCTATTTCTATTTCTATTACTTGATAATTTAATGTTATAGTTTCTCTTTTCCTTCCTTATTGTTTTTTTGACTTCTTCATTCAGATTTGTTCACGGGTTTTCACTGCTTCATAAGCTTTATGGAATGTGCCTTGAGGTCTTTGGTGCTCCAAAAGACCTGATACTGAGGTTAACTGCCGTGTTCAGTAATTCATGTTCTGTCGTACTTTGCTTCAGATTTTAGATTCTGTCTTCAGCCATTTAACAAGCTAAAGATCCAAGTTCAATCTGTTCCCTTCAGCCTTGCAGAACTACAGAACAGGTGCAAACCCATCCACCTCATTCATAACCACTATCCACAGACAAATTACATCTAATTCAGACTTGGAAACCTCTGATCGGGTCCAGATTAACACATGCAACTGCCAACTCCTTCTAGTTTAGGAGCGCTATCATATTGACTAAAACTATAAATAGAGAATGTTATTGCCGAGTGGAAATTTTAATGCTGTAACAACAAAGTTTGCCTTCATCAAAGTCTTGCCTAACACTTTGGCCTACCTTCTATTTAGTGTGCGGATAAACAAAAGAGAGCGGGTGATGGCTTAGCTTTACCACAAACCAAACTGAGCAAGATAGGCCGTGGGCCTCCTATACCTCCACACTGTGACCCCACAAACAAAGGCAGAACAAGCCCCTGCACCCCTGCTTTAAAAAGGCCCACAGAGTTACAGGTAAGTACTCTGTCATGATGCAAGAGTTTGAAGTGGAAATGCTTTTTTACTACCGTTCCTTTTAGGTCTCTCCAAAATGCCTCCAACATTCCCCAGCTGAGATGGTCAGGTGAGCCAGCTCCTCCTTGCCCTGCCACAGTGAGGAATACTCGGAGGCACCCGAGAGCAGTAGGAACTGACTCATCTGTCAACTGTTTTAGCAATCTGAATAAGCACCTTACTTGCACTCAATACTGCCCCCAATGGTGTAGTGAAAAGCAGCAAGGCTATGGAGGGATTTCAGAGCATTGAGATTAGTTGTGGTCTGCTATATCAAAGGACCAGTACAGAAAGGACAGCTGAATGGCATCCTTCTGAGCTGTTAAATTCTGTGCTTTGCACATGCAATTTATAGCATAGAAACAGGCCATTCGGCCCAACTGATTCATCCCAGTGTTTACGCTCCGCACGAGCCTCCTTCCTTCATCTAACCCTATCAACAGATCCTTCTATTCCTTTCTCCCTTGTGTACCTATCCAGCCTCCCCTTAAATTTAGCAATACTATTTGTCTCAAAACTACTCCTTGTGGTAGTAAGTTCCACATTCTAACCACTCTCCTGGTAAAGAAGTTTCTCCTGAATTCATATTGGATTTATTAGAGACTACCTTATATTTATGGCCATTAATTTTGGACTTGCCCCCAAGCGTAAACATCAGTAGCAACCTACTTAGTGGGGAACCCAGTGAAAATGCAAAATTACTGGCTGAAATACAAATTGTATCCTGTTAATACAGAAAAGTAATTATATCTGTATAACTGTATGGTGAACGCAAGGTTGAAAAAAGTAGATAATGTCAAAATAAAGCAGGACTCCCATTTCAGGCTTATTTCACGGATTGCTAATAGCGTGCCAACATTCTGTTAACTTCCTTCATTGGAACATGGCTTCCATTAAAATTGTGGGCTATATCTGGCAGACAAAATCTCCTGGAGCAGGCTAAGGAAGACATTTTTTCATTGAAGGTATGCTGTCAATGGCTGGTACTTGGGAATCCCACCACTGACTACAATCTTCCATAGAAAGTGCCTGCCTCTCTTGCCATGCTTGTCCACACCCTCCTGCCCCCCACCAATTTTAATGGATCTCACAAGCTGCCATTGGGTCTGCACTTACAGCTAAATGCAAGGAATTAGATCCCTTCCCTTTTGACTATGGGAATCACAGATCTTCAGTCTCCATTGGACCTTGATTGGAACAGCAGTGGAAAGTAAGAAAAATGGAGGATCTCCAAGTGCTAGTCTTCTTGGGATCCTTTGTGGCAATATAGAAGTGTTGGAAATAAGAGAGATAAACGAGGAGCCTTCGTTCAATGGAACCTAAATTGAACCAAGATCATTGAAGCAAATTCAAGCTAAATAAACTCATGTTTCCACCATCAGCAAGATATAAAATCAATCACTTCTATGTTCCTGTTTGCTATTAGAAAACAAAGCTCAGCTCAAGAAAGTCTGTAATGAGTTATGTCCAGTTGTGGTGTCTGATCAACATGACAAATCTTTGCAAAGATAGGGACTTTGATTTGCATTTGTCTCCATTTTAAGTTAATTCAGGTCAAAGTCTGATGAGACTGTATTATGAAACTGGATAAAATTAGGATTCTAAAGGGATATGTAATCAAATTAATTTTGTTTCCCTGTTGTGAAATCGGAAGATTGTGTCCTTAGCTAATGGAATGTTCTCAGGCTTGTTTGTGCTTGTGACATTTCAATACATTCAGATAAGTTAATAATTCTTTGAGAACTAAATTGGCTTTACAGATTAACAAGTAATGTAACATGTATCTGTAATACTGTCTCTCTGTAACGTTGATGTTTAATGGTTTGATTGGCCTGCTCTTAATTTAATGTTCTTCTCAATAGATCCACCCCCCACCCCCAGTAGAAGATAGGAATTCTCTTCCACAAATGGCAGCTGATGCTCTATAAATGTTGATTTTAAAACTGCGTTTGATAGACTTTTGTTAACCAAAGGTATAAGGGAATTGGGGCAAAGGCAAGCCTATGAAGTTAGGTCACAGATTAACCATGATCACATTGAATGGCAGAACAGACTCGGGGGCTAAATGGCCTATTCCTGTTCCTATGTTCCTTTGACCCTTTCCCACACCCACTGTTGCACAATATTCAGAGACAAAGATTGTTAACATGTGGCCTGTTCTCAGGCAACTGTCTTGATCTGATGGCTGGAAAGTATTTGGGATTGTGATTTGCTCAACAGTTTTTTTTCTCTTCTTGTGGGAAGAAGCAAGCCTAAATTGGGATTAGAGTCTCAATGGGGCAGAGGCACACAGATTCACAAATTATTAAAAGTAGCAATGTATGTTAACAAAGCACAAACAAAGCCACTGGTGTTTATTTCTAGAGAGAGAGAGAATTCAAAATCAAAGACCACACTTGGAGTACTGTGCATAGTTCTGGTCTCCATATTATGAAAAGCGTATAGAAGTGCTGGAGAATGTGAAAAAAATATTTCCAAGGATAATACCAGAACTGAGAGTACAACTTTCAGGAGAGACTGAATAGGTTGGGGCTCATTTCTCTGGAAAAGAGAAGACTGAGAGATTACATGTTAAAAGTCTCATAAATTATGGTAGAAGATGTTCCCATTTAAGGGGAAGTCCAAAACTAGGATCTATAAATCTAAGATAGTCACTATTAAATCCAGTAAGAAATTCAGGAGAAACATCTTTACCCAGAGGGTGTTAGAATGTAGAACTCACTATCACAGGGACCAGTTAGGTAGAAGAGTGTAGATGCTTTTAAGAAGACGCTAGATATATACTTGGAGGAGAAAGGAAGAGAGCATTATGCCGATAGGGTTAAATGAGATAGGGTGGGAGGAGGCTCATTTAACTCATGTTGCCCTGATGGAAAAAATACCTTATAAAGAGTACTATTTGTTTACAATTTCTGCATTATTGTTGGACTTTATCCAGCGGCAGTTTTGGTTTATTAACACCCTACTGTCAATTACATGCATTGATAATTCAAGAAGTCTAACTTGTGATCAGTAGGAAGAGAAAAATATATTTTTTTAAAGTAATTAAGCAAACCAACCTGCATATCAAGCCCTTTGACCTTTGTCATTGCAATGCACAAAGCCCAGGCAATTTAGTTCTATTTGTGCTAATATATCTTGTTCACTGGTTTGTCTTATTCAAATTTTGAGAGTCCAGACATTTGTACACAGTTATTTGTAACACTGTTATCCTAAATTGGAATCTCAGAAACTGTTGGCATCCGTAGTGCAAGATGATGTTAGATTTGACCTTTATGTATGATCTTTGATGCTCCATGTTGTACACCTAAGTGGCCAAAAAAGGATTTAAAAGGACTCTGAGACTCCTGCCGCACATTAAAAGTAGCAGAATGACTCATTTGGACATGTTTCCAGAGAGAGAGAAATAAATGGGAGAATAAATCAATTGGCAAGCGACCAGAGAAAGATGAATGAACTATGAAAAAAAAATCATGGCAGAGTTCCAGGGTGAAATTAGTAGAGATTAAATAAATATGAACATTAAAAAAAGTGAAATGGGAGAACCATCTGTTTTGGGCAACTCTCAGAGACAGGTGTCATACCCAACTGAAGCAGGTTGGGTCATCACCTTCTCAATATATCTCACAATCAGTCATGCTCTTCACATATCGTGACAAACCACACATTTTTTAACACTTTCTAAGCTAATCCTTTGAATTCTGAGGGCACTTTTTTGCACATTTCCAACTAAAACCTGGAGGGTATTTTATGCAGACAATGGGGGTCTCAGTCACTGGCTGAAGTGGGGGTAAGAGCCCCATGTTGCCTACTCTGGGGAAGGTCTGCTGCATTACGTGCCAATTAGGCACTTAGCTGGACAGTGGCGGGCCTTCCCCAGGATTAAGGATCCCAGTGATGGAAGGCTCGCCGATTGAATGCTGCCAGCCAATCAGAGGCCGGATTTTCTTTTACTGAGCTGCACCACCGCATAGGCGGTGACTGCTGTCGGTAATGGACTGACCGGAGACGAGGGACCCAGGCCAGAGGTGAGTAATGGCAGGAGAGGTTTTGGGGGATGGGGGGTCATGGGGGAGTGGGGTGGCTCTAATGGGCCCCCCTCCACTTCCTGCTGCCGCGTCCCTCAATCAGGCACCAAGTGCTTTTTAACTAGGGACACCCTCCTCCCTCCACCCCAGGAGCTGGCAAGCAGCCCCCACGGGTTTGCTTGGCATGCTCCCCGTGTGGCAACAGGCCCACCCACCACTGGGCTAATACCATTGGGAACAGTGAGTTGAGGCCCTTAATTGGGCACTAATTGACCACTTACGGGCTGTAATTGGTGGCGGGGTGGGAAAGCCATCCATGGGCCTTCCCGCCACGGACTTCATTGACGTGGAGGCAGGAAGGTGGTGGGAATCCCCCCCCCCTACCTCCCCCACCATCCTTCCCAATTAAATGCTCTCCCCACCTCCAAACACGCTGTGGGAGACAGTATAAAACTCCCCCCTAGTTTTTGTTCTATCGCTCCTACAAAAATGGCTCTACATCTAAAGGTGCTATAGTGGAACTGGAGAAACGTGCAGAGCCATTGAACATTTGTTGAGTCTGAATAAAGTTTGTCAATTATATAAGAGACTTGATGTACTGCTGACGCTAGAGAAATGCAAAGCCGAAACAAACTTTTGATCTAAACATGGAATTCAATGTGGCAAAGCGCTTCCTATTTCATTGTCGGGAGTTCCTTATCCAAATGTATCACTTAAGTGCAAAATCCTGATCCAAGCATCCTGCCTTCTGCAATTATTTAATTTAAATGCTAAGCCTCTGAAATATGGACAGCTTGCTCCCACATTTGACCTGGAAACAGCAGCAGATGTAAGAGGTCCAATAATTTGGGGGCAAATTATGTATGTGTTCTTCCTCATCATTCTATTTCAATTGAATTGCTCAGTGAACAACAGGCTGTAACACAGATTCTTGAATCACCTGTTTTCTGGGTTATTTCTGGGAATCTTGATTCAACTTTAATCCTGGCCCGAGCAGTTTTGTTCTGTTTCTGGTGCAATTTCCTGGAAACTGGATTCAACTATATTTATCACTGTGTTGCAGAACTGCCAGTGCAGCCCTCAAAACACATCCTAATACCTAACTGTGAGATAACAACAGCAAAAGTACATGATTTAAAAAAAAATGTTGAAGAGACATTTTATTTGAAAGTGAAGAGTGGTAGAGTGGCTAGAAATGGAAAATCTAATTTGCTAAAGTTTGTGCAAGGTCACTGCATTACTTTGGGGGAAAAAATTAACCTTAAGCAGTATCTCTGGTAGAAGGGAATTTTTTTTTTTAAAAAGGACTTGCATTTATAAAGCACTTTTCACAACCTCAATACATCCCACAGCATTTACAGCCAATGAAGGACTTGTGAAGTAGTCACTGTTGTAGTGTCATAGGCCTGAATTCAATAGGGCCACCGCCGATTGGCAGCCCACACATCCAGGCTACATGCCATAGAGCCGCCATGATTCCGAGTGCCGTGGCTCATTTAAATAACCAGGGCAGGCCGCCCCCATTTCCCCAATCATATGAAGGGGGTGGCCCGTCTGTCACTGACAATAGTGTCAGCTGCTTGTGTGCAGACACTGACGCCATTTTTAAAGGGCTTGGAGCCCTTCCAGGATTTTTTAAGAAAGCAGTGAACATTTATTAAAAAATTAAAACCAGTACTTTTGAACCTCTCCCCCCACCCCCCCCCCCCCCCCGCACAATAACCACAATATTAAATACTTGCCCTCTCCAGCCCAAAACGCTTTCCTTTTTCAAATGACCTTTCCCCCCTCAAAGTGCATCAACTATAAACTTTACCCCTTCCCAGCAACCCCTCCACCAATGAGAATATTCTATCACTGCTTCCCCCACCCCTGCAAAGAAAAACTGACCTGCTTCCTCCTCACAACCAGTGTCGCGCCTCGATTCCCCAGACGGGGATCGGAAGGCGCAGGAATGCCGGTCAGCGGCACAAAGATCGCAACTGGACTGGAGGCAGAGGCGGGCTTTCAATTAAGTCAGGTATGTAGATTTATTTCAATATTTAAATGCAGGGCCCATCGCCAAGCAGCAGGGGGTGGGGGGGCCACCACGAGGCTTGTCCACCTCCTTAGAGATCGGGCTGAGCCCTGCCGGCGTCAAGGTCTGTGGTGGGCCTCATCCGGGGGAATCTTCTTGCCACCCCCCCAGGCACAGATACCGACGTCGAGGCCTCTATAAAACCCAGCCCATAGAGTCATGCACGGCTCAGGTGGAGGCTATTTGGCCCATTGAGTTCATGCCTGCTCTCAAAGGAGAGATTCAGTCCCACTGCCCCACTCAATCCCCGTAGCCCAGCAAGTCTACTTCCCTCACGTGCCATCCAACTTTTTGTTGAAGTCATTGATTGTCCCAACTTCCACTACCCTGTGGCCAGGTCATTACCACCTGCTGTGTAAGAAAAGTGTTTCCTCATATTCCCCCTGCATCTTTTGCCCAAAACTTTTAATCTGTGTCCCCCTATTCCTTGTATTGTTAGTTAATGGGGACAGTTTTTCCTTGTCTAATTTATCTAAGCCTATCATAATCTTGTACACCTCTATTAAATCTCCCTCAATCTCCATAATCTCTTTTGTTCTAAGGAAAACAAACCCAGCTTTTCCACAGTGGCGCAGTGGTTAGCACCGCAGCCTCACAACTCCAGCGACCCGGGTTCAATTCTGGGTACTGCATGTGTGGAGTTTGCAAGTTCTCCCTGTGTCTGCGTGGGTTTCCTCCGGGTGCTCCAGTTTCCTCCCACATACCAAAGACTTGCAGATTGATAGGCAAATTGGCCATTAGCAATTGTCCCTAGTAGAGGTAGGTGGTAGGGAAATATAGGGACAGGTGGTGATGTGGTAGGAATATGGAATTAGTGTAGGATTAGTATAAATGGGTGGTTGATGGTCGGCACAGACTCGGTGGGCCGAAGGGCCTGTTTCAGTGCTGTATCTCTAAACTAAACATAAACTAAACTAACCTAACCTTGTAACTAAAACCCACCATTCCTGGTGCCATTCTAGTAAATCTCCTCTGTACTCTCTCACATCCTTCCTGAAGTGTGGTGACCAGAATTGGATGCAATCCTCCAATTGGGGCCTAACCAGAGCTTTATAAAGGCTCAGCGTAACGTCCCTGCTTTTGTACTCAATGCCTCTGTTTATGAAACCCAAGATCCCATATGCTTTACTAACCACTCTTTCAATATGACCTGCCACCTTCAAAGATCGATGCACATGCACCCCAGGTCCCTCTATTGCTGCACACTCTTTAGAACTGTGCCATTAAGTATATATTGCCTCTCCCTATTCCTTCTGCCAAAATGCATCAGCTCATACTTGTCAGTATTAAATTCCATCTATAACCTGTCTGCCCATTCTGCTAGCCTATCTATGTCCTGTTGCAGACGGTTCATATCATCCTCACTGTTTGCCATACATTTTTTTGATGTATAATTTGATGTCATTGGCAAATTTTGAGATTCTACTCTGTATTCCAAGATCCAAGTCATTTATATATTGGAAAAAAGCTATTGCACAGTACCAACCTTTGGGGAACACCACTGTCCACCATCCTCCAGTCTGAAAAGCAATCATTTACTACGACTTAATTAAAAGCAAAATACTGCGGATGCTGGAAATCTGAAATAAAAACAAGAAATGCTGGAACCACTCAGCAGGTCTGGCAGTGTCTGTGAAAAGAGAAGCAGAGTTAATGTTTCGAGTCAGTGAGCCTTCTTCGGAACTGACAAATATTAGAAAAGTCACAGGTTATAAGCAAGTGAGGTGGGGGTGGGGCAAGAGATAACAAAGGAGAAGGTGTAGATTGGACAAGGCCACATAGCTGACCAAAAGGTCATGGAGCAAAGGCAAACAATATGTTAATGGTGTGTTGAAAGACAAAGCATTAGTACAGATTAGGTGTTAACGGACTGAATATTGAACAGCAAGTGCAAACCTGAAAAAAAAAGTGGGTAAGCAAACTGAACTAAGATGAAATGAAATAAATGCAAAAAAAAAATTGTAAAAAATGTAAAAAAGAAAAAATAACTAAAAATGAAAGTAAAATGGGGGGCTGTCATGCTCTGAAATTATTGAACTCAATGTTCAGTCCGGTAGGCTGTAGTGTTAGGCACACTACAGAATTTCAGAGCATGACAGCTTTATTTTATTTTGTTTTTTAACCATGTGCCAGCCTTAAACTTGGTTTTTCATGTGATGTTTTGGGACAGAGCTGCTCATTACTCTGCCATTAACACTCTCTCTGGACTAATGCTTTGTCTTTCACACAACCATTAACCTTTGCCTTTGACCCATGTCATCTTTCCTGCCCTCAGCCCGATCACACACCTTTCCTCTTGTTCTCTTCCCCACCTTCCACCAGCCACCCCCCCCCCCACCCCCCCGCTTCACTTGTTTAAAATCTAATAGATTTCTAACCTTTGCCAGTTCTGATGAAAGGTCCCAGACCTGAAACATTAACTCTGCTTCTCTCTCCACAGATGTTTTTATTTCAGATTTCCAGCATCTGCAGTATTTTGCTTTTACAAAATGATGATGTTTGTTTCTCATCCATAGTATTCTATATTGAATAAATGAGGTTCGACATCAGTATTGGAGATTCAGGCTAGTATGGCGCACTATCAGTCTGATTTTCCATCAGAACTATTGGACAATCAAATAGCTAGTGCCCCATAACTGATAGAATCTTAGATAGTTACTGTTCCAAGTTGGATATTCAGATAATGCTCTGTCCCTGGTGGCAGTCAGTGACAGACAAATATCTGAATATCCAATTTGGGGCAACATCTAGTCAAATAAGGTCTTGGAAACGTACTTCCTCTGGAATAATAGAAGTCAGAAAAAGTATAAATCTTTGGATGGGAGCTGATTTGCGTCTCGAATCACACAGAACAGAAGGAGGTCATTTGGTCCATCGTACCTTTGCTGGCTCTTTGAAAGTGTTATCCAATTAGTCCCACTGCCCTGCTCTTTCCCAATAACCATGCAAATGTGTCCTTTTCAAACATATATTCAGTTCCCTATTGAAAGTTACTGCTGAATCTGCTTCCACCATCCTTTCAAACCAGCATTTCAGATCACAACAGCTCGCACTGTAAAAATCTCTCACCAGCCCCCATTGGTTCTTTATCCTCAATCTCTGTCCTCTGGTTACCAACCCTCCTGCCAGTGGACACAGTTTCTATCTCTTGATCAAAGCCCCTCATATTTTGAACACCATTATTATCAGTTTCTTTAGGAGCTGCTTGCCTTTGCCTTTTGGGCCTCCTTATCTCGAGAGACAATGGATACGCACCTGGAGGTGGTCAGTGGTTTGTGAAGCAGCGCCTGGAGTGGCTATAAAGGCTAATTCTGGGAGCTGCTAAAGTTATGTTAAACATCTATAAAACTGAATACCCAAGGAGTGTCCTCCCCTTAACCGTCTCTGCTCGAAGGAGAACAATCTCAGCTTCTCTATTTGGAAATTTAAATTGGACAGGTTTTATAATGGGCAAGCAAAGCCCTCCCCCAGGTTACTGCCCAAGCAGTGAAGGTGAAAATTATCTCCATGTACGGCCATTAGACTGACTGAGACACAGCTGCACACCCACCAGAGGTTAGATCCACCCACTGGGTGAAATCAAAAGCTGGCTTAATTTTTCCCTTAACACATCTCAGTGAGAGTTGATAGCACCTATGGAATGAAGAGCAATTTGCTGTCTCTTAATCTGGATCCAATTGGTTTGAGAGTAAGAAGAACCACAGTTTGGTAGTGTCAGTTCCAAGGGGGCAGAATTCAAAAGACTGAGAATGAGAGAGAATCACTTTTTAATGTCTTCTGACGAGGGTCAACTGTAACAATATCTGCTCTGAAAATGTAGGAATTCTCAAATAGGAAGCTTATTTTCTTCTTCAGCTTGGTAAACAATCGCCCAACAGCTGTCAGAACTATGCTTCCTCCCCCTCTTCCCATGTCAAATTCCCAGTCTCATGGGAACCTGGCAGATCACCGAGGGAAAGTGAGCTCCTTAGACAGCAAAGGGAAGGGGAACAGTTATGGTAGTATTTGGTTCCTTACATTTCTCACAGTTTTCCTGCAGTAAGTGCAATCGGGGAAGCTTCAAAATGGGAGAAATTGCCACTTCATGTTAAATGGTACTTAAATATTTCTAAAAAATCACTGTTATACGTAAGGTTTTAAGACTTCATTATTTTCTCAATTTATTATGAGGAAATTCAGCTTTATTTTTATTTGCCTGCCTTATGTTTGGATTTGTTTTCTGTATTAATATTATGATGCCATCTCCGCAGGATCTGAGCCTGAAAGTATTTAGAAGCAACCTTTCCAGTTCTGCTTCCTTAACTGATATGCTCCTGATTCCAACATCTCCTGGACAAGATGAAGTATTTTGGGACAATGAGGAGCCACCTCCCAAGGTATGGTTATTGACACATTAATTATTTTGTTGTGCAGGGTTTTGGGAACAACTTTGTAGGTTTATTTGCTTTTTCTTCTATGCTGGGGAGTTTGTCAGCTCATTTTATGCTCACTTCATCTGTTAGATGGTGCAGTAAACTACTTGATGAGTGTGCACATATGCATTCTTACCCAAAGCTCATTCACATCCGTGAGACGCTGTTGTCAATCGGGCAGCATAGTGGTGCAGTGGTTAGCACCGCAGCCTCACAGCTGCAGTGACCTGGGTTCAGCTCTGGGTATTGCCTGCGTGGAGTTTGCAAGTTCTCTCTGTGAACGTGTGGGTTTCTGCCGGGTGCTCTGGTTTCCTCCCACAGCCAAAGACTTGCAGGTTGATAGGTAAATTGGCCATTGTAAATTGCCCCTAGTATAGGTAGGTGGTAGGAGAATGGTGGGGATGTGGTAGGAAATACGGGATTAATGTAGGATTAGTATAAATGGGTGGTTCTTGGTCGGCACAGACTCGGTGGGCCGAAGGGCCTGTTTGAGTGCTGAATCTCTAAATAACAATAAATGAAAAAGCAGATAGTTTGTATGTTGCACATAACTGGAAATGAGATGCTTTTCCATGTTCCCCCATATTTATTTTACTGTAAACATCTTTCACTTTTTAAGGGAATTTGTCACAAACCCGTGCTATTAGTTCTGTGATCAATTTAGACAGTTCCAAGCAATTCAGTTGGATGGAGATGAGCCGTGTCTCTCCTCAAAGTACAATTCGGAACTCGATCTGAGCATCAAGAGCATTCTGAATGTGCATCAGATTTCCATTGTCTATGTAGGCAGGGTTATCAGTTTTGATGGAGGCGAATTTGTGTTAATATCATTGCCACAGACCATGGGCTGAATTTTGTTTTCGCGCCACCAGGAGCGGCGGCAGGCGAAAAAATAGGTGGCTTGCAGGCATGGGCCACGCATTACCACGTCGCTGCGATCTAGCGTGCAGCAGCTCATTATAATATGCAGGGCAGCCGCGCCGCCCCCCCCCCCCCCCCGGCAATCACATTGTGGGAGCGTCCTGACAGCATCACCTATTTCTGTGCAGGCGCTGGCACCATTTTTGACCCTGCCAACTGACCTTCAGCCCTTCCCGCGCCACCCCCCCCCTACCCCCCAACACCCACTTAATTACAAATGCAGAGCTCCCCACTTCCCCACCTCGGCAGTGCCAACTTTCCCTGAATGGGAAAGTAAAGGTTTCGGGAGTACTGTCTGCTGCTTGGATGAACCAGACCTGCCGGTAAGATCGCTCCACCTTCCATGTAAATGTATTTAAATAGCTGATTTGAATATTGAAATTCGCATCCGCCTGTTGCCGGGAAGGTCAGGCCGCAGCCATGCGCCCCCCCCCCCCACCACCCCACACACACCCACCATGGAGCCAGACATCGGAAGCTCAACAAAGTCCAGCTCCATGTTTGGTTGAACTACTGTTAGTTCAGGATTCAGTCGGAGGGAGGCATCAAACGTCTCCTCGAAGTTTAGAATTGTGTCCCAAAATCCAAAATGGTGCCAAAAATTGTAAGTTCTTTCTGATGTAGGTACACCCACAGTGCTGTTAGGAAGGGAGTTCCAAAATTTTGACCCAGCGGCAGTGAAGGAACGGCGATATAGTTCCAAGCCAGGACAGTGAGTGACTTGGAGGGGAACTTGCAGGTGGTGGTGTTCCCATGCATTTGCTGCCCTTGTCCTTCTAGTTGGTAGAGGTCGCAAGTTTGGAAGGTGCTGTCTAAGGAGCCTTGGTGCGTTGCTGCAGTGCATCTTGTAGATGGTACACACTGCTGCCTCTGTGCATCAGTGGTGGAGGAAGTGAATGTTTGCAAATGGGGCACCAATCAAGCGGGCTGCTTTGTCCTGGATGGTGTTGAGCTTCTTGAGTGCTGTTGGAGCTGCAACCATCGAGGCAAGTGGAGAGTATTCCATCACACTCCTGACTTGTGCCTTGTAGATGGTGGACAGGTTTTGGGGAAACAGGAGGTGAATTACAAGCCGCAGGATTCCTAGCCTCTGACCTGCTCTTGTAGCCATAGTATTTATATGGCTACTCCAGTTCAGTTTCTGGTCAATGGTAACCCCCAGGATGTTGATAGTGGGGAATTCAGCAATCATGATGCCATTGAATGTCAAGAGGAGATGGTTAGATTCTCTCTTGTTGGAGATGGTCATTGTCTGGCACTTTTGTGGCGCAAATGTTACTTGCCACTTATCAGCCCAAGCATGGATATTGTCCTGGTCTTGCTGCATTTCTACATGGACTGCTTCAGTATCTGAGGAGTCATGAATGGTGCTGGACATTGTACAATCATCAGCGAACATCCCTACTTGTGACCTTATGATTGAAGGAAGGTCATTGATGAAGTAGCTGAAGATGGTTGGGCCGAGGACACTACCTTGAGGAATTCCTGTAGTGATGTCCTGGAGCTGAGATAATTGACCTCCAACAACTACAACCATCTTCCTTTGCGCTAGGTATGACTCCAACCAGCGGAGAGTTTTCCCCTGATTCCCATTGACCTCAGTTTTGCTGGGGCTCCTTGATGCCATAATCGGTCAAATGCTGTCTTGATGTCATGGGCAGTCACTCTCATCTCACATCTTGAGTTCAGCTCTTTTGTCCATATTTGAAACAAGGCTGTAATGAGGTCAGGAGCTGAGTGGCCCTGGCAGAACCAAACTGAGTGTCAATGATCAGGTCATTGCTAAGCAATTGCCGCTTGATAGCACTGTCAATGACAGGGAGTGCGTAACACCAAAATAAAAGCAAAATACCGCGGATGCTGGAAATCTGAAATAAAAACTTATTGATTGCTGTGGATTCCAAGCTGCAGACATCTTCTGCCTGCAGGACTTCCCCAGCAGTGGATATTTCAACATGATGTTCAAGAATGTGGCGGGATGCATCAAGTTCCTGAAGGTGTTCAAGGAGAAGGGAAACCAGGCACGCTGTCCATCCTCACAGTGAAGCCGCTCTTCACGATGCCGTCACAGCGTGACCAGGTGGTGACAATTCACCTCTATAACCCCCATGTTCCTGTGGTGGATGTACTTACCTTCCTTGCCAGGTACGTCGAGGTGGCTGGCAGCAGCACTGATGTCAAGGACACATTTGGGATTTGGACCAGCAAGCGGTAGGTCAAGGTGACCTTGAAGGTCGATGCCAATGGAGCTTCACTATCGGGGGAAGTCGAGGTTTCTTGGTCTACGCTAGGCAGCCCAGAGTTTGTAGCACCTTTGACAAATCTGGTCACATGGCAGCTAACTGCAGCACAGTCGTCTGCAAGAACTGCAAGAAGGAAGGCCATCACACCAAGGGCTGTAAGCAGAGTAAGTACTGCAACCTGTGCGGTGAAGCAGGTCGCCTCTACAAAACCTGCCCCAGTTATGCTCAGGCGTCAAGGTCCAAGGAAAGGCTGGGAGAAGGAACGGTGAATGCGTATGGTGCTGGGAATGAGACAAGCAACCCTCTCCACAGCGAGGAAAGTCTACCTGTGAAAAGGTAGGTAGAAGAGGTCTAGATGGAGCAGAATTTGTAAGGAGCATCCAGGAGGGTTTTCTAGAGCAGTATGTAAATAGTCCAACTCGGGAAGGGGCCATACTGGACTTGGTGTTGGGGAATGAGCCCGGCCAGGTTGTTGAAGTTTCAGTAGGGGACTACTTTGGGAATAGTGATCACAATTCCGTAAGTTTTAGAATACTCATGGACAAAGACGAGAGTGGTCCAAAAGGAAGAGTGCTAAATTGGGGGAAGGCCAACTATACCAAAATTCGGCAGGAGCTGGGGAATTTAGATTGGGAGCAGCTGTTTGAAGATAAATCCACATTTGATATGTGGGAGGCTTTTAAAGAGAGGTTGATTAGCGTGCAGGAGAGACATGTTCCTGTGAAAATGAGGGATAGAAATGGCAAGATTAGGGAACCATGGATGACAGGTGAAATTGTGAAACTAGCTAAGAGGAAAAAGGAAGCATACATAAGGTCTAGGTGGCTGAAGAAAGACGAAGCTTTGGAAGAATATCGGGAATGTAGGACCAATCTGAAACAAGGAACTAAGAGGGCTAAAAGGGGTCATGAAATATCTTTAGCAAACAGGGTTAAGGAAAATCCCAAAGCCTTTTATTCAGATAAAAGGAGCAAGAGGGTAACTAGAGGAAGGATTGGCCCACTCAAGGACAAAGGAGGAATGTTATGCGTGGAGTCAGAGAAAATGGGTGAGATTCTAAACGAGTACTTTGCATCGGTATTCACCGAGGAGAGGGACATGACGGATGTTGAGGTTAGGGATAGATGTTTGATTACTCTAGGTCAAGTCGGCATAAGGAGGGAGGAAGTGTTGGGTATTCTAAAAGGCATTAAGGTGGACAAGTCCCCAGGTCCGGATGGGATCTATCCCAGGTTACTGAGGGAAGCGAGAGAGGAAATAGCTGGGGCCTTAACAGATATCTTTGCAGCATCCTTAAACACGGGTGAGGTCCCGGAGGACTGGAGAATTGCTAATGTTGTCCCCTTGTTTAAGAAGGGTAGCAGGGATAATCCAGGTAATTATAGACCGGTGAGCCTGACATCAGTGGTAGGGAAGCTGCTGGAGAAGATACTGAGGGATAGGATCTATTCCCATTTGGAAGAAAATGGGCTTATCAGTGACAGGCAACATGGTTTTGTGCAGGGAAGGTCATGTCTTACCAACTTAATAGAATTCTTTGAGGAAGTGACAAAGTTGATTGATGAAGGAAGGGCTGTAGATGTCATATACATGGACTTCAGTAAGGCGTTTGATAAGGTTCCCCATGGTAGGCTGATGGAGAAAGTGAAGTCGCATGTGGTCCAGGGTGTACTAGCTAGATGGATAAAGAACTGGCTGGGCAACAGGAGACAGAGAGTAGCAGTGGAAGGGAGTTTCTCAAAATGGAGATGTGTGACCAGTGGTGTTCCACAGGGATCCATGCTGGGACCACTGTTGTTTGTGATATACATAAATGATTTGGAGGAAAGTATAGGTGGTCTGATTAGTAAGTTTGCAGATGACACTAAGATTGGTGGAGTAGCAGATAGTGAAGGGGACTCTCAGAGAATACAGCAGAATATAGATAGATTGGAGAGTTGGGTAGAGAAATGGCAGATGGAGTTAAATCCGGGCAAATGCAAGGTGATGCATTTTGGAAGATCCAATTCAAGAGTGAACTATACAATAAATGGAAAAGTCCTGTGGAAAATTGATGTCCAGAGAGATTTGGGTGTTCAGGTCCATTGTTCCTTGAAGGTGGCAACGCAGGTCAATAGAGTGGTCAAGAAGGCATACGGCATGCTTTCCTTCATCGGACGGGGTATTGAGTACAAGTGTTGGCAGGTCATGTTACAGTTGTATAAGACTTTGGTTCGGCCACATTTGGAATACTGCGTGCAGTTCTGGTCGCCACATTACCAAAAGGATGTAGACGCTTTGGAGAGGGTGCAGAGGAGGTTCACCAGGATGTTGCCTGGTATAGAGGGCACTAGCTCTGAAGAGGGGTTGAGTAGATTAGGATTATTTTCATTAGAAAGACGGAGGTTGAGGGGGGACCTGATTGAGGTGTACAAAATCATGAGAGGTATAGACAGGGTGGATAGCAAGAAGCTTTTTCCCAGAGTGGGGGATTCAATTACTAGGGGTCACGAGTTCAAAGTGAGAGGGGAAAAGTTTAGGGGGGATATGCGTGGAAAGTTCTTTACGCAGAGGGTGGTGGGTGCCTGGAACGCGTTGCCAGCGGAGGTGGTAGACGCGGGCACGATAGCGTCTTTTAAGATGTATCTAGACAGATACGTGAATGGGCAGGAAGCAAAGAGATACAGACCCTTAGAAAATCGGCGACATGTTTAGATAGAGGATCTGGATCGGCGCAGGCTTGGAGAGCCTGTTCCTGTGCTGTAATTTTCTTTGTTTTTTGAAAAAGAAGAAAGGAGAGGCAGCTCCAACCAGTGACCCAACACCTACCCAGTGCCCAGAAACCCCTCCTCTACAGGCAGAATCAATGGAGGAGGAGGCAGCAGATGGACAAACTGGTCAGTGGCAAGTGGTACAAAGGAAAACCACAAAGAAATAACCTCCAAAAAAGGAACAGGCCACCACCCAAATCAGTGGCAAGATGAGGCTACCATCTGAGACCGACTACAGCAGCTCCTCCTCATTGGACGAGGAAGGGCCGAAATGGTGGCACCTGCAAAAGAAGTGGCAGAACTCAAAGGAGCTGGAAGATAAAGCTCCCCTGCTCCAGGGCACTGGAAGCTATGATGGGCCCAGCGCGCTTCAAAGCCAAAGCACCAAACCTAGCGACATGCCCAGCGCACCCCAGCTCCGGGACACCGAGAGCGTGGAAGCATCTGGTACACTCCAGCTCTGGGAAGCCGGAAGCAGTGATGTCTTCAAGGAGGAACAGAGGGGAAAGACGCCAACAGCAGAGGACAGCCCAAGCCTTTCTGCCTATAAGACCCCCTCGATGTCACCCCAGCGGAACAAACCCCCCATGAGTAACCAGGAGGGGTTTCTGAGCCCAACGAATGTGGAACAGCTTGTGTACACTATGGGTATGCAGGAACATATCCAAGGACTGTAACTAGCAAGGACTCCTGGTGTGGGAAGTAACAACTAACTTTAAAATGGGTATAAAGATTGCTTAGATTAACGTGCGCAGCATTAAATCCACTCCGCGATGTGTTTCAACCTTGGACTACCTCGCCAAGGTCATAGCCAACCTGCTGTTTCTGCAGGAGTGTGGAATACCACACCTCAGCACCTACAGGCAATGGTTGTGATGGTGGTCCCACGGGCCATCGATCTGGTCAGGGGGGTAATGATTCCCGTTCCTCCGGCCTGGGTAATCTGCTGTGGGGAGGTAACTTCACCATCTCCAAAGTTAAGGAGGTGGTGGACGGTGGCCTCCTCGCAGCTGATGTAATGTACAACAAAGCTCCGCTCCGGTTGATCAACGTGTCCCCCCCAGTTCAATGCAGCGAGCGGCTGACTGTCTTCCAGCAGCTCCCACTGCTGCTGGTGAGGTCCAGGCCGGTCATTCTAAGCGGTGACTTCATCTGCATCATCAATGCAGCTGGACGATCCGGCAGTGACGACAGCAAACTGGACCCTACGTCCAGATTCCTAATGGAAACAGTAAAAGATGCCAAGTTGCACGACGTCTTCAGCAAACCTGCAGATGGAGCGCAGCGTAGATACACTTGGTCAAGATCGGACGGGTCTGCCCGTTCCAGGATTGACTTCCTGTTTGTGTCCCGTGCTGTTCACATTCAGATCTACCGATGTCAAGCCAGTGTTCTTCTTCGACCGTTGCCTCTTACTGGCTGACTGTCACTTACAGGATGACCAGTGGGTTGGCAGGGGGACATGGAAGCTCAATGCTACACTGCTAACCCCAGAGACCGTTAAGGAACTCAAAAGGGATTACAAAGGTTGGAGAACCGTGAAACCCCTCTTTGAGTCTCCAGTTCACTGGTGGGAGGCGATCAAGGAGAACATCAAGAGGCTCTTTATCTTCAAAGGTGTTCAGAGGGTGAGAGAGAGACCGAAGGAACTTTCCTTACTCCAGAAAAGAATGCAAAATCTGCTCCGGATACAGTCGATGGGGGTTGAGGTCAAGGAGGATCTCCAAAGAGCCAGCAGGCCTCGCTCTTTACCACGGAGGCCTCCAAGATCATCTTCCAGTTCAGAGTCTGCTCCGTTCAGCAGGATGAGGCATGCTCGCGTTACTTCTTCCAAAAGGTACACAGAGAGAGCTCTGTGATCAGCAGCCTGAAGGAAGAGGATGGCTCGGTCACGTCTTCGCAGTCAAACATACTAAGGATCAGCAAATCCTTTTATGCGGGGCAGTACAACATGAAGTCCACGGACAGCACGGCCTCCCAGTCCTTCCTTGTCATCTATCATGGATGTCTTAGATGACAGCACGAGGGACAAACCACTAACTCTGGATAAGCTGACAAACGCCGTTAGGTCCTTCAAGACGAGTAAATCTCCCTGAAGCGACAGCTTACCGGTTGAGTTGTATTCGACTCTGAGGGACTGTGTCGGTTTCTGGCCGGCAGCATGTCAGAATCCGTGAGGAAAGGCATCATCACCCTCATCTACAAGCGGAAGGGGGAGAGGGCAGAAATCAGAAATTGGCGGCCCATCTCACTGCTTCATGTTGACTACAGGATTCTATCCAAAGTCATCACCAGTAAGGTCATGTCTGCTCTGGAGTTGGTGATTCACCCTGACAAGACCTGCAGAAGATCTGATAGTCTTGCACTGCTCAGGGATACGATCGGCTATGTACAGGACAGGAGGGTGGACACCTGCCTCATCAGCTTGGACCAAGAGAAGGCTTTTGACAGGATATCGCACACATACATGATGGGGTTTGGGGAGGGAATCTGCAATTGGATCAAACTGCTCTACACTAACATCAGTAGCGCAGTTTCAATCAATGGATGGGAATCAGAGAGTTTCCCGATCCAATCTGGTGTCAGACAGGCTGTCCTCTCTCCTCTGTCTTGTTTGTTTGCTGTATTGAACCTTTTGCTGAGTCCATTAGGAAGGATGTGAGCATAAGAGGGGTGACAATCCCAGGCAGTGGAGGCACTCAGGTCAAAGCATCCCTGAACATGGATGACGTCGCCATCTTCTGCTCGGATCCGCTATCCGTTCGCAGACTGATGAGCATCTGCGACCAGTTCGAACTGGCCTTGGGAGCCAAAGTCAATCACAGCAAGAGTGAGGCCATGTTCTTTGGGAACTGAGACGACCGATCCTTTGTCCCCTTCACCGTCAGGTCAAACTACCCGAAGGTGCTGGGGATATGGTTCGGAAGGGCTGGGGCATGCACCAAAACCTGGAAGGAGCAAGTAGCCAGGGTACACCATAAACTGAGCATGTGGGAGCAGCAATCGCTCTCCATTGTGGGTAAGAACCTGGTCATCAGGTGGGAGGCACTCATGCTGTTGCTGTATGTGGCGCAGGTCTGGCCCATACCCCACTCCTGCGCCGTGGCGGTCACCTGAGCCATTTTCTGCTTTATCTGGAGATCCAAAATGGGCCAGCTCCGGAGGGACAGGATGTTCAAACCTCTGGATAAGGGCAGGAAAAATGTACCCAACGTCGCCCTCATCCTGATGACCACCTTCATGTGCGGCTGCATCAAGCTGTGTGTACGCAGACTCCCAAGTGTCACTACGTGCTGAGGTTTTTATTTTATTTATTTATTTGGAGATATAGCACTGAAACAGGCCCTTCGGCCCACCGAGTCTGTGCCGACCAACAACCACCCATCCATACTAATCCTACATTAACCCCATATTCTCTACATCATCCCCACCATTCTCCTACCACCTACCTACACTCGGGGCAATTTATAATAGCCAATTTACCTATCAATCTGCAAGTCTTTGGAGGTGGGAGGAAACCAGAGCATCCGGCAGAAACCCACGCAGACACAGGGAGAACTTGCAAACTCTGCACAGGCAGTACCCGGAATTGAACCTGGGTCGCTGGAGCTGTGAGGCTGCGGTGCTATCTGTTCCCGGTGTTACGAAGGATGGGTCTGGTCACATTGCCGCGGAACGCTCCATCCAGTTGGACCCGTGCAGTACCACCTATCCTTCGTGGGAAAGTTTCTGCAGATAAACACCTTTGACCCCAATCCATCAGGCAGTGGTCTACACGGAATGTCCTCAAGGCCTTATGGGAAAAGGAGATGGTGGATCCGGTCGGATGGTTCCCTGAGCAGACTGCCAAAGCCATTTGGCAGAATGCCTCATCACCAGAACTTTCAAACAAGCACCAAGACATAGCTTGGCTGGTGGTGAGAAGGGCCC
Source organism: Heterodontus francisci (assembly GCF_036365525.1). Classification (NCBI taxonomy): domain Eukaryota; kingdom Metazoa; phylum Chordata; class Chondrichthyes; order Heterodontiformes; family Heterodontidae; genus Heterodontus; species Heterodontus francisci. Next base: position 15,460,661 of record NC_090385.1, read on the forward strand.
TCCCCGTCAGATCCTTCCTGTACGCCCAGAGTCTCGCCCCCTCCACATGCTGCCCTCGAGGTGGCTGCGGGGGGGAAGAGACAGTTGCCACCTCCTTCTGGAATGTGTCTTTGCAAAGCAGGTGTGGAAAGTGATGCAGTGGTTTTTGTCGAAGTTCATCCCAAGCAGCTCTGTAACACAGGAGTCTGTTCTCTACGGGCTGTTCCCAGGAACGCACACCGAGATTAACATTAACTTCTGCTGGAGGACCATCAATTCGGTGAAAGTCACTCTCTGGTCTACCTGAAACCTGTTGGTCTTCCAACGAAAAGAGTTGTCCATGACCGAGTGTTGCAGACTGGCACATTTTAAGGTCCAGGACTACGTGCTGAGGGACGCACTAAAGCTTGGGGCAGCTGCTGCAAAGGCTCAATGGGGAAAGACCACTGTGTAAGGTCCACCCACCAAAGTGAACTGAGGGGCTGGACCCATGGAAAACCCCTTGGGCTGTATACACCAAATATGGGTTTGCTGTAAAATGAACATGGCATGTAAAATGGAATGGAAGGGTTGTGAGGCAACTCACTCCTGTATTGAAGAAAACTGATTTCCTTTGCACTTTTTTGAATGTCAACTTGGTGCTGTTTTGAACTGTTTTGTAATGTATTTTTTACAGATTTTTATGAATAAAGCATATTTTTGGGGGAAAAAAGCTCTCCCAACTTTGGCACAAGCCCCCAGATGTTAGTAAGGAGGACGTTGCAGGCTCAACAGGGCTGGGTTTGCCGTTATCATTTCCGGTGCCTAGGTCAATGCCAGGTGGTCCGTCCGGTTTCATTCTGTTTTATTGACTTCGTAGCAGTTAGATACAACCCAGTGGCTTGCTAGGCCATTTCATACTCTACCGTTAGCTTCGAATGAATACCATCTCATACTTAGCTTCCCTGTTAATTTTAAGAACTTGTTGGATTCGCACATTAATTTCCCATTAAATTCTCCACAGAAAGTTAAGGCTCATAATTAACCAGTACCCTTTTATTGACATGATAATTGTTAATGGAATGCAACATATCTGGCCCAGACAGGAGACAATTTAAACAATTCCTGCACATGGTAAATTCTTCTTAGAGATTAAAAATGTAAACTTGTACATTTTTTTTCTTAACTTCGCTTTGTCTTTTTTTCTCTCTTAATCCAACCTATCTTTCCTTCTATTCCTGATTTGACGGTAATTCACCCAATCTCATTCACCTCCTTCTCCATTGTTCCTCTGTTTCTTTCTGAATCCTTAAATCTAATTGATTTAAGAAATAGACTGTGGGTCCTATTGTTTACTCATTTCCCAGGTGCCCGGTCTCACTCTCACCATTATCGGCTCACACTTTCGGCAACCTGTCATGTAAAAAAAATTTTTAAACCTGCAAAGGGCAAGTCTATGTAATGGCAGGTATAGATCAGCCAAGATCTAATTGAATAGCAGGACAGGCTTGTGGGGCTGAATGGTCTACTCCTACACCTATGTTCGTAAATATCTGATTAATTAATTTCATTTCAAATTTAATTAAGTCTTTAGGCATTGGGTTTGGGAAATCATTCATGCATTTTGTAGCAACAGGAATTGTTTGTTGGGTTTAATATGAATTTATAATTTAATCCTGCAGCAAATGGTGTTCTATTCTATGACCAAGAGTTTAAACTGCTTCCACATTTAAGACAGTCCAGTCATGGTAACTTCTTCTCAGGAGTGGAGATATTGAACAAATAATTTTACATTCTTTTTACTCCTAAGGTTCCCGAAAGGACTGTCTCAAAATCCTACAGCAGAGACCAAATAAGCAGTCAAGCTGGCCAGAAAAGCAGTTCCAGGTTAGTGACCACAGTCTATTGTATGTAGAGCTGACTGCAGCCTAGATGCCTGATTAACACTATTTTTAATAGTAATTAATAAGGATCAACGATGCACTGAATTACAAATCTGAATTGGTCTGGCTGTGACAATTATCTTTGAAATCGCAGTGTGAAATCTAACAGGATTTTAGGTAGAGATTCCACTTTGGATGTTATCTGGATATTTTGTTCAAAAGTTGCTCAAATTTGCGCTGGTTTGGTTACAGTTCAAGTTTCTGATAAAAAATCATTTGCATAATCACAAATGTAAAATTGTCCATAAACCAGTGTAATCGAGCAGTGTATAAGAACATAATTGTTTCTTTCTCTTTCCATTAAGAAGTAATCCTTGATGTGTTTATGAGTGGTAACCTGGGGGCAGTTTTATTAATACAGCTGAAAATGGATGTATCACCAAAAATAAATGTTTTTAATAAGAGTGCCTCGTCCTCCACCTGTCAATAACCTGATTTAAAATCACTGAAAATTACTTTTTTAAAAAATCTATGCTGACCGATTTATAACTTTCATTGATACACACTAGTCAGTTTCTAGGTAAGTTACGTTTTCGTTGATTTGAAAAATCTTTCAAAATGGATCTATTAGTGTCTGTCCATCTTAGAAAATGAATACAATTTGAAGAAGCTTTCTGAACCAGTGCAGTCGGCAGAAGCTCACAATTGTAACCTGGGGACATGGCCACTTGTGTGGATTTAACCTTAAACTAGAAAGAAAGATCTTCCTTACACCCCACTTCCTGAAAGGACACCATTCCATTCTCCAGTTCCTCCATCTCTGTCACATCTGTTCTGATTTGATCGAGGTATTCAAAATCATGAGGGTTCTGGTTAGAGTAGATAGGGAAAAACTGTTCCCATTGGTGGAAGGTTCGAGAACCAGAGGACACAGATTTAAGGTAATTGGCAAAAGGAGCAATGGCGACATGAGGAAAAATGTTTTCACGTAGTGAGTGGTTAGGATCTGGAATGCACTGCCTGAGAATGTGGTGGAGGCAGGTTCAATTGAGGCATTCAAGAGGGAATTGGATTGCTATCTGAAAAGGAAGAATGTGCAGGGCTACAAAGAGAAGGTGGGGGAGTGGCACTCAGTGAATTGCTCCTTCAGAGAGCCAGCACAGGCACGACGGGCCAAATGGCTTCCTTCTGTGCTGTGACCATTCTAGGATATGATTTTATGATGATACAGCCAACCATGCCAGCACTTCTGGTATGTCTTCCTTTTTCTTAACTAAGCATTCCCCCGATCGTGATTGACAGGGACCTCAATCGTGGCCATTCCATTTCACCTGCTTTCACCCCTTCCGCTCTCTCCCACAATTACAATAGGGTTCCCCTTGTCCTCACCTTCCACCCCACCAGCCTCTGTATTCAACGGATCATCCTCCACCATTTTTGCCACCTCTAGCATAATGCTACCACCAAACACATCTGCCCCTCCCCTCCCCTTTCAGCATTTCGAAGGGGCCTTTCCCTTTACGACACCCTGATCGACTCCTCAATCACCTCCAGCACACCCTCTCCTTCCCACAGCACCTTTCCATGCAAGCGCAGGAGATGCAACACCCACCCCTTTTACCTCTTTCCTTCTCATCGTTCAAGGCTCCAAAAACTCCTTCCAAGTGAAACAGTGATTTCTTTCAATTTAGTACACTGTATTCATTGCTCTACACTGGGGAGATCAAATGCAGACTGGGTTACCACTTTGTGGAACACCTCTGTTGGACCCACAAGTGTGACCCGAGCTTTCGGTCGCCTGTCATTTCAATTCTCCACCTTGCTCTCATACTGACCTCTCCGTCCTCGGCCTGCTGCAGCATTCCAATGAAGTTCAACACAAGCTCGAGGAACAGCACCTCATCTTTCCATTAGGCACTTTGCAGCTTCTGGACTCAACACTGAGTGCAACAATTTCAGGCTGTAACCTCTGCCCCCATTTGTTTCCTTTCTTATTGCAGGTTTCGGTTTTACCCTCGTTTTTCTCTATGTTTTGCTTTCAGGCAGTAGCTGTTCATCATTCTGCCACTCACACCTAATCTAAACACATCTTTTGTTTCTTTTCTTGTCTGATTACCAGTTCCTTTGGCCCTGCACCACCAACTCTTTGATTATTCTCCTGTCTTCCACTCGATCGCAGACCTTCCCTTTTGTTTGTTTTTTCAACCCTTCCCCCATTCACTTACTTAAAGCCTATTGCATTTCTAACTTTTCCCAGTTCTGAAGAAAGGCCACAGACCTGAAACATTAACTCTATTTCTCTCGCCACAGATGCTGCCTGACCTGCTGAGTATTTCCAGTATTTTCTGTTTTTTTTAAAGATCGCAAGTGGTTTTGGGTGTAATTCACATTTAAAATTCCCAATCGTATGCAGTGGTTTGACCAATTCTGCCTGGATTGTACTGGTGATACAGGAATGAATGGAAAGTCTACCCCAAAGTGCCCATCTGCAAATCTCATAACTACAACAACAACTTGCATTTAGATAGTGCCTCTAACATAGTAAAACATCCCAAAATGCTTCACTGGAGCTTTATTAGATAAAATCTGATACAAAGCAGCATAAGCAAATATTAGACAGGTGGCCATTAGCTTGGTGAAAGATGTAGGTTTTATGGGGCATCTTAAAGGAAGAGAGAGATAGGTAGAGAGTTTAGGGTTTATTGCAGCTGAAAAAGTGGAGCGATGACGATCAGATATGCACACAAAGCCAGAATTGGAGGAGCATAGAGATCATGGAATGTTGTAGGATTGGAAGATGTTACAGAGATAGGAAGGTTGTTAATGGTAGGAACCTGTGGCTGGTAATATTTTTAATGAGTGCTATCACCTAAGGGGAAGCATCTGATCCTTGGTGATAAGGTGGGGTAGCAGAGTGCGCATCTATTTGCTGATGGCTAGTTGGGGGTGAGTGAGGGAGTATATTCTGCAGTGGTCATTTTGGTGGCATGATACCAGGGTTGAATTATGAGAGCAGGTTGCATAAACTTAACTTGCATTCCCTAGAGTTTGGAAGTTGAGGGTTGATCTAGTTGTGTTTAACACGATAAAGGAATTTGATAGGGTAGCTACCAGGTAATTACATCCTCTGGTGGATGAATTCAGAACAAGTAGCATAACTTAAAGTTAGTGATAGGCCCTTTAGGAGTGACATCAGAAAGCATTTTTTCACACAACGGGTAATGAAAATCTGGAACCCACTTGTGTGATTGCCTTTGAGAGTGATGTCCCTTTAAGATCTTAGTATGCTAATAACTAAGTGCCAAGACATAGTCATGTGACTACTTGCCAGACTGACTCTGTAACTTTAACACCAAGAGGCAGCTTCTGTAAATAGATAGCTCTGCACTGTAGAATAGTTTAGCAGTTTAATAAACCTGTTTGAAATCTTCAACAACTGAACTCCAAGCATCTCATTTATATTGCTTCAGACAAAAGACTGTTATTGCTGGATCAATTGAAATTTTCAAGACTGAGATTTAGGGTATCAAGGAATATGGAGCAAAGGGGTGTGGAGTTAATGTACAACTCAGGCATGATTTAACTGAATGGTGGAACAGGCTTAATGGCTGCTGCTGTTCACATGGAGTTGTTGGATTCCTAATGATCTAGAATCACTACTCAATGCCTGAAAGACTAGTGTTAGGTAAGTAAGCATATTCACTGGACTCATTTGTCTGTTCCCCAAGGCATTTTATTGAAGGAGTAAGTGACAGGGGTCTGGATTTGATCAAGTGTGTGGCCCAGAGTAAGGGTCTCCACAAGGTTTATCATTGTAGGTTACATAGGCCCCTCATGGGCCACATATACAGTTTAAATCAACGTTGCCGTACTTTTTGCACAGATTACAAACCGACCTTGTTGTTGCAAAGATTGTCTGTCACCTCCAGACTCAACTATTCCAATACAAAAGCAAAATACTGTGGATGCTGGAAATCTGAATTAAAAACAGAAAATGCTGGAAATACTCAGCCGGTCTGGCAGCATCGGTGGAGAGTGAAACAGAGTTAACCTTTCAGGTCGATGACCTTTCGTCAACTATTCTGGGCCCTCTGGGCTGGCCTCCCATTCTCCCCCCTGCGTAAACCTCAGCTGATCCAAAACTCTGCTGCCCGTGAGTTTGGTAGAAGAGCCTCAGAAACCTTGGAAGGGCATAAATGATGTTCACGCTTTTTTGCCAAAGGTGTCCATAATTCAGAAGGGGAAATTCACCCCCACTATAAACATGGGTTGTCGTTATTTTCGTCATCGTTCTAAGTGGTTGAAAAGGAACAATTGCAGTGCACACACACAAGCTGACTAAAACACACAACTTTCACCTCATCCTTGTCGCAATGATGTCCCTTCCCTCTTTCACCTCCCCCCATTTCACTGTTAAACCTAGGAATTATATATACCCTGTGGTTCAAAAGGCCACTTTCAGATGTTGTGCAACTTAGAGATTGCCTCTGGCATTGTCATTTGTGCCTCTCAATGTGGTCTTGTTGGCATGTAGATAAAACTGCTTTGCTGAGGGACAAATCAGTCATGGTATTTTAATGTCATTCATTTTAAATACTTCCGAGAGGTCATTTAACCGAAAGGGTAATTTGCTGAAGTCACTCTGCATGCAAGGAATCTTCCCAAGGGATATGCATTATCAGAAATACGGGTGTGTGTCAGGATTAATTTAAATGGTCAGAAAATCCCCGAATTTACAAAATTCCAACCCAGTGGGACTAGCTTTCCATGAGTTACCCCCTCTATTGTGCTACGTGGTTTTGATCTATTTCTTCAGGCATTTTAATACTATATGTATATATTATATATTATATGTATATATATATATATATGTATATATAACTAGTTCCCTTTGTTAGCAACTAATAAGAACTACTGTGCCACATCAGGTCATAAAGGAAGATTGCCGCAGCTGTATTTTAAATTGATGTGCCAGACTGGAAGGGGAGAATGATCTGTACGTTGCATTCCATACTTAACTCTTATTTCAAAAAGTGATTTATTTACCATTTATTTTCATTTTTCAAAAAGGTAATTTCATAGTTGTGCTAGAAAGGTTTGTACTTGTGTAGTGCCCTGTTGCATCTCTCATGAATGTTTCACACGTGAGGTGATTATGATGTCAGCAAAGACTGCCAACATTTTATAAGCAGCAAGATTGCACAAACAGCAATTGGATGATTGAGCAGTTAATCTTTTGTTCATGTTAGTTGATGGAAGTATGATTGCAAACATATGTAGAACAAATCCCTACTCTTTGAATAGTAACTAGCAGCCAGAGCCTTTGTCTCATGCTTTATCCAGTACCTGCAACAATGCATCAGATAAAACTATGTGCTTAAGTCCTGGAGTGAAACTTAAACTGCAAACCTCGTAATTCAGAGGCAAAAGTGCTACCAACAAGCTAACTCCTACCTAGCAGACGTTAGTCAGCAATTTCAGTTAGGAATTCATGCATATTTTCTGAGAGAAGAAAGTCTTGAATTAATAGAATGTTCATTTATAAAATTAGTGGTGAGTCACTGAAATTGTAAGTAGAACAGCTAAAAGATTATTTTTTGAACTATAATAATGCAGTCTGGTATGACTTGTTTTCTTTAAATGCACGAACATTATTCATGGAGTAATGTTGCCAGCACCCAGTAGATTGCTGAAAGCAGTAAACTGCAGAGCAGTGAGTTTCCAAACTGTCCCAGCTGTATCCCACGGCATGAAAACTCATGTTGGCACGCTCATTACTGTAACCTTGGCAGGTATTAACGTGTCACCATTAGTGATACTAAACACCCCAGGAGGTGTTCTTTCACATTGCGCCTGAAAGTAACATACACAACAAATGCTGCAAGATTCTGCAAGTCAGTGTTAAAGGAAATGATGGATCATAAATAGATATACAGTAGATAGCCCAGTGCTTAGGGTACTGGATTATCGTCAGAAATCATGACTTCAAATCGATGATAAATTCAATCTGCTGATCTGTGGGTGGCACCAAATACAATAACCATGAAAGCTACTGGATTATTGTTAAAGCACAACTGGTTCATGAAGGGCATTTAGTGACATCCTACAAATCTGACATACTTATGATGCCAGTCCAATACGTTGGGATTGAATCTTAATGACCTTAGGGCAACTATGGATGGGCAATAAATGCAGCCTTGTCATGCATCCTGAGATCCAGAATACTTAAAATGTTGAATGTACTTTCTATTTTTGTTAACATGGGCTATTACTCTAATATTTTTGGGAATGTTTCCCCATTTTTGAGGGATGGGTTGGCGTTGCATATTGCCCAGTTCCACCAATGCCTCTTGCCCATTGCTACCAAGGTCCTAGTCTGTATCTTTACCATCCTGAGGCTTGACCTATCCAATTGTTACAAAGGCCAGGTTTACCTCAAATGGGTACAACAATGCTGGTCACTCCTCTAAGCAGTCCACGATCTTGCATTCAGGAGTAGTCATACTACCCAACATCTAATTTTACGATCGCATTAACCTGTGATCTGAACTTGAAATTGTGTCCTCACATGCACTGGTCCAGATCTGTTCGAAGACAGACTGAGAAGCAATTGATGAGACAGGGCCAGAAATACATTGTTTGACTTCTTTATTTCAAAAGCAGCAAGTGAACATGCAAAGTAAGAGTCCAAATTCCAACACTTACATAACTCAATCACAATTCTCTCCTTGAAAATTGGAAAAAATAATAAACCGTATTTCCTGCCCTTTTTGTGGACTGACTGACTTATTTTTGGCAGTGCCTTCTTCTGCTAACTAAAGCCTGACTTCCTGCATTTTTAGCTGCTAGCTCTGAGCCAAAGACAGTTCCTGCTGCCCTTTGCTCAAACCTCACTGCCCCTGTGTTCTTTACTATGAGTGTTTCCATGCAGAGAGAAGGCTGTAACATTGACTTACATAGGAACAGGAGTATATTCTTCAGTCCCTCAGTCTGTTCTGCCTTTCAGTTAGATCATGGCTGATCTGACTCTTAACTCTGTCTTAGTTCTGTAATCCTTAATAGCCTTGTCTAATAAAAACTTATCAGTCTCAGTATTGAAATTTTCACTTGACCTCTAGCTTCAACAGCTTTTTGGGGGAGAAAGTTCCAGATTTCCTGAACCCATAGGGCTGGATTTTGTTGAGCTCCCAACGCCGGGCTCCATGGCGGGGAGGGGAGGGGTCCGGAAGATTGTATGGGCAGCATCCCACCACGGGGCCTGACGCTGGGAGTGCCGGGCTCGATCTTCCCGGTGACGGCGAGGCTCCATGGCAGCCACCCCACTGCTCGGCGATGGGACCCAACGTTAAATATTTAAATAAAGTGCATGAGTATATTTAAATAAAATTGGCCACGATCCTGCCTGCTGCCCGGGATCTTCCGCGCAGTGGCCAGCACTCGTGTGCCTTCACTTTCCCGTCCAGTGAAGGCTGGAGCCACCAAGGTGGGGAAGGGGGGAACTTAGGATTTGTGGTGTATGGGAGGGGGACTTTGTACAGTTTGGTGTGGGGCTGGGGGGAGGAGGTCAGATCATCAATGTAAGTGTTTAGGGGTGGGGAGAGGGCAACTATTTCATGTAAGTGTTTTTGAGGGGGAAGTGTACAGTGTACTGGGGGTGGGTACAGCTTTAAATATTCAAATTTAGAGGCAAGTCTGGCAGCCCTTTAAAAATGGCGCCAGCGCCTGCGCAGAGGCAGCTGATGCCTTTGCCGACATTGCAGAGCCCGCCCCCACCACATGATTTGGGTGGCGTGGGGGGGAGAGCAGCCCGACCTGCGTGACATCATGATCCCCATGCACTAGATTACAGCGGCATGGCGGTGCGCAGCTGGCATGTGCGGGCTGCCATTATCTTCGCCCGCCACCGGGAACATTAAATCCAGCCCATTGTGTAAAGAGGTGCTGCCCGACATCATCCCTAAATGGCCTAACTCTAATTTTCAGGTTTTGCCCCCATGTTCTGGACTCACCCACCAAAGGAAATAGTTTCTTTCTATTATATCAAGTAATTTCATCATCTTAAATGCTTCAATTAGATCACCCCTTAATTTTCTATGCTCATGGGAATACAAGCTAAGACGATGCAACCTGTGCTCATAATTTAACCCTTTTAGACCTTATGTCATTCTGGTGAATCTGCAGTGTGCCCCCCCCTCACACCCCCCACAAGACCAGTATAACTATCCTGAGGTCTGGTGCCCAAAACTGAATGCAGGATTCCAAATGTGGTCGAACCGGAACTGTATATAACTGTAGCAGAGCTTCCACCCTTCTGTATTCCAGCCCCCTTGAGATGAAGGCTAACATTTCCTTGTTAATTAATTTTCGTGCCTAGCTTTTAGTGATTTCTGTGCATGCACGCCCTAAATCTCTCAGCTCCAACACAATGCCTAGCTTCTCACCATTTAGAAAATACCCTGATCTCTCTTTCCCATGTTGAATTCCATCCACCACAGTTTTGCCATGTCAATTTTTTTTTGTATTCTTTCATGGGGCGTGGGCATCGGTGGCTAGGCCAGCATTTATTGCCCATCCCTAATTGCCCTTGAGAAGGTGGTGGTGAGCTGCCTTCTTGAACGGCTGCAGTCTGTGTGGTGTAGGTACACCCACAGTGCTGTTAGGAAGGGAGTCCCAGGATTTTGACCCAGTGACAGTGAAGGGACAGAGATATAGTTCCAAGTCAGGATGGTGTGTGGCTTGGAGAGGAACCTGCAGGTGGTGGTGTTCCCATGCATTTGCTGCCCTTGTACATCTAAGTGGTAGAGGTAGCGGGTTTGTAAGGCTGTCGAAGGAGCCTTGGTGCGTTGCTGCAGTGCATCTTGTAGATGGTACACACTGCTGTCACTGTGCATCAGTGGTGGAGGGAGTGAATGTTTGTGGGTGGGGTGCCAATCAAGCGGGCTGCTTTGTCCTGGGTGGTGTCAAGCTTCTAGACTGTTGTTGGAGCTGCACCCATCCAGGCAAGTGGAGAGTATTCCATCACACTCCTGACTTGTGCCTTGTAGATGGTGGACAGGCTTTGGGGAGTCAGCAGGTGAGTTACTCACCGCAGGATTCCTAGCCTCTGACCTGCTCTTGTAGCCACTGTATTTATATGACTGGTCCAGTTCAGTTTATTTTCAATGGTAGCCCCTAGGATGTTGATAGTGGGGCATTCAGGATGGTAATGCCATTGAATGTCAAGGGGAGATGGTTAGATTCTCTCGTTTAAGATTGTCATTGCCTGGCACTTGTGTGGCATGAATGTAATTTGCCACTTATCAGCCCACCAGTAAGCCTGTCAATAAAGCTGGCTAGCTCCTCTCCCCCACCACGCTCCCCCCACACCCCAACCCCACCTCGGGTGTAATTTTAAATCTAATTTCAGTTCCTTTCTCTGCTTCATCCCTCATGTTTCTCATTAGCTGTAAAGCACATTGGGACAACCTGAGATTGTGAAAGGTAGCGTAAACGTGTGAGTCTTTCTCAGTCACTGCTCTCCTTTGAATATATTCAGTTAATATCAGACCGTCAGGAGATATTGCCATATCTGTGTGAAATGTCAACTTCCATGTTTTTAACTGCGAGTAATCAAAATGGTTACTTTTATGCAGAACACTTCACTCTCCACGCTAACAAGAAGCAGTTGCCAATCGTGATGAAAAGTTTCTGCGTCACAGTTCACTGATTGTGGATTGTTTGTGTTTCTGTTCAGTAGTTTTGAACTGCAGCCCCTGTGGGAGAGGGTGGAGAGCCCGCTAGCCAAGCAATTAAAAGGCAATTCCCCCGGCAACAATTCACAGAGTGGCATTCGAACTAGTTCTCGGACTGTATCAGGTGAGTCTCTGGCTTTGGCATAAGTTTATTCCTATGAACACCTTTTAAAAGAAACAGTGTTTCAGTTTGTCACCGCATCTTGTGTCTTGAAACAATGAGAAAATTGCAGTGTTATGCCCATCAGTTTTTTTTAATTGTGTTTCTTCAAGTTCTCTTGGTACTACACACTATAACTTCCCCAAAAAGTACATATTTTTAGGGAAGTTGCAGGGTGTGGCATCAAGTTCCCATGCCACTCCCTGTTGAGCTGCTTGCGATTTACCTCGACATTGAAATACTTAGAACTTACAACACAGAAACAGGGTGTTCGGCTCAATGAATCCATGCTGATGTTTATTTTCTATGCTACCTATATCCCTTCATCCCCCATCCCTTCAACTGACCACCTGATCTAATCTTGAATTGTTGACATAGCTTCTGTCTCAACCACTAAGAGTGGAAGTAAATTCCACAGCATCACAACTCTGGGTAAAGAGATTTCTCCTGCCCTCTGTTCTAAACCTCCTGCATGTCATTGTGTATTTGTTGCCCCTCATTCTAGACCCCTCAACTACTGGAAAGAGTCTTCTTCTATCCGTCCTCTTCCCTCCTCATAATTTTGAACACTTCTATTGTAATCTGCATTGTTCTAAAGAAAAAAGACCCAATTTTTCAAGTCTTTCTTCATATTTGTGTTTTCTGCTACAGACAGCATCTTCGTGAATGTACTTTGTACCCTCTCTGAAGCCTCAATATCCTTCATATCACGTGGAGCCTAAAACTGCACACAGTACTCCAGCTGAAGTCTTGCTAAGATTTTATGTGGTCTCATCATTACTTCTTGGCTTTTATATTCTGTACCTTTTGAGATAAAACCGAGGATTCCATTCGATGTTTTTACAACCTCATCAATTTAATGTCCTGTGAACCTATACCTCCAAATCCCTCTGCTCTTTCAGAGCTCTGAGCTACTTAAATTCAGAGTATAATTATCACTGTTATTTTCTTCACAAAAATCTACCTGAGAGTGACATGGCTTGATATCCTTCAGTTTTCCTCATTCTCCTTGTGTCTGCTGGGCCATCCCCATCCCTTCCACTCTGATCACTCAGCTGAGATTAAAAACAGCACTGCAGGAAATTGGGAGCAAGATCCTCATCGTGCTACTCCACAGCAATGTTCACTTATGCCCCAAGACTTTGCAATGGTGTATATGGGGCGACATAAAGATTATAAATAGGAGGAGGCCAAGAATAAATCCTTGGGGGGACTCAAGGGGTAACAATGTGAGGGTGAGAAGAGAGGCCATTGCAGATGATTCTCTGGGTACAACTGGATAGGTCAGGGTGGAACCAGGTGACAGCAATCCCACTCAGCTGGGTAATGGAGGGGAGGCGCTGGAGAAAGATAGCGTGATCAACCATGCCAAAGGCTGTAGATGGATCAAGAAGAATAAGGGGCAATAACTTACCACAGTCGCAGAAGCTGATGTTTGTGACTTTGATTAAGGTCATGTTAGTGCTGTGGCAGAGACAGGAACCTGACTGAAGAGGCTCAGCCAAGGAGTTGCAGGAAAGATGAGCATGGATTTGAGAAGCAACATCATGTTCACGGACGTTGGAGAGCAATGGGAGGTTGGAAATAGGGCAGTAGTTTGCAAGGACAGAGCAGTCAAGGGTGGGTTTTTTGACAAGAGGATTGATGACAGTAGATTTGAAGGGGGCCGTATCTGAGGAGAGGCAACCGTTAACAACATCCTTTAACATTGGGGTCAGGAAGGGAATTTGTGTAGTCAGTAGTTCACTGGAAACAGGGTTGAAGGAGCGGTAGATGATTATCATGGACAAGATAAGCTTGGCAAGGACATGAGTGGAAATAGGATTTTAAAAAATTATCTGGAGGAAGTTGCAAGTTTAAGGCTAGGGAAAGGGTGAAACTTTGGGTAAAGTTAAAGTGCTGGGATGCAGTTGATTGGGTGGAGTCAGTTTGGACCACCAAGAAACTAATGTCCAGGCTGAATTTTATGGAGCTGGTGGGGTCCCAACACCAGGCTGAAAAGGTGAGGGGACGGGACCCCCCCCCCCCCCCTCCCCTCCCCTCCCCTCCCCCTCCCCTCCCCTCAGCCTTTTGGAGACCGCCCCCAGCTGAATTTAATGGTGCTTGGGCAATGAACTGCCCAGCACATGGTCTACATCCTTTTAAGGATGGGGATCCCGCCTCCCAGAGCTGTGAGCCAATCAGAGGGCCGGCAGCTCAGTAGTATGGACAGTGCCAATGGGAGGGCAGGATGGGGAGGGTGTCTCAGCACAGCGGCAGCCTTTGCTGTGAGGGGCCCTCTGTGGGCCACAGATTGCCCAAAGAAGAGGCCCTCCAAGCCCCCAGAGAGGCCACCTTGTTTTAGTGGGCAACCTCCCCACATGGTGGAGGCTCCCCAGTTCCCTCCCCCCCACCCACCGGTGGCAGAAAGAGGTCCTTAAGTGGCTAATAATTGGCCACTTAAGGGCCTCAATTGGCCTCTGGGTGGGAAGGCTGTCTTCGGCCTTTCCCAATCCCCAACTTAATCACAGGTGATGGGAAAGGAATTTAATACATTAGCAGTTAATTCATCACGATTCATTGTGGGGCTTAGGTTTAAGTGGATGATGGATGGCCCTCATGTGGCTTCGGATTACCAGCGTTAAAGGCTGGCAGCACCAAGGCGAGGCCTCAGTGCTGTGATGCGAAAGCAGCCATGACCAGCACTGCATTGGTGGAGAGGGCATACAGTGCACACTGCAAGGGGTGTCAGAGTCTCATGCAGGGTCTCGGCTGGCCTGCAAGGTGGTGGGGGTGGGGGTGCTAGGATTTGAGTGGCTGCATTGGGTGACCAAATTGTTGTGAGTAGTTTGGCTGCCCATACTGTTGGATGCAAGGGTCAGCTATCAGCAAGGGTGGGCACTGAGGGCCATCAGAGCTGGGAGAAGTAGCAAAGGCACAGCTACCAAGGCAGGGTCGTCTCTGCATCGACAGTGCTCTGGAGGCCCACTGATTACCTGGCATAGGTCTCATACACGCTGTCTTTTTGAACCCCTCTGGTGCAATGCAGTGCCTCCGATGGAGGGAGGGCCAGGTGGCGGCTGTGCCTGCCCATGAAGCTCCATGACGGGAGCAGCAGCAGCCAGCCATGCCAAGAAAGGCTCAAATCAACTTCCTCTAAATGTCTGAACGGCATTGTCTGCAAAGGCTACGGCTTTCCAGGGAGGCTGTCACTGACTTATGCGCCTTCCTACAGTAGGATCTGCGATCTATGGGATTCGGGGGTCACCCTACGCCCATGGCCCTGAAGGTCACAGTGGCACTAAACTTTTACGCATCTGGATCATTCCAAGGATCCACCCAGGACCCTTGTGGGGTCTCCCAGGCCACAGCGCACCAGTGCTAACCAATGTCCTGTTCAAGAAGGCCAGTGGCTATGTGCGGTATGGGAACGACCCTGACAGTCAGGCCAAGAAGGTCATCGGGATCAGGGCCATCACTGGATTCCCCCAGGTGCAAGGTGTGACAGATTGCACGCATGTGGCCATCAAGACTCCAACAGAACAGCCAGCCGCCTTCATCAACAGGAAGGGCTTTCAATCAATCGACATTCAACTGGTCTGTAACCACCAAAAGCATTTTCTGCAGGTGTGTGCCCTGTTCCTGGGAAGCAGCCACGAGACCTACATACTTCGACAGTCCCAGGTGCCGCAGCATTTCAGGCCCCCCGCTTGCCTTCAGAGATGGATTCTTGGGGACAAGGGCTACCCAATGAAGACATGGCTACTCGCGCCTGTGAGGAGCCTTCACAATGCAGCGGAGGAGAGGTACAGCATTTGCACTGCTCCACCCGAGCGACAATCGAGCAGGTCATTGGGCTGCTGAAGATGAGATTCGGATGCCTAGATAGATCCGCTGGAGCCCTGCAGTATTCCCCAGTGATTTTTCATGTATCGTGGCGGTCTGCTGTTCTCTGCGCAATCTAGCACTGCAGAGGGGCGAGGCCTTGCATGACATGATTGAATGACACTCCTCCACCGACCAGGAGGATGCGGAGGAGGTAGATGAGCAAGCAGCACTGGGTGTTGAAGCCCTTGCACTGGAGAACAGGCAGATTGAACAACAGACCAAGGAGGCAAGACATATCACCGAGAGGCTACAGGGCATTCTGGAGGTCGTGGTCCACATTGGTACCAACCATAGAAGAAAAAAGAGAGAAGAGGTCCTGTAGGCTGAGTTTAGGGAGTTAGGATCGAGATTAGCAAGCAGCACCTCAAAGGTAGTAATCTCTGGATTCCTCCCAAGGCCACGTGCTAGTGAGTATAGAAATAGGAAAATACACCAGATGAATGCGTGGCTGGAGAGATGGTGAGGAGGGAGGGCTTCAGATTTCTGGGGCATTGGGACTGGTTCTGGGGAAGGTGGGACCTGTACAAGCCGGACAGTCTACACCTGAACAGGACTGGCACAAATATCCTTGCAGGAAGGTTTGTTAGTGCTGCTGGGGATGGTTTAAACTAGCTTGGCAAGGGGATGGAAACCTGAGCTCAGTCTTAGATAGGACAATTTCAGGGCAGGGAACAAGAGGCAGAAAATTAGCAAGAGACTCTGAAAGGCAGAAGAAGCAAAGGTTAAAAAGTGTGCAGCACAGGAATTTGGCAGTGTTAAAGGATATCTATTTAAATGCAACGAGTATAGTAAATAAAACCGATGAGCTGAGGGCACAGATAGACACATGGCAACACAATATCATTGCTATAAGGGAAACTTGGCTTAAAGAGGGGCAAGAATGGTAGCTCAAATTCCTGGATACAGAGTTTTCAGGTAGGATGGAGAGAGAGATATAAAAGGAGGGGGTGTAGCATTATTAGTTAAGGAAGCAGTAACAGCTTGGAGGAGGGATGATAAGCTAAATGAATCATCAAATGAGGCCATATGGGTGGAGCTCAGAAATAAAAAAGGGGGCAGCCACACGACGAGGAGCGTACTATAGACCCCCAAATAGTGAGAGGGAGGTAGAAGAATAAATATGTCGACAAATTTCTGAGTCCAAAAACTATAGTGCAATAATAGTTGAGGATTTCAACTACCCCAATATCAACTGGGATACAAACCGTGAGAAGGGCACAGAGGGGACAAAATTCTTGAACTGTGCTCAAGGGAACCTTTTTTTGCCAGCACATAACAAGCCCAACGAGAGGGGGCGCAATTCTAGATTTAGTCTTCAGTAATGAAGCTGGGCAAGTGGATGTAGTAACATTGGGTGACCATTTTGGAGACAGTGACCATAATACAGTTAGTTTTAGCATAATCATGGAAAAGGACAAGATAAAACAGGAGTAAAAGTTCTAAAATAAGTTCCGAAGAAGGGTCACTGACCCGAAACGTTAACTCTGCTTCTCTTTCCACAGATGCTGCCAGACCTGCTGAGTGGTTCCAGCATTTCTTGTTTTTATTTTAGTAAAGGTTCTAAATTGGGGGAAGGCAAATTTTACAAAACTGAGAGGTGACCTGGCAAAAGTGGACTGGATACAGGTATTAGAAGGAAAATCAATGGCAAACCAGTGGGAGGCATTCAAAAGTGAGATACTATAGGCACAGTGTAGGCATGTCCCCACAAAGATAAAGGGTGGTACTGCCAAATCTAGAGCCCCCTGGTTATCTGTGGTATATATTAATGATTTGGACTTAAATGTGGGAGGCATCATAGGGAAATTTGCTGATGACACAAAAATTGGCCATGTAGTTGATAGTGAAGAGGATAGCCATAGACTCCAGAAAGATATCAATGGTTTGGTTGAGTGGGTGGAAAAATTGGAATTCAATCCAGAAAAGTGTGAGGTAATGTTATTGTTTATCGTGAGGGGAATAGAATACAAAAGTAGGGAGGTTATGCTTCAGTTATACAAGACATTGGTGAGACCACATCTGGAGTACTGATGCAGTATTGGTCTCCTGATTTAAAGAAGGATGTAAATGCGTTGGAGGCAGTGCAGAGAAGGTTTACTAGATTGATACCTGCAATGGGCATGCTATCTTATGAGGAAGGATTGGACGGACTAGGCTTGTATCTGCTGGAATTTAGAAGAGTAAGAGGCGACTTGATTGAAACATCTAAGATCCTGAGGGGTCTTGACAGGGTGGATGTGGAAAGGATGTTTCCCCTTGTGGGAGAATCTAGAACCAGGAGTCACTGTTTAAAAATAAGGGGTCACCCATTTAAGAGAGAGATGAAGAGAAATTTTTCTGTCAGAGAGCCGTGAGTCTTTGGAACTCTCTTCCTCAAAAGGCAGTGGAAGCAGAGTCTTTGAATATTTTTAAGGCAGAGGTAGATAGATTCTTGATGAGCAAGGGGGTAAAAGGTTATCGGGGGTAAGTGATAACGTGGAGAAATCATGAACTTATTGAATGGTGGAGCAGGCTCGAGGGCTGAGTGGCCTACTCCTGCTCCTAATTCGTATGTTCATATGTTCGTATTTGGGGAGGGCAAATAAAGCGAGGGAATACACAATAAATGGGAGGATATTGAGAGGGGTCGAAGAAGTGAAAGACCTTGGAGTGCATGTCCACAGGTCCCAGAAGGTGACAGGACAGGTCGATCGAGTGGTGAAGAAGGCATATGGAATGCTTTCCTTTATTGGCCGAGGTATGGAATTCAAAAGCAGGGACGTAATGCTGGAACTGTATAAAACGCTGGTTCAGCCACAGTTGGAGTATTGCATACAGTTCTAGTCACTCCAGTCTCTCCGTCTGATATGGTGCAGCCGCCCTGTGTCCCCACCAATTCTAATGCCTCTTCCACTGCTGTGTAGAGAGGCGAAAGATCGCGGATGCCTCTGCCAGTCCAGGATGTCTCCCTCTTGTTATGGGCCCTCTTGTGCTGCAAGTGGAAAGAGGGAGAGAGTCATACCTGGCATAGATATCACATTACAATTCTGCTCGTGTCAGCCTCTCGTCCCCCACTGGGGTATCCTATATAGCTCATGCACCCATCCGTTCTCAGGAGCTAATGGGGGTGAGATATGAACAAAGGTGGTCCGTGGCCAACATGCAACCATGCATCATCAGGATGAGGTGATGCCTAACCCCCTTTGCCTGCACAGATGTAGTGCCTCCCTCCTTGTATCTCGCTTCCTCCTTCGTAGCCACTTGTAGTCACTAAAAAAGATAAAGTTATGGAGCATTCACCTTGGCAGAATGAAGGAGATCGTTGACCCTCTAGCGGCACTGTACCCATGTCCTGTGGGTGACCCCACGGCTGCTAACCTCCGAGCTGTATCCATCCAGGCTTGCTTGGTTAGGTGGGAGGACCTCTTCTTGCCATCGCTGGAGAATAGGACTTGCAACCTTTCCCTTGCAGCCTGGAGGAAAATATGCAGGGAGGCATCGCTAATTAATGATTTGGACTTAAATGGGGGGAGGCGTGATTGGGAAATTTGCAGATGACACAAAAATTGGCCTTGTAGTAGATAGTGAAGGGGATAGCTGTAGACTCCAGAATGATATCAATAATTTAGTTGAGTAAGCGGAAAAGTGGCAAATGGAATTCAATCCGGAGATGTGTGAGGTAATGCATTTGGGGACAGCAAACAAAGCAAGGGAATACACAATAAACGGGAGGATATTGAGAGGGGTAGAAGAAGTGAGAGACCTTGGAGTGCATGTTCACAGGTCCCTGAAGTTGGCAGGACAGGTAGATAGAGTGGTGAAGAAGGCATATGGAATGCTTCCCTTTATTGGCTGAGGTATAGAATACAAAAGCAGGGATGTAATGCTGGAACTGTATAAAACACGAGTTAGGCCACAGCTGGAGTATTGTGTACAGTTCTGGTCACCACATTACAGAAAGGACATAATTGGTGTGGAGAGAGTATAGAGGAGATTTACAAGAATGTTGCCAGTGCTTGAAAGTTGCAGTTATGAGGAAAGATTGGATGGGCTAGGGTTGTTTTCCTTAGAACCTCTGGGGGGCAGAGGTTCCCGAGTCACAACAACATCGGTCTCAGTATTGAACAGCAAGCAGCAAATGAGTCCAAAGCAGCAATGCAAGCAGAGCTGGCAGAGCTTTAAATATGGCACCAGCATCTGCTCCGCAGTCAGCCGATGCCATATTCGGCGTCTCACATCCCACCCCCCGCCATGTGATTGGCCAGGTCCCACGCCTTGATTACGTGATCACAGTGGGCCGCCCGCCCATGTGACTAGTGTGAACAACTTCTGGCTCCACCACTGGGACCCATCACGGGCTCACTATATTCAGCCCACTGTGTGCCAGTAAATGTCTCTGTTCTGTTCACTTCTGTCAGAGATCCAATGATGCTTCCAAATGTTGCACTTCATTCAGCTGACCCATGCTAGTCCTGAATCAGATTCAGGAACACGACTGTTCATTTGTGACCTTCTCTGCATACTTCTGCACCAGTTGTTCAAAGCCAAGCATAAAGCTGCGATCTATTACTTTCCGCTAATTTTCCTAGCCGTTTGTGGACAGGAGCAAGCAATAGGTCTGTTGGGACCTCCTAATATTGTCACGCAAGTTACGAATGTGTGCAGTTTGCAAAATGGTTTGGTCCCAATGCACCAGTTGTGGCATGCAGGTTTTTTTTCAGAAGCCCGAAGCTCCAACAAAGTAATTTTATATTAAGAAAGCATGCCTACTGTCCCCAGTGTCCCACACAATTCCTCTTTCAAACTGACATTTAGCATCATGGTTGTGGTTATCTCCTCTGTGAATCCCTCCAGAATTGTGATACACAGACAGAGAACTGCACCAGAAAGCCTTTGTAACAAGATTTTTAATATTCACTGGCATATTATTCTATCAGAGAAACAGAGCACAAGCTGAACTAGGTTTAACCCTGGTTGCGAAAGGACTGTGTCCCATTTTGGTAACCTGGAATGTGAGCTTGCTAATTACAGCCTTGGGGACCACATCCAGCCTTCCCAGGAATGTGGGCTGGTTCTATCCCTGTCGAATCATCAAAGTATTTACCATTATTAAACATAACGAGCAAAACAGAATTGAGTGAAATGAGATTATCACAGTGTCATCTGGGATGTTTCCAACTGTTCCTTTTTACGATTGTGCATTACGAGTTTCCCCCTCGTTCATAATTCCTTCAGTTTTTTTGTATCTCATATGTCACTCTTCTTACCGCTTTCTTTCTAGAAGATTTAGTGACCCAATTTATAAATACCTACCACATCTAATGAGAGAGTTTGATTATCACTATTCCTTTAAAATCAGCCAATTACGATTAATTGGATCATTTTATCGAATGAGATAGAATTCACAGGGCAGAAATGGGCCATTTGGCCCAACTTTTTATTATTATTATTCATTCCTGGGATGTGAGCATTGCTGGCTAGGCCAGCATTTAGTGCCCATCCCTAATTGCCCTTGAGAAGGTGGTGGTGAGCTACCTTCTTGAACCGCTGCAGTCCATGTGAGGTGGGTACACCCACAGTGCTGTTAGGAAGGGAGCTTAGGATTCTGACCCAGCAACTGTGAAGGGACGGTGATCTAGTTCCAAGTCAAGATGGTGTGTAGCTTGGAGGGGAACTTGCAGGTGGTGGTGTTCCCATGCATCTGCTGCCCTCATTCTTTTGGTGGTCGAGGTCGTGGGTTTGGAAAGTGCTGTGGAAGGAGCCTTGGTGAGTTGCTGCAGTGCATTTTGTAGACAGTTCACACTGCTGCCACTGTGCATTGGTGGTGGGGGGAATGAATGTTTGTGAATGGGATGCCAATCAAAACTGGTCTGTGCTGGTGTTTATGCTCCATACCAGCCTGTGTCCACCTTACTCCATCTCACCCTATCAGCACATTCCTTCCAGACCATTCTCCATCATGTACATATCTATTTTCGCCTTAAATGCATCTATGCTATGGTTAAAATTCACCTATCTTTCTCTCTGTTCATGATGATTTCCATTCTTTAATTGGTGTATTTGTTTACACAATGAAATCTGAAGGTATCTTCAAGAGAAACTGACTTGGAGGAGTTATCAGGGGAGAAATTCAGTTTACAGTCACCCATAAAATGGAGTTGGGCCTCCCAGTTTTGCATTGCGATCTGTCGTGCCTGACCTGGACTGGAGCAAGTGTGACAGACAGCATATTGGCTCAAGTAACTTTTAATTGTAAAGGGTGTCTGTCTGAAGCAGGCATTGGATCTTTTAAATATGCGGATTTAGATCCTATGTTGGTTATCACACTTTGAATGCAAAACAAGTGGGCAAAGTTGTGCCATGCATGGTCTGTCTAGATGTACCAAATCTTGACCAACTGAACAAGTGGTCCTTAAAGGGACCACAGTTCCAAGAAATTCGAGGCATTTATTTTTGTGCATCTAGGAGCACGAGCAATGTCCTCCAGGACTCACAGAACAAACTCAGGCTTGCTGCTGACAAGTTCAGGACACCTTTGGAATTCTTTCCCCTCTCCTTCACACCTGACCTGCCGGAAGGCTCTACCCAAGAGTCAGCTGATTTGCCCCCTCCCCCCCCCCCCAATGGATGTCAAGCTGCAGTGGCATGCATGTTTGGCACCTTCAGATCAATTTAAATGAGTCCCGATGCTGAATTTGACTGGGGCCTCACGGATCACTCCCTCCGCCAACTTTGCGCCCACTTTGGGCACAAACCGAATTTCACCCTGGTAGAGTCTTCACCGTGGACACCATCCATGTTTTTCACAGGCAGTCATCCATATCAGGCAATGATGTTGGCCATTATTTGCCATTTCCACTGAAGGTAATTACAAGTGGATTGCTTATAACGCATCAAAGCGCGCTTGATCAGTTCAGGTGATTCAAATAACTTTTCCCACTTCACTATTATATTTGTATTTAAATTACTCCATGGATCATTCTGTGTTTGGTATTCTTTTTGGGTCTCGGTGGGTTTTATTAAGTTCGGCTGGTGGGCAGGGTTGTAGAGTTCACTTTTCAGCCAGGAGATAGAGGGGCCTTTTTCCCAATGTGAGAGATCAGCAGACTAACTAATTGTGGAATGAGGTAGTCAAACACGCACTCGTGTTGAAGTGACTCTTGCCTTTTGTGAAGAGAAGAATGTCTTGCAGTCAAACAAGCCAGTGAAATGTGTTCTCGTTGTGGCACAGCTCGAACATGGCGACACAGACTATAGCAGGCATGGAGTGGTGCCTGGCTTTGAGCGTATGCACTCTGTTCACTTCTCAATGCTCCATTAGTGAAGATGGTCTTAGTGCTTCGAAAACACCATCCAACACTTACAACCATGTTAACACCAACTTGTGGAGACTATTCTTTGTTACAGCAGGTTCACATGACTTGTAAAATGTGGGATACTAGCAAGCGAGTTCTTAAGTGTTCAGCTGAACTCCATCCAACAGCAACAATAACAACAACAATTTGTGTTTATATAGCACCTTTAGCATAGCAAAATGTCCCAAGGTGCGTCACAGGAACGTTATCAAATAAAATTTGACACTGAGCCATGTAAGGCAATATTAGGGAAGATGACCAAAAGCTTGGTCAACGACAAAGGTTTTAAGGAGCATCTTAAAGGAGGAAGAAGAGGAAAGGTTTAGGGAGGAAATTCCAGAGTTTAGGGGGTTGGCAGCTGAAGGCATGGCTGCCTGTGGTGCAGTGATTAAAATTGAGGATGCTCAAGATGCCAGAATTAGAGGAGCGCAGATATCTCAGAGGGTTGTGGGGCTGGAGGAGATTGCAGAGATGGGGAGGGGCGAGGCCATGGAGGGATTTGAAAACAAGGATGCAAATTTTAAAATTAAGGCATTGTTTAACTGGGCACCAATGTTGGTCAGCGAGCACAAGGGTAATGGGTGAATGGGACTTAGTGCAGTTTAGGACAGAAGCAACAGAGTTTTGAATTACCTCAGGTTTATGGCCAAGAATGTGTTCTATGAGATCTCCTCTCCACCTTCTCTAAGGAGAACAGCCCTAGCTTCTCCAATCTATCCACTTAACTAAAGTCACTCATCCCTCGAACCATTCTTGTAAATCTTTTCCGCACCCTCTCTAAAACCTTCGCATCCTCCTTAGAGTGTGGTGCCCAGAATTGGACACACTACTTCAGTTGAGGCTGAACCAATGTTTGATAAAGGTTTATCGTAACTTCCTTGCTTTTGTAATCTATACCACTATTTTATAAAACCCAGGATGCCTTATGCCTTTTTAACCACATTCTCACCTGCACTGCCACCTTCAGTGATTTGAGCACATTATACCCGCAGGTCTCTCTGCTCCTGCACCCCCTCCCTTTAGAATTACACCCTTTATTTTATTTTTCCTCTCCTCATTCTTCTCACCAAAATGTATCACTTCACACTTCTCTGCATTAAATTTCATCTGTCACATGTCCACCAGTGTTAAAGGCAAATGGTGTATAACTAAATTCATTGAATTTTTTGATGAGGTAACAGAGAGGGTTGATGAGGGTAATACGGTTGATGTGATGTGCATGGACTTCCAAAAGGCATTTGATAAAGTGCCACATAACAGGCTTGCAGCAAAGATGAAGCTCATGGAATAAAAGGGACAGTGGCAGCTGGGGTTCCCTAGGAGTTGGTGTGAGGACGACTGCTTTTCTTGATATATATTAATTGCTCAGACTTGTGTGTACAGGGGACAATTTCAAAATCTGCAGATGACACAAAACTTGGAAGTATTGTGAACTGTGAAGAGAATAGTGATAGAATTAAAGAGGATGTAGACAGGCTGGTGAAATGGACGGACACGTGGCCATCCAGTGTCTCAATTACCTCCTCCTTCACTATTACTTGGGCAACGTCTTCTCTTTTGGTAAAGATGAATGCAAAGTACTCATTTAGTATCTCAGCCATGCCCTGTGCCTCCACTAGTCCCTTCTCATGCTTTCTCTTTCCTTCCCTTATTTGCTTTTGCATTTGCCCTCTGAGCTTCCTATATTAAGCCTCGTTTTTACATGTATTATCAACCTGACATCTGCCATACGCGCCCCTTTTCTGCTTCATCTTACTCTCTATCTCTTTTGTCATCCAGAGAGCTCTGGCTTTGTTTGTCCTACCTTTTCCCTCGTGGAACGTATCTCAACTGGACCCAAACCATCTCCTCATTAAAGGCAGCCAATTGTTCCATTACAGTTTTGTCTGCCAATCTTTGATTCCAGTTTACCTGGGCCAGATCTATTCTTACCCCACTGAAATTGGCCCTCCTTCAATTAAGTATTTTTCCTCTAGATTTCTCCTTGTCCTTTTCCATAGCCAACTTAAACCTTATGATACTATGATCACTGTTCCCTAAATGTTCCTCTACTGACACTTGATCCACTTTGCCCATCTCATTCCCAAGAACCAAATTTCCTCCGTGTTAGGCCAGAAACATAGTGATCTGGAAACTTCTTCTGAATACACTTCACAAACTCTTGCCCCTCTCTGCCCTTTACACTATTACTATTCCAGTTTATATTTGGATAATTAAAGTTCCCCATTATAATTACTTCATAGTTTTTGCACCTCTGTGTAATTTCCTTGCAGTTTTGCTCCTCCAAATCTTTCCCACTAATTGGTAACTAATAGAATACACCCAGTAGTGCAGTGGTGCCTCTATTTTTTTCTTAACTCCAACCAAATAGATTCTATCCTTGATTCCTCTAGGACATCCTCTCTCTCTCCAGCACTGTAATATTCTCCTTAATCAATATTGCCACCCCTTCTCCTTTCTTTTCTTCCTTATCTTTCCTGAGCACATTGTTTCCAGGAATATTTAGAACCTAGTCCTGCCCTTTTTTTGACCAGGTCTCCATTATCACCACGACATCATATTCCCATGTGGCTATTTGCGCCTGCTGCTCACCAACCTTATTTACCACACTCTGTGCATTCACATCCACGCACAATGAACCTAATTTAGGCCTTATAGCATTTCCTCTAAAGCCTGGCTACCCAACCCGAACCCGACCGAACCCAACTACATGTGTCGGGTTTGGGTCGGGTCGAGTCTGTATCCTGCGTCCAGCATTCAGGTCAGGTCGGGCTGAACTAGAATGTTTTGTTTCGTATTGTTTTCGTTTAAATCTACGATTTTTTTCTGTTTCGTTAATATGTTTGTTATTTTCGGGTTGGGTCGGGCATTTAAAAAAAATTAAAGGACTCGGGCACTGGTCAGGTTCGGGTTGACTGTTGTCAGGCCAGGCCCGGGTCGGGTTTTAATTTTATACCTGAGCCAGGCTTTAATTTCCTCTTACTCTAACCCCACCTATTTCTTACTCCAGTGCTATTTGTCTTTCCGTATTCTTTGTGCACATTGTTTCTCCTTTCTGTTGCTACACTCTGGTTCCCATTCCCCTGTCAAGTTTGTTTAAATACCCTACAACAGCACTAGCAAACCACCCCACACAGACATTGGTTCCGGCTCTGTTGAGATGCAACCCATCCGGCCTGTGTAGGTCCCACCTCCCCCAGAACTGGTTCAACAAAGAACAAAGAAAATTACAGCACAGGAACAGGCCCTTCGGCCCTCCAAGCCTGCGCCGATCCAGATCCTCTATCTAAACATGTCGCCTATTTTCTAAGGGTCTGTATCTCTTTTCTTCCTGCCCATTCATGTATCTGTCTAGATACATCTTAAAAGACGCCATCGTGCCCGCATCTACCACCTCTGCTGGCAACGCGTTCCAGGCACCCACCACCCTCTGGTTCCTATGTCCCAAGAATCTAAAGCCCTCCCTCCTGCACCATGCCTCCAGCCACGCATTCATCTGCATTAGCCTCCTATTGCTCTGCTCACTAGCACATGGATAAGAAGAGGAATTTCATATAAACATTTATTAAGTATTTGCACCTCAGTATATCAAGCTACAATTTTAGAGCCCCAGTTATTACTCCGATGTGCCTCAGCAAAATAAATGCTCAGTTAATAGTTAATTCAGTTAACTCGCACTGACAAGCCTAACACTTTTGAAGGCAGATCTCCCAATTATGTTATAATAATCACTGTCGGAACAAGATATTCCAAAGACGAAACAAAAATGGATGAGAGGGGGTGGTTGGGAAGAATCAAATGTTAATCATACTTCTTTGTAACTGGTTTTAAAAGGAATTCTGTTGATGAGACTCCCTTGTTAGCCTTGTTTCCATGGTTGCACACTTTATTTAATGTGGTTACTTCACTGTAAAACCTTTTAATTTGTTGCCATTGCATTTAATTTCTCTCATCCCCAGCAATCTGCACAGCAGGATGACTGACATTTTCACCGATAGCTCCATGTCAGAGACTGAAATTAATTACGCTACCATGTCATTTATTTTAATATACGGTCCTGGAGTTTCGTGAACTTATGGGAGTGATGCCATTAAAGTTTAGTTGATTGAAGCATTCTTGCATATTTTGTGTTTGTTGACCCTAAATATTTTGAAACCAGATCAGTCTGAAATATCAATAAACCTGACCAAACTGTACATGTTCAAGTCAGTAGACTTCCATTTCTGCTATTGACTGTATTGTAATGAGCCAGCTTGGCAGCTTCACCATCATCGACTTGCTTAAACTCCACATGGATTTCTGTCATTGATTCCTCTTCTTTTTGACTTGCAGCACCTTTTTCCAGTTCCTCTGCCCAAAGTGACAAGCAACTCAGCAGGAGATGTGAAGAGAAAAGGAGCTTCCCAATATCCAGAAGCCATGCTGTGAGTCACCTTGTGGAGGCGCTTAACTCTGTCTTCCTTCTGATCTTGTCAGCTCTAGTACTTTGTTCAAATTGCAGAAGCATTTATTCTTCTAAAAGTCAATCTTGTATCTTCTCTTCAAAGTTTATTCTGTGAGTGTGTGTGTATCTTTGCCATCTTCCATTGTTATGTTGGCAGAGGAACAGTTGTAGGCCATTCATCCCCTCGTGCTTGCTGAACTATTCATGGTTGATCTGTACACTAGCCCCATTTACCTGCCTTTGCTCCATATCCCTGATGTCCTTACCAAAAAAAAAAATCTATCAATTCCGGTCTTGAAAATTTCAATTAACCTAGCCTCAACAGCTATTTAGGAGAAAGTGTTCCAGATTTTCACCATCCTTTATCTGAAAAGGACTCTTTAGTCTTTGGTAATTTCACTCATAACTGGCCTAGCTCTAATTTTGAGATTATGCCCCCTTGTTCTAGATTGTCTTAGCAGAAGAAATATTTACTCTGCAACTACTCTATTGAAGTTTATCATCTTAAAGGCTTCAGTCACATCACCCCTCAACCTTCTGCTCAAGGGACTACAAACTAAGGGTATCCAATCTGTCCTTATAATGTTAGCTCTTTAAGTCAGGTATATTTTTCTTTCTTTGGCCTCCTTGTCTCAAGAGACAATGGGTAAGTGCCTAGAGGTGGTCAGTGGTTTGTGAAGCAGCACCTGGAGTGGCTATAAAGGCCAATTCTAGAGTGACAGACTCTTCCACAGGTGCTGCAGATAAAATTGGTTGTTGGGGCTGTTACACAGTTGGCTCTCTCCTTGCACTTCTGTCTTTTTTCCTGCCAACTGCTAAGTCTCTTCGACTCGCCACTGTTTAGCCCCACCTTTATGGCTGTCCGCCAGCTCTGGTGATCGCTGGCAACTGACTCCCACGACTTGTGGTCAATGTCACAGTACCTCATGTCGCGTTTGCAGACGTCTTTAAAGCGGAGGCATGGACGGCCAGTGGGTCTGCTACCAGTGACAAGCTCGCTGTACAATGTGTCCTTGGGGATCCTGTCATCTTCCATGGCCAAGCCATCTCAAGCGCCGTTGGCTCAGTAGGGTGTATATGCTGGGGATGTTGGCCGCCTCGAGGACTTCTGTGTTGGAGATACAGTCCTGCCATCTGATGCCAAGGATTCTCCGGAGGCAGCGAAGATGGAATGAGTTGAGACGTCGTTCTTGGCTAACATACATTGTCCAGGCCTTGCTGGCGTAGAGCAAGGTACTGAGGACACAGGCTTGATACACTTGGACTTTTGTGTTCCGTGTCAGTGCGCCATTTTCCCACACCCTCTTGGCCAGTTTGGACATAGCAGCAGCCACCTTTCCCATGTGCTTGTTGATTTCTGCCTTGAGAGACAGGTTGCTGGTGATAGTTGAGTCTAGGTAGGTGAACTCTTGAACCACTTCCAGAGCATGGTCACCGATATTGATGGATGGAGCATTTATGATGTCCTGTCCCATGATGTTCGTTTTCTAGAGGTTGATGGTTAGGCCAAATTTGTTGCAGGCAGCCGCAATCCTGCCAATGAGTCTCTGCAGACACTCTTCAGTGTGAGATGTTAATGCAGCATCGTCAGCAAAGAGGAGTTCCCTGATGAGGACTTTCCATACTTTTCTCTTTGCTCTAAGATGGGCAAGGTTGAACAACCTGCCATCTGATCTTGTGTGGAGGAAAATTCCTTCTTCTGAAGACTTGAACGCATGTGAGAGCAGCAGTGAGAAGAAGATCCCAAACAGTGTAGGCACGAGAACACAGGATAGGAAAGGGGTCTGTTTCATGCCACTCAGGATAGGAAAGGGGTCTGATGACGCGCTGCTATGCTGAATTGTGCCTTTCATATTGTCATGGAATGAGGTGATGATACTTAGTAGCTTTGGTGGACATCTGATCTTTGATAGTAGTCTGAAGAGACCACGTCTGCTGACGAGGTCAAAGGCTTTGGTGAGATCCAAGAAAGCAACGTAGAGGGGCATCTGTTGTTCGCGGCATTTCTCCTGTAGCTGGTGAAGGGAAAACAGCATGTCAATGGTGGATCTCTCTGCTCGAAAGCCGCACTGTGCTTCAGGGTAGATACACTCAGTCAGCTTCTGGAGTCTGTTTAAAACGACTCGAGCGAAGACTTTCCCCACTATGCTGAGCAGGGAGATTCCGCGGTAGTTGTTGCGGTCACCGCGGTCACCCTTGTTCTTACAGAGGGTGGTGATATTGGTATCGTACATGTCCTGTGGTACTGCTCCCTCATCCCAGCACAGGCAAAGCAGTTCATAGAGTGCTGAAAGTATAGCAGGCTTGGCACTCTTGATTATTTCAGAGGTAATGCCGTCCTTTCCAGGGGCTTTTCCACTGGTTAGAGAATCAATGGCATCAATGTGATTGAAACTGTGCAGTAACCCCTCTAAGGCCAGTATATTTTTCCTAAGGTTTGGTGCCAAAAACTACGAACTTTTGCTGTTTGTATTAATATTCTTTGCAAGTTTTTTTTTATATTACTTTATTGCATCTCTCATTACTTTTTTGTGTCCCTTTCAACCTCATCCATTGCTTTGCTGCCTCTAGACTCAACTATTTCAATACTTGTTTGGCTGGCCTTCCACCTTGCACATTCCGTACAACTGAGCTCTGCAAAACCCTGCGGTTCATATCGTAACTAGTGCCAAGTCCTGTTCATCCATCACCTCTATGCTTGCTCATCTACATTTCCACTTTTCCTGGCATTTGTGTAAGCTTTTTATTTTAGTTTGATACTGTCTGTTACTTCATTTATAGCCCACGGTTGCTTAACCACATAAAAGTGGAGCCTTTGCCTTTTAAGGGTATATACTCGTTTTGTATCAGACCAAGTACTTTTTTGAATTCTTCCCACTGTCTGTTTGGAGGTTTACTTATTAATAGTTCAACCCAGTTTACTGTCGTTAATTAATTTCTCATCCCTTCAAATTTTGCCTTGCTTAAATTTAAAACCTTGATTTGTGACTCTTCTCCCTCTCAAATCTAATGTCAAATTCAGTCATATTATGATCACTATTTGCAAGATGTTCCCTTACTATCAGATTGTTAACTAATTATGAATTGTTATTCATCAGTACTGTAGTATCGCCTTGCACCTTGTCAGTTCTAAAACATATTGTTCTCGAAAACTGTCCCGAATACTTTCTAGAAATTAATTGTCTTGACAACTTGAGCTGTTCTGCTTCCAGTCCATATGGCAATTGAAAACTTCCATTGTAGACACTTGGATTTTGCTGCATGCTTCCCAGATCTTTGTATTTATGCACCTGCCCAACTGCCCCCCCCCGCCCCTCCCCCCAACGGCACATCAATACCCTCAAGAGGTCTGTAGACTACTCCTAACAGAGTCTTGTGCCCTTCGTAGTTTCTGAACTCTTTCCATCTCATTTCCATTGCCTGATTACCCTTACTGAAATCTCTTCTTTCTATTGCTGTAATTTATTGGTATTTCTACTTCCTGTTGCTTCCCAGTTTCCCTGTCCTTTCTAAAGATCCGACCACTGGAATATTTATCTCTCAATGTCCACCAGCTTGTAGCCAGGTTTTTGTAATGGCTGCTACAATGTACCCTTTATGCTGAGTTTGTGCTTGCAACTGACTTGTTTTATTTCTTCTGCTACGTGCATCTGTGTACATCACAGTGTGGGCAGCTGTTACACAGCTCTCTTGATAATGGTGTCACACTCAGGAGGTACTGTTGAGTTCTAACAATAACGTCACATGTGCGATCAGTTCATGTGGCAAAGCCCTACTCAGTGATTGGCCAGCTAGCCCACTTGTTGAGAACATATTAAGATAGATTTTGAAAATTCACTTAGGTGTAAGTTACTTTTCATGCTACTAGCAGACAAATTACAATTGTGCGATTTCCTCTGTTATTTTCACAGAGGCATTAACCCATTTATTTGACGTGCATTAAAGTTTCCATTAAAACAATAGACAGAATGGCATCAAACATTTCTCCACCATTATGACCAGCAGTAATTTATAGTGCAGTTACATCTCACAATCATTTCATAGGAATATACAAAAGTAGTGCAATTTTTTTTTATAATTGTTGACATTAAATGTAAGAATTAAAAGCTCAGTTAAGTTTATTGTTGCCATGTCTAAAGAAAGAGCATTTGAAAGCTCTGAAAATGTCTTGAACCAACTGGATTTCCTAATTTCTCCCAAAGGTTATCACTTTTATGGTGCAATTCATCTTCTCTGTCCACTTTCACTGCTTTAATAGTATTTCTTCCTGTTTATATATATATATATATATATATCTGCAGACCAATTGGAATTCTCCGCAATGTTCGGATGTCTAAGAGAATCAAGTCGAACCAAAACAAGGTGTAATGCCAGCCCCTTGAGGAGATGCTTTCTCCCAATTAAGGCACTTTCAGCAGGTTTCTTTTTATTGACCTTAGTCTTTCTTCCCTCCTCCACCTGAAAACATGTACAATGACAGAGGGAGAGACACAAACAGTGAGAAAATTAAGCACCCTGTTTCCATAGACTGAACCATTCATGAGAAAGGATGTGAGATCAGTATGAGTTGACATGTTGTTTAATTATCTCTCCTCATCTAGAAGCAGATTTCCTGCCTTTCCCTGGCAGTAATAGATGCTCGCTGTGTTTACTCGGTGTAATGGATAAATCGTCATCCTTTCACTGGAGGTGGCACAGCTCATTAATACCACAGTTTGTGCCACACAGCATTTCAGTACATGGTGAAAAGGAACTTGTGCTGTACTTGTTTTGTTGCCTGACTAGAATGTCAGGAACTGTCAATGAGGAATTAAAAACAGAAAACGCTGCAAACATTCTGGCGAGAGAAATACTTAACATTTCAGGTCGATGACCTTCCGTCTGAACTGGAAGATGTTGGCGATGAACAGCTTTTAGACAAATACAAACCAGGGAAAGCTGGGGGGAGGGGAGGTCTGTGATGGGGTGGAGGGCGGGAGAAATTAAATGACAAAAGGGATGATGGTGAAGGCAAAAGGAGATGGTAATAGGGAGAAGTAAAGAAACAAAAGACAGGCCCCAAACTTGTGTAAATGGTTATGGCAGAATAGCAGAGAGGAGAGGGAAGCATAGAAAATCTGGTAATGTCATAGCCCAGGAATGTGGTGAAAGAACAGCTGGTAGACCCCAGGGATGCGGGGCACGCTACCGACTGTGACCTGCTAATAAGGAGGCAGATGGATAAATGGGAGAGCAGGTGGTTTTGAGGACATCTGGGTTTCCAAGCACACAAGCGGCAGGACTGTCAGGTGAAATTGATGTGGAGTGTGGGGGCTGCACAGAGTGAATGAACTCTGCTCAATTGTGAGCTGATGTCACGTATTTATGAATTAATAGGAGGGGATTACACCAGCCAGAGGAAAGATTGGCAACAGCACTTTTGTGAAGGCAACGGAATACTCCTCATCGAGTGATGAAATAGGTAGCACTGATGAAGACGATGATCTGAGCTATAACAGAGCAGCACCTTTACAAGCCAGATCAAGGTAAGTAACCACCATGTCACATTGATATGTAGCAGCTTGCCTCTTGTCTCTGGGTTCAAGGGTTGTGGGTTTAGGCCAAACTCCAGGCCTTCAGCACATAAACTGGGCTGTCTGTGCAGTTCAAACTGAATGAGTGCCGCACTACTAGAGCTGACAGCCTTTGAGTGAGAAGTTCAACTGAAGGTCTAAACTGCGAGTGTAAGTGTGTCAGTTCATTCACTTGTATCACGTGAATCACAGTACTTCATGTTCAGGCTCCGTTTTGAAATCGAAGAATGTCACCTGCCATGAAAAAAATTGCAGGGATTTGGAGAAAGAGCAGGGGGAATGGGGCTAATCGGGTTGCTCTTTTAAAGGAGCCGGCACAGGCATGATGAGCCGCATGTCCTCTTTCTGCACTGTCTGGGTCTGTGATCCACCTTGAGCTTATTGTTTAGTGCCCCGGCCCCTCCTGGACCAGGAGATTCCAAGGCAAATTGTCGTCCCATTGCAGCCTCACCTGAAGATTGCCTAACTCTCACACGTTGTTAATTTAAAAGGGATTGATGAAACTCATTTGTTAAAATTTTGTCAATCAGAATTGAAGAGGTACAACTTAGACCCAAGATTCTTCCCACCCCCACTCCAAGTCTGAATTAAGTATACAGCTTGCCAACAGTCACATGAGAGGATAGAGAGCAATACTGAGCCTAGATAGCAAACTACATATCTTCATTATGATAACTCCCAGTGATGATACCCACTGGCACATTAGCAGTCCAGAAAGTAAGTATGGGTTGTCGATTTAGGCTTTGGCAGACCCTGGATGATTAAGTTGTAGTGCTTAGTGAAAAAAAAATAAATGTTATCTGAGTTTTACTGCAGTATGATTTGTCGGATCCTGCAGTTTATGACCATTAGCATGAGCTACAGTGACCTTTAGTGAGAAAAAAATTACAGTTCCCATTAGATTCAATTTTACATCAGATTATATTTTTCCCCCCACTAAGTAAGCTTAATGATGTGGATCTACAAACATTTTTTTTAACTGTCGTTTTTTTTTTAACTTGTATTTCCATGTAAGTGCTTAACAAGTCCCCTCTGCTAGGAGATTTCATGAATCCCTGCGGAGATTGTATGTTGGCTTTAAGGGCCAATTTTATTAAACTCAAAAAAAAAGCCTTTAAATTTGAACTTTCTCCACAGTCAAGCACGTAATTGCACTGCCTGAGAAATCACTGCACCGATTAACTCTTTGAGAACTGCAATGCAGACAAAGTAAATAGGGACACGAGTTGTGGGGGATGTCGTGAAAGGGGCAACATTTTGTTCAGTTCAGCATCTCCTTCAGTATAGTTTTAATAATTATCTTAAGATATTGATAGGAAATTATTTGATGCAGATGTTATTTGGCATGTGCGTTTTGGAAGCTGAGAGGCACTTTCTGTCTGGAAAAGTTTGAAATTAGTTTTCTGGGAACACTTTGGGGAGAGATTGGCAAATCTGGTTGGACATGCTGGGAATGAAAGGGTGGCGGAAGCAGATTCCAACATAAGTTTAAAGGAGGTTCGATAGATCCTAAAAATGGAAATATTTGCAGAGCTCCAGGCAAAGAACAGGGGAGTGGGACTAATTGGACAGTTCTTTCAAAGAGCCAGCACAGGCATGATGGGCCAAATGACCTCCTTCTGTGCTGTAAGATTCTATGATCAATGTTTGTGTCAGCCTCGTTGCCTCATGCTGTCCCCATTGTTCTGTTTCTTACTCTGTCTCAATTATTTATCCAGTCTTCCCTTAAAAGATACCATGGTCTCTGTAAGTCAACAGGAACCTTTGTGTGCTGACAGCTGTCACAACAAGAAGCCAACAATCACCTCGGCTAGTTCCCCTCCTGGTAAAGTTCAAACAGATCTGCTTATTCTATGATCTGCTCCATTGCACCTTGACCTTGTACAGTGAACACATCACAAACGAGAGTGCAGATTGACTGTTGTTACTGCTGTCTCTCTATCAGTGTCTAGCCGTGAGAAGACTGCAACTTTCTTTCAGCTTATTTTAAGGCTACTTCACCTCTTTTTTTTTTCTCTCAAAGGCAACCAGCCAAGCTAAGTAATGGAAAGACAGAATGTGCAAGCGCAGATGGTATCGAGCTGCAGCCACACAGCACGTTGAACGACGAAAAGGTATTATCTTGTCTCCTTCTACAAAGCAGAAGGAGGAGAAAGGAACTCGCTGACGTAATCTCTTTTAAACAACTTGTCTGATCAGATAAAAATTACAACTGCAATACGGCCACTGCCATAGGGTGGCATTGAGAGTGGGGAAAACCCCATAGCTCTCTCAATGACAGGATTTACCAACCAGATTAGTTTTGCTTCTTTATTTCTTTGCATGCTTCTTTTCCGCAATACTTAATATCTATTTAATTTTATATTTTTGACCAATCTACACACATCATGGTTAACAATGCTGGTGCTGGTGAATGGATGCTTTTCTATTTTGTGGCACCTTCTCGAGGCCGAACAGACAGGGTCCCTCGACATTTCTTCAACCTAGAGTTGCCAACCCTCCTGGAATTTAAGATTAATCTCCCGAATATTGCTGCCAGCAGCCCAGGAAAAAAAATAGTTGCTTTTTTTTGGTTCATTTTCTTTGATTCTTTT
This sequence comes from Heterodontus francisci, assembly GCF_036365525.1. Classification (NCBI taxonomy): domain Eukaryota; kingdom Metazoa; phylum Chordata; class Chondrichthyes; order Heterodontiformes; family Heterodontidae; genus Heterodontus; species Heterodontus francisci. The sequence goes on from NC_090385.1 coordinate 15,496,205, forward strand.
GTTTATTGGTTATGTAAGTATAGGAGATAGGGAATGAAAAGCTGTTTGACTGGACGGGGCAATTGGTGGTCAAAGGTCATAATGTTGAAACCTCCAGCTGAAGTTGGTGACCCTACCTCAGCACCACGTCTCAACACAAACCTTAGTGGAACATCTCCTACTGCGACAGTGTTGGATTTTCCATTTCTGGGTCAGATTACCAATTTGTGCTGAATTGCGGCCAGTTTTGTGACATTGGCTCCAGTGCCCAGTGTAAACAGGGACACTGTTGCCCTGCCCTGGCTTAGGCAGCCAAACTTCGTGAGGCAGTCCTAAAGCTGGCATTGGGCACCCATTCCCATTTGCAAAGGGCTTGATGCCTGTGTCAGGCAAAGGCCCTATTCACCTGTACTGGAGCCTTCAATAATATGGTGGGTGGGTGGCTCACTTCTGGCAGAGAATGTGCACGCTTACGGCACACGCCATGTTGGGCAATGAGAGATTTGTCTTACACGTGTAAAATGGGCATGGCCCCATCAAATTTCAAACCCAGGTTTTTGAAATTGCTGATTGCTGTCACACCTCACCCCAGACAGGCCAGAAAAGTGGTTTTGCTGTCACTAGTTAAATTCATATCCCTATAAGTCTACATCAGAGCAACCTCAATGGAAATCCAGATTTTCCTTATCAGCCTGGCTCAGTGATAGCAATCATGCTTTTGATTCAAAAGGTCATTGGTTAAAGATTCATTCTAGAGACTTGCACACATAATCCATTGCTGACGGAGTAGTTCACTGTCGGAGGTGCTGTCTTTCAGTTGAGGCATTAAACTGTGGCACCATCTTCTTTCTCAGATGGATGTCAAAGGTCCCAGTGTGCTATTTTGATGAAGAGCAGGAGATGTCCCTGATTTCTTGGCCAATATCTATCCCTCAATCAACATCACTTAAAACAAAACATTATCTGGTCACTACTGCATTGTTGTTTTTGGGATCGTCAAAAAAACATTGTTTAGTGCCCCAAAGGCTTTTCTCCTGGAGATGAATCTTCAATTCCTGGGTACTCCAGGACAATCCTGGAGGGTTGGCAACCTTAGTGGAGGTATTGCTCATATGGACAGCTAATGCAACAAGATAGATGAGGTCTCAGTCTCCCAAAGCCTGGCACTAAAGTAGAAGTTCTAAAGTTGCTGTACACATTGTAGAAATGCTGCAGGAAGATATATTGCAATATAAATAATCCATTAATTCTAGTTTTTACAGGAAGTATGTAAAAGTGACAGACATTTGTTGTTTGAGCTTAAGACTGGGAGCTGTGAAAGGTGAGATAGGAAAGTGCAGGCAATCTTTACAGCTTGTCCTTTAAAAGCTAATATGCAGGCATTAAAAAGTTAAGGGTCACAAAATCTGTAAGGCAGGGGGAATTACTTACTTTCAGAAAGACTGACAGACATTTACATAGCTCCATTCACGACTTCAGGACATCCCAAAGCACTTTATCTCAAAGCTTACCCAACATCCAGTACTGGACGAGCAGAAATTTCCTCCCATTAAATATTGGGAAGACTGAAGCCATTGTTTGCAGTCCCCATTTCAAATTCCATTCCCTCGTTACCGAATCCGTCCCACTCCCTGGCAACAGTCTGAGATTAAACCAGTCTGTTCGTAACCTTGGTGTCACATTTGACCTTGAGATAAGCTTCTGACCTCATACTTGTTCCATCACTGTGACCGCCTATTTCCACCTCCGTAACATTGCTCGTCTTCGTCCCTGTCTCAGCTCATCTGCTGCAACGCTCATTTGTGCCTTCATCAACCCGAGACGTGAATATGCCAATGCGCTCCTGGCTGGTCTCCACATTCTACTCTCCGTTAACCTGAGCTCATCCAAAACTCCACTGCCCGTGTCTTAACTCGCAATAAGTCCCGTTCACCTATCACTCCCTGTACTCGCTGACCTACATTGGCTCCCGGTCACACAACATCTTGATTTTAAAATTCTCATCCTTGTTTTCAAATCCCTCCATGGTCTCACCCTGCCCTATCTCTGTAATCTCCTCCAGCCCCATAATCCTCCAAGATACCTGCGCTCCTCTAATTCTGGCCTCTGGCGCATCCCTGATTTTAATCGCTGCACCATTGGTGGCTCCGCCTTCAGTTGCTTAAGCCCCAAGCTTTGGAATGTCCCCCTAAACCTCTCCACCTTGCTTTCTTCCTTTAAGACACTTCTTAAAACCTATCACTTTAGCCAAGCGTTTGGTCATTTGAACAAATATCTCCTATGTGGTTCGGTGTCATATTTTGTTTTATAATGGCCCTGTGAAGCACCTTGTGATGTTTTATTACTTTAAAGGCACGAAATAAATTTAAGTTGTTATTGTTTATAGCCTATTTTTTGTATTCATTCATGGGAAGTGGACATCGCTGGCCAGGCCAGCATTTATTGCCCATCCCTAATTGCCCTTGAGAAGGTGGTGGTGAGCTGCCTTCTTGGAACTGCTGCAGTCTGTGTCGGGTAGGTACACCCACAGTGCTGTTAGGAAGGGAGTTCCAGGATTTTGACCCAGCGACAATGAAGGAACGGCGATATAGTTCCAAGTCAGAATGGCATGTGACTTGGAGGGGAGCTTGCAGGTGGTGTGTTCCCATGCATCTGCTGCCCTTGTCCTTCTAGGTGATAGAGGTCGCGGGTTTGGAAAGTGCCGTCAAAGGAGACCTGGTGAGTTGCTGCAGTGAATCTTGTAGATGATACACACTGCTGCCACTGTGCATCGGTGGTGGAGGGAGTGAATGCTGAAGGTGGTGGATGGGGTGCTAATCAAGCAGGCCGCTTTATCCTGAATGGTGTTGAGCTTTTTGAGTAGTGTTGGAGCTGCACCCATCCAAGCAAGTGGAGAGTATTCCATCACACTCCTGACTTGTGCCTTGTAGATGATAGCAGGCACTGGGGAGACAGGAGGTGAGTTACTCGCTGCAAAATTCCTAGCCTCTGACCTGCTGTTCTAGCCACTGTATTTATATGGCTACTCCAGTTCAGTTTCTGGTCAATAGTGACCCCCAGGATGTTGATAGTGGGGGATTCTGCGATGGTAATACCATTGAACATCAAGGGGACATGGTTAGATGCCCTCTTGATTGAGATGGTCATGGATGGAAACTTGTGTGGTGCGATTGTTACTTGCCACTTATTAGCCCAAGACTGAATGTTGTCCAGTTCTTGCTGGACACGGGCTGCTTCGTTATCTGAGGAGACACGAATGGTACTGAACATTGTACAATCATCAGCGGATATCCTCATTTCTGACCTTATGATTGAAGGAAGGTCATTAATGAAACAGCTGAAGATGATTGGGCCTAGGACACTACCCTGAGGAAATCCTGCAGTGATGTCCTGGGACTGAGATGATTGACCTCCAACAACCACAACCATCTTCCTTTGCGCTAGGTATGACTCCAACCAGTGGAGAGTTTTCCCCCTGATTCCGATTGACTCCAGTTTTGCTCGGGCTCCTTGATGCCATACTTGGTCAAATGCTGTCTTGATCTCAAGGGCAGTCACTCTCACCTCATCTCTTGAGTTCAGCTGTTTTGTCCATGTTTGGACCAAGTCAGGAGCCGAGTGGCCCTGGCAGAAAACACACTGAGCTTCAGTGAGCAGATTATTGCTAAGCAAGTGCCACTTGAGAGCACTGTCGACGACCCCTTCCGTCACTTTGCTGTTATTCAAGAGTAGACTGATAGGGCAGTAATTGGCAGGTTTGGATTTGTCCTGCTTTTTGTGTACAGGCCATACCTGGGTAATTTTCCACATTGCCTGGTAGATACCAGTGTTGAAGCTGTGTTGGAATGCTTGGCTAGGGGCACAGCTAGTTCTGGAGCACAGGCCTTCAGTACAATTTCCGGAATGTTATCAGGGCCCATAGCCTTTGCAGTATCCAGTGCCTTCAGCCGTTTCTGATATCATGTGGAGTGTATCGGATTGGCTGACGACTGGCATCTGTAAGGCTGGGGACTTCAGGAGGAGGCCGAGATGGATCATTAACTCGGCACTTCAGGCTGAAGATGGATGCAAATGCTTCAGCCTTGTCTTTTGCACTGATGTGATGGGCTCCTCCATCATTGAGTTTGGGTATATTTATGGAGCCTCCTCCTCCTGTTAGTTGTTTAATTGTCCACCACCATTCGTGACTGGATGTGGCAGGACTGCAGAGCTTAGATCTTATCCATTGGTTATGGAATCACTTAGCCCTGTCTCTCGCATGCTGCTTCCGCTGTTTGGCATGCAAGTAGTCCTGTGTTGTAGCGTCACCAGGCTGACACCTCATTTTTTGTTATACCTGGTGCTACTCCTGGCATGCCCTCCTGGACTCTTCAGTGAACTAGGGTTGGTCGCCTGCCTTGATGGTAATGGTGGAGTGGGGAATATGCTGGGCCATGAGGTTACAGATTGTGGTTGACTCCAATTCTGCTACTGCTGAAGGCCCACAGTGCCTCATGGATGCCCATTTTTGAGTTGCTAGATTTTTTCAAAATCTATCCAATTTATCGCTGTGCTAGTGCCACACAACACAATGGTGAGTATCCTCAATGTGAAGAAGGACTGTGAGGTGGTCACTCCTACCAATACTGTCATGGACAGATGCATCTGCGACAGGTATATTGGCAAGGATGAGGTCAAGTAGCTTTTTCCCTCACCATCTGCTGTAGATCCAGTCTAGCAGCTATGTCCTTTAGGTCTCGGCCAGCAGTGGTGCTACCGAGCCACTCTTGGTGCTGGACATTGAAGACCCCCACCCAGAGTACATTCTGTGCCCTTGTTACCCTTAGTGCTTCCAACTGGTGCTTAACATGGAGAAGCCACTGATTCATCAGCAAAGGGGGTGGAGGTGTGCTGTAAGTGGTCATCAGCAAGAGGTTTCCTTACCCATGTTTGACCTGATGCCATGAGATTTCATAGGTCCAGGGTCAATGTTGAGAGCTCCCAGGGCAACTCCCTCCCGACTGTATACCACGATGCCACCACCTCTGGTGGGTCTCTCCCACTGATGGGACAGGACATGCACCCATAGATGGTGATGGTGGTGTCAGGGACATTGTCTGTAAGGTATGATTCAGTGCGTATGACTATGTCAGGCTGTTGCTTGGCTTGTCTGTGGGACAGCTCTCCCAATTTTGGCACAAGCCCTCAGCTGTTCGGAAGGAGGACTTTGCAGGGTCGACAGAGCTGGGTATGCCGTTGTCATTTCCAGTGCCTAGGTCGATCCGGTTTCATTTCTTTTATTCAGCTTTGTAGCGGTTTGATGTAACTGAGTGACTTGCTTGGCCATTTCAGAGGGCAGTTAAGAGTCAACCACATTCCTGTGGATTTGGAATCACATATAGGCCACACCAGGTAAGGATGGCAGATTTCCTTCCCTAAAGGGCATTAATGAACCAGATGGGTTTTTACAACAATCGACAATGGTTTCATGGTCACCATTAGACTAGTTTTTTTAATTTCAGATTTTTATTAATTAAATTTGAATTTCACCGGCTACTGTGGTGGGATTTGAACCCATGTCACCAGAGCATTAGCCTAAGCCTCTGGTTGCTAGTCCAGTGACATTACCACTACTCCACCGCATCATTGTTATAATATAGCAAGCACAATAGCTAATGTGCACCCAGCAAGCTCCCAGAAACAGATATATGATCATGTAGTTTTAGTGGTGTTGGTGATTAGGGATGAATATTGGCTATGGCACTGGAGAGACCCTTCCTGCTGTTCTTCAGAATAGCGCCACAAAATCTTTTATGTTCACCTGAGAGGGCAGACAAGGCCTCACCTTAACATCTCAATGGAAAGACAGCACCTTCAACAGTGCAGCACTCCCTCAGTACTGCATGAAATGTCAGTCCAGATTATGTGTGCAATTCTCTGGAGTGGTACTTAAACCACACCCCTTCTGCACTCAGAAGCAAGAGTCCTGCCACTGAGCTACAGCTGACGTACATAGGTTTCAGTAAGATAACAATTAAAATACTGAGATACTGAGCTGAGTTGTGCAAGGCTGGCATTTATTGCCCATCCTTGGGTGTCGTTGTGTTGATGATGGTGTCCTTTATCTTGAATAGCAGCAGTCCATGTTGTGAAGATACTCCCACGTTTCTGTTAGGTGGAGATTTCTAGAATTTTGATCCAGTGACAGTGGATGGACAGGAATATGTGGTCAAATTAGCACTGGGGCCGGGACTTTACAGAGCTCCTGACACTGAGTTCCCTGGTGGGGGCAGGCGGGGGAGGAGGGGTGGGGGCGGTGGTGGTAGGTGGAGGCGCGGTGCAGAAAGATCATTCCGGCAGCAGCCCACCAGGAAGCCCGATGCCAGGAGCGCTGAGCTTGAAGTTCCCAGCGGTGGCGAGTCTCCATGGCGCCACCCCCCACCGCCGCTAGGCGACGGGACCTGGATTAAAATATTCAAATTACCACAGTTCATACGTTGGAATAAAATAGACTCCAATCTTACTGTCGGATCGTGATCTTCTGAGCAGCAGTCAGCACTCCCACGTCTTCACTTTCCCGTCTGAGGAAAACAGGTGCCACAGTGGTGGGGAAGGGGGAATTTAAGATTTTTTGTGCAGGTGGGGGTCAAATTTTTGCCATTAGTGCAGGGGATGGTGGGGAGGGGTCACCTCTATACTTTGTTCAGTTTGTGGGGGGAAGGTCAAATGTGGAAGGTAAGTGCTTAGGTCAAGGGAGAGGGCAAATAATGAACTTTATTGTTATTGAGGATGTGGGAAAGGGGCAGCAGATTTTGATCAGAATAGTGTGGGGTGGCACTATAACCTTAAAATTTAAATCAGCCAGCTGCCCTTTTAAAAATGGCACCAGCACCTACTAAGAGGCAGCTGACGCCAAGGCCGCATTGGAGAGCCCACCCACTCCATGTGATTGGGGTGGTGGCAGCCCAACCTGGTCATTAGCATGGGCCACCACGAGGAAGATCAACATTTTTTTCTCCTGCCGTCATTTCCGGCAGCAGGTGCATAAAATCCAGCCCTTGGAGTGGGAGCTTGGAAGTGAAGGTGTTTTCATGAATCTGCTGCCCTTGTCCTTCTCGGTGGCAGAGGCTGTGGGTTTGGGAGGTGCTGCCAAAGAAGCTTTGGCGACCTGCTGGAGTGTATCCTGTAGATAGCAGACACTGCAGTCACAGTGCACCAGTAATGGAGGGATTGGATGTTTAAGAAATGGTCCAAGACCAACTGCAGGGCAGTATAAAATCAAATATTAAACCTCTCATACTGAAGAGCTGGAACCTGTCATAGCCGCTAAGCGCATTGCACTGTTGAACGACAAGAAAGCCCCCAGCGAGTTAACATCCGTAGCACTTAAAGCAGCCAGAAGCACTGCACAAAGAACAGCCAGGCGCTACGCAAGTGACTACTGGCAACATCAATGCAGTCATATTCAGCTGGCCTCAGACACCGGAAACATCAGAGGAATGTATGATGGCATTAAGAGAGCTTTTGGGCCAACTATCAGGAAGATCACCCCCCTCAAATCTAAATCAGGGGACATAATCACTGACCAACGCAAGCAAATGGACCGCTGGGTTGACACTACCGAGAACTGTACTCCAGGGAGAATGTTGTCACTGAGACTGCCCTCAATGCAGCCCAGCCTCTACCAGTCATGGATGAGCTGGACGTACAGCCAACAAAATCGGAACTCAGTGATGCCATTGATTCTCTAGCCAGCGGAAAAGCCCCTGGGAAGGACAGCATTACCTCTGAAATAATCAAGAGTGCCAAGCCTGCTATACTCTCAGCACTACATGAACTGCTTTGCCTGTGCTGGGACGAGGGAGCAGTACCTCAGGACATGCGCGATGCCAATATCATCACCCTCCATAAAAACAAAGGTGACCGCGGTGACTGCAACAACTACCGTGGAATCTCCCTGCTCAGCATAGTGGGGAAAATCTTTGCTCGAGTCGCTTTAAACAGGCTCCAGAAGCAGGCCGAGCGCGTCTACCCTGAGGCACAGTGTGGCTTTCGTGCAGAGAGATCGACCATTGACATGCTGTTCTCCCTTCGTCAGGTACAGGAGAAATGCCGCGAACAACAGATGCCTCTCTACATTGCTTTCATTGATCTCACCAAAGCCTTTGACCTCGTCAGCAGACGTGGTCTCATCAGACTAATAGAAAGGATTGGATGTCCACCAAAGCTACTAAGTATCATCACCTCATTCCATGACAATTTGAAAGGCACATTCAACATAGCGACACCTCATCAGACCCCTTTCCTATCCTGAGTGGTGTGAAACAGGGCTGTGTTCTCTCACCCACACTTGTTAGGATTTTTTCTCACTGCTGCTCTCACATGCGTTCAAGTCTTCAGAAGAAGGAATTTTCCTCCACACAAGATCAGGGGGCAGGTTGTTCAACCTTGCCCGTCTAAGAGCGAAGTCCAAAGTACGGAAAGTCCTCATCAGGGAACTCCTCTTTGCTGACGATGCTGCTTTAACATCTCACACAGAAGAGTGTCTGCAGAGTCTCATCAACAGGTTTGCGGCTGCCTGCAACGAATTTGGCCTAACCATCAGCCTCAAGAAAACGAACATCATGGGACAGGACGTCAGAAATGCTCCATCCATCAATATTGGCGACCACGCTCCGGAAATGGTTCAAGAGTTCTCCTACCTAGGCTCAACTATCACCAGTAACCTGTCTCTAGATGCAGAAATCAACAAGCACATGGGAAAAGCTTCCACTGCTATGTCCAGACTGGCCAAGAGAGTGTGGGAAAATGGCGCACTGACACGGAACACAAAAGTTCGAGTGTATCAAGCATGTGTCCTCAGTACCTTGCTCTATGGCAGCGAGGCCTGGACAATGTATGTCAGCCAAGAGCGACGTCTCAATTCATTCCATCGTCGCTGCCTCTGGAGAATACTTGGCATCAAGTGGCAGGACCGTATCTTCAACACAGAAGTCCTCGAGGCAGCCAACATCCCCAGCTTATACACACTACTGAGTCAGCGGCGCTTGAGATGGCTTGGCCATGTGAGCCACATGGAAGATGGCAGGATCCCCAAAGACACATTGTACAGCGAGCTCGCCACTGGTATCAGACCCACCGGCCGTCCATGTCTCCACTTTAAAGACGTCTGCAAACGCAACATGAAGTCCTGTGACATTGATCACAAGTCGTGGGAGTCAGTTGCCAGCGTTCGCCAGAGCTGGCGGGCAGCCGTAAAGGCGGGGCTAAAGTGTGGCGAGTCGAAGAGACTTAGCAGTTGGCAGGAAAAAAGACAGAAGCGCAAGGAGAGAGCCAACTGTGTAACAGCCCCGACAAACAAATTTTTCTGCAGCACCTGTGGAAGAGTCTGTCACTCTAGAATTGGCCTTTATAGCCACTCCAGGCGCTGCTCCACACACCACTGACCACCTCCAGGCGCTTACCCATTGTCTCTTGAGATAAGGAGGCCAAAGAAGAATGACAGAATATGAGCAGTTACGTGTAATGAGTTCTTTATGTTGTCTGATGCAACATAAATGAGATGCGAGGAGTCCAGTTATGCTGAAGATCTCAAACAGGTTTATTACAGCTCAACTATAATATAGTACATAGCTAACTATTTACAGAACCTTACTCCAACTGCAGAGTGACTCTGGCTTGTAGTCTCTTGACTGCATCCTGGTACGTATCTCATCAGCATATTAAGATCTTAAAGGGACATCACACTTAAAGGCAATTATACATTACAGAGCACCCTGATGTCAGTAAGTGTCAGTGTTTCATATCAGTTTGAATATTTAATTGAAAGACAGTTGCTTTACTTGACAATGTAACGATAACACAATTGATTTGAGGCAGCCTGCCCTATCCACAGCATTGAGGATGAGAGTTCTGTTAGCAGAGGCTGAATTCCTGCTCAATATAATGTTACTTTAAATCTTCCTTGTATGTTATTTTGAACTATTTCTACTGGTAACCAAAGAACTGGTTTAAGGAAATTAGCAAAAGAACCAGAGGGGAGATGAGGAGATTTTTTTTTACACAGCAAGATGTTATGCACTGCTTGAATGGTGACTTAAGCAGATTCAATAATAACTTTCCAAAGGGTCTGAAGGTCACAGATTCAAGCCCCACGACAGAGACCTGACAATCCAGGAGCTGCCATCTTTCAGATGAGATATTAAACCGAGGCCCTGTCTGCCCTTTCAGGTGGTTGTAAAAGATCCCACAGTCACTATTCAAAGAAGGGCAAGGAAGTTCCCCAGTGATGGTGACTGCCGGTCAATATTTATCCCTTGACCATCACCACTAAAACAAATTATCTTCTTGTTTATTTCACTGCTGTTTGTGGGATCTTGTTGTGCACAATTTGGCTGTCACGGTTCCTACATTACAAGAGTGATCACAATTCAAAAGTGCTTCATTGCCTGTAAAGTGCTTTGGGATATCCTGAGATAATGAAAGGTGCTATATAAATGCAAGTCTTTCTTTATATTTTTAACTGCCTTATGCAAGTAACACGAGGAAACATTGAATACCAGTCTGTGCACAGAAAACTCCGTGACCCAAATTCAACAGAACCCAGCCTCTCCCCCAAGCCTAAACAAGGGAGAGAATACAACTAAACAATGAGAACAAACCAGTTTTTCCAGCTGCAAACAGAATTTGCTTGAACATGCAGGTGGGTTTGATGCCTGTTGAAGAAAGAGGAAAGGGTCTCATTACCAGGAGTGTTGTCAGCTACAACTCTACTTGTAATGCGCTGTTTGACTGTCGAGTGGAAATTGAATGTGCCGGACATCAATCGCCGCTAACATTTTTTCTCTCGTAATGTGTGTGTTGTTTTCTGAACAGAATGTAGCAGGGCAGAAGTGTAGCAGACAGCAAGAATGTGCAGGTGTCCCCAGTCTGATTCAGCACCTCCCAGACCTCCTTCAGCAAAGCCACTCTCCGAACACCTCGGCTAATCAGCAGGGATCGGAGCAGAGCCCTCAGCTGCTTCACAGCAAGACTACAACTAACCAGGCATGTTTTACAAAGAGCGATACAACTGTCCTGTGTAATATCAGCTACTGGCGATAGACAGAAATTGAAGGGCCCCTCCCTCACTCGTAATGCAAGCAGTAGCTTATGTAAAGTGGCATTTAGTTGTAAAATAAAAAGGCAGTTTTCCTCGCCACTAGATCAACAGCACACAATTTCTTTAAAATTATAATTGTTTATTTAATCTAAAATTTAATCTAAATCCTGCCTGGATTTGATATATATAAGTTGCTCCACTCTTTGTATGATTGCCATTCTGTGAAAACTCCCGAAACATTGCTCCACTATTCCTTCCCTATACCGAGGTTAAAGAGTACAGTCAAAAAGATGGGGCCTGTACAACAGAAGTGCAGAAATTTATTCCATTCTTTCAGCCTTTTGGGAATGCAGCATTTTCTGTTGTAACAAGCAGAGCTGTACAGTAAATGTTTGGATCGAGTGATAAATTGGGAATTGGGATAAATTATACAAGGGCCTCTCCAAACAGCCACCTTTTTTTTTGAAAGTAGTCTTTTGTGTTTTCTCATGTAGTGCAGCTGAACACCTGCTTCGAGAGCTTTCTGAATACATTTTGAGCCAGAAAACCTGTTCTTCCACAAAGCCATTTCTCTCCTGTAATAGGAACAAAATACTGCGGATGCTGAAACTCTGAAATGAGAACAGAAAGTGCTGGAAATACTCAGCAGGTCTGGCAGCATCTGTGTAGAGTGAAACAAAGTTAATATTTCAGGTCTGTGACGCTTCACGGGTGATCTCCTTGAAGGGTCACAGACCTGAAAGGTTAATTCAGTTTCTGTCTGCACAGATGCTGCCAGATGTGCTGAGTATTTCCAGCACTTTCTGTTTCCATATCTCTCCTGCTTGCTCGCTGATCTGGAACGGGCCCACTGCAGATTAAGAAGGTTTCAGATTTGGCCCATACTGTGCATCAAATTGGCTGATCTCTAGCCAGGTGCCGAAAGCTTTCTGGGCCGAAACTAGGGTTGCCAACGCTCCAGGAATTGAAGATTCATCTCCGGGACATTGCAGCAAGAAACTCAGGAGCAAAATCTTGGGGATATTATATAAAATTGTTCTTTTTTCATTTTCTTTGAATATTTTCATTTACTGGTTACATAAACATTGAAGATGTGGGGGGGGGGGGGGCGGCAGAGGGAAGAGGTGTAAAAAAGGGGTGTAACACCAACAGTCAAGATTAATATCCATCTGGTTAACAATGTGTTTGCTCCCTTTCCAATTGGCTGTGTGAAGGCAATGCATCTGGAGGGTGGATCAATGACGGATGTGTGGGAGTGGGGCAGTTCGAAGTGAGGGTCCTCTGATGAAACCTCCAACAATACATCTAACCAGAGTTGGCAAACCCTAGCCTTAGCCCATGTGTGGACTTCTCGCTCCTGATTGCTGTCTGCTACCATCCCCTGCATCTCCTCTCCTTTGCTAGATTGTTAATGGTCCTCCGGTTACAATAGTGGAAACGAAAACCCGGGAATTATCTAAGGAACCAAGGGGATGCCACAGTGGGTTAGATTGTTCAGGTCTTTCTGAACAGACAAGGTAAAATAGGTTGATTAGCTAGTCTTTGTCACTCCTGAGGTCTTGGTTGGAGGTCTGATGAGGAAAGCTGTGATTCTCCCCCTCACCTAGTTGAGTAGCACAGCAGATCTCTCGGCTCGGGTGAAGAATGGCTGCTTGAGAAGGAAGCTGAAGGCCTGCTACTGTCTATGGAAGCACACCCCAGCATCAGTCCATACATTCAGGGGGGGTTGAAAACCACAAATTCTGTCGTTGTTCTGTGGCTGTTGGGAGTTTTTGAAACAAACTGCATTGACCACAAACAATTCAAGGTGTCCTTTTTAAATGGTGGTAATGTCACTGAACTAATAAACCAGAGACCCAGACTAATGCCCTGGAGACATAGGTTCAAATCCCACCATGGCAGCTGATGGAATTTAAATTTCCATTAATTCATAAAAATCTGGAATTGAAAGCTAGCCTCAGTGATGGTGCCATGAAACTATCATTGATTGTCATAAAAACCCTTCTGGTTCACTAATGGCCATCAGGGCCTTCCTTACTTGGTCTGGCCTACATGTGGCTCTGGACCCACAGCAATGTGGTTCACTCTTAACTGCCATCTGTAATGGCCTAGCAAACCATTCAGTTGTCAAGGCAATTAGGGAGGGTTACAGCAATGCCCACATCTCATGAAAGAATAAAATAAATTTGTGGTTTGGTGTCAAATGATGTTTTGATAATGTCCCAAGGTGCTTCACAGGAGCATTTACTATGTTAAAGGTGCTCTATAAATACAAATTGTTGTTACATGCTGAAAACACCTGGGCAAGGGGTACTAGGATCAGACAATTCAATTCTTTTATAAGCATGTGTTTCAAGTTTTATTTGCTCTTATTTTCAGAGTCAGTCGGCTGAAAGTCCACAGCCAAAATGCAGTTCCTCATCTTCCTCTTCCTTCACACCGTTCATCGACCCCAGGCTGCTACAGATCTCCCCTTCCAGTCCTCCAGGGGCACCCGGTATGTGAGAGCATTTCAGAAATGAGCACCTCAGTGTGTTGGGTGTGACTCAATGTCAATGAATGAAACCTTTATTCCCATGTAAGTCTTTTGTTTCCCTGTTCAGCAGGTAGTAAATCTGAGCCTCTTCGACGAGACAATGCGAGAAAGGGATCAGTTGTAAATGTCAATCCAACAAACATACGACCACAGAGTGATACTCCGGAAATCCGGAAGTACAAGAAGAAATTTAATGCTGAGATACTATGTGCTGCTTTATGGGGTAAGATATTGCTGAGATTTTTCTTCACTAGGGACAAATCATTCTGCAAGCAGCTAATGCCATCCCTTATTGCTGATAAAGATGATTGGAACAGGTTCATCTTTCTTCCGCTAAATAGGTGAAAAGTTAAAGAATTTAAAGAGAGAAGGAAAGAACTTGCATTTATATACAACAACAATTTGTATTCTCTAGCATCTTTAACAAAATAAAACGTCCCAAGCAGCATCACAGGAACGTTTCAAAGCAAAATCTCACACTAACCATGTAAGGAGATATTAGTGTAGATGGCTAAAAGCTTGGTTTCAATGAGCCTCTTCAAGGAGGAAATAGAGGTGAAGAGGTTTAGGAAGGGAATTCCAGAGCTTAGGGCCTAGACTGCTGAACGGGTGGCCACCAATGGTGGAACAATTACAGTTGGAGATGCTGAAAAGGTCAGAATTAGAGAGGGGGCTGGAGACGATTACAGAGCTAGGGACGAGGCCATGGAGGGATTTGAAAACAAGGATGAGAACTTTGAACAACAATAACTACTTATATTTATATAGCACCTTTAACACAATAAAACATCCCAAGACGCTTCACAGGTGATTGGAATTGAGGAGAAATGTTTTCACCCAGAGAGTGGTAGGGAAGGGGTGGGGGGTGGGTGGTTTGGAACTCACTGCGTGAAAGGCTGGTAGAGCCAGAAACCCTCATCGCATTTGAAAAAACACTTGGATAAGCACTTGAAGTGAGACCAAGGCGGACCTGCGAGGAGACAGGCACCGGCGAGCGGGAGTTCCAGCGGCTTAAAAGAGGCTGCGAGAGGCCAGGGAAAGAGCAAGACCAAGGCGGACCTGCGAGGAGACAGGCACCAGCGAGCGGGAGCTCCAGTGGCTTAAAAGAGGCATACTCTCACACACTCACACAGGGACAACGAGAAAGTTTCAGGACTGACGTCACAGTTCAGAAAGTGGTGCGTTGCAAGGGGAGGTAGCTGATTGGTAAGTCGGAACAGGTGGGTATTTCTACCCCTTTTTTACTACTTTCAACAGCTGAAGTAAAAGTAAAGGTAGGGATTTTAGATTGTAGTAGGTAGTGTTTGGAGTAGAATAAGGTCCCTATTGTAATTAGTACTCTAAATTAAAGGGAATAACTAAGGAGCTTAATCTAAGGCTAAGTCATGGCATGAGAGCTCATGGTACATATTTGTACCAACGACGTAGGTAGAAAGAGGGATGAGGTCCTGCAACAAGAATTTAGGCAGCTAGGTAGCAGATTAAAAAGCTGGACCTCAAAGGTTGTAATCTCTGGATTACTCCCGGTGCCACGTGCTAGTGAGTTTAGAAATAGGAGGATAGAGCAGATGAATGCGTGGCTGAGAAGATGGTGCAGGAGGGAGGGCTTTAGTTTCCTGGATCACTGGGTCTCTTTCTGGCAAAGATGGGACCTGTACAAGTTGGACGGGTTGCACCTGAACTGGAACGGGATCAACATCCTTGCTGGGAGGTTTGCTAGTGCTGTTGGGGGGGAGTTTAAACTAATTTGGCAGGGGGATGGGAGACAGCGTTGAGGTACAGTAGCGGGTGATGCACAGTCAAATATAGAAGAGAAAATGAGTCAGTCTGGAAGGCAGAGCAAATATAGAGCTGTTAAGGCACAAGTGAAAAATGCAAGACTGGATTGCATCTAATTTAATGCAAGGAGTCTTACTAGTAATGCAGATGAATTGAGGGCATTGATTAGCACATGGCATTATGATATTATTGCTATCACAGAGGCATGAGTCAGGGAGGGGCAGGACTGGCAGCTCAACATTCCAGGGTATAGAATCTTCAGGTGTGACAGGGGAGGGATTAAAAGAGGAGGTGGCATTACACTGTTGATCAAGGAGTCAATTAATGCAGTAAGGAAGTTCCTCAAATGAGGCCATATGAGTAGACCTTAAAAACAAAAAGGGGGCAATCACTTGGCTGGGAGTGTGCTACAGACCTCCAAACAGTCAGGGAGAGACAGAGGAGCAGATATGTAGGCAAATCTCAGAGAGGTGTAAAAATAATGGGGTAATAATAGTAGGGGATTTTAACTTGCCCAGTATCAACTGGGATAGTCTTAGTGCAAAAGGCTTAATGGGGGCGGAATTCTTAAAATGCATACAGGAGAGCTTTTTGAGCCGGCACGTAGAAAGTCCTACAAGAGAAGGGGCAGTACTGGACCTAATCCTAGGGAATGAAGCCAGACGAATGGTAGAAGTATCAGTGGGGGAGCATTTCAGGGATAGTGACAATAACTCTAAGATTTAAGGGAGTGATGGAAAAGAACAAAGAAGGACCGGAAATAAAGGTACTGAATTGGGGGAAGGCCGATTTCAATATGATAAAACAGGATCTGGCTAAAGTTTACTGGGAGCAGTTACTTGTAGGAAAGTCTACATTAGACCAGTGGGAGTCATTCAAAAAGGAAATAGTGAGAGTTCAGAGTCAACATGTATCCATTAAGGTGAAGGGTAGGACCAACAAGTCCAGGGAACCCTGGATGTCAAGGGATATAGACGATTGGATCAGGAAAAAAAAGGAGGCTTATGGCAGATTCAGAGCGCTGAAAACAGCGGAGGCCCCAGAGGAGTATAGAAAGTATAGGGGGGTACTTAAAAAAGTAATTAGGAGAGCAAAGAGGGGACATGAAAAAACACTGGCGGGCAAGATAAAGGAAAATCCAAAGGCATTTTATAAGTATATTAAGGGCAAGAGGATAACCAGGGAAAGAGTAGGGCCCATTAGGGACCAAAGTGTCAAACTGTGTGTGGAGCTGGAGGACATAGGTAAGGGTTTAAATGATTACTTTTCATCTGTGCTCACTATCGAGAAGGATGATGTTGGTGTAGAGATCAGGAAGGCGGATTGTGATATCCTTGAACAAATTAGCATTGAAAGGGAGGAAGTATTAGCTGTTTTAGCGGGCTTAAAAGTAGATAAATCCCCAGGCCCAGATGAGATGTATCCCAGGCTTTTATGTGAGGCAAGGGAAGAGATTGCAGGGGCTCTGACACAAATTTTCAAATCCTCTCTGGCCACAGGAGAGGTACCAGAGGATTGGAGGACAGCGAATGTGGTAACATTATTTAAGATGGGTAACAGGGATAAACCAGGTAATTACAGGCTGGTGAATCCAACATGAGTGGTTGGGAAACTATTGGAATAAATTCTGAGGGACAGGATTACTGTCCACTTGGAGAGGCAGGGATTAATCAAGGATAGTCAGCATGGCTTTGTCAGTGGGAGATCATGTCTAACTAACTTGATTGTATTTTTCGAGGAGGTATTGAGATGTGTAGATGAGGGTAAAGCAGTTGATGTAGTCTACGTAAACTTCAGTAAGACTTTTGATAAGGTCCCACATGGGAGATTGGTTAAGAAGGTAAGAGCCCATGGGATTCAGGGCAATTTGGCAATTTGGATCCAAAATTGGCTTCGTGGCAGGAGGCAGAGAGTAATGGTCGAGGGTTGTTTTTGCGAGTGGAAGCCTATGACCAGTGGTGTACCGCAGGGATTAGCACTGGTACCCTTGCTGTTTGTAGTGTACATTAATGATTTAGACGTGAATATAGGAGGTATGATCAGTAAGTTCGCAGATGACATGAAAATTGGTGATGTCGTAAATAGTGAGGAGGAAAGCCTTAGATTACAGGACGATATAGATGGGCTGGTAAGATGGGCGGAGCTGTGGCAAATGGAATTTAATCCTGAGAAGTGAGGGGTGATGCATTTTGGGAGGACTAACAGGGCAAGGGAATATACAATGGATGGTAGGACCCTAGGAAGTACAGCGGGACCTTGGTGTACTTGTCCATAGATCACTGAAGGCAGCAGCACAGGTAGATAAGGTGGTTAGGAAGGCATATGGGATACTTGCCTTTATTAGCTGAGGCATAGAATATAATAACAGGGAGGTTATGATGGAGCTGTATAAAACGCTAGTTAGGCCACAGCTGGAGTACTGTGTACAGTTCTGGGCACCACACTATTGCACTGGAGAGGGTGCAGAGGAGATTCACCAGGATGTTGCCTGGGCTAGAGCATTTCAGCTATGAAGAGAGACTGAAAAGGCTAGGGTTGTTTTCCTCAGAGCAGAGAAGGCTGTGGGGGATATGGTTGAGGTATACAAAATTATGAGGGGCATTGATAGGTTAGATAGGAAGAAACTTTTTCCCTTAGCGGAGGGGTCAATAACCAGGGGGCATAGATTTAAGGTAAGGGGCAGGAGGTTTAGAGGGGATTTGAGGAAAAATGTTTTCATCCAGAGGATGGTTGGAATCCGGGACACACTGCCTGAAGAGGTGGTAGAGGCAGAAACCCTCACAATATTTAAGAAGTATTTAGATGAGCACTTGAAATGCCATAGCATACAAGGCTATGGGCCAAGTGCTGAAAATGGGATTGGAATAGTTAGGTGCTTGATGGGCGGCACAGACACGATGGGCCGAAGGGTCTGTTTCTGTGCTGTATAACTCTATGACTCTACAGGGCTATAGACCAAGAGCTGGAAAGTGGGATTAGGCTGGATAGCTTTTTTTTCGGCCAGCACTGACACGATAAACCAAAAGGCCGCCTCCTGTGCCGTAAACTTGCTATGTTTCTATGAGAAGTTCCATCAGAGCCTTGTCTGCCTGTTTGGGTGGATGTAATAGACACCTCTGCACAATATGAAGAAGAGCAGGAAGGACTCTTCATATCTTTGTCAATATTCCTCCCTCAACCAAACCATCAAGACTGGTCACTTATTCAGTTGCTGTTTGTGGGATCTTGCTGTGCGCAGATTGGCTGCCACATGTGCCCTTAATATAACATCATTTCAAATTTATTGGAAGTGAAGAACTTTGGGATATCACAAGGTTATTATTTAATGGAATATAAATGCAAGTTCTTCCTGTTTTACAACCAAGCAGGGGAAGATGGAACATTATTTTGTTCCACTTGTTCATTGAATTGGTAATCACTTTCGGTACAAGCAGTTTAATGTGTTCTAGGTCTTACTGTATGAAACCCGCAGAGTAAACTGCTGCAGTCATTACTTGTTCCCCTAAACTTGCTTTGATCTTTCCAGGTGTCAATCTGCTGGTGGGCACAGAGAATGGGCTCTGGTTACTGGACAGGAGTGGACAAGGCAAGGTTTATTCCTTGATCACTCGAAGGCGCTTCCAACAAATGGATGTATTGGAAGGATTGAATGTACTTATTACCATATCAGGTTGGAAATATTTTCAAGTTCAGAGACTGTTTTGTTAATCTTATTCATATCAGTCAATGCTGTTGATGGGTTTGTGCGTTGTCTTAATATAATAATTTAGCACAGGTCAAATCACCTTGTTGTTGAAGGTCTGCAGTAGCATCACTTCAACAAAAATAGCATTCTTTTCAGAAAATAATGCAACTGAAATGTGCTGTGATGTTCATTTTTTTTTACCTCCCAATCCTTGCTCATCGATCCAAAAAAAAAGAACCCACAGTCCCTCCATTGCATCACCTAATCATTCCCAATGTTAATCCCTTTTTACATGGCAAAGTCCTTCCTGACATTTGTCCTAAATTACTCGTTCAATTATGGACCCTTGTTCTAGTGTTTTGGCTCGCCTTAAAGTGTTGCTACAGATTTTTCTTGTCAATCTTGCATCGTATAATCTTGTATATTTCCAGAATGTCACTCCTTGCCGATTGAGTGTACCCAGAGGCACAGTGTGATTTCTGTGCCGGCAGATCTACTGTGGACATGATCTCCACTACTCCAGCCAGAAGAGAAGTGTAGGGAACAGAGTATATCCCTTTACCTTACTTTCGTAGATCTCATGAAGGTATTCCACTCTGTCAGCAAAGCAGGGCTGTACAAGATTTGGGGGAAAATTAGCTGTCCACTGAAGCTCCTCAGAGTCATCTGCTCCTTCCATGACAACATACACTGCACTGTACAGTTTGATGGCTCCATTTCCGACAGTTTCAGAGTGAAGAATGGAGTGAAACAGGGTTGTGTTCTAGCCCCCACTCTGTTTGGCATCATCTTCTCCATGCTCCTGACCTTCACCTTCCCTGCAGATATGGAAGGAGTCTAATTGCACACTAGGTCAGACGGCAAGCTCTACAATCTATCAAGACTGAAAGCGAAGACAAAAACACATCACGTCCTGATCAGAGAACTCCTCTACATTGATGATGCTGCACTAGTCGCTCACACAGAAACTCAGCTACGAGGACTCATGGGCTGTTTCTCCTGTGCCTATAACTTGTTCTCCTTAACTATAAGCATCAAGAAAACCATGGTCATGGGGCAAGATGTTGCATCTCTGCCCCTGATCACGCTAAATAATACCCCACTGGAAGTGGCTCGCAAAATCTGCTATTTTGGCCGGAGTTTTACGCTGGGCAGACGGGAGCCGGACTCCAATGTAAATGTCGGTGCCGAACCCTCTTCCACCCAGCCTGGGGATCCATCCTGTATTTTACGGATCCCCCGGCTTTAATTGGCCCGAGGCGGGACTTCCACCCACTTGAGGGAGGAAGTCCCACCTCAGTGAGTTGCCGGCCAATCAGCGGGCCGGCAGCTCCTAGTCTCAGGAGCGCCACCAGGAGCGGTGGCCACTGCTGGAACTGCAGCCCAGCTGACCGAGGAGGATACCAAGGAGCCGGGACTGAAGGTAAGTTTCGGTTGCCTCACCAGGGGAATCGGTCATGCCCTGGTGAGGCTAGGGTGGTCGTTTGGGGGGAAGAGGGGCATCTTGGATCCCGGGGTTGGGTTGGGAGGCGGGGGCGGCCCTCAATTGGGCACCCTGTGTCTGATTGCCAGGCACCTCCCCCCACTCCCCCCGAGGTGCGGAAAGGCCGGCAGCTATAGCTGGTAAAATACCAATGGAGGCGGGCGAGGGCTCTTAAATGGCCGTTAAGTGGCCACTTAAGGGTCTTGATTGGCCTCGGGCGGGCAGGCTGCTTCTCACCCACCGCCAAATCTCCGTAAACTTGGTCGGAGGCGGAATCGGGGCGGTTAGGCCTCCCGGAGATTGCCTCTCAATTTTACGCCACCCCCACGCCACCATCCCACCCGCTGGGGCAGTGTAAAATTCCAGCGTTTGGGTCCACGGTGACAGACAATCTGTCCCTTGATGCAGAGCTCGATACATGCATAGGGAAAGCAGCTACCACCTGTGACTGACTTGCAAAACGTGCATGGAATAACACCCTTACGACCAAACTGATGGTTTAAAAGGTCTGTGTTCTCAGCACCTTGCTGTATGGCTGTGAAACATGGGTGACTTACAGCTACCAGGAAAAGAAGCTAAAAAATTTCCATCTTTGCTGTCTGTGGTGCATTCTGGGTATATCCTGGCAGGACAAAATCACAAATGCAGCAGTCCTCTCAAAGGCAGAGCTCTCAAGTGTGATGGCACCAATCAAATAGAGGTGGCTTCAGTGGATCGGACACGTCCGCAGGATGGAAAATGGTCGCATACCCAAGGACCGCCTGTATGGTGAAGTAGCCGGGGCCAGTCAATCAGTGGGGCGCCCAACTCCACTTCAAGGATGCTTGCAAGTGTGACATGAAGGCGCAGTGGTTAGCACTACAGTGGCGCAGTGGTTAGCACCGCACCCTCACCGTTCCAGCGACCTGGGTTCAGTTCTAGGTACTGCCAGTGTGGCATTTGCAAGTTCTCCCTGTAACCGCGTGGGCTTCTGTCGGGTACTCTGGTTTCCTCCCACAGCCAAAGACTTGCAGGTTGATAGGTAAATTGGCTATTGTAAATTGCCCCTAGTGTAGGTAGGTGGTAGGAGAATTGTGGGGATGTGGTAGGGAATATGGGGTTAATGTATGATTAGTATAAATGGGTGGTTGATGGTCTGCACAGACTCGGTGGGCCGAAGGGCCTGTTTCAGTGCTGTATCTCTCTATGACTCTAAATGTTGGCTATCGTACTTGGGAGTCACTCGCTGGTGAAAGAGGGAAATGGCAACACATTCTGTGGACTGGTGTGCACTACCACGATGACTACAGCAGCTTGGCAACAGGTACCAACGTCAAAAACAACAACTCACAGAGTCACTTGGCAGCTTCACGTGCAACACTTGTGACAGAACCTGCTCTCAAGGATTGGCCTTCACAGCCATCAGCAAAGGTGCACCAAGAGAAAACACCCCACCTAAATGGATTGTTTGCTGCGTGTCCATCATCTTTCATAGATGGAAGGATACCAACACTAACTCCTTCCAAGACTAAAGTACCCCATTTTCTCCATTCTTTCTTTGTAACTCAGTCCAATGACTCCAGAGGGACCAAACTTTCTGCTATTCTCTGCACCCTCTCCATGGTTTGACCATTATGTTGTGGTGACAAAAACAGCATTCAAGCTGTGATTCAACCAGTTGTAGCATGTGATCCTCTGACTTCAACTCAACAGACCTAACACCATAATTATGCACACTATTTGCTTTATGCATTGCTGCTCCGTAATGATTTGCCACATTGAGTACCAAATCTACAATGACCCCTAGATCCCTTTCTACGTCACCTTCATTCTCCCTGAAGGGCTTCAGCTGTTGGCTCAGTTGGTAGCACTCTTGCCTCTGAGTCAGAATAGTTATGGATTCAAGTCTCACTCCAGCACTTGAGCACATAGACCAAGAAAGCTGTCACTCCAGTGCAGTACTGTGGGAGTGCTGCAATGTCAGGGTGCCAGCTTTCAGATGAATTTTAAACCGAGGCTCCATCTACTCTCTCTGGTAGATGTAAAAGATTCCGTGGCACAATTTGAAGAAAAGCAGAGGAATTATTCCTGGTGTCCTGGCTAATATTTGTCCCTAAAAAAAAAAAAGATTATCTGGTCATGATCACATTGTTGTTTGTGGGAGCTTCCTCTGTGCAAATTGGCTGCCACGTTTCCTACATTACAACAATGACTACACTTCAAAAGCACTTCATTAGCTGTAAAGCACTTTGGGATGTCCTGTAGTTGTGAAAGGTTCTATATAAATTCAAGTTTTTCTCTCTTGATCTATTTCTGCACCATCCCTCGGACCATTTGGACACCCATTTTCCTTCCATTATGCATTACCTTCCACTAGTCTGTGTTGAATTTTATCTGCCGCTCTTCTATTTATTAACATATGTAACTTAGCATTTATTGCAGGTCCCTACCTTTTTCCTGTTACTTATGAGTGCCTCCCCTCAAGACCCCTACAATTAAGTATTGTCTGTAAATTTGACCACTTTGCATGGTGTTTCTGAATCTTAAATGTTAATGTAAATTAAGAACAGAATGGACATCAGCACTGCTCTCTGAAGGTCTCCACTCAGTATCTACCCCCCGCCTCTCCACATGGCTATCACTCCCCTAACTAGTACCAGCTGCCTCGTTTCCTTCAGCCAATTTCTTACCCACATCCAGGTTTCACCCCCTACTTCCAGATTCAATAACAGCCTTTTTAATGAACTTTTTCAAAAAGTTGCATGTAAATTGAAGTAGACCTTATTGCATGGTTTTCCGTTGTACGCTTAGCATGTTACTTCCTCTTAAAAATCAAGGAAGTTGACCCAATGGGGCCTTCCCATTCTGTAGCCATGTTAGCTGTTCTTAAACAGATCGTTATCCCCAGATAGCCCTCATATTATCTGCTGAGATTGATCCATTAATTTCCCGATTATTGGTGAAAGACTGATGTGATTGCAGTTTCCTGTATTATATTTGCTGTATTCCTGGGTATGATACTGGCTTTTTTCTATTCTGATGGCACCTGTCCAATCATCAGTAACTATTTCACATTGATGATCATTAGTGTCCTCCTTAGTATTCATGCCCTGGGTTCCTTTGTTTTGAGCCCGTCTTCGACAGCACCTTCCAAACTTGTGACCTCTACCACCTAGAAGGATAAGGGCAGCAGATGCATGGGAACACCACCACTGCAAGTTCCATTCCAAGTCACACACCATCCTGGCTTGAAACAATACATCGCTGTTCCTTCACTGTCTCTGGGTCAGAATCCTGGAACTCCCTTCCTAACAGCACCTACACCCCAAGGACTGCAGCAATTCAAAAAGGCAGCTCAGCACCACCTTCTCAAGGGCAGTTAGGGATGGGCAATAAATGCTGGCCTAGCCAGCGATGCCCACATCCCACGAACGAATAATTAAATAAACACCCATGAGCCTCCATCTTGTGGACATTAAAGTCTGTAAATCCACATAAATTATTTCTCTTAATACATGTCTTATTGCCATAGTCTTCTCTAGTGAATGCTTTACAGAGGTAATCACACTAAGTGTATTAACTAGCTGCTCGACTTCAGTTAGATTCCCATGTTGCATCCTCTTTGACTATCTCCCTGCAGTTATGATGCTGGAAGAATTTCTTGCTATTGCGGTTAGGATTTTCAGCAGCATTCATTTTCAGTTCCTTCTTTGTCCCTCTGATCACCCTTTTCATATGTTTCTGAAGTGTCCTGTATTATTCCCAGTGAACCTCCTCACCCTTCTCTCTGCTTGGTGCAGCTTATTTATCCTTTTTATTTCTCTTGATAAATAATTTCCCTCGATCTGTTTTAGTTCTATCCTTGTGCCCTTGTAGTTGGTCTGTTTAAAATGTTTGGTCCTTGGCAGCATTGAATCCCAAATCATCTGGAACTTAATCATGTTGTAATCACAATTACCCAAGGGTATCATGAGTTCCATTTTCTGTATGCTGTTGGGGTCACTTAGCATTACCAAGTCGAGCAGAGGAATGCTTCTGGGTCGTGAAGCAATCATGCATTACATTTACCAATTCTAACTCTAAGCCACTTGAGCAATCCTGTTTTATATTGGGTTGGTTGAAATCCCACGTTATTATAACCTTCATCTGTTCACATCTCCTCCTGATCACTTGATGAAGTATTGTGTCCTTCCTTTTATTCGAAGCTGGTAGATTGTAGCAAAGCCCTTGTGTTATTTTAGTTTTCTTTGTATTGGGTACTTTTGCACTCACGGTCCACTTCCTTTGCCTTCCAGCTGTCTCTGACATATACAATACTCTCTCTTTGCATTTCTGTTCTATTGTTGCTGAAAAGCCACTGCCTCTTGATGTTGTCTCCATCTACTGGAGTAATCATGTCCCTGTCACTCCAGTTATTTAAAATGCTCCCATGCACACACCAGTTCAAGAATTCCTCTACAAATATTCTCAGAGTCGGGTTTATGCGGAATAGTAAAGATTTACCTTTGCCTTTTCCTTTGAAATTTAAATGTACCTGAATAGCAAAACATTTGCAGAGCTGTGGGACTAACTGGATAGCTCATTTAAAGAGCTGAATGGCCTCTTTGTGTGCTCTGTGGTCATATAAACAGCATCTTATGAGACCCTTGGAAGCAGGACTGGAGTTGGGACCAGAAGGGCAATCGGAAAGGTTGTTGTCGGGTTGATGTTCCCGCTTTCAAGTGATCTTGCCGGAGGCAGATAATCAACGGAAGCAGTTACCTGCCTGGCAGTGGCGAGTAGTCAATTAGTGGCATTTAAGTGGCCACTTAGGGCCAAACTGGGGATGTGGCCAGGATTTTACTGGCAGCGAAGGGGTCTCATGTTGTGGACGAAGCCCAGCAGGTCTCTGGAGGCAGCGTCCTGAAAGCAGGCCGGGGGTCAGAGAAGCCTCCTTAATTTATCCCTCCCTCCCTACCCCTCACCGAAGCTGCTTCTGCCATAAGGCCACAGCTGCGGCCACAGGCCTTCCTGTGGAGCAGGTTCCCCCTCCACAATGATGGCCTGGCAGCTGTGACCACAAATAATTTTAATAATTTTACAGATCTTCCGAGGGCGCCTTCATCTTGACCTTGGGGCTGCCGGCAGGACATCATGGTGGGCCCTGCCAGTGGGCCAGCCAGGTGCCTGTCCCATGGCAGTCCCAAAGAAGGCCTCTTAATTGTCCGCCTTTGGTAAGATCATGTAGGCGGGTGGCCAGGCATCACCATCGGGGTTGGGATCTGTTTTTGGTTCCACCCTCAGAAAATCTTGAAAGGTGGTAAAATTCTGCCCTGTGATTCCAAGTGTTGCCAAAAACTGGATCCACTATTTTTCCATGTGTTAAGTTCCTGCTCCCCTTTGGATAACATTCATTATTTTGTCAATGTATTTGGCTTCAATTCTCTTCCTGTCCCCTGCCTTCTCTTCCCATCCCCTCCATTGTCCTATTGCTAGTTTATATGGTCCATGATACTCGCCTCTGTGTTCTGCACTAATCTTATGGTTCCCGTCTGATTATGCTGCAGCTATCTTTTCAGAGGCAGTCCCTCCTATCCTGAAAATCGTCAAAGTTAGCGAACAGAGTGCCACCATTATAGTTACACCAGTTTACTGGTCACCTGCTTAACTGATTAACTCATCTGTTTGCCCATCTTTCCTTCTGCTTCGCATATAAAACTTACATAGCAAATGTTCTTTTCCGTCAATTGTCTTCCTTTCTTTCACCCGCTTAATTTTTCCTGATTTTCTTTCCTACATTACAACAGTGACTACACTTCAGAAGTACTTCATTAATTGTATCGTGTTTTGTGATGTTCTAAGATTTTGAAATAATCTATATAAATACAAGACCTTCTTTCTTAATTTCTAAATTTCTTTCTCTTTGCTTAGCTTTTTCTTTTTCTCATAAGGGATTCCTCCCTCGTCACATCGCCCCACAGATGATGCTGTCCTTTTTATGGTATTTCACTGATTTACTTTTGTCCACATTTTAATGATCTCTTCTTTTTGTTGTCCTTCTTCCCAGCTTGTACAGGGCCATCTCCTGAAC
This sequence comes from Heterodontus francisci, assembly GCF_036365525.1. Classification (NCBI taxonomy): domain Eukaryota; kingdom Metazoa; phylum Chordata; class Chondrichthyes; order Heterodontiformes; family Heterodontidae; genus Heterodontus; species Heterodontus francisci. The sequence continues at coordinate 15,522,796 of NC_090385.1, forward strand.
ACCTGCCCCCTAGGCCTTACTAATGCTTACTGCATCATTGAGCAATAAGAGCTGCACGAAGCAGGACTAGTTTGGTCAACATGTGAAAAAAAATGTTGCAAATACTCAGCCGGTCAGACAGCATCTGTGGAGAGAGAAACTGTGTTAGCATTTTGGGCTAATGACCTATCGTCAGAATTGGAATATGTTACAGATGCAACAGGTTTTAAGCATGTACCAAGGCAGGGAAAGAGGGGAGAGGAGGAAAGGACAAAAGGGAAGGATTGTGACAGGGTGGAAGCCAGGAGAGATTAACTAAACAGCAAATTCATTTCCAGCACCTACTGTCTGAAAAAAGTGGGGGCAGAGGGTATGATCTGACATTGTTGAACTCAATGTTGTGTCCAGAAGGTTGTAAAATGAGGTGCTGTTCCTTGAGCTTGACTATTACAGTTTAGGAGGCCAAGGACAGAGAGGTCAGAGTGGGAGTGGGGCGGAGAATTAAAATGGCAAGTGAGCATAAACTCAGTGTCACACTTGCTTAGTTTCACTGACCCTTCTTGTTCCTTCCCTCACCATGAGAACTTATTGCACCTCCAGATATCTGGTCCAGCTAACGGCCCTCCAAAATATTTAAACTCACCAGATGGAAAAGTACAGCCAGCAGCTCATTCACTGGCACTCAGTTCCTCTTCCCCTCCCAGGCTTTAAAAACTATTTTGCAGGATGTCTGTAAAATACTGACAGTGGTTCCTGATCAAGGACAAGCACAACATAAATCATTATTCTGAAAGGGTCAGCAAGCCTCAGCAGTCCATGGTTTTGATACTGTTCCTTACGCCAGCTTTGACATAGCACATTTTCCGCACCTTCATTGATGGTTAGGGAGTGGACGTTCTTACTGATAAATTTTATATGTTATTCCACAAGATAATAGGGTTCAATAGCCTTTATTGGCTTTCATAGGAATTAAAGCATACAATGTTAATTATTAATAATAATCTCACATATATTTAGGCTGAAACCAAACAAGACAGGAGGTTCAAGCTCAAGAGGATCACCTGGCCAAGCCTTGTTAAATTCAGCAGTATTTATTCTAACTCCTCTTTTTTAATTCTTTCTTTCAATCAGGTTACAAGAGAATTTGCATGCTTCAAAGTATTACCTCATCCAATTAGCTAGACTTCAGTTTTAACAAGAATCGCTCCCCATAACATGACTCATGCTCCCTAACTTTTCAGATCTATGGCAGTTGCCTTTTCGAGGCTGGAGCTAACAGAAACAGTTTGCGGACTCCACTGTATCGCTTATCATCAAAGACTGTCCCTGCTTCTGTGTCTCTGCAGTAACTTGTCATTTGCTAATCCTTTCTGAATGGAATTCCTTTCAAAATAAAATGTTTTCCTCACAGAAACTTACTTAAAAAGCAAAAGCTAAAAGCTAAGAATGTTCCTGGGAATGATGGTCTTTTATCGTTTCTCACGCACCCTCATTTGTATTCACCATGTACAGAAGCTGTGGTTTCCAGTACATCTAGTGCTATTACACTCTGTCCAGCTGGTGGTGCTGCAAACCACTGGGCCAACATCACAGCGCTGTGAAATACCAAGATTTTACAATGAATAATGCAACAAAACACAAGGATTACAAATGCCAATTTCCATCTAGCATACAGTGATTACTGTTCATCCCTTAAAGAAGTATTGTGGCTGCAGGCCAGTCTGAAAACAGTCTTACTGTGTAGCAGTAGATAGACACTGTGATATGGGCAAAGATAAAATAAATGCCTGCAGATAAATTCAGATCAGAATGAGTATTGCATTTCTATTAGGCCTACATTTTAACTCAAACCAGAACTGTTTTAAGAGAATTTAGAAATCCAAAACTCACTGAAAACTTGGTTAATTAGCATCAGTTGAGAATAGATGGAGGTTCAGGTGTGGATCTTCAAATCTGAAGCAATAACTTATCTGTTCTCCGTACAAATGCCAACTCACTAGCTGAGTGTTTACAGAATTTTCTGTTTCTGATTGCCAGCACCTGCAGTTTTTCTAATTTTGCTGCCTCTTCCCCCATTGTTAAAAATATTCAAAAATCTTATCTCTTTGACTGACTTTGGTCATCTCTTCAACTCCTCACTTCTGTTTCTCCTCATTAGAGGGTACGGTTGTGTAATGGTAATGTGACTGGGCTGGTAATCCCAAGGCCTGGACTTGAGAAGGAGTTCAAATCTCACCATGGTAGTTGGAGAATTTAAATTCAATGCGGAGGGGAAATCCCCCCTTAACAAGGAAAAGGGAGTTAAGGAGGGATTTCTGGAGAGTAGGGCTGATGCGGTTGATAGCTCTGTGACCTAGAATGAAGTGGGTGGAAGGAATAGGTGATGTGGAGGAGGCTAGATTTGGAGGACCAAAGAGTGTTTTTTGCATTATACTTACGTCAGCTTTGACTTATGACTGGAGGAGGCAGTAAAATTGGGTAATTTTAGGCACTGAAAGAGTACACTGGTATGAATCAGAGGGGAAAGAGAAAGAAAATGAAGATGATTAAGAGTATCTTGTACATCCCACTTGCCTTTGTCCCATGACCATGCTTTCAGCTGTATATGCCCAAAACTCTGGAATTCTCTCCCTAAACCTCACCCCCTCTCCATCTCTCATTCTGCCTTAAAACCCTACCTCTTTACCCAAGCTTTTGGTCACCTCTCCTAATATCTGATGTAGCTCAGTGTCATTTATTTTGTCTGATAATTCTCCTGTGAAATGCCTTGGGACGTTTTACTACATTAAAGCTGCAATATAAATGCAAGTTGTTGTTAATGAGTACCCAGAGCAAGTATTTTTGCAATAATATACTATCCAGAAGCATTTCCTTTCATCATTCAGTCCCATGTTTTGTCTGTTTCCTTACATTGTGCCTGTACATTACAGAAACTGTGGCAAGTTTGTAGTGAATATTTTTATGCTGTAATTTGACTCTTGCTGAGTGTGAATTCTGTAAAATATTCAAAAGATCTGCTGGTTTAAACACTGTCCCAGATTTCATCCATGTATTTAAAACCACACAGATGTTACGCTGCAGAACAGATGTATACAGATGGGAAGGGTCAGTGTCAGACTGAGTCCATAAGGGAGTGATGAAGAATGACTTGGATGAGTGCCACTCCAGTGTCAGATGACACTGCTGCAAACTCTTGATGCTGCACAACCACCTTAAGTGTTCAGACGTCACTGGCATTTTGTCCCCTCTGTTGTGACCATAATTGGGTGATTTGTGGGGTACATGTCAATGATGAGAAACTCCTTTGCTGTTTACTCCTATTGTATCATGGTTACAGTGGCCGATGGGTCTTCTGATTGGCAGCAGTTCCCTTATCGCTGGCATCGATTTGGAAAAGACCCAAATTAATGTGTTTGAGATAACGTGGATTTTTCTTCACATTGAATATTTCCAATGGTACAGTGACAACAAATTGAAAGTCACCTTCAACATTCACTCCCTCCACCACCGACACACAGTGGCAGCAGTGTGTACCATATACAAGATGCACTGCAACAACTCGCTAAAGCTTTTTCAACAACACTTCCCAAACCCACAACCTGTACCACCTAGAAGGACAAGGCAGCAGATGCATGAGAACACCACCACCTTGAAGTTCTCCTTCAAGACATACACCATCCTCATTTGGAACTATATTGCCTTCCTTCACTGTCACTGGGTCAAAATCCTGACACTTCCTCACACACAGCACTGTGAGTGTACCTGCACCACAAGGACTTCAGCAATTCAAGAAGCTGGCTCACCACTACCTTCTCAAGGGCAGTTGGGATGGGCAATAAATGCTAGGCTTGCCAGCAATGCTCACCTCCCATGAACGATTGAAAAAAAAAATCTGCATTAACTGTTGCCTAGTTTTTCCACGGCAGCTTAATTAGGCAGAACTTGCGTTCAGCAATGTGTTAGTTGTGGAGCGCTGTTGTTTCAATACTGGAGTAATTTGCCCAACAGTTTTCAGCGTGCTATCTTTCATCCAAGAGGATGAGATGTGTCAGTTGTTAAGTCTTACCTGCTCTGAATTTGTTCAGTGAAATTAGCAAAAAGTGATTAATCTGCACTGCAAACTTTACATAGGATTACATAGAACTTACAGCACAGAAGCATACCATTCTCTCCAACTGCTGATGCCAGTGTTTATGCTCCACATGAGTCTCCTGCCGCCCATCTCCATCTAATTCCATCTGCATGTCAATCTATTCCTTTCTCCCTCATGTGCTTACCTAGCTTCTGCTTAAATGCAATTTTCCTGGGCTAAAATCGAAGTCACAATTTTTGGATACATAATTACAGGGCTTTAGATCACTTTAACAAGGCGACCATGAAGACGACTGCATTTTGGTTGGGTGTTAGTATTTCTAGCTTCCCCACTGTGAAAATGCAGGGTTGAATGACATTGATATTGAGATTACAAGATTGGATGCCATTTCACAACAGTACAAATATGCTGATTAACAGTGGGACACGTTTAAATAGAGTAGGATAGTCAATAGTTTACATTCATCAATAGATAGGTTTGAAGCCAATGAACAGACACAAGCAGAAGCCTCACCTCTGATCCTGTGACATCTGCTCTATTTACACTGTAGGTTGTAGATTGCTCAGCACTATCACTGTCTCATAAATGGCGCAATGTGCGACTTAGTTTTCTGACGATCTTCACTCTTGGCAATGGAAGGATCAGTTTCCTGATTGCTGTCACGCACATAAGGAAGCCCAGCAGAGCTGCCCGTGGAGATGTGGTAGAAAATCATTTTTAGAATATTTTCAGTAGGGTTTCCTTGTCATTGAAGGTGGCCCAGCATTGGTGATCGCTCTGTAATACATGACTAGGCCAGTCACCTCCCTTCATGTACATTTTGCTGGTGATTCGCAAACATCAGTGTTTCAGCAGTGAATCCCATTTTCAATTGTCCAGTGTCATGTTATTCCATATGTAAGATGCAGGTCAGACTCAGGGCATGAATGTTCATTGTTTTGCTGTTCCACCCCACAGGGAAAAAGAACAAGCTGCGAGTTTACTACTTGTCGTGGCTAAGAAACAAGATCTTGCACAATGATCCTGAAGTGGAAAAAAAGCAAGGCTGGGTCTCAGTTGGAGATTTGGAAGGCTGTGTTCACTATAAAGTTGGTAAGTGTTGTGTTCTCTGAAGATGGAACATTTACTGGTCTAGAATATCTGTGTAAAGGGCTGTTGTCATTTCTGTTTTAAAGATTTAAGTTGCCCGTCTGACATCTAGAAATTCAATTATTCTAAGCGGACCTCGATAACCATGGGGGACCACTTCCAGTGAAAATGGAAGTAAAAGCAAAATACTGCAGATGCTGGAAATCTGAAATAAAACCAAAAAGTGCTGGAAATACTCAGCAGATCTGGCAGCATCTATGGAGAGAGAAGCAAAGTTAATGTTTCAGGTCAGTGACCTTTCATGAAAGGTCACTGACCTGAAACGTTAACTTTGCTTCTCTCTCCACAGATGCTGCCAAGCCTGCTGAGTATTTCCAGCACTTTTTGATTTTATTCCAGTGAAAATGGGTTCAGGGTACAACGTACAATGTGTAAGCGTGTCCTGAGCCTCCTTTGCACAAATCTCATTGTGCCTTATCTGTGGTCCCTGGGGTCCTTCATCATGCATCACCTGGTCTCCAGCCACTCCACATCCTCATCATCGGAGGATACATTGTGATCCACGAGATCCTCATTGTTCAATGCCTCCCCCCTCTGCAGCACCAGGTTATGCGGAGTACAGCAGACCACCACAATACATAAGACCCTCTCTGGGACATACTGTAGGGCTCCCCCAGATTGATCAAGGCACCTGAATCACATCTTGTGAAGGCCTATGGCCTGCTCCATGGTTGCTCGGGTTGCCCAGTGCCAGTTGTTGTTTCCTCTGCATCCGTACATGGATTCCTCAAAGGCGAAAGTAGTCATGTCCTCAATGGGTCTCCAAGATCCATCCCTGAAAACACGTTGGGTGTGGGGGTGGTGGGGGTGGAAAAGCTGTGGCACCTGGGACGGCCGAAGTATGCAGACGTAGTGGCTGCTTCCCGGGAACCGTGCACACGCCTGATGGATCTGTCTTCGGTGGTTGCAGACCAGTTGTACATAGAGTGAGGGGAAGCCCTTTCTGATGACGAAGGCCGCTGGCTGGTCTGTGCCAGCCATGATGGCCACATGCATGTAGTCCCTGCACCTGGGGGAATCTAGTGATGCCCAAACCCAATGGACCTCTCAGTTTGACTGTCTGGATCAGTGCGGTAGTGCACACAGTTGCTGGCCTTCTTGAAAAGGGCATTGGTCACTTCCTTGATGCACTGATGTGCGCAGACAGCAAGATACTACATAATTCTCCTGTGGATCCCTGGAAAGATCCAGAGGCGTAGAGTTTCAATGCAATGGTGATCTTCAGCACCACTGGCATTGGGTGTCCACCAACCCCCATAGGTCTCAGCTCATCCTGCAGCACGGCACAGGACTACTTGCATGCCAGAGGAAGCAACATGCAATAGACTGAGCTAAGCGATCCCACAACCAACCAATCAGATCAAAACTTTGCAGTCCTGCCACATCCAGTCATGAATGGTGCTGGACAAATAGACAACAAACTGGAAGAGGAGGCTCCACAAATGTCCCCACCCTCAATGATGGAGGAGGCCAGTGCAAAAGACAAGGCTGACGTATTTGTAATCATCTTCAGTCAGAAGTACCAAGTGGATGCTCCATCTCAGCCTTCTCCTGAGGTCCCCAGCATCACAGATACCAGTCAGCAGCCAATTCAATTTATTCCACGTGATAACAAGAAACAGTTGAATGCACTGGATACTGCAAATGCTATAGGTCCTGACAACATCCCGGCTGTAGTACTGAAGACATGCTGCAGAACTAGCCGCACCCCTAGCCAAGTTGTTCCAGTACAGCTACAACACTGGCATTCATCCAACAAAGTGGAAAATTGCCCAGGTATGTCCTGTCACAAAAAGCAAGACAAAACCAATCTGGCTAATTACTGCCCCATTAGTCTACTCTCAAACATCAGTAAAGTGATAGAAGTCTCATCAACAGTGCTATCAAGTGCCACTTAAACATCAGTAACCTGCTCACTGATGCTCAGCTTGGGTTTCACCAGGGCCACTCAGTTCCTGACCTCATTACAGCCTTGGTGCCAACATAGACAAAACCACTGAACTCAAGAGGTGAGCTGAGAGTGACTACCCTTGATATCAAGACAGCATTTGACCCAGTAGGCATTAAGGAGCCCTGGCAAAGTTGAAGTCAATGGGAATCAGGGGAAAACTTTCCACTGTTTGGAGTCATACCCAGCACAAAGGGAGATGGTTGTGGTTGTTGGAGGCGAATCATCTCAGCCTCAGGATATTGCTGCACGAGTTCCTCAGGACAGTGTCCTAGGCCCAGTCGACTTCAGCTGCTTCATCAATGACCTTCCCTCCATCACAAGGTCAGAAATGGGGATTTTTTCTGATGATAGTATGATGTTCAGTACCATTTGCAACTCCTCAAATACTGAAGCAGTCTGTGTCCAGATGCAGCAAGACCTGGGCAACATTCAGGCTTGGGCTTATAAGTGGCGAGTAACACTCGTGCCACATAAGTGCCAGGCAATGACCATCTCAAACGAGAGAGAATCTAACCATCTCCCCTTCACATTCAATGGCATTACCATCGCTGAATTCCCCCACTATCAACATCCTGGGAGTTACCATTTATCAGAAACTGAACTGGACCAGCCACATAAATGCTGTAGCTACAAGAGCAGGTCAGAGTCTGGGAATTCGGCAGCCAGTAACTCACCTCCTGACTCCCCAAAGCCTGTCCACCATCTACAAGGCACAAGTCAGTAGTGTGATGCAACACTCTCCACTTGCCTGGATGAGTGCGGCTCCAACAACACTCAGGAAGCTCAACGCCATCCAGGACAAAACAACCCACTTGATTGGGACCCCATCTACAAACATTCACTCCCTCCACCAGCGACGTACAGTGGCAGCAGTGTGTACCATCTCCAAGATGCACTGCAGCAACGCACCAAGGCTCCTTAGACAGCACCTTCCAAACCTGCGATCCCTTCCACCTAGAAGAACGGGGACAGCAGACGCAGGGAGCACCACCACCTGCACGTTCCCCTCCAAACCACACGCCATCCTGACTTGGAACTATACCGCCCTTCCTTCATTGTCACTGGATCGAAATCCCTCCCTAACAGCGCTGTGGGTGTACCTGCACCAGAGGGACTGCAGCGGTTCAAGAAAGCAGCTCTCCACCACCTTTTTTTAAAATTCATTCATGGGATGTGAGCGTCACTGGCTAGGCCAGCATTTATTGCCTATCCCTTCTCAAGGGCAATTGGGGTGGGCAACAAACGCTGCCCATTGATGTACTGTACTTGGATTTCCAGAAGGCATTTGACAAGGTGCCACATAAAAGCTTGTTGCGCAAACTAGGAGCTCATGGTCTAGGGGGTAACATATTAGCATGGATAGAAGATTGGCTAGCTGACAGAAAACAGGGAGTATGCATAAATGGGTCCTTTTCTGATTGGCAGGATGTGATGAGCGAAGTCCCGCAGGGGTCTGTGCTGGGGCCTCAACTTTTTGCAATTTATATCAATGACTTATTTGAGGGGAGCGATGGCATGGTAGCTAAATTTGCAGATGACACAAATATAGGTAGGAAATTATGTTATGAAGAGGGCATAAGGAGGTTGCAGACCGATATAGATAAGTTGAGTGAGTGGGCAAAAATCTGGCAGATGGAATATAAGGTGGGAAAATGTGAAGTTGTTCACTTTGGCAGGAAGAATAAAAAAGCAGAGTATAACTTAAATGGAGAACGACTGCAGAATTCCGAGATGCAGAGGAATCTAAGTGTTCTAGTGCATGAGTGACAAAAAGTTAGTATGCAGGTACAGCAAGTAATAAAAAAGGTTAATGGAATGCTATCCTTTCTTATTAGAGGAATTGAAAATAAAAGTAAGGATGTTATGCTTCAGTTATACAGGGCATTGGTGAGACTACATCTCGAATACTGTGTGCAGTTTTCGTCTCCTTATTTAAGGATGGATGTAAATGCATTGGAGGCAGTTCAGAGGAGGTTTACTAAATTGATACCTGGAATGAGCAGGTTGTCTTATGAGGAAAGGTTGGACAGACTGGGTTTATTTTCACTGGAGTTCAGAAGAGTAAGGGGAAACTTGATTGAAGTATATAAGATCCTGAACGGTCTTGACAAGGTGGATGTGGAAAGGATGTTTCCTCTTGTGGGTGAGTCCAGAACTAGGGGGCCCTGTTTTAAAATTAGGGGTCGCCCTTCTAGGACAGTGATGAGGAGAAATCTTTTTCTCTCAGAGGATTGTGCGACTTTGAAACACTGCCTCAGAAGGTGGTGGAGGCAGGGTCATTGAATAATTTTAAGGCAGAGATAGCTAGATTCTTGTTAGGCAAGGGAATCAAAGATTATAAGGGGTTGATGGGAGTGTGGAATTCAAAACACAAACTGATCAGTCATGAACTTGTTGAATGGTGGAGCAGGCTCCAGGGGCCGAATGGCCTATTTCTGCTTGTAATTCGTATGTTCATATGCCTTACCAGTGACGCCCACATCCCATGAACGAATAAAAAAAACAGATCAGTGACAGCCTCCCTGAAGAGGTGCATTCTTCGGAGACACTGCCACTTGGACATCTGAAAGTAGTTGCGACTCGGACTGGACACCCTCTCATGATGGTAGCCTCTTCTGTGCACAGGAAGCAATTTGTTTGTCTCTCTGCACCCTTCTCTGGCATCCCCACCCAGAGGCAGACACTCTTCTTGGCCCTGAGGTTGCTGATGTCCCACTGCAAGTGCCTGGACCTTTCTGCTGCTCCTCCTCAACAGGGGCCCCGAAGTCTGGACCCATGGCAGGTGGCCTCTCTTAGTGTGCAATACTTTCCATCCAAACAGCGGCTCCCCCACTTTCACTTATGTTTTTGTCGATCAAGTCACAGCCCCAATTACACCCTGGCAGCATACCCCTGCAGTGCTGGCACTTCCCCCCCACCACCGCCTTCATTTGCCAGTGCCCGCCCTGCTCTGTTTACCCTGGCAGACCATGCTGACTCTCTCGATGGGTTCTGCAGAGAATCAGCTTTGCGCTCTTGCTTGCTTACTGCCTCCTTTAACCAGGCGAGGCTCTGAAACACCGTTAGTAAAATTCAAATTGCAATCAATTGGCCAGTTAAGTGCTCCTGCTGTGTCGCTGTGTGAAGTCCGCCCTCCATCTCGGCCGTCATCGGTAAAATGCGGAAACAATGTGAAGACATCAGACTTTCGGTCCTGTCTTCCATCCCGATTTTATGACCCCACCCACCTCTAAGCCCATTCAAAATGGCCCCATAAAATTGCAGCCTTTATGTCAATGTGTCAGTGTTGCAGGGCTGGTACTAAGCTATGCTTAACCAAGAGCCATCTGCCTCTTTGGACACTTTGTTCTGTGTTCCCCAGCAAACCATCTTACCCACCGTTATCTCTAAGCATTAATGATGGGGCTCATTCCAAACAATCTGGAATTTTTCCATCCTTTCTGCAGAAAATTATTTATAAACCAATAGATTTGTATTTTACTGTTGTGCTTCATTGAATCAAAACGTCCAATTAATCTCTCATATTCCATGCCAAGGTTGGAAAGATGTAAAGGCATAAGCAGTATTTGGCTGTGAAATGTTTCTGTTCATCATTTTCATCCAGCGAATCAAATTTGGCTGATATAATTCATGACAGAAGCCCTGTGTAGTCCTCATTATTTTTTAATTGCTGGGATTTACTTGTGGAGATTATGAGGAAATGTTGGCAGGTTCCACTCCCAGAGTGCAGCCTTATGAGACAGGAATGAGAATTGGCTGTGCAGTAGTACTGCCCTACTTCTGAATCATGCAAGGCTCCACATTGAAGCACATTCACACATGAATAAAAACAGAAAGTGTTGGAAATATTCAGCATGTCTGACAGCATCTGTGGAGAGAGAAACAGAGTTGATGTTCCAGGTCTGTGACCTTTGAGTTCTGATGACTACTGGATTGTTGTACAAACCCATCTGGTTCACTGATGTTCTTTAAGGAAGGAAATCTGCTGTCCTTACCTGGTCTGGCCGACATGGGACTTCAGACACACAGCAATGAGGTTGTCTCTTAACTGCCCTCTGAAATGGCCTAGCAAGCCACTCAGTTGTATCGAGGGCCGCAGACCTGAAACGTTAACTCTGTTTCTCTCTCCACAGATGCTGCCTGAGCTGCTGAGTATTTCCAGCACTTTTTTAATTTCAGATTTCCAGCATTCGCAGTATTTTGCTTTTATTCACACATGACTTCTTGCCCTTGTCCATAATTTGTGATCTAATTTACATTGAGGACTTGCTAACCAATGGCTAGGAAAATGTAGTAACATAACTACCTCCAAGTTTATGAATCGGCACCTAATGTGGGAACCTAAATGTTTTAAGTGAAACTAAAAATGTTGGGTGCAGCGGGGTGGGGAGTGGGGGTGGGGGAGGAGCAGTGTGGTTTACCTCAACACTGGGATTTATCCACTGATTGGAACAGGCGACATGTTGACCTGAGCAGAAAAGAATAGGTTCTAAGATGCTTCAAAGGATCTCAAATTGTCAAATTTCAGAAAGAGGACAGGAGAGTCCAGTTTGAGAATCCATGACTGAACCTTGCCCTGGGAAATGACCGTGACAATCTAATCTGAGATTACCAAACATGAAGAAAATAAGCCTCACATTTACTATGGGATGATGAGACCAAAGGAATATTCTTATGATGGATGAGCAGCAAATATATAAAAATGCGTGGACAGTAAAGGAATAACGAAGGGTGATCAGTAAGTGTAAAGAGTAGCTGCTGAAGATGGGATCTCACAAGCACCTTCTGGCAGGAAAGGCCCAGCTTTAGTGGGTGATCCCCCTTGGAAATGGCTGCCTTCAAACATCTAATTATCCAACTCAAAAGACTTAGTGAAAATGAACACATTCCAAAATTTGATTTTCACAACAGGGAACGAAAAACTTGCCATTTTTATGGGAACGGTAATGTTTAGTTTTAGCTTTAGAGATACAGCACTGAAACAGGCCCTTCGGCCCACCGAGTCTGTGCCGACCATCAACCACCCATTTATACTAATCCTACACTAATTCCATATTCCTACCACATCCCCACCTGTCCCTATATTTCCCTACCACCTACCTATACTAGGGGCAATTTATAATTTACAATGTTACTGGACTAGTAATCCAGAGGGCCAGACAAATGCTCCAGAGAAACAGGTTCAAATCCCATCACAGCAGCTGGTGGAACTTACATTCAATTCATGAATTAAAATACAAAATAAAAAGCTAGTCTCAATAATGGTGACCATGACTGCTGGATTGTTGTGAAAACCCATTTTGTTCACTGATATCCATTAGGAAAGGAAGTCTGTCATCTGTACCTGGTCTGGTCTATATGTGACTCCAGACTCACAGCAATGTGGTTGTCTCTTAACTGCCCTCTGAAATGACCTAGCAAGCAACTCTGTTGTATCAAACTGCTACAGAAAAGCCAAGTAAGAATACAAGTGGATAAACCACCCGGCATTGACCCAGGCACCTGAGATGACAAAGGCACACCCTGCCCAGTCAACCCTGCAAAGTCCTCCTCACTAATATATGGGGACTCATGTCAAAATTGGCAGAGCTGTCCCACAGACTAGTCAAACAACAGCCTGACACAGTCATAGTCAACAAATCATATCTTACAGCCAATGCCCCAGTCACCTCTATCGCCATCCCTGAGTATGTCATGTCCCACCAGCAGGACAGACCCAACAGAGATGGCGACACAGTGGAATACAATCAGGAGGGAGTGGCTCTAGGAGTCCTCAACATTGACTATGGACCCTATGAAGTCTCATGGCATCAGACCAAACAGGGTCAAGGAAACCTCTTGCCGATTACCACTACCCACACCGCACACCACCCCCTCCCCCCTTCAGCTGATGAATCAGTACTTCTCCATGTTGAGCACCACTTGGAACAAGCAAAGATAGCAAGGATGTAGAATGTATCTGGATGTGGGACTTCAATGTCCACCACCAAGAGTGGCTTGGTAGCACCACTACTGACCGAGCTGCCCAAGTCCTGAAGAACATATCTGCCAGACTGGACCTGAGGCAGGTGGTGAGGGAAAACCTACTTCACCTTGCTCTCACTAATGTATCTGTCGCAGATGCATCTGTCCATGACAGTATTAGTAGAGTGACCACCACACTGTCCTTGTGGAGATGAATTTCCATCTTCACATTGAGGATACCTTCCATCATATTGTGTGGCACTGCCACCGTGCTAAATGGGATAGATTCAGAACAGGTCTAGCAGCTGCAAACTGGGCATCCATGAGGCTCTGTGGACCATCACCAGCAGCAAAATTGTACTCAACCACAAGCTATAACTTCATGGCCCAGCATATCCCTCACTCTACCATTATCATCAAGCTTGCTTCAATGAGGAGTGTAGGAGAGTATGCCAGAAGCAGCACCAGGCATACCTAAAAATGAGGTGCCAACCTGGTGAAGCTAAAACACAGGAGGACATGCATGCTAAAGAGCGTAAGCAGCATACGATAGGAAGAACAAAGTGATCCCACAACGAACCTATCAGATCAAAGCTCTGCAGCCTTGCCACATCCAATCATGAATGGTGGTGGACAATTAAACAACTAACCAGAGGAGGAAGCTCCACAAATATCCCCTTCCTCAATGATGGGAGAGCCCAGCACATCAGTGCAAAGGATAAGGTTGAAACATTTGCAGCCACCTTCAGCCAGAATTGTCGAGTGGCTGGTCCATTTCGGCCTCCTCCTGAGATCCCCAGAATCACAGATGCCAGTCTTCAGCCAATTCAATTCACTTCATGTGATGCCAAGAAATGGCTGAATGCACTGGATACAGAAAAGGCTATGGTTCCTGACAATATCCCTGCTGTAGTACTGAAGACTTGTGCTCCAGAAATAGCCTCACCCCTAGTCAAGCTGTTCCAGTACAGCTACAACACTGGCATCTACCAAACAAGGTGGAAAATTGCCCTGGCATGTCCTTTCCACAAAAAGCAAGATAAATCCAACCCAGTCAATTACCGCCCCCCATCAGTCTATTCTCAATCATCAGCAAAGTGATGGTAGGTGTCGTTGACACTGCTTTCAAGCAGTGCTTACCAGCAATAACCGATGCTCAGTTTGGGTTCTGCCAGGGGCTCTTGGCTCCAGGCCTCATTACAGTTTTGGTCCAAACATGGACAAAAGAGCTGAATTCCAGAGGTGAGGTGAGAGTAATTGCCCTTGACATCAAATCATTTGACCAATTGTGGCATCAAGGAACCCTAGAAAAATTGAAGTCAATGGGAATCAGGGGAAAACTCTCCACTGGTTGGTGTTATACCTAGCGCAAAGGGAAATGGTTGTGGTTGTTAGAGGCAAATTATCTCAGCCCCAGGACATCACTGCAGCAATTCCTCAGGGTAGTATCCAAGGCCCAACCATCTTCAGCTGCTTCATCAATGGCCTTCCCTCCATCACAAGGGAAGAAGTGGTAACATTCGCTGATGATTGCACAGTGTTCAGCACAATTAGCAATCCTGAGATATTGAAGCAGTCCATGCTTGCATGCAGCAAGACCTGGACAACATTCAGGCTTGGGCTGATAAATTGCAAGTAACATTCACAGTGCACAAGTGCCAGGCAATGGCCAATTCCAACAAGAGAGAACCTAACCATCTCCTCTTGATATTCAATGGCATTACCAGCACTGAATCCCCCACTATCAACATCCTGGGGGTTACCACTGACCAGTAACTTAAATGGAACAGCCACATAAATACTGTGGCTACAAGAGCAGGTCAAAGGCTGGGAATTCTGCAGCAAGTAACTCACCTCCTGACTACTACAAGGCACAAGCCAGGAATGTGATGGAATACTCTCCATTTGCCTGGATGAGTGCAGTTCCAACAACACTCAAGAAGCTCAACATCATCCAGGACAAAGCAGCTTGCTTGATCAGCACCTCATCCACCACCGTAAACCTTCACACCCTGCACCACCAGTGCACCATGGCCACTGTGTATACCATCTACACGATGCACTGCAGCAACTTGTCAAGCCTCCTTCAACAGCACCTTCCAAACCCACAACCTCTACCACCTGGAAGGACAAGGGCAGCAGATGCGTGGGAACACCACCACCTGCAAATTTGCTTCCAAGTCACACTCCATACTGACTTGGAAATGTATTTCTGTTCCTTCACTGTCGCTGGCTCAGATGCCTGGAACTCCCTCCACGTGGACTACAGCGGTTCAAGAAAGCGACTCACCACCCCTTCTCAGGAGCAACTAGGGATGGACAAAAAATGCTGGCCTAGCCAGCAATGCTCAAATCCCATGAACTAATTAAAAAAGTACTGACTGGCATACCTGCTCTGGTGTTGCTCATGATTAGTGAGGAAAAAACAATATCAGGCAGATTTCTGTGGAGATTTCCTACTTGTCTGCCATAATGTTGCTGGAAGAGCTGCAAAAACCCTGGAATAGTGACTTAAACATGGCTGTTCCTCTGTACCTTCAGCTGATGTGAGGAGCAAAAAGTCCAGTGGCATTTTAACACTCCTCCTCCATGTCTTTAATCTGTCTCTGTCATAACAAGCTGAGAGGGGTTGAACCTTGCTACATTCTTTTGGGCCTCCTTATCTCGAGAGACAATGGATACGCGCCTGGAGGTGGTCAGTGGTTTGTGAAGCAGCGCCTGGAGTGGCTATAAAGGCCAATTCTGGAGTGACAGGCTCTTCCACAGGTGCTGCAGAGAAATTTGTTTGTTGGGGCTGTTGCACAGTTGGCTCTCCCCTTGCGCCTCTGTCTTTTTTCCTGCCAACTACTAGGTCTCTTCGACTCGCCACAATTTAGCCCTGTCTTTATGGCTGCCCGCCAGCTCTGGCGAATGCTGGCAACTGACTCCCACGACTTGTGATCAATGTCACACGATTTCATGTCGCGTTTGCAGACGTCTTTATAACGGAGACATGGACGGCCGGTGGGTCTGATACCAGTGGCGAGCTCGCTGTACAATGTGTCTTTGGGGATCCTGCCATCTTCCATGCGGCTCACATGGCCAAGCCATCTCAAGCGCCGCTGACTCAGTAGTGTGTATAAGCTGGGGATGTTGGCCGCTTCAAGGACTTCTGTGTTGGAGATATAGTCCTGCCACCTGATGCCAAGTATTCTCCGAAGGCAGCGAAGATGGAATGAATTGAGACGTCGCTGTTGGCTGGCATACGTTGTCCAGGCCTCGCTGCCGTAGAGCAAGGTACTGAGGACACAGGCCTGATACACTCGGACTTTTGTGTTCCGTGTCAGTGCGCCATTTTCCCACACTCTCTTGGCCAGTCTGAACATAGCAGTGGAAGCCTTACCCATGCGCTTGTTGATTTCTGCATCTAGAGACAGGTTACTGGTGATAGTTGAGCCTAGGTAGGTGAACTCTTGAACCACTTCCAGAGCGTGGTCGCCAATATTGATGGATGGAGCATTTCTGACATCCTGCATTAAAGGCGCTATATAAATGCAAGTTGTTGTCTTGGCAACATCCTTGAGAAATTAGCATCTTGACCAGATTGGTATCCATTTCTGTACCCTTACCAGCCAAACTTTAGTGCTAAAGACGACAATACTATCAACCAGCTATTCAACTGAGAAAAAAACTGGAGGTTGCACTACCTCTGCAAAATTGTATTGACGAATATCTGCCCAAAACAGAATCCTGTTTGGATCAGCATGCCATCAGATCAGGGTCTGTACAGAAGTGAGGCCAATATTGCAGAATAAGCTTGAGAAAGCTTAAGGGTGAAGAACAGCAGAAGCTGGGATCCAACAAGTGCAGGGAACAATGTTGAGGGAGAACTGCTCGAAACATAACATGATCTGTGATGCTTAAGATCAGAAAAATAAGATTTTTTTTCCTTATTAAACACTGTTCAGTAGAGGAATCGGTAAGATGACAGGAATAATGCAGCTTCTACTTGTCACTGTAACTGTTTAAAAATAAATGCAAACTGACAAGCGAAAGCAGCATAAGACATCAGCTCCACTGCCTGTGGATAAATACAGTGATTAGTACTTTATTAAAGGATTTGCTTTGAATATTGCAATACTGCTGTCATCTATCACAACTCGAAACAGAGCCAAAGAAGCAAAATATTCAATTAAAACATTTCCCTGTAGAAAGTACTGATGTTTTAGGATTTCAAACAAATGTATATAAGCTGTAAAACATTAAGGCATAGAGCAAAATTCTTCAAAATCATCATTTGCTTTTCATCAAAGTGAGCATGTCAGAGTTGAGGAACTGGACACAGTTTTCCCATTTTTATGGTGCACTTAACTCTGCCTCTGGTCTGAAATTGCACAGGTTATATCCACAGTAAAGCTTCATTTATACTATGCAAGTGTTGCTCCAATTCTTTGCTGTGGGATTACTCAATGACGTCTCCCAACCAGAGCAAATAAATTATATTGATAAAAAGCTTCAAATCCTGCATTAAATCTGTGGAGGTTGGGATCAGTGTAGCTGGGCTGGGGGAGAGCATGAGTCACACACAGTCTCTGATAGCTAGACCGCCAACTCCATTCCCACCTCCATCTCCTTTAAATGATCCCTCGTTGTTTGAATGTCAGTCACTGACCCCGGCCTTGCCCAGAGTTGGTCAGACTCTGGAAGTCCAGAGGTTTCTATCAGTGATACAACTGCTCCTCCACAGGGTGCACTGTTGCCATCTTCACCAATGGAAGCTGCACAGAGATCACTGACACGGCATGAACTCAGGCTAATCACCCACTAGTCTCGCATTAAAGACAGATGGAAAGTTTGGGTATGTAAATCAGGAGTAATGGAGGTTTAATGGCATAATGATTGATAATGACTGATGAACAACCTCTCTAGCCCTAAAATAATTATTTTACAAGTGTGGAATTTTATTCCCTCA
Source organism: Heterodontus francisci (assembly GCF_036365525.1). Lineage (NCBI taxonomy): Eukaryota > Metazoa > Chordata > Chondrichthyes > Heterodontiformes > Heterodontidae > Heterodontus > Heterodontus francisci. The sequence continues at coordinate 15,540,883 of NC_090385.1, forward strand.
GGTGAAAATTAATGTTGCAGACTTTTTGAAAAATAAAAATAATTTTTTTCATAGTTTTTCTCTTTTTCACTTTTTTAACTCTCCTTTAATCAATTGTGTATATCGCAATCTTTATTTCACTTCTTGTGCAATGATTTAAATGTAATTGATACTTCCTGTTTATTCTACTTCCTGCTTGTAATCTGCCTAAAGAGGCTCCCTGCTCACAGATGCCATAAATTTTGGTCCGCTAACATTAGGAAGGATATTACTGCCATAGAGGGAGTGCACCAAATGTTCACCAGACTTGTTCCTGGGATGGCGGGACTGTCCTATGGAGAGAGATTGGGGAAACAGGGCCTGTATTCGCTAGAGTTTCGAAGAATGAGCGATGATCTCATTGAAACCTGCAAAATACTTAAAGGGATAGACAGGATAGGTGCAGATAAGATGTTTCCCCTGTTTGGGGAGTCTAGAACCAGGGTACACAATTTCAAAATAAGGGGGAAGCCACTTAGGACAGAGATGAGGAGAAATTTCTTTACTCAGAGGGTTGTGAATCTTTGGAATTCTCTACCTCAGAGGGCAGTGGAAGCTCAGTCATTGAGTATGTTTAAAGCAGAGATTGACAACTTTCTAAATGCCAATGACATAAAGGGATATGGGAATAGTGTGGGAAAAAGCCATTGAAGTGGATGATCAGCTATGATCGTATTGAATGGCGGAGCAGGCTTGATAGGCTGAATGGCCTACTCCTGCTCCTATGTTCCTATCCCCTATAGAGGACACTGCACTGGGTTAGAGGCTTGATGACAGGGCACAATTCTAACCCTTTCAAAACCCACCCACTTGCACAGAGTTAAAGTTGGGCCCCTTAAAGTCCCTACTGACAAGCTAGTGAAGAGTCAGAAGAACTTAAGAAATAGTAACAGAAGGAGACCAGATGCCCCCTTCAGCCTGCTCCGCCATTCAATACGATCATGGCTGATCTTCTGCCTCAATGCCACTTTCCCACTTGCTCCCCATAGGGTTAAATTAGGACTGTGGGCGGAGTTACAGTGAACACCGAAAGCATATAACTAAATTTAATAAATTTAACTAGGTTATTACCTAGATTAAAAAGTAAAAATAGACAATTGAGTGATATTTCAAAACTTGAAAACATAATTAGTTAAAAAGAGATGGCAGTGTTGCAGCTGTAGCATGTGGGAGCTGATGGACAGCTGTGTGATCCACAACAGCCACATCTGCATTAAGTGTGTGCAGCTCAGGGAACTTCAGCTAAGAGTTGATAAGCTTGAGTCCAAGCTTCAGGAGGGAGAAAGTTACCTGGACACTTTGTTCCAGGGGGAAGTCACAACCCTTAGGTTAAGTACTTCAGATTTCGACCATGGCCAGCACAGGAGGATGTGACTATGAGTGAGGCAAACATGGGGATCCAGAAGATAGCATTGTAGGAGTCTCAGCCCATGCATTTGTCTAACAGGTACGAGGTTCTTGCACCCTATGTGCACAAGAGCAGGGACAGCAGGGAGGATGAGCAAACTGATCACGGCACCATGATGCAGGGGGTCATTCAAGTTGAGGGAGTAAAAAGGAATGTAATAATGGTAGGGGACAATTAGTTAGGGGGATAGATATAGCCAAGAGCCCGGGTTCCGAAGGCTATGTTGCCTGCCAGATGCCAGGGTTAAGGGATTCTTCTTGAGGCTGGAGAGGAACTTGGAGTGGGAGGGGAAAGACCCAGTTGTTGTGGTCCATGTGGGTACCAATGACATAGGGAGGACTAAGAAAGAGGTTCTGCTCAGGGAGTATGAGCATCTAGGGGCTAAATTAAAAAGTAGAACCACAAAAGATAATAATCTATGGATTAATACCTGAGCCACGAGAAAATTGGCATAGGGTCAATAAGGTCAGAGAGTTGAATGCGTGCCTCAAAGTTTGGTGTGGGAGAAATGGGTTTCAATTCATGGGGCACTGGCACCAGTACTGGGGTAAGCGGAAGCTGTTCAATTGGGATGGACTTTAATTGAACTGTGTTGGGACCAGTTTCCTGGCGAATCGAATAACTAGGGCTGTAGATCGTGCTTTAAACTGAATAGTGGGGGAAAGTTCAAGTGAACGGATATTTCAAAAGTTAAAGAGAAAGGACAAGACAATTGTGCAAGGTAGTGATATGGATAATAATAACCAGAGTGTAACAGAATGAGACACTTATTGTACAAACATAAGAGTGCACCAGCAAATAGGGTCAGAGTAGGGAAAAATTGTAAAAAGAGAAAATTAAAGGCTATTTATCAGAATGCACGCTGCATTCTTAACCAGATAGATGAATGATGGCGCAAATAGAAATAAATAGGTACAATCAGATCGCCGTTACTGAGACGCGCTTGTAGAGTGACCAAGGCTGGGAACTGAGTATTCAGGGGTTCTTGACATTTTGGAAGGATAGGCAAAAAGGAAAAGGAAGTGAATTAGAAAGGATGAGATCAGTGCAGTAGTGAAAAGTGATGTTGGCTTGGAATATCAAAATATCAGTTTGGGTGGAGATGAGAAATAACAAGGGAAAGAAGTCACTGATGGAAGTAGTGTATGGGCCCCCTATGTTGTGGAACCAGATCTGGTAATGTGCAATGAGACGGGATTAATTAATGATCTCAAATTAAAGGATCCTCTAGGAAACAGTGATCATAACATGATAGAATGCCACATTCATTTGAAGGGTGAGAAACCTGGGTCTGAAACTAGATTTTGAAACTTCAATGAAGGTAATTAGAAAGGTATGAAGACAGAGTTGTTTAAAGTGGACTGGGAAAATAGCTTAAAGGTTAAGATGGTAGAGAAGCAGTGGCAGACATTTAAGGAGATATTTCAGAATTCTTAACAAAGATATATTCCATGAAAAAGAAAGACTCTACAAGAAGGATGAACCATTTGTAGCTACCTAAGGAGGTCAAGGATGGTATCAAATTGAAAGAAAAGACATAAAATGCTGCAAAGATTAGTGGTGGACAGAAGATTGGGAAAATTTTAGAAACCAGCAAAGGATGACTAAAAACAGGGGGAGAAATGGATTATGAGAATAAACTAGCAAAAAATATAAAACAGGGAGTAAGAGATTCTGCAAATATATAAAAAGGAAGAGAATAGCTAAAGTAAATGTTGGTCCCTTAGAAGATGAGACTGGGGAATTAATAATGAGTAACAAGGAAATGGCAGAGACTTTAAATACGTATTTGTATCTGTCTTCATAGTAGAAGACACTAAAAGCATTGCAATAGTAGTAGAAAATCAATGGGGCAAAATAGAAGGAGGAGCTTAAAATAACTACTATCACTAGAAAAAATTACTAGGATAACTAATGAGACTAAAGGCTGACAAGTCCCCTGGACCCGATGGCTTACATCCTAGTGTCTTTGGAGAAGTGGCTGCAGAGATAGTAGATGCATTGATTGGAATCTTCCAAAATTTCCTAGATTCTGGAAAAGTGCCAGCAGATTGGAAAACCGCAAATGTAAAAACCCCTATTCTAGAAAGGAGTGAGACAGAAAGCAGTTAACTATAGGCCAGTTAGCCTAACAGCTGTCATTGGGAAAATGCTGGAATCCATTCTTAAGAAAGTAGTAGCAGGACATTTAGAAAATCATAATACAATCAAGCAGAGTCAACATGGTTTTATGAAAGGGAAATCATGTTTGACAAATTTATTAGAGTTCGTTGAGGATGTAACAAGCAGGATAGATAAAGGGGAACCAGCAGATGCAGTGTTTTTGAATTTCCAAAAGGCGTTCGATAAGGTTAAACATAAAACGTTACTGCACAAGATAAGTGCTCATGGTGTTGGCGGTAATATATTAGCATGGATAGAGAATTGGCTAACTAACATAAAACAGAGAGTTGGGATAAATGGGTCATTTTCAGGTTGGCAAACTGTAACTAGTGAGGAGTGCCACTGGGATCAGTGCTGGGCCCTCAACTACTAGTGACTTGGATGAATGGACCGAGTGTTTTGTAGCCAAATTTGCTGACAATACAAAGATAGGTGGGAAAGCATGTTGTGAGGAGGATACAAAGAGTCTGCAAAGGGATATGGGGTGGAATTTAGTGGGCCCCCCCCCCCAAAGACAGGCTGGAAGGCAGGGGGCCCGTAGAAATGTGATGGAAGGCGGGGGGCAGAGGGCCCGTCACCTTCCCATCGCACCGCGATTAACTTGGGGGAGTGAAAGGCCGAAGACGGCCTTCCTGCCCAGAGGCCAATTGACGCCCTTAAGTGAGTTTAAACAAGCAGTGGGGGAGCCTCCACTACGGGGGGAGGTCACCCAGCAAAACAAGGCACACCCTGCAGGGTTGGAAGGGGTGGCTCCTCCGTGGGCAATCAGTAGCCTATTGAGGACCCCTGGCGACAAAGGCTGCACCTCAGTGCACCTCCCTCCACCCACCGTCCCTCCCGCCTCATTCAGCTCTGGTCTGAGGGCTCCAGTGCTGGGCCTGGTCCCAGGCTTCCTGTAGGACCAGCAGTGGCCACCACTCCTAGTGGCGCTGCTGATACTACTGAGCTGCCAGCCCTCTGATTGGCTGGCAGCTCTTGGAGGTGGGATCCCCATCCTTAAGGACACAGTTGCTCCTGGCACTAGGCACTTAAGTGCCCGGGTGCTGTTGAATCATGCCAGGAGTTCCAAAAACCGAGGCGGGGTTCATGTTCTCCCTTTCAGCCTGGTGCCAGGAGCCCTACTGTCACAACTAAATTCAACCCATAGACAGGTTAAATGAGTGAGCTAAAATTTGGTAGACGGAGTATAATGTGGAAAAACGTGGCATTATCCACTTTGGTAGGAAAAATAGAAAAGCAAAATTTTATTTAACTGAGAGAAACTACAGAATGCTGCAGTACAGAGGGATCTGGGTGTCCTCATACATGAAACATAAAATATGAGCATGCAGTTACAGCTAGTAATTAGAAAGGCAAATGGAATTTTGGCCTTTATTGCAAAGGGGATGGAGTATAAAAGTAGGGAAGTCTTGATACAATCATACAGGGTGTTGATGAGACCACACCTGGAGAACTGCGTACAGTTTTGGCCTCCTTACTTAAGGAAGGATATATTTGTATTGGAAGCAGTTCAGAGAAAGTTCACTAGGTTGATTCCTGGGATGAGGGGGTTGTCTTATAAGGAAAAGTTGAGCAGGTTGAGCCTATACCCATTGGAGTTTAGAAGAATGAGAGGTAATCTTATTGAAACATTTAACATTCTGAGGGGGCTTAACAGGGTAGATGCTGAGAGGATGTTTTCCCTCATGGGGAAATCTAGAACTAGGGGGCACAGTTTCAAAATAAGGGGTCTCTTAGAATGATTACAGCACAGAAGGAGACCATTCGTCCCGTCATGTTTGTGCCAGTTCTTTGCAACAGCAATTCACCTAGTCCCACTCTGCTCACTTTTCCCCATAGCTCTGCAAATTTTCTCTCCAGATAATTATTGAATTCTTTTTGAAGGCCTCTATTGAATCTCCCTCCACCACACTCTTAGGAAGTGCATTCCAGATCCTAACCGCTCGCTGCGTAAAAAGACGTTTCTTCCTGTTGCTGTTTCTTCTCTTGCCCATTACCTTAAAAGATGGAGATGAGGGGGAATTTCTTCTCTCAGAGGGTCATAAATCTTTTGAATTCTCTGCCCCTAAGAGCTGTGGAGCCTGTGTCATTGTATTTATTTAAGGTCGAGATAGACAGATTCTTGAACTAGAGGGAAATCAAGGGTTTGGGGAACAGGCAGGAAAGTGGAGTTGAGGCCGAGATCAGATCAGCCATGAATGGCAGGAGAAGCTCGAGGGACCATATGGCCTACTTTCTTTCTTATTTTCTTATATCCCTTGATTCCCTGAGGGGCCAAAAATCTGTCTATCTCAGCCTTAAATTTACTCAGTGATGGAGCATCCACAACTTTCTGGGGTAAACAATTCCAAAGATTCTCAACCTTCTGAGTGAAGAAATCTCTTCTCATCTCAGTCTGAAATGATCGACCCCTTATCCTGAGGCTGTGCCCTGTATCCCTTTGCAGACTTTGGTTAGATGCTCCAACCAAGGGAAACAGCCTCTCAGTATCTACCCTGTCAAGCCCCATCAGAATCTTATGTGTTTCAATGACATCACATCTCATTCTTCTAAACTCCAGAGAGTATAAGGTCAGTTTACTCAGCCTTTTATCTTCGGACAGTCCTCTCATCCCAGGGACCAATCTAGTGAAATTAATCAGAAAGTGCTGGAAATACTCAGCAGGTCTGGCAGTATCTGTGGAGAGAGAAACAGAGTTAACGTTTCAAGTTCGTGACCTTTCATCAGAAATCAATCTAGTGAATCTTCACTGTACTGCCTCCAATGCAAGTAAATCCTTCCTTAAATATTGAGACCAAAACTGCACACAGTACTCCAGGTGTGGTCTCACCAAAGCCCTATATAATTCTCTGGTAAACTGCATGTGAGAATGGTGAAACCCATTCCTTCACGCTCATATCAAAGTCCGAGCCAATGTGTCTGATAGGTAAAACTAAATTGTCTAGACTCACTCAGCTTGAGTCTTGAAGTGGATCACACTAAGTCAATTTAGCACTGTGAAGATGAAAAGAAAATTATAAGTGCTGAAGATACTCAGAGCCCATTTAGCCAGTTCTGATGAATACACTCTAACCAAAACACGAAATGACCAATTATCTGTGGCTGTGATTTTTGTGGCACTTTCTAGTTCTCAGTGTTCTTGTAACATTAAATAAAGAGGCTATTGAGTATGGAATTGAAATAAAGGCGATCTTTTGTCATCAAGTTTTTGTGTAGAGGTTGACAGGCCTTGAATATTCTAGTGTGGTTTACAATTGAGAAGAAAGTTTAAAATCTCTTTCTAACATGTAATGGCAGAGATAGATGAATGTGCTGTTGTAATGACAGAAATTTGTGTATGTATCAGAGAGCTGACAGATAATGGTTTAGAAATTTGATGACTCCAAGAGATGAATATGGAATGCTCATTCCACATCGGAAGTGTGCCACCTGCTATTTTGGATTGGGCTGCTCATCAGTGGATTTTCAAAATGCGTCAGCCAGGGGATGTAACACCTGTTTCTGGCCCATTTGAGAAATTGGTTTGTGACTGACTGCAGCATGTAGCACGCATGTGGTCAATTACCAATATAGGCTGAATTCTAACTCAATCTCGTTGGATGCAATTCTGCCACTCAGCTGCTCAGGCTAGTAGCCGGCTTACTTCTGAGCAGTATTATTAAATCTGTTCTGATTATTAATGATTATAATGTAACTAAATTATCTATAGCATTTTGATGTATAAACTAATCTTGATTCTGCAATGAACAAGGGCTCCATTAACTTGTTTGGTGCTTTTTTTAACAGTTAAGTATGAAAGAATAAAATTCTTAGTGATTGCTCTGAAGAATTCTGTTGAAGTCTACGCATGGGCTCCAAAACCCTACCATAAATTTATGGCGTTCAAGGTAAGATAGTTCACAAGGAAACTAGTTTCAGTTAAGGCAACTGTGAAGGATTGACCAGTATGATTTTCAAAGGATTTCCAGTCGCCTAGGAATTAACATGGGTGTATTAGGCTGACATTGGTTTATACTGCTCCTTGGAAAAGTGAACTGCAGGTTCATGCTCACGATTCATCACGCATAAATCACTGGAGCAAAGCAGGTTACAGCAAATCACTTGCTCAAGGGTTCCAATGACTCACTCAAAGAAGCAATAACACAGGCCCTGAAGTTGTCAGTTACTTGGCTTTGATCAGGCAACAGCAGAAAATATGTTGTTGGGATCAATTGGCCAATAAAATTTGAGAGGTGAGCTACCTGCGAGTGGGTGATGATAAATATGGGGAGTGCTGAGATGCCATGACAGTATTATCATGTGCCTGAAATTCTCAATATCTGTTGCCCCCTGCTCTTCCTGACAGTGACTTGTTGCGGATCCAGGAGCTGTATGTGCTGAGGGGTATTGTGACCTTAGCTGTTGAATGCAGATGCTTGGAATAAATTCAGGGGTTATTTTATTGGCAAATTGCGGTAATGATGCAAAACTGCTGTAAACATTTTAACTGCAGCATGATTTTGATATAAAAGGCATCTTACTTACATTCTCTCACAGTCACAAGTCATATGTTCATGACCTACTTATTCAGCACTCAGTTCACTTTGGTCCCTTAGTGTTACATTTTTAGCTGCCAAGGATCCTGGAATATATTAGCTTAGAAATGTTCCACTTTGAGACAATTAATTCCCTGTTTTATTTAGGTTAACAGTGACATGGACTGCGGAGAAGTGGAACAGAATATGAATACAGAGTGACTTTGAAGTCTTTAAAACAATAACTATGTGCGTGCAAATTCAAACAAAATTAGCACTAATTGGGACAGTTGCAATGAAACTAATGTATCTTATCTGTAGATCCTAGTTTCTTAATTAGAATACAGGCTCCAACATGATCAGAAATGTTCCCGTCAACCACTTTGAAGCAACGTATTTAAAAGTACAAATAATTTCCATATGTTGGAAACTGGGAATTAAAGTCAGAAAATACTAGAAGAACATAGGGGGTCAGTTTGCATCTGTAAAGAGAAAAGACAAATTAATGTTTCAGGAGCATACCCTTCACCAGAGCTAGAAACCCTTGTTCCAGATTTTGGGGCAGAGCACACATCTGCATCTGGAATGTTGATCCGTTTTTTCCTCTTTAGAGATACTGATCAGCTTGCTTAGTATCCCCAGCATCTTCTATTGGCATTGAACAACTTCGAAACATAAGGAACAGGGGTAGACCATTTAGCCCCTTGAGCCCTTTCAATTAGATCATGGCCAATCTGTATCTCAACTCCAATTACCTGCCTTAACTCCATAAACCCTTGATACAAAAATCTATCTACCTTGTTCTTTAAAAAAAAATATCCTGGAAGAAAGCTACACAGGCAAAGTATTTACAATGTCACAGCAAATAGCAACCACAGGGATTCTTCCCACCTAGTGAGCTGCAGCCAGTTCAACATGATTGCAATGAACAAACATCAAATTATCCAAGAATGAATATCTTACAGCCTGGATAAAGACTGATTTCTGTAAGGAAGCAAGTCCCAGTACAAACATTTCCTTTGGGACCACAGATTTTTCTTTTTTCCTTTCGATTGATAAAAATAAATACCTTTAAGCATTTGGCTGCTTTAAATAAAAAAAACTTTTAGTTGGGGTTGTGCTGTTTGCTAGATCCTACGATAAGAAGGTTGAACACTTGTTACACCGTATGGTGTTGAGGCTGTTACATAGACCAGTGGCATTCACTGAGAGGTTTTTATCTCCAAGGGGTAGTATTACAGGAAATTGAGGCCACAGTCTTATAGCCCGATCTGCACCGCTGTTGTCCAGGAGGCTTCAGAAATTAACGATTAATCTCATGGATACTGCAGCAGACAACCCAGGAGATTTTTTTTTTAAATTCTTCCCTGGGATTTGGCTGTCACTGACAAGACCAGCATTTATTGCCCATCCCTAATTGCCCTTGAGAAGGTGGCGATGAGCCACCTTCGTGAACTGCTGCAGTCCATATGGTGTAGATACACCCACAGTGCTGTTAGGGAGGGAGTGGCATTAAAAAAAAATTGTGGGTTTCCTTTTTCATTTTCTTGAAACGCTTGAGTTTATTAATTATGAAAAATATTGGAGATGGGGAAAAGGCAGAGTGGGCAAGGTGGTTGGAGATAGGAGGTCATGTGATAAAATCTCCAATAATTTGTCAAACCAGAATTGGCAACCCTAAGTGCCATACTCATGGTTAATGAGTTTTCATATTGTGACTCTCACTGTCAAAATGATTCCATATATATACAACATCATCAATAACAACTTGTGTAAATATAGTGCCTTTAACATGATAAAATGTCCCAAGGCACTTCACAGCAGCCTTACCAATGAAAAAGTCACATAAGGAGATATTAGGGCAGATGACCAAACCTTGGTCAAAGGGGTAGGATTTAATAAGCATAAGAGATGTAGAGAGAGACAGAGAGGTTTAGGTAGGGAATTCATGAGATTGGGGCCTGGGCAGATGAAGGCACAACCAGCAATGATGGAGTGAAGAAAAACATCGATGCGCTGGAGGCCAGAATTGGAGAAATGTAGAGGTCTGAGGGTTATGGGGCTGGAGGAGGTTACAGAGATGGAGAGGCTAGGCCATGAAGGGGTTTGAAAACTAGGATGAGAATTTTAAAATTGAGGACTAGGAGCCAATGTAGGCCAGCGAGCACAGGGGTGATGGGTGAACGGGACTTGGTGCGAGTTAGGATACAGACAGCAGAGTTTTGGATGAGCTCAAGTTTATGGAGGGTGGAAAATATATATCAACAGCAGTAAGAGCCATCACATTCAGAACTGTCAGATATAACTGGTGGATCTGACATGGTATTGCACCTGGAAAGTCAAGACACACACTTCACACAGATTACACTCATGATATTGTAGATACTGTATGGGAAACTGCAGCTTCAGGATCTTATGAAGGTCTACCAATTGGTAGAAGGGTCTCAGTGCAGAAATGGCAGATGGTGATGCCCAAATAAAGGAGTATGCGACATACATAGCAAATGCAATATATTATAGCCAAACAGGGGAACTTACTGATGATTCTGTAAAGCAACTTGTTAGCATTATTGTTAGGCGAAGTTTATTGATGGCTGTTGAATGCCCTGTATGGGAATAGCTCATGCACAATTACTGTGCAAGTGTAACGCCTACTCACACATGGACCCTGCAGGCTGCTCGAGCCCCAGCTATCTCTGAAATGAGTCAGAGATTGTCTAGCTGTAACATTTACAGAAACCATCAAAATTGCATAATGTATGGTCAAAACTAAAAGAGAGAGAAAAATACCTCAAAAGTGAAGTGTTCAATTTAGCAGTAACATTTTTGTGAGCATTGATATTTATAGAGAAATAATTTATAACAGCCCTAATAAGTTAAAATTAGATTGGCTCACATGAAAATGAAATCAGCAAAAATGCATCACACTTTGATGCATTCAATTATTTAGAAGTTTGTATTGAGTTTTTAAATATGCGTTCTGGGTTTTAATTCTGGCCTCTTGAGTATCCCCGATTTTAATTGCTCCACCATTGGTGGCCATGCCTTCATCTTCTGAGGCCCTAAACTATGGAATTCCCTCCCAAACCTTTCTAACTCTCTTCCTCTCTTTCCTCCTTTAAGGTGCTCCTTAAAACCTATCTCTTTGACCAAACTTTTGGCCATCTGCCCTAATATTGCCTTATGTGGCTTGGTGACTAATTTTGCTTTATAATGCTCCAGTGAAGTGCCTTGGGATGTTTTATTACATTAAAGACGTTATCTGAATATAAGTTGCTGTTGCAGTTGTTGTTTTGATTGCTGCTTTGACTCAGTGGTAGCACTCATTTATAAAGTTGGGGTTCAAATTCCACAGCCCAGGACTCGGCACCAAATCTATGCTGACGGTCCCAGTGCACTATTGAGGGAGTGCTGCACTGCTGGAGGCGCTGTCTTTCAGATGAGACACTAACCCCAGAACCCCTGTGCCTGTATAGAGGAATGTAAAGGATCCCATGGCGCTATTCAAAGAAGAGCAGAATAGTCCTGTGCTGTCCTGGCTAACATTTTTCCCTCAACCAACACCATCAAAACTAATGATCAGGTCATTATTTAATTGCTGTTAGTGCGCACAGCAAGCTCCCACAATGATTGCTGTGTTTCCAATGTTTCCCCTTATGGGAGAGATTAAAATTAGGGGACACAGTTTAACAATAAGAAGTCTCCCATTTAAGACTGAGATGAGGAGATTTTTTTTCTCTCAGAGGGTCGTTATTCTGTGGAATTCTCTATCCCGGTCAGCAGTCGAGGTAGGGTCATTGAATATTTTTAAGGCTGAGCTAGTTAAATTCTTGATTGACAAGGGGGTCAAAGGTTATGGGGGTAGTCAGGAAACTAGAGTTGAGGCCACAATCATATCAGCCATGGTCTTATCAAATGGTGGAGCAGACTCGAGGGGCTGAATGGCCTGCTCTTGCTCCTAATTTGTATGTTCATATGTAATAGTAACTACACTTCAAAAGTAATTAATTGGCTGTGAAAAGCTTTAGAATGTCCTGAGCAAGTTCTTTCTTTGTACCTAGTTAATCAAAAAACTTATTCGGCGGGGATGCAGGGTGGTGTGGAAATAAAGAGAAAGGGAAAAGGATTCTCTCCTCGATGGACCTAATTAGATTTCTTTTCATTTTCCGTACGTTGTTTGGTAATGGGAGATTTTCTCTATGTTATGGAAGTAAGATTGTCCCACATGAAGCATTTGGGTTAATATCTCCATTAAAATAGCAGAGGGAAGGCATACGAATGCATTAAACATTAAAGCAGTGATATCTCAAGCAGCCATTTCTAAGCGAAGATTGTACTTAGAAGGAAGGTGAAAGATTCAACATGAGTTATATTTTATCAGTGCCATATTTTTCCTTCTTCTCCTCTGAACTTGCTGACTCCTTGTTGGCTGCAAATATGGCAATTGCCCTCTCAGCAGTGCATTGAGTGCCCATTATTCATCTGTGAGCCTTAACAGGCTTTTCAATCAATGGGGTATCATAGAGTCCAATCCTGACTTCCCCTAACAGTCACACACGAGCACTAACAGCAGGCCTCGGGTGCAGGGGCCCTGGGTGGCTTTTATCCCCCTCCCTAACCTGGCTGATTTCCATCCCCCTGAATGGTATGCTGGTTGAGATAAGCATGGACAGAGGAATCGAACTTGGGATCTGCCCAACCCAACAAGACCTCAACAGATGGAAACTCTTAAACTTAGACAGGACACAGTCAAGAATCGGACAGACTTACAGCAAATTATATTTATATGGCACCTTTAATGTAATAAAATGTCCAAAGGTGCTTCACAGGAGCATGAAACTAAATGCCAAACCAAGCTGCATTTTTAGACATTAGGTCAAGTGACCAAAAGCTTGGTCAAAGAGGTAGGTTTAAAGAGTGTTTTAAAGGAGGAAAGTGAGGTAGAGAAGCGGAGAGGTGTAGGGACGGAATTACTGGGAATACGTATTCATACTGATGCATCTTTGATAACGACCACTTTTCAATCTGCTGGCAAATATTAATATATTGCTCATTGGTATTTCTGGTTGTTGAGAAATATTGAAGTATTGGGCTACTAAATATACTCAGGCTATTTCTTCTCTTGCAGTCTTTTACATCTCTCTCGCATAAGCCACTGTCAGTGGACCTCACAGTTGAGGAAGGTCAAAGGTTAAAGGCAATCTATGGATCCACTTCGGGTTTTCACGCCATTGATGTTGACTCGGGAACAGTTTATGACATCTACCTGCCAACCCACGTAAGAGATTCTCTCCAATTACTGGTCGAGGTCCAGCAAAGGGGCTTGAATTAAGACGGCCAGTACTGACTTGACAGGGCAATCCTATCAGAGGCAGAAATCTCTGCTCATGTGATGAACCACATTGCAGGCCCCAGTTCATGAGGTCAATGCAGTGCCTTGTAAAATTCTAAAGGGATTAGGAGCAGCATACCACACACTCTGGTTTATTTAAATGTGTATTGTGCATACATTTTGGTGGGAAGAATGAGGAGAGACAGTACGTGCTAAACGGTATAATTTTAAAGGGGGTGCAAGGAGAGAGACCTGGGGATGCTTGTGCACAAATCTTAGAGGGTGGCAGGACAGGTTAACAAAACAAATGAATTCCTAGGCTTTATTAATAGAGGTCAGGAAAATATGCTAAATCTATATGATACAATAGTTTGGCCCCACCTCGATTATTGTGTCCAATTCTGGGCACCACACAAATTGTGGGGGAGTGGGACTAACTGGTTTGCTCCTTAAAAGAATTGGTGCAAACTTGATGGGCTGAATGGCCTCCTGCTGTGCTGTACTATTTAAAGCCAAGATGCCAATTTATTCTCATGGATGTCTAACTTCATAAAAAGTATATTAATGTAAATACAATGCATTCTAACTAGGAATACCTAGTGTAATGTACTGTCTGGAGTTAGGTATTTTCTACATTGTATTTAGGTGTTCGGTACAATCTATGACTTCATTTTATCTTTGAACTTTCTTCTTCTTCCCCCAGCTGTACTTGTTGATCTAAGTTTCATCAAAAATCGGTTAACTTAATGCCTTGCCAAAGTGCCAGTATTTTGGGCTGGATTTTACCGGGCCCGCAATATTGGGCTTCGTGGTGAGAAGTGCCAGAAGATGGTTCTGGCAAAGGCCCGCCACGGAGACGACGCCAGGAGGGCTTGGCCCGATTCTCTCGGTGGCGGTGAGGCTCCGTGGCAGCCCCCGCACCGCTTTGCAACGGGAACTGTATTACAATATTTAAATGAATGAGATGAAAAAATTTAAATAAACTTACCTTTAATCTTCCGGGCCCACTGCAATCTTCAGTACGGCGGCCGGCACTCCTGTGCTTTCAATTCCCCGTCTGGGGAAAGCAGGCGTGACACTAGTGGGGAGGAGGGAGGAGTTAAGATTTTTACTGCGTCGGCGGGAGTGGGGTCAAATAATCATCATCAGTGTAGGGGATGGTGTAAAGGGTTGACCTTTAAACTTTGTACAGGGTGGGGTGGGAGCAGGTCACATTTCAAAGCTAAGTATTTTGGGGAAAGAGAAAATACCTAATGTAACTTTTATTGGGGGGTGGGAAAGGGGCGTTATAATTTTTTGTTAAATTTTGGGGGGTGGTCACTTTAAAAATTCAAATATGTCAGCAGTACAAGCTGTCCTTTAAAAAGGGTGCCAGCATCTGCGCACAGGCAGATGACACCATTGCTGGCGTCGGACAGTCCACCCCCCTCCACGTGATTGGGGGGGGTCGGGCCGACCTGGCTATTTAAATGAGCCACCACGCGGGAGATCGCAGTGGCTCTGCGGGATGCGGGCTGCCATTTTTTGAGCCAGCCGCCAAGAGCAGGTGCAGACTCTTAAAATCCAACCCTTCATGTTTAAAATTAGAGCAAGCGTACCAAAGGGCTATTTGACTATGGGGAAACTTTCTGTCCTCGTTCAATGCCCATAAGGGCACACTTTCAAACACATTTAGGAAATGATGATCAGGAATAAAAAGGGTAGCAGGGTATAGTTGTGTCATTTTTACATTAATAGCCTGGTAACGTGAGTTCAAATACTACCATAGCAGTTTGAGAATTTGAATGCAGTTTTTAAAAAATCTTGAAATTGAAAGCTGGTTTCAGTGGGTGGAAATTTATACTCCCGCTGCAGAAATCATACTTCTCATTAATTCTTAATGCTTAACAAATCTACTGGAGATTTTTGAGGATGTAACAAATAGAATAGATCAGGGAGAACCAATGCATGCGATATATTTGGATTTTCAGAAGGTTTTTGATAAGGTCCCACATAAGAGGTTAGTGTGCAAAATTAAAGCACATGGGATTGGGGGTAATATACTGGCATGGATTGAGAATTGGTTGACAGACAGGAAACAGAGAGTGGGAATAAACGGGTCTTTTTCCGGGTGGCAGGCAGTGACTAGTGGGGTACCACAGGGATCAGTGCTTGGGCCCCAGATATTCACAATATATGTTAATGACTTGGGTGAGGGAACTAAATGTAACATTTCCAAGTTTGCAGGCAACACAAAGCCGGGGTGGGGAATGTGAGCTGTGAGGAGGATGCAAAGAGGCTCCAATGTGATTTGGACTAGTTAGGTGAGTGGGCAAATGCATGGCAGGTGCAGTATAACGTGGATAAATGTGAGGTTATCCACTTTGGTTGTAAAAACAGAAAGGCAGATTATTATCTGAATGGTGATAGACTGGGAAAGGGGGAGGTGCAACGAAACCTGGGTGTCCTTGTACATCAGTCGCTGAAAGCAAGCATTCAGGTGCAGCAAGCAATCAGGAAGGCGAATTGTATGTTGGCCTTCATTGCAAGAGGATTTGAGTACAGGAGCAAGGATGTCTTACTGCAGTTATACAGGGCTTTGGTGAGACCAAATCTGGAATATTGTGTGCAGTTTTGGTCTCCTTATCTGAGGAAGGATGTTCTTGCCATGGAGGGAGTGCAAAGAAGATTTACTGGGCTGATTCCTGGGATGGCAGGATTGACGTATGAGGAGAGATTGGGTCGACTAGGCCTATATTCACGAGAGTTTAGAAGAATGAGAGGGGATCTCATAGAAACCTATAAAATTCTAACAGAACGAGACAGGCTAGATGCAGGGAGGATGTTCCTGACGGCTGGGGAGTCCAGAACCAGGGGTCACCGTCTCAGGATACGGGGTATGCCATTTAGAACCGAGATGAGGAGAAATTTCTTCACTCAGAAGGTGGTGAACCTGTGGAATTCTCTACCACAGAAGGCAGTGGACGCTAAGTCATTAAATATATTCAAGAAGGAGATAGATATATCTCTTAATGCCAAAGGGAACAAGGGATATGGGGAGAAACTGGGAACAGGGTACTGAATTAGACGATTAGCCATGATCTTTTTTGAATGGCGGAGCAGACCCGATGGGCCGAATGGCCTACTCCTGCTCCTATTTTCTATGTTTCTATGTAATTCATTCATTTTAATTAATTTTAAAATTTAGATGGCGGTCCCATCGCCGAGCAGTGTGGGGGGGTGGGGTGGTGGTAGGGGGCAGCCACCTTAAGGTCTCGCCACTGCCGGCAATATTGGACTGGGGCTTCCTGGCATCGGGGTGCGTGGTGGTCCTCTCCTGGAGGTATTTTGTGGCCACCTCCCCACCACGACCCCCGACGTCGGGGGAGTCTGTAAAATTCAGCTCAGTAAAACTGACTGTGATGCTGTTGTTTTGCCATAAAAAGTGGTTCATTAGTGGCCTAACCTGCCATCCTGACCTGGTCTGACTAATATGTGACTCAAGTCCACATTAATGTGGTTGACGCTTAACTGACCTCTGATTTGCTGTAGCATTTACTTATATCAAACCTCTCCGAAATGGCAGCCTTGCCAGTGATAGCCACATTCTAAGAATGAATAGTTGAATAGTAGCCCTGACCAGGTTTTTTCCTCTCCATTTGTGGTTTCTCTATCAATGTCTAGTCCAACATTAGTTAGTTTAGTGAAAACTAGGATCTTTGTGGCTCAGTTCCACCCTTTACCAATGAACTTCCAGTAAGCAAGACAAAAAGTTTTACCAATTGTATTGTGCTGCTGAATCTAGAAATGACTGTTGGTGGGGGGGATAATAGTGAATTAATGCTTACACATCCACATGGCATTTCTCTGCCTACTACTTTAAAAGGGTTAACTTCTCATTGAAATAGTGGATAGTGGAATGTCACACAAATGCGTTAAGCTTTGGCCTATATTATTGCCAACAGGAAATCTTAACTTTTGGTATCTTCAGTGTTCAGTGACTACAGAGGGCAATTCATTGCTTATACTGCACTTTTAACAAATTCTAATACTCTGTTAATGTCTTGCACTATACGTAATAAAATGCTTCACTGAATTTATTGAGGGTTCGTCCCTTTCTGTCACTGAGCACTGTAGGAGGTGAGAATTTGACTCACTCCTGCACCTGCCATGTAATTAAGTTTAACATCTTGTCTTTAACGCATCAATGCTCAGCTCCCAAGCAGTGTGTGGTAACCAAGGCTGCATTTTTTACAATCTCCATGCGCAATGTGCAACTCCCGCTCTCATATTATAACTATTTTGTCTCCCAACCCCCTGCAGTTCTCTACAATACCATATACCAGTCACAGAAACATAGGAACAGGAGGAGGCCATTCAGCCCTTTGAACCTGTCCCGTTGAACCTGAACCATCCAATTAGATCATGGCTGATGTTCATCTTAACCCTATCTAACTGCCTTGATTCCATAACCTCAATACCCTTGCTTAACAAAAATCTATCAATATCAGTTTATAAAATTTCAATTGGACTCCCAGATTCGACAGCTTCTTGGGAGATTTTTATGACTCCTTTTCTGATAAAGTGCTTCCTGACATCACTCCTGAATCCATTCTTAATCAAGGTATCCCACGTCCTGCACTCTTACAGTGCCACTCAGATACTGGAGCCTGGGAACTACAGCTAGTGGTGACACCACCCCCCCATCTGTGGGGAAGAAAAACACCTCGAATCAGTAACTCTCTCATAACCCAGGTAGATTGGAGATGAATGTGAGAAGTTCCTGGCGTGAGTTTGCATCCAATAATATTGTGCCATCACACAAACAGCAAAGTAGCAATCTTCACAAATGTTGCACTTGCCAATCCATCATTTTTCACCAACAACTAATGTCTATCCAGGACAAAAGTTAGAAAGTGGTAATGTCACTAGACTAGTAATCCAGAGCCCAGGCTAATGCCCTGGGGACATGGGTTCGAATCCCTCCGGGGCAGATGGTGAAATTTGAATTCAATTAATAAATCTAGCATTAAAAAGCTAGTCTAATGATGGCCATAAAACCATTGTCGAATGTTGTAAAAACCCATCTAGGAAGGAAATCTGCCATCCTTACCCGGTCTGGCCTACATGTGACTCCAGACCCACAGCAATGCGGTTGACTCTTAAAAATGCCCTCTGAAATGGCCAAGCAAGCCACTCAGTTCAAGGGCAAATTAAGGATGGGCAGAAAATGCTGGTCTAGCCAGCAATGCCCACATCCCACAAAATGAATAAAAATAAAGTGCATTAATCTGTTTTGAGTGGACTTTGAAGTCTAGGAATATGTTACAACTGGCATTAGTGATGAAAGTTTGATGTGTTTGTATGACATATCTTGTCCACTATTTTAACTGAGTAATTCTCTCGTTTTAAAGTAAAGACAGAGGCATGTCATATATTAAGCTTTTACCAACGAATGTCACGAATAGTTATTTCTAGCTTCTTACCTTACATGTACAATTGCACTTTCCAAAATCAGTTTCTTGTAGTATTGTAAGTTAAACTGACTCATTTGTATCAGATAGCTTGAATTCAGCAACTTTGAATTAAAAGGAATAGACAACAACAACTTACCATTATATAGTGTCATTAATGTAGTAAATGTCCCAAGGCATTTAGTGTCCACAGGAGCATTAGCAGACAGAATTCGACACTAAGCCACGTAAAGACATATTAGGACAGGTGGGCAAAAAGTGATCAAAGGGGTAGATTTTAATTAGTGTTTTAAAGGAGGAGAGAGAAGCAGATAGGTTTAAGAAGGGAATTCCAGAGGTTAGACTGCATATGATGCTGCATTTAAATACATTTTGCTGTAGGACGTTTATTTTTCATACACTATTGCTGAATAGCAGGCTATTCATTTGGAATTAATTTATTCTGAGAAAGACTCATCAATAGCTTACTGTAGATACTCAATTATCCAGTAATTATACATCTCACAAGACAGGAACATTAGGAGCATGAGTAGGCCAGTCAACCCCTCAAGCCTCAGGGCTTTGGGATGCCCTGAGGTTGCGAAAAGTGCTTTATAAATGCAAGACTTTCTTTCCTTCTTTCTAACCCAAAAAATCTATCAATCTCACTCTTGAAAGTTCCAATTGATTCCCAGCATCAACAGCCTTTTGGGGGAAAGAGAGTTTCTCATTTCTTGTGACAACAGTGACTCCTGACTTCACTCCCGAATGGCTGAACTCTAATTTTAAGATATGTTCCACTTGCTGCATGCTACAGGAATTCTCCATAAAGGATGATAAATGAGAGTTTGCCACTGCATCAGGTGAAAATATTGATTTCCCCATATGAAGCAAGCAAAGGAGAAACGTGCACTGATATCGGAAGGCCTCCTGCACTGTTTATCCTGAAAACCTCAGACTGAATGAAATGGTTAACTTTCCCCCGAATGTACTAGGCACAGATTGTGCAGCATGAAAGGCTGAGGCGGAATGATTAGTTCATCTGTCCTTGTTATTACCATGGTCCCAGCTTTGTGGGCTGGCTCCTTCATGAGGCTCTAAAAATAAAGCACCCCCTCGGTGCCTTTGATGCTACATAGCATGCTGCTGGCGGGGCCTGCTCCAGTGATAGGATATATTGTTTTGGGAATCACCTGATGGAGATCAAGCCTTTATTAAGCTGGCTTCCTGTCAAGTGTTCCAGTTTTGTTTGAAAGCTCAGCAATTGAAATTCAGACTCTCTCCTGCCTTCATCACGCTTACCTCATGAGAATAACAAGGCAACGGATGAAAATTGCCCTCCGACTGTGGATGCCTGTTCTGATGCTGAGGATAGTAGTAGCAGAAAAATGGGCTTCTGTCATCAGCTTAAACACCTACAGCCTGGCAAGTAGAGAAAAAGAAATTGGGTCTTTCTAGGATTCTGTTTGCTGCAAATGAGACTTTTAAAAACCTAAGTAACAAAAATGAGGCTTTGTTATTGTAAGACTTTTGTGAATTCTGATGCCTAAAATGTTGTGGTAATCTCCTGTCTAGCCGATGTTTTTAGCATTAGTGCATTTGCTGTGGAGTAATTTTTCTGACTAAATAGTACTGTTTTCACTTGAACCTTCATTCAGATTCAGGGCAGCATTCATCCGCACGCTATTATCATCCTTCCGAACACTAATGGAATGGAGCTGTTGGTTTGCTATGAGGATGAAGGGGTCTACATAAATACCTATGGCCGGATCACAAAGGAGATGGTCGTGCAGTGGGGCGAGATGCCCACCTCGATTGGTACGTGTGCACTTTGAGCAAGACGCTTCATTTCTTGGCTTCACTGCTGCCTTCTTTCTCACGTCTGCTTCTGTCACGAAAGTCACTTGCTGATTTGTGCGCGGGGATTTCAATCGAATACAACTGAATACCTGGCCTTGTATCTATCCAGAAGTCACGTGCCCTCTCCCAGCCCAGAGCAGTATAAGTTATATATTTTTATTTAAACTCTTGCTTGTCATTGAATATTTAGAAATTTTTATGGATAGTTTCAGTTTCTCACTTGCTAGGTTTCGCTTGAAGAAAAATTCTAACATGACAACTAATTCACAAATTCAGTTGCTGTATGAATTTTTTTTACACAGCTGCAATGCATCCCTCCAAATGTTTCATTTACAGTTTTAAATCAATTTGGCCTTTAAAAACAAAACACTGAATAAAAACAGAAAATGCTGGAAAAGCTCAGCAGCTCAGGCAGTTTCCATGGAGAGAGAAACAGAGAAAGCTCTCGTGAAAGGTCGCCAACCTGAAACGTTGGGCCCTGATATTTATGGGACTGCATGTTTGGAGCGGCAGTGGGAGAGGAGTTATGGGGAAGTAGATCCACTTCAATCGTGGAGCTGGAAGAAGGTTAGCTCATTGGGCCTGGAGAAAACACACCTGCTCCGCCTGCTTGTAGATTTCTTTAAAGTTTTAACTTCTCACCTGACCCAAGCCCACTGCTCTTGGGGGTTAAAATTATCCTCGGTAACTCTGTTTCTTTCAGCACAGATGCTGCCCGACCTGCTGAGTGTTTTCCTGCATTTCCTGTTTTTGTTGTCTTTTTACAAGATTGTTTCATTTATTTTACCGTTCTGTACCGTAATTAAAAGCCACAAAGGAACACGAGCCGAATCGAAGAGATTCAAGACTCTCGCTCCATAATTGCTCGTCTCCCCAGCAACCTACTGTCCCACCTCACAATATGTCACCAAAGAATCATTCATACGCTAACCCAGGCAATGGCCCTTTGTTCAGCAGCTGCTTATCCCCGCCTAACTAACTGTGCTAAACTAAGGCAAAAGCAGATGTCAGTTTTGGGTAATAAAAAGAGAGTTGCATTTATATAGTGCCTTTCATGACCTTAGGACCTCTCGAGTACTTTTAAAGTGTAGTTACTGTTGTATGAAACACAGCAGCCAAGCTCCCACTAACAGCAATGTGATAATGGGCAGATAATCTGTTTGTTATAGTGATGTTGGTTGAGGGATAAATATTGGGCAGGAGAACTCCTCCGCACTTCTTCGAATAGTACCATGGAATCTTTTACATCCACCTGAGAGGACTCAATTTAACATCTCACCCGAAAGACAGCACCTCTGACAGTGCAGCACTCCCACTGTATTGCATTGGGAATACCCAACTATTTGAGATGGGAGTTGAGCCCACAACATTCTGACTCAGAGGTGAGAGTACTGCCCACTGAGCCAAGGCTGACACTAATCAGTGTTCATAAAGGCCAGAATACAATTTCTGTTGTATCATGGGCAACAAGCTTGAGAAAATGGAAAGCAAGAGCCCAGGCATCAAACAGTTCATTTTAAATTTTGACTTAAAGCAAAACGAACCTCACAAAAGTTATAGATTTCGCTTCTGGAAGAGCTTGCAGCTGTCTCGTTAATTTCCAATATGTGCCCACTGGCAGCAAGCTCAGCTGTGAGTCAGAAGTCTGTGAGCTCCAGCTTTACTAGCCTGAACTACTTCATTCATTGACCTGTTTGCTTGCTTAGTACAAGATCCCTTTACGTGGTTCAAAAAACACAAAGAGTTGACCTGATGTCCTGACCAATATTCATCCCTCAACCCAAAAAAACATATTAACTAGTCACTCATTTCATCTGCAGTTTCTGAGATCTTTCTGTGTGTTAATTGGCTGCTGTGTGTGCCTACATTTCAACTTCAAAAGTAATTCATTGGCTGTGAAGTGCTTTGGGACATCCTACAAAAACAACTTGCATTTATGTAGCACTCTTAACGTGGTAAAACCATCCCAAGGCGCTTGACAGGAGTGTTAGCAAACAAAATGACACAGAGCCACATAAGGAGTTATTAGGGCAGATGTCCAAACTCTTGATCAATGAGGTAGGTTTCAAGGAGCATCTGAAAAGTGGAGAGAGAGGTCTCAAGGAGGGAATTCCACAGTTTAGGGCCAAGGTGGCTGAAGGCACAGCTGCCAATGGTAGAGCAACCCTAAGCACAGAATAGTTGCTGTATAAGTATAAATGTATCCTTTCTTATTGCCTCATCACAACACCACATACAGCTAATAATTATCATTATATTTCGCTTTAGCCTTCTTTATGTGCATCCTAATAATGTTGAACAGCATGTGAGAATCTCTCTGACATCTGCCAGTAAGACTGTTCTTTGGTTTTACTTCTGCTTAGAATCATACAGCATAGAAGGAGGCTATTCGGCCCATTGTATCTGTGCCACCTCTTTGAAAGAGCTATCGAATTAGTCCTATCACATAAGGACAGATAAATTGGGAGCAGGAGTAGGCCACTCGGCCCTTCGAGCCTGCTCCGTCATTCAATAAGTTCATGGCTGAACTGATCACTCCACATTTCCACCTACGCCCAATAACCTTCCACCTCCTTGCTTTTCAGGAATCTATCTACCTCTGCCTTAAAAATATTCAAAGACTGCTTCCACCGCCTTTTGAGGAAGAGAATTCCAAAGACTCACGACCCTCTGAGAGAAAAACATTTCTCTTCATCTCTGTCTTAAATGGGCGACACCTTACTTTTAAACAGTGACCCCTCGTTCTAGATTCTCACACAAGGGGAAATATCCTTTCCGCATTCACCCTGTCAAGACCACTCAGGATCTTAGATGTTTCAATCACCCTGGCTCTGTCCCTGGAGCACTGTAAATGTTTATTTTTCAAGTCTATATCAAATTCCCGTTTGAAAGTTACTATTGAATCTGCTTTCATCACCCTTTCATAACAACTCACTGCGTAATTTGTTGTTGATAAGATTAGGCAATACCACAGTTGGCATGGTAACAAGTGATATACCTTGAGGAAAAGATTTCTGGTTGAGGGACAGTATTATGATGCTGATGCAGAAATAGCTCCATGAATTACTGTTCCTTTGGTTTATTTTGTTTCATTCTTCTGTCAATCTTCTCATTACCAGTGGGAATTCTCAGTCCCACCGACTCTCATGAATTTATCATGGGAATCAAATTTTAGCTCTTTGTTGCTGGCAGCATTAACAGTTGAAATTTTCAGCCATACCCCGTTCGCCCAGAATTTAAAAAAAATTCTTTCGCAGGATGTTGCTAAGAATTGCATCAGTTACCCATTACTAGTTGTCCCGAGCAGTTTGATACACCTGAGTGGCTTGCTAGGCCACTTCTGAGGGAAGTTCAGAGTAAACTGTTGGGTTTGGGATTGGAGTCACATGTAGGCCAGACCAAGCAAGAACAGCAGATTTCATTCCGCAAAGGACATTATGTGCATGTTTTAATTTTTTTCTCAGTGAGTTACTGATTACAAAAGCCAGATGCTAGAAATCTGAAATAAAAACATAAAATGCTGGAACTACTCAGCAGGTCTGGCAGCATCTGTGGAGAGAGAAGCAGAGTTGATGTTTCAAGTCGATGACCTTTCTGATGACTTGACTCTATTATAATTTTTTTAACTTTGTTTTCTGCCCAGCAAATGGCCAGATTGCGAGGCTACAAGAGAGGAAAGTCTGCAGTAGCAGGCATCAGCTGGGATTCCTTGGGAACAGACCCAAGCTATTAGAGAAGATCAATGGGAGTGGGCTCGGAGCATGGCAGAGAGGGAGGGAGTGGTTGCATGGGGGAGAGATCATACGATGGGAGGAGAGATTGCGAGGTGGGGGAGAGATTGCGGGGTGTTCTGAATATCGTCATCGAGTTATACAGCACAGAAACAGGCCCTTCGGCCCATCGTGTCTGTGCCGGCCATCAAGCACCTAACTATTCTAATCCCATTTTCCAGCACTTGGCCCGTAGCCTTGTATGCTATGACATTTCAAGTGTTCATCTAAATACTTCTTAAATGTTGGGTGGAGGATCCATGAGTTTATAGGGAGGGGATCATCAGATCATGGAAGTGGCGGTCTGTGGATCATGGTGGGAGTGTCGGAAGATCGTGGCAGGTTTATGTGAGGGGCTGGGGGAAAACGCTCCTCCTTCTGGCCCACAAGCATTGCTGGAAAAGCGCTTACCTGCTGAATCCAGCAGCTCTCGCCTCCCTTTAACTGCCGTGGTTTCCTCAGCCCTGGGAAACAAGTGCTGAGGCATTAAGTCTAAATCCATGATAATATCTGAGGCACAGAGCACCATTTCAATATTATAATTAGTGAGTCGCCTCTCAGGAACACGTTACTGATCTAACCCCGCACCTGCCTTAGTTAAACCAGAGGTAGGCACAATGACAATGGGTTTGGGTCAGAGTTTCCATTTTTAACAATTTAACTCCCCCCAACACTGTCCCACTCATCCTAGGGTTGGGGATGGGTGGAGGGGGAGGTTGGGTGGATAAAATTATTCGCTTCAGCAGCCATTTGTGGAAATTAATTCCACATTATGATGTGTCAAGAAGCTTTACCTAACCTCCCTTTAATTCACTTTGTGATCATTTTAAACTTGTGCTGTCTTGTTACCACCTCAAGAACCAGTTGAAACAATCTAATGCTATTTATCTTATGATAATCCTTCATAAACTAAAGGCCACCATAGGTAACCACTTAACCTTCTCAGCACTAACTTAAAAAAAAAACCCTAACTTTTCAGGTCTCTCTCCATACTTGTAACCCTCATCCCTCACACTCCTTTTAGATCCTTCCTACAGTGAGTGCCCAATCAGTAGCGAGTGGAAGTGTGGAGCCAGGGATGCGGGCAATGACAGCTGTATTTTTGATGGCCATCTCCTAAACCAGGATTATAAAATTACATAAAATAAATCTTAAACGATAGCTCCTCGTTCAAGAAGTTAAACTCAAGCTCAAGATAGGTGCACACTGACATATATCAATTGGATCTTTTCGTTCTTCAGTGGTTCTGCTCCATTGTCATGATTTTTGGAACGTTTGTAGGGATCAGAATGTCATCCATATTTCCGGGGAAGGAGCTGTTTTTTGCTTTTATTGTCTGATGTCTAACATAGAGATGATCATTGATGTGAAGGAAAGCTGCTGGATTGGTTTTAGAACGGACACTGGGGTTGGGGGAATTGACAGATCTGGGACACGAAGGCTAAAAATATCAATTCTTATTAATCTTGTGCAGTTAAATCATCTTGACCTATTCATTTATCAGTGATATGAATGGACAAAATATGAGCCACAGGGAAATTAAAATATGTGGTGAAACCATGCAGCTTTCATTGTGCTACGTTCCACTGTGCTTTGATCCATTAGAGCATCATTCCTTATCCAATATGATCAATGTTTAATGTAATGCAAGTATAGCAATTTGTTTTATCAAGCAAAAACAAGAAATGCTGGAAATACTCAGCAGGTCTGGCAGCATCTGTGGAGAGAGAGGCAGAGTTAACGTTTCAGGCCAGTGACCTTTCATCAGAACTCCAGAGTCCAGAGTTCTGATGAAGGGTCACTGACCTGGAAACATAGAAAAATAGGAGCAGGAGTAGACCATTCGGCCCTTCGAGCCTGAAACGTTAACTCTGCTTCTCTCTCCACAGATGCTGCCAGACCTGCTGAGTATTTCCAGCATTTCTTGTTTTTGTTTCAGATTTCCAGCATCTGCAGTATTTTGCTTTTTCAAGTACCTTACTATGGGCTCACTTCATTCAACATTACAATGTGATAGACTGCAAACTACTAAATAGAGAGAGAGATACAGCACTAAAACAGGCCCTTTGGCCCACTGAGTCCACGCCGACCGTCAACCACCCATTTATACTAATCCTACATGAATCCCATTTTTCCCTCTCACATCCCCACCTTCCCTCAATTCTCCTACCACCTACCTACACTAGGGACAATTGTGTACAATGGCCAATCTACCGAGCAACCCACAAGTCTTTGGCATGTGGGAGGAAACCAGAGCACCCGGAGGGAACCTACACAGACACAGGGAGAACTTGCAAACTCTGCATAGGCAGTACCCAGACTGAACCCAGGTCGCTGGAGCTGTGAGGCTGCAGTGCTAACCACTGTGCCGCCCTAAATGTAGGCAATTCTGGTATTTTTTATCTCACACTGATGCGCTTTTGCTAAGATTTCCTTTGTGTCAAGAAATGTAAGAGCTCCAAAAGGAACTGCTACCTACTTCTGTCTGTCACCAGTTGGCATGAACTCGATAATTAAATAAGTTGCACCTTATATTGGGGCATTTTGGTGCAAACACAAACTGTTAAGAGGAGGAGTCTCACAGCTCAGGGATTTAATGAATGCAGTTGTCCCCTGAGTTGAGGGAGAACTTTTATATTGATGTTCTTCCAAAACACCTTTGTACAGATATGAGAATGGCAGTGCGACTGCTCCTTTAAAGGTATTTCTCACTTATGTGAAATTTTTGCCCAGATGCAGAAACTAATGATGAAAGTATTAGATCATTACTTTCATTGTTAAACAATGACTGGAATTTTTTGCCCCCCCCCCCCCTCCACAAAGAGCAGGTTGGTGGCAGGGTGGGGAGGGGGGGTGGGCTGCTGGTGTAAAATGGAGTGGGAGGCTCGGGGGACCCTTCCTGACCCATTCTCGCCTCTGCTGCCATTTTACGCGGGGTGGCGGCGGCAAAAACCGGCCTGCCCGCCCCAGGCCAATCAAGGCCCTTAAATGGCCAGTTAGCGGCCACCTAAGGGCCTCCGCCCGCCACAACGGGGTTAATACCCTTGGCCGGTCAGGCAGCCCAGGCCTAAGAAAACCCGCTTGACAAAAGCAGGCAGCTTTCTGACGGCCTGGGGGTGGGGAGGGCCCTCATGACCAGGCACTCTGTGCCCGATGAAGGGCTGTCCCCGATGCCCCAACCACCCCCAACACCCAACATGCCCCTTGTCCCCCTAATTGACCAGCTTTGCCACCGCTTACAGTGGTGCTGCTGGGAGAAAGAGTTGCCGGCCCACTGATTGGCCGACAGCTCCATTAGGAGGGACTTCCTGCCTCAATGAGGTGGAAGTCCCACCTCAGACCAATTAAGGGCCCGGGGACTGTAAAATGCGGTCCGGATCCCCAGGCCAAGCAGAGACGGGATTACCACCGACTTTTCCATCGGAGGACGGCTCCCGTCTGATGAAAGTAAAATTGCAGCCAAGCCATCTGAAAATACAGGTTTCTGCCCCCAGTAAGGAGCAAGCTTGGGCAGGTTTTGTATCTGAAGAAAATCTTCAATCGGATGAGGTCGTTGAGATGATGAATTAGACATAAAAACAGAAAATGCTGGAAATACTTAACAGGTCACGCAGCATCTGTGGAGAGAGTTAATGTTTCAGGTCGTTTCAGAACAGATCTGAAGGCACAGCCACCAATAATGGAGTGATCTTGGTGAGATTTTTTTTTTAGAACATTACAGCGCAGTACAGGCCCTTCGGCCCTCGATGTTGCGCCGACCTGTGAAACCATCTGACCTACACTATTCCATTTTCATCCATATGTCTATCCAATGACCACTTAAATGCCCTTAAAGTTGGCGAGTCTACTACTGTTGCAGGCAGGGCGTTCCACGCCCCTACTACTCTCTGAGTAAAGAAACTACCTCTAACATCTGTCCTATATCTATCACCCCTCAACTTAAAGCTATGTCCCCTCGTGTTTGCCATCACCATCTGAGGAAAAAGACTCTCACTATCCACCCTATCTAACCCTCTGATTATCTTATATGTCTCTATTAAGTCACCTCTCCTCCTCCTTCTCTCCAACGAAAACAACCTCAAGTCCCTCAGCCTTTCCTCGTAAGACCTTCCCTCCATACCAGGCAACATCCTAGTAAATCTCCTCTGCACCCTTTCCAAAGCTTCCACATCCTTCCTATAATGCGGTGACCAGAACTGCACGCAATACTCCAGGTGCGGTCTCACCAGAGTTTTGTACAGCTGCAGCATGACCTTGTGGCTCCGAAACTCGATCCCCCTACTAATAAAAGCTAACACACCATATGCCTTCTTAACAGCTCCATTAACCTGGGTGGCAACTTTCAGGGATTTATGTACCTGGACACCAAGATCTCTCTGCTCATCTACACTACCAAGAATCTTCCCATTAGCCCAGTACTCTGCATTCCTGTTACTCCTTCCAAAGTGAATCACCTCACACTTTTCCGCATTAAACTCCATTTGCCATCTCTCAGCCCAGCTCTGCAGCCTATCTATGTCCCTCTGTACCCTACAACATCCTTCGGCACTATCCACAACTCCACCGACCTTCGTGTCATCTGCAAATTTACTAACCCACCCTTCTACACCCTCTTCCAGGTCATTTATAAAAATGACAAACAGCAGTGGCCCCAAAACAGATCCTTGCGGTACACCACTAGTAACTAAACTCCAGGATGAACATTTGCCATCAACCACCACCCTCTATCTTCTTTCAGCTAGCTGTAGGGCTGGAGGAGTTTACAGAGATAGGGATTTGTACAAAAGTACTCCCTGTAGTCAAATAGTGTGTCAAGACTCACTCTCAAAAGGATCACACATCTCGTTAAGTGCTGAGGGTGACTGGCTCCCCTGGTATGGCCCTCCTCCCCCGATCCACCACCCCACCCACCCACGGCCCCACCCAAACCAATATGAATAAGTCTCAGCTGTGGCTCAGTTGGTCGTTGTCTTGCCTCGGAGTCAGAAGATTGTGGGTTGAAGTTCCACTCCAGTATTTGAGCCTAAAAGTCAAGGCTGACATTGCAGTGCAGTACAAGAGGGGCTGCACTGTTGGAGGAGCTGTCTTTCAGATGAGATGTTAACCTGAGGCCCTGCCTGCCCTTTCAGGTGGATGTTAAAAGATCCCATGATTATTTTGAGGAAGAACAGGGGAATTCTCTCCAGTGGCCTGTCAGATTATCTGGTCATTATCACATTGATGTTCAAGGAAGCAAGGAATCCACAATATTTTGCTTTTGCTTCAAAAATGCTTCATTGAATTTTTGTTATTCATTCATGGGATCTGGGTGTTGCTGGCTAGAACAGCATTTATTGCCCATCCCTAATTGCTCTTGAGAAGGTGGTGGAGAGCCGCCTTCTTGAACCACTGCAGTCCATGTGGGGTAGGTACTCCCACGGTGCTGTTAGGAAGGGAGTTCCAGGATTTTGACCCAGCGACAGTGAAGGAATGGCGATATAGTTACAAGTCAGGATGGTGTGTGGCTTGGAGGGGAACTTGCAGATGGTGGTGTTCCCATGCATCTGCTGCCCTTGTCCTTCTAGGTGGTAGAGGTCGTGGGTTTGGAAGGTGCTGTCTAAGGAACTTTGGTGCATTGCTGCAGTGCATCTTGTTTGTGGATCGGGTGCCAATCAAACTGGCTGCTTTGTCCTGGATGGTGTCGAGCTTCTTGAGTGTTGTTGGAGCTACACCCATCCAGGCAAGTGGAGCGTATTCCATCACAGTCTTGATTTGTGCCCTGTAGATGGTGGACAGGCTTTGGGGAGTCAGAAGGTGAGTTACGCGCCTCAGAATTCCTAGACTCTGACCTACTCTTGTAGCCACGGTGTTTATATGGCTATTCCAGTTCAGTTTCTGGTCAATGGTAACCCCCAGGATGTTGATAGTGGGGTATTCAGTGCTCGTAATGCCATTGAATGTCAAAGGGAGATGGTTAGATTCTCTCTTCTTTGAGATAATTATTGCCTGGCACTTGTGTGGTGTGAATGTTACTTGCCACTTATCTGCCGATATTGTCGTGGTCTTGCTGCATTTCTACACGGATTCCTTCAGTACCTGAGGAGTCACAAATGGTGCTGAACATTGTGCAATCATCAGCGAACATCCCCACTTCTGACCTTATGATTGAAGGAAGGTCATTGATGAGGCAGTTGAAGATGGTTGGGACGAGGACACTACACTGAGGAACTCCTACAGTGATCTCCTGGAGCTCAGATGATTGACCTCCAACAAATACAACCATCTCCCTTAGTGCTTGGTATGACTCCAACCAGTGGAGAGTTTTCCCCCTGATTCCCACTGACTCCAGTTTTGCTGGGGCTGCTTGGTGCCATACTTGGTCAAATATTACCTTGATGTCAAGGGCAGTCACTCTCACCTTAATAAAATGACTAAAATGCTTTGGGATGTCCTATGATCATCAAAGACGTTACATAAATGCAAGTCTTTCTTCCTTTTAGACCCTTCAAGAGGTAAGTGAAGGAAGGTGGAGGGAAACTCTTTTTTTAAAAAAAAGGGGAGGAAAAATGCTGATCTTGTCTGCATAACATCAAGGATTGAATCTTTTACTTTTTTTGTAGCATACATCCAATCAAATCAAATAATGGGTTGGGGAGAGAAGGCAATCGAGCTTCGTTCTGTGGAGAGTGGACATCTTGATGGAGTGTTTATGCATAAGAAAGCACAGAAACTGAAATTCCTGTGTGAAAGGAATGACAAGGTAAGTAATCAGAATCAAGAGTTTTATTTTAACGTACATGAAGTGTTTGATTGATTTGGGTTTGATTGTATTAGTCGGTCCATTGATCTGCATTCACTGTGTTTGATCTGAAGAGGACATAAGGGGGCTACAAAGGGATATAGATAAGTTAAGTGAGTGGGCAAAGGCCTAGCAAATGGAGTATAATGTGGGAAATTGTCCATTTTGGCAAGAAGAATAAAAAAGAAGCATATCATCTAAATGGTGAGAGATTGTAGAGCTCTGAGATGCAGAGGAATCTAGGTGTCCTAGTGCATGAATCACAAAAGGTTAGCATGCAGGTACAGCAAGTAATTAGGAAAGCTAATAGAATGTTATCATTTATCGCGAGGGGAATTGAATACTAAAGTAGGGAGGTTATGCTTCAGCTATACAGGGCATTGGTGAGACCACATCTGGAGTACTGTGTACAGTACTGGTCTCCTTATTTAAGGAAGGAAGTAAATGCGTTGGAGGCAGTACAGAGAAGGTTTACTAGACTGATACCTGGAATGGGTGACCTGTCTTACGCGGAAAGATTGGACAGGCCAGGCTTGTATCTGCTGGAATTTAGAAGAGTAAGAGGTGACTTGATTGAAACATATAAGATCCTGATGGGTCTTCACAGGGTAGATGTGGAAAGGATGTTTCCCCTTGTGGGAGAATCTCAAACTAGGAGTCACTGTTTAAAAATAAGGGGTTGCCCATTTAAAACAGAGATGAGGAGAAATTTGTTCTCTGAGGGTCGTTAGTCTTTGGAATTCTCTTCCTCAAAAGGCAGTGGAAGCAGAGTCTTTGAATATTTTAAGACAGAGGTAGATAGATTCTTGATAAGCAAGGTGGTAAAAGGTTATTGGAAGGTTATTGGGGGCAGGTGGAAATGTGGAGTAATCAGTTCAGTCATGAACTTATTGAATGGCGGAGTAGGCTCGAGGGGTCGAATGGCCTACTCCTGCTCCTAATTCGTATGTTCACTGTGTTTGATTGCTTAAGCCTTAAGAGTGCAAACTGAAACTAAAAGACCAAACTAGAATCTTCTACAGAAAACACACTGACTGCTCTGAGAAGACATTTTACTGAGATCTAGTAAGAACTTATATATTTTAAGGTGCTGTAAATAAATCAGCTGGTGTTTTAATACAAGTGTGATATCTGCATTGCTTTGAAATAAATCAGATATACGTAATATAACCAGCAACCCAGAGTAAACATAACAAAAATGTGGCGACGAAGATGATTCAACATAATTTAATGTTGCCAGCTCCAGAACCTTTTCTTCTAAAGCTTGGAATTCCTCCCTTGTGCTGGGAGTGATGGATTTTGGTATTCAAGACCTACTTGCTCGTTACAAGGATGAACAGCCCAGATATAGCAGCGAACCATAAGAAAGCAATACTTGTATGTTGTCTAGGAACAGAAGGCCAGTGCATATTTGAGCTGCTCACAGAGGATATGTCTACATTTGATATGGTGGTAAGTGCTCTCGCAAAACACTTCGGGCCAAAGAAAAGTGTGATGATAGAATGATACGCATTCCGTCAGAGATCCCA
This sequence comes from Heterodontus francisci, assembly GCF_036365525.1. Classification (NCBI taxonomy): domain Eukaryota; kingdom Metazoa; phylum Chordata; class Chondrichthyes; order Heterodontiformes; family Heterodontidae; genus Heterodontus; species Heterodontus francisci. The sequence continues at coordinate 15,573,687 of NC_090385.1, forward strand.
GGGACATGATGAGCCCGTTAAACAATATGTGACAGCATTGCAGCAATTAGCGTCTACATGTAAATTTGGCACATTAACCAACAAACTAATTTGTGACCAATTAATTGAAAAGACGTCAATTCCACGAATTTGGGAATGGCTCCTCATCTTCCATCTAAGATTCGAACAGGTTACACACACATGTACCCTTAGACTCAGCATTGCAAACACAGCTTGCCCAATCAGATTCAGTGCAAGGTTTAAGGACAAGAAAACCTCAGCAACTTCATCAAAGTGTGTCCCATCATGATCAGTTACCTGCAAAACTGTGCCCAAATTGTGCGAATGCTCATCAAGTTACAACGCCATGTCCAGCTTGAGGGAAAAAGTGTAATTCATATTTAAAGTGGAACCATTTTGCAAAGATGTGCAGATCGTCAAAGACAAAGACTTCATCAGTTTGACCTGTGGGGGAATCTTTTCCTGAGAGTGAGGTACAACATGTATTTACCATCACAAAAAGTAAGCACCGGGTCATTTTAAGGAGTGTTCAATCGAGTTCGCATACATCTCAGTATCATTTCTTATCAATGTTGGCATGAAAGTATCTGTTTTGAGTGACAAAGTCTACCATCGGTTTTTTATGCAATTCTCTCACTCCTGTGACAGATACTCTTCAGGCTTATGACGACAATATCATTCCAGTTTTGGGGACGATCACAGTTCCAGTACATTACAAAAACATCACCCTAGACAGTTTCACTTTCAATGTAGCTAAAGGCCGAAGCCTTAAGGGGGTAAACCTTTTTGACAGGCTTTGATTCAAACTCGCTGACCCCACCAGAGCACACATTAATGTGACTGATAATACAGATTATACATGCCAGTATCCTTCCTTATTTACTGGATTTGGGGAGATCAAAGGTTACTGTCATGCTGTTCGCGTTGACACAGCAATTCGACCAGTTTTACAAAGTTTGAAACGGCTGCCGTTTGCAATCCCTGCTGAAGTGTCACAGGTGCTGAAATGACTGGAAGCAAACGGTATCATTGAACAAATCAACTCATCGCCATGGATATCAAATCTAGTGATTGCATGACGAAAAAATTGCGAACTTAGACTATGCATTGACCGAAAAGCAGTTAACAAAGTTGTCATACCAGACAAGTATCCACTTCCTACAATTCAGCATTTCATGACTCCACAGTCTTCACAAAGCTTGATATGCAACAGAGTTATCTTCAGATACCTCTAGCAGAACAAAGCCGATATATTACACCTTTTATTACCCTTGAAGGTGTATTTCGGTACCACAGATTGTCATATGGACTAAGTTCAGCACCTGGCGCTTTCCAGAAGATCGTTTCTTCAGTCTTGTCGGATGTTGAGGGGACACTCAACCTACTTGACCACGTCGTTATCCACAGATGGGACAAAGCTGAACATGATCAATGATTATCAGAAATGCTGTCTCATCTTGTAAAACATAATTTGAAGCTCAACAAGGACAAATGCACATTTGCGGCACCCGAGGTTGACTTTCTCAGTTACAGAGTGACAGCAGCTGAAGTAAAGCCTACACACGACAATGTCAAAGCCCTTCATGCACTTCCAACACCGTCTAATGTGAAAGAATTGACATCATTCCTAGGTACTACTAACTTGTATCACAAATTTGTTCCTAAGTACACAGCGATTGCGGAGCGTGTTCAGAAGCTACTACAAACCAACGACATCTACCAATTAAAAGGACAAGGGCAGCAAATGTATGGGAACATCACCACCTGCAAGTTCCCCTCCACGTCACACACCATCCTGACTTGGAACTATATCGCCGTTACTTCACTGTCGCTGGATCAAAATCCTGGAACTCCCTTCCTAACAGCACTGTAGGTGTACCCACCCCACATGGACGGCAGCTCACCACCACCTTCTCAAGGGCAATTAGGGATGGGCAATAAATGCTGTCCTAGCCAGCGACGCCCACATCCCATGAATGAATTTTTAAAAATCAGCATTTGAAACGTTAAAGGCAAAGATAGCATCTCCATCAGTCCTCGCGTATTTCAGCCCACGTGCAGAAACGTATGTAACAACAGATGTGCCAGGAACTGCAGTTGGATCTGTACTGTCACAGTTCATTAACGGATGCGAACGACCAATAGCTTATGCGTCATGCCTGTTGTCGGAAACTGAACGTAAATATTCTACTGGAGAGCGGGAAGCACTAGCCTGTATCTATGCATGTGAACATTGGCACATGTGTCTTTTTGGTAGAAAGTTTACTGTTCACACTGATCACCAAGTGTTGACTACATTATTAACTATGTCAGGATCAGATCATCGACCTCTATGCATTTACAGATGGTCAGATTGTCTACATCAGTATAACTTCAGACCTCAGACCGGAGCAGCGGCAGTTGTCGGCGGACCTGGGAGGAGACAGATCTGGAGTGGGACCTGGAGAAATAAAGAGCGGGGATCGAGGCCCTTACCTACCTCAGACCAGAGCAGCAGCAGTTGGCGGGCTCTCTCTCCGTGTCGGCACGCGCTGGGTTTCAAAAGAGGAAAAAAAAATTACCAGCGACATCATAGGAAATCTGTAAGCTGATTGTTAAGTAACAGCTGTTATTGCCTGTAAATAGCTGAAAAAATCAGAGAAGATCAAAGTTCTTTTTTTAAAAAACCCTCAAGTAAACTACCTTGTAAATGAGAAGATTAGTACTACTAAGGTTTTTTAATTATTGTAATTTATTGATAATTACGAATTAGAATAGTGCTGTTTGGACAGAGTCAGGCTATGAGTTGTGTTTGAGGGATTTCACTGACTCGGGGAAGGAGGTGCACTTTGGCCCCTTTTCTTTTCTGCCTTTTCATCCTCCACAGTACAGGGGAAGAAGCTGATTGGCAAATAACTAGTAAGTTATTCCACTTATTACACTTGCAATAATTAGATTGTAAAGCTAAGTAATGGCAGGACAGCTTGGCCAAATGGAATGTGCCTCCTGCGGTATTTGGGAAGTCGTGGACGCACCATGTGTCCTTGACAAACACACCTGCAGGAAGTGTCACCGGCTGTAGAAGCTTGAGCTGCGGGTTTTGGAACTCAAGCGGCGGCTGGAGTTACTGTGACGCATCTGTGAGGCAGAGAACTACATGGATAGCACGCTTCAGGAAGTAGTCACCCCAAAGCTTAAGAGAGCACAGCCAGAGAGGGACTGGGTGGCTGCCAGACAGACAAGAAGGTCAAGGCAGGTAGTGCAGAAGTCCCCAGAGGGCATCCCACTTTCTAACCGGTATTCAGTTCTGAGTGCCGATGGGAGAGAAGGTTCCTCTGGAGAATGCAGTGAGAGTCATGACCAGAGCACCATGGGTGGCTCAGCTGTGCAGGGAGGGAGGAGAAAGGACAAGAGAGCAATAGTGATAGGGGATTCTATAGTTAGGGAAACAGATAGGCGTTTCTGTGGTCGCAGACGTGATACCAGGATGGTAAGTTGCCTCCCAGGTACAAGGGTCATGGATATCACCGAGCGGCTACAGAACATTCTGGAGGGGGAGGGTGCACAGCCAGAGGTCGTGGTCCACATTGGTACTAATGATATAGAAAGAAAGAGGGATGACGTTCTGCAGGCTGAGTTTAGAGAGTTAGGAATGAGATTAGCAAGCAGGACCTCAGAAGTAGTAATGACCGGATTACTCCCAAGGCCACGTGCTAGTGAGTATAGAAATAGGAAAATACACCAGATGAATGGAAGGTTTGCTAGTACTGTTGGGGATGGTTTAAATTAGTTTGGCAGGGGGATGGGAACCTGAGTGCAATTTGAGATAAGACAATTTCAGTGCAAGGAACAGGAGGCAAAAAATTAGCAAGAGACTGTGAAAGACAGAAAAAGCTAAGGTTAAAAAGTGTACAGCACAGGAATTTTGCAGTGTTAAAGGGTATTTATTTAAATGCAAGTATAGTAAATGAGCTGAGGGCACAGATAGACACATGGCAACACAATATCGTTGCTATAATGGAAACTTGGCTTAAAGAGGGGCAAGAATGACAAATAAACATCCCTGGATATAGAGTTTTCAGGTGGGATAGAGGCGGAGATAAAAAAAAGGGGGCGTAGCATTATTCGTTAAGGGATCAATAACAGCTTTGAGGAGGGATGACATGCTAAATGAATCATCAAACGAGGCCATATAGGTGGATCTCAGAAATAAAAAGGAGGCAGCCACACTACTAGGAGTGTACTATACACCCCCAAATAGTGAGAGGGAGGTAGAAGAACAAATATATAGGCAGATTTCTGAGTGCAAAAACTGTAGGGCAATAATAGTTGGTGATTTCAACTACCCCAATATCATCTGGGATACAAACAGTGTGAAGGGCACAGAGGGGACAAAATTCTTGAACTGCATTCAAGAGAACTTATTTAGCCAGCACGTAACAAACCCAATGAGAGCGGCACATTGTAGATTTAGTCTTCGGTACTGAAGCTGGACAAGTGGATGAAGTAACAGTGGGTGACCATTTTGGAGAGAGTGACCATAATACAGTTAGTTTTAGCATAATCATGGAAAAGGACAAAGATAAAACAGGAGTAAAGGTTCTAAATTGGGTGAAGGCAAATTTTACAAAACTAAGAGGTGAATTGGCAAAAGTGGACTGGATACAGCTACTTGAAGGAAAATCAGTGGCAAAGCAGTGGGAGGCATTCAAAAGCGAGTAACTACAGGCACAGAGTAGGCATGTCCCCACAAAGATAAAGGGTGGTACTGCCAAATCTAGAGCCCCCTGGTTATCTAGACGCTTACAGAGTAAGTTAAAGCAGAAAAATAAAGCTTATGACGATCACAAAAATCTTAATACTTTAGAAAGCCAAGAGGAGTGTAGAAAGTGCAGGGGTGAAGTAAAAATGGAAATTAGAAAAACAAAGAGAGGAAATGAAAAATTATTGGCAGGTAAAATCAAGGAAAACCCAAAGATGTTTTATCAGTACATTAAGAGCAAAAGGATAACTAAGGAAAGGGTAGGGCCTATCAGAGATGGACAAGGGAACTTATGCGTAGACACAGAAGATGTGGGCAGGGTTCTAAATGAGTTTTTTGTCTCTGTCTTCACAAAGGAGAGGGTTGAGGTAGACATGGTAGTTAAAGAGGAGGAGTGTGAAATATTAAATATGATGAGCATAATGAGAGAGGAAGTACTAGAGGGTCTGACATCCTTGAAAGTGGATAAATCACCAGGGCCGATGGATTGCATCCCAGGTTGTTAAAGGAAGCCAGGAAGGAAATAGTGGATGTTTTGAGGATCATCTTAAAATCCTCACTAGATACAGGTGAGGTACCAGACGATTGGAGGTCTGCGGCCATTGCACCATTGTTTAAAAAGGGTGCGAGGGATAGGCCAAATAATTATAGGCCCGTCAGTCTGACCTCAGTGGTGGGTAAATTGTTAGAATCAATTCTGAGGGACAGGATAAACTGCCACTTAGGAAGGCACAGATTAATCAGGGATAGTCAACATGGATTTGTTACGGGAAGGTCATGTCTTACTAACTTAATTGAGATTTTTGAGGAAGTAACGAGGAGGATTGTTGAGGTTCGTGCAGTGGATGTGATCTACATGGATTTTAGTAAGGCATTTGACAAGGTCCCACATGGCAGACTGGTCTGTAAAATGAAAGCCCACGTGGGGAATGTGGCAGGTTGGATCCAGAATTGGCTTAAGGACAGGAAACAAAGGGTAGTAGTAGACGGATGTTTTTGTGAATGGAAAGCGGTTTCCAGTGGCGTTCCACAGGGCTTAATGTTGGGTCCCTTGCTGTTTGTGGTATATATTAATGATTTGGACTTAAATGTGGGAGGCATGATTGGGAACTTTGCTGATGACACAAAAATTGGCCTTGTAGTAGATAGTGAAGAGGATAGCAGTAGACTCAAGAATGATATCAATAGTTTGGTTGAGTGGGTGGAAAAGTGGCAAATGGAATTCAATCCAGAATAGTGTGAGGTAATGCACTTAGGGAAGGCAAATAAAGCGAGGGAATACACAAAAAATGGAAGGATATTGAGAGGGGTAGAAGAAGTGAGAGACCTTGAAGTGCATATCCACAGGTCCCTGATGGTGGCAGGACAGGTAGATAGAGTGGTGAAGAAGGCATACAGAATGCTTTCCTTTATTGGCTGAGGTATAGAATACAAAAGCAGGGATGTAATTGTGGAACTGTATAAAATGCTGGTTAGGCCACAGTTGGAGTATTGCGTACAGTTTATGATCACCACATTACAGAAAGGATATAATTGCTCTGGAGAGAGTACAGAGGAGATTTACAAGAATGTTGCCGGGGCTTGAAAGTTGCAGCGATGAGGAAAGATTGGATAGGCTAGCGTTGTTTTCCTTAGAACAGAGGAGGCTGAGGGGTGACTTAATTGAGGTGTACAAAATTATGAGGGGCCTAGATAGAGTGGACAGGAAGGACCTGTTTCCCCTAGCGAAGAGGTCAATTACCATGGGGCACAGATTTAAGATGATTGGTAGAAGGATTAGAGGGGACACGAGGAAATATTTTTTCACCCAGAGGGTGCTGTGTGTCTGGAATTCACTGCCAGGAATGGTGGTGGAGGCAGAAACCCTCAATTCTTTTAAAAGGTACCTGGACCTGCACCTGAAGTGCTGTAACCGGCAAGACTATGGACCAGGTGCTGGAATGTGGGATTAGTTTGGGCGGCTAGTTTTGTTTTCGGCCGGCACGGACACGTTTGGCTGAATGGCCTCCTTCTGTGCCCTATTTTTTCTATGGTTCAAGGTTGAGTACCTTGCAGGCTCATGCAATCGAGTAGCTGATATGCTTCGCTGTAATACTGTCGAAGATAGTGTTCGCGATAGCCAAGCAACTTGCGATGTCGAAGACTACATGATCACAGTGATTTTGCGTGTGACCGCGAATCTTGTTACGCGAGAGGAGTTGGAGGCAGAGTCAGCAGCAGGCAACATACTGCAGCAAGTAAGTTACTACCTCAAATCTGAGTGGCCTTGTGATATCTGGGTAGAACTAATCCCGTTTTACAGAGTACGCAATGAACTCACCTTGCTTGGTGATAACTGTATTGCACATGGAGCTCAAGCAGTTATCCCAATGGCACTACAGCAACATGTATTGCACCTTGCCCATGAAGGACGTCCGGGTGTTGTTAAGATGAAACAACAATCCTGTGAAGCAGTCTGGTGGCCAGGAATAGATCGCTGTATAGAAGAGTTCATTGGGACTGTGTAGTTTGTATACTCAGTGAAAAATCTGTTAAACCATGTCCTGCACCTCTACAACTGACCCCATGGCCAATGAAACCCTGGCAACAATGTCAAGTTGATATTTATGGAGAAGTGCAAGCAGCCCCTAGGAATTCAATAGTTTTTGCCTGTTGTTCATGATCTACATAGCAAATGGCCAGAAATCGCTACGACAAATTCCGTTACAACCACTTCAGTCATTGAAATTCTGGACAAGTTGTTTACAAAATGGGATTTACCAGAGACCATCACTACAGACAATGGACCACAGTTTGTCTCAAGTCAGTTCACGGAGTTCCTAGCAAGTTATGCAATTCATCACCATCTGATGTCATGTTACAACCCGCAATCGAATGGTGGGTGTTGAACGATTCAACTGGGTGATAAAGGAAAGTCTGAAAGCTAGTATGTCGGAGGGGAAAACATTCGAGCAATCCGTTCACATGCTACTCCACAATTATTGATCCACACCACATTCCCTGACTGGAAAGACACCAGTTGAACCTATGATAGGTTGTAACTTTCACATGTCACTGACCATTCTTAAACCTTCACTACCAGTTAACGAGAATGTTAGAGTGAAAGCAGGTGAAATCGCAAAATGACAAGGTAAAGCAAACGCATGCTTTGACAAGGAGCAAGGGAACCACAGTTTAAAGTTGGAGATTGGGTTTGAATCAAACAGCTATATTGTGACCACAAATTTGCTTCATCAGTATCAGATCCAAAGCAGATTAAACATTTGCTCAGTACCAATGCTTATCTGTTGGAATGCGAGACAGTTGATAGCGAGCAGACCAGGATATTTTGAGGATAGTGGTTATGAGGTTACATTTCCTTTTCCTATGAGTGATATTGATCATCCGCCTCGTCAAGCTGATCAAAAAGATGCACAACCTCAAATTCATAAATCTAATTGCAACAGACCTTCCTTTCTCAAAGACTGTTTCTGTACTTAGAGAAAACAGACAAGTTGAACACTAAGAAATAACTTGATGTATATATGTTTGTTGTTTAGAATACTTTAATTCAAAAATAATGTCTTTAGTTAAAAGGGGAAAATGTAGTGTTTGATCTGGGTTTGATTGTATTCGTCTGTCCATTGATCTGTGTTCACTGTGTTTGATTGCTTAAGCCTATGGATGGAGCTTAAGAGTTAAAACTGAAACCTTCTGTGCGGTACAATTCTATAACATGAAAGGCTTTATATAAATGCAAGTTTTTCTTTCTGTCTTACAGAGATAGGATATATATTACAACAGCACATCTTGCATTTATATAGCACCTTTAATGTGGTAACTAAGCCTGGTGTGAATATCCTGGTTTATATATCCAGCTATGATGAGATGTTTGCAGCAACCGTTCTTTAACAAGTGGTTGTGGCATTTGATATTTTAATTAAATGATAATATAAAATGGTGTACAGGTGGGTAGCATCCGAGTATAGATCCACAGTATGGTGGTCTTGTGCCAATTTATATATTGGTGCATTAATCCCAATTATTTATGATCTCTATTAAAAGTAGCTCAACTGGCTCTGATCATTAACACGTTCCCTTTTTACTTCTCCTTTAGGTGTTCTTTGCCTCGGCCCAGTCTGGTGGAAGCAGTCAGATTTATTTTATGACACTTGGTCAGAACTCTCTCTTGAACTGGTAGCTTCTGGGCTTCTTGAAAACACTCTTGCGAAGCTGAGTTGCAATGAAGTGACGATCTCCACATATTCCCAATCTGATTGGCATCAACTGCTTTCGACGAATCGTGGCAATGACAAGAGCTGGACTTCTATCTGCAACTGACGCCATGGCTGGACACAGGAGTCTGTCACCTGTTTCACCAATGACTAAAACTGGTTTCTGTAATTCTACTGATTTGTGTATATATATATATATATATAAAGTTAGGGTTGTTGTAGCATATAGAAAATATATTACTGTACTGTTAAGCAAAAAAGTAGCTCAGTGTGCCAGCTGTTTGCACATATCCATGTGTACAAGATCCTTTGCACAATCACGTCTTGATAGTTTACTTGCTCTTAAAGTGACAACTTTCAGCAATTTACCCCAGTATTTTGTATATGCGGTATTTTAAATGGGTTTTTTGTCAGTAGTACTATTATTAAGGCAGTGATGTACTGTATTTTGCGTGGAAATAATTCTCCAGCAACATTTTTCAAAGTGGTTTTCTGACACTTCTGTCATCCAGAGCACTGCAATTGCTTTGCTTTGGCTGACTTTGAAGCAGGCCAGTCAATCACTACCAGACTATTTCCATGGCACTCACTAGAATTCAGTGAGGTAGATTTTCAACATGTTGCCTGGCAGTAAAACTGGGAATAGGAACATTAAGAACAGGAGGAGGCCATTCAGCCCCTCAGGCCTGCTCCACCATTCAATTAGATCCTGGCTGATTTGCACCTGAACTCCATTTTCCCACCTTTTCTCAATGTGCCTTGATACCTTAGCCCAACAAAAATCTATCAATTTCAGTCTTGAAAGCTCCAGTTGTCCCCCAGAATCCACTTTAGGGCAGAGAGTTCCAGATATCTACCACCCGTTGTGTGGAAAAAGTGCTTCCTGATTTCATTCATGAGTGACCAGGCTCTCATTTTCCGATTATATCCCCTTATTCTTGATTTCCTCCACCACAGGAAATAGTCTCTCTATCTAGCTATCAAATTCTTTCAACATTTTAAACCTCTCAATCTGGTGTACGGATAATCCAATGGAAATTAAAATTGGGCAGTCTCAATAGTGGGCAATCAATCCCCAACATCAGCTTTAGGCTGTGTGACAGGTTAAAAATCTGCCCTAGTGTTTTTGAAAAAGTTTCAGTATTTTAGCAACATCTACAATTTCCCTCTTTCCTCATGGCCAAATTTAAATGGGATTCCAGTGTAAATTTTCCCACTTGAGGGATTACAAAGTGCTTGGATGATAAAAGTTTGGATATGGGGCTGGTAAAGTCTTTAGAAGTGTGCGGTGAAATTCACTGCTGATTCCTCTTTGCAATACCAGGAGAGATGTTCGGTTTCATGTAAACCCAATCAACACTTTCTCCCTCTCCAAATATTGTTAAGCAAACTAGCTAACTGCTCTCCAAGAATTATTATGCATCTCTGATATATATTTTCTTATATTTTATCAAATACTTAAGGCATAGGAAACAGTGGCGCACAATAGCATTTAGCAGCCCGATTTGGAGGAGTGGAGAGGAAAGCAAATTAAAGAGACAAGTGAGCCTTTTTTGTAGAGGAATTCTGCTGTTCAGCTGCTGTAACCCCCGTTGATGGGTTGTACGTACACAATCAGTGCCATTAGATGTGTTTGACAGATAAGTCTCTGAATTTTTAGCCCCCTTTCAGTGCCAAATCTGACATTGTACCGATAACAGCAAAGTTGAGTTTTTAAAGATTTTATAGCCATTTCTCCAACAGTCAAAAATCTACAAGGGTGACAATATCGATGAGAAAGTAGATCTTGCATATTCCAATGAATGGGTCCTGTGACAGCAAACATCATAATTTCCACAGATTTTTTTTACTGGTCTTGCTACCTGTTTATTAAGAGGATCACGAGTGCTAATTTAGTTGCTGAGATTATCTGAGAATCTCAGAAAAAGAAATGCACAATCTAATGTTCCTTTTTTAATAAATGAAAATGACTTGGCAGCCATTCCACTGCAGTTTTGAAAGCAGGAAGTGCTGAAAAAATATAGTAAATCATGTGAAAGGCACAGAGGGAGCAGAAATCTTAAAATGCAATCAGGAGAACTTTTTAGCTGCTCTGTCGCAAGCCCAACAAGATAGGGGGCAGTTCTGGACTTGGTTTCAGGGAACAAAGCTGGGCAGGTGGAAGGGATATCAGTTTGGTGGAAGTGATCATAATTCAGTTAGAATTTGGGTAGCTATGGAAAATGGTTAAGATAGATCAGGAAAAAAATGTTTGCAATTGGGGAAAAGCTAATTTTACTAAGCTGTGAGGTGATTTAGCTAAAGTGGACTGGAAACAGCTACTTGAAGGTAAATCAGTGCCAGATCAGTGGGAAGCATTCAAGGAGGAGAGAGTGTAGGTTCAGAGTATGTTCCCTTAAAGAAAAAGGGTGGGACTAACAAATCCAGAGCCCTCTGGATGTCAAGGGCTTAAAGGAGAGGATAAAGGAAAAAAGGGAAGCTTATGATAGATACAGAGGGCTCAATACTGCGGAAAACCTAGCGGAATATAAAAAGTGTAGAGGAAAATTTAGAAAGGAAATTAGAAAGGCAAAGAGCGGGCATGATAAAATATTGGCATGTAAAATCAAGGAAACCCCAAAGATTTTTTACAAATATATAAAGAGCAAGAGGAGAACTAAAGAAAGAACAGTGCCTATTAGGGACCATAAGGATGTGTGAATGCAGAGGATGCTGGTATGGTTCTTAATGCATACTTTGCATCTGTTTTCACAAAAGAGAGGGACGATATGTTGCAATTCGGGAGGAGGAGTGTGAAACATTAGATGAAATTACATAGTTAGGAGGAAGTATTAAAGGTTTTAATATCTTTGAAAGTGGATCAATCCCCAGGCCCAGATGAAATGTATTCTAGGCTGTTAGGGGAAGGAAGAGAAGAAATAGCAGAGGCTCTGACCATCATTTTCCAATAATGCCAGAGGTCTGGAGGACAGCTAAATTTGTACCATTGTTTAAAAAGGGAGAAAGGGATAGACCGAGTAATTATAGGCCTGTCAGCCTAACCTCAATGAAAGAAAAATTATTGGAAAAAATTCTGAGGGACAGGATAAATCTTCATTTAGAAAGACATGGATTTATCAAAGACAGTCAGCATGGATTCGTTGAGGGAAGGTCATGTCTGACTAACGTGATTGAATTTCTTGAGGAGGTAACAAGGAGGGTCAATGAGGGTCATGCATTGGATGTAGACTATATGGATTTTAGCAAGGCTTTTGATAAGGTTCCACATAACAGACTGGTTACAAAAGTAAAAGCACGTGAGATCCAAGGCAGAGTGGCAAGTTGGATCCAGAATTGGCTCACAGGCAGGAAGCAAAGGGTGATGGTTAATGGATGTTTTTGTGACCGAAAGGTTGTTTCCAGTGGGATTCCGCAGGTTCTTTGCTAGGTCCCTTGCTTTTTGTGATATGTATCGATGATTTAGACCTGAATGTAGGGGGTATGATACAAAAATTGGTTGTGTGGTTGATATTGAAAAAGAAAGCTTGTAGACTGCAGGGAGATATCAAGGGACTAGTCAGGTGGTGGAACAGTGGCAAATGGAACTCAATCCAGAGAAGTGTGAAGTAATGCGTTTGGGGAAGCCTAACTAGGCAAGGAAATGCACAATAGATGGTAGGATACTGGTAAGTGTAGAGGAACAGAGGGACTTTGGAGTGCATGTCCATCGATCCCTGAAGGTGGCTGGGCAGGTAGATAAGGTGGTCAAGAAGGCATATGGGAAACCTGCCTTTATTAGCTAACATAGAAACATAGAAAATAGGAACAGGAGTAGGCCATTCAGCCCTTCATGCCTGCTCCGCCATTCAAAAAAAGATCATGGCTGATCGTCTAATTCAGTACCCTGTTCCCGCTTTCTCCCCATATCCCTTGATCCCTTTGGCATTAAGAAATATACTTCTTGAATATATTTAATTTCTTGGCCTCCACTGCCTTCTGCGATAGAGAATGCCACAGGTTCACCAGCCTCTGAGTGAAGAAATTTCTCCTGATCTCGATTCTAAATGGCATACCCCATAGTTTGAGGCTGTGACCCCTGGTTCTGGACTCCCCAGCCATTGGGAAAATCCTCCCTGCATCTAGCAAGGCACTGAATGTAAGAGCTGGGAGGTTATTATGGAACTGTATAAAACAGTAGTTAGGCCACAGCTGGAGTACTGTGTGCAGTTCTGGTCACCGCACTACAGGAAAGGTGTGATTGCACTAGAGAGAAGACAGGGGATATTTATGAGAATGTTGCCTGGACTGGAGTACTTTAGTTATGGGGGAAGATTGAAGATTGGATAGACTACGGTTGTTTTCTTTGGAACTGAGGAGGCTGAGGGGAGACCTAATTGAAGTGTATAAAATTCTGAGACTATATAGAGTGGATAGAAGAGCCTTATTTCCCTTGATTGAGGGGTCCGTGAGCAGAAGCATAGATTCAGCGTAAGAGATAGGAGGTTTAGAGGGGATTCGAGGGGAAAACTTTTCACTCAGAGGGTGGTGAGGATCTTGAACTGATAGAGACAGAAACCCTCATAATATTTAAGAAGTATTTGGATATGCTTGACGTGCTGTAACATGCAAAGTTGGAAAGTGGGATTAGGCTGGGTGGCTCCAGTTGGCCTGCGTGGACACAATGGGCCGAATGCACTCCTTCCCTGCTGTGAATTTCTGTGATTCTGTGATCCTTCAGATTTCAGGCTTAATATTTGTCTGCTATTTCAGCTCTTGCCCTGTTTCTGATTCCCCGTGAGAAATCTTGTCGCTGTTCAACAGAAGGCTTGACCTGATTAGCCAGTCACATGCAGTCTGTGATATCTCTTCCCCATTTGCCCACCCCATCCTCACTTTTTTTTAACCACACATCTATCATCCATGGAGTTGTTTACAACACTCCTCTGAGAAAATAAAAGAGCAGGAAGCAAGAGAAAGAAATAAGCTAAAGAGAAAGGAAAATGAGCAAAGTGGCAGAATTAGGTAATCGAGAGCAAATGAGCAGAGAAATACAGAAAGAAACAAGCAGAGAGAGAATGAGCAAGAAAATAAATATTCAGGTTGATGGAGAAGGTAGTGTGCAGAGAGAAAAAAAGAAACAAGCAAAGAGTGAGAAAGAAGTGAGCAGAGAGAATGAAGCGAAAAGAGAGAGAAAGAAGTGAGCAGAGACAGCAACAAAGAAAGAAGTGGAGAGAAGGGGAAACGAGCAAAGGCAGAGACAAAGGAAAGAACAGGGTTTCAAAGCAGCAAAGTGAGATCGAGATATCAGTGAGGTAGAGAAATAATGGAAAATGAGCTGAGAAAAACAGCAGAGAATGGTAAAGAAGCCCCAGAGTGAATAAAAAATGGGGAATAATGTAGTCAGATCAGTGTTCTAATACATATCATTGAATCATAATGTTCATTATTTTCATATTGTTATTGGTGAATTCCCACTGGAGTGGATGCTGGACAAGACTTCGAGAAATGCAGGAGAGGTGAGAGGCAGATGCAGTTTGAAGTCTAAAGGAGAAATCTATTTTGACTCAATAGCACTAACTCACTGTTTACTCTATGAACTCTCATTCCCAGGAGAAATCGGTCTCAATGGGCCATCAAAGAACTAGCTGCAGGTAATGACCTGATATTCTGGCTGTTCTTCTTTGATGTCGCAGGACGAACTAATAATTATGCACAATTGTTAAACTTGGCTGTGCTCATATAGAGGAAGACTAATAGTCTATTGTGCTTGGACCAGTGCTGGTTTCACATCTGGGCTGTCTCCAGTAATCCTAATTCTCTACCCTTTATCATACTCTAATATTTTTCTTAAAGTGTTAATCTAATTCTCTTTTAAATTATGCAATTGACTAAACTTTAATTGGCACTTGTGAATGAACTCTATATTCCTAAGTGAAAAAAAATCATCTCTATTATGCTTCAATACTTATCCTAACATCCTTATCCTTATTACTGATGCACTGACCAGTGGAAATAATATTTCATTGTTTGCCTTCTCATTAGATCAACCTTGACCTTCCCTTCTCCAATGACTTAGTGCTGGTAACATCCTAGTGTATCTCTGTTACACCTTCTCCATGACTCCAATATACTTTCTAGAATGGAGAGAACAAAGCTGCACACAGTACTCCAAATATGGCTTAATTACATTGCTGTGTCCAATGTCCTGTATTTAAAATCTTGAGTTCTTTGTACCCTTCTTATGACTTTTTCCATATCTGCTTTTAAAGATTAGTAATGGGTGTCCTCCTGGATCTATCTGTACCTCTACTCCGTTTAGTATTTTTCCAATTCTATTCATTGTCCTTTCCCAAAATGTACTGCTTTACAACTATCCTTGTTGAACTGCTTTTGCCATTTGCCTGCCCACTCTCCTAATTGTCAGCAATTTGTGGACAGAGTCCAGTCAGTGGGTAGCTGACTCTATAATAAAATAGGAAAAGAGTATTGCTGTCATAGATTGCTTTAATCAGTTTTGAGGTCGAGTTATTGACCCAATTGCTTGAGGTACTTTCAAAATTAAGTTTAGGTCAAATCTTTGGGGTGCAAAGCCAACCAAAATACTTAGAAATTATGAATCTATGTGATAGTCATAACTATACTGGGAGGAGGGAATATTCCAAATCCTAACTCTGGAATTAAGGCCCAAAGCTCCACATTTTACATATAACTGATCCAAACAGGGAAACCTCTGAAAATATAGATTAACCCCAAAGTGATTGGAGGTAATTTGGACTTCGCTCTATAGTGCAAATGGATTCAGCCACCCATTTTACATCTCTCCAAGTTTTCATTTCCAATAATTTCCTTTGTGGCAAGTTGTGTTTTGGATATAATGCAAGGACATTTTAAGAATCCCATCAGCCTATTTTTTCTAAGATAAACATGTTGCACACCAATTTTATTTATCTTTCATAAAAGTTGTAACCACGCATAGAATACCGATGGAAAAAGATTATGCTTGTTCATTGGGATACAGAATCGCTGATTCATTTGAAACCGTCTACGAATAGGAATACTGCAGCTTCAGATCATAATGCTGATTCTAAAAACCATCAAGGTTATTAAGGTCAACATTTCACTAGTTAGTAATGGACTAGAAACTACTGCTAATGACTGAGCGCTTTCATATGATAGTCCATAATCTGGTATTTTGGTAGAGACGTGAACCATTGCAAGTAAATGAGCTAATGCCTGCAATTAAATAGTAGATGAAGGAATGTAAACCAGTTCATTAAACATCTGCCTACTCCTAATTTCAGGGATAATATTTCTTAAATATGCAGGGGGATAGATTTTTCACCAGTGTCTCCAAAATGCTGAAGGCTGTCTCCACCTACGTATGTGTAGCAGAGGTCATGCACCCCTTGGCAGACACCTCATCCCAAATCCCAGGGACAAACTCATTTTCATAAGACAGACCACTTTGGCCTGACCTGACACATCTGGGTTCCAACTGGGCCAAAGATCACTTGTTTTTCCATCCCTTACTGGAGCCATTCTGCCACCAGGATCAATTAGCGTATTCTACTGATGAATGGGGGCCTTCGGCAGGCCTAGAAGGCACTTGCACCAGTTCTCAACTGGCCTGAGCCCCTCACTGGAGCTTTAAAAGTGCAGAATGGAAAGAACATTCCACCACCGCCTGGGAAATTCCCTCGCCCTGAACCCACACTTTGACATGAGGGAGGGTTTGGAAGATCCATTCCCATTTGTGTCCCACACCCCAGACTGAATCTAATGGTCCAGCCTAAATGGAGCAGAATGGCCTTTCACCTCAATTTTCCAGGTTCCCTCCCCAGGCAAAATACAGAATACAGTCACAGGAGTTTCGAAACCTATCATTACTTGGGAAATAATTAATTGACCTGCAAGGACCAAAAATACTATTTTAAATACTTTTTTTATAAATGTTTTAAATATAATTGAAATTAATAAATACGTTAATAAATTTGCTGAGCTTAGCGGATTGTTTCTGCATTCCAAATTTGGTGACTTGAAGTTCAAGGCATCTGCTTCCTGTGCCAACCAGAGTTTTTGGATTATGATCCAACAATTCCCAACAATCATTTGATAGGCACTTTACTGCCAAAGGTAATTTCTTTTTAATGCTTTCTGTGTATTTCTAGTTCTTTATGTACATGTAAATAGCATTCAGTCACTGCACAATTTTAACAAGAGACTTATCTTTGTGTGAGAAGCTAGCAAAAATGTTTTCTTATAAAATGAAGGATTTTAGTGAAATCTCACTTCTGCAAGAGCTAAAAAAAACTCAGTTGTGAAAGCACTTTAAATGAGCAAGTCAACGTACAAAGATGTTTCTCACTTTTGAGATCTGACATTGTACTTTAGTAATTATAGTTTTGTAACCTTGATGGTTTTACTCTCAATCTATGACTAAGCACCTGAATTTTTTGTAACACTTAGAATCACTAAGCCATTAATTACTGAGTATCACAATACCCTGCAATGAAACCAGCCTCTGTTAGACATTGAGAATGGTCATCGCATTTTCTGTTTTCTCCAAAGCTTAAAGAAGACCTAAATTTCATTGTTATTTATCTTTCTATTCATCTTAGGCTCTCTGAAGGTGTTTGTGATATTTTCCTATATTCAAGGCACTATCGAAATGGAAGTCAGTGTTGCTGTTCATACAGTTACCATGAATACCTTTCAACTCTTTCTTATGCGTCTCATTGTTGCACTCTGTGCTCACTCCAGTTAGGTTGCCTGAGTTTGCCTGGGCACAGATTGTCCCCTTTTGCAGTGCTGGGTGCATCTCTGGTGGTATGATCTCTTTCTTTACACACCACTCAGCCACCGCCCCCACCCGCCGGCCACAACTGACCCCCTCCCTTCAACCCTCACCAAAAAGTATGCATTCCTGACACTGGTGTACTTCCATTCTCAGTCATTTAAATATTTTTGGCAAGCTCTCTGTCCTCCACTGGTGTAATCTACCAGGAGAGGAGATGGAAATTTCCTGGTATGTTGCTGGTGGCCTCTGAGTCAAACAATTTTCGCATCTGGCTCTGTGGCACTATAATTGCATTCTCTGAAAATGATTGGACAAGCTGTTGTGATTCTAAGAGTTAAGTTCTTCTCGCCGTGCTGCCATAGCAACAAAGGATGCCAGTGGCATTCAGTGTCGCTTTGGGTCAAAAGACAGAAAATATCTGATATATTTCCTTCAACTCAATACGAGTGCAATATTTCCATCATACATGGGCAGGTATCATTTCCATTGTGGAAATAGGAAAGCCTAAAGATGGATGGAAGCATAACCCTAATCTTTTCCCTACTCCAGCTCCACTGAACAATCAGTTAAGGGAGGGGGGAGAAATCCCAGCCAACATCTTTTTCAAACAAAGCATTTCGGTAAATGAAATCGGTTCAGTTACATAAACAAAAATATCATAGAGCATGGGCTTTACACAGGAACTGAGAATCTGCTGTGACATTTTTCCCTCATAATTCTTACCAGAACAAATACGGCAACTCAAGTGGCCTAAACAAATGAGTGTATAGCCGTGTGACCAACAGAATAGGAAATGGTTGGAAAAATTATATTAGTAAATGGAAAGAAGGGGGTGTAATGTAATAATAAGAATGACTTCAATACTTGAGTTTGGTTAGTCTAATTCATAGGAGTTTGAAAATTTGTATTTGTGAGCTTCTTAGATGCATACTATAGAGATTTATGCATCATATGTAATGTTAGATTAATGTTCCCATTAATGTGCACCTATCTCATGCTGCAGATCTTGGTGTTGGGATTTACCCACCTGTAAGTCAAACACCCCAATCCCACAAACCTTTAGCAGGATACATCAGCGAGAAAGAAACAAAATCAGAAATAGAGATGAATTAGCAGGGTTTGTGGGCCACGTATGGTACATTGGTTATGATTGGGATGTCTCTGATTTGCTAGTTTGAATGTTGTACTCATATTGTAATGGCATTAGAGGATATTCAGCAAATTCTGGAAGTGCTTCTTTGAGAATCAAGGCTTTGATTCAAGTTCTCAATTTTTCCCAATATCTATTATTTATTAAAATCTTTTGTGTGTACACATTCCTAAAAGTATCATACTTTCTGGAACGCTTTTCTGCCACACCTACACTATTCATATTTATCATATATTCAGCTATTATTGAGTCGACACAGTTCACATTTCCAAGGTAGCTGACACTTTGCTTTTTGCTAGAAACTCACTCATGTCTTAACCTTTCTTTTACACCCTCCAACTTGACACCAAGCATCCGCTGGACTGTCACTGGAATAAGACCTTTCCCACTTGTTTGGAATCCTGCCTCTGCATAATTTGTGTTTCCAGTGTTGGCCTTAAATTGATGCCAAATTGGTTAAGCATTCTTAAAAGGTAAAAACGTAAAAGGTGCCAAAAGCATAGGCGTCTCTTCCCAATCATTGCAGAGAATACAGCTTTTTAACTGGGATTTTCTGAAGGGATTTTCCCATGTTAACTCAGGCAAACAATGGTCTTACCAGCATTGTTTGATTCAAATAATAACAGATCCAGCTCACTGCTGAACAACCCATTTTAGTTTTCTGTGAGATTCTTTACTCCTATTCCTGCCCATTCCCTTCTACACAATTTGCCTCAGCACCCAAAACAACCATTAACATATTGTTTGCCTTTGCTCCGTGACCTTTTGGTCAGCTATGTGGCCTGGTCCAATCTGCACCTGCTCCTTTGTTATCTCTTGCCCCACCCCCACCTCACTTGTTTATAATCTGTGACTTTTCTAATATTTGTCAGTTCCGAAGAAGGGCCACTGACCCGAAACGTTAACTCTGCTTCTCTTTCCACAGATGCTGCCAGAGCTGCTGAGTGATTCCAGCATTTCTTGTTTTTGTTGCCTCAGCACTAATCCTTTTCCCCCCTCTTCCATCCCTGGTCCTTCCTGCCTCTGCAGCTGCCCCCATCACACCAAGCACTTGTAGCTTTGCTCCAGTTCCCACCTGTCACTTCTCTCTGTACCCACTCTCCCATTCCATGCTAAGCTCCCATTCCTTTCTACACTCCAAGCTCTTCCCTCCACCGCACCCTCAGGGATGACCAATAACTACCTTTCAAACATTCCCACACTCTAGGACTCCCCATCGAATACTCTGACAGCCAGCAGGCCCTTCTACTCAATGTAACCACACCCTGATATCCCAACTGAAGACCATCCTTTCACCACGCCATTCCCACAGGATCAACCTCCCAATACCACCGAACCACATAGTCATCCTGACTCCCTGGCACAGTTGTGTCTGCCAACCTATCTACATTCTGAAACATCACCCTACCATGTTCCTGTGTACGCTAGCCATTAACAAAAGGCAAGCAGTAAAATTAACTACATAATGAATATGCAATAAACCCAATAGTATCCACTTTCCACAAATAAATGCACATGGTCATGAAATTCAATCTGTAAATACCACTAATGTTATCATAATGCTATGCTATAAAAATGCAATTTAACTTATTTAATCAATGGCCCTGGTAATATATTGTACGATACATGACGTTGAACAATATATCCTTCGACAGAGCCTGACAATCCACTTGTTCCTGTTTAAAATTATCCAAGATGTGCGAGATGTACTTTGTATCATCATTGAGCATTCACCTTAAACAAGTGTGACTGCTTTTTGATATTTTTGTGAACTAAATTTACTTGAATAAACATAAATCAGATATATTTCAAAAAGTGGCTTGTGATGGTATCGATGCTGACAGTTTTAAAGTTATACCCATCTGGACTTGTTGAAAGATACTTCCATTTTCCAAAGCAAGCCTCTCCAGAGATTTGAAACCAGGTTCTATTGTATCAAAGTGCAGACCAGACTGTAATAAGACTTCAAATGTAACATAGTCCTGGAATTTCTATTCATTTTGTTTTGCCCTCTCTGTGATTCCATAAACTCCTTCCTTCAGAACATTTCCATTGTTGCTCATTCACTGATGCATTGCGGGAAGTGATTCTCCTACTCCTGACCAATTTTCCACAACAATCCAATCAAACTCACCTTGTCAGAGATGTTTGAGTGTGAGAGCTAGACGAGGATTCAGGTTTGTGCTCAATGGGAATCCAACATTCAGGCCTAAATTTTAGGTCTGCGCAGTCATAGCTGCCAGGGGCGGCACAGTGGTGTAGTGGTTAGCACCGCAGCCTCACAGCTCCAGGGACCTGGGTTCGATTATGGGCACTGCCTGTGCGGAGTTTGCAAGTTCTCCCTGTGACCGCGTGGGTTTTCGCCGGGTGCTCCGGTTTCCTCCCACAGCCAAAGACTTGCAGGTGATAGGTAAATTGGCCGTTGTAAATTGCCCCTAGTGTCGGTAGGTGGTAGGGAATATAGGATTACTGTAGGGTTAGTATAAATGGGTGGTTGTTGGTCGGCACAGACTCGGTGGGCCGAAGGGCCTGTTTCAGTGCTGTATCTCTTAAAAAAAAACTAAACAAAAAAATTCGTAATGCCATTTCAAACCCCGCCTGGGCACATTACAGGAATTTCTCTCCCTCAAGAGAAAGCAGCCAATTTAGCACCTGTTGAAGAAGCCCTATTAGCGGAGCTCCTTCTCTACTCAGTGAAGCAGGGAATTAGCTGGTGATCCAAATACACAGCCACGATCATCTGAAAAAGTCCAAGGGGACCAAATACAGAGAGTAAGGAGGTAATTTTGACTTTGAGCAATTGTATAAAATGGGCAATATTGCATTACCCATTGTACATTTTTTAAATTCGTTCATGGGATGTGGGTATCACTGGCTAGGCCAGCATTTATTGCCCATCCCTAACTGCCCTTGAGAAGGTGCTGGTGAGCCGCCTTCTTCAACCACTGCAGTCCATGTGAGGTAGGTACATCCACAGTGCTGTTAGAGAGGGGGTTCCAGGATTTTGACCCAGTGACAGTGAAGGAATGGCGATATAGTTCCAAGTCAGGCTGGTGTGTGGCTTGGAGGGGACCTTGCAGGTGGTGGTGTTCCCATGCATCTGCTGCCCTTGCCCTTCTAGTTGGTAGAGGTCACGGGTTTGGAAAGTGCTGTCCAAGGAGCCTTGGTGCGTATTTTCATAATGGAATAGCTGGCTGATTTAAGATCGCCTGCTTTACAATACTGCCTGAAATCTGAGTTACCCCGAATATTTTGTAATCCATGGAAGTAATTTCCTTTGTTTTATTTTTCTACAGTATATTTTGAATTTAATGATCATAGAGGCAAATCACTAACAAAACCAGAAACTGTTAACACTGGAAAACTATCCAAGATGGGTGAGAAGTGCTTTGTATCATCATTGAGCATTCACTTTAAACGAATGTGACTGTTCTTTGTTATTTTTGTGGACTAAATTTACTTGAATGAACATAAATCAGATATATTTCAAAAAGTTGCTTGTGAAGATATTGATGTTGATATTTTTAAAGTCATACCCATCTGAACTTGTTGGAAGAATACTTCCATTTTTCATTTCCATTTCATTTAGACGAGAGGACTGAATATTATGCATCAAAGTTTGCTGGTGATACAAAGTTAGGCAGGAAAGTAAGCAGTGAGGAGGAAGCAAAGGAGCTGCAGGGAGATATATACAGGTGGGGTGAGTGGGGCAAGAACATGGCAGATGGAATACAATGTGACAAAGTATGAAGTTATCCACTTTGGTAGGAAAAATTTAAAAAAAAAGATTTTTTTTTGAATGCTGAGAGACTGGGAAGCGTTTGCATTTAGAGGGATCCGAGTGTCCTTGTACATGAATCACAGAAAGAAACATGCAGACACAACAAGCAACTCAGAAGACAAATGATATTAAAACAGAAAATGCTGGAAATACTCAGCAGGTCTGGCAGCATCTGTGGAGAGAGAAACAGAGTTCAAATTTCAGTTCGATGACCCTTCATTGGATATGTTGGTTTTTGTTACAAAGGGATTGGAGATTAAGAATAAAGAAGCCATACTGCAATTATACAGGACATTGGTGAGGCCCCAGCTGCAGTACTGTGTGCAGTTTTGGTCTCCTTACCAAAGAAAGGACATACTTGCCCTAGAGGAAGTGCAACGAGTTACACTAGACTGGTTCCTGGGATGAGGGGATTATCCTATGAGGAGAGATTGAGTAGACTAGGCCCATATTCCCTGAGTTTAGAAGAATGAGAGGTGATCTAATTGAAACATATAAAATTCTTGATAGAGTAGGTGCTGAGAAAATATCAGCTGGGGAACCTAGAACACGGGATCACAGTCTCAGAATATGGGGCCTGTGATGTTTTCAGGACTGGAGTTGGTTTAGCCGAGTTTAGTAATAAATATGAGGCAAAGGCTGAGAGAGCATGATGTTGAACATTATGGAGTCTTCTTTATTCTGTTTTACTTTCACTTTCTCTTTCAGCTCCCTCTGCTGGCTCATGTGTGCATGCTTACCTCAAGTGAACAATGTGTACAAAGCAATTCTCAAAACACTACAACCCTCCCCTTCTTAGTAAATAAGTCTAAACAATAAACATAAACATAAACAGTTCATTTTGTAACATAGTCACTTAGGTATGGTGGGCATTTTCTCTCATGAGTAGGATATCGTCGGACATTTGGTGTAGTCTCATTTGACTCATTCTTCATCTGAGATGTCATTGTCAGAATTGGATTCAATGCTTACAAGTAGTGTTTTCAAGAATGATGCATTTCTTGTGATGATTTGTGAACTGCGCTGAGCAGTGATCATTGATTCTTTTATGTTGGTCACAACAAATGGTTGGATGTCATAAAGAGTTGTTTGTTTTCCAACAGGATCATCACATTTCACAAGTATTTTATCTCCTGGCTTTAGCAGTGCAGCTCTTAATTTCATGTTTTGCTCTGCATTTTCTTTCATTCGATCCTTCTGTTCTTGATCGCATTCGTGTACATGTTGATCATTAGCTCCGCCGGGTAGTTTAAGTACACATAAGATGTGCAAAGATGAGTGTTGCTGGAGGTTTTCTAGAGTCGAGTGAGGAGTCGCTCTGTAATTATGAAGAAAGTATATTATAAGTATATTAAGGGCAAGAAGATAACCAGGGAAAAAGTAGGGCCCATTAGGGACCAAAGTGGCAATCTGTGTGTGGAGTCAGAGGACATAGGTGAGGTTTTAAATGATTACTTTTCATCTGTGTTCACTATGGAGAAGGATGATGTAGGTGTAGAGATTGGGGGTGGGGGGGGGGGGTTGTGGATTATGATATGCTTGAAGATATTAGCATTGAAAGGAGGAAGTATTAGCTGTTTTAGCGGGCTTAAAAGTGGATAAATCCCCAGGCCCAGATGAGATGTATCCCAGGCTGTTATATGAGGCAAGGGAGAAGATAGCAGGGGCTCTGACACAAATTTTCAAATCCTCTCTGGCCACAGGAGAGGTACCAGAGGACTGGAGGACAGCGAATATGGTACCATTATTCAAGAAGGGTAGCAAGGATAGATCACTGAAGGCAGCAGCACAGATAGATAAGGTGGTTAGGAAGGCATATGGGATACTTGCCTTTATTAGCCAAGGCATAGAATATCAGAGCAGGGGGGTTATAAAGGAGCTGTATAAAACACTAGTTAGGCCACAGCTGGAGTACTGTGTATAGTTCTGGGCACCACACTATAGGAAGGATGTGATTGCACTGGAGAGGGTGCAGAGGAGATTCACCAGGATGCTGCCTGGGCTGGAGCATTTCAGCTATGAAGAGAGACTGGATAGGCTCGGGTTGTTTTCCTTAGAACAGAGAAGGATGAGGGGGGACATGATTGAGGTATACAAAATTATGAGGGGCATTGATAGGTTAGATAGGAAAAAACTTTTTCCCTTAGCGGAGGTGTCAATAACCAGGGGGCATAGATTTAAGGTAAGGGCAGGAAGTTTAGAGGGGGTTTGAGGAATAAAAATTTCACCCAGAGGGTGGTTAGAATCTGGAATGCACTGACTGCATGGGTGGTATAGGCAAGAACCCTCACAACATTTAAGAAGTATTTAGATGAGCACTTGGAAGCCCTTAGCATACAAGGCTACGGGCCAAGTGCTGGAAAATGGGATTAGAATAGTTAAGTGCTTAATGGCCAGCACAGACACGATGGGCCAAAGGGCCCATTTCTGTGCCGTATAACTCTATGAGTCTAAGACTTAAGTGATATAACTTTTGCTTTCCTGACTTGTCCTCCGTTGTTGCTGTACGTCTCACTGTTTTGCAAGGTTTGCATAAATCTCTTGACTTCTGCATAAGCGCTTGGCCAGTAGATTTTCCTATGGGTGAACGCTAGGTAGTTCGCGAATTTGCTGAACTTATTGCTATTGAATGGGGGTCCATTGTCACTTCTTACCATTTGAGGGATTCCAAACAAGGTGAAGATTTGGTCACGCTTTGGGATGACTGTTTTCATTGAAGTTGACATAATTAATTCCATGATTGGGAATCTGTTGTAGTTGTCAGTAACAATAAGTGAATGTTCACCTGTGGATAAATCTGTGAAGTCAACACGAATTTCAAGCCATGGTCCTGGAAGTAGTTCAAACCTTTTAAGAGGGTCATGAAGATCTGACATTCTGGTCGCTTAACATGGCAAACAACGATTGGCTTTGAGCTCTACCATGCGGTCAATTCCCTTCTCCCTAAGGGGTTGTTTGGTCTTGACTATTCCCTAGTGTCCTTCATGTGCTATATCGACAACACATTCCCTCAATGAGTGTGGAATGACAATACAGTTGTTGCGTAATACGAGATCTGATGTGGTTGTAACGATGAGCTCATTTTGAACATTGTAAAGACCTTGTACTATATGAGAGATTTTGTTTGTAGATGCTCTTTCAATCGCGTCTTTTCAGTTTTGTGATTCTATAGCCTTCATAGATAGTTGCAAAGCCTCGTCTTGTTTTGTTGCTGCGTTGATGTCAGCTAGTTTTAAGGTCTTTGGCACTGCATTTATGCTTACATAGTTAAGATGTTGTTCAGCAACCTTTTCCTCATGACTAGTAGGACCAACTCTTGGTAATGGATGTCGTGAAAGGTCGTCCGCTGGGTTGAACTTGCCTGGCTGATACTCAACATGGAACTCGTACTCTTGTAGTTTGAGTTAGTTAGTGACCCTTCTTCGGAACTGACCTGACCCGACCTGACCTGTCACTGACCCAAAACGTTAACTCTGCTTCTCTTTCCACAGATGCTGCCAGACCTGCTGAGTGGTTCCAGCATTTCGTGTTTTTATTTCAGATTTCCAGCATCCGCAGTATTTTGCTTTTTTTCTATTTGAGTGGATCGTTTGCTATATGGATTGTTGAACAAGCTCACTAGTAGTCTATGATCGGTTATTACTTTAAATTTGCTTCCATATAAATAGAGAATGAAAGTGTAAGATACCCCATGTGATTGAGAGTGCTTCTCTCTCTGTTTGCAAATAACATTGCTCTACAGGTATTAGGAATCTGCTTGCCATCGCAATTGCTGGGTTACCTATTTAGTCTTTCAGTACAAGAACTGCACCTAAGCCAACGAGGGCTTTCATCCATGCATAGCTGGGTGGTTTTCTCAGGGTCGAAATAGGTATTTGTGCAACTTGCTGACAAACCTTAGTTGATCTTGTGTACTGCCTGTTTTTATGTAATTTAGTCCCTTTCCAATTGGTGATCTCTTGTCAGATCGTGTAGGGGGGCAGATAGCATAGCGAGGTCAGGAATGAAGGGACTGAAGTACATGATGAGTCCTAGCAGACTCCGGACTTCCTGAGCATTTGTAGGATCTGCAGCATTTGCAGTGACTTCAACTTTACGTGGATCTGGTGATACTCCTTCACTACTGAATACATGATCGAATAATTCAATTCTGCTTTCATTTGACAACCACTTGTCTTTGTTCAAGGTGAGGTTACATTCTCTGAGAGATTGTAGGCATGCATGTAGACGTGCCTCGAGTTCCTTTTCAGTGCGACCATAGATGAGAATGTCATCACTGATGTTCAGCGTGCCTTCAAGTCCTTGAAGTGCAGGTTGAATCGGGAGTTGAAATACTCAACTGCTGAGCTGACTCCAAAGTTGAGCTTTTAGCATCAGAAAAGTCCGATGTGAGTGGAGAATATAGTAATATATCTCAATTCTTTTGCAAGATTGATTTGATGGTAGCCTGCATTGAGGCTAAGTTTAGTGAAGTCTTTAGCACCATGCACTTTATGATATCATCGATTGTTGGAGTTAAGTGTCTTTCTCATTGTACAACTTGGTTTGGTGATCGCATATCAATGCAGATTCTAATCTGATTCTCACTTTTGGGTTTCTTAACAACTTGTCTGCGTAAGACCCAAGGGGTAGGCTCATCCTCAACTTTCTCAATAATGTCAAGATCAAGTAAGTGTTGAAGTTCCTTCTCTGTCTGTTTCCTGACATGAAATGGTATTCATCACCATTGATGTGCTACTGAGAGCACCTTAGGGTCTACATGCAGCTTGCATATAACACCTTTCAGTTTTTTGATACCAGTGAAGCAATCAGCATACAGTTTGAGAATGTTTTTATTATGCTTAGGAGTCACATATGTAACTGCAATCACGTGCAGATCTGTTGTTGTGTGGAAACTATTAAGTGTGTCATAATCTCCATTTGTTCTAGTGTCTTTGAATGAGATTGGCATTTCAAAAGTTCTGAGCAGTTTGCCACTGTTGTAAGGGAAAATTTTTGTATTCCCTGGTTTGCAGAGAATGGGGAAATCCTGACGTTTCTTGAATGTTTTGTCTCCCATGACATTGACGGACATCCCTGTGTCTATAAAAGCATCTACGTCCGAGCAGCCAATGGTCACTGTCACACGTGGCTGTTAGCTGTGTCTGGACAAAAGTATCTTCAGGGTCATCCACCTCTACTTTGCCTACATTCTTTCGCCTTTTTACTGTGGTATGCATACGTGGCACCCTTCTGTTGGTATTGGTCCTGGTCGTTGATTTTGCTGATGAGCAACAAACACGAGCAAAGTGATTGGGTTCTCCATAGGTTTAACACTGTTTACCAGTAGCAAGACACTCTGTCCAGTGTGGGTAAGCACCGCCACAATGGAAACATTCTTTGGACAAGTCGCAACTTTGTGATACAGTTGTTGTTGCTTTGCAGGTGGTTTCCTGGCACATGAGCGATGAACAGCATTCACAGGAGTTGAACTTGGAGTGTGGTAGAGACTGTTAGCAGCCTCAACTTCAGTTGCTCTGGACTCTGAGAATGATAGTGATCTTGCTAACTCCAACAGCTCTGACAGCTTTCTGTCTTTCATGAATGTTTTTCGACGTAGTTGACTAGAGAGACAGCCTTTGACTATTTGTGTTTTGATTTCCCTTTGGACATGATCAACATCACTGAAGTCACATTTGGTTGCTACTTGCCTCAATCGTGTGCAATATTGGTTAATTGTCTCACTTGCTTCTTGCTTAGTGCATTGGAAGACAATGGTTTCATATATGGTAGTTTTCTTAGGCATGAAGTAGGTTGTCAGCGCAGTATTTGCTAAGTCATTGTCATTTTGCTTGGGGGTAAATGTCTCAAAGATATCTTCTAATTTTTCACTTCCATAGTGGAGAAGTAAGGCCTTTTTCCTTTTGCCATCTGTGATTTCGAAACCTGTCAGCACACCTTCAAACCGTCGCAGCCACTTTTGCCAACATGGGAATACAGATATAATAAAAGCAAAATACTGCGGATGCTGGAAATCTGAAATAAAAACAAGAAATGCTGGAACCACTCAGCAGGTCTGGCAGCATCTGTGGAAAGAGAAGCAGAGTTAACGTTTCGGATCAGTGACCCTTCATCGGAATACACTGGGAATACAGATGATGGCTCTGAATGCACATCAAAAGGTGGTAGGTTGGGCAGAAACAAGGCCATATTGATCTGCAATGCAGTGATAGTGCATGATCAGGGATCCAGGATCATGTTCCTATTATACGTCAGTGCTCCTGGTGTGGGCTGCTCCTCTGCCCCTCTGCCAGCGAGGCCAGATCCTACTTCATCCATGCCAACAGAGGGTGTTACTGCTTCTGTGCAGGAGACCCTCAGCATGCCGGGGCTCTCCAGGCCTAAGCTATCCAGAGGATGACCACTAAGGTCATCCCTAGACAAGGGGCAGCAAGGTCAGCAGCCTGCCTCCACATCAGCTGACAGTGCAGGAAGAGCACCATATAGGAGTGCACCCAAAAGAATAAGAAAATCACCTAGATTCATAGGGTTATCATCGATGATTGTGTACTGCAGATGCAAAGGGTAGCATCTGCTGTAAAGTTGAATAAATCATTTCTCTAAAGCATCGACAACCTCCCTCCTTTTCCGTTAGGCCTGTGGCACTTGGTTCTAACACAGCCTCTGTGAAGAGGCTCAAGGCAAAACGTCGTGCTGCAAGGGGTCAACTCCAGAGCCTGGCCAGCTCAGTGCTGTGCAGGTGTTCAATGAACGAGTGTTTCAGGAAGGAAGGAAGGGAGGGAGGAAGTTAGGTTGGTAGGTGACCACAGGGCTGCATAAAGGTCTTTATTTGTGAAGGTACAACTGGCAGTACAGATCAAAGAAAATGCAAAGGTACAAGGGCATCACAAGCCTCCCTTGCACGTATCTCATGATGACTCTCCTGTTGTCCCTGGGGTCCTTCATCTGGCGTTGCTTGCCCATCCTCATCATCCAAGGAGGCAATACACTCCTCGCTATCCTTGTTGCTCATTGGCTCCCCCCTCTGCAGTGCCAGGCTGTGCAGTGCAAAGCAGACCACGATGATACTGGAGACTCTTGCCAGGGCATACTGAAGGGCTCCACCGGACCAATCTAGTCACCTGAATCTCATTTTCAGCATGCCAATGGCCTGCTCTATGGTAGCTCACGTTGTCCCGTGGCATGTGTTGTACTCTCTTCTCTGCATCTGTTAGTGTGTTCCTCATGGGTGTTGGTAGCCATGACCTCAGTGAATAGCCCTTGTTTCTAAGGATCCATCCCAGGGAGGGAGGCTAGAGAAGTACTGGCACCTGGGACTGCGTCAAAATATAGGCATCGTGGCAACTTACTGGGAAGCATGCACAGACCTGCAGGATCCCTTTACGATGATCACAAACCAGTTTTACGCTGAGGCAGTGGAAGCCCTACCAATTGATGAAGGCCGCTGGCTGGTGTTCAACAGCCTTGATGGCCACATGTGTGCATCTGGTGATACCCTGCACCTGGGGGAATCCAGTGATGGCCTCGAACCTGATGGCCCTCTCAGCCTGAGAGTTGGGATCCGTGCAGAAGCACACATAGTCGCGGGCCCTCCTGGAAAGGGCTTTGGTGCCCTCCTTGATGCACGATGGGCCACTGACTGTGAGATGCCACACATGTCCTCAGTGGATCCCTGGAATGATCCAGCGGCATGGAAGGTCAGTGCCACGGTGACTTTCAGCGCCACTGGCTTTGGATTTCCGCCAAGTCTCCTGGGGCACACCTCATCTTGCATCACAGTACGTACAGCGTTCCTGGAAAGGCAGAGTCTTTGTTGGCACTGCCTCTTGGACATCTGCAGTAGTTGAGCCTCGACCTGTAGACCCTCTCTGGAGGATACCACCTTCTGCGTAGGGGAACCATCTCTCTTTCTCCTTTATGCTCTTCCACACTGCAGTTCACTGCAATGCCACTGCAGGTGCCTAGCCCTCCCTCCTGCTCTGCTGCACCTCCTCTTCAACTGGGTCCCCAAAGGTTGGAATGAATGAGGCACATGATAGGTGTCCTTTCCCTAAATACAAGCCCTTCCCTGCCAGTGGCACCCCCTCCCTGTTTTGTACATCAGCTTTTAATATTGGAAAGCAGAGTGGTTGCTGTGTCTGGAGAATATGACAGGATATAGTCAGTATTGGTAAATGAACAGATCAGTGGTTACCTGTGAAGATAATTGCACATTTACAGCAGATGCATAGCATGGTACATGTCATTTATGGCATTTTATCGCTCCTGCATCTACCTGGGATACTAGATCAATATTCTACTGGAGCTGGGTGTACGTGCATTGTCATTTTTTAAGTGAGTTCTACTGCACTAATAATGTCAGTTTCTCCTTTGTAATGAGAAATGATTACTGCCACTCAGTACAAAAGATGTCTATTGAAAATGAAGCTTTCAGAAAGTTGCAGATGTTGACTCTGTTGAAGAGTGTCATCTAGTTTATATATAGCTTGTTTATTAATTTTTTCATGCAGTGTGTCACTTCATTGGTTGAGTCACGCTTGCGTTTAATGAACCTTACTGTTCTAACTCCAGGCAAAACACCCTGACTACAACCAATTGACATCTTCCAGGTGGGTGGACTGAACAGCCGACACCCCACCCCCAACTTTTAATCAGAACAGAAAGATGTAATGTGTTCAAGTGAGAAGAAATGTACAAAACTGTCTTTGGTACCATTGCCAATGTGAAAATTCACACTGCTCCGAGGGTTTTTCTTGTTTGCTCTCGCCAGTGTAAAACCGGTCATTAGGTCTGTCACCTTTACAATTCCATTTAGCTGAGGTACTTCAACCCAAACAAACTGGGCACATTAAATGGTTTTGAATGTAATGGGAACCTTTATGCAGAAAGAAATGGAATCGATTGTGACATTTCAGAATTCTAGGATAATATAGAATCACACGGTGCAAGAAGGAGGCTTTTCAGCCCATCTAGCCTATGTTGGCTCTTTGAAAAAGCTATCCAACTAGTCCCACTCTCCTGCTCTTTTACAATAGCCCTGTAAATTTTCCCCTTCAAGTATTTATCCAATATCCTTTTGAAAGTTACCATTGAATCTGCTTCCACCTTCCTCTCAGGAACCTCTGGTTCTTTTGTCAAATACTTTAAATTTGTATTCTCTGATTCTTCTGCCACTGGAAAGAGTTTCTCCTTGTTCACTCTATTCAAATACTTCATGATTTTGAACATTTCTATCAAATCTCCCCATAGCCTTCTCTGCTCTAAGAACAATCCCAGCTTCTCTAATCACTCCATGTAAGTGAGACCTTTCATCCTTGTACTATTCTAATAAATCTCTTCCGCACCCTTTCT
The DNA here is from genome assembly GCF_036365525.1 of Heterodontus francisci. NCBI lineage: Eukaryota > Metazoa > Chordata > Chondrichthyes > Heterodontiformes > Heterodontidae > Heterodontus > Heterodontus francisci. The sequence goes on from NC_090385.1 coordinate 15,605,700, forward strand.
AAGGCCTTGATATTATTCCTAAAGAGTGGTGCTCAGAACTGGCCATAATACTCCGGCTGAGACATAACCAGTGTTTTATAAAGGTTTAGAATAACTTCCTTGTTTTTGTACTCTACGTCTTTATTTGTAAAGCCAAAGTTCCTATCTGCCGTCAAAGACTTGTATACATACACCCACAGGTGTCTCTCCTGCATCCCCTTTAAGGTCGTACCACTTTGTTTATGTTGCCTCGCCTCATTTTTCCGAACAAAATGTATCACTTCACACTACTCTGAATTTAATTTTCATTTCCACATGCCTGCACATTTCACCAGTTTGTCTACGTCCTCCTGAAGTCTGTTACTATTCTCCTTACTGTTTACTACATTTCCAAGTTTCATCTCATCTGCAAACTTTGAAATGATGCCCTATATCCTGTTATGGCCGAGGCGGGAGGAGTGCACTGTCTTTTCCAGTTCCAATTCTCCACAGATCACAACATATATTTAAATGTTTACCCAGTTACTGATATGGTCAATCATATACTCTACTGTTTATCCCCGAATAAAATACACCAACCAGGTTTCTTTAATAAACAACAAAATTACCACTTTATTATAAAACAAGACTTATCCAGTAATGAAGCAAAGCATTAACACACAGATTGAAATATGAACGTTCCCTTTTTACTTTAGTCCCTCACAAACACACACATGCACACACACACACTGGTTAACCAAAAATAGAGGTTTTCTCTGCAGAGCTCCTTTGCAAAAAAAATATACTTTGGCCAATACTTGTTAATTATTGAAGAAAAAGGAGGAGATATGTTGTGTCCCAAAATGGCATACTATCTGTCTTCCAAGTACACATAGACGGGTCACTGGGATCTTTTCTGGAGCTGTTCTTTTTCAACAGCATTGAGAATTAATCTAGCAAGCTTTCCAGGAGAAATGTGGCATTTCACAGAGACAAGAGGAAGGAGGCAAGCACACAGTCCATACCCCAACTGAACCAAAACAATGGCCGTAATTCTTCTTTGGGCGAAGGGCCCCCGCCAACCGGCTGAAAAGTCAGTTGGGAGCCCGCCTCTGGGCCTGGGGATCCAGACCAGATTTTACACTCCCCAAGCCCTTAATTGGTCTTGGGCAGGACTTCAACCTCATTGAGGCAGGAAGCGGTGGCACTGCTGGGACTACACCCAGTTTCAAGAGGAAGATGAAGGATGGCCCCAGAAAAAAATTTACCGGGGGTAATCAGTCAGGCTCTGGTGAGGCAAGGATGGTTGCTGAGAGGGGCAGGGGGCATGTTGAGCATTGGGGGTAGTTGGGGCTCCGGGGGTGGCCCTCCGTGGGGCACAGGGTGCCCGAGCAGGAGGCCCCACCCAGTCAGCAAGAAAGCCATCTAGTCTCATCAGGTGGACTTTCTGATTTCAGCAATCTGCCAGCCAAGGATAAAGTACTCTTGGTGACGGAGGGAGGCCCTTAAGTGCCAGTTAATTCATCACTTAAGGGCCTTGAGTGGCCTGGAGCAGGCAGGCCGTTTTTCACCGCCGCTGCCTGGCATAAATTTGCAGCAGAGGCGGGACCGGGTTGGGAAGGGCCCCCCCCCCCCTACTCTATTGGGGGGCATAAAATTCCAGCCAATATCTCAGAAGCGAAACCCAACAGCAAATTAGAACCTCCTGACCCTCATAAAGCATAACATGTCACTTCTCTGTAAACATCTCCCCGCAACCAAGGTTTCTGTTGTTTATTGAGCTCAAGGCATATGACTTCCAGTAAAGGTTGTTTTCAAACAAGACCTCAAGTGTCCTTCTGGCGACCTCTTTTAAAAAACAAAGTCCATTATCAATGGAATGACTTCAGTTCCCCAATGAATTTATCTCCATAATTCTAACACACAAATTCTCAAAATAATATGAAAAAAAATAGAAGCACCTTCATAACAATACTCTAGTCCAGTTCATTTATATCAAAAAAGTTGTGGCCCTAATATCGGCCCCTGGAAGATATTATTGAGCACTTCTCTCCAGTCTGAAAACAACCATTCACCACTGTCCACTTTCTGGCCCTTAGCCAGTTTCATATTCATGCTATAGGTCAGTGTATAAGTTTGATAACAATTATGGGGACATTTTAATTTAGGTTCGGGCAGTGGTGTACAACAGGCGATTTCAAACTGACTTCCATGCACCTCACCTAATTTCTCTCTCCATTGACTTCAATGGCATGGAAAATCAAGCACAGTATAGAATGGGCAGGTACTCTGACATCGACCCTTTTACACCACTATCCAGAGTTAAAATGATACCTGACTTATGGTTGTTTGTGCCTTCTAGCATCCCCTTTCTTAGGTCAGAAATAAGGGCCAGACTTATACCTTGGAAATATTTTTGCAATTTCATTTTTATGGGTCTATAACAGAGTGAGCTGTTACTGATTAAAAGGGTGGGTGGGCAGGCAAGCTGCTCCCAGATTCTTGTGGGAAAGCACAGCACCTCCCAGTGCAACCTGGTTGAGATCGGCGTCTTGCAAGAGGTGCAAACACACAGGTTCTGTGAGCCCATGGTATGGAACTGGGGCTCCAAAGTGCAGTGGCCCTGCATTATGACATCTGACTGGATAATCCAACAACCACAAGTGTAGGTGGTCACAATGCCATTAGACGGTTACTTTCCGGTACAGTACCATTCATCCAAAATAGCATAGTGAAGTCAGCAAATTGTTGCAATTATATACTTCAGAGAGTAAGAACCACTGTTAGAATCCCTCAATGTGTGCACACTGATGCATTTTGTGACAATTCATAGGTTTGTATATAGTTCGTAACTCATTTTATGTAGCACTATACAGTTTTATTGTTTTATATTGTTTGTGGAAAGTGACTAAATTATCCATTATTAAATTTACATAAGACACCTGTCCATAGAAGGAATTCACCACCTGGTATCTTCACAGGTAACCAGAGACTCTTATTTACAATTGGATGAAACCTGTCAGGACAAGCTTGACCAATCAGGAGCACTGTTTTAAGTTCAAGGCAGGTCACCATTGCATGCTTCAGAATGATAATCTCAGCAAAAGAAACACATGTTATCATTGGCTGCACATTCAGTTTCCTAGCAACCTGAAAACACACTTTATTTTTAACCCAGGTTGGCGTTGTCGAGGCTGTTTGAAATTGTTTCCAGTGCTAAGTTTGCAATTTAACATTTTGCAGTTTGATAGCTTATGAAAAATACACATTCAGGTAAGTGTTATACAACCACGGTTATGCAGTACTATGTTGTTAGCTGACACTCTGCCTGTACAACATAGAACTGTGAGGCACCCTTGTTCGTGTAGCCCAACTATTCGTATATAGTGAGGAGGAAAGCCTTAGATTACAGGACGATATAGATGGGCTGGTAAGATGGGCAGAGCAGTGGCAAATGGAATTTAATCCTGACAAGTGTGAGGTGATGCATTTTGGGAGGACTAACAAGGCAAGGGAATATACAATGGATGGTAGGACCCTAGGAAGTACAGGGGGTCAGAGGGACCTTGGTGTACTTGTCCATAGATCACTGAAGGCAGCAGCACAGGGAGATAAGGTGATTAGGAAGGCATATGGGATACTTCCCTTTATTAGCCGACGCATAGAATATAAGAGCAACGAGGTTATGATGGAGCTGTATAAAACACTAGTTAGGCCAGAGCTGCAGTACTGTGTACAGTTCTGGGCACCACACTATAGGAAGGATGTGATTGCACTGGAGAGGGTGCAGAGGAGATTCACCAGGATGTTGCCTGGGCTGGAGCATTTCAGCTATGAAGAGTGACTGGATAGGCTAGGGTTGTTTTCCTGAGAGCAGAGAAGGCTGAGGGGAAACCTGATTGAGGTGTACATAATTATGAGGGGCATAAATAGGGTAGATAGGAAGAAACTTTTTCCCTTAGCGGAGGTGTCAAAAATCAGGGGGCAAAGATTTAGGGTAAGGGGCAGGCGGTTTAGAGGGGATTTGAGGGAAAATGTTTTTACCCAGAGGGTGGTTGGAATCTGGAACACACTGCCTGAAGGGGTGGTAGAGGCAGGAACCCTCACAACATTTAAGAAGTATTTAGATGAGCACTTGAAACAACATAGCATACAAGGCTGCAGGCCAGGTGCTGTAAAATGGAATTAGAATAGATTCGTGCTTGATGGCTGGCACAGACATGATGGGCCGAAGGGTCTGTTTAACTCTTTGACTCTATGATGCAAGGTCACACAGACCTGAAACATTAACTCTGTTTCTCTCACCACAGATGCTGCCCGACCTGATGAGTATTTCCAGAATTTTCTGTTTTTATTTCAGATATCTAGCGACCACAGTATTTCACCTCCTTAAGCATTCCTCCTCTGCTGGCTCTGGGTTTTGTTATTCCAGTAACAGGGGGAGCTTACTCAGGATTGCAGAAATTTTGTTTATGCAGTTCACATCTTATTGACAGGACAGCGGGATTGGGAGGAAGTATGTAAATGAAAGAGCTTTTGTGGGGAGTAGCTGGCCATTAAGGTGGCAGATGGCAGTGAATATGGGAGAATAGATGCCAATGAAAGTGATTTGCAATTAAAAATATGTGGTGGGCAATGAAAGCAGCTTGAAGGGAAGACCTAGAGGAGCAAGTGGTGGTGGGTGGCATTGAACGTGAGAGTGCGAGTGTTGTGGTGTTATGATTATTGCTGGATAAGTGAAGAAATTCCAATTATCAGTTTAAGTGTCCTTTAGGGAAGGAACTCTGCGATCCTCACTTGGTCTGGCCTGTACATGACTCCAGACCCATGGCAATGTAGTTGATTCTTAACTGCCCTCTGAAATGGCTAAGCAAGCCACTCAGTTGTATTCAAAACAGTGGCTCACCACTACCTTCTAAAGGGCAATTAAGCAATAAATGCTGGCCTTGTGGGGGATGCCTACATCTCGTGAATGAATGAAAATAACCCTTTTGTTTCAGATTAATAAACAATTAATTATGAAGAATAAAGGTGCTTCAAATTTTTGGCGGGGGGTGCATGGAGGGTCATATTGCACCACAGAGATGTACCAACAATGTTGTGCTTTCAATATTTGGAATTCCCTACTTTAGATTTCAAGGTTGTGTTCTTGTAGCCACAGGTGATAGGAAGTTGGGTGTATCAACAACAACTTACATTTATATTGCAACTTTAATGTTGCACTTTAATAATTTTAACTTTAATAATTAAGCAAAAACTCCCAAAAATCATCAGTAATAAAGCCGACCAGCTATTAATTTTCTTATGTCAGGGTTGAAGTCCTATTCCTTCCCTCCATCATAATATCAGAAGTGGGGATGTTCGCTGATGATTGCACGATGTTCAGCACCATTCGCAACTCCTCAGATACTGAAGCAGCCCATGTCCGTCTGCAGCAAGACCTGGACAATATCCAGGCTTGGACTGATAAGTGACAAGTAACTTTCACGCCACACAAGTGCCAGACAATGACGATCTCCAACAAGGGAGAATCTAACCATCTCCCCTTGATGTTTAATGGCAATACCATTGTTGAATCCGCCACGATCAACATCCTGGGGGTCACCATTGACCAGAAACTGAACTGGAGTAGCCATATAAATACCGTGGCTACAAGAGCAGGTCAGAGGTTGGGAATTCTGTGGCGAGTAACTCACCTCCTGACTCCCCAAAGCCTGTCCACCATCTACAAGGCACAAGTCAGGAGTATGATGGAATACTCTCCGCTTGCCTGGATGGGTGCAGCATCAACAACACTCAAGAAGCTCGACACCATCCAGGACAAAGCAGGCCGCTTGATTGGCACTCCATCCACCACCATCAACATTCGCTCCCTCCATCACCGATGCAAAGTGGCAGAAGTGTGTACCGTCTACAAGAGGCACTGCAACAACACCCCAAGACTCCTTCAACAACACCTTCGATACCTATGACTTCTACCACCTAGAAAGACAAGGGCAGCAGACACATGGTGACACAACCACCTGCAAGTTCCCCTCCAAGTCTCACACCATCCTGACTTGGAACGATATCTTCACTGTCACTGGGTCAAAATGCTGGAACTGTCTTCCAAACAGCACTGTGGGTGTATCTACACCAGATGAACTGCAGCAGTTCAAGAAGGCAGCTCACCACCAACCTCTCAAGGGGAATAAGGGATGGGCAACAAATGCTGGCATTGCCAGTGATGCCCACATCCCATGAAATGAATAAAAAAAATTGCAGAACTTTGACCAGTTTTCCCCATTGCCATGTCTGCAGCGTTTTCACCGACCCAGAAACCAGCTCGTCAATTTCAGCTCACTGCGAATCACACAGAATTCCTCAGAGGGAAATCAATCTTTAATAACATTTCCATCAATTCACAACCCAACGTGCGATGAAGCTGGCACTTTTCACCGAAAGTCAACTCCAATATCTGAGGTAGACTGAGTCAGTGACAGCATCTGAAATTAACTCGATTGCAGTACGGAAACAAGTTGTCACATTGTAACCTAAAGATAATGTAACCGGTTAGATAGCAAATTTATGCGATCAGATGGAATAGCATCCATTCGTTAAAAATCGCTCAATCAGTCGTTTTCCTGGACTAAAAAAAGCTGCGGACACACTCGCAAATGGCCCACCCCTTGAAGCAATGGCTCCTTTAATATCAATTCGCTCGGATTATGACGTGCCAACGTCGGAACAAATTGAAACATTCAATTCAGGCAGCCATTGGCTCCGGCCGAGGTTTGAGTAAAACCGGTTCCTATTGGTTCTCTTCACTTTTCCGCGTTTCTGTCAAAAACAAGCCGCAATTCAGACATTAAATAATCAAAGGCTTCAATGTTGGGACTGCTTCGATCAATTCCTTCAGATTGTGAGTTACCATTTCCATCCGACGGCTCAGTGTGTCAGTTACAGTAACATTTCCATCCTATGGCTCAGTGTGTGACTTACAGTAACATTTCCATCCTATAGCTCAGTGTGTCAGTTACAGTCACATTTCCATCCGATTGCTCAATGTGTCAGTTACAGTCACATTTTTATCCTATTGCTCAGTGTGAGAGTTACAGTAACATTTCCATCCTATGGCTCAGTGTGTGATTACAGTAATATTTCCATCCTATGGCTCAGTGTGTCAGTTACAGTAACATTTCCATCCTATTGCTCAATGTGTGAGTTACAGTAATGTTTCCATTCTTTTGCTCAGTGTGTGAGTTAGTAACATTTCTATCCTATTGCTCAGTGTGTGAGTTACAGTAACATTTCCATCCTTTTGCTCAGTGTGTGAGTTACAGTAACATTTCTATCCTATTGCTCAGTGTGTGAGTTACAGCAACATTTCTATCCTATTGCTCAGTGTGTGAGTTACACTAACTTTTCCATCCTGTTGCTCAGTGTGTGAGTTACAGTAACATTTCTATCCTCTTGCTCAATGTTTGGGTGACAGTAACATTTCTATCTTATTGCTCAGTGTGTGAGTTACAGTAACATTTCTATACTATGGCTCAGAGTGTGAGTTACAGTAACATTTCTATCCTCTTGCTCAATGTTTGGGTCACAGGAATATTTCTATCCTTTTCCTCAGTGTGTGAGTTACAGTAACATTTCTATCCTATTGCTCAGTGTGAGAGTTACAGTAACATTTCCATCCTATTGCTCAGTGTGTGAGTTACAGTAACATTTCTATCCTCCTGCTCAGTGTGAGTTACAGTAACATTTCTATCCTATTGCTCAGTCTGTGAGTTACAGTAACTTTTCTGTCTTATTGCTCAGTGTGTGAGTTACAGTAACATTTCTATCCTATTGCTCAGTATATGAGTTACAGTAACATTTCTATCCTATTGCTCAGTGTGTGAGTAACAGTAACTTTTCTGTCCTATTGCTCAGTGTGTGTTACAGTAACTTTTCTGTCCTATTGCTCAGTGTGTGAGTTACAGTAACATTTCTATGTCATTGCTCTCGGTGTGAGTTACAGTAACATTTCTATCCTCTTGCTCAATGTTTGGGTTACAGGAACATTTCTATCCTTTTCCTCAGTGTGTGAGTTACAGTAACATTACATTCCTTTTCCTCAGTGTGTGAGTTACAGTAACATTCCTATCCTCTTGCTCAATGTTTAGGTTACAGGAACATTTCTATCCTTTTCCTCAGTGTGTGAGTTACAGTAACATTACTATCCTTCTGCTCAGTGTGACAGTTACAGTAACATTTCTATCCTACTGCTCAATGTGTGAATTACAGTAACATTACCATCCTATTGCTCAGTGTGAGAGTTACTGTAACATGTCCATCCTATTGCTCAGTGTGTGAGTTACAGTAACATTTCTATCCTATTGCTCAATTTTTGGGTGACAGGAACATTTCTATCCTTTTCCTCAGTGTGTGAGTTACAGTATCATTTCTATCCTCTTGCTCAATTTTTGGGTTACAGGAACATTTCTATCCTTTTCCTCAGTGTGTGAGTTACAGTAACATTTCTATCCTCTTGCTCAGTGTGTGAGTTACAGTAACATTTCTATCCTTTTGCTCAGTGTGTGAGTCAGTTACATTTCTATCCTATTGCTCAGTGTGTGAGTTACAGTAACATTTCTATCCTATTGCTCAGTGTGACAGTTGCAGTAATATTTCCATCCTTTTGCTCAGTGTGTGAGTCAGTTACATTTCTAACCTATTGCTCAGTGTGAGAGTTACAGTAACATTTCCATCCGAAAGCTCAGTGTGTCAGTTACAGTCACATTTCTATCCTATTGCACAGTGTGTGAGGTACAGTAACATTTCCATCCGAAAGCTCAGTGTGTCAGTTACAGTCACATTTTTATCCTATTGCTCAGTGTGAGAGTTACATTAACATTTCCATCCTATTGCACAGTGTGTGAGTTACTGTAACATTTCCATCCTATTGCTCAATGTGTCAGTAACAGTAACATTTCCATCCTATTGCTCAATGTGTCAGTTACAGTCACATTTTTATCCTATTGCTCAGTGTGAGAGTTACAGTAACATTTCCATCCTAAAGCTCAATGTGTCAGTTACAGTTACATTTCCATCCGATTGCTCAATGTGTCAGTTACAGTTACATTTTTATCCTATTGCTCAGTGTGTCAGTTACAGTAACATTTCTATCCTATTGCACAGTGTGTGAGTTACAGTAACATTTCCATCCTATTGCTCAATGTGTCAGTTACAGTCACATTTTTATCCTGTTGCTCAGTGTGAGAGTTACAGTAACATTTCCATCCTATTGCTCAGTGTGAGAGTTACAGTAACATTTCCATCCTATTGCTCAGTCTGTCAGTTACAGTAACATTTCTATCCTATTGCACAGTGTGTGAGTTACAGTAACATTTCTATCCTATTGCTCAATGTGTCAGTTACAGTCACATTTTTATCCTGTTGCTCAGTGTGAGAGTTACAGTAACATTTCTATCCTATTGCTCAGTGTGAGAGTTACAGTAACATTTCCATCCTTTTGCTCAGTGTGAGAGTTAGTAACATTTCCATCCTTTTGCTCAGTGTGTGAGTTACAGTAACATTTCTATCCTCTTGCTCAATGTGTGAGTTACAGTAACAATACCATCCTATTGCTCAGTGTGTGAGTTACAGTAACATTTCTATCCTACTGCTCAGTGTGTGAATGACAGTAACATATCCATCCTATTGCTCAGTGTGTGAGTGACAGTAACATTTCTATCCTACTGCCCAGTGTGTGAATGACAGTAACATTTCCTTCCGATTGCTCAGTGTGTGAGTTACAGTAACATTTCTATACTATGGCTCAGAGTGTGAGTTACAGTAACATTTCTATCCTCTTGCTCAATGTTTGGGTCACAGGAATATTTCTATCCTTTTCCTCAGTGTGTGAGTTACAGTAACATTTCTATCCTATTGCTCAGTGTGAGAGTTACAGTAACATTTCTATCCTCCTGCTCAGTGTGAGTTACAGTAACTTTTCTGTCCTCTTGCTCAGTGTGTGAGTTACAGTAACTTTTCTGTCTTATTGCTCAGTGTGTGAGTTACAGTAACTTTTCTGTCTTATTGCTCAGTCTGTGAGTTACAGTAACATTTCTATCCTATTGCTCAGTATATGAGTTACAGTAACATTTCTATCCTATTGCTCAGTGTGTGAGTTACAGTAACTTTTCTGTCCTATTGCTCAGTGTGTGTTACAGTAACTTTTCTGTCCTATTGCTCAGTGTGTGAGTTACAGTAACATTTCTGTCTCATTGCTCTCGGTGTGAGTTACAGTAACATTTCTATCCTCTTGCTCAATGTTTGGGTTACAGGAACATTTCTATCCTTTTCCTCAGTGTGTGAGTTTCAGTAACATTACATTCCTTTTCCTCAGTGTGTGAGTTACAGTAACATTTCTATCCTCTTGCTCAATGTTTAGGTTACAGGAACATTTCTATCCTTTTCCTCAGTGTGTGAGTTACAGTAACATTACTATACTTCTGCTCAGTGTGACAGTTACAGTAACATTTCTATCCTACTGCTCAATGTGTGAATTACAGTAACATTACCATCCTATTGCTCAGTGTGAGAGTTACTGTAACATGTCCATCCTATTGCTCAGTGTGTGAGTTACAGTAACATTTCTATCCTATTGCTCAATTTTTGGGTGACAGGAACATTTCTATCCTTTTCCTCAGTGTGTGAGTTACAGTATCATTTCTATCCTCTTGCTCAATTTTTGGGTTACAGGAACATTTCTATCCTTTTCCTCAGTGTGTGAGTTACAGTAACATTTCTATCCTCTTGCTCAGTGTGTGAGTTACAGTAACATTTCTATCCTTTTGCTCAGTGTGTGAGTCAGTTACATTTCTATCCTATTGCTCAGTGTGTGAGTTACAGTAACATTTCTATCCTATTGCTCAGTGTGACAGTTGCAGTAATATTTCCATCCTTTTGCTCAGTGTGTGAGTCAGTTACATTTCTAACCTATTGCTCAGTGTGAGAGTTACAGTAACATTTCCATCCGAAAGCTCAGTGTGTCAGTTACAGTCACATTTCTATCCTATTGCACAGTGTGTGAGTTACAGTAACATTTCCATCCTATTGCTCAATGTGTCAGTTACAGTCACATTTTTATCCTATTGCTCAGTGTGACAGTTACAGTAACATTTCCATCCTAAAGCTCAATGTGTCAGTTACAGTTACATTTCCATCCGATTGCTCAATGTGTCAGTTACAGTTACATTTTTATCCTATTGCTCAGTGTGTCAGTTACAGTAACATTTCTATCCTATTGCACAGTGTGTGAGTTACAGTAACATTTCCATCCTATTGCTCAATGTGTCAGTTACAGTCACATTTTTATCCTGTTGCTCAGTGTGAGAGTTACAGTAACATTTCCATCCTATTGCTCAGTGTGAGAGTTACAGTAACATTTCCATCCTATTGCTCAATCTGTCAGTTACAGTAACATTTCTATCCTATTGCACAGTGTGTGAGTTACAGTAACATTTCCATCCTATTGCTCAATGTGTCAGTTGCAGTCACATTTTTATCCTGTTGCTCAGTGTGAGAGTTACAGTAACATTTCTATCCTATTGCTCAGTGTGAGAGTTACAGTAACATTTCCATCCTTTTGCTCAGTGTGAGAATTAGTTACATTTCTATCCTGTTACTCAGTGTGAGAGTTAGTAACATTTCCATCCTTTTGCTCAGTGTGTGAGTTACAGTAACATTTCTATCCTCTTGCTCAATGTGTGAGTTACAGTAACAATTCCATCCTATTGCTCAGTGTGTGAGTTACAGTAACATTTCTATCCTACTGCTCAGTGTGTGAATGACAGTAACATATCCATCCTATTGCTCAGTGTGTGAGTGACAGTAACATTTCTATCCTACTGCCCAGTGTGTGAATGACAGTAACATTTCCTTCCGATTGCTCAGTGTGTGAGTTACAGTAACATTTCTATCCTATTGCTCTGTGTGTGAGTTACAGTAACATTTCTATCCTACTGCTCAGTGTGTGAGTTGCAGTAACATTTCTGTCCTTTTCCTCAGTGTGTGAGTTACAGTATCATTTCTATCCTCTTGCTCAATTTTTGGGTTACAGGAACCTTTCTATCCATTTCCTCAGTGTGTGAGTTACAGTGTCATTTCTATCCTCTTGCTCAATGTTTGGGTTACAGTAACATTTCTATCCTACTGCTCAATGTGTGAACCACAGTAACATTACCATCCTATTGCTCAGTGTGAGAGTTACAGTAACATTTCCAATCTTTTGCTCAGTGTGTCAGTTAGAAACATTTCTATCCTTTTGCTCAGTGTGAGAGTTACAGTAACATTTCTATCCTACTGCTCAATGTGTGAATTTCAGTAACATTACCATCCTATTGCTCAGTGTGATTTACAGTAACCTTTCTATCCTATTGCTCAGTGTGTGAGTTACAGTAACATTTCTATCCTCTTGCTCAATGTTTGGGTTACATTAACATTTCTATCCTATTGCTCAGTGTGTGAGTTAGTTACATTTCTATCCTATTGCTCAGTGTGAGAGTTCCAGTAACATTTCCATCCTTTTGCTCAGTGTGTGAGTTAGTAACATTTCAATCCTATTGCTCAGTGTGTGACATAGTAACATTTCGATCCTATTGCTCAGTGTGAGTTAGTAACATTTCTATCCTATTGCTCAGTGTGTGACTTAGCAACATTTCTATCCTATTGCTCAGTCTGTGTGTTAGTAACATTTCTATCCTATTGCTCAGTGTGTGACTTAGTAACATTTCTATCCTATTACTCAGTGTGTGACTTAGTAACATTTCTATCCTATTGCTCAGTGTGTGAGTTGATAACATTTCTATCCTATTGCTCAGTATGTGAGTTAGTAACATTTCTATCCTATTGCTCAGTGTGTGACTTAGTAACATTTCTATCCTATTGCTCAGTGTGTGAGTTAGTAACATTTCTGTCCTATTGCTCAATGTTTGGGTGACAGTAACATTTCTATCTTATTGCTCAGTGTGTGAGTTACAGTAACATTTCTATACTATGGCTCAGAGTGTGAGTTACAGTAACATTTCTATCCTCTTGCTCAATGTTTGGGTCACAGGAATATTTCTATCCTTTTCCTCAGTGTGTGAGTTACAGTAACATTTCTATCCTATTGCTCAGTGTGAGAGTTACAGTAACATTTCCATCCTATTGCTCAGTGTGTGAGTTACAGTAACATTTCTATCCTCCTGCTCAGTGTGAGTTACAGTAACATTTCTATCCTATTGCTCAGTCTGTGAGTTACAGTAACTTTTCTGTCTTATTGCTCAGTGTGTGAGTTACAGTAACATTTCTATCCTATTGCTCAGTATATGAGTTACAGTAACATTTCTATCCTATTGCTCAGTGTGTGAGTTACAGTAACTTTTCTGTCCTATTGCTCAGTGTGTGTTACAGTAACTTTTCTGTCCTATTGCTCAGTGTGTGAGTTACAGTAACATTTCTATCTCATTGCTCTCGGTGTGAGTTACAGTAACATTTCTATCCTCTTGCTCAATGTTTGGGTTACAGGAACATTTCTATCCTTTTCCTCAGTGTGTGAGTTACAGTAACATTACATTCCTTTTCCTCAGTGTGTGAGTTACAGTAACATTTCTATCCTCTTGCTCAATGTTTAGGTTACAGGAACATTTCTATCCTTTTCCTCAGTGTGTGAGTTACAGTAACATTACTATACTTCTGCTCAGTGTGACAGTTACAGTAACATTTCTATCCTACTGCTCAATGTGTGAATTACAGTAACATTACCATCCTATTGCTCAGTGTGAGAGTTACTGTAACATGTCCATCCTATTGCTCAGTGTGTGAGTTACAGTAACATTTCTATCCTATTGCTCAATTTTTGGGTGACAGGAACATTTCTATCCTTTTCCTCAGTGTGTGAGTTACAGTATCATTTCTATCCTCTTGCTCAATTTTTGGGTTACAGGAACATTTCTATCCTTTTCCTCAGTGTGTGAGTTACAGTAACATTTCTATCCTCTTGCTCAGTGTGTGAGTTACAGTAACATTTCTATCCTTTTGCTCAGTGTGTGAGTCAGTTACATTTCTATCCTATTGCTCAGTGTGTGAGTTACAGTAACATTTCTATCCTATTGCTCAGTGTGACAGTTGCAGTAATATTTCCATCCTTTTGCTCAGTGTGTGAGTCAGTTACATTTCTAACCTATTGCTCAGTGTGAGAGTTACAGTAACATTTCCATCCGAAAGCTCAGTGTGTCAGTTACAGTCACATTTCTATCCTATTGCACAGTGTGTGAGTTACAGTAACATTTCCATCCGAAAGCTCAGTGTGTCAGTTACAGTCACATTTTTATCCTATTGCTCAGTGTGAGAGTTACAGTAACATTTCCATCCTATTGCACAGTGTGTGAGTTACTGTAACATTTCCATCCTATTGCTCAATGTGTCAGTAACAGTAACATTTCCATCCTATTGCTCAATGTGTCAGTTACAGTCACATTTTTATCCTATTGCTCAGTGTGAGAGTTACAGTAACATTTCCATCCTAAAGCTCAATGTGTCAGTTACAGTTACATTTCCATCCGATTGCTCAATGTGTCAGTTACAGTTACATTTTTATCCTATTGCTCAGTGTGTCAGTTACAGTAACATTTCTATCCTATTGCACAGTGTGTGAGTTACAGTAACATTTCCATCCTATTGCTCAATGTGTCAGTTACAGTCACATTTTTATCCTGTTGCTCAGTGTGAGAGTTACAGTAACATTTCCATCCTATTGCTCAGTGTGAGAGTTACAGTAACATTTCCATCCTATTGCTCAGTCTGTCAGTTACAGTAACATTTCTATCCTATTGCACAGTGTGTGAGTTACAGTAACATTTCTATCCTATTGCTCAATGTGTCAGTTACAGTCACATTTTTATCCTGTTGCTCAGTGTGAGAGTTACAGTAACATTTCTATCCTATTGCTCAGTGTGAGAGTTACAGTAACATTTCCATCCTTTTGCTCAGTGTGAGAGTTAGTAACATTTCCATCCTTTTGCTCAGTGTGTGAGTTACAGTAACATTTCTATCCTCTTGCTCAATGTGTGAGTTACAGTAACAATACCATCCTATTGCTCAGTGTGTGAGTTACAGTAACATTTCTATCCTACTGCTCAGTGTGTGAATGACAGTAACATATCCATCCTATTGCTCAGTGTGTGAGTGACAGTAACATTTCTATCCTACTGCCCAGTGTGTGAATGACAGTAACATTTCCTTCCGATTGCTCAGTGTGTGAGTTACAGTAACATTTCTATACTATGGCTCAGAGTGTGAGTTACAGTAACATTTCTATCCTCTTGCTCAATGTTTGGGTCACAGGAATATTTCTATCCTTTTCCTCAGTGTGTGAGTTACAGTAACATTTCTATCCTATTGCTCAGTGTGAGAGTTACAGTAACATTTCTATCCTCCTGCTCAGTGTGAGTTACAGTAACTTTTCTGTCTTATTGCTCAGTGTGTGAGTTACAGTAACTTTTCTGTCTTATTGCTCAGTCTGTGAGTTACAGTAACATTTCTATCCTTTTCCTCAGTGTGTGAGTTACAGTAACATTTCTATCCTCTTGCTCAGTGTGTGAGTTACAGTAACATTTCTATCCTTTTGCTCAGTGTGTGAGTCAGTTACATTTCTATCCTATTGCTCAGTGTGTGAGTTACAGTAACATTTCTATCCTATTGCTCAGTGTGACAGTTGCAGTAATATTTCCATCCTTTTGCTCAGTGTGTGAGTCAGTTACATTTCTAACCTATTGCTCAGTGTGAGAGTTACAGTAACATTTCCATCCGAAAGCTCAGTGTGTCAGTTACAGTCACATTTCTATCCTATTGCACAGTGTGTGAGTTACAGTAACATTTCCATCCGAAAGCTCAGTGTGTCAGTTACAGTCACATTTTTATCCTATTGCTCAGTGTGAGAGTTACAGTAACATTTCCATCCTATTGCACAGTGTGTGAGTTACTGTAACATTTCCATCCTATTGCTCAATGTGTCAGTAACAGTAACATTTCCATCCTATTGCTCAATGTGTCAGTTACAGTCACATTTTTATCCTATTGCTCAGTGTGAGAGTTACAGTAACATTTCCATCCTAAAGCTCAATGTGTCAGTTACAGTTACATTTCCATCCGATTGCTCAATGTGTCAGTTACAGTTACATTTTTATCCTATTGCTCAGTGTGTCAGTTACAGTAACATTTCTATCCTATTGCACAGTGTGTGAGTTACAGTAACATTTCCATCCTATTGCTCAATGTGTCAGTTACAGTCACATTTTTATCCTGTTGCTCAGTGTGAGAGTTACAGTAACATTTCCATCCTATTGCTCAGTGTGAGAGTTACAGTAACATTTCCATCCTATTGCTCAGTCTGTCAGTTACAGTAACATTTCTATCCTATTGCACAGTGTGTGAGTTACAGTAACATTTCTATCCTATTGCTCAATGTGTCAGTTACAGTCACATTTTTATCCTGTTGCTCAGTGTGAGAGTTACAGTAACATTTCTATCCTATTGCTCAGTGTGAGAGTTACAGTAACATTTCCATCCTTTTGCTCAGTGTGAGAGTTAGTAACATTTCCATCCTTTTGCTCAGTGTGTGAGTTACAGTAACATTTCTATCCTCTTGCTCAATGTGTGAGTTACAGTAACAATACCATCCTATTGCTCAGTGTGTGAGTTACAGTAACATTTCTATCCTACTGCTCAGTGTGTGAATGACAGTAACATATCCATCCTATTGCTCAGTGTGTGAGTGACAGTAACATTTCTATCCTACTGCCCAGTGTGTGAATGACAGTAACATTTCCTTCCGATTGCTCAGTGTGTGAGTTACAGTAACATTTCTATACTATGGCTCAGAGTGTGAGTTACAGTAACATTTCTATCCTCTTGCTCAATGTTTGGGTCACAGGAATATTTCTATCCTTTTCCTCAGTGTGTGAGTTACAGTAACATTTCTATCCTATTGCTCAGTGTGAGAGTTACAGTAACATTTCTATCCTCCTGCTCAGTGTGAGTTACAGTAACTTTTCTGTCTTATTGCTCAGTGTGTGAGTTACAGTAACTTTTCTGTCTTATTGCTCAGTCTGTGAGTTACAGTAACATTTCTATCCTATTGCTCAGTATATGAGTTACAGTAACATTTCTATCCTATTGCTCAGTGTGTGAGTTACAGTAACTTTTCTGTCCTATTGCTCAGTGTGTGTTACAGTAACTTTTCTGTCCTATTGCTCAGTGTGTGAGTTACAGTAACATTTCTATCTCATTGCTCTCGGTGTGAGTTACAGTAACATTTCTATCCTCTTGCTCAATGTTTGGGTTACAGGAACATTTCTATCCTTTTCCTCAGTGTGTGAGTTTCAGTAACATTACATTCCTTTTCCTCAGTGTGTGAGTTACAGTAACATTTCTATCCTCTTGCTCAATGTTTAGGTTACAGGAACATTTCTATCCTTTTCCTCAGTGTGTGAGTTACAGTAACATTACTATACTTCTGCTCAGTGTGACAGTTACAGTAACATTTCTATCCTACTGCTCAATGTGTGAATTACAGTAACATTACCATCCTATTGCTCAGTGTGAGAGTTACTGTAACATGTCCATCCTATTGCTCAGTGTGTGAGTTACAGTAACATTTCTATCCTATTGCTCAATTTTTGGGTGACAGGAACATTTCTATCCTTTTCCTCAGTGTGTGAGTTACAGTATCATTTCTATCCTCTTGCTCAATTTTTGGGTTACAGGAACATTTCTATCCTTTTCCTCAGTGTGTGAGTTACAGTAACATTTCTATCCTCTTGCTCAGTGTGTGAGTTACAGTAACATTTCTATCCTTTTGCTCAGTGTGTGAGTCAGTTACATTTCTATCCTATTGCTCAGTGTGTGAGTTACAGTAACATTTCTATCCTATTGCTCAGTGTGACAGTTGCAGTAATATTTCCATCCTTTTGCTCAGTGTGTGAGTCAGTTACATTTCTAACCTATTGCTCAGTGTGAGAGTTACAGTAACATTTCCATCCGAAAGCTCAGTGTGTCAGTTACAGTCACATTTCTATCCTATTGCACAGTGTGTGAGTTACAGTAACATTTCCATCCGAAAGCTCAGTGTGTCAGTTACAGTCACATTTTTATCCTATTGCTCAGTGTGAGAGTTACAGTAACATTTCCATCCTATTGCACAGTGTGTGAGTTACTGTAACATTTCCATCCTATTGCTCAATGTGTCAGTAACAGTAACATTTCCATCCTATTGCTCAATGTGTCAGTTACAGTCACATTTTTATCCTATTGCTCAGTGTGAGAGTTACAGTAACATTTCCATCCTAAAGCTCAATGTGTCAGTTACAGTTACATTTCCATCCGATTGCTCAATGTGTCAGTTACAGTTACATTTTTATCCTATTGCTCAGTGTGTCAGTTACAGTAACATTTCTATCCTATTGCTCAATGTGTCAGTTACAGTCACATTTTTATCCTGTTGCTCAGTGTGAGAGTTACAGTAACATTTCCATCCTATTGCTCAGTGTGAGAGTTACAGTAACATTTCCATCCTATTGCTCAATCTGTCAGTTACAGTAACATTTCTATCCTATTGCACAGTGTGTGAGTTACAGTAACATTTCCATCCTATTGCTCAATGTGTCAGTTACAGTCACATTTTTATCCTGTTGCTCAGTGTGAGAGTTACAGTAACATTTCTATCCTATTGCTCAGTGTGAGAGTTACAGTAACATTTCCATCCTTTTGCTCAGTGTGAGAATTAGTTACATTTCTATCCTGTTACTCAGTGTGAGAGTTAGTAACATTTCCATCCTTTTGCTCAGTGTGTGAGTTACAGTAACATTTCTATCCTCTTGCTCAATGTGTGAGTTACAGTAACAATTCCATCCTATTGCTCAGTGTGTGAGTTACAGTAACATTTCTATCCTACTGCTCAGTGTGTGAATGACAGTAACATATCCATCCTATTGCTCAGTGTGTGAGTGACAGTAACATTTCTATCCTACTGCCCAGTGTGTGAATGACAGTAACATTTCCTTCCGATTGCTCAGTGTGTGAGTTACAGTAACATTTCTATCCTATTGCTCTGTGTGTGAGTTACAGTAACATTTCTATCCTACTGCTCAGTGTGTGAGTTGCAGTAACATTTCTGTCCTTTTCCTCAGTGTGTGAGTTACAGTATCATTTCTATCCTCTTGCTCAATTTTTGGGTTACAGGAACCTTTCTATCCATTTCCTCAGTGTGTGAGTTACAGTGTCATTTCTATCCTCTTGCTCAATGTTTGGGTTACAGTAACATTTCTATCCTACTGCTCAATGTGTGAACCACAGTAACATTACCATCCTATTGCTCAGTGTGAGAGTTACAGTAACATTTCCAATCTTTTGCTCAGTGTGTCAGTTAGAAACATTTCTATCCTTTTGCTCAGTGTGAGAGTTACAGTAACATTTCTATCCTACTGCTCAATGTGTGAATTTCAGTAACATTACCATCCTATTGCTCAGTGTGATTTACAGTAACCTTTCTATCCTATTGCTCAGTGTGTGAGTTACAGTAACATTTCTATCCTCTTGCTCAATGTTTGGGTTACATTAACATTTCTATCCTATTGCTCAGTGTGTGAGTTAGTTACATTTCTATCCTATTGCTCAGTGTGAGAGTTCCAGTAACATTTCCATCCTTTTGCTCAGTGTGTGAGTTAGTAACATTTCAATCCTATTGCTCAGTGTGTGACATAGTAACATTTCGATCCTATTGCTCAGTGTGAGTTAGTAACATTTCTATCCTATTGCTCAGTGTGTGACTTAGCAACATTTCTATCCTATTGCTCAGTCTGTGAGTTAGTAACATTTCTATCCTATTGCTCAGTGTGTGACTTAGTAACATTTCTATCCTATTACTCAGTGTGTGACTTAGTAACATTTCTATCCTATTGCTCAGTGTGTGACTTAGTAACATTTCTATCCTATTACTCAGTGTGTGACTTAGTAACATTTCTATCCTATTGCTCAGTGTGTGAGTTGATAACATTTCTATCCTATTGCTCAGTATGTGAGTTAGTAACATTTCTATCCTATTGCTCAGTGTGTGACTTAGTAACATTTCTATCCTATTGCTCAGTGTGTGAGTTAGTAACATTTCTGTCTTATTGCTCAGTGTGTGACTTACTAACATTTCTATCCTATTGCTCAGTGTGTGAGTTACAGTAACATTTCTATCCTATTGCTCAGTGTGACTGTTGCAGTAATATTTCCATCCGACAGCTCAGTGTGTCAGTTACAGTCACATTTCTATCCTATTGCACAGTGTGTGAGTTACAGTCACATTTCCATCCCTTTGCTCAATGTGTGAGTTACAGTCACATTTTTATCCTTTTGCTCAGTGTGAGAGTTACAGTAACATTTCTATCCTATTGCTCAGTGTGAGAGTTACAGTAACATTTCCATCCTATTGCACAGTGTGTGAATTACAGTAACATTTCCATCCTATTGCTCAATATGTCAGTTACAGTAACATTTCCATCCTTTTGCGCAATGTGTCAGTTACAGTCACATTTTTATCCTATTGCTCAGTGTGAGAGTTACAGTAACATTTCCAACCTATTGCTCAATGTGTCAGTTACAGTAACATTTCTATCCTATTGCTCAGTGTGAGAGTTACAGTAACATTTTCATCCTATTGCTCAGTCTGTCAGTTACAGTGACATTTCTATGCTATTGCACAGTGTGTGAGTTCCAGTAACATTTCCACCCTATTGCTCAATGTGTGAGTTACAGTCACATTTTTATCCTTTTGCTCAGTGTGAGAGTTACAGTAACATTTCTATCCTATTGCTCAGTGTGAGAGTTACAGTCACATTTCCATCCTTTTGCTCAGTGTGAGAATTAGTTACATTTCTATCCTGTTACTCAGTGTGAGAGTTACAGTAACATTTCAATCCTATTGCTCAGTGCGTGAGTTACAGCAACATTTCCGTCCAATTGCTCTGTGTGTGAGTTACAGTAACATTTCTATCCTACTGCTCAGTGTGTGAGTTGCAGTAACATTTCTGTCCTTTTCCTCAGTGTGTGAGTTACAGTATCATTTCTATCCTCTTGCTCAATTTTTGGGTTACAGGAACCTTTCTATCAATTTCCTCAGTGTGTGAGTTACAGTGTCATTTCTATCCTCTTGCTCAATGTTTGGGTTACAGTAACATTTCTATCCTACTGCTCAATGTGTGAACCACAGTAACATTACCATCCTATTGCTCAGTGTGAGAGTTACAGTAACATTTCCATTCTTTTGCTCAGTGTGTCAGTTAGAAACATTTCTATCCTTTTGCTCAGTGTGAGAGTTACAGTAACATTTCTATCCTACTGCTCAATGTGTGAATTTCAGTAACATTACCATCCTATTGCTCAGTGTGAGTTACAGTAACCTTTCTATCCTATTGCTCAGTGTGTGAGTTACAGTAACATTTCTATCCTCTTGCTCAATGTTTGGGTTACATTAACATTTCTATCCTATTGCTCAGTGTGTGAGTTAGTTACATTTCTATCCTATTGCTCAGTGTGAGAGTTCCAGTAACATTTCCATCCTTTTGCTCAGTGTGTGAGTTAGTAACATTTCAATCCTATTGCTCAGTGTGTGACATAGTAACATTTCGATCCTATTGCTCAGTGTGAGTTAGTAACATTTCTATCCTATTGCTCAGTGTGTGACTTAGCAACATTTCTATCCTATTGCTCAGTCTGTGAGTTAGTAACATTTCTATCCTATTGCTCAGTGTGTGACTTAGTAACATTTCCATCCTTTTGCTCAGTGTGTGAGTTACAGTAACATTTCTATCCTCTTGCTCAATGTGTGAGTTACAGTAACAATACCATCCTATTGCTCAGTGTGTGAGTTACAGTAACATTTCTATCCTACTGCTCAGTGTGTGAATGACAGTAACATATCCATCCTATTGCTCAGTGTGTGAGTGACAGTAACATTTCTATCCTACTGCCCAGTGTGTGAATGACAGTAACATTTCCTTCCGATTGCTCAGTGTGTGAGTTACAGTAACATTTCTATACTATGGCTCAGAGTGTGAGTTACAGTAACATTTCTATCCTCTTGCTCAATGTTTGGGTCACAGGAATATTTCTATCCTTTTCCTCAGTGTGTGAGTTACAGTAACATTTCTATCCTATTGCTCAGTGTGAGAGTTACAGTAACATTTCTATCCTCCTGCTCAGTGTGAGTTACAGTAACTTTTCTGTCTTATTGCTCAGTGTGTGAGTTACAGTAACTTTTCTGTCTTATTGCTCAGTCTGTGAGTTACAGTAACATTTCTATCCTATTGCTCAGTATATGAGTTACAGTAACATTTCTATCCTATTGCTCAGTGTGTGAGTTACAGTAACTTTTCTGTCCTATTGCTCAGTGTGTGTTACAGTAACTTTTCTGTCCTATTGCTCAGTGTGTGAGTTACAGTAACATTTCTATCTCATTGCTCTCGGTGTGAGTTACAGTAACATTTCTATCCTCTTGCTCAATGTTTGGGTTACAGGAACATTTCTATCCTTTTCCTCAGTGTGTGAGTTTCAGTAACATTACATTCCTTTTCCTCAGTGTGTGAGTTACAGTAACATTTCTATCCTCTTGCTCAATGTTTAGGTTACAGGAACATTTCTATCCTTTTCCTCAGTGTGTGAGTTACAGTAACATTACTATACTTCTGCTCAGTGTGACAGTTACAGTAACATTTCTATCCTACTGCTCAATGTGTGAATTACAGTAACATTACCATCCTATTGCTCAGTGTGAGAGTTACTGTAACATGTCCATCCTATTGCTCAGTGTGTGAGTTACAGTAACATTTCTATCCTATTGCTCAATTTTTGGGTGACAGGAACATTTCTATCCTTTTCCTCAGTGTGTGAGTTACAGTATCATTTCTATCCTCTTGCTCAATTTTTGGGTTACAGGAACATTTCTATCCTTTTCCTCAGTGTGTGAGTTACAGTAACATTTCTATCCTCTTGCTCAGTGTGTGAGTTACAGTAACATTTCTATCCTTTTGCTCAGTGTGTGAGTCAGTTACATTTCTATCCTATTGCTCAGTGTGTGAGTTACAGTAACATTTCTATCCTATTGCTCAGTGTGACAGTTGCAGTAATATTTCCATCCTTTTGCTCAGTGTGTGAGTCAGTTACATTTCTAACCTATTGCTCAGTGTGAGAGTTACAGTAACATTTCCATCCGAAAGCTCAGTGTGTCAGTTACAGTCACATTTCTATCCTATTGCACAGTGTGTGAGTTACAGTAACATTTCCATCCGAAAGCTCAGTGTGTCAGTTACAGTCACATTTTTATCCTATTGCTCAGTGTGAGAGTTACAGTAACATTTCCATCCTATTGCACAGTGTGTGAGTTACTGTAACATTTCCATCCTATTGCTCAATGTGTCAGTAACAGTAACATTTCCATCCTATTGCTCAATGTGTCAGTTACAGTCACATTTTTATCCTATTGCTCAGTGTGAGAGTTACAGTAACATTTCCATCCTAAAGCTCAATGTGTCAGTTACAGTTACATTTCCATCCGATTGCTCAATGTGTCAGTTACAGTTACATTTTTATCCTATTGCTCAGTGTGTCAGTTACAGTAACATTTCTATCCTATTGCTCAATGTGTCAGTTACAGTCACATTTTTATCCTGTTGCTCAGTGTGAGAGTTACAGTAACATTTCCATCCTATTGCTCAGTGTGAGAGTTACAGTAACATTTCCATCCTATTGCTCAATCTGTCAGTTACAGTAACATTTCTATCCTATTGCACAGTGTGTGAGTTACAGTAACATTTCCATCCTATTGCTCAATGTGTCAGTTACAGTCACATTTTTATCCTGTTGCTCAGTGTGAGAGTTACAGTAACATTTCTATCCTATTGCTCAGTGTGAGAGTTACAGTAACATTTCCATCCTTTTGCTCAGTGTGAGAATTAGTTACATTTCTATCCTGTTACTCAGTGTGAGAGTTAGTAACATTTCCATCCTTTTGCTCAGTGTGTGAGTTACAGTAACATTTCTATCCTCTTGCTCAATGTGTGAGTTACAGTAACAATTCCATCCTATTGCTCAGTGTGTGAGTTACAGTAACATTTCTATCCTACTGCTCAGTGTGTGAATGACAGTAACATATCCATCCTATTGCTCAGTGTGTGAGTGACAGTAACATTTCTATCCTACTGCCCAGTGTGTGAATGACAGTAACATTTCCTTCCGATTGCTCAGTGTGTGAGTTACAGTAACATTTCTATCCTATTGCTCTGTGTGTGAGTTACAGTAACATTTCTATCCTACTGCTCAGTGTGTGAGTTGCAGTAACATTTCTGTCCTTTTCCTCAGTGTGTGAGTTACAGTATCATTTCTATCCTCTTGCTCAATTTTTGGGTTACAGGAACCTTTCTATCCATTTCCTCAGTGTGTGAGTTACAGTGTCATTTCTATCCTCTTGCTCAATGTTTGGGTTACAGTAACATTTCTATCCTACTGCTCAATGTGTGAACCACAGTAACATTACCATCCTATTGCTCAGTGTGAGAGTTACAGTAACATTTCCAATCTTTTGCTCAGTGTGTCAGTTAGAAACATTTCTATCCTTTTGCTCAGTGTGAGAGTTACAGTAACATTTCTATCCTACTGCTCAATGTGTGAATTTCAGTAACATTACCATCCTATTGCTCAGTGTGATTTACAGTAACCTTTCTATCCTATTGCTCAGTGTGTGAGTTACAGTAACATTTCTATCCTCTTGCTCAATGTTTGGGTTACATTAACATTTCTATCCTATTGCTCAGTGTGTGAGTTAGTTACATTTCTATCCTATTGCTCAGTGTGAGAGTTCCAGTAACATTTCCATCCTTTTGCTCAGTGTGTGAGTTAGTAACATTTCAATCCTATTGCTCAGTGTGTGACATAGTAACATTTCGATCCTATTGCTCAGTGTGAGTTAGTAACATTTCTATCCTATTGCTCAGTGTGTGACTTAGCAACATTTCTATCCTATTGCTCAGTCTGTGAGTTAGTAACATTTCTATCCTATTGCTCAGTGTGTGACTTAGTAACATTTCTATCCTATTACTCAGTGTGTGACTTAGTAACATTTCTATCCTATTGCTCAGTGTGTGACTTAGTAACATTTCTATCCTATTACTCAGTGTGTGACTTAGTAACATTTCTATCCTATTGCTCAGTGTGTGAGTTGATAACATTTCTATCCTATTGCTCAGTATGTGAGTTAGTAACATTTCTATCCTATTGCTCAGTGTGTGACTTAGTAACATTTCTATCCTATTGCTCAGTGTGTGAGTTAGTAACATTTCTGTCTTATTGCTCAGTGTGTGACTTACTAACATTTCTATCCTATTGCTCAGTGTGTGAGTTACAGTAACATTTCTATCCTATTGCTCAGTGTGACTGTTGCAGTAATATTTCCATCCGACAGCTCAGTGTGTCAGTTACAGTCACATTTCTATCCTATTGCACAGTGTGTGAGTTACAGTCACATTTCCATCCCTTTGCTCAATGTGTGAGTTACAGTCACATTTTTATCCTTTTGCTCAGTGTGAGAGTTACAGTAACATTTCTATCCTATTGCTCAGTGTGAGAGTTACAGTAACATTTCCATCCTATTGCACAGTGTGTGAATTACAGTAACATTTCCATCCTATTGCTCAATATGTCAGTTACAGTAACATTTCCATCCTTTTGCGCAATGTGTCAGTTACAGTCACATTTTTATCCTATTGCTCAGTGTGAGAGTTACAGTAACATTTCCAACCTATTGCTCAATGTGTCAGTTACAGTAACATTTCTATCCTATTGCTCAGTGTGAGAGTTACAGTAACATTTTCATCCTATTGCTCAGTCTGTCAGTTACAGTGACATTTCTATGCTATTGCACAGTGTGTGAGTTCCAGTAACATTTCCACCCTATTGCTCAATGTGTGAGTTACAGTCACATTTTTATCCTTTTGCTCAGTGTGAGAGTTACAGTAACATTTCTATCCTATTGCTCAGTGTGAGAGTTACAGTCACATTTCCATCCTTTTGCTCAGTGTGAGAATTAGTTACATTTCTATCCTGTTACTCAGTGTGAGAGTTACAGTAACATTTCAATCCTATTGCTCAGTGCGTGAGTTACAGCAACATTTCCGTCCAATTGCTCTGTGTGTGAGTTACAGTAACATTTCTATCCTACTGCTCAGTGTGTGAGTTGCAGTAACATTTCTGTCCTTTTCCTCAGTGTGTGAGTTACAGTATCATTTCTATCCTCTTGCTCAATTTTTGGGTTACAGGAACCTTTCTATCCATTTCCTCAGTGTGTGAGTTACAGTGTCATTTCTATCCTCTTGCTCAATGTTTGGGTTACAGTAACATTTCTATCCTACTGCTCAATGTGTGAACCACAGTAACATTACCATCCTATTGCTCAGTGTGAGAGTTACAGTAACATTTCCATTCTTTTGCTCAGTGTGTCAGTTAGAAACATTTCTATCCTTTTGCTCAGTGTGAGAGTTACAGTAACATTTCTATCCTACTGCTCAATGTGTGAATTTCAGTAACATTACCATCCTATTGCTCAGTGTGAGTTACAGTAACCTTTCTATCCTATTGCTCAGTGTGTGAGTTACAGTAACATTTCTATCCTCTTGCTCAATGTTTGGGTTACATTAACATTTCTATCCTATTGCTCAGTGTGTGAGTTAGTTACATTTCTATCCTATTGCTCAGTGTGAGAGTTCCAGTAACATTTCCATCCTTTTGCTCAGTGTGTGAGTTAGTAACATTTCAATCCTATTGCTCAGTGTGTGACATAGTAACATTTCGATCCTATTGCTCAGTGTGAGTTAGTAACATTTCTATCCTATTGCTCAGTGTGTGACTTAGCAACATTTCTATCCTATTGCTCAGTCTGTGAGTTAGTAACATTTCTATCCTATTGCTCAGTGTGTGACTTAGTAACATTTCTATCCTATTACTCAGTGTGTGACTTAGTAACATTTCTATCCTATTGCTCAGTGTGTGAGTTGGTAACATTTCTATCCTATTGCTCAGTATGTGAGTTAGTAACATTTCTATCCTATTGCTCAGTGTGTGACTTAGTAACATTTCTATCCTATTGCTCAGTGTGTGAGTTAGTAACATTTCTGTCCTATTGCTCAGTGTGTGACTTACTAACATTTCTATCCTATTGCTCAGTGTGTGAGTTACAGTAACATTTCTATCCTATTGCTCAGTGTGACTGTTGCAGTAATATTTCCATCCGACAGCTCAGTGTGTCAGTTACAGTCACATTTCTATCCTATTGCTCAATGTTTGGGTGACAGTAACATTTCTATCTTATTGCTCAGTGTGTGAGTTACAGTAACATTTCTATCCTATTGCTCAGTGTGTGACTTAGTAACATTTCTATCCTATTGCTCAGTGTGTGAGTTAGTAACATTTCTGTCCTATTGCTCAGTGTGTGACTTACTAACATTTCTATCCTATTGCTCAGTGTGTGAGTTACAGTAACATTTCTATCCTATTGCTCAGTGTGACTGTTGCAGTAATATTTCCATCCGACAGCTCAGTGTGTCAGTTACAGTCACATTTCTATCCTATTGCACAGTGTGTGAGTTACAGTCACATTTCCATCCCTTTGCTCAATGTGTCAGTTACAGTCACATTTTTATTCTATTGCTCAGTGTGAGAGTTACAGTAACATTTCCATCCTATTGCACAGTGTGTGAATTACAGTAACATTTCCATCCTATTGCTCAATATGTCAGTTACAGTAACATTTCCATCCTTTTGCTCAATGTGTCAGTTACAGTCACATTTTTATCCTATTGCTCAGTGTGAGAGTTACAGTAACATTTCCAACCTATTGCTCAATGTGTCAGTTACAGTAACATTTCTATCCTATTGCTCAATGTGTCAGTTACAGTCACATTTTTATCCTATTGCTCAGTGTGAGAGTTACAGTAACATTTTCATCCTATTGCTCAGTCTGTCAGTTACAGTGACATTTCTATGCTATTGCACAGTGTGTGAGTTCCAGTAACATTTCCACCCTATTGCTCAATGTGTGAGTTACAGTCACATTTTTATCCTTTTGCTCAGTGTGAGAATTACAGTAACATTTCTATCCTATTGCTCAGTGTGAGAGTTACAGTCACATTTCCATCCTTTTGCTCAGTGTGAGAATTAGTTACATTTCTATCCTGTTACTCAGTGTGAGAGTTACAGTAACATTTCAATCCTATTGCTCAGTGCGTGAGTTACAGCAACATTTCCGTCCAATTGCTCAGTGTGTGAGTGACAGTAACATTTCTATCCTATTGCTCAGTTCGAGAGTTAGTAACATTTCCATCCTTTTGCTCAGTGTGTGAGTTACAGTAACATTTCTATCCTCTTGCTCAATGTGTGAGTTACAGTAACATTTTCATCCTATTGCTCAGTCTGTCAGTTACAGTGACATTTCTATGCTATTGCACAGTGTGTGAGTTCCAGTAACATTTCCACCCTATTGCTCAATGTGTGAGTTACAGTCACATTTTTATCCTTTTGCTCAGTGTGAGAGTTACAGTAACATTTCTATCCTATTGCTCAGTGTGAGAGTTACAGTCACATTTCCATCCTTTTGCTCAGTGTGAGAATTAGTTACATTTCTATCCTGTTACTCAGTGTGAGAGTTACAGTAACATTTCAATCCTATTGCTCAGTGCGTGAGTTACAGCAACATTTCCGTCCAATTGCTCTGTGTGTGAGTTACAGTAACATTTCTATCCTACTGCTCAGTGTGTGAGTTGCAGTAACATTTCTGTCCTTTTCCTCAGTGTGTGAGTTACAGTATCATTTCTATCCTCTTGCTCAATTTTTGGGTTACAGGAACCTTTCTATCCATTTCCTCAGTGTGTGAGTTACAGTGTCATTTCTATCCTCTTGCTCAATGTTTGGGTTACAGTAACATTTCTATCCTACTGCTCAATGTGTGAACCACAGTAACATTACCATCCTATTGCTCAGTGTGAGAGTTACAGTAACATTTCCATTCTTTTGCTCAGTGTGTCAGTTAGAAACATTTCTATCCTTTTGCTCAGTGTGAGAGTTACAGTAACATTTCTATCCTACTGCTCAATGTGTGAATTTCAGTAACATTACCATCCTATTGCTCAGTGTGAGTTACAGTAACCTTTCTATCCTATTGCTCAGTGTGTGAGTTACAGTAACATTTCTATCCTCTTGCTCAATGTTTGGGTTACATTAACATTTCTATCCTATTGCTCAGTGTGTGAGTTAGTTACATTTCTATCCTATTGCTCAGTGTGAGAGTTCCAGTAACATTTCCATCCTTTTGCTCAGTGTGTGAGTTAGTAACATTTCAATCCTATTGCTCAGTGTGTGACATAGTAACATTTCGATCCTATTGCTCAGTGTGAGTTAGTAACATTTCTATCCTATTGCTCAGTGTGTGACTTAGCAACATTTCTATCCTATTGCTCAGTCTGTGAGTTAGTAACATTTCTATCCTATTGCTCAGTGTGTGACTTAGTAACATTTCTATCCTATTACTCAGTGTGTGACTTAGTAACATTTCTATCCTATTGCTCAGTGTGTGAGTTGGTAACATTTCTATCCTATTGCTCAGTATGTGAGTTAGTAACATTTCTATCCTATTGCTCAGTGTGTGACTTAGTAACATTTCTATCCTATTGCTCAGTGTGTGAGTTAGTAACATTTCTGTCCTATTGCTCAGTGTGTGACTTACTAACATTTCTATCCTATTGCTCAGTGTGTGAGTTACAGTAACATTTCTATCCTATTGCTCAGTGTGACTGTTGCAGTAATATTTCCATCCGACAGCTCAGTGTGTCAGTTACAGTCACATTTCTATCCTATTGCACAGTGTGTGAGTTACAGTCACATTTCCATCCCTTTGCTCAATGTGTCAGTTACAGTCACATTTTTATTCTATTGCTCAGTGTGAGAGTTACAGTAACATTTCCATCCTATTGCACAGTGTGTGAATTACAGTAACATTTCCATCCTATTGCTCAATATGTCAGTTACAGTAACATTTCCATCCTTTTGCTCAATGTGTCAGTTACAGTCACATTTTTATCCTATTGCTCAGTGTGAGAGTTACAGTAACATTTCCAACCTATTGCTCAATGTGTCAGTTACAGTAACATTTCTATCCTATTGCTCAATGTGTCAGTTACAGTCACATTTTTATCCTATTGCTCAGTGTGAGAGTTACAGTAACATTTTCATCCTATTGCTCAGTCTGTCAGTTACAGTGACATTTCTATGCTATTGCACAGTGTGTGAGTTCCAGTAACATTTCCACCCTATTGCTCAATGTGTCAGTTACAGTCACATTTTTATCCTTTTGCTCAGTGTGAGAGTTACAGTAACATTTCTATCCTATTGCTCAGTGTGAGAGTTACAGTCACATTTCCATCCTTTTGCTCAGTGTGAGAATTAGTTACATTTCTATCCTGTTACTCAGTGTGAGAGTTAAAGTAACATTTCAATCCTATTGCTCAGTGCGTGAGTTACAGCAACATTTCCGTCCAATTGCTCAGTGTGTGAGTTACAGTAACATTTCTATCCTATTGCTCAGTTCGAGAGTTAGTAACATTTCCATCCTTTTGCTCAGTGTGTGAGTTACAGTAACATTTCTATCCTACTGCTCAATGTGTGAATTTCAGTAACATTACCATCCTATTGCTCAGTGTGAGTTACAGTAACCTTTCTATCCTATTGCTCAGTGTGTGAGTTACAGTAACATTTCTATCCTCTTGCTCAATGTTTGGGTTACATTAACATTTCTATCCTATTGCTCAGTGTGTGAGTTAGTTACATTTCTATCCTATTGCTCAGTGTGAGAGTTCCAGTAACATTTCCATCCTTTTGCTCAGTGTGTGAGTTAGTAACATTTCAATCCTATTGCTCAGTGTGTGACATAGTAACATTTCGATCCTATTGCTCAGTGTGAGTTAGTAACATTTCTATCCTATTGCTCAGTGTGTGACTTAGCAACATTTCTATCCTATTGCTCAGTCTGTGAGTTAGTAACATTTCTATCCTATTGCTCAGTGTGTGACTTAGTAACATTTCTATCCTATTGCTCAGTGTGTGAGTTGGTAACATTTCTATCCTATTGCTCAGTCTGTCAGTTACAGTGACATTTCTATGCGATTGCACAGTGTGTGAGTTCCAGTAACATTTCCACCCTATTGCTCAATGTGTCAGTTACAGTCACATTTTTATCCTATTGCTCAGTGTGAGAGTTACAGTAACATTTCTATCCTATTGCTCAGTGTGAGAGTTACAGTAACATTTCAATCCTATTGCTCAGTGCGTGAGTTACAGCAACATTTCCGTCCAATTGCTCAGTGTGTGAGTTAGTAACATTTCCAACCTTTTGCTCAGTGTGTGAGTTACAGTAACATTTCTATCCTCTTGCTCAATGTGTGAGTTACAGTAATATTTCTATGCTCTTGCTCAATGTTTGGGTTACAGTAACAATTCCATCCTATTGCTCAGTGTGTGAGTTACAGTAACATTTCTATCCTACTTCTCAGTGTGTGAATGACAGTAACATATCCATCCTATTGCTCAGTTTGTGAGTGACAGTAACATTTCTATCCTACTGCTCAGTATGTCAATGACAGTAACATTTCCTTCCTATTGCTCAGTGTGTGAGTTACAGTAACATTTCTATCCTATTGCTCAGTGTGTGAGTTACAGTAACATTTCTATCCTATTGCTCTGTGTGTGAGTTGCAGTAACATTTCTATCCTACTGCTCAGTGTGTGACTGACAGTAACATTTCTATCCTATTGCTCAGTGTGTGAGTTACAATAACTTTTCTGTCCTATTGCTCAGTGTGTGAGTTACAGTAACATTTCTATCCTCTTGCTCAGTGTGAGTTACAGTAACATTTCTATCCTATTGCTCAGTCTGTGAGTTACAGTAACTTTTCTGTCCTATTGCTCAGTGTGTGAGTTACAGTCACTTTTCTGTCCTATTGCTCAGTGTGTGAGTTACAGAACCATTTCTATCCTATTGCTCAGTATGTGAGTCACAGTAACATTTCTATCCTATTGCTCAGTGTGTGAGTTACAGTAACTTTTCTGTCCGATTGCTCAGTGTATGAGTTACAGTAACATTTCTATCCCATTTCTCTCGGTGTGAGTTACAGTAACATTTCTATCCTCTTGCTCAATGTTTGGGTTACAGGATCATTTCTATCCTTTTCCTCAGTGTGTGAGTTACAGTAACATTACCATCCTTTTCCTCAGTGTGTGAGTTACAGTAACATTTCTATCCTATTGCTCAATGGTTGGGTCACAGGAACATTTCTATCCTTTTCCTCAGTGTGAGTTACAGTATCATTTCTATCCTCTTGATCAGTTTTTGGGTTACAGGAACATTTCTATCCTTTTCCTCAGTGTGTGAGTTACAGTTTAATTTCTATCCTCTTGCTCAATTTTTGGGTTACAGGAACATTTCTATCCTTTTCCTCAGTGTGAGAGTTACAGTAACATTACCATCCTATTGCTCACTGTGAGAGTTACAGTAACATTTCCATTCTTTTGCTCAGTGTGAGTTACAGTAACCTTTCTGTCCTATTGCTCAGTGTGTGAGTTACAGTAACATTTCTATCCTACTGCTCAATGTGTGAATTACAGTAACATTACCATCCTATTGCTCAGTGTGAGTTACTGTAACATGTCCATCCTATTGCTCAGTGTGAGTTACAGTAATCTTTCTGTCCTATTGCTCAGTGTGTGAGTTACAGTAACGTTTCTATCCTCTTGCTCAATGTTTGGGTTACAGTAACATTTCTACTCTCTTGCTCAGTGTGTGGGTTAGTTACATTTCTATCCTATTGCTCAGTGTGAGAGTTCCAGTAACATTTCCATCCTTTTGCTCAGTATGTGAGTTAGGAACATTTCAATCCTATTGCTCAGTGTGTGACTTAGTAACATTTCTATCCTATTGCTCAGTGTGTGAGTTCGTAACATTTCTATCCTATTGCTCAGTGTGTGCGTTAGTAACATTTCAATCCTATTGCTCAGTGTGTGACTTAGTAACATTTCTATCCTATTGCTCAGTGTGTGAGTTAGTAACATTTCTATCCTATTGCTCAGTGTGTGAGTTAGTAACATTTCTATCCTATTGCTCAGTGTGTGACTTAGTAACATTTCTATCCTATTACTCAGTGTGTGAGTTAGTAACATTTCTATCCTATTGCTCAGTGTGTGACTTAGTAACATTTCTATCCTATTGCTCAGTGTGTGAGTTACAGTAACATTTCTATCCTATTGCTCAGTGTCACAGTTGCAGTAATATTTCCATCCTTTTGCTCAGTGTGTGAGTCAGTTACATTTCTAACCTATTGCTCAGTGTGAGAGTTACAGTAACATTTCCATCCGAAAGCTCAGTGTGTCAGTTACAGTCACATTTCTATCCTATTGCACTGTGTGAGTTACAGTAACATTTCCATCCTATTGCACAGTGTGTGAGTTACAGTAACATTTCCATCCTATTGCTCAATGTGTCCGTTCCAGTAACATTTCCATCCTATTGCTCAATGTGTCAGTTACAGTCACATTTCTA
This sequence comes from Heterodontus francisci, assembly GCF_036365525.1. Taxonomy (NCBI): domain Eukaryota; kingdom Metazoa; phylum Chordata; class Chondrichthyes; order Heterodontiformes; family Heterodontidae; genus Heterodontus; species Heterodontus francisci. The sequence continues at coordinate 15,639,339 of NC_090385.1, forward strand.
TCCTATTGCACAGTGTGTGAGTTACAGTAACATTTCCATCCTGTTGCTCAATGTTTCAGTTACAGTCACATTTTTATCCTATTGCTCAGTGTGAGAGTTACAGTAACATTTCTATCCTATTGCTCATTGTGAGAGTTACAGTAACATTTCCATCCTTTTGCTCAGTGTGAGAATTAGTTACATTTCTATCCTGTTACTCAGTGTGAGAGTTACAGTAACATTTGAATCCTATTGCTCAGTGCGTGAGTTACAGTAACATTTCTATCCTATTGCTCAGTGTGTGAGTTACAGTAACATTTCTATCCTATTGCTCTGTGTGTGAGTTACAGTAACATTTCTATCCTCCTGCTCAGTGTGTGAGTTACAGTAACATTTCCATCCTTTTGCTCAGTGTGTGAGTTACAATTACATTTGCATCCTATTGCTCAGTGTGTGAGTTGCAGTAACATTTCTATCCTATTGCTCAGTGTGTGAGTTACCGTATCATTTCTGTCCTATTGCTCAGTGTGTGAGTTGCAATAACATTTGCATCCTATTGCTCAGTGTGTGAGTTACAGTAACATTTCTATCCTATTGCTTAGTGTGTGAGTTACAGTAACATTTCTATCCTTTTGCTCAGTGTGTGAGTTACAGTAACATTTCCATCCTATTGCTCAGTGTGTGAGTTAGATTAGAACATTACAGCGCACTACAGGCCCTTCGGCCCTCGATGTTGCGCCGATCATCTGACCTACACTATTCCATTTTCATCCATATTTCTATCCAATGACCACTTAAATGCCCTTAAAGTTGGCGAGTCTACTACTGTTGCAGGCAGGGCGTTCCACGCCCCTACTACTCTCTGCGTAAAGAAACTACCTCTGACATCTGTCCTATATCTTTCACCCCTCAACTTAAAGCTATGTCCCCTCGTGTTTGCCATCATCATCCGAGGAAAAAGACTCTCACTATCCACCCTATCTAACCCTCTGATTATCTTGTATGTCTCTATTAAGTCACCTCTCCTCCTCCTTCTCTCTAACGAAAACAACCCTATGTCCCTCAGCCTTTCCTCGTAAGACCTTCCTTCCATACCAGGCAACATCCTAGTAAATCTCCTCTGCACCCTTTCCAAAGCTTCCACATCCTTCCTATAATGCGGTGACCAGAACTGCACGCAATACTCAAGGTGCGGCCTCCCAGAGTTTTGTACAGCTGCATCATGACCTCGTGGCTCCGAAACTCGATCCCCCTACTAATAAAAGCTAACACACCATATGCCTTCTTAACAGCCCTATTAACCTGGGTAGCAACTTTCAGGGATTTATGTACCTGGACACCAAGATCTCTCTGCTCATCTACACTACCAAGAATCTTCCCATTAGCCCAGTACTCTGCATTGCTGTTACTCCATCCAAAGTGAATCACCTCACACTTCTCCGCATTAAACTCCATTTGCCATCTCTCAGCCCAGCTCTGCAGCCTATCTATGTCCCTCTGTACCCTACAACACCCTTCGACACTATCCACAACTCCACCAACCTTCGTGTCATCCGCAAATTTACTAACCCACCCTTCTACACCCTCATCCAGGTCATTTATAAAAATGACAAACAGCAGTGGCCCCAAAACAGAACCTTGCGGTACACCACTAGTAACTAAACTCCAGGATGAACATTTGCCATCAACCACCACCCTCTGTCTTCTTTCAGCTAGCCAATTTCTGATCCAAAGCTCTAAATCACCTTCAACCCCATACTTCCGTATTTTCTGCAATAGCCTACCGTGGGGAACCTTATCAAACGCGTTACAGTCACATTTCTATCCTTTTGCTCAGCGTGTGAGTTACAGTAACATTTCTATTCTATTGCTCAGTGTGTGAGTTACAATAACATTTCTATCCTATTGCTCAGTGTGTGAGTTCCAGTAACATTTCCATCCTTTTGCTCAGTGTGTGAGTTACAGTAACATTTCTATCCTTTTGCTCAGTGTGTGAGTTACAGTAACATTTGTATCCTTTTGCTCAGTGTGTCATTTGTAGTTGGATTTGTATCCTATTGCTCAGTGTGTGAGTTACAGTAACATTTCTATCCTATTGCTCAGTGTGTGAGTTACAGTAACATTTGTATCCTTTTGCTCAGTGTGTGAGTTACAGTAACATTTCTATCCTTTTGCTCAGTGTGAGTTACAGTAACATTTCTATCCTATTGCTCAGTGTGTCATTTGTAGTTGGATTTGTATCCTATTGCTCAGTGTGTGAGTTACAGTAACATTTCCATCCTTTTGCTCAGTGTGTGAGTTACAGTAACATTTGCATCCTATTGCTCAGTGTGTGGGTACAGTAACATTTGCATCCTTTTGCTCAGTGTGTGAGTTACAGTAACATTTGCATCCTTTTGTTCAGTGTGTGAGTTTCAGTAACATTTCCATCCTTTTGCTTAGTGTGTGAGTTACAGTAACATTTCTATCCTTTTGCTCAGTGTGTGAGTTACAGTAACATTTCTATCCTTTTGCTCAGTGTGAGTTACAGTAACATTTCTATCCTTTTGCTCAGTGTGTGAGTTACAGTAACATTTCTATCTTATTGCTCAGTGTGTCATTTATAGTTCGATTTGTTTCCTTTTTCTCAGTGTGAGTTACAGTAACATTTCCATCATATTTCTCAGTGTGAGTTACGGTACCATTTCTATCCTCTTGCTCCGTGTGTGTGTTCCAGTAATATTCCATCGAGTTGCTCAATGTGAGTTACAGTAACATTTCCATTTGATTTCTCAGTCCATGAATTAATGTAACATTTCTAATCTGTTGTTCAGTCTGTAAATTACAGTAACATTATATCCTATTGCTCAGTGTGTGATTTACAGTAACATTTCTATCCTGTTGCTCAGTGTGTGTGTTGCATTGCTTATTCGCTCCTGCTAATTTCCATTATTCAGGATGTGTGGTAATCTGTTTTCTGAGCTCTGGATCTTTCCATGTTGTTTAGGTGATGTCGGCTGAGCTATGTGACGGTTCTGCTCCCAGTCATAGCCTTGAAGGTGCTGCAGAGGAGGGGAACAGCTCTGTGATTTCAGCCCTCTTGCACCAGCTCACAACATCCACCATCTTGCAGTCTGTACTTCCCGATGCTGCTGAACCTGTGGTGGTTGTGACCATCCAGCGTTACTTGGGAGATCTTGGAAACAATAGAAGCTGCAGATCAGCTCCCTGTTACTTTTACGATGTGACTGTGACTGATGGCGTTTGTCAGATAAAGTGTCACCTGGCTCCAAACCTGAATCCTCTGGTGCACCAGAACTGCCTGAGAGCTGGCAGTGCAGTCCACATCAGCCGCTGCAGCCTGTTGTACGATGAGAAGCGGCTGAACCATTGCTTCCTGCAGATTGAGGCACTAGAGCTGGCGGCCAGAGGGTGTACTCCTCGTTTAAGCATCGCTGCCTTGAGTGCTGCGCCCCTCGACAGCCTGACTGCATCCCAAAGAGGAAAGGATTTTCTGACGACATTGCAGACAGAAACTCCCTTGAAAGGTGGAAAGGCTCATTATTTACCCTTGTGGAATAACACCGATCCCTGTGGCAGAGAATGGAATGCCCTAAATGGTCCGCCTTTTCCAAAGGTCCCACTTGAAGGTGAGCCCGGATTTCGCTTTCAGCTTGAGTTATGCAAAGGTATCGAGCATATTATCCTTTATAGAACTGATAAAATAATTGGGGTTTCTTACCTTTTTGATGCTGTTGGTCTGAATGTGTGCCTGAGTTTGACAAGAGTGACACTGCTGAAGTTTCACATGAGCAGGCTCCTGGGTGTGTAGCATGCAGTTGGATAGCCTTGGGACCTGTTCTACTGGTTGATGAGGAAATTACATGGCTTCTTTGCACTGTTTTCACCGAAAAGAAAGAACATCTAACTGTACGTTCTCAGGGCATCCCAAAGCAATTCACCGCCAATGGTGTACTTTTGAAGTGCAGCTACTGTTATAACATCAATAGACATCTGAGAACAACAGAAGTTGCCAATATCTAACCCAGTTCAATGCTTACCCTCATTCTCCATACCTTATCCAATTCAAATAATCTTTTCAGATAGGCACCTTAGAAACTGGAGCCATTTTGCCCCTCAAGCCTGTTCCACAATTCAGTTAGATCATGGCTGATATGTATCTCAACACTATTTACCCACATTAATTCTGTAGCCCATGATACTCTTACAGTTTACATTGATAGAGTGCATTTAATTTAGCAAAACTTCTGAAGGCACTTAATAACAGCAATATCAATAAAACCATTTTTGACACCGAGCCACAAAAGGAGATATCCGGACAGATGACTAAAAGCTTGGTCAGAGAGGTAGGTTGCTGGGAGCTGCTTTCCCCCTGGCTGGAAAGTCTAGAACTAGGGATCACAGTTGCAGAATAAGCCATCGACCAAGTAGGTCTGGGATGAGGAGAAATTTATTTACTGAAAGAGTTGTGAATCTTCAGAATTCTCTACCCCAGAGAACTGTGGTTACTCAGTAGCTAAGTGTATTCAAGTGCGAGATCAACATATTTTTGGATACTAAGGGATATCGGAATAGGGCAGGAAGGTATAGCTGAGGTAGAAGATCAGCCATGGTGTTATTGAATGGCAGAGCAGGCTCGAAGGGCCGAATGGCCTATTCCTGTGTCTATTTTTTATGTTCTTCAATTTGTTTGCTCCTCAACAGTCCGAAGTCTTTCTCAGATCCTTGCACTTCGTCACAGTGAACTCTGCTATAGTTTTGCTCACTCGCTTGGTCTGTCTTATGTTCCTTTGTAACCTACTCTTCCCATCAACACAACTTACACACCTCCTAACCTAGGGTCTTCTGCAAAGCTGGACATACAATTCCCTAATCCTTCATCCAAGTCATTAATATATTTGGTTAAAAAGCTGAGGCCCCAGTACAGTGTCTCTGGGAACACTACTTACCATGTCACACCAATCAGAGAACAGACCTTTATCCCTGATCTGTATCTCCCGCCTCCCAAACAATTGAGGACCCTCCTCACAAGGTTACCTCCAATTCCATGTGGACTCATTTTTACTAATAATCTTTTATCAAATCCCTTCTGGAAGTCCATATAGACATCCATAGACATTCCCGTATCCATCATGTCAACAACCTCCTTAAAAATTCAGCTAGATTAGACAGACATGTACTTCCTGTCACAAATCCATGCTGATTCTCTTTGATCAACCAATACTTGTCCAAATAATTTGGGAACTGATCGCAATAACTATTCTGAAGCAGGATTCCTGTGATTAAGAAGTGAAAATGCTGGAAACTTTCAACAGGCCAAACAGCATCTGTGGAGAGAGAAACAGAGTTAACATCTCAGGCTGATGACCTTTCTTTTTTTTTTAAATGTTGAACTTTTATTGTTTTCTGACAGCTTTTGGACTAATTTCTCTCCAACACTTGGCAAGAACCTGGAAAACGAAAGTTGAATTTCCACATCTTCTGGTGCGAATAATGCATAAATCCAGGTTACGCTATTATGGACGGCCTGGAACGAAGGTGGACTTTCCTTATCAGGTCAGTGACCTTGGGCGTATTCCTTTCCCAATGTTCCGAAGACTTTGGAATTCTGATCCAGAGCTTTCATGATTTACACAAGAATTCCAGCAGTGCATAGCCGGCAGCAATTTAAAGGAGACACTGGCCACATTATTTACGGGGAGGGTGCAGGACAGACTGGAAACAGTCGCAGTACCGGGTAAGTCACAGAGGTCCTGCCGAGTTTAACAGCAGGGCCTCATATGCATCACGTAGCTGCCCCTCCTGCCCGGCTGCCAGCCAAATGGGCAGCCTGGCTAGCAGGAACACCAACAGCAGGAGTTTTCAGCCGGCTACCCACAGAGGCGGGACTGGCAGGGAAGAGGCCATCTCTCAGGAGCAGGGGAGAATAGGGGAGGTCAGAGCATTCCCTGCGGATCTGGCATAAGCATTCCTGCTCTTCTTCTGGAATTTCCTCCCTAAACCTCTCCACCTCTCTACCTCTCTCTCTTCCTTTGAGACACTCCTTAAAACCTGCCTCTTTGAGCAGTATTGGGTCATTTGCTTTAATATTGTCATATGTGGTTTGGTGTCTAATTTTGTTTTATGGCGCTCCTGTGAAGCACCCTGGATGTAATTATTACTTTAAAGGCGCTATCTAAATATAAGTTGTTATCGTTGTTGATGTGACTCATAAGGAGTGCTGGAACAGCCACTTAATCTTGTGGAACTGGGAGCTCCCGCCTCCTTTTCACGTTCAGGTTTTCTGACCCCTGGCAAAATCATGAAGCAACAGGTAGCTTACAATCAAGCTCCCAACTGCATTACAGAAGCCCAATTTAAATATGTTAATGAAAGTCCCGCCTCTGCGCAGCAGGACTTTCAGACATCACATGATCCACCACTGTAAAAATGGCGGCAGGGACGTGCATGGTGGGTTGGGATCGTCTTCTGTGCATTTCACATTTTAAACCCCCTGTCCTGCTCCCTGCTGTCATGGGGAAGGCTGGGGGTTAACATGTAGATCATTAAGATTAGGTCCTATATCTCTTCATGTATGTAGTCTCAATAATTTATTTTTAATTTGCCTTCAAAAATATTTGGCCAGAATTTGATCCTCATTACATAAGTTTAATTTACCTTTTGGTTTCATTGTAAGCAGCCCAGTGTTTTTTTTTCCTTCACTGGAGCTAAGTGACTTCTGTTACAAGCTTTCTCATTTAGCTAAGTTGTGAGTAACCTCGGCCCTTGTATTGTTCAGTAGTTTAGGGTGATAATTGCTCGCTATAGAGATGATGATGCACTTTTTGTCCCATGGACTGTGACTGTGTGTAAGACTTTATTTTGGCTCTTACTGTAGGCCTACTTTGAAGTAGCAGATCAGTCTGGTATGATGCCACTGGTCCTGTGGAACTCCTTGTGCCCTGAATGGTACCAGATGCTGCACGTTGGCACTGTGCTCCTGCTGCACCGTTACTTGATTAAACACAGTTACCAGAGGAGAACCTGGGCCACTCCATGTGACCCACAGATGAAGAGTCTTAGAAGCATAGGTGAGAATGCTACATTCAGTGTTATCTATCATAAGTACTGTGAGTATTAACATGTATTATTCTGCTGCATATATTCCCCATATTGTTCCCTCTGTGACCAGTAAGCTGGTCATTCAATTCGTCTCAATGCCCATTAGTATCCAAGCATGACCTTGATTATCTCTACCATTATTTATCCTGCTGATTGCTTCTTTCTCTCTCTCCACCCTTCCCTGCATCTCACTACCTTGAATTCGGCCAGCGGTCAGGGACAGGGACAGGAGGGTGTGGCTATGAGTGAGGCAGGTAGAGGGATCCAGGAGGTAGTACTACAGGAACCTCAGCCATTGGTTCGAGATTCCTGCTCCCTTTGTGGACGAGAGCAGAGACTGTCGGGAGGATGAGCAAACTGACCACAGCAACGTGGTACTGGGAGCCATTCAAGTGGGGGGAGAAAAGAGAAATGTTGTCATAATCGGGGATAGTATAATTAGGGGCATAGACACTGTTCTCTGTGGCCAGGATCGAGAATCCCGAAGGCTGTGTTGCCTAGCTGGTGCCAGGGTTCAAGATATCTCATCTGGGCTGCAGAGGAACTTGGAGTGGGAGAGGAAAGATCCAGTTAGTGTGGTCCACGTAGGTACCAACGATATAGGTAGAATGAGGTTAGCGGTTCTGCTGAGGGAATATGAGCAGCTAGGTGCTAAATTCAAAAGCAGAACCAAAAAGGTAATAATCTCCGGATTACTATCTGAGCCACAAGCAAATTTGCAAAGGATCAATATGATTAAAGAGGTAAATGCGTAGCTCAAAGATTGGTGTGGGAGAAATGGGTTTGAACTCGTGGGACATTGGCACCAGTACTGGGGAAGGAGGGAGCTGTTCTGATGGGACGGGCTGCACCTGAATCATGCTGGGACCAGAGTCCTGGTGAATCGTATAACTAGGGCTGTAGATGGGGCTTTAAACTAAATAGTGCGGGGGAGGGTTCAGTTGCATGGAAAAAACAGGAAGTTAAAGGAGAAGGTAGGAGTGCAGGTTAGTGGTGAAACTGATTGTTACCAAACTGCAAGAAGTAAACTGGTTAAACCAAAAGAGAGAAATAACAAACAGGTGAATAAAGCATCAGTGCTGAGGGACAGGTTAGGGGGTAGAGCCCAAATAAGAGTTCTATATACAAATGCACAGCATGTAAGGAATAAACTAGATGAGCTGCAGACGCAAATTCAAATGGAAGATTATGATGTGGTGGCCATTGCGGAGACGTGGCTGCAGGATGGTCGGGACTGGGGACTAAATATACCTGGTTATAAAGTTTACAGGAGGGACAGGGAAAATGGCAGAGGGGGTGGAGTAGCCTTACTGATTAGAAATAATATCACCTCATTGGTGAGGAAGGATATAATGAGGGGAAAGCATCCAGTGGAGACCTTATGGGTGGAATTGAGGAACAGAAAAGGATCTAAAACTGTAATAGGTGTGTATAGACCCCCTGGTAGCAGTTCTGAGGTGTTAGATTGTATAAATGCACAAATTAGGCAAGTGTGTAACAAAGGCAGAGTAGTGTTAATGGGGGATTTTAACTTACACATAGATTGGGAGAGGCAGACTAGCACCTGTCAGAAAGGTAGTGAATTTCTGGAATGTGTCCGGGATAGTTTCCTACAGCAATATGTCCTAGATGTAACAAGGGGATAGGCAATATTAGATTTAGTTATGAGTAATGAGCCAAATTTAATTAGTAGCCTAACTGTGCGTGAACATTTATCAAATAGTGATCACCACATGATTAAATTCAAGGTAGCGTTTGAAAATGAAAAGCACGAATCAGCTACTAGAATTTTAGATTTGGATAAGGATGACTTTACCGGGATGAGACAGAGAGTGTCCACGGTAAACTGGGAAGATCCGCAGTATTTTGCTTTTATATGGGAAGATCTGTTAATGGGTCAAACGACTGAAGAACAGTGGAGAATATTTAAAGAAACATTTAATGAAATACAGAGCGAGTATATACCCCTGAGAGGAAAAAGCTCCACTTCACAGAAAAAAACAGCCAAGGACAACTGAAGAGATTAGGGATAGCATAAAACTAAAAGAAAGGGCTTACAAAAATGTAAAACGTGGCACAGATCCGTCCGAATGGGATCGATACAAAGACCAGCAAAGGGTCACAAAGCAGCTTATAAGAGCTACTAAAAGAGATTAGGAAAGGAAACTTGCAAGGGACATCAAAATCAATGAGAAGAAATTTTATAGTTACATAAAGGGAAAGCGGGTGGTCAAGAGCAATGTAGGCCCACTAAAAGCTGAAAATGGAGATATTGTCATTGATAATGGGGAAATGGCAGACATGTTGAACAATTACTTTGCTTCGGTATTTACAATTGAAAAGGAGGATAACTTGCCAGAAGTCCCGAAAAAATTAATAGCTGATCGGGGACAGGGACTTAATAAAATTGACGTAAGTAAAACGTCAGTAGCAAGGAAATTAATGAAACTAAAGAGTGAGAAATCCCCAGGACCTGACGGTTTCCATCCGAGGGTGTTAAAGGAAGTAGGCGAGCACATTGTAGATGCCCTAACTATAGTCTTTCAGAGTTCCCTAGATTCAGGAATGGCCCCTCTAGATTGGAAAGTTGCACATGTCACTCCATTTTTTATGAAGGGTGAAAGGGGGAACCAAAGAAATTAGAGACCAATTAGCCTGACATCTGTGGTGGGCAAGTTGCTGGAGTCTATAATCAAGGATAGGGTGACTGAACACCTGGAAAAATTTCAATTAATCAGGGACAGCCAGCATGGATTCATGACGAGAAGGTCATGCCTGATAATTCCCATTGAGTTTTTTGAAGAGGTGACTAAGGTAGTGTCTATGGATGTTATTTATATGGACTTCCAGAAGGATTTGAAAAAGTCCCACATCAGACACTGTTAACTAAGGTAGAAGCCCATGGAGTTGAGGGCAAATTATTGACATGGTTAGGATGTTGGTTGAGTGGTAGGCAACAGAAAGTGGGGATAATGGGTAAGTACTCCAATTGACAGGATGTGACTAGTGGTGTCTCACAGCGATCTGTGTTGGGGCCTCAATTATTCACATTATTCATTAACAACTTGGATGATGGCATAGTAAGTCATTTATCCAAACTTGCTGATGATACAAAGTTAGGCGGCATTGTAGACAGTCTTGATGATAGCATAAAATTGCAGAGATATTGACAGACTAGGTGAGTGGGCCAAACTGTGGCAGATGGATTTCAATGCGGGCAAGTGTGAGATTATCCATTTTGGACCAAAAAAGGATAGAGCAGGGTATTTTCTAAATGGGAAGAGGTTAAGTACAGTAGGTGTCCAAAGAGACTTGGGGGTTCAGGTGCATAGATCTTTAAAATGCCACGAGCAAGTGCAGAACATAATCAAAAAGGCTAATGGAATGCTAGCCTTTATATCTGGAGGATTGGAGTATAAAGACACAGAGGTTATGCTGCAGCTGTACAAAACTCTGGTTAGACCCCACTTGGAGTAGTGTGAGCAGTTCTGGGCACCACACCTTAGGAAGGATATATTAGCCTTGGAGAGAGTGCAATGTAGGTTTACAGGAATTCTACCTGGACTACAGGGGTTAAGTTATGAGGAGAGATTACACAAATTAGGTCTGTTTTCGCTAGAATTTAGAAGGTTAAGAGGTGATCTGATCGAAGTCTTCAAGATATTCACAGGAAAAGACAGGCTGATCAAGATAAACTATTTCCACTGGTTGGAGATTCTATAACTAGGGGACATAGTCTAAAAATTAGGACCAGACCGTTCAGGAGAGATGTTAGGAAGCACTTCTTCACGCAAAGGGTGGTCGAGGTTTGGAACTCTCTCCCACAAACAGCAGTTGAAGCTAGAACAATTGTTAATTTTAAATCTGAGACAGATAGATTTTTGTTATGGGCCAAAGGCAGGTATAAGGAGTGTGGCTGCAGATCAGCCATGATTGAATGGCGGGACAGGCTTGAGGGGCTGAATGGCCTACTCCTGTTCCTATCTTCCTATGTTCCTATCTGTCTAGCCAAATCTGTCTTTTTTTTAAACCTTGTTCTATCTGTCTTTATTGTTCTGCCGAATATGTCTCTGTCTCTGATCCTTGTCTTTCATTCTCTGATTTTTTCTGTTTCCTTTATCTTTCTCCCTTTCTGCTTCCCTCTTTTCTCTTTCTCCCTCATTGTCTCTCATTTGCTTAATCTCTCAGTCTGTCTGTCTCTCTCAAGAATCCCTGAAATGTCAGTATACAAGAAGTCCATTTTACTCATGCCATTTTACTGTTTGTTCACCTTGCCGTTCAGTAGTTTTCTTCATGTGTTTATTTAATTTCCTCTTCAATTTCCATGGAGTTTTCCTCTTTTTTTAAAAATCCATTTAGTTTCTCATCTGTCTTTATCTCTTGCCTTGAATTCGGTTGCACAGACTTTCATAAAATAGAATCATAGAGCCCAGAAAGATGCCATTTGGCCCAACTTGTCTACGCTGGCTCTTTGGTAGAGCTATCCAGTTGGTTCCATTGCATCCCCCGTCCAAGCTCTTGCCCTGCAGTTTTAATATTTGATCACTTAATGTGCTAATACAAGATTCCTGTGTCTGCTCTTTTAATGGGGCAATCAAACCTGTTTGAAACAAATGTTAGTAACGTAGATGGAGGAGTTTTGTTTAAACATGTTCAGAATCTGTATGCTGATGTTAGCATAATGTAATTTCCTGGGCTATTTCTGCTGCTGTATAGGGGTCATTCTACCACTGCAAACTTCCTGTAGAGAGATTTGCTCACAGAGTGCATTGACTGAAGAATCAGGCTACAGTATTGTAACCCTGTCTCTGACCACCCTTCCTGTGTGTGAGGCTCTGCAGTAGGAGTGTGGGATTATGCAGTGTCAGCAGTGGCTCAGTGGTATCCTGACTGGGGGGTTCAAATACACTTCTGCACAATGTCTTCAGTGTAGTGCTGAGGGAGAGCTGCATTATCGTAGGTGAAAGAAATGGCCAGGTCATCTGTTGTAGGTATTGGCTGAGAGTTAAATGTCTGCTGGGACCCTGAGAAAACTCCATTGCTCTCATTTGAGTAGTGCCGTGGGATCTTCTGTATCCACCTGAGAGTGCAGACAGGGCTTCGGTTTAACATCTCGTCTGAAAAATGGCACCTCTGGCCGTGCAGCATTCCCTCGGTACTGCACTGGAGAATCAACCTGGATTATGTGCTCGATTCTCCGAAGTGGGGCTTGAACCCACAATTTTCTGACTCCAGTGAGTGTGCTACCACTGAGCCAAGGCTGGCGTACAGTACCCAGTTAGGTAGAGTACCAGTTGGCCAAGCAGCACGGAGCTGACGGGCCATTCTATGCTGGGAGGCTGCATGTTGCAAATGGTTAAGCTCCTAAAAGTATTCACCCATACAATTACAGCGTTTCCTAAGTCTTGGCCCTTGCCAAGCTTGGTCAATATTTATCCCATCAACCAACGTCATTCAAACATGATCTGGTCATTATCTCATTGCTGTTTGTGGGAGCTTGCTGTGTGCAAATTGGCTGCCACTTTTCCGACATTACAACAGTGAGTACTCTTCAAAAGTATGTCATTGGCTGCAAAGCACTTTGGGAGTGGTAATGTAAGGTGCTATGTAGAAATGCAAATCTTTAAGTTGAACATGCCTCTACGGAGAGAGAGTGTGTGTATCATGTATTGAGCAAACTGATGATATTTCTTTCTCAACACCTTCGTTCAGAGACTCCTCAGAATGGTGATGGGTTTCCACTTGCGCCAAAAAACATCTTTTCCTGACATTCTGTTTCCGTTCTGTTGAATGTGATTTCAGAAATCTGCCTGAATCCACGAGATCCTCGCGCTGAAATCCAGATTGTGCCAACTGAGCAAGTCAAAGCAGAGTGGAAGTTGCCTGACATTAAGTACAATTTCATCACAAGGTACTGCTCCAGTATTAGATTCCACATGAAATTCAACGATGCTGCATCTCAATAGCTGTCATTATGTTGTATGTGTGGAACCCTGCTCATGATTTTTATGTTTTCTATGCTTTCGATAATTAGCTGGTTACAGCACAGTGTGCAGTGAAAGATGCTATATAAATTCAAGTCTTTAAGTTGGATAAGGTCACCCTAATAGTAGAAATCGTATTCTCGTGTACCTGCTTTGAGATGTTTACCTTTAACACCTGGCTGTGATGTGTCTTCTGCTTAGTCAACAAACAACACTTACTTTTTTGAGATTGTCTCCATCCTTTCTCAGAATGCCATCCAGTGACCATTTCTGCCTTTATCCCCTCTTAATCCTGCTGTAACGTCACAATCTGTCCAGCCAGTGCGACAGAATTTTAATGGAAGGCGTGAACACTTCTTGTACAAACAGTTTACTGGATGTGAAAGGGTGAAGTAATTAAAGGACTGTATTTAAGTGGTGCCTTATTGTGTCCTCAGGACCATCCCAAAGGGTTTCGCAGCCATCCTTTTTGAAGTACAATCACTGTTGTTACATGGACCAACATAGCAGCCAATTTGTGAACAGCAAGATCCCACAAACACTGAGTGAAATAAATGGCCATTTGCTTTGTTTTGGTGGTGTTGTGTTGGTTGAGGGAGACATATCAACCAGGTCACAGGGAGCATTCTCCTGCTGCTAATGGGATCTTCTACATCCACTTCAATAGGCAGCTGGGGCCTAACACCTCTCTGAGTGATGGCGCATCTGACATTGCTGCACTCCCTCAAGACTGCACTGATTTTAACACCTGAGGCGATTGCTGAGATCCCATAGTCAATGGGATGTGGTCGTGCAGTGATATCACTGGACAAGCAACCCAAAAATCGAGTTCAAATCCCATCATGTGACAACAGTCTGCAGCCAATTTTTCCTCCTCAGTTTCCTCCCTCTGTGTCTCTCTTTTACTTTTAATCTGTGTTCTCTTACTTTTGTTAGAACTGACATTCGCACACATTTCAATGCTTACCCAAAGGAGATGTTCTTTTGTTCAGGTGAAGTGAGAGTGACTGCCCTTGACATCAAGGCCCCTGGAAAAACTGGAGTCAATGGGAATCAGGGAGAAAACTCTCTGCTGGTTGGAGCCATACCTCGCGCAAAGCAAAATGGTTGTAGTTGTTAGAGGTCAATCATCTCAGTCCCAGGACATTATTGCAGGAGTTTCTCAGGGTAGTGTCCTGGGCCCAAACATTTTCAGCTGCATCATCAATGACCTTCCCTCCATCATAAGGTCAGAAGTTGGGATGTTCACTGATGATTGCACAATGTTCAGCACCATTCACGATTCCTCAGATACTGAAGCAGCCCATGTCCATATGCAGCAAGACCTGGACAATTATCATATCCAGGCTTGGGCTGATAAGTGACAAGTAACACAGGCAATGACCATCTCAAACAAGGGAGAATCTAATCAGCTCCCCTTGATGTTCAATGGCATTGCCACTGAATCCACCACTATCAACATCCTGGGGATTACCATTGACCAGAAACTGAACTAGACCAGCCACATAAATACTGTGGCTACAAGAGCAGGTCAGAGGCTGGGAATTCTGTGGCAAGTAACTCACCTCCTCTCTCCCCAATGCCTGTCCATCATCTACAAGGCACAAGTCAGGAGTGTGATGGAATACTCTCCACTTGCACCCTGGATGGGTGCAGCTCCAACAACACTCAAGAAGCTCGACACCATCCAGGACAAAGCAGCCCGCTTGATTGGCACCCCATCCACCACTTGCAACATTCACTCCCTCCACCACTGATGCACAGTGGCAGCAGTGTGTACCATCTACAAGATACGCTGCAGCAACTCACCAAGTCTCCTACCAAACCTGCAACCATTACCACCTAGAAGGACAAGGGCAGCAGATGCATGGGAAAACCACCACCTGCAAGTTCCCCTCCAAGTCACACACCATCCTGACTTGGAACGATATCGCTGTTCCTTCACTGTCGCTGTGTCAAGATCCTGGAACTCCCTTCCTTACAGCACTGTGGGTGTACCTACCTCACATGGACTGCAGCAGTTCAAGAAGGCAGCTCAGCACCACCTTCTCAAGGGCAATTAGGGATGGGCAATAAATGCTGGCCTAGCCAGCGACACCCACATCCCACAAATGAATTTTAAAAAGGTACAGTTTCTGCTGATAACTTGTTCTGTTCAGAATGCTATGGTGCAGGCAGTGGCAATTCCTTCTCTGGTAAATCAATTAACTGCACATATACAATAGCTTCGTCTTTGTTCAGTTCTCGGCCATGTTCTGGAGGGATATCTCACCTTAATTTGTCTCTTTAGAATGGAGCTGGATAAACTGCCAGATGGTTACACATGCGATGTTATTGGACTTGTCACCTTTGTGGGAAGATGTCAGAGATTAAGAAGGGAAGGTAATCTTTCAAAGTGTTTATGGTATGAAAAATTCAACTTTGTGACAGTAATTGGAAGTCCATGTTTAACTCTCTTCCCCGTTTGTCGCGACACAGATGGCAGTGAGGATTTCTACCTGTACCGTTGGGTTCATGCTGTAGATGGCAGCACCGAGCAACCTTTTATCCTTGAACTGTTTGCAACTTCACAGCCAGAAACTTTTCAACAGATCCATCCGAGTGAGTAACGTTCTGTCTTTCAGTAATTAAACTACTTCACTAGGTGGAATACCAACAAGAGCAACTTATATTTATATATTAACAACAACTTGCATCACCATTAACAACAACTTGTATTTATATGAAAGAGAAATACTGTAGATGCTGGAAATCTGAAATAAAAACAGAAAACACTGGAAAAAACTCAGCAGCTCCGGCAGCATCTGTGGGGAGAGAAACGGAGTTAATGTTTCAGGTGGGTAACCTCTCGTCAGAACTGGAAAAACACTGGTGAAAGGTCATCAACCTGAAATGTTAGCTCTGTCTCTCTCTCTGCAGATAGAATCATAGAATGGTTACTGTTGTAGAGAAAATAACTTGTCTCAAATCCACGGGATTAAAATAAATAAAGGTTTATTTCAAGCACTGTGCATGGGAGAATCTGTCTGGTCAGCCAAACAGTTTCTCAAAGAAATCAAATTTAAAACTCACATTTATAGAACACAATCACCATTACTCATTTGTCCACACTACCCCCCCTGCCACATTCCAAAGCTGCAGCTTGATCAATAAACTGGATTGTATTGTCTCACTAATCATTCCCCTGTCGTCTTCTCCCCTTCCTTGAGGCTTGGTGTTTTCCATAGTTTATGGCATCCTGCACCTCCTGCAGTCGCATTCTTATCTCAAGGACAGTGTGTTTGCATAGATGTGAAGGCAATTAGACTTCTGGGTTGTGCAGCTTTCCATGACCATTGCCACACATCCCATCATGCCCTGGTTCCCCACAACTACAGTGCTTCCATCTTTCTTCTAAGACTGTTAATGTATCCTAATGCTAAATAATCTACGAATGTTGCCCTACTGGTCCCACTTCAGTCCCTCCTTTTGGACCCCTAGTCAGGCGGGACATTCCCAACATTCTCCACTGACTGTTCCAGGGATCCTACTGGAGTTCAGTGGGCTTTGGATATCCTAGTCTACTGTTCTGTTACAGCTTCACCAAAGTCCTATTGACCTTGACTGGTCCTGGAACCTCTACCCCGTTATATTTATAGATTTTTATTCATTCATGGGATGTGGGCATCACTGGCCAGGCCAGCATTTATTGCCCATCCCTAATTGCCCTTGAGAAGGTGGTGGTGAGCTGCCTTCTTGAACTGCTGCAGTCCATGTGAGGTAGGTACACCCACAGTGCTGTTAGGAAGGGAGTTCCAGGATTTTGACCCAGCGACAGTGAAGGAACAGCGATATAGTTCCAAGTCAGGCTGGTGTGTGACTTGGAGGGGAACTTGCAGGTGGTGGTATTCCCATGCATTTGCTGCCCTTGTCCTTCTAGTTGGTAGAGGTTGCGGGTTTGGAAGGTGCTATCTGAGGAACCTTGGTGTATTGCTGCAGTGCATCTTGTAGATGGTACACACTGCTGCCACTGTGCATTGGCGGTGGAGGGAGTGAATGTTTGTGGTGTAATATAGTGTAATCTTCATTAATATTCACATGTTTCATGTTCCCTGGGACAGGGGCTCTGACTGCAGGGGATACTGGGGGTGTACCCTTTATTGGCCAGCATTACCATCTGCACCGCTTGGGATATCGTCAGCCTTTGGCAGCAACAAATATGAGACCAACTAACAGGACTGCAACAGCTGCAGTGATCCTTCCCATTTCCCACCGGTTATACTGCATTCTTGCCATCTCGGCTTGATTGCTGGCCAAGTCCTCCAATACCCTAGCCACTCCTTTGGCTAGGTTCACCTGCACCCTACCCCTCGTGATTGCTTTGCTCCATAAAGCTCCTTGTGGTGGCTAGGGCCCTTTGCACCACTTCCCAGGCTGTTCTTTCCGGGACTTTGTCAATATTTAGCGAGCCATCCCAACATGGGCTGAATATATAAGCGTGAAGGCTCTGCCCACAAGGTGGAAATCCCCCATTGTAAAGGAGTCAATGATCTGTAGGCAGAAGGTGTGGTTATTATCACACTCCAGTCCTCCATATAAGAACCTTGTCCTGTCCATCTAAAGCACCCCATGCATAGGAGAGGTTTGCACTACCTTAAAGGCTTTTTCAAGAAGGCTGACCGCTACCACTATGGCAGAGTCATTACTAATGGGTCTCAGTATTGCAAGACCAGATGATGTAATGCTGCAACTCAGTACGATATTCTCATGTTGTCATCAAAAGGGCACCATTTAAACCTGGAAGTATATACCCCCAGGATCCTACTTGATACACCAACTCATCCCTCACCACCTGCAGGGATACGAATTTATAACCCCCTGAATAAGTACCATTTACGTGTTCTCGAGGCACAATCATCAGGATTGTATTCTCCACTTCCCCCCATTATAGGTCATGTAACTACCAGTTCCTGTCTTTCCTCATGCAAATGAATAAAGTCTAATCTTTTCACAGCCTGATGTATGTGTTTGGGGAGCGGGGGAGGGGGTGGGCAGTACCAAATCTTACATCTTCAATATCTGAAACAACGTTATCTCCCAAGTCCCGAACCAACATGTCACAGGCCATTCCCTTTGAGTTCTCAAACAAATGGAGGCAGATTAATCCATCCGGCCGTGATGTTCAGTCTGGTGTTGGATACCCTCGAGGTGCTCCCTCCTTTCAGTAGATGCATGCACTGTCCTGGATGCAGGCAAGTGGTTCTGTTGATATTTAAGGTCGGCGCCTCCCATGTTGCGCGGTTACCAGGAGGGTGATCCGGCTGCCATTGCTCTAGTGGTTTACCTCAAACAAAATAATGAAGAGATCTGCTGCTGGCCGTCCTGTTGGCAGAAACATAATGTGAGTCATGTAGTTTGACTTGAGGCCATTGGGAGTGGTGTCATCCCGTGCGGCATTCCTGGAAAATAAAATATCAATCCCATCATACAAACATATGAACGAGGAGCAGGAGTAGGCCACTCGGCCCTTCGAGCCTGCTCCGCCATTCAATAAGTTCATGGCTGAACTGATTACTCCACATTTCCACCTACCCCCGATAACCTTCCACCCCCTTGCTTATCAAGAATCTATCTACCTCTGCCTTAAAAATATTCAAAGACTCTGCTTCTACTGACTTTTGAGGAAGAGAATTCCAAAGACTCAAGGCCCTCTGAGAGAAAAAATTTCTCCTCTTCTCTGTCTTAAATGGGTGACCCATTATTTTTAAACAGTGACCCCTATTCTAGATTCTCCCACAAGGGAAAACATCCTTTCCACATCCACCCTGTCAAGACCCCTCAGGATCTTATATCACAGCTCCAGTCTATGTTATCACTTTAAGATTTTGTCATTTCAATCGGTCTGTTCAGGATATACCTGTACCAAACCTCTGAGCTGAGACACAGTGATGTTGTTTTCATATTTAGTCCACTATTTACTGCTGTCCAAGCAGAAACCGCCGAGACAGTGTGTGTGGTTTTATTGTTTCCTAGAATCTCTTTAAATTTCAGGTTGGAATACCAACTCAACTTAATTTAACTTAATTCATCATCTTCAATTCATTGTAGTTATTTGATCAAATTCCTGAAGATGTCAGCAATCTTGTTGCAATAAATTTTGGAAGTTGTATTGTTAGCTTAAACTGCTAGCAGAAAGTGTTAGTTTTCTGCTACTCTGAAAGGGGGTGGGATGAACGTTCTCAGATGGACCAGTGATAGTGTCACCACCCCTTTTCCTAGGAAGACAGAACAAACCATGAGCTATGGAATATTCTAAGCACATACTTTTCAGACTGATGAGAAATTTCCCAATTAGCAGTATCCAACATTAAAAATTGGCCAGAAATCTCAATTCGAATCTTATAACTTAAACATTTAGTTTGTTTACACCTTCCTTTTGATCCAACTCGTATTCCTCATTGTGAAATTTATTTTTTTAGATGTGCTGACACCCTTTTTGAATAACCACCCTTTAGGGAAGAAAGCATATTAAAACTTACACACATACATTCTCCACACAATTTCTGCAACACTCATTCAACTTAACAACTTAAGATGAAAGAAAAAAAACAAAGGAAATTAAGTGCATCAGTGGTCTTGATCCTTCATTTAAAACTGCTAAACTTCAAACAGCGGCCTCTCACAAGCATGGGGGGAAGGAAAAGGTGGTCTTCGAGTTTTTCACTCACAGGAACGATCGTCTTGACAGTGCTGAGTATCATTACCTATCGTCTTCCCTTAAAGGAACCCTTCTCTCTTTTCCCTTGCCAAAACAAAGCCAGAACTGGACGCAATACTCCAGTTGAGGTCGAACCAGTGTTTTATATAAGTTTAACATAAATTCCTTGCTCTTGTACTCTATGCCCCTATTAATAAAGCCCAGGATACTGTATGCTTTATTAACCACGCTCTCAACCTGTCCTGCCACCTTTAATGACTTATGCACATATACACCCAGGTCCCTCTGCCCCTGCACCCCCTTTAGAATTGTACCCTTTATTTTATATTGTCTCTCAGCGCTCTTTCTACCAAAATGAATCACTCCACACTTCTCTGCATTAAATTTCATCTGCCACTTGTCCGACCATTCCACCAACTTGTCCACGTCCTTTTGAAGTTCTACACTATCCTCCTCACAGTTCACAATACTTCCAAGTTTTGTATTGTCCACAAGTTTCGAAATTGTCCCATGTACACCAAGGTCTAGGTCATTAATATATATCAGGAAGAGCAGGGGTCCCAACATTGACCCTTGGGGAACTCCACTACAAACCCTCCAGTCTGTTTCCTGTCACTCAGCCAGTGTCGTATCCATGTTGCTACGGTCCCTTTTATTCCATGAGCTCTTAATTTGCTCACAAGTCTGTGGTGCAGCACTTTATCAAATCCCTTTTTGAAGTCCATGTACAACACATCAACAGCATTACTCTCATCAACCCTCTCTGTTACCTCATCAAAAAAATTCAGCAAAGTAGTTAAACACAATCTGACCTTAACAAATCTATGCTGGCTTTCTTTAATTAACCTGCATTTGTCCAAATGACAATTAATTTTGTCCTGAATTATCATTTCTAGAAGTTTCCCCACCACTGAGGTAAAACTGACTGGCCTGTAGTTGCTGGGCTTAGCTTTACCCACTTGTTAAACAAGAATGTTCGGTTTGAAAATCTCCAGTCCTCCAGCACCAATCTGGAGTCTAAGGAAGATGGGAAAATTATGGCCAGTGCCTCGGAGATTTCCATTCTCACTTCCCTCAGTATCTCATCCGGTCCTGGTGCCTTATCCACTTTAAGTTCAGACAGCCAAGTCAATACCTCCTTCTTATCATTTTTAAACCCTGCAAGTGTGTGAACTACCTCCTCTTTCACCATGACCTGCACAGCATCATCTTCTTTGGTAAAGACGGATGCAAAGTATTCATTTAATGCCTCAGCTATTCCCCCCTGCCTCCATGCGTAAATCCCTTTTTTGGTCCCTAATTGGCCCCACTCCTCCTCTTACCACCATTTTACTATTTATATGCTTATGGAAGACTTTTGGATTCCCTTTTATGTTAGCTGTCAGTCTCTGTGCATACTCTCTCCTTGCTTCTCTTATTTGCTTTTTCAATTCCTCTCTGAACCTTCTGCACTCAGCCTGGTTCTCCATTGTATTATCCACCTGACATCTGTCATAAACGCACATTTTCCTTTTCATCTTAATCTCAATCTTTTTTGTCATCCAGGAAGCTCTGAATTTGTTTTCTCTACCTTTCCCCCTTGTGGGAATATACCTTTATTGTGCCCGAACTATCTCTTCTTTAAAGGCAGCCCATTTTTCCTGCCACCCTTTGATTCCAATTTATCTGGGTCAGATCCATTCTTACCCCACTAAAGTTGGCTTTCCCCCAGATAATTATTCTTACTCTGGATTCTTCCTTGTCCTTTTCCATAGCCAGCTTAAACCTTATGATACAATGATCACTTCCCCCTAAATATTCCCTACTGACACTTGATCCAATTGGCCCACCTCATTCCCAAGAACCAGGTCTAGCAGTGCTTCCTTTCTCATTGGACTGGAAACATACTGCTGTAGAAAATTCTCCTGAACACACTCGAGGAACTCTTGCCCCTCACTGCCCGTTACACTACTACTGTCCCAGTCTATGTTTAGATAATTAAAGTCCCCCATTATAACTACTCTATAATTCTTGTTCCTCTGTGTAATTTCCTTGCAAATTTGTTCCTGTATATCTTTCCCACTAGTTGGCAGTCTATAGACAACACCGAGCAATGTAATTGCACCATTTTTGTTCCTCAGCTCCAGCCAAATCGATTCTGTCCTTGACCCCTCTGAGGCATCCTCTCTCTTCAGCACTGCAATGTTCTCCTGAATCAATACGCCACCCCTCCCGCTTTTCTTCTTTTCCTCCCTTTCCTGAACACCTTGGCTGGAATTTTATGACCCCCCCCACCCACCCAAGGAGCAGGCTGGGAGGCAGGGGGTGGGGGGGAAGGGCGTAAAATTGAGTGGGAGGTCGGGGGCGCCGTGCCTGTCACCTCCCGCCCCCGCTGCTATTTTATTAGTGATGGGGGAGGTGGCAAACTGCCCAACCACCCCAGGCCAATTGAGGCCTTTAGTTGGCCAATTAATTGCCAAGTAAGTGCCTCCTCCTGCCACCGCCAGTATATTACCAGTGACAGACGGGCACTTTAGCAACTGAGGGGGGGCTGCACAGTAATACTTAGTGGCCTCCTTGCGGGCTGCAGTGGGGCCTTCTGATCGGGTACCCTGTGCCCCACAGAGGGCCCCCCCAGCAGCACGGGCCGCCCCTGCTAAAACTACCCCCCTCCCAAATCCTAGGCTTCAACCTCCACCCACCTCGCCGGGGCCCAGCCGATTGTCCCCAGTGAGGCATGAACCCCACTTAACTTCTTGGAGGCTGGTGTCCATGCTCATCTTCTTTTTGGGTGCAGTCCCAGCAGTGGCCTGGTGGCGCTGCTGGGACTGAAGAGCTGCCGGCCCTCTGATTGGCCAGCAGCTCTTGGAGGCGGGACTTCCTGCCTCAGAGAGGCAGGCGTCCCAACAAGGCCAATTAAAGGCCTGGGCCACAGGCTTGTCCCTGACCTTTTAGCCAGTGGGCAGGGCCACTGCCTCAACGTAAAACCCTGGCACTTGCATCCAGGAATATTTAATACCCAGTCCTGCTGTTCTTTCAGCCAGGTCTCCAGTATAGCTGCAACATCATATTTCAATGTAGATATCTGTGCCTGTAGCTCACCAATCTTACCACATTCCGCACATTCATATACATGCACAGGTGTAAAGCTTATTTAGACTTTATTACTTTGCTGCCTGACCTGCTGATTGTTTCTAGCATTTTTATGTTATTGATAGGTTATCTTTAACAACAGCTTGTTTTTATGTACCACTATTAATAAGAACAACTTCATGATGTTTGTGTGTTCATAGGTGGATCTCTGATGGTATTGCACACAGGAGAGTCAAGGCTTGTGTAGCCTTGAAAAGGTTAATCATAATTTACCCAAAGATTGTGGTGATAGCTCATCCTAACATGGTGGCTGAACATACAATAGCAGAGTTTAAATGGTAATGGAATAAAGTGGGAAGCTTTAATCAGGACAGAATGATTTGTTGTTTTTTGTTTTAACACTGTCCAAATCTCAGCAGTAAATCCCACAAACCAGCAGGAGCCACAGGCATGACTGTGAGGAACGATGCAACCAAGCTTGTGTGTGTGACACACAACCCCCCCAATGAGCCCCGTCACAGGGGAGTCATAGGCAGCGGAATAGAGATGAAAGAACAATTTTTAAAAGCAACAGACACCAGTGAACTAATAAATAAATAAATAAAGCGAAAGGCATCAGAGTTTGAGGAAACTAATTAGGCACCAGAAAATTGCGAAGTTCGTGGAGAAACGGGACATCAGGAGCAGGCACTGGGAAATGAATGAACGAATAAACTTACAGTCCAAGCTCCCTTGCATCCCACAGGACCATGGGGCCTCCCAAAGTGCTATACAGTCACTGAAGTATTTTTGAAGTGTAGTCACTGTTGTAATGTAGGAAATAGCCTTGCCTAACAATAATCTATCAGTCTACGCTTAAAATTTTCAATTGACCCCCAGCTTCAACAGCTTTTTGGGAGAGAGTTCCAGATTGCCAATGCACTTTGTGTGAAGCAGTGCTTCCTGACATCGTTCCTAAACAGCCCAGCTCTAATCTGAAGGTTATGCTGTACTTTCTTCTGGTGTTTGTTTTTTAAACTTTGATCACCTCGCATCTCGTCCCACAAGTGCAAGGGATTTATGAGCAGCCACCAATCTATAGAAACATAGCTTGACAGTTAGCCCCAGTTGATCTCAGGATGTACCTATTTGGACTACTTATCACAGAGAGGAACTGAGACGGGGCCTTAAAGGGACAGACCAAGTGAAAAACAGATAACCAATCTCCTGGCCTCACACTACCTCTGAACATTGTCACAGGACACCTAACTATTATAAGTTAAAAATCTTATGTTGCCACACACCTCCTGTTAACTTCCTCCATTAGGAATTCCTGTCTCCGTATTTATAATAGGCACTGCCCTATTTCTCTCACGGTAATTATACCCTCAAGCCATTGGTGGCACTGAAGCACCTCAGTTTTGCATCTTCCAACTCTTCAGCACCAACCAGCTTTACTCTTTGGGCCACCTTCTGTGCTGAACTTCCAAAAAAAAACTCAGAGAAGATTTACTAAATGGTTATACATCTTGTTATTTCACCAATAATAGAAAATCAGTATATAGTTTTAATAATATTAAATCAGAGCTAATAAAAATAAGGAGTTAGAAATTGGAACTCGTTGCCTCCGTTTGGTCCAATTGTGGGGACAAATGTCATGTGCCCCAATATTGGGTCGGGTGACCTTTTACTTTTTCCGGTGTCCCTGGTGTGTGCCTGCAGCTGCCTTTAGGCCCCTTGCAGATGTAAGTGAACACCTGTTTTAGGCCCCTTCACTAACATTTGATGCTGCAGAACTGGAGCTGTGCCTGCTCCACTCTGAATTCTTAAGCAGTAGTTGGGTGAACACCACCCAATGGTAAGTATGTTTGTGGAAAAAGAACGTTGCAGTGGAGCCAGGAGGAGCTGTTTTGGTTGACCCTCCAATCCCCACTTCCATTCAAACCATCACTGCATGATACGATCACCTCCTCGCAACCCTTACCCCGGAACTTACTTTCGGGACACCGCCAGCGAGGCAATGGTCTTGAAAACTCATTTCTTCAGTTGGCCACGACAAGCACTGGCAGCTTGGCCAATTAATATTGATGAGGTCCGAGGCCCAATTTCAGACCAGCACCTGGCAACCGTATCACCTCCTTCACTGCCGATACCAAACGCTGGCAAATTTATACCTCCCAGACTTTAGACTGGGTCTGAATCATGTCTCTGCTCACCCTCCTCCAATCATCTATCTTCTCTGCTTCACCCAAAGACTACAGTTATGGTGACTCGCTGTACATAATACTATGAGTATTTGACTGGCATATGCTAATAGTGATAGATATTAACACTTCCCTCAACATATTTGGATGAGGCGTTAAACTGAGGCCCCGTCTGCCCTATTTCCTACATTGCAACGCTCACCATTTTTGGATATAAAGTACTTTGGGATATCCTGAGTTGCTGTATAAATGTTAATTTTTCTTCTTATGTACAAATACCTTTTCCCTACAGTGACTTACTTGGTGTGCACCCAGATGAGAGTAGTTCGAGAATTCCGTCCTGGTGGAACTATTACCAATGTTCCCTACCTTACAACCTCCAATGAAAGTCAGATATCGATCTCAGGTGGGTAATGTCATCTTTTGTCTCTCTGCAGATGTAATAAACTTTCGCCATTTCAATGGTAGTACCTTTAGCTGCGCATCTGTAAACCTTTGACAGTTCAGGCCTTGAAGCTGGTTCTGGTAAATTAAATTGACAAAGGTTCCAACATTAACTTATGGATTGTCAGATTGTAATGTTCAAAAGGTGCTCGAGGGGGCAGTCCAGGTCTCTCAGGTGCCATCATTTTGCAAATTGAATTTATAGGGTAGAGCTGCATTATTATGAATCTTAATGTCCCTTGTGTAATGGAGCTGCTGTGTGGTATATTACGGGTTTATTCCCTTCAGAAGTGAGAAGACTTTGTGGTGATTAGGTAGAGGACTACAGAATTGTGAATGGACGTGATTCTGTTGCTCTTGAAAGCCTATTTCAAGTCAATAGGTTGGGGTTGACCAGAAGTCATATATATGACCCACATAAGGGTAGCGTTAGGTTAGGTCTTGGAAAATGTTTTACCCCCCAGGATATGAGACCTCAGGTGGTGAATGTAGACTCCATGCTTTCTAGTGAGAGTTGGACCAGTTCCTCATTGGAAAGATCACTTCTTATTGATGGTAGCTTAAAATACCAGGTGCAATGTGTATGAGCAATGTGATCTGGACTAGTTTAGATCGTCTAAGGGGATCAGGGAGGAATTTCCCAGATATTTGCTTTTGCAGATTAGTTGAGGAGATTCCAGGACTGATCGTGGGCTGGAGGGTCTGCAGACAGGAGGGTCTGTGGGCTGGAGGGTCTGCAGACAGGAGGGTACGTGGGCTAGAAAGTATGTTAGCCTAATCGCAATGCTTCAAGCGTTCGAGTTATATGGGGCAGGTTCAATGGACCAACTGCTCTATTCCTATTCGTCAATTTCACAAACTGTTACATTTGTACATTGTCAATCCAGATTGAATAATCCAGAGGCCTGGACTAATAATTCAAAGACATGAGTTTAAATCCCACCATAGCAGCTGGGAAATTCAAATTCAATTAATTAAATAAAATACCTGGAAGTAAAAAGCTAATGTCAGTATTAGCAAACATGTAAAAACCCATCTTATTCACTAATATATTTTAGGGAAGGAAATCGTCTGTCTTGATCCATTCTGGTTTATTCATACTCCAGACCCACAGCTATGTGGTTAACTCTAAACTGCCCTCTGAAATGGCCTAGCAAGCCAGTAGGTTGTCAAGGGCAATTAGGGATGGGCAACAAATGCTGGCCTTGCCAGTGATGCCCACATCCTGTGACTAGAGCTTAGTTGCTACCACATGTTCATTTTGATGCTTTCCATTTTAAAGTCCTTTATTCAACATGCTATGTTCGAATTTCATAGAATGATCCAATGCAGAAGGAGGCCATTTGGCCCATTGTGCCCGTGCTGGCTCTTAGAGCGATCCAATTCGTCCCACTGCCCCCCTGCTCTTTCCCCATAGCCCTGCAAATTTTCCCTTTCCAAGTATTTATCCAAAACCCTTTTGAAAGTTACAATTGAATCTGCTTCCACTGCCCTTTGAGGCAGCGCATTCCAGATCACAACAACTCACTGCACAAAAGTAAATTCTCCTCATCTCGCCTCTGGTTCTTTTGCCAATTACCTTCATACTTCTGATGTTAGATTTAATTTACCCAAGGTGCATTGCCACAGTGAAGAGGACAAAGAATTTCCAACAGCCCCTGGCTGTATTTCTTTTCTCCATAAATTCTGCTTTGCTATTCTAAAGAGAAATTTCCCTCTCAACCTTCAGTGAATTTGAAACCTACCAATAACTGTGTTGTCTTTAAACTGTGACTCAGATGTCTGTGTTATTCTGTAGTGATGGCTATTTCAATCAGCCTCATTTTAGTATTGTTGTATACTGTCCTTCGCATAGCTCTTTAAAGTCTGTGAAACGTACATATTAAAAATAAATGGTAGTGTATGAATAGAACCCTGTAATTTAATCATTGGATTCAAATGACTCACAATTCATTTGAGCTTCCCTCTGGTGGGGCTATATTGTCATTTGAAACCTGGAGGACTAAATTATAGACTAATTATTCCCATTCATCCATCCATCCATAATGCTTTATATTTCCAAAAGGCTGATTTCCTGCTCCACTGTGAAGTTTAAAACCATGAAATACAACAGTGAAATTGTCCTGACAGCTTTTAAGAATTAATCATTTTTTGCTTAAAGTTTTTGCCTCTATTAACAAATTCACATAATTATGTATGGATAATTATCTGTAGTTAATTATCTCCTTTGCACCCCCCCTCCCCCCCACCTCCCAGCTATTTCTCATCTACATGCTGCCCCTCAGAAAACTCAGCATCCACATGTACACTAATGACACGCAGGTCTACCTCACCACCACCTCTATCGACCCCTCCACTGTTGCGAAATTATCAGGCCACTTATCCGCTATCCAGTACTGGATAAATAGTAATTTCATCCAATTAATTATTAGGAAGTCAGAAGCCATCATTTTCGGTCCCCGCTCCAAACTCCATTCCCTAGCTACCAACTCCATTCCTCTCCCTGGCAACTGTCTGAGGCTCAAACAGACTGTTCGCAGCCTTGATGTCATATTTGGCCCCGAGATGAGCTTCCAACCACATAGACCGCCTATTTCCATCTCTGTAACATTGCCTGATTCCACCCCCGTTTAGGCACAGCTGCTGTTAATCCATGTCTTTGTTACCTCTAAACTTGACTATTCTAATGCACTCCTGGCAGGTCTCCCACATTCTACCCTCTGTAAATATGAGATCATGCAAAACTCTTCTGCCTGTGTCCTAACTCTCAGCAAGTCCTGTTTCCCTATCATCCCTGTGCTCGCTGACTTACACTGGTTTCTGGTCAGGGAACACCTCAGTTTTAAAATTTACATCCTTGTTTTCAAATCCCTCCATGGCCTCACCCCTCCCGACCTCAGTAATCGCCTCCAGCCGCATAATCCTCCGCGATATTTGCGCTCAACTAATTCTGGCCTTTTGAGCATCCCCGATTTTAATCACTCCACCATCAGCTGCCTGGACCCTGAGCTCTAGAATTTCCCCCCCCCCCCCCCCCTCCTCAAAACCTCTCGGCCTCTCTTGTTCTCTTCCTCCTCTTTAAGACACTCCTTAAAACCTACCTGTTTGACCAAGCTTTTGGCCATTTGCCCAAGTGTAGCCTTAGGTGGCTCGTTGTCGGATTTTGCTTTATAACACTCCTGTGAAGCACATTGGAACATTTTATTAGGTGAAAGATGCTATATAAATACAGGTTGTTGTTAAAGCTACAGGTTGATAGCTCTTACCGAATCTTACAGCACAGAAGGAGACCATTCGGTCCATTGTGCCAGTGCCAGCTCTGTGAAAGAGCTGTCCAATTAGCCCCACTTACACCACTCATACTGCATTGTCCTGAAAAAGTTCCAAGTCTATATCAAACTCTGTTTTGAAAGTTACTTTTGAATCTGCTTCCATCATCCTTTCAGGCAGTGCACTTCAGATCATAACTTGCCAATTACCTTGAGTCGCTGTTCTCTGGTTACTGACTCTCCTGCCCTTGGAAACACTATCTACTCCATCAAAACCCCTCATAATTTTGAACTTGTCTATTTAAATCTACCCTTAACCTTATCTGCACTAAGGAGAACAAACCCAACTTCTCTAGTCTCTCCACATAACTGAGCCCTCATCCCTGGTACCATTCTAGTAAATCTCCTCTGCATCCTCATTGTGGCAGAGAGGAAGTATTTGCAGAGCTGTGGAGAAAGAGTAGTGGGGAGCGGGACTAACTGATGTTAATGCTGTTTCAAAGAGCTGGCTCAGTCACGATGGACAGAATGGCCTCCTTGGCACTCTTTGATTCTATGAGACAATGAGCCCAGTCTGTTATGCATACTGTTCTGTTGTTGAGGGGGGTATTAACGCTGCATATTAATAATTGTTCTACAAAAGCCAATGCTGTTATTATACTGATCACCTCAGACTGGTGACAGATCTCTTTTGATGTTAATTTTTAGGGCACCACAAAGGCCAACCATACACACAGAATCCAAAAGTGCAAGGCTTCATTCAATGGATAAAAGGACAGCATGAGAAAGATGTGATGAAGAGGTCTGTAATTGGCGGCTACTATTCCTTCCCTCCGGCCCCGAACCTATTTCAGGATTACTGTAAAAGTCTTGACGGTAAGAATCGTATTGGACTCGCTGCTCATTGAATTCCTCTGCAGTGTCGGTGACTTCCTGTCATATTGAATTAACACAAGTGAGGGAAAAAGGATAAAGCAGAGATTAAGTACAGTAGACTGAGTGGAACATCCATCCTAGTTGCTCTGTGTACCAGCAATCATCCTTGCACAGCATCCTTTCGATTCACCTTTGAATCTCCTACGTGTCTTCCTATTAAATCCATCTTTTGGATAAGATGCTAAATGTGAATGTGAAGAAATGTCGAGAGGGGCTGTGAGCAACCACTACCCGTTGGGGTTAGTAAGGGGCCCCCTCCTTGCTGCTTTGGGCTGTTTGAAGTCTCTACCTTCCAGTGCTGTTGTGATACTCCAGATACAAATATATATTGCATAGAGAGGGCGTCCTGTATTAATTATCTTATCCTCAGCCCTTGTTCAAATTTATGCACAGGATGTGGGCATCGTGAGCAAGGCCAGCATTTATTGCCCATCCCTAACTGTCCTTGAGAAGGTGGTGGTGAGCTGCCTTCTTGACAACTGAGTGGCTTGTTAGGCCATTTCAGACGGCAATTAAGAGTCAACCACATTGCTGTGGGTCTGGAGTCACATGTAGACCAGGCCAAGCAGATTTCCTTCCCTAAACATGGGAGTTAGGAAATAGGAACAAGAGTAGGCCATTTGGCCCCTCGAGCTTGCTCCACCATTCAACCAGATCACAGCTGATCTTCCAACTCAACGCCATTTTCCTGCACTGTCCCCATATCCTTTGATATCCTTAATATCTAGAAATCTATCGATCCCTGTCTTGAACATAATCAAAGGACATTAGTGAACCAGATGAGTTTTTACAACAATCTGATAGTTTTGTGGACACCATGACTTATACTAGCTTTTTATTCTGGATTTATTTAATTCATTAAATTTAACTTCCCCAGCAATTATGATGGGATTTGAACTCAAGTCTCTGGATCATTAGTCCGGGCCTCTGGATTACTAAAATAAAACCAGAAAATGCTGAAAGCACTCAACAGGTCTGGCAGCATCTGTGGAGAGAGAAACAGAGTTAACATTTCTTCTGGGGTACTAGTCTAGTAACGTAATCACTATGTTACTGTTCCCATTTATTATTCATATAAAAATGATTGTGCTGTCACATACATTTATAAAATGTATCATTTAAGACAAATAGTTTCTTGATAAGAGCACTGAATGAATCCTGTCACCAGTGACAATGGTAATTGGGTTTTGAAACAGCAGGAAGCCAGGATGTGACCTTGCAGCAGGTAATGTATTACATATTTATTTTATTGAGTGCCTGGGTTGCTTTTAGGCTGTTTGTGGTTTAATCTCATATCTATAATGAGTTTTAATTCTCCAGCTGAGTCTCTCTTGACCTCCACCTGTCAACTGAAGAAGGAAATCGATGGTCTGCATTACAGAGAGCACCTGCGGATTATCCTTCAGGGAATCATCGCTGCTGTTAGATACGTCTGTCACGCAGACACAGCTGAGAGGCTGGGAGTGGAGCCGGTGCAGGTAAGAGAAGATACCTTAGATCAACTTGAGGGGTAGGTTTGTCTCAGAAATTGCCTTTCCTCCAGTTCCTCCCAAGTGGTGTCATTTGTAACCACTGTTGACAATTATGACTTCCTTTTGTGTGGTCTGAAGTCGCTTTTGTGGCCCTACCATTACCAGTATTTACACATTGTGTCAGCTGTTATCTGTAATCTATTAAAAGTCTTTCACATAGGGGGCATTTCCTGTCTCTATTGACCTACCTTCCTTTGTCATACTTGTCATGGCAGCATTTATAATGGGTAAACCCGATGTTGGCGTGCAACATTTTATAATGGGAAAGACCTGCATCACTAGTTACATGTCACACTGACCTCTGACCAATAAGTGTCACTGTTGCACGAGTTGGTCCGGCCCACCCACCATTAGATTTTTACCCAATTTTCAGGTGTTTCTTTTCCTCCCACTCCCACCTCCCCCTACCATTTTCAAATGTTTTAAACCAATTTTCAGGTTTTCCACCTGATTTACCCAGGATCCCCTCTACCTATCCAACCCATTTGCAGCTGCCTGATTACTGTTTTTGGCCATGGGCCACAGCCAACCTACCTGCCTATACATTCTGGTGGATCTGGCTGGAGCCAAACACTGGGGCCTACTTGGTTGACATCTTCTTAGCAGTGGGAAGGTCTTGGGCCCACTACATCAGGCCTTGTGTCCTCACCACACTGTGACCCCACAATGCCCCGAGGGCATTATGAGGCTCTGGTAAATGCAAGTTATTTTTCTGTTGTTTTAAGCAAGCACATCCTCCATTCAATGGGCTAGCAGTTCTCCCATGCAATGACATAGAAAGACTCCATTTTGAAGCCTTTGTATTGCTGCATACCTACCCAATGTGGCATCTTTAACTGTGCTTCTAAAGATAAGAAAGCCTGATTTTGCTCATGTGCAGTCGATACATGACTTTTGTGTGATTACCTGAGGAAAGGGAATAAACAAGCAACATAATTCACATTTCTGGGTGCTTGCATGCTGAATGATGTATGATTGAGAAATCCTTGATGTCTTGATAGCTTTATCCACCCAAATTCACAGCTGGGAAAAATGCATCATGGACTGTGAAATCTTGGTCCTCCATGAAATTGGTCATTTTGCGAACTTTGTATATTTTATTCATTGACCCAAGGCTCGCCTCACTGATTGTTGGGCATGCTGCGAACATCACGTGTGTTACTGATTGACACAAGGCTCAATTCATTGATTGATAGATGAGGGACGGCTTCGGGAGCAGTTTTGAGAGAAGCTTTCTCAAGGATTAGCAGACAAGTGAGAATGCCAGAATGAACAAATCAAAAACGGCCACGGCCATTACTGCAGCACATCAAGTGAAAGAACTTGGGAGCCAAATTCTGCATGCCGATGGTGGAATATTGTTTTGTACAAGCTGCAATGTTTCGTTGGATCACACATGGTGGGAAATGGTTCAATACCACCTAGCGTCCGAAAGCCATCACAGCAGAAAGAGAGCATCCAACACGCTGAGAAACAAGCAACGATTTCATCTCTTTTTAAGAAGTCGACAGAGAGCTCAGAAAATCATCAGTTGGTAACAATAAATTGTGGATGCTTTTGCAAGTGCCAACAAACCATTGGAAAAGCTTGATCACCCAAAGTTGCACATAAGATGAAAAATGGTGGTTGCTTGCCAAGTGTAAATAAGCTACAACAGGACTACCTACTGAAGGCTTTTGCTACACATTGTGAGGAGATTAAGTCTCAGATTAATGTGTGAGTCTTTTGCAATTATTTTTGATGAGTCCACCCATGAGCAAGACAACTGTGTGTTGCATGTTTTGTTTGATTTTATGTCTGGTAAAGCCGAAGGCCGAGGATATACAGTCAAGAAAGCTAACAACAGTGCTCGCAGACTGCGTCCAGTTAGAAACTGTTATTTACACCACAGTTTCCCAAGCGATAATCAAAACCTTTTCAAAATACGGTGCAGATTTCAACAAAGTGTCTGCTTTCAATAGTGACAATGTAATTTACAAAACAAATCTTTCAAATCTGTGCTCCAAGGTGTAATGCCTAATGCTGCCAATATTACATGTAATGCACATATAATTTCTCTTGTCAGTGAGCTGTGGAAAAGCTAGTTTGGTAAGGTTGACAAACTGGTCAGCTACATTAAAAGGACTTTCAAACACTGTCCTAGCCGCAAGATTCGATACAGGCAACACATTGTAATTGGGACTGAAATTGGGGAGCAAAACATCTCCCTTCCTCCAGAGCCAGTAATTACATGTTGGAATTCTTGGTTCCAGGCAGTACAATATCTTGCAGCTCACCTGAAATACTGCTCAGACTTAGTCTCAGAAGAGCTCACACTGACACGGAAAACACAGGTTTTAACAGACATTGTAATCCTTCTAAATGATGCTTAATGAGGAAGTTCAGTTTGTTGCCAAGAATGCCACAAGTCACAATCCGCAAAGTTTTCAATAAAGTAATGGATAGACTATTCTGGGCTGAAGCACCGTCAAGCGAACAACACTCTGATGGTGCTGAATTAAATGCCTGCGCTCAACAGGTATTTTCTTGCATGGCAAAGAAGCTCAAACAATATTACTGCTATGGGGAAAATCAAACAGGAAAAAAAAAGCAGCTCAGAGGTTTCAACAACCTTCTGCGGTGTTCCTGAAGGCTGTGCATATCTCTGAACCTGCACACATGCACCTGTTTATGGTGGATTTAAACTCATTTTATGAGATTCCTGGCTTTGACAAGAACTTGAGGCTGGAGATTCCTGCTTGTAAAAGCATTGCAAAAGAAGCGGATTGTACTTTGCCTGTGCTGCAGTTTTGGAACTCTGTGGAATGCAGAATCTCCCACCTTGCAATGCTGGCACGGCGCTGTCTAACAATTCCAGCAAACTCTGTGGACACGGAGGGAGCTGTGTCTAAACAGGGACAGGTGGGGTAGGCGGTGGCGTAGTGGTATTATCACTGGACTAGTAACCCAGAGACCCAGAGTATTCCTCTGGGGACATGGGTTCGAATCCCACCACAGCAGAAGGTGGAATTTGAACTTAATTAAAAAATCTGTAATTAAAAAGCTAGTCTAATGATGGCCATGAAACCATTGTCGATTGTTGTAAAAACCCATCTGGTTCACTAATGTCCTTTAGGGAAGGAAATCTGCTGTCCTTACCTGGTCTGCCGTACATGTGACTCCAGACCCACAGCAATGTGGTTAACTCTTACATGCCCTCTGAAATGGCCTAGCAAGCCACTCAGTTGTAACTAACCACTACAAAGTCTAGAAAAAGGAATGAAACTGGACGGACCACCCGGCATCGACCTAGGCACTGGAAACGACAACGGCAAACCCAGCCCTGTCGACCCTGCAAAGTCCTCCTTACTAACATCTGGGGGCTTGTGCCAAAGTTGGGAGAGCTGTCCCACAGACTAGTCAAGCAACAGCCTGACTTAGCCGTACTCACGGAATCATACCCAATAATGTCCCAGACACTGCCATCACCACCCCCGGGTATGTCCTGTCCCACCGGCAGGACAGACCCAGCAGAGGTGATGGCACAGTGGTATACAGTAGGGAGGGAATTGCCCTGGGAGTCCTCAACATCGACTCCGGACCTCATGAAGTCTCATGGCATCAGGTCAAATATGGGCAAGGTAACCTCCTACTGATTACCACCTACCGTCCTCCCTCAGCTGATGATTCAGTACTCCTCCATGTTGAACAGCACTTGGAGGAAGCACTGAGGGTGGCAAGGGCACAAAATGTACTCTGGGTGGGGGACTTCAATGTCCATCACCATGAGTGGCTCGGTAGCACCACTACTGACCAAGCTGGCCGAGTCCTAAAGGACATGGCTGCTAGACTGGGTCTGCGGCAGGTGGTGGGGGAACCAACACGAGGGTACAACATACTCGACCTCGTCCTCACCAATCTGCCTGCCGCAGATGCATCTGTCCGTGACAGAATTAGTAGGAGTGACCACCGCACAGTCCTTGCGGAGACGAAGTCCCGCCTTCACATTGAGGATACCCTCCATCGTGTTGTGTGGCACTATCACCGTGCTAAATGGGATAGATTTCGAACGGCTCTAGCAATGCAAAACTGGGCATCCATGAGGCGCTGTGGGCCATCAGCAACAACAGAATTGTACTCAACCACAATCTGTAAGCTCATGGCCCGGCATATCCCCCACTCTACCATTACCATCAAGCCAGGAGACCAACCCTGGTTCAATGAAGAGTGCAGGAGGGCATGCCAGGAGCAGCACCAGGCATACCTCAAAATGAGGTGTCAACCTGGTGAAGCTACAACCCAGGACTACTTGCATGCCAAACTTCGTAAGCAGCATGTGATAGACAGAGCCAAGCGATCCCATAACCAACGGATCAGATCTAAGCTCTGCAGTCCTGCCACATCCAGCCGTGAATGGTGGTGGACAATTAAACAACTAACTGGAGGAGCTGGCTCCACAAATATCCCCATCCTCAATGATGGGGGAGCCCAGCACATTAGTGCAAAAGATAAGGCTGAAGCATTTGCAACAATCTTCAGCCAGAAGTGCTGAGTTGATGATCCATCTCGGCCTCCTCCTGAAGTCCCCAGCATCACAGATGCCAAACTTCAGCCAATTCGATTCACTCTACGTGATATCAAGAAATGACTGAAGGCACTGGATACTGCAAAAGCTATGGGGCCTGACAACATTCCGGCAATAGTACTGAAGACCTGTGCTCCAGAACTTGCCGCGCCCCTAGCCAAGCTGTTCCAGTACAGCTACAACACTGGCATCTACCCTGCAATGTGGAAAATTGCCCAGGTATGTCCTGTACACAAAAAGCAGGACAAATCCAACCAGGCCAACTACCGCCCCCATCAGCCTAATCTCAATCATCAGTAAAGTGATGGAAGGTGTCATTGACAGTGCCATCAAGCGGCACTTGCTTAGCAACAACCTGCTCAGTGATGCTCAGTTTGGGTTCCACCAGGGCCACTCAGCTCCTGACCTCATTACAGCCTTGGTTCAAACATGAACAAAAGAGCTGAACTCCAGAGGTGAGGTGAGAGTGACTGCCCTTGACATCAAGGCAGCGTTTGACCAAGTATGGCATCAAGGAGCCCGAGCAAAACTGAGGTCAATGGGAATCAGGGGGAAAACCCTCCGCTGGCTGGAGTCATACCTAGCACAAAGGAAGATGGTTGTCGTTGTTGGAGGTCAATCATCTGAGCTCCAGGATATCACTGCAGGAGTACCTCAGGGTAGTGTCCTAGGCCCAACCATCTTCAGCTGCTTCATCAATGACCTTCCTTCAATCATAAGGTCAGAAGTCGGGATGTTCGCTGATGATTGCACAATGTTCAGCACCATTCGCGACTCCTCAGATACTGAAGCGGTCTGTCTAGAAATGCAGCAAGACCTGGACAATATCCAGGCTTGGGCTGATAAGTGGCAAGTAACATTCGCGCCACACAAGTGCCAGGCAATGACCATCTCCAACAAGAGAGAATCTAACCATCTCCCCTTGACATTCAACGGCATTACCATCGCATTGACCGAAAACTGAACTGGAGTAGCCATATAAATACCGTGGCTACAAGAGCAGGTCAGAGGCTAGGAATCCTGAGGCGAGTAACTCACCTCCTGACTCCCCAAAGCCTGTCCACAA
This sequence comes from Heterodontus francisci, assembly GCF_036365525.1. Classification (NCBI taxonomy): domain Eukaryota; kingdom Metazoa; phylum Chordata; class Chondrichthyes; order Heterodontiformes; family Heterodontidae; genus Heterodontus; species Heterodontus francisci. Next base: position 15,676,166 of record NC_090385.1, read on the forward strand.
TCTACAAGGCACAAGTCAGGAGTGTGATGGAATACTCTCCACTTGCCTGGATGGGTGCAGCTCCAACAACACTCTAGAAGCTCGACACCATCCAGGACAAAGCAGCCCGCTTGATTGGCACCCCATCTACAAACATTCACTCCCTCCACCTCCGACGCACAGTGGCAGCAGTGTGTACCATCTACAAGATGCACTGCAGCAATGTACCAAGGCTCCTTAGACAGCACCTTCCAAACCCGCGACCTCTACCAACTAGAAGGACAAGAGCAGCAGGTGCATGGGAACACCACCACCTGCAAGTTCCCCTCCAAGTCACACACCATCCTGACTTGGAACTATATCGCCGTTCCTTCACTGTCACTGGGTCAAAATCCTGGAACTCACTTCCTAACAGCACTGTGGGTATACCTACCCCACATGGACTGCAGCGGTTCAAGAAGGCAGCTCACCACCACCTTCTCAAGGGCAATTAGGGATGGGCAATAAATGCTGGCCTGGCCAGCGACGCCCACATCCCGTAAATGAATTTTAAAAAACTATGCAGATACAGGGAATGAAGAGGCAGTTGTTGTTTGTTCCATGCTCACATTCAACCACTAACTTCAGTGAGTAAAGAATGTGGCCAATTATAGTCAGCTATTTACAATAGTTTATGAGCGTACAATAAATGCCATTTGAAACCAGAAACCTCCCTTGTGCTTTTTTATTTTAAATAGATCATTTCATAGTTAGGTGTGACACCGTGAAATTTACAATTTAACTATGTGAAATCATGAAATTCATGATTCTTAAAATGCTGTTACTGTGAAATTTGTAAAACCTGACCGTGAATTTGGTAGGGCCTTTTTTATACATGATCCTTTCAAACTTTTCATCACTGCATCATTGCTGCAAACTAAGTAATAAAACTGTGGAATCATAAAATTCAAAATAATGCATTGGGTTAAGCTGGCTTCGAAAAATCCTTAAAGCTGAGATGCTGCCCTGTCAGATGCCAGCATCACCCATGGATTTTAAAAGGTTAGTCGCCCACCCTGGAAGACAAGTGCAGCTACGGTTTCATCATGTTGCAGTTAATTGAGCTTAACAGAGAAATCGGAAGTCAGTGGCTGATTTGCCTAAGGCCCTCATCAGTCTCTTGAAGCGAATGTGATTGTGTTTTTGAGTGATTTGGAAGGAGTAGGAGTGATGCGCGGCGTGGCCCTTTCCTCTGTTATCTGCTATTTGTTCCTCCCATCTGTACAGCCCATCGCACTGAGAAGCTGCACACTGCAGTCCATTAAGGTTTCTGTGTGGCAGGCTGTGAATGGGGAGAGTTACATAGGATGAGGGAGTGGAAATTGCCCTTGTTAGGACACAGTTCGAGATTGCGCCAAAATTCATTTGCATAATCACAGACGTAAAATCTTCCGTGAACCAGCACAGTACTTGGCGTAATTTTTTTATTTTTTCTTTCCATTAAGAAACATTCTCTCTGTATTTAAGCATAGTAACTCAGTGCAGTACATCAGAAAATGGGTTTATCACAAAAAATTAGCATTTTCAATTAGGCTGTCCAATCGTCTGCTTGTGAGTAACCTGATTTAACATTGCTGAAAACGACTTTAAAAATCTATACTGAGCTATTTAATAATTTCATTGATGTACTCTAGTGGATATGGAAGTAAATTAAATACAATTTGAAGAGTCCTCCTAGGCCAGTGCTTTTGATCAAATCTCACAATGTCAACCGGGGGATGCGGAGGGGTGGGGTGGGGTAGGGTGGGGGAGGGGAGGGGGCAGTTTTGTGGGCGGAGCCTGATTTGGCTGAATTAAATCTTGAACCAGCCATGTACCTCTATCTATGGGCTTTATTATGTCTCCTGGTTGTTTTCTGGTTCCCATATGTTGGAAATAATCACACTTTAGACTTGAAAAGTCTTTGTTTATTCCATTCAGCTTCCATGCTCCCTGGTATAGGACTGCCCCAGGCTGTTGGCCTGTTACATGTCACGTGACTCTCCAGTGCAGCCATGAATGTGCTCTCCCCCACCCCCCCGCCCCCACTTCCCCGGAACACTTACACGTAACAATTAATTCCTAGCACTTTACAGATGGTATAACAAATTATAACAGGATTCTTGCAGTGAATATGGAAACAGTAAGAAGAGTCAGTTCATATTGGGTATTAAAAAGCCAAAGAGGAAGGCCTTAAATGTGCTGTCTGTTTAATTTCTCTTGTTTATTCTTCTTGAGTTAGAAACACATTGGGAAATGGTTGCTCCAGGTATGCAGTCAGACAAATAACCTTAAATTTAAATTTCTCCTCATCACAGAGGGCTCGAGACAGACCAGACCTCCCCCTGCAGAAAGACAATGCTTTTTCAGCCTCGTCTTCAGAACCAGTCAGACTTGGGAAATATCCAGAGAAAGACACCAGTGACAGCCAGCCAAAAGAGGTGCCTCGGGTAGATCCAGTGAGGAACCATCGGAGGCAGTCATCGCCAGTGCTGAATCACTACGCATTAAGGTATTGTACTGGAAAAAACTGGCCTGTTTGGGACGGTTGATGTGTTCAGCATACTGTGGGCGTCAGAGGGGATGGTGTAATGGGCTAGAACAATCTCACCTTGAGGATATGGGCTCAACTGTCACACAACAGAACAGAGCCTTCTTACCCTAATAGCTATAAGGAACCAAACTGAACTGAATTGTGGGCAGTCTTAACGAACCATCTTGTGAGGCAAATCCACAGCATGGATCTCTACATAAGCATCTACTTTTAAGGCTTATAGTTGGGAAAGTGGAGAAAGAATCAAACCCACCCCCATGCTGTAATGCTAACGTGGATTTGACCTGTTCCCAGCCCTGACATCTCTCATTTGATTGGCACAAAAATAAAATGCATTCTGAGACTCTTTATATAGGTGCGAAAGAGACATAAATAAAAAGGCACAATCCACTTTGGCATAAAAAAGGAGAACATTTCTACTTAATCGCAATGACTTCTTTGGAAGATTGGACCTTTCTTTCCCTGTTGGGACTTACTGAGGTAGTTTTTCAGGGTTGCCAACTCTCCATGGTTGGCCTGGAGTCTCCAGGAATTGAAACTGCTGCGAGTGACCCAGGAGAAAAATCGATGAGGCGACAGAAAAAATAGTGTGTTTATTTTTGTCCTTTTCTTTAAACAGCTTTGTTTATCATTTATAAAAAATGTTGGAGGTGGGAGAAGAAGGCTGTTTGACTGGGCAGGAGGCTGGAAATCCCATGGTGAAATGTCCAGGAATATGCTCAGCCAGAGCTGGCAACCCTACTTGCCACTCAGGCATAAAACTAGTGTTGTGGATCGACTGCCCATTTCAGAAACCTCCTCATTGGTTTCAATGGAGATGAAATTCAGGTGAGTTTTACCATGGGTAGTCGCTCCTCAATGCCAGTTCTTTGGTCAGGCGGCAATTTGACAGTCTGCCCCCATGTCATGCATCATTACTGGCTGAGCAGGCTCCCAGTCACCCTCCAGTCTCAACCACAGAAACTCTGAAACTCAGTGAGGTGCTCGAGTATTCGGTGGGGTGGGGGGGGATCTCTCCCATTTGGATGTTCCTTCCGCCATCCCTGTCCTCTTCTCAGTTCTCCCTTGTAAAAGAAAAAAAAAGAAATATTGTGCATTTATATAGCACCTTGCACAACCACAGGATGTCCCACAGTGCTTCACAGCCAATGAAGTTCAGTCACTGTTGTAATGTAGGAGTCAATCTGCGCACAGCAAACTCCCACAAATAGCAATGTGATAATGATTGGATAATCTCTTTTTGTGATATTGGTGGAGGAGTAAATATTGGCCTGCTGTTCTTTTGAACAGACTGGGCCCCATCTGAGAGACATCACATCATTCCCTCAGTGCTGCACTGGGAATATCAATCTAGATATTATGGTCTGGTCTCTGGAATGGGGCTTGAACCCAAGATCTTCTGATTCAGAAACAAGAATGCTGCCCACTGAGCCACAGCTGTACTATGACTTTAGTTTTAGTGGCCAAGGTCTGGTTATGTTTTTCCAGTGGATTCCAAACTAATTTTAGTTGACGATATCCAAATATTTTTAGATGCTGAGGTTAAGAGAAATAAAAATACAATCTAGTAAGCTGTAGATTGTCTGTAAAAGAGTGCTATTTATGATCTTAAAAGGCAACAAGGCTTAGTGACAATCTGCTACTTCCTTACCATCTTTGTGAGCATTATGATACTGGCAGTCCTCGCGACAATGGGATCGAATGCTAACACTTCTGTCTTTTTCAGGCGCAGATATCCGTTGAGGGATTTGCAAAAGATTTACTCCAGCAAAGGGAAAACACGCAAATCGCTCAGGTATGTTTACACATGATCGCCATTCGTGGCTTGACCTGTCTCCAGTTTTATTCTACATGGTTTCTTTTAGGGGCCAGTTGAACTAATATCCTCTTTGTCACCCATTGAATCAAGGGACAAGTTGGCGGATCCACTGATGGGCATTCTGAAAAGGAAGAAGCAGACAAACAGACAGAGGTTTCTGAACAGGTTTGTGGACTGGTAGCATGAGAATCAGGAGCCAACATAACGCTTCTCGCACTTCAAAGGCATTCATTGCACGTGAAGTGCTGCGAGCTTGCAATGATGCACTGCAGAAATGAAAGTCCTATCTATTATGGGAACAGGAGTAGCTCATTCAGCCCCTCGAGCCTTTTCCGCCAGTCATTTAGATCATGGCTGATCTGTTATTGACCAAAAGAGATTCTTTATTTCACACTCGGGACGTGGGCAGTGTTGGCAACACTGGCATTTATTGCCCATCCCGAGTTTCCCTGAGAAGGTGGCATTATTGCGTTTTTTTTGTGTGTTAACGATCGCTTTTACAAACTGGGTGGTGGGCTGAGCTGCTTCATAATCAGCCACATAGAGCAAGTATAGAGTCACTTGTAGACTCAGACAGGGTAAGGGATGACAGGTTCTCTTCCCTGAAGGGTGTTAATGATCTAGTTGTGTTTTTATTCAACTTTTTCAGGTGCTCTCCCACAAATTACCAGTTTTATTGAATTGAATGTCACACCTTGCTATGGTGTGGTGTGAACTCACAATCCTGAGGCTGCTTGTTTAGCATCACTAAAACCAGTGAAAATCTAGGTAAAAGAGGTTAACGTGGCTTCACTTTTAACCTGGCTGCAAAGGCCCAATCTTCCCATCGGGGTGTAAATTGCTGAAAGAAAGACCTTACATTTCCATTCTCAGTCCTCAAGATCTCCCAAAGCACTTCAAAGTCAACAGAGTCCTTTTGAAGTGTGCTCACTGCTGGAATGTAGGAAACAGAGCAGCTAAATTTGCACGCAGAAAATTCCAACACCACTCCCTTGTGAATTCAGACATTCAACACAGTACCTCCTCTCACTGTGCAGCAGCAAAAGAAAGTCAAAAACACCTCACCTGGATGTCCCATGGTGAGCCCTTTAAATAGCACTAGTGACGGGGGTGGGGGGAAGGGTTCCCTCAGGCAGCTGAATACATATATAGATAGGAGTGATTAAGACAGAGTATTAACAGGATCTGCGAGGTCCAAAATGGCAGCTTGTGCGCCAAGTCAATGTGAGACACTGTTTAACATCACAATCTGCCCACTCTGCAGGCTTCCAGCGCACGCATGGCACACCCCCTCTAGTGCCCTTCCAACCACGGCATGCCGCGCAGTAAGTGACAGGAAGCATTCCAGCCGCCACCTTTGTAGTTCCAGGTTTCAGCAGCACTGGCACCAGCGGCACTACAGAACCAAATTTCACAAACTTGGAATGCTGTGTACAGTTCTAGTCTACATATTATAAAAATGACCCAGAGAACGGAAGAAGCTGCCGGAAAGACTTACAGGGATGATACCAGAACTGAGAGATTATCACTATCAGAAAAGACTGAACAGGCTGGGGCTGTTTTCTCTTGAAGCAGAAAGGCTGAGTGGTGACCTAATAGAGGTCTCTATGTCTATCCTACCAAACCTTTCATAATTGTAGAGAGAAGATATTTCCACTTGTGGGGGAGTCCAAAAACTAGGCATCATAAAAATAAGATTGTTGCTAATAAATCCAATAGGGAATTCAGGAGAAAGTTCTTTACCCAAAGAGTGGTTAGAATGTGGAATTCGCTACCCCCCAGGTTGAGGCAAATAGCATAGAAGACTTGAAAGAGAAAAGAAAAACTTGCATTTATGTTGAAGCTTTCACAACCTCAGGACATCCCAAAGTGCTTTACAGCCAATGACGTACCTTTTCTTTCTTGAGGTGTAGTAACTGTTGCAATGTAGGAAATGCAGTAGCCAATTTATGCACAGTAAGCTCCCACAGACAGCAATGTGGTAACAACCAGATAATCTCCTTTCTGTGGTGATTGAGGGATAAATATTGGCCAGGACACCGGGAATAGGTCTCCTACTCTTCTTCAAATAGTGCCACAGGATCTTTTACATTCAAAGAGACGGCAGACAGGATCTCGGTTCAACATCTCATCCACAAGTCGGCACCTCCGACAGTGCAGCACTCCCTCAGTATTGCACTGGAGTTTTGGCCTAGATTATCATGCTTAAGTCCTGGAGTTAATTTGAACCCACAACCTTCTGACTAAGAGGTGAGAGTCCTATCAACTGGCCACAGCTCATGCCATCATTTAAGAGGTGGCAGTGGGGGTGGGGTGCGAGTTAAGTACACAAGAGAGAAGGGATATCGTGATGGGGTTCGATGATGTAGAGAGGGAATGAGGAAGGAGGCCCATGAGGAGCATAAACACTGACATAACCATGGACCGAATAGCTTGGCATTGTGCTGCAATTGCTGGGAAGGTGTAGCACTGAACTGCAAACTAACATCAGAAAGGATACCAAAAACAAGTTGATGCTTATTTTGCCCTGGTTGGTAAACAGGTGCCTCAGACTTTACTGTAATTATTCTGATCAGTTCTAGTCCCCTCCTCTCCAAACACTGTTCTCTAAATGGAGTGGGATAAGCAAAGTGGGATTTTCCGTGCAGGCCTAAAGGTTTGCCGTGCCTAATATGAACGTTTGCTCTGCTGGAATGGTTTGCAAGTTATAATCCGAGATCACAAAGGACCAGTTAGCGATCTCTAACCTCAGAACAGTTTATTTGCTGAATTTACGTTTTGCATTCCCAAAGTTAAAATACTCATGCAAGCAGACGAAAATCAAGATATCACTCTCAGGGCTTCAGGATCCTGGCAAGTTTTGGCAGGCAATCTTTCTATGCTTTTTCTTTTAATGATCAGTCCCAATTATCAACTGGCAGCGCATGTTTGCCCCACTGAAAGCTTTGTCAACAAGACTTGTAGCTTGATTGACGTGTTTAAGCATGTGTTGGAGTTTAGCCCAGATCAACAGCGCCTGCACTTCAATGATTAATTTGTTGTTGGGGATATTTCAGAGAGACAGGATAAGGGGCTATCACTGCTGTCACTTTGACAGGATTGGACAAAGTCAACATGGATTTATGAAAGGGAAATCATGCTTGACAAATCTACTGGAATCTTTTGAGGATGTAAGTAGTAGAATAGATAAGGGAGAACCTGTGGATGTGGTGTATTTGGACTTTCAGAAGGCTTTCAATAAGGTCCCACATAAGAGATTAGCATGCAAAATTAAAGCACATGGGATTGGGGGTAAGGTACTGAACAACACTGGTTGGCAGACAGGCAACAAAGAGTAGGAATAAATGGGTATTTTTCCGAGTGGCGGGCGGTGACTAGTGGGGTATCACAGGGATCAGTGATAACACCCCAGCTATTCACAATATATATTAATGATATAGATGAGGGAATTAAATGTAATATATCCAAGTTTGCAGATGACACAAAGCTGGGTGGGAATGTGAGCTGTGAGGAAGATGCAGAGAAGCTCCAGTGTGATTTGGACAGGTTGAGTGAGTGGGCAAATACATGGCAGATGCAGTATAATGTGGATAAATGTGTGGTTATCCACTTTGGTGGCAAAAACAGAAAGGCAGATTATTATCTGAACCCGGCGAGAGATTGGGAAAGGGGGAGGTGCAGCTAGACCAGGGTGTCCTTGTGTACCAGTGGCTGAAAGTAAGCATGCAGGTGCAGCAGGCAGTTAAGAAGGCAATTGGTATGTTGGCCTTCATAGCGAGAAGATTCGAGTACAGGAGCAAGGATGTCTTGCTGCAATTATACAAGGCCTTGGTGAGACCACATCTGGAGTATTGTGTGCAGTTTTGGTCTCCTTATCTGAGGAAGGATGTTCTTGCTATGGAGGGAGTGCAGCAAAGGTTCACCAGACTGATTCCTGGGATGGCAGAACTGATGTATGAAGAGAGATTGGGTCAATTAGGCTTGTATTTGCTCGAGTTTAGAACAATGAGAGGGGATCTCATAGAAACCTACAAAATTCGAACAGGACTGGACAGACTAGATGCAGGAAGGATGTTCCCAATGGCGGGGGAGTCCAGAACCAGGAGTCACAGTCGAAGGAGAAGGGGTAAACCATTTAGGACTGAGATGAGGAGAGATTTCTTCACCCAGAGGGTGGCGAACCTGTGGAATATTCTACCGTGGAAAGCAGTTGATGCCAAATCATTAAATATATTCAAGAAAGAGTTAGATATAGTTCTTAGGGATAATGGGATCAAAGGATATGGGGAGAAAGTGGGAACAGGTTACTGAGTTTGGATAATCAGCCATGAACGTATTGAATGGCGGAGCAGGCTCGAAGGGCCAAATGGCCTACTCCTGCTCCTATTTTTCTATGTTTCACATTTACAAAGCATTCCCAGATACAATTGGCAGACTCTATCTGTGCAAACCCCCAACCAGACTTGTCCAGTTACTAAGAGAACTGAGGAAAAAAGTTTCCAGCGTTAAATTCTGCCTGTAACAGCTACCATTTTGAAATCAAGGTGATATTGATTTGAGTTCAGCACTCCTTCAAAGCCCTAGAAAGACAACAACAACTTATATTTATATAGCACCTTTAATGTAATAAAACATCCCTCAGTAATTCACAGGAATATTATAAAACAAAATTTGACACCAAGCCACATAAGGTGATATTAGGGCAGATGACCCAAAAGCTTGGTCAAAGAGGTAGGTTTTAACAAGTGTCTTAAAAGAGGAAAGTGAGGCGGAGAGGTTTAGGGAGGGAATTCCAGAGCTTAGGTCCAAGGCAGCTGTAGGTATGGCCACCAATGCTGGAGCGGTTAAAATTGGGGATGCTCAAGAGGTCAGAATTAGAGGAACGCAGATATCTTGGAGAGTTGTGGGGCTCGGGGAGATTGCGGAGATAGTGGGGGTGAGGCCATCGAGGGATTAGAAAAGAAGGATGAGAATTTGAGTCAGGTAGGTAGACAATGGAGTTTGTGGCAGGATCAGAAAACAATGTATTCAGTCTTCCCAATATTTAATTGGAGGAACCTTCTGCTCACCTAGATATCGGATAAGTCTGATAATTTTGCAACAGGGAACGAGTCAAGCAAGGTATTGGTGAACACGAGCTGGGTGCTGTCAGTGTACATGTGAAAACTAATGCTGTGCTTTTCAATGATGTCGCCAAAGGGCAGCATGTAGATGAGAAATAGGAGGGGGCCAAGGAAAGATCCCTGGGGGACACCAGAGGTAAAATTTCGGCGCAGGAAGAGCATAGAAGAGTGTTGAAAGGATGTGAAAATTTGACCTTGTTGCAGTAGATGCAACAAATATCCCACAAAATCTTCATACATTTTTAAATTCATTCTTGTGATATTTATTGCCCTATTGGACTTCTAGGCCATTTCAGAGGGCAACTCAGAGCCAATGACATTGGTGTGTGACTGGAGTAGCATATAGGCCAGACCGGGTAAGGGTGGTAGGTTTCCTTCCCTAAAGGACATTAGTGAGCCAGTTGGGTTTTTAACAACAATCTGACAGTTTCATGCTGAATTCAAATTCTCAAACTGCCATGGTTGGATTCAGAGTCATGGTATATAGTTTATTAGTCTAGGCTTCTGGATTACGAGTCCAGTAACAAAACCACTGGGACCAAATGTGATCCAAATGCAGGTTATTCATTACCTGGTAGCTTGCTTTGATGAGGACAAAAGGAGCGAGATCCAAGCAGCATAAGTAAGAAAGGATATAAAGTTAATTAACATGATGTGTTTGCAGCGCCAGAGAAAATGAGTGCAAAAATTGACAAGCTAAAAATTGGAAGAATTCTTTTGCCACAAGCTGTCAGACTCGCTTCAATGGCAATGCTGCAGTGATTAATTGAGCATATAATCTGGGCTGACAGCCAGTGTGGTACTGACGGAGTGCTGTGTTATTGGAGATGGCGTCATTCACATGAGATGTTCAACTGAGACCCTTGGCTGCCTGTTCCATTAGTTCAGGTGGATGTTAAAAAATCCCACAGCAACGCTTTGAAGAAGGGCCTACATTCTCCATCAAGCAACACTGTCCCAGAAATAAATTAACCGGTCAGCCATCTCCTGCTTGGGATTGTGCTATTTGCACAACGATTGCATAGACGCTGGCCCAAAGAATAGTGATTGCACTCAAAGTAACTGAATGTCTGTAAGATGTTGCAGAGAGTTACAATGAACTCGGCTCTTCCATTCTTCTAATGCTGTGAAAATGAGGCTGTTTACAAAAAGAATTGAAGGTGACAGGATTAAGTACAGTGCAGATGATCTATTAAGGCAAGGAGCATCAGCTACTTCCGTTCTATCAATGACTTAAGGCAGTCCAGGCTGTGAGGTTGTGCTGTGACAAGCTACTTAACAAACTGGGGATCTTCATCCTTGAAAAAAGATGTCTCAGAGAATAGTTGCTGTATGATATTTCACAGGATAGAAAAAGTAAAACTTGATGCATTACTTTTTGGCAGCAGACCGAAAGGCCACGGGCAATGTTTCCCTTAAGCTGCGAGGGTGGGACGCACTGCGCAGACCTTGTTCTGTGGTAAATATTGTACAAGTGTGGCCACTAAAAAAATTTATAGGGACCGTGCACAGCTAAATTTTAAAGGGATAGTTGGCCGCAGCTTCAGGCAAATTTTTAACAGACTTCAGGGAGAGTTTTATTTCCTCACTGAGGGTGAGCAACAGGTGGAAAGGACTATTGGGGAAGAGTGGTTCAGCAGGACTCTGAACTCCGAAAGGAACAGTGAGACACTGTAGCAGGAAGGTGGCAGAATTAGTATTCTGGAAGGATGAGAGCAACGCGGTTTTAGTTTTAGTTTAGTTTTAGAGATACAGCACTGAAACAGACCCTTCGGCCCACCGAGTCTGTGCCGATCATCAACCACCCATTTATACTAATCCTACACTAATTCCATATTCCTACCACATCCCCACCTGTCCCTATATTTCCCTACCACCTACCTATACTAGGGGCAATTTATAATGGCCAATTTACCTACCAACCTGCAAGTCTTTTGGCATGTGGGAGGAAACCGGAGCACCCGGAGAAAACCCACGCAGACACGGGGAGAACTTGCAAACTCCACATAGGCAGTACCCAGAATTGAACCCGGGTCGCTGGAGCTGTGAGGCTGCGGTGCTAACCACTGCGCCGCCCCGGGACATTTTCATCTGAACGGATCCTGTGAAGAGCTTTTATAAAACACAGCTCTCCTACATTGAGCAATGCAGATTGTGGTGTCCTAAAGTTAGTTGGAGTCTTTTGAAGTTGGGGAGAAACTTCCTACTGTTTATTTCTTGTTAATTTTAACCAGAGCAATTTTATTTATCACCGGGTCACAGTTTATAACTTGCACATGGTCCTGATGAATAGAACAAAAGAACAAAGAACAGTACAGCACAGGAACAGGCTATTCGGCCCTCCAAGCCTGCGCCGATCTTGATGCCTGTCTAAGCTAAAATCTTCTGCACTTCCGGGGACCGTATCCCTCTATTCCCATCCTCTTCATGTATTTGTCAAGATGCCTCTGAAACGTTACTATCGTATCTGCTTCCACCACCTCCCCCAGCAGCAAGTTCCAGGCACTCACCACCCTCTTGCTTCACACATCCCCTCTAAACTTTTCCCCTCGCACCTTAAACCTATGTCCCCTAGTAACTGACTCTTCCACCCTGGGAAAAAGCTTCTGACTATCCACTCTGTCCATGCCACTCATAACTTTGTAAACCTCTATCATGTCGCCCCGCCACCTCCGTTGTTCCAGTGAAAATAATCCGAGTTTATCCAACCTCTCCTCATAGCTAATGCCCTCCAAACCAGGCAGCATCCTGGTAAATCTCTTCTGTACCCCTCCAAAGCCTCCACGTCCTTCTGGTAGTGTGGCGAGCAGAATTTCACGTAATATTCTAAGTGTGGCCTAACTAAGGTTCTGTACAGCTGCAACATGACTTGCCAATTTTTATACTCTGTGCCCCGACCGATGAAGGCAAGCATGCCGTATGCCTTCTTGACTACCTTATCCACCTGCGTTGCCACTTTCAGTGACCTGTGGACCTGTACGCCCAGATCTCTCTGCCTGTCAATACTTCTAAGGGTTCTGCCATTTACTGTATACTTCCCACCTGTATTAGAGCTTCCAAAATGCATTACCTCACATTTGTCCAGATTAAACTCCATCTGCCATTTCTCCGCCCAAGTCTCCAAATGATCTATATCCTGCTGTATCCTCTGACAAACCTCATCATTATCCGCAACTCCACCAACCTTTGTGTCGTCTGGGTCTGATGTCTCTATTGTCACTGTGCCTGAATACAAGGTACCTCTGATGAAGTTCTCTTTCAGGTGCTTTGAATCAATGGTAACTCTGTCGTTTCCAAGTCAGAAGCTTGTGGGTTCAAGCCCCACTCCCGAGATTTGAGCATCTCTGCAGTACGAGGGAGTGCCGCACTGTCGGAGGTGCCATCCTTTGGATGAGATGTTAAACCATCAGCACACTCAGGTGGATATAGAAGAAGGGTAGTGGAATTCTCCTGGTCTGCTGGCTAACATGTAGCCCTCAAACAGCATGACTGAAACAAAAAGTTGCCAGGGCACTTGCCTCATTACTGTTTGTAGAACCTTGCTGTGCACAAATTGACGGCTGCATTTTCCTACAGTATGAGAGTGACTATGTTTGAGAAGTGCTTCATTGGCTGTAAAATGCTTTGGGGTATCCTGAGGATGTAATTGGTGCTGTATGTTGTCTGTTTGTGCTTGTGCCCAGCAGTTCCCTGGAGCGTGAGCATTGCCCGGACAGCTGCATGCTGAAATTAGAGCTATCGTGACTGTCTAGCGCTGGGCAGCAGAGGGCTCCACTGAAGACAGGCCCTTCATTGCAGCTGCTCATAATGAGTCCTCCCAGATTTACTTCAGGCTTGACATTGGCTGCATGAGACCTTGGTTTCAGGAACCTGGTGATGACGGCCCACATTTGGCAATGCTTTGCATTTCTCCATTTTATTGACTCATTGTCATTTAGGTTACCCAGTTAATCATTGGTTATGACGGATTGGGAAATGTTACTTAAAGGGCTGATGGTGGATAGGCAATGGCAAACATTTAAAGAGCGCATGGATGAACTGCAACAATTGTTTATCCCTGTCTGGTGCAAAAGTAAAATGGGAAAGGTAGCCAAACCATGGCTTACAAGGGAAATTAGAGATAGCAGTAGATCCAAGGAAGAGGCAGGGTAGATGTAGGAAGGATGTTCCCAATGGTGGGGGAGTCCAGAACCAGGGGTCATAGTCTAAGGATAGGGGGTAAACCTTTCAGGGCTGAGAAGAGGAGAAATTTCTTCACCCAGAGAGTGGTGAGCCTGTGGAATTCGCTACCACAGAAAGCAGTTGAGGCCAAAACATTGTATGTTTTCAAGAAGGAGTTAGATATAGCTCTTGGGTCTCAAGGGATCAAAGAGTATAGGGCGAAAGCGGGAACAGGTTATTGAGTTGGATGATCAGCCATGATCATAATGAATGGCGGAGCAGGCTCATAGGGTTGAATGGCCTACTCCTGTTCCTACTTTCTATGTTTCTATAAAAGAGATATTATAAAAGCAAAAGCAAGTGGAAAAATGGTTCCGTTGCAGTTCTGTTTTTCAGATATAGTGGGCTGAACTTTTTTTTTAAATGGCGGCCCTGCCGCCGAGCCACTGTGATTTACCATGAAGCAGGTCATTTAAATACCCGGGTCGGCCTGCACCCCCCCCCCACCCCCACTGCAGTCACGTGGAGGGAGTGGACTGTCCAACACCAGCAATGGTGTCAACTGCCTCTGCAGAAGCACTGGCGGCATTTTTACATTTTTAAAGAAATAACTCCCCCCCCAAAATGTGCTGAATAACATTCTAATGCCCTATTCCCAGCCCCCAATAACAAATAAATTAAGTATCAGGCCTTCCCCCCCCCCCCCCCAAAACACTTACCTTTGGAATATGACCTTCTCCTCCCGCACCCCCCCACAAACTGTACAAAGCTCGCATTCACCTCTTCCCACCATCCCCTACACTCATGACGATTATTTGAACCTGTTTCCCACCTCCCCCCGGCACTAAAGGTCTTAACGCCCTTCCCCACCAGTGTCACACCTGCTTTCTCCAGACAGTGAAGTGAAGGTGCGGGAGTGACAGCATCGCGTTAAAGGATGAGCTTCAGTGGGTTGAAGGGCCTAGTTCGGTACCACCTCGATTTTAAAATTCTCACTCGTTTAAAAATCCCTTCATGGCCTGGGGCCTTTCAATCTTTGTATCTTCTCCAAATTTGCAACTCGCCCCATGGTGACAGGGGAGTTGGAGTGTGGTGGAGGCAGGTTCAGTTGAAGCATTTGAAAGGGAATTAAACTGTTATATGAGAAGGAAGAATGTGCAGGGTTACAGGGAGAAGGCAGAGGAAGGCACTAAGTGAATTGCCCTTTCAGAGAGCCTGCATGGACACGATGGACCAACTGGCCTCTGTCTGTGCTGTAACAATTCCGTGATTCTGACACTATTCCCCGTGGTGATGGTGTGTGGGGCGGGCCCTGTTCCCCATGGTGACAGGGGACTGGGGGCAGGGCCCATTCTCCATGGTGATGGGGCAGTGGAGGCCAAGATCTCTACGTTTTTCCAATTCTGGCCTGTTGAGCATCCACGATTTTAGTTGTTCCACCATTGGTGCCCGTGCCTTCAGCTGCCAAGGCTTTAAGGCTCGGGAATTCCCTCCTTAAATCTCTCCGCCTCTGTACCTCTCTCCTCCACCTTTAAGATGCTCCTTAAATCCTACCTCTTTGACCAAGCTTTTGGTCACCTGTCCGATCACTTTATGTGGCTCGGTGTCAAATTTTGTTTGATTACAATCGTGTGAAGCACCTTGGGATATTTTACTATGTTAAAGCTGCTATATAAATACAAGTTGTTATTATTGTCCTGGCCTTTTATCAGCCTGGCTTCTTATGTTCTTGAAAGGTAGAATAACGCTGAGGAGGAGCAAACGGCCCTAATTCTCACAAACCGTTCAGTAGCACAGGTGTAATAGTCTAGACAACCAAGAGATCAAGTTCATATCTGACTCTGTGCTTGAAATAAAAACAGAAAATGCTGCAAAACACCCCGCAGGTCAGGTAGCATCCATGCGGGGAGAGAAACAGAGTTAACATTTCAGGGACAATGACCCCTGTCTCTCTCTGGCTTGCTGAGTGCTTTTCCAGCATTTTCTGTCTTTATGTCAGATTTCCAGCATGTGAGGTGTTTTATGTGATTGACTTTTAACACACTGAGGACAACCAGGCATGTGCAATAAATCCTGTACTTGTCTGTGTCACTTAACCTCTCGAGAACTATTGCGAAAGAATTGGTGAACAGAACACTAAAGCCTTTGTATACTAGTTCCCTTTGCTTTATTTGGCAAGTAACTTGATTGTACGTGTGTACTGCCTGGATGAATTACGTATTTGATTTACTTTTATCTGATGACCTTAACAGTGTTTTGCGATTAATACATTTACAGTGCATAAGAAAAGGGAGCCACACCTTTATATGTTTGAAATGCAAGATTAGGTGATAAAGCAGGGCCAAAATGTGGCACTTGCAACACATTTTGTTACCATTGCTTCATGCAGAGATTTCTCCAGCAGCCAGGTACTTCTTGTTCAGGCAACTGTGAAACCGTTTTGGGTTCCGGCGAGATAAACACGTTCCGACGGTTGCAAAACTGACATTGTTTCATTAGATGAAGTCCCAGTTTCAAATTAAGATGACCCCTTCCTGTGGGAGACTTGGATTTTTGGATCAATTGAGAAAATTGTCCAATAAATTGACACACAATCTTACAGCAGAGAAGGAGGCCATCGTGCCTTTTCCCGCACTTTGAAAGCACAATCAAATTAGTCCCATTCCCCTGCTGTTGCCCCATATCGTTTTCAAAGTGTCTATCCAGTTCCTGTTTGAATTTTACAATAGAACCAGCTACCACCACCCTTTCAGGCAATGCATTCCAGATCATAACATCTCACTGCATTTAAAAAGGAAATATCTTCTCTTCTACACTCTGGTTCTTTAGAACTTCTGTGACAGAGCTGCAGACAGTTAGGAATTTGGTGTGTGGATGTTGGCATGTTCACACAATATTCATATTAATTCCACTATTACATTCTAGCAGGCTGCATAAATTCCCAATATGCGCTCACAATGCACAATTCTCTGTGCCAAAACAACAATTTGAATTTCTACATCGCCTTTAATGTAGTAATGGCCAGGAGTGTGTTAATTACTCATCAATGAATCCTATCTCTGTATACTCCAAATTCACCAATAATGTATTCAAATTACTCATCCTGAAACAACACTGAGAATTTTGAATACTGAAGAGGCCAGCTGTGGATCTTGGAGATTGTGAAGTGATTGGAATCTTCATGGGATTTGATGTACCAACGTGAGTTAAGTTTTTCCAATATTTCCTTTCATTAGTCGCTGTTTCAAAACCACTTACACAAGAAGACTGGATTTTTATTTTTAAAATCTTAACTTTGATGCATTATAATCATAACGTTACAGCCAGGTTGTGAGGTGTAAAGCCTGGCTACCTGACCCGAACCCGACTAGACCTGACTACATGTGTCTGTTTCGGGTTGGGTCGGGTCTTAATTCCGAGTCCAGCATTCAGGCTCGTGTCAGGTCGGGCTAGACACTGCTTCCGGGAAGTCACGGGATCCGTACAATTCCAGCTGCAGGAATAGCCTGCTGCCAGAACAGATGAAGGAGATTCGTGTCGGGTCAGGTCGGGTTGGGCGCAAAAAAAAATTAAAGGGCTCAGGCTCGGGTCGGGTTCGGGTTGGTTGTAGTCGAGTTGGGCCCAGGTCGGGCTTTAATTTTATACCTGAGCTAGGCTTTAGTTAGGGGTTTGGGTGGTTCCCGCTGTTCACCACCCAACTGACCACGGCAAGTGTTTTTTATTACTAGGGTTTTAACCCCTTGTGTTTTATTTGTCAAATAAACAGATAGTGGTGGGTTTTCTTGTCAGCTTAAAACAGAAGATTAACTATTTTTTGAGTAATATTAATTCCAGAAATGGTCACAACCGCACTCACACACTCATTCACTTGCACACACACAAACGCAAGAATAGATAGTTAGGGAGGAAAAGGGTATGTGAGTTGAAGTGAGATAGGTGTTCAGGGTTCTTAGTAAACCTGTTGAATCTTTTCAGAGGACAGTTTTTCTTTTTAAAATTGCAGGCCTGGGTTGTTTGTAAATTTTGCTGGTGGTCGAGACTGCAGTCCGGAGGAGGTGGTCACTTTCTCTGCTGCAACAGGTTGAAGGGTGGAATTTGCAGCAGAGCTCCTTCTTTGTTTTTTTCTGGATCTCTCAGTTCTTGGCTGGACAGGCTTTTGGAATGTTGCTGTGATCTCTTCTCTCTCTCCAGAGAGCTACTTTTTAAGGTAAAAATCTCTCAAATGTTGCCTCTGTTAGGAGATGCAGTGCCCTCTCCCTGTGGTGACCAACAATAGACCAGGATGTGGCTACTTCACACCTTCTTTGTTTCAGAAGAACCCATTTAATTCAGTAATGTCACTTGATGGGTTCAGGTTCAGGTTCACTTAGCTTGGAATGTATCCTTTTGTCCTTAATGGACAGTTAAGACAGTTTGAATATACAGGGCCAGGCCATTCAACCTGCGGTGGCCATTTTGCAGCACATTGTCTACTTTTTTAAAGGAAAGGTCAATTTTTCTAAGTCTTCAGTTTAGGTTTCTGTATGTTCATTGCTGCACTTCTCGTGAGAGTGACAGTAGAATTATACCCATTGTGACATTGCTACCTTTTTGAAAGAGCTTTCGAGATACAGGTACAATTACCAGCTCTCTATTATCACATGAAACAAATAGTCTGCTAAAAGAATGTTCTTCATAATGCTTGATGGATATCGGACTAAAATGTTCTCATTATGCTTAAATGACAAACTAGTGTTTGGTTATAAAGCTTCACAATGCACAGCCCAGCAGCGCCTCAATAATAGAGGAAATTACATGTGCTTTTTAAAATTAAATGAAAACCCAAGATGGAGGTTTTAATGTTTAAACCTCAAGTAGGAGATGTAGGCAAGCCAGTGACTGATGAATAATGGCAAAAAAACTGGGAGAATAATAAAATTTTGAATCCTCAGGCTTTGCATTAAGCTTGTGCACCTCTGATGGGGCTCTGAGCACAGCCCCCTGGTAGAGTGCCAAGTTATAAGATCAGGTACACCCTGTCCTTGATCCCTGATCTATGCTGAGTTTGGTCAGTCTCAGGCAGGGTCTTTGTGGAGATGCTACGATTAGCTTCCATGTCCTTGACGTAGAGATGGAAAAGGTTGGCCACTTCCGATCTTTATTTCCTGACATGTGCATGTGCCCGTATAGAGTCATAGAGTCGTACAGCATAGAAACAGACCCTGCGGCTCACCACGTCCATGCCGACCATAATGCCTATCTATACTAATCTCACCTGCCTGCATTAATTCCATATCCTTCTATGCCTTGCTCATTCAAGTACCTGTCCAGATGCCTCTTAAATGTTGTTACTGTTCCTGCCTCCACCACCTCCCCTAGCAGCTCATTCCAGATACCCACTATTCTTTGTGTGAAAAATTTACCCCTTTGCTCCCCTTTAAACCTCCTCCATCTCACCTTAAATCTATGCCCTCTAGTTTTAGTCACCCCTACCATGGGAAACAGACTCTGCCTATCTACCCTATCTATGCCTGTCATAATTTTATATACCTTTATCATGTCCCCTCTCAGCCGCCTTCGATCCAGGGAAACCAGACCTAGCCTATCCAATCTCTCTTTATAACTCAAGCCCTCCAAACCAGGCAACATCCTTGTGAATCTTTTCTGCACCCTCTCTAGCTTAATCACATCTTTCCTGTAGTGCGGCAACCAGAACTGCACACAGTACTCCAAATGCGGCCTAACCAATGTTATGTACATAAGGTGAGTACATTATTGAGCCCGCCTGTAATGATCCCAAGAGTCATTGCTGACACTTGTCAACCTAATGCACATTTAAAGAATAACTACCTGGTCCACCTACAAAACTGCTTCCAGCACAAGTCAGTGCCTGGATGAAAGGAAGGCATAAACTGTGGAGGAAACCTGTTGGATCATTCCCCTTCTTGGGGAACTAACTAAATTAACAAAAGCACTGCCGCACAGACTGGGCTCCAAGGCATCACTGATATGTTCGCCTGAAGAAGGCGTACACTAGGAGGTGAGCTTCTGCTGTTTTTTATTCTTTCATGTTTATTTTTCTCTCAACCATTCTTGAGTTATCTCTTTCCGCAGGCTATGCTCATTGACCTCAATCTCCTTCAACCAGGATTGCCCTCTCTGGGACTATCTTAAGTAATGGGGACAGATTTACAGTGGGACTAGCCAAACACTATCCTTGTCTGAATGTGTAGATTACTCCTGCAGTCAGTGCCAAGATGTTGACTCTAGATTGAAGTCAAGGGCTGGTGTGTAGTCATCCCTCAGACATCCACCCCAACACAGAATTTGCCTCCTCATTCTCTGTCAGGATAGGCCCTAATATAATTTCTCCAACCTCCCTGAACTGCTGGAACTATAGGGTTAGATTTTGTCCTCAGTCCAACATCGGGTTTCATGGTGAAGGAGGGGGGTTGGAGAATCAGAGCAGCAGTGGCCACCACGGAGCCCGATGCCGGGATTGTCGGGCCCGATCTTCCCAGCGGCGGCATGGCTCTATGGCGGCACCTCTGCCGCTCTGTGATGGGACCATACTTCAAATATTTAAAATACCTCTCTGCACAAATTTAAATTTAATTCCCCACTATTTTACCTTCAGTTCCCAATCTTGAGCATGTTGTGCGGCACTCCCGCGCTTTCACTTACCCGTTCAGGAGAAGCTGGCGCCACAGAGGTGGGGAAGGGGTTAACTCTGCATTATGTTGAACTGTTTGCAGGGCTGGCAGCTTTTTGAAAATGGCGTCAGCACCTGGTCCTGCATCAGGTGACGCCATGAACAGCGTTGCCAATGCCGCCCCCTCCACGTGATTGGGTGCGGGGGTGGGGGGGGGGCCCCGCCACCGTCAGTATGTTAAGTGGCCACCCGCTGCGTAATCACGGCGGCTTGGGTCCTGTGTGGGGCGGCCACCCTTTTCTACAGTGGAGAACAATGTGATGGCCTAAATGGAAACTAGCAGTGCAAGAACGGCAACAAAACTACGGTTATCAAAAGGCATCTTATCATGTTCCTCAAACACTGTCCACTTTTCCGAAGCAGTAACTGCAATGCAGGCAAAAGTGGCAGCTATTTTTCACAATGCGAGATCCTTAGAAACAACAATGAAATGAAAAGCCTGTTAATTTGTTCGTTGAGAAAGGAAAGTTGGCCAGGACAACTCCTTGCTCTTTATTAAATAGTGCACTGAGATCTTTAACAACAAAAACTTGCATTTATATAGTGCCTTTCATGTCACAAAATGCCTGAAAATGCTTCGCAGGAGTGTTATTGAACAAAATTTGACATTGAGCCACATAAGGAGCTATTAGGACAAGTGACCAAAAGCTTGGCCAAAGAGGATTTAAGGAGCATCTTAAAGGAGGAAAGAAAAGTAGAGAGGTGTAGGGAGGGATTCCATAAAGTCCTCAGTTTAATCTCATCCAAAAGACAGCACCTCCAGCAATGCAGTGCTCCCTCAGTACTGCACTGCACTACCAGCTTAGATTATGTGCTCAAGTAGGAATTGAAGCCATGATCTGACTTAGAGGAAAATGTACAGCCAAATTCAGCCAACCAGCTACCATCAGGTTAACCGGTGAATACAGACTTTAAAGAAAGAACAAACTTGCATTTATAAAGCCCTGGTCATGATTTCAGGATGTCTTCAAAGTGTTTCACAACCAATAAAATAGTTTTTATTTTAGTGTAGTCACTGTTGTAAGGTAGGTAAATGTGACAGCTAATTTGTGCACAGCAAGGTAATAAATGGCCAGATCATTTGTTTCAGCGATGTTAGTTAAGGGATCGATATTGGCCTGGAGAATTCCCCTGCTCTTCTTTGAATAGTGCCATGTCCACCTGAATAGTGTTATGTCCACCTGAAGGGACAGATGGTGGCCTCAGTTTAACGTCTCATCTGAAAAATGGCACCACTGACAGTGCAGCACTCCCTCAGTGTCAGCCTAGATTGTGCGACCTGGTCGCTGAAGTGGACTTTGGCCTCCTGACTTGGCAGCAAGTGTGCAACCACTGAGTGCTAACACCTAAACATAGGGCAGTAATGATTTGTGTCAATTGTGACTCCTTTTCTCTGCAGTGCTCTAATTTTGAATGGTGTTCTGTTTGACAGACCGGCAGCTGTACAAGTGTGTGAGCAGGATGCTGATATTGCAACGAGCAGCAAAGGATCCTCCCAAGGTGCAGAAGAGCCTGTGACAGCTAAAGAAGGTATAGAATTATCATCTTCAACCACTCCAAGCACATTGAAAACATCTCTTCCTTAAAGAGGCAGTGCATCTTCATTGATACGAAGAATACTTGGATTGGATGAGGAATGGTAGATTGAGTTCTTTAATTCTTGGGAGTCATTTCGAGTGTAAACAACAGTGTGAAACAGGCAATGTCCGATCAGACGCCTGTTATACATCTCTTCCGATCTTTGTGACCATTGACTCCAATCGAGAGAGATGTATAACAGGTAGACTATCACCCATTCAATACGATTGGTCAAAGTCGGAGTTACCCCCATTAACTACAGTTGTCTCGACAGGCAGCAGGTCTCACTTTTCTGCCAACAACAACAACTTATATTTATATAGCATCTTTAATGTAATAAAATTTCCAAGGCACTTCACATGAGCATTATGAAGCAAAATTAGACACCAAGCCACATAAGGAGATATCAGGGCAGATGAAAGAGGTAGGTTTTAAGGAGAAGTTTTAAGGAGCATTTTAAAAGAAGAAAGAGAGGTGGAGAGGTTTTGGGTAGGAATTCCAGAGCTTAGGGCCCAGGCAGCTGAAGGCATGGCCGCCAATGGTGGAGCCATTAAAATCTGTGTTGCTCAAAAGACCAGAATTACATGACCTTCTCAAGGGCAATTAGAGATGGGCAACAAATGCCGGCCTTGGTGACATGTTCACATCCCATGAAAGAATAAAAAAATTAAAGGAGCGCAGATATCTTGGAGAATTGTGGGGCTGGAGGAGATTACAGAGATAGGGAGTAGTGAGGCCATGGAGAGATTTGAAAACAAGCATGATCATTTTAAAAATGAGACATCATTTAGCCATAAACAAAATTAAAACTGAAGAATACGCGGGCCTTGAGCTGTTCCATGTTCCATGTTGAAGTGCCCTCTCAGTTACTTACCTGTCATTACAGCCTGCTACTCCTCTCAAGCTGGAAGGCCTCTGATCAGCCCTTCAGCTTTGACAGCCCACCTGCCACCCTTAATTGGATCGGGAACATGATTCCATGCCAATCACATGGGCAGTGAAAATCCCAATGAGTGACTGTTCCCCTAAAGGGGGATGAGGCCCTGTCAACACTGTTTCCTGCCCCTGTAGGGAAAATCCAGCCCTCTATTGCTAGTGAAGTTGGTTGAGGGATAAGCATTAGTCTGCACAATAGCGTCAGGGAATCTTTTACATCCACCAGTTTTCTGGCCAACATTTATCCCTCAACCAATATCACTGAAAAAAACTGGTCATTATCTCATTGCTGTTTATGGGAGCTTACTGTGCATATATTGGCCATCACATTTCCTACATGACAACAGCGATTAGACATCTAAAGTACTTCATTGGCTGGGAAGCACTTTGGGACATTGTTAAGGCACTGTATAAATAGATGTCTTCTGTTTCCTTTTTTTTCATTTAGGATAGAACCTAACTGGGGAAAATGTTATGAAGCAAGATCTGGTTATGCATCTTTTATCACAAGAGTACGGTTAATCAGCTTAGTGATGACTGGGAAACTCGCACCTCAATATCAGCCTTCACCTCTCACTCAGTTCCTTACACTATAGTTTTTTAGTTCTATTTTTGCTTAATTTGCTCTGCTTAGTGTGGAAATGACCTGTATAATACAGCTGAAAGGTGAGCAAAGACTGGCAAAGAATTAGAAGTTAATATCTTCACGTAACACAGTGGACTTGCCCTATTACTGAATGTATTTGGCAGCACATTACTGCAACTTATTCTGCATTGTGCAGTATCTTGACATCTCCTGGTAGCATACATCAAGAGGAAGATTAATCATATTTCCCTGTATATGTAGGAATATTGTAAGGTGATTAACTCATTGTTCAAAATGAACGTCATATCGGTGAAAGGTTTGTTTTTGATTGATTTTTTTACTGTTTCAGATGAACATGAAAGATGCAATGCAGGGACTATTGCTGATGGCTCCTCTAGGTATACATGGAAAAGCAGTACATGGCCAGAGATCAGAGAACATCTGTCTGAGCACTTGCACTTTGGTCAGCTCCTTCCCGAGAGCGTTCCACGGAAATTTAACTATAAACATAGAGACTTCCTCAAGCAGCAATATAACCTTCAGGCTGCAGTGTACAGGCCAGGTACAGCCACCTCCAATATGGACCTTCAGAGCTTTGCATCTGCATGTAACCATGGCTACTACAGTGTGACGATAGTTGGTACGTACTACTACATAAGTAAAAAGCATGAATTATACGTTGAGTGCACTATAATAATGTACGTGGTGTCAGGCTTGGCTCTTGAGTCAGTAGTTGTAGGTTCAAGTCCCACTCCAGGGACTTGAGCACACAACCCAGAGGCTGACACTCCTGTGTAGTACTGAGGGAGCGCTGCACTGCCAGAGGTGCCATCTTTTGGATGAGGCCCTGTCTGCACTCAAGTGGACATAAAAGATACTATTTTGAAGAAGAGCAGGGACTAAGTATCCTGGCCAATATTTATAATTCAAGTAAAACCTTAATAAAAGACAAATGACCTGATACTAAATAAATGCAAACCTTTCTATTTAGGATCATAGGAGCAGGAGTAGACCATTGAGCCCATCGAGCCTGCACCTACCATTCAATAAGATCATGGCTGATCATCCACTTCAATGCCTTTTCCCACATTATCCTTATATCCCTTTATGTCATTGGTATTTAGAAATCTGTCAATCTCTGCTTTAAACATACTCAATGACTGAGCTTCCACAGCCCTCTGGGGTAGAGAATTCCAAAGATTCACAACCCTCTGAGTAAAGAAATTTCTCCTCAGCTCTGCCCTAAGTGGCTTCCCCCTTATTTTGAAATTGTGTACCCTGATTCTAGACTCCCCAATCAGGGGAAACATCTTAGCTGCACCTACCCTGTCTATCCCTTTAAGTATTTTGTAGGTTTCAATGAGATCACCTCTCATTCTTCGAAACACTGGAGAATACAGGCCCAGTATCCCCAATCTCTCTTCATAGGACAGTCCCTCCATTTTGGGAACAAGTCTGGTGAACCTTCGTTGCACTCCGTCTATGGCAATAAAATCCTTCCTAAGGTAAGAGGACCAAAACTGCACACAGTACTCCAGGTGCGGTCTAACCAAGGTTCTATACAATTGAAGCAAGACTTCACTACTCCTATACTCAAATCCTCTTGTGATAAAGGCTAACATACCATTAGCATTCTTAATTGCTTGCTGCACCTACATGTTAGCTTTCAGTGACCTATTGACAAGGATACCCAGGTCCCTTTGTACATCTACACATTCATGTTCTTGCCCACTCACTAAGTCTGTCCAAATACCCTTGAAGCCGCTTTGCATCTTCCTCACAACACACATTCCCACCTAGTTTTGTGTCATCTGCGAACTTGGAAATATTATATTTGGTCCCCCCATGCAAATCATTGATATATATTGTGAACAGCTGGGGCCCAAGTACTGATCCTTGCGGTATCCCACTAGTCACAGTCTGCCAACGCGAGAATGATCCGTTTATTCCTACTCTCTGCGTTCTGCCTGTTAACCAGTCTTAATCTATGCCAGTATATTGCCTCCTATCCCATGTGCTTTAATTTTGCTAACCAACCTCCTGTGGGAGACTTTATCAAAATAATGCATTTAAAAATACTATTCTGTAATGATTTTTTTATTTAAATGTTGCATTGATCAAGTAGCTGATGTTTTTGATGATTTGTTCCTAATCGATGCCTCCTTAAAGGTGGGGAGATGACTGTGAGGTTGGTTAGTTGATGGTAAATTTATGAAATTGTGTAGAAATTGACAAAGATATTGTTGGGAAATGCAACTTTATGAGCACAGGAGATAAAGTGGAATTTGGCAACTTAGATTTGTGTTGTATTCTTCACGTACATAAAGGTGTTTTTTAAAAAAAGTGCTGGGAGAGAAATTGGTGAATACCAAACAGAAGGAATCCATTTGGTTAGAGTTGAGGAGCAAAACAGGTATGATCACATTACTAGAAGTGTAGGTCTCCAAATATTGAGAGAAAGAGGAGCAAATCTGCAAAGAAATCACGGAGATGTGCAAGAACTGTAGAGTGGTGATTGTGGGGGGGGGACTTTAATTACCCAAATATTGGTTGGGATATTTCTAGAGTAAGGGTAATGAGGGGGAGAAAGTTCCGAAATGTGTTCAAGAGAACTTCCTTGATCAGTATGTTCTCAGGCCAACTAGAAAGGAGGCATTTCTGGATCTGGTGCTGGGAATTGAGGTGGGCCAAGTGGACCAAGTGTCTGTCAGAGCACTCTTGGGTAAGAGAGAGTCGTAATTTTGAAAAGCAAGGAACAAAATAAGGTAGAATGTCTCAATTGAAAGAGGGCAAATTTCAATATGATGAGAAGGGATCGAGCCAGGGTAGAATGGAACCAAAGACTGACAGGAAGAGCTCTATCGGAACAATGGGTTATCTTTAAGAAAGAGATGTTTCAGGTACAGGCTAGGTACATTCCAACGAGGATGACAGGTATGGAAGCCAATAACAGGGCTGCTTGGATGACAATGGAATAGAGATTATGATGAAACAAAAAGGTGGTGTATGATGCATGTCAGGTGAATTTTTCAAGTAAGAACTAGGCCAAATATAATAAGTTGAGAGGAGAGGTGAAAAGGAAAATTAGACTGCCAAAGAGAGAATATGAGAATAGAATGGCAGTTAACATAAATGGGAACCCAGAAATGTAAATAGTAAGCAGGTAGTTAGAGGTGGAGTGGGGCCTATTAGGGACAAAGAGGGTAATATATGCTTAGAGGTGCAGGGCAAGGTTAATATACTTAATGAGTACTTTGTATCAGTGTTCACTAAGGAAGTACAATCTGACAAAATATCGGTAGAAGCAGTGAGAGTAGAGGCAATGGATAGGGTAAAAATTGACAGAGGGAGGTACTAAAAAGACTGGCTATGCATGGAGTAAATAAGTTACCTGGTCCGGATGGCTTGCATCCCAGGTTGCAAAAGGAAGTGGAGATGGAGATAACAGAAGGGCTTGCCATAATCTTCCAATCTTCCCTGGATATGGAGAAGGTGCCTGAGGATTAGAAAGTGGCAAATGTGACACCCTTATTTGAAAAAGAATATCAGGACAGTCCTAGCAACTACAGGTCAGTTAGTTTAACATCAGTGGTGGATAAGGTTTTAGAAACAATAATCAGGGGGAAAAAGTCAACAGACACTTGGAGAGGTTCAAGTTAAGTAAGATAGCCAGCACAGATTTTCAAAAAGCAGATCATGCTTGACCAATCTAATTGAATTTTTTGGTGAAGTAACAGAGAAGGTTGATGAAGGGAATGCAATAGATGTTGTTTATATGGATTTTAAGGAAGGCTGGTTAACAAAACTGAGACTCATGGAATAGGAGGGTCAGTGTCCAATTGGATAAAAAATTGACTTAAGGACAAAAAACAGCATGTCGTGATAAATGGTTGTTTTTCAGACTGGAGGATGATAGACAGTGGTGTTCCCCAAGTGTCAGTGCTGGGACCACTGCTTTTTTGCTATATATAAATGATTTGGATCTTGGAATACAGAGAAGAATCTCAAAATTTGCCAATGACACCAAACTTGGAGGTGCAGCAAACAGTGAGGATGATTTGAACTGCCTGCAACAGGATATAGATAGGCTGGCAGAATGGGCAAACAGGTGACAGATGGAATTTCATACAGACAAGTGTGAGGTGATGCACTTTGGTAGAAGGAATAGGGAGAGGCAATATATACCAATTTTTTTTATTCATTTGTGGGGATGTGGGCATCGCAGGCTAGGCCAGCATTTATTGCCCATCCCTAATTGCCCTTAAAAAGGTGATGGTGAACTGCCTTCTTGAACCGCTGCAGTTCATGTGGGGTAAGTATACCCACAGTGCTGTTAGGAAGGGAGTTCCAGGATTTTGACCCAGTGACAGTGAAGGAATGGCGATATAGTTCCAATCAGGATGGTGTGTAGCTTGGAGGGGAACTTGCAGGTGGTGGTGTGCCCATGGATTTGCTGACCTCGTCCTTCTAGGTGGTAGAGGTCGTGGGTTTGAAAGATGCTGTCTAAGGAGCCTTGGTGCATTGCTACAGTGCATCTTGCAGATGGAACACACTGCTGTCACTGTGCATCGGTGGTGGAGGGAGTGAATGTTTGTGGGTGGGTGCCTATCAAGTGGGCTGCTTTGTCCTGGATGGTATCGAGCTTCTTGAATGTTGTTGGAGCTGCACCCATCCAGGCAAGTGGAGAGCATTCCATTACACTGTTGACTTCTGCCTTGTAGATGGTGGACAGGCTTTGAAGAGTCAGGAGGTGAGTTACTCGCTGCAGGATTCCTAGCCTCTGACTTGCTCTTGTAGTCACGGTATTTATATGGCTACTCCAGTTCAGTTTCTGGTCAATGGTAACCATCAGGATGTTGATAGTGGGGGATTCAGCGATCGTGATGCCATTGAATGTCAAGGGGAGATGGTTAGATTCTCTCTTGTTGGAAATGGTCATTGCCTGGCACTTGTGTGGCACGAATGTTACTTGCCACTTGTCAGCCCAAGCCTGGATATTGTCCAGGTCTTGCTGCATTTCTAGATAGACTGCTTCAGTACCTGAGGAGACGCGAATGGTGCTGGACATTATGCAATCATCAGCGAACATCTCCATTTCTGACCTTATGACAAGGAAAAACTGTTCCCATTAACTAATGATACAAGGATTAGGGGACACAGATTGAAGGTTTTGGGCAAGAGATGCAGGGGCATTGTGAGAAAGGACTTTTTTTACGCAGAGGGTGGTAATGACCTGGAACTCACTGCCCACAAGGGTGATGAAAGCAAAGACAGTCAATGACCTCAGAAGGAATAAAAACAAGAAATGCTGGAACCACTCAGCAGGTCTGGCAGCATCTGTGAAAAGAGAAGCAGAGTTAACGTTTCGGGTCAGTGACCCTTCTTCGGAACTCTTCGGGTCACTGACCCGAAACGTTAACTCTGCTTCTCTTTTCACAGATGCTGCCAGACCTGCTGAGTGGTTCCAGCATTTCTTGTTTTTATTTCAGATTTCCAGCATCCGCAGTATTTTGCTTTTATGACCTCAGAAGGAAGTTGGATGGCCACTTGAAGGAAATTGATTTGCAGAGCTACGGAGATCGAACAGGGGTGTGGGATTGACTGATTAGCTCTGTGGAGAGCCAGCATGTACTCAATGGCCCATAAAAGAATTTATGACTCGAAGAGAGGGAAACTGGAAAAGGGTTCAAAGGGTGAAGCACAGTCAAAGAGGAGAGGTTTGAAGTGTTTGTTTGGAAGCTGGGTGGTAGCACACCGGAGGGAGTTCCAGAAAGAAGGGGTCTAGTGGCTGAAGTAGCAGTCAATAGCAGTTGTGTATGGGGCAGGGAATAACCCAGTATCAGAGGAACACAAGACACATCCAGGGACAGAGGGCTAGAGATCACTGAGTTAGGATGGGGCAAAGCAAGGGTTTGAAAACCAGGACAAGTATGTTGTTCTAATTAAAGGAGCTTGTACTTCAGTTAACATAATGAAAACTGAAAGTGATTTAACAGGTAGTTTACTCAGTAACAAAAGTGCATTTAAACTTACTTTGATTACATTGAATTACAGCCAGTCTACTGCACAGAAACAGTCCATTCGGCCCGATTGGTCTATGCCGGTGTTTGTGTTCGTCATCTCACTCTATCCGCAGACCCTTCCATTCCTTTCTTCCTCTTGTGCTTATCTGGATTCCCCTTTAAATGCATCTATACTATTCACCTCAACTACTCCGTGTAGTGAGTTCCACATTCTCACCACTCTTTGGGTAAAGAACTTTCTCTTTTGGTGACGATCTGATATTTATGACCTCTGTCCTTTTACCCTACCAAACCTTTTCATAATGGAAGTACAGAAGATTGACAGCACAGAAGGAGGCCATTCAGCTCTTCATGTCTGTATTGTGACTTCTACCAGGTCACCCCTCAGCCTTCTCTTTTCTTGAGAAATGAGCTCAAGCCTGTTCAGTCTTTCCTGATAGGTATATCCTCTCACTTCTGGTATTATCCTTGATACTTAGTTCTTCAGAATGCAGGTACCACTGTTAATATGGTGTGAGGCACACGTCAAGCAGCCCAAATATTTGATCTTTGGACTTGATTTGGAGGAACTTAAGAGGCTGGGTGTAGCCACAACCTTTTTTAAATACTGAAAATCTATGTTTTTTGTAACGGGAACAGTAACAAACTACAGCTAAAGTTAGCAGGAGGGAATATGGGTGGAGATCAGGAATAGGAAGGGTGCAGTCATGATGTTGGGGGTTTACTACAGGCCTCCCAACAGCCAGCGGGAGGTAGAGGAGCAGATATGTAGACAGATTTTGGAAAGATGTAAAGGTAACAGGGTTGTAGTGGTGGGTGATTTTAACTTCCCCTATATTGACTGGGACTCACTTAGCGCCAGGGGATTGGATGGGGCAGAATTTGGAAGCAGCATCCAGGAGGGCTTCTTGAAACAATATGTAGATAGTCCAACTAGGGATGGGGCCGTACTGGACCTGGTATTGGGGAATGAGCCCGGCCAGGTGGTCGGTTTCAGTAGGGGAGCATTTCGGGAACAGTGACCATAATTCCGTAAGTTTTAAGGTACTTGTGGATAAGGATAAGAGTAGTCCTCGGGTGAAGGTGCTAAATTGGGGGGAGGCTAATTATAACAATATTAAGCAGGAACTGAAGAATTTAGATTGGGGGGCGGCTGTTTAAGGGTAAATCAACATCTGACATGTGGGAGTCTTTCAAACGTCAGTTGATTAGAATCCAGGACCAGCATGTTCCTGTGAGGAAGAAGGATAAGTTTGGCAAGTTTCGGGAACCTTGGATAACGTGGGATATTGTGAGCCTAGTCAAAAAGAAAAAGGAAGCATTCGTAAGGGCTAGAAGGGTGGGAACAGACGAAGCCCTTGAGGAATATAAAGAAAGTAGGAAGGAACTTAAGCAAGGAGTCAGGAGGGCTAAAAGGGGTCATGAAAAGTCATTGGCAAACAAGATTAAGGAGAATCCCAAGGCTTTTTATACGTATATAAAGAGCAAGAGGGTAACCAGGGAAAGGGTTGGCCCACTCAAGGACAGAGGAGGGAATCTATGTGTGGAGCCAGAGGAAATGGGCGAGGTACGAAATGAGTACTTTGCATCAGTATTTACCAAAGAGAAGGACTTGGTGAATGATGAGTCTAGGGAAGGGAGTGTAGATAGTCTGGGTCATGTCGTTATCAAAAAGGAGGAGGTGTTGGGCGTCTTGCAAAGCATTAAGGTAGATAGGTCCCCAGGGCCTGATGGGATCTACCCCAGAATACTGAGGGAGGCAAGGGAAGAAATTGCTGGGGCCTTGATAGAAATCTTTGTATCCTCATTGGCTACAGGTGAGGTCCCAGAGGACTGGAGAATAGCCAATGTTGTTCCTTTGTTTAAGAAGGGTAGCAAGGTTAATCCAGGAAATTATAGGCCGGTGAGCCTTACGTCAGTGGTAGGGAAATTATTAGAGAGGATTCTTCAGGACAGGATTTACTCCCATTTGGAAACAACTGAACTTATTAGCGAGAGGCAGCGTGGTTTTGTGAAGAATTGAGTTTTTTGAGGATGTGACGAAGATGATTGATGAAGGAAGGGCAGTGGATGTTGTCTATATGGACTTCAATAAAGCCTTTGACAAGGTCCCTCATGGCAGACTGGTACAAAAGGTGAAGTCACACAGTATCAGAGTTGAGCTGCCAAGATGGATACAGAACTGGCTCGGTCATAGAAGACAGAGGGTAGCAGTGGAAGGGTGCTTTTCTGAATGGAGGGCTGTGACTAGTGGTGTTCCGCAGGGATCAGTGCTGGGACCTTTGCTGTTTGTAATATATATAAATGATTTGGAAGAAAATGTAGCTGGTCTGATTAGTAAGTTTGCGGACGACACAAAGGTTGGTGGATTTGCGGATAGTGATGAGGATTGTCAGAGGATACAGCAGGATATAGATCGGTTGGAGACTTGGGTGGAGAAATGGCAGATGGAGTTTAATCCGGACAAATGTGAGGTAATACATTTTGGAAGATCTAATACAGGTGGGAAGTATACAGTAAATGGCAGAACCCTTAGGAGTATTGACAGGCAGAGAGATCTGGACGTACAGGTCCACAGGTCACTAAAAGTGGCAATGCAAGTGGATAAGTTAGTCAAGAAGGCATACAGCATGCTTGCCTTCACCGGTCGGGGCATAGAGTATAAAAATTGGCAAATCATGCTGCAGCTGTACAGAACTTTAGTTAGGCCACACTTAGAATATTGCGTGCCATTCTGGTCGCCACACTACCAGAAGGACGTGGAGGCTTTGGAGAGGATACAGAAGAGGTTTACCAGGATGTTGCCTGGTCTGGAGGGCATTAGCTATGAGGAGAGGTTGGATAAACTCGGATTGTTTTCACTGGAACGACGGAGGTGGAGGGGCGACATGATAGAGGTTTACAAAGTTATGAGTGGCATGGATAGAGTGGATAGTTAGAAGCTTTTTCCCAGGGTGGAAGAGTCAGTTACTAGGGGACATAGGTTTAAGGTGTGAGGGGCAAAATTTAGAGGGGATGTGCGAGGCAAGTTCTTTACACAGAGGGTGGTGAGTGCCTGGAACTTGCTGCCGGGGGAGGTGGTGGAAGCAGGTACGATAGCGACGTTTAAGGGGCATCTTGACAAATACATGAATAGGATGGGAATAGAGGGATACAGTCCCCGGAAGTGCAGAAGGTTTTAGTTTCGACAGGCATCAAGATCGGCGCAGGCTTGGAGGGCCGAATGGCCTGTTCCTGTGCTGTACTGTTCTTTGAGGTTTCAGAGCTGCAAAGTCCAACTGAGCATCCAGTCTGCATTCAGGCAGCAAAAATAGCAGATCCCACCTGTGCAACAGCTACTTGTGTGTCAATCATAGGTTTGTTGTCTCTGACAACATGGAGGAACAATAGACACACTTTACATGGCATGCTTGCTCCTGGCCTCAATTTTCACTTCAGACACAGAGGAAAAACTGTGCTCATTGAGGTTGTAATCAAAATGACAGTTCAGAAATGACATTCAATAATTTGACATCTCTGTTAATATGGCAAAGAGAAAAAATTCAAACAGGTTATGCATGCATGCATTAGGATCTAATTTTAGGGCCATTTGTTGAATTGGCCATTTTTTTGAAAGTTTTTTCATTTGTTCAGTTTATCTGATGTGTTCTTCAATAGATGCAAGGTTGGTGGCAAACGGACTGATATGTGAGGATATTACAGGTTAGACCAGCCAGCAGATAATTTTGATGTGTCTGAATTAATGTATGATTGTTCTGGTGCAGGTGTCAATCATCAGACAGCAGTTGACGTTGTGTTTCTACCAGCTGTGAAGAGTCGTGAGAGTCACCGCATGTTGGGTCTATCAGTGGACATTCATGATAACACACTAGCCTCCATTATGGCCAGTGGTTATGTTTGTGATGAACCGACCACAGATAATAATCAGCAAAAGCAAGCGTCTTCCTCTCCAGGTAAGAACAGCCGGATCTCAACACTGAACTGAATAAAAGG
The DNA here is from genome assembly GCF_036365525.1 of Heterodontus francisci. Taxonomy (NCBI): domain Eukaryota; kingdom Metazoa; phylum Chordata; class Chondrichthyes; order Heterodontiformes; family Heterodontidae; genus Heterodontus; species Heterodontus francisci. Next base: position 15,709,627 of record NC_090385.1, read on the forward strand.
CTTAGCATGATTTAATCAGTTGGCTCTGGTCTTGTAGCACTGATGTGCAACACTTGAACCAGATGCCACCAGTCTGCACCATTTGCTCGATCATTAAAACACTTCTTTAGTTGTCAGCCGTAGCGCTGTAGTAACATTCTTGCCTCCAAGTCAGAAAGTTGTCAGTTTGAGACTTATACCAGAAACGTGAGCTCAAAGTCCAGGCTGACATGTCAGTGCAGTACTGAGGGAGTGCAGTCGTAATGGAGGTGCCATCTTTTGGATAAGCTGCTAAACCCAGGCTCCACCTGCCATCTTAGAAGGACGTAAAAGATTCCACGTCACCAGAAGAATTGCAAGGGAGTTGTCCCTGATATCCTGGCCAGCATATTTATTCCTTCACCAACATCATCAAATCAGATGATCTGGTCATTATCACATTGCTGTTTGTGGGAGCTTGCTGTGCACAAGTTGGCTGCCACATTTCCTACATGACAACAATGACTACACTTCAAAAGTGTTTTGAATTGGCTGTAAAGCACTTTGGGATGTCCTGAGGTTGTGAAAGGTGCCATATAAATGCAAGTTCTTTCTTTGATAAGCACTGTCCAGTTTCATAGATTAAGCCTAAGCTTTTTGTGATTTATGCAAATTGCTTTTTTTATTCCTTTTGACTAATTGAAATGCAGATAATTTTTACACAGGCAGTAGTTCTGTGCGGATTGTTACGTGCATTCTGACAGATATAAACAGTATCGTACTGGGGGCAGTGGGGATTTCAAACACCTTTGGTGGCCTTATCTCCCTGAGGATGTGATGTATGTATTGTGGAAGGGAGCATCAGCCAGAGTTCCTGCACTAAAGAGGATTTTGTAATTTCTACCCTGTGCCCCCACCCTAATGGGAATACACACTTCTATGTAGAACAGGATTGCCTTAGCTGTGATCGCCTTGAACAACAACTGCATTTATTATGTGCCTTTAAAATGGAAAATACCTCTTAGTGTGTTGTAACGGAATAAAGGAGCAAATGATGAGCCATGGAGGGAAAGATGATTGAAAGCTTGGTTGAAATGTTGGGATTGGAAATGTTTTCAAAGATGGAGAGAGAGGTGGTAAGGTTTAGGAGAGTTGGGACTGAGGCAGCTGAAGGGGTGAAGGAATGGGGAATGCACAGAATATTGTCAGGTCCAAAGAATTGATGGAGGAGGTTTTGGAAATCAGGTGAGATAATACCACAGAAAGATTTGAAAATGAGAAATGGCATTTTAAATTCAGTGAACTGGGGAATAGGGAGTTCCTTTGAGATGTTTCTTAAAACCTAACTCTTTGACCAAGCTTTTGGTTAGCTGTCCTTCCTCTGACTGGGTGTCAGTTTTTTGTCTGATTACGCTCCTGTGTAAAGCCTCAGGTTATTTTACTCGCTTAAAGACATTAAGTAAACTTAAGTTGTTGCATAAAATTGCTGGTCTCTTGGGTGACTACAACCTTCAGTTTAAGTGAATGTACTGATTAAAATTTCAACAAAGTATTTTGGGGTTCTGGCAATAAGCCAATATGAAGGAAAAGAGCTCAACACTTCAGTGTGTCATAGCTGAATTGAGGCTGCAATTGGCAGTTCTACTGTGAGGTAGCAACTATGGGGCAGAGTTTCCTCTTACACTGGGGCATAAAGCATTGTCTTGTTGGAGTGCATACAGGAAACTTGGATATGATTGCTGGGCAGAAAGGTGGGCGTTGGGGTTGTGTTGCAGGTGGGCATGTTCCCCATACGATTTATTTTTTATTATGCAGCGCACCACCCAATTGTATTATACTCAAGCTCTGAAGAGGAGAATATAACCCTGCAAGTACAGCAATTGAAGATTTCTCAGATGATTTTACTGCACTGTCAGAATCAGTATCTTATCATAGAATCCTGCAGTACAAAATGAGGCCATTTGGCCTATCACACCTGTGCTGGCTCTTTGGAAGAGCTATCCAATTAATTCACTCCCTTGCTCTTTCCCCATAGCCCTGCAAATCTCTTTTTATATACTTTCAAAGGATGTGAGTATCACTGGCAAGGCCAGCATTTGTTGCCCATCCCTAATTGCCCTCGACAACTGAGTGACTTGCCAGACTATTTTATTTCAGAGGACAGTTAAGAGTCAACCACATTGCTGTGGGTCTGGAGTCACATGGAGGCCAGACCAGGTAAGGATGGCAGATTTCCTTCCCGAAAGAGCATTAGTGAAGCAGATGGGTTTTACAACACTGATAGTTTTATGAGACCAGCTTTCAATTGCAGATTTTTAAAAATTAATTAATTGAATGCAAATTCCACTAGCTGCCATGGTAGGATTTGAACTGATGTTCCCAGGGCATTAGCCTGGGGCCTCTGGATTGCTAGTTCCGTGACATTATCACTATGCCACCACCTCCCCTTTTCAAATAATTATCCATTTCCCTTTTGAAAGTTACTACTGAGTCTGCTTCCACTGCTCTTTCAGGCAGTGCATTCCAGATCACAACATCTTACTGTGTAAAACAAATTATCTTCAAGTAGCCTTTGGTTCTTTTGCTAATTATCTTAAATCTGTGTCCTCTGACCCTCCTGCCGGTGGAAACCATTCTCTTTTTATTTATTCTGTCAAAACCCCTTATAATTTTGAATGCTAGTCTCCTTTTGCAGATAAACTGCTTTGAAGAGAATGTTATAATTTGAATGTTAATGTTCAGGGCTTGCTTGATGTTTAGACTGGCGTATGGGGCAACATTATTAAACACTAAGAATCTTTTGTATTGTTTCCTTCCAGATCAGATTGTAAAGACAGCAGCTGATATGGACAGTCTGCATGTGATCTGTGTCCTAGACTTGTGCCATCATGGTGGGGACAAGTCTGAAGTGATTTTAAACAAAATATACAGAGTGACAGAATGAAGTCGTCCATAATCATTTTAATGACTGTATTTCAACAATATCCATTTTCCATTCATAGTTTCTAGATCTTGATCAGTGTTTCCCTCTCCAGTAACCACCTCAGAGTGACAATGCCAAGTTGAATGCTGTGTGGTAAATATTTGCTGTAATAGTATATATTAATATAAATTTTCACCAGTGGGTGTGTATATATTCAGACTTTTATCTCTCAAATAAATATCTTGATTAAATCAGTCTCCTAGAATAAAATAGAATGAAGCCTATTGCGAGTTTTGAGCTGCACCTTCTCACAACAGAGAAATGTATTCACTTGCTGTGTACCAGCAAATATCCTTGTGTAATGCAGTTAAAATCAAGCTCTCTGCTCTAGCTTAGATAAGAATCCCCTCTTAATGATTCTCACCTCCCTGATTTATGGTATCTAGCTGGTGAACTGATTGGGAAAACTAAAATTCAAGATGTTATTGCATGTTTATGCTAACACCTGATTTCAATTCCAGCTCCGTACTTTTGGGACTTTCTCTCTTGCTGGTTAAGCTGCCTTAGTGTTAGCCACAAAGGCTAGCCAGGGCAGAAGCTGGGCCTCTGCTCACTTCCTGATCCCTCAAATCCTATCCACCATCAACAGGACTCAAGTCAGGAGTATGCTGCAGGACTCATCACTTGCCTGGATGGTTGCAGCCACAAAAACACTCCAAGGTCTCGACAACATCCAACACAAGCCAGTCCACTTGATTGATACCCACTACCGAATTCAGTATTCACCAGTGCACTGCAGCTGCAATATGTACTATCTACAACATACCAAGCTCACTTCATCAATGCCTCCAAGCCACAAGACTTCCACAACTGAGGGCAAGAGGGAACACCATCACCTCCAAGTTCTACTCTGAATCGCACACCATCCTGACTTGGAAATCCTTCGTCACTGGGTCACAAATACTGGAATTCACTACCAAACAGCATGGTGGGAGCACATTTGCCACAAAGATTGCAGAGTTCAAGGAGAAAGGGTCACCATCATTTAGGGCAACAATTTTTTTTTTATTCATTCATGGGATGTGGGCGTCGCTGGCTAGGCCAGCATTTATTGCACATCCCTAATTGCCCTTGAGAAGGTGGTGGTGAACTGCCTTCTTGAATTGCTGCAGTCCATGTGGGGTTGGTACACCCACAGTGCTAATAGGAGGGGAGTTCCAGGATTTTGACCTAGTGACAGTGAAGGAACGGCAATATCATTCCAAGTCAGGATGGTGTGTGACTTGGAGGGGAACTTGCCGGTGGTATTCCCATGCATTTGCTGCCCTCATCCTTCTAGTTGATAGAGGTGTCGGGATTGAAACGTGCTGTCTAAGGAGCCTTGGTGCATTGCTGCAGTGCATCTTGTAGATGGTACACACTGCTGCAACTGTGCATCAGTGGTGGAGGGAGTGAATGTTTGTAGATGGGATGCGAATCAAGTGGGCTGCTTTGTCCTGGATGGTGTCGAGCTTCTTGAGTGTTGTTGGAGCTACACCCATCCAGGCAAGTGGAGAGTATTCCATCACACTCCTGACTTCTGCCTAGTAGATGGTGGACAGGCTTTGGGGAGTCAGAAGGTGAGTTACTCGCCGCAGCATTCCTAGCCTCTGAACTGTTCTTGTAGCCACAATATTTATATGGCGACTACACTTCAGTTTCTGGTCAATGGTAACCCCTAGGATGTTGATAGTGGAGGATTCAACTATCATAATGCCATTGAATGTCAAAGGGAGATGGTTAGATTCTCTCTTGTTGGAGGTGGTCATTGCCTGGCACTTGTGTGGCATGAATGTTACTTGCCACTTATCAGCCCAAGCCTGCATATTGTCCAGGTCTTGCTGCATTTCTACACGGATTGCTTCAGTATTTGAGGAGTCACGAATGGTGCTGAACATTGTGCAATCATGAGCGAACATCCCCACTTCTGACCTTATGAATGAAGGAAGGTCATTGATGAAGCAGTTGAAGATGGTTGGGCCTAGGACCTTGCCCCCATTGACACCATCCCAAGAACTGATTAAAAATCAAAGCAGCCAGTAAACAACCCAATTGGAATTCAGCCCTCACTTACTGCATTGTGATGGTCTGCATTGGGAAATCTTGGGAAGGAAGAATTTAAAGATCAATTCAAAAAGAAAATTGATAGAATATGCAATATGTTTATTAATATTCTTGCTTTTTTTAAAAAAAGTTTTTTTTGTTGACATTGCATTATTTTTGAAAAGTCCAGTTCCAGTTAATGTGAATGATATTGATGAAGTATGTGACACTTTCACCTCATCAGGCTGCCAATTGCCATGTGATTTTCATCACCACTATTTGCAACTATGGTAAAGTAATCTGGAAGATGTATTGCCATCTTTGACTTTCTGAAATGCACCAAGGAACTTTTAAAGAAAAAAATGATGTCTTATAGTGGCAAGTAAAATTATATATTAATTCAGTTCCTGTTTATTTCTATAACTGAGGTGTAAAATTTAGCACTGGGATCCAGTATCCATCTTCATAGTTTTGTGTTTGAGAATGTGTGTACATCAAACATACAACATGCAATTCCAACATAGGTCTGTCGAAAAAAAACTAAATAGGAGACCTCCTCTGTTCAGTGATTAAGTCCTCGTGTGATTCTGTGCCATACGAGCATAGAGTGGGTCAAAATTCAGTCCCTGACAGAGATGCACCAATGCCCACTTTCTGCAGTGACACATGCTGGAAAACATAATTAAACAACAGGGTTAGCTGGACCTTGATGCTTGTTTGAAGGAGCAGCTTGTTGACACTCACTGTCCAAGCTGACAAATGAAAACTAGTCTTGGGTGAAGTTTGTTTTCATTCTTGCATAGGATGTGGGCGTCACTGGCAAAGTCAGCATTTGTTGCCCATCCCTAATTGCTATTGAACTGAGTGGCTTGCTGGGCCATTTCAGAGGGCAGTTAGGAGTCAACCACATTGCTGTGAGTCTTGAGTCACATGTAGGCCAGACCAGATAAGGACAGCAGATTTCCTTCCCTTAAGGACATTAGTGAACCATAGAAACATAGAAAATAGGAGCAGGAGTAGGTCATTCGGCCCTTCAGGCCTCCTCCACCATTCAAAAAAGATCATGGCTGATCGTCCAATTCAGTACCCTGTTTCTGCTTTCTCCCCATATCCCTTGATCCCTTTGGCATTAAGAAATATATCTATCTCCTTCTTGAATATATTTAATGACTTGGCCTCCACTGCCTTCTGCAATTGAGAATTCCACAGGTTCACCACCCTCTGAGTGAAGAAATTTCTCCTCATCTCGGTTCTAAATGGCATGCCCTGTATCCTGAGACTGTGACCCCTGGTTCTGGACTCCCCAGCCATCGGGAACATCCTCCCTGCATCTAGCCTGTCTAGTCCTGAGACCCCTCTCATTCTTGTAAACTCTCGTGAATATAGGCCTAGTTGACCCAATCTCTCCTCATCCATAAATCCTGCCATCCCAGGAATCAGCTTAGTAAATCTTCTTTGCACTCCCTCTATGGCAAGAACATCCTTCCTCAGATAAGGAGACCAAAACTGCACACAATACTCCAGATGTGGTCTCACCAAGGTCCTGTATAACTGCAGTAAGACATCCTTGCTCCTGTACTTAAATCCTCTTGCAATGAAGGCCAACATAGCATTCGCCTTCCTAACTGCTTGCTGCACCTGAATGCTTGCTTTCAGCAACTGGTGTACAAGGACACCCAGGTCTCATTGCACCTCCCCCTTTCCCAGTCTATCACCATTCAGATAATAATCTGCCTTTCTGTTTTTACAACCAAAGTGGATAACCTCACATTTATCCACGTTATACTGCATCTGCCATGCATTTGTCCACTCACCCAACTTGTCCAAATCACATTGGAGCCTCTTTGCATCCTCCTCACAGCTCACATTCCCCTGCAGCTTTGTGTCATCTCCAAGCTTGGAAATGTTACATTTAGTTCCCTCACCCAAGTCATTAATATATATTGTGAATAGCTGGGGCCCAAGCACTGATCCCTGCGGTACCCCACTAGTCAATGCCTGCCACCCGGAAAAAGACCCGTTTATTCCGACTCTCCGTTTCCTGTCTGTCAACCAATTCTCAATCCATGCCAGTATATTACGCCCAATCCCATGTGCTTTAATTTTGCACACTAACCTCTTATGTGGGATCTTATCAAAAGCCTTCTGAAAATCCAAATACATCACATCCACTGGTTCTCCCTTTATCTATTCCACTAGTTACATCCTCAAAAAACTCCAGTAGATTTGTTAAGCATGATTTCCCTTTCGTAAACCCTTGCTGACTTTGTCCAATCCCGTTTATGCTTTCCAGGTGTTCTGCTATCACATCCTTTATAATAGACTCCAGCATTTTCCCGTTACTGATGCTAACTGGTCTGTAATTCCCTGTTTTGTCTCTCCCTTTTTTAAATAGTGGGGTTACATTTTCTACCCTCCAATTTGTAGGAACTGCTCCAGAGTCTATAGAATTTTGGAAGATGACCACCAATGCATCCACTATTTCCAGGGCCACTTCCTTTAGTACTCTGGGATGCAGATTATCAGGTCCTGGGATTTGTCAGCCTTTAACCCCATTAATTTCCCTAGCACTATTTTTTTACGAATACTGATTTCCTTCAGTTCCTCCCTCTCATTAGACCCTTGGTTCCCTAACATTTCTGGGAGGTTATTTGTGTCCTCCTTTGTGAAGACAGAACTAAAGTATGTGTTTAATTGTTCTGCCATTTCTTTGTTCCCCCATTATAATTTCCCCTGTTTCTGACTGAAAGGGACCGACATTTTCCTTCACCAATCATTTTCTCTATGTAGATTAAAGTCGCCCATGATGACAGTTGTACCCTTACTGCATGCGTCTCTAAGTTCCTGTTTAATGCCATCCTCTACATCGCCACTACTGTTTGGGGGTTTATATACAACCCCCACCAATGTTTTCTACCCCTTGGTGTTTCTTAGCTCCACCCATACAGATTCTACATCATGGTTTTCCGAGCCAATAACCTTCCTCAACATTGTATCGATTTCCTTCGTTACTAACAATGCTACCCCACCTCCTTTCCCTTTTGCCTGTCCTTCCTAAATATTGAATACGCCTGGGCATTCAGGTCCCATCCTTGGGTCACCCTGCAGCCATGTCTCCATAATCGCAACTATATCCGAACTGTTTATATCTATTTGCACTGTTAATTCATCTGCCTTATTGCGAATGCTCCACGCATTAAGACACAATGACTTTAGACTTGTCTTTTTAATATTGTTAGTCATCTTCGCATTATTTTGCACTGCGGCCCCATTTGTTTCTCGCCCTTGTTTTCTCTGCCTTCCACTTTTGCTTCTTACCTTTCTGTTTTTCATTTCTATCCTTGTTTCCCCCTCCTCTGTCTCCCTGCTCAGATTCCCATCCCCCTGCCATTCTAGTTTAAACCCTCCCCAACAGCACTAGCAAACATTTCCCCCGAGGGAACCTGTCCAGCTTGTACTGGTCCCACCTTCCCCAGAACCGGTCCCAATGTCCCAGAAATCTGAATCCCTCCCCACTACTCATTTCTCCAGCCACGTATTCATCTGATATATCCTGCTATTTCTGCACTCGCAAGCACGTAGCACTGGTAGTAATTCTGAGATTACTACCTTTGAGGTCCTACTTTTTAATTTACATCCTAACTGCCTATATTCAGCTTGTAGGACTTCATCCCTTTTTAACCTATGTCATTGGTACCGATATGTACTACGACAACTGGCTGCTCGCCCTCCCCCCTCAGAATGCCCTGCAGCCGCTCAGAGACATCCTTGACCCTAGCACCAAGGAGGCAACATACCATCCTGGAGTCTCTTTTGTGGCTACAGAAACGCCTGTCTGTTCTCCTTACGATTGAATCCCCTATCACTATAGCCCTGCCACTCTTCTTCCGCCCCTCCTGTGCAGCGGAGCCACCCATGGTGATGAACATTGCTGCTTTCCCCTGAGCCATCTCCCCCAACAATATCCAAAGCGGTATATCTGTTAGAGAGGGGGATGGCCACAGGGGACACCTGCAAAACCTGCCTTCCTCTATTCTGCCTCGTGGTCACCCATTCCCTTCCTGCCTTTGCAGCATTTTTCTGCAGTGTGACCACCTCGCTTAATGCGCTATCCACGACGATCTCAGCATGGTGGATGCTCCACAGTGAATCCACCCGCAGCACCAGTTCCGTAATGCGGGTAGCCAGTAGCTGCAGATGGATACACTTCCTGCACACATGGTGGTCAGGGACACTGGAAACATCCCTGATTTCCCACATAGCGCAGGAGGAGCATACCACGGGTGCGAGCTCTCCTGCCATGACTTATCCTTAGATTACTTTGTTACTTTGTTAAAAAAGGAGGTGTTGGGTGTCTTGCAAAGCATTAAGGTAGATAAGTCCCCTGGGCCTGATGGGATCTACCCCAGAATACTGAGGGAGGCAAGGGAAGAAATTGCTGGAGCCTTGACAGAAATATTTGCATCCTCATTGGCTATGGGTGAGGTCCCAGAGGACTGGAGAATAGCCAATGTTGTTCCTTTGTTTAAGAAGGGTAGCAAGGATAATCCAGGAAATTATAGGGCGGTGTGTCTTACGTCAGTGGTAGGAAAATTATTAGAGAGGATTCTTCGGGACAGGATTTACTCCCATTTGGAAACAAATGGACTTATTAGCAAGAGGCAGCATGGTTTTGTGAAGGGTAGGTCATGTCTCACTAATTTGATTGAGTTTTTTGAGGAAGTGACGAAGATGATTGATGAAGGAAGGGCAGTGGATGTTATCTATATGGACTTCAGTAAAGCCTTTGACAAGGTCCCTCATGGCAGACTGATACAAAAGGTGAAATCACATGGGATCAGAGGGGAGCTGGCAAGATGGATACAGAACTGGCTCAGTCATAGAAGACAGAGGGTAGCAGTGGAAGGATGCTTTTCTGAATGGAGGGATGTGACGAGTGGTGTTCCGCAGGGATCAGTGCTGGGACCTTTGCTGTTTGTAGTATATATAAATGATTTGGAGGAAAATGTAGCTGGTCTGATTAGTAAGTTTGTGGACGACACAAAGGTTGGTGGAGTTGCGGACAGTTATGAGGATTGTCAGAGGATACAGCAGGATATAGATCGGTTGGAGACTTAGGCGGAGAAATGGCAGATGGAGTTTAATCCGGACAAATGTGAGGTAATGCATTTTGGAAGGTCTAATGCAGGTGGGGAGTATACAGTAAATGGCAGAACCCTTAGGAGTATTGACAGGCAGAGAGATCTGGGCGTACAGGTCCACAGGTCACTGGAAGTGGCAACGCAGGTGGATAAGGTAGTCAAGAAGGCATACGGCATGCTTGCCTTTATCGGTCGGGGCATAGAGTATAAAAATTGGCAAGTCATGCTGCAGCTGTACAGAACCTTAGTTAGGCCACACTTAGAATATTGCGTGCAATTCTGGTCGCCACACTACCAGAAGGATGTGGAGGCTTTGGAGAGGGTACAGAAGAGGTTTACCAGGATGTTGCCTGGTCTGGAGGGCATTAGCTATGAGGAGAGGTTGGATAAACTCGGATTGTTTTCACTGGAACGACGGAGGTGGAGGGGCGACATGATAGAGGTTTACAAAGTTATGAGTGGCATGGACAGAGTGGATAGTTAGAAGCTTTTTCCCAGGGTGGAAGAGTCAGTTACTCGGGGACATATCCTGCATGTAATTCAACCATCTTCCTCACATTTTCTTTAATAATTCCTGTATTCCAATTTCATGGAAAGTCATAGCAAAACTGAGGATAAAATCAGAGATTGATTCACCCAATCATCTCACTGAGAACAGATGGGTTATTGTACAATCCAATTGTTATAGTCCTTAGTTTCAGTTTACTAAGTGTAAACTAGCATTTCTTTTTTTTTTAAAAAGCCATTTGCTAAGTGTCAGCTGTGACTGAGTTGTAGCACTCTCATCTCTGAGTCAGAATTTTGTGACTTCAAGTCCCACTCCAGAAACTTGAGCACAAACATCTAGGCTGACAGTCCGGTGCAGTACCGAGAGGGTGCCGCACTGTCTGAGGTGCAGTTTTTTGAAGGAGACAATAAATGAGTCTTTTTCTGTCTCTCAAGTAGATGTAAGAAATCCCATGGCACTATTTCAAAGATGGGCAAGGGAGTTCTCCCCAGTGTCTTGGTCACCAACATCAGTAAAACAGGTCACTATCACATTGCTGTTGTTCAGACCTTGCCGTGTACAAATTGGTTGCTACATTTCCTACGGTACAACAGTGACTACACTTCAAAAAAGTACTTCATTGGCTGCAAAGCACTTTGTGGATGTTCTCACATTGTGAAAGGCGCTCTATACATGCAAGTTTTTTCTTTAATATAGTATATTTGGATGTAAATATATGTACTAGCAGGTCTCCCTGACTTTACTTAGGGTGAATCAGAGAATTTGTAATTTTTCAATGCATTGGCACAATTCTTGAATCTGGAGCTCTTTAGAAAATTATGACTAGAGCATCTGCAGTTTATTCACCTATTTATTTTAATATCCTGGGATGGAATTCATCAAGTCCTGGAGATCTGTTTATCTCAAGTGCCTTCTTTTCTCCGTTACAAATGTTTTCTTATATCATGGGATCTGAGAGCATCAGGAAAGGAGGTGTCCTGGTCCGGGAGTATTGGAGGCAGTAATGGGATCTGGGAGCATTGGGAATGCAGTCTAGGGATTTTTGAGTGCAGACAAGGCCCTAGGACTGAAGAGTTGGGGGAGACCTGATGGCCATTTGGACCCACTGGGGTGTTCCGAGTCTGACAGTATTGAGAGCAGGGTCTGGCAATGGGGTGGAGCATGGGACCCAGAAGCATGTCTATCAGGTACATCTGATCACTTTCTCTGTCATCAACCAGTTTCTATCTTCACATTCCAGCTTTAAACCATTCAATGAGCTATTGGTAAGTTTGGCGACTGATGTCAGCTTTAACTAACATAAAAACAAACAAAAATTACCTCATAAAATTTTCAAAAATTTTACTGCTTATGTGATGTCCCAATTGCAATATGAAGACAATTACATTAAAGCTTCAAAATTGTTAGAAGACAAACATAAAGGCATGATTTGTAGAAAGAAAAATGGATGGCAGCCAATCAGGAAGAATACAATAATTTAGGCTTTTCTACTAGCTCGGTTTAAATCACTTGGGAAAAATAAGTTCAACCTTTGGGCTGAGAAATAAAAATGAATTCTCATAAGGAATTTTTGTTTTTTTGACTGGTTTTACATACGGCTACTTTGGTTTGTAAGGCCATGGCCCTGTGTCTGAAGAACTATGAGCTCTGTACTCGTACCAAGAGGGAAGGAGTGCCATCAAGTTACTGTGTGTGCTAATGCAACATGTTTTAGTGGTGTACAGGCTATTTATTAATCTCATGCTTATTATTCACTGTGTGATCCTGCTGAAAGTGAAGTTCAATCATCAGTGAACAATACAGATGATTATTTCAAAAAACTCTTGATAAAGGTTCCACACCAAAGGCTATTAATTGAACTCAAAGCTGTCGGCATCCAAGATAAACCCTGGAAATTAATTACAAACTTGCTCAAGGATATGTATCAATAGGTTCTGATTATAGATGTTCTGTCAGAGTCAGGGGAAGGGTGCGAGGCTACTGTGTGAGGTGCCCCAGGGTTTCAATGTTGGGACCCCAAATTTGTCATCCACTTCAATGACCGGGATTCGGAAATTTGATGCAAAGTAGTCTAATGTGAAGATTATACCAAAGTAGGAGGGGCAGTGGAATTGGTAAAAAAAAAGCTCAGAAATTGTCGAATGAGTTGGACAAGATATGTGACTGCAGCAGAACACTGAGATGAGATTTACTACAGACAAGGAAGGAAAACTAGACAGAACATGGACTCCAAGAATGTTGTTGAAATAGCTAAGGAGGAAACTGTAAAAGACTTCGGAATCTTAATAGATTCTTAGGTCTGGGGTAACCATGACTGGCCAATTGCAGAGCAGTAATCAAGTACAGCGAGCTCGCCACTGGTATCAGACCCACCGGCCGTCCATGTCTCCGTTATAAAGACGTCTGCAAACGCGACATGAAATCGTGTGACATTGATCACAAGTCGTGGGAGTCAGTTGCCAGCATTCGCCAGAGCTGGCGGGCAGCCATAAAGACAGGGCTAAATTGTGGCGAGTCGAAGAGACTTAGTAGTTGGCAGGAAAAAAGACAGAGGCGCAAGGGGAGAGCCAACTGTGCAACAGCCCCAACAAACAAATTTCTCTGCAGCACCTGTGGAAGAGCCTGTCACTCCAGAATTGGCCTTTATAGCCACTCCAGGCGCTGCTTCACAAACCACTGACCACCTCCAGGCGCGTATCCATTGTCTCTCGAGATAAGGAGGCCCAAAAGAAAGAATCAACAAAGCCAGTAGGAACATAGGAACATAAGAGAAGTAGGCCATTCAGCCCATCAAGCCTGTAGAATGTTGATCCACAGTACATGGCCAAAGTATTAGAATATAATGTAGAATCTCTCCAACAGTCAGTGTGCATTCAAATCTGTCTTTCTTGATATTATTGAGAACTTAACAGAAAGTACGAAAGCATTCAATTAGAAGAATGAAATAATCCCCAGCGTCTGAAAAGGAATTACCTCAGTCATAGTTTGGTGCATGTATTTACATGTGATTTTTTTTTTTACCAATGTATTTCTCCAGTACACTCAGTTATTTTCCACTGCTATTGTTATTTCTTTTACCTTTAATTCCCAGAGTGGATCTGTTGGTCTGAACAAAATGCTTTCCACATTTTAATGATGTGTCACTTTCCTGCTACTAAATTTAACCTGTGCAAACATTCAGTTGTCGATAAATGAAATGAAAAATCTGAATTACTGTTGAATGATGCCCTTTATGATGTTACTGGCCCCATGTTAACTAATATAAACATAGAAAATGCTGGAAATACTCAGCAGGTCAGGCAGCGTCTGTCAAGAGAGAAACAGAGTTAATGTTTCAGATCATTGATCATTTTGTTAGAAAGTTAGAAATGTGACAAGATTTAAGCAAGCACAGAGGCAGGGAAAGGGGGAGAGGGGAAAGAAAGAACAAACGGGAAGGTCTGTGATAGGGTAGAGGCAGGAGAGATCAAATGCCAAGAGGGATGATTGGGCAAGGCAAAAGATGGAGCTAGAAAAACATTCAGATTTCCAATATTAGCAGTATTTTGCTTTTGCACCAATTTTAACTCCCAGATGAGAGTCGTGTGTGTGGGTGGGAAGCTGGGACGGATAGTGAGCCACCCGGCCCTCTACAGCATGAGGCCCCAGAGGGCATTAACTCCCAGATGTCATCTGCACAGGCCCTGCCAGTAGCCTGCAATTCACTTCTTTGATCTGGCGCAGGACGCCTGTGGAGACTCAACAGATGCCGGTAGTTCGCTGCAATTATTATGGTGAGGCCCAAGACCTGGTGGTCGTCAGGCCTTTGTGCTTGGTTACAGAGACCATTCCCTGCATCTAACTAGTGCCCGAAATCCGACCTAAACTGATTGCTAGGCCTGTGGTTCCAGATAGATGTTATGTAAAAATGAGGCAACCAAACTAAGCATAGGATATGTGTTTACATAATGGGCTGAATTTTATTTGCGGCTATGTTCCGCGGCTGCATGTTTTGAACTTGGCGGCCTTCCGATATGAAATGCCGTCAGACAGCCCCCACAATATTACGCTCAGGGGCTCATTTAAATAGAGGGGGGCAGAGCGGCCTGCCCCGATGACATCATTGGGGGCGGCTATGTCCCCGGCAGGCGCCGGCGCCATTTTTAAAGGGCTTTCAGCCCTTAACACAGATATAAATTTATAAAGGAACATTAGTGCCGATTATTATTAAATGAACAATTATGTTATGGAGGCCCTTCCCCAACCCCCCACAAATGGTACTTTTATTGGCCCTCATTGACAAAAATCACGTTATTCCCTACCCAAACTTTCCCTACCCGAACTATTATTGTTATTGTTAATTTCCATATTTAGATGAAGGGCCCGCCACCATGTGTCGTGGGGGGCTGCACCGAGGTCCCCCCACTGCCGGTAATATCCAGCGGGCCCTTCTCGACGTCAGGGGTCAAGGCGGGCCTCTCTCTGCAGAATTTTACCAGCACCCGCTCCCCCCACCCGTTGCGAGCCACGGCGTCAAGGGGCTGGTGAAATTCAACCCCCTGAGTTATAGTTTCTCAGGCCATGCCCTCTGCCTGCTGACTATTGGAAAGGTCCCTATAGGAACAATGTAAAACCATATTAAATATATCATTAATCAGAAAGCCACAAATGATGTATACTTAAATCAGAAAGAGCAATATCTTAGAAAATGCAGTGAAGGGATTTTTTTTCTCGCCTTTCCCTCCAGCATTGATTTCTTTTCTCTTTATAACTATTTTTCTAGTTTCATTTTTCTTTTTACTCGCGGTTTTAGTATTTGGATTCTGTTTGAAGAATGGCAGCTGTGATTTGTTCCTGCGCAATTTGATGAGATCCCCTTTACTAGAGAAAGGTAAACAAAAGCTGATGTCATTTAAAATATAAATCTATAATAATCCAAGTGACAAAATAAATAACATGAAATAGAAAAATACATTTATGTAGAGGGGTCTGGACAATGCAACGTTTTCAACACTGGACCTCGGGTTCAAACTCAGGCCAGCTGGAGGGGATGAAAGTCATTTCTGTCTCCATAAAAAAAGGAAGACTTGCATTTATAAAGCACCTTTCAAGATCTCAGGTCATCCCAAATTGCTTTACAGCCAGTGAAGTACTTTTGAAGTGTAGTCACTGTTGTAATGTTGGAAACACAGCAGTCAGTATGCACACAGCAAGCTCCCACAAACAGCAAGGTGATAATGACCAGATAATCTGTTTTTGTGATGGTGATTGAGGGATAAATATTGGCCCGGACACTGGGGAGAACTCCCCTGCTCTTCTTTGAAATCATGCCATGGGATCTTTTACATTCTCTTGAGGGTGCAAATTTAAAAGGTCTATTTTACCTTATAGGGTCCTATGTGAAATGGGTCCAGTCTTAACTAAGTTTTTTGTGAGCAAGACTCATTGGCAATCTCACTTGGATCAGATCGATGAATGATTCGCATGGAAAATATTGACAAACTATTTTTGCCTTCACACTTCCTACAGCAACTGCACAGTGTAATTCATTCTATGCAAAGCACGATGAGGGAATGTACAGCAACTAGCATTTCTATCACACCTTTATCCGGGAAACAAATGTCCCAAGAAATGCAATCAGACAAAAATTGACACTAAGCCAAAGGAGCTATCGGGAGTGGTGTTTAAAATCTTTGTCAAAGATGTAGGTTTTACGGAGGGTCTTAAAGGAGGAGAGCAAGCGGAGGAGAAATTTAGGGAGGGATTTCAACAGTTTAGGGGGTCTTCAGGCGTGGCTGCCAATGAAGGGGATAAAAAAATGGGTATTTACAAGAGCGTAGGATTGGAGCAGTGCAAAGTTCTCAGAGGGTTGCAGGGCTGGAGGTGGTTACAGAGATGGGGAGGGGTAAGGCCATGGAGGGATTTGAACATGAAGAAAATTGTTTCAAATCAACAACAACTTATATTTATATAGTGCCTTTAACATAATAAAACATCCCAAGGTGCCACAGAGGAGCATAATGAAGCAAAAGTGGACAGCGAGCCACATAGGGGGATATTAGGGCAGATGGCCAAAAGTTTTGCCAAAGAGCATCTTAAAGGAAGAAAGAAAGGTAGAGCTGTGGAGAGGTTTAGGGAGAAAATTCTACAGTTTAGGGCTCAGGCAGCTGAAGGCATGGCTCCAATCTTGGAGGGTTGTGGGGCTGGAAGAGAATGCAGAGGTAGGGAGGGGCAAAGCCATAAAAGAATTTCAAAACAAGGATGAAAATTTTAAGATCGATGCGTTGCTTGACCGGGAGCCAATGGAGGTCAGCGAGCACAGGGTGGTGGCTGAATGGGACTTGGTGCGTTTAAGACATGAGGATCAGAGTTTTGGAATGACCTCAAGTTTACAGAGGGTAGAATGTGGGAGACCAGCCAGGTGTGCATTGGAATAGTCAATTTGGGCGGCACAGTGGCGCAGTGGTTAGCACTGCCGTCTCACAGCTCCAGGGACCCGGGTTCAATTCTGGGTACTGCCTGTGCGGAGTTTGCAAGTTCTCCCTGTGACCGCGTGGGTTTTCAGCGGGTGCTCCAGTTTTCTCCCACAGCCAAAGACGATCCCAGTGACCCGTCTCCGTATACCCCAAATGCCAGACCAAAAAAGGGACAACTGGCATCCTTCCGTATCTTCTCTATTTTTCATTAAGAATTAGCAAGTATTTGGCCAAAGTAGTCTTTTTTGTCGTTTTTTTGTAACTGATATGACTCCCCAAAGTCTGTCCACCATCTACAAGGCACAAGTCAGGAGTGTGATGGAATACTCTCCACTTGCCTGGATGGGTGCAGCTCCAACAACACTCAAGAAGCTCGACACCATCCAGGACAAAGCAGCCCGCTTGATTGACACCCCATCTACAAACATTCACTCCCTCCACCACCAACGCACAGTGGCAGCAGTGTGTACCATCTACAAGATGCACTGCAGCAATGCACCAAGGCTCCTTAGACAGCACCTTCCAAACCCGCGACCTCTACCAACTAGAAGGACAAGGGCAGCAAATACATGGGAACACCACCACCTGCAAGTTCCCCTCCAAGTCACACACCATCCTGACTTGGAACTATATCGCCGTTCCTTCACTGTCGCTGGGTCAAAATCCTGGAACTCCCTTCCTAACAGCACTGTAGGTGTACCTGCCCCACATGGACTGCAGCGGTTCAAGAAGGCAGCTCACCACCACCTCCTCAAGGGCAATTAGGGATGGGCAAAACATGCTGGCCTGGCCAGTGACGCCTACATCCCATGAATGAATTTAAAAAAAGACCTCCGCAGAGAGAATTTCTGTATTTTCCCAGTGTATGTGTGACTGTAAGTGGGGAATTTAAAAAGGGAACTTTCATATTTCAATCTGTGTGTTAATGCTTTGCTTCGTTACTGGTTAATTCTTGTTTCAGAATAAATTGATAACTTTGTTGTTTATTAAAGAAATCTGGTTGGTGTATTTTATTCTGTGATAAATAAATAGAGTATATGATAGGCTGTATCGGTAACCGGTAAACATTTAAATATATGTTGTGTCCTGTGGAGAAGTGTAACTAGAAAAGACAGTGCACTCCTCCCATCTCGGTTGTAATAATATGAGGTCGGGAGCTCAGATGTTTGGGGGACCGGGAGCTAATGTAGGTCGGGGAGCACAGGGAGATGGATGAGTGACCCTGAGGTCAGGTTAGGATATGGACAGCAGAGTTTTGGATGAGTTGACGTTTCAAGAGGATTGCAGGCTGGTTAGGAAAGTATTCTCAGAGATGTGGTGTCAAGATGTCAAATTCTTTCTTCCTTTCATATGCTGCAGTCACACTTTTTCAGCTGCACAGGCTTCTGCTGGCATGTTTCTGGCTTCCACTTCTGCTCACTTACCGGTAACACCTGCCGCAATAAGGATACCAGAAGATGTCACCTGCCTATTTTTTGGCCAGATGTTCCATTTTAATTGATTGTCCATTTTCTTCTTTAAACCAGACTTACAAAGTCCATTTTTTGAACATCTGACCTTATTTTTGTACAATTTTCAGGGCTACGCAGAAACTCAGAGACACCAAGTACTTGTCTTCAATATGGGGAGTCACAAACTTCAAATGCTCCCTATTGGAAATCCCATACAGAAAGAGAAGCTGATATTTAGCAGGTAACTTCCTACTTGAAGCTCCAGCCTGTCTACATTTCTGCCATTCTGCAGCAGTTGTCTGCAAACAGTCTGATTGCTGTTTAACTCTGCAACTATGGTGGCAGCAAAAGCAACAGGAAGCTCACTGCCACAACAGAGAGGAGCTGCTGATCATATCTATAAAAATATAAATACTACAACAGAAAGACGAAAACTACAAATGAATGCCTAATACAGTGCGGTCGATTTTGACTTGTGTGACAATGTAAAACAGTTGATAGCAAGTCGGTCACCGATTTTACACCTTACCTGATTTTTATCAATGGAAATTCAGTAAAAGAACAAGTGAAACATTACTCCTGCCCAGACTTGCTGAACTTAAACAAAAAAATGAACTAACCTCCCCCTCTCCCTCTGAACCAATATATATCAATGATTTGGATGTGGGGACTAAATGTAATATTTCCAAGCTCGTGAATGACACAAAACTAGCTCAGAATGTGTGCTGTGAGGAAGATACAAGGTGGCTTCAAGGGGATTTGGACAGACTTAGTGAGTGGGCAAGAACATGGCAGATGGAATATAATGTGGAAAAATATGAGGTTGTCCACTTTGGTAGGAGGAACAGATGTGCAGAGTATTTCTTAAATGGTAAGAGATTAGAAAGTGTAGATGTACAAAGGGACCTGGGTGTCCTTTTCAATAAGTCATTGAAAGCTAACATGCAGATGCATCAAGCAATTAAGAAGGCTAATAGTATGTTAGCCTTTATCACAAGAGGATTTGAGTATAGGAGTAGTGAAGTCTTGCTTCAATTGTATAGAACCTTGGTTTGACCGCACTTGGAGTACTGTGTGCAATTTTGGTCCCCTTACCTTAGGAAGGATATTGTTGCCATAGAGGGAGTGCAACGAAGATTCACCAGACTTGTTCCTGGAATGGAGGGACTGTCCTATGAAGAGAGATTGGGGAAACTGGGCCTGTATTCTCTAGAGTTTCGAAGAATGTGAGGTGATCTCATTGAAACCTACAAAATACTTAAAGGGATAGACAGGGTAGATGCAGGTAAAATGCTTCCCCTGGTTGGGGAGTCTAGAATCAGGGGACACCATTTCAAAATAAGGGGAACCCACTTAGGACAGAGATGAGGAGAAATTTCTTTATTCAGAGGGTTGTGAATCTTTGGAATTCTCTACCCCAGAGGGCTGTGGAAGCTCAGTCATTGAGTATGTTTAGAACATAGAACATATAGAACATTACAGCGCAGTACAGGCCCTTCGGCCCTCGATGTTGCAGAGATTGACAGATTTCTAAATACAAATGACATTAGGGAATATGAGGATAGTGTGGGAAAAGGGCATTGAAGTGGATAATCAGCCATGATCGTATTGAATGGTGGAGCAGGCTCGATGGGCTCAATGGCCTACTCCTGTTCCTGTGTTTCTATGTTCCTTTGATTCATCTTGGTAGGAGGAATGAGGAAAGGCAAGAGAAGATGTTTCCAATTTTAAAGGGGGTGCAGGGACAAAGAAACGTGGACATGTATGTACACAAATCTTTGAAGGTGACATGACAAGTTGAAAAGGCTGTTAAAAAGGCACATGGGGTTCCTTGGTTTTATAAATAGAGGCATTAAGTACAAAAGCAAGGAAGTTATGCTAAACCTTTATAAAACACTAGTTAGGCCCCAGCTGGATTTTTTGGCCAGTTCTGGGCACCACACTTCAGGAAGGATGGCAAGGCCTTAGATAGGATAAAGAAGAGATTTACTAGAATGGTACCAAGGATGAGAAACTTCAGCAACCTGGAGAGACTAGAGAAGCTGGGGTATCCTTCAAGGAGAGAAGTTTAAGAGGAGATTTAACGGAGGTTCTGAAAGTCATGAACAGTTTTGGTAGAGTAAATAAGGAACTGTTTCCAGCAGCAGACGGGGACACAGATTTAAGGTGGTTGGCAAAGGAACCAGAAGCGACATGCAGAAACATTTTTTGAAACAGAAAATTATGATCTGGAATGTACTGTCTAGTGGAAGTAGATTCAATAATAACTTTCAAAAGGGAATTAGATAAATGCTTTTAAAGGAAAAATCTGCAGGGCTATGGGGGATGAGCAGGGGAGTGGGATGAATAACGTAGTGCCAGTACAGGCACAATAGACTGAATGGCCTCCTTCGGTGCTATATTGTTGCATGACTCTTCCATAAGATATTGAAGATTCCATGGCACTATTTGGTGATGAACTGAAAGCTACATTCATCCCTTAAACAATCTCTCGAAAATAAAAGACCAACTGGTTATTTACTTAGTTGTTATTTGTGAGATATTGCTGCCCATAAAATTCACCTAAATAATATCAGTCATGTCACTTAATTTGTTAGATGAGAACTTTGAGGAGTACTTTAGAGCATTGCTGAGAGGCCTGATAAAGTGCTGGTGGAAAGGAAAGTTCCTTCTACACTGTTAACTCAGATGAAATAGATTAGCTGTTGTGGCGTGTTTTCACAGAGATCATCAATTTTCAAAATATTGGTGAAATTTCAGTCCCCAGTTGGAATGGAATATTTCTGAATTGCGGCACCTGTCTTAGAACTATTCTGGGATGCCCTGCCTTCAGTTGGGAGGTCTGCGTGGTTTACGAGTGCCAGATGGAGCGGTCAATTCAAGACCATTTCTATCTTCAGCTCTGAGCCTGTTATTTTTCTGCCCTGTGTGTCAAAGTAAGTTTTCTATTTATAATACTTGCATTTTCAACGGGGAAGAAATGAAATGATTAATTATTTCTGAAGCTTTCTTGGGGGTGAGGTGTGGGCGGGGGGGGGGGGGGGGTGGGGGGGGTGGTGTTACGTATGGAGCAAAATAGAGGAAACAGCCTTGGGATTTTCTGTGCCGGTGAATTTCATTGCTTGTTTATTTCCATTGGCCGCCCTCCATAAAAAAAATGGTAAATGTCCTTTGAAAAGGTATTGAGGCTCAATTGAGACGACAGAGGATTACATTACACTGACTGCTATCTGGTTACAGTACGCCACGAATTCATTCGTCCAGCTAACGAGGAAGTGTTATTGGGCTGCTCGTTTTAAGTTGCGATCTTGTTTGTGCGTGTAGCAGTGGAAGGAACCGATCACAGAGTAATTTCTCGCCCGGCAGCAGCTCTGTTAATCCATCTCACCTTGACATTCTAAACTGCAAAGTCAGTCTTTTGTTGTAACATTTGAAGGTTCATTGTGGATGAATCTAAATGACTGTGGCTGTGTCCATTTATAAGCCAATGACTAACTACCTGCCTTCGGACCAGGATCAAAGTCCATTGATAAGAAGGAGGTCAGTCGACCAACTGCTCCTGAGCTGCTGCTTCGCAAACAATGCTGAGTGCATGCGTGCAAGAAATCTCAATTACACAGTCGAGTGACAGACGTAGCGCACGCGTTCTGCGTTAGCTCTGTGTGGTGCCTGATCATTGCAGCTTTCTTCCATTTGTTTGCCACTCAACTATTTATGTATAGAAATAATTTCTGAAGTCTGGCTTGAAAAGTTAATCCCCGCCAGCTACTGGACCAGAAAAGGAAGATGAAGGATTTCGACGGCAGTCAGAGCGCATCCTGGCTGTTATTCATTGCAGTTCTGTTCCAGGCAGTGACCAGAGTGGAATTGGTGTCAACAGCCATTATCAATGTGATTAACATTTCTCCCGCCACCAACAGTATGTTTACAATCCGTGTACCGGGCATTTATGGTGCAAACTCGCCAGTCAAAGGAGCCAGAGGTGTCATTGGGATCCCAAATTCTCATGATGCTTTCGCCTGTGAGCAAAACGTTGACTTCAGTGCCATGGAGACACCCTGGATAGCTTTAATAGAAAGGGGGAATTGTACTTTCGCAACGAAGATTGGGAAAGCAAAGGACAGAGGGGCTGCTGCAGTTGTAATATTTAATGAAGAAGGACAAGGCAACAGAACTGATCCCTTTATCCATTATGGTAAGAGCAAAGTTACTTCAATATTCATTCAAATGCTTTTGGAGTATTTAGCATTAATGAAATGTTAACAATGCTGAATAATTCCATTTGATGGAACTTTGATATTCAGGACAAGTTGCTGGGTGTATGTGTGGTACCCCAAATTCAAGTTGCTCAATCTCAAAATTAGATTCTTGGTCCCTTTCTTTGTTTTCCTACTTAACCTACCACATTTCCTCTCCTCTCTTCCTTCCCTGAAGTGGTTGACTCCTCATTGGAGTGTGATTCTGCAGATACTGCTTATCCTTGGGAACCTTGGTACCATTCTTCCTGGAAGAAAATCGGGGCAATTCAGCCCCTTGACTCTTCGCTGCTATTCATTTAGACTGTTGCTGATCGGCACCTCAACTCCATTTATCCACCTTTAATCCACATCCCTTGATAGCCTTACCAAGAGAAAACCAATGAATCCCAGTCTTGAAAACTTAAAAATGTCAATTGTCCCAGCATTCAGATATCTTTGTGAAAAAGTGCTCCTTGATTTTACTCCTGCATATACAGTGTGAGATTTTGAGTTATCAGAGCAGACCTCAATTCTATCCTCATCCCAGTCTCCACAAGCAGTGCAGGATTGCAATCAGCAGTAGGAAACAGGTCTGACTGTTCCAAGACCTAGCCCAGGGTGCCTAGGCAAATTGTAAAACTAGCATTGTCCTGCCTGAGATCAACTAACTAGATACAGACCCACATACAAGTCTAGAGTCTTCCTGATCTGTCCAGTGTATCTGCTCACCAACTGAATCAGTTGAGCTATCAGGGGAGCTCGATTCCATACTTAAAGTTACTCTCTGAATTTGACCAGGGCATTTTATTCAGCTTTGCATTATATATTTACATTAGCAGAAGCTGTCAATGTGCTCTATGTTGTGAATACACAATGCTATTCCCAGAAGATTATTCGTGACTGTGATGCCAGTTTTATTGAAGTAAAATTGGCAGTTTAAATTAACAGGAAATTTAGATCCTGAAATTCCCTTCCACACCATCCTGACTTGTAACTATATCGCCATTCCTTCACTGTCACTGGGTCAAAATCCTTGAACCCCCTTCCTAACAGCACTGTGGGTGTACCTGCCCCACATGAACTGCAGCGGTTCAAGAAGGCAGCTCACCACCACCTTTTCAAGGGCAATTAGGGATGGGCAATAAATGCTGGCCTGGCCAGTGATTCCCACATCCCATGAATCAATAAAAAAAAAGACATGACTTGCCCCCAGTATTCCCCGACTTGTTGGAATTCCCAGACTCGGGGTATCTGAATAAAGTGTGTGGGTGCCCATGCCAGTATCATGGGGTGCCCACTGTTTCTTAATGGTAGTATTGGCCCATTGGCACAAAGGAAGGGGCTCTATCATTGGCCTCAGAATCCTGAGTTCTGATGCTCGTGTCCTAACTCTCACCAAGTCCTGATCACCCGTTACCCCTGACCTACATTAGTTCCTGACTCATCCTCATTTACAAATCCCTCCATGGTCTCGCTCCTCCATGTCTCTATAACCTCCTCCAGCCCTAACACCTTCCAAGATCTCCTCCAATTCTAACCTCTTGAGGATCCTCCATTTTAATCATTTCCCCATTGGTGGCCGTGACTTCAGTTGCCTAGGCCTTAAGCTATGGAATTCCTTCCCTAAACCTCTTCACCTGTCTTTCCTCCTCCAAGATGCTCCTTATAACCTACCTTTTGACCATTTTTTGGTCACCAGCCCTAACATGTAGCTTGGTGTCAAATTTTGTTTGATGGCACTCCTTTGAAGCAGTTTGGGACATTTTACTATGTTAAAGGTACTCGATAAATATAAGTTGTAGGATGAGTGCCTGTGCAGCATCATCACAGTCGGGTTGGCCACTGTTTTCTAATAGAGATATTGGCGAACCACATGTATCGCACTTCCAGCAGGTTTGGCGGGAACAGTTTTGATGTGCAGAAGATCAGCCCTTTTTCCAATAAGGGTGTTTTCTTGGTGGAAGTTGAACTCTTGGTGACTTGGCTGCTTTAAGAAAAGACCGCAATTGTTGACAACGCGATCGGTAGGTGGCGCTGTTTTGGCACATGCGCAGATACAGCATGTGCCACGAAAACGTCACAGCCTGCGACTGTTGCAGCTGCCAGGACTAAAGATGGCGCTGCTCAAAAAATCACAGAGATGAAACCTAACAAACACGTGGCAGAATACAGTGGCCGGAGTGAGAGAGTGGAGCGGGCCGGGGAGAGCAGCGCGGGGGCCGGGGAGATCAGCGCGGGGGGCGGGGAGCTCAGCGCGGGGGGCGGGGAGAGCAGCGCGGGGGGCGGGGAGATCAGCGCGGGGGCCGGGGAGAGCAGCGCGGGGGGCGGGGAGAGCAGCGCGGGGGGCGGGGAGATCAGCGCGGGGGCCGGGGAGAGCAGCGCGGGGGCCGAGGAGAGCAGCGCGGGGGCCGGGGAGACCAGCGCGGGGAGACCAGCGGTAGCGGTGCCGGGGAGGGGGGGGCAGAGAAAGAGGGAGGGGAGAGGAGGAGAAAGAGGGAGGGGAGAGGAGGAGAAAGAGGGAGGGGAGGGGGGGAGAAATAGGGAGGGGAGGGGGGGAGAAAGAGGGAGGGGGGGGGGAGAAAGAGGGAGAGGTAAGGAAGGGGGGAGGGGGAGAAAGAGGGAGCGGGAGGGGGGGAGAAAGAGGGAGGGGAGGGGGGGAGAAAGAGGAAGAGGGAGGGAGAGAGAGAGGGAGGGAGGGGGGAGGAAGAGGGGAGAAAGAGGGAGAGGGAGAGAAAGGGGGAGAGGGGAGAAAGAGGGAGAGGGGGAGAAAGAGGGAGAGAAAGGGGGAGAGGGGAGAAAGAGGGAGAGGGGGAGAAAGAGGGAGAGAAAGGGGGAGGGGGGGTGAAAGAGGGAGAGGGAGGGGTAAGGAAGGGGGATGGGAGAGAGCTGGGGGGAGAGGGAGGAAGGGGAGAGAGTGGGGGGGGGGGAGCAGCGGAACGGAAGAGGAGCGCCTTTTTCTGTGCATGCGCCATAAACACAACAGCAAAAGACTTACCGACCAGTCCCTGGACCCGGTGACACCAAGGTCTTCGCACGCTCGCTCCCCGCGGCTCTCTACGGCCTCTCGCTTCCGGCCCTCTCCATTCAGCCGTTCCCTCCAGCTGCGGATGCCCAATCCAGTTGCTTTCTCCCCTACCCAGTTGCTTTCTCTACTTCTCCTCAGTACTTCAGGCATTGCAACTGTTTGGTCCCTGCATTTTGCATGCTCCCTCTCCCCACCCCTCCCCGCACTCCCCACCCCTCCCCCTCTTCACCCACCCCTCCCTCTACCCCCCCCACCATAGTTGAATATCTGAAGTGCAGTTGCAAAGTCGGGGAAATAGCATGCAAAACAAAACCTCAACAATTCTGGGTTTAATTATTGAAAAGTTTTATTAAGTTCATTAAGTATCCGCGGAACTGCTGTGCATGGATACATGAGTGTTGTGTCCAGCATTCCCGTTAGACAGACAGGCCGAGTCTCTGCTATGCACAGCTAAAGAGATTATTCCTGGAGAGCCTTGTGGTGAATAAAAGCTTGGCTCTCTATTCCACTACTGTATTGTCCATGTGAAGAAGGCAAAGTCACAAGAGTCTGAGCTCAGTCTATTCTTGGTGAATGTTCCCCAAGCGCATCCCAATGTGCATTCCCAATTCATCCATAAATGCAATGTTCCTTTCCACATCGTGATGAGCTCCGCAGCATGATCTAGTTGCCTTCGTTGCTTGAATGCTGACCTTAAGTCTCGAGGATTGTTTTCTCGACGGCATGTTTTACATGAAAAGAAATAAAGCAAATCAGAGTCAGAGCTTGCCTCCCTCCATCCACTGAAATTACTGTTGTGCACACCTTTTTAAGTTCTGCAGTGAAGGCACCAATTGATAATGTCGCCAATGAAGCACTTATTACCCACCTCAGATGCAGGAATCATCACATCCTTGCGTCCTCTCCCGCACTGCCTCCTTTGCTTGAATGCCGTCCTGAAGTGTCAAGGATTGTTTTCTCAAGGGCACGTTTTACATGAAAGAAAATAAGGAAAGAACAGGAGTGTCAGAGCTTCCCTCCCTCCAATGAAATTACTGTTGAGAATGCTTTGTGTTCTGCGGTAAAGGCATGTACTGATAACACCGCCAATGAATCACTTAGTACCCACCTCAGCTGTAGGAGGCAGGATGATGTTACTGCCCCTATCTCGTGATGGTTCAATGCTGCTCTCAGGGAAAACATGAATGATGTGAGGGTGCTGGAAAAGAAGCACATTTCTTTTGGGCTATGAACATAAAGCTGGCCATTTAGCCCAGCAGTTCCCTGCCAGTGGTTATGTTACTCGTGCGTCTTTCCATCCATTCCCATTTAATCCTGCCTATTACTATCACCAGTTGTGTTCACAGCAAGAGCATTCACATTTCTGCTACCACTGGACACGGCATGCTTGTTTCTTTTAGTGCTCAGTCTCTTCTTGCTGAATGTTCCCCAAGTGCTTGACCCCTTTGGACGCCCTCTCTGCTTGACAGGCAGCAACTGGCAATTGCGGAGTCTCACAAGGCTCTGCATGGTTGTTTCAACGTCGGATGGGGAAACAGGTGGCTGTGTGTCCATGAGCACTGCCCTGATGCGTGTAGGAGCAGGTAACTGTGTGTCCATGAGCACTGCCCTGATGGGTGTAGGAGCAGGTGACTGTGTAACTGAGCAGCAAGGAGAAGGTACCGCAGGTAGGGGAAGTGGAGATTTGAACAGGCAGGCATATGTATGGTCCATCAGATCATTAGACCAGGGGGTGAGACGCTCAGGATCCAGGATTTGTGACACGTGACTGATGTCCAGCGCGCGGCCACCTCCATCCGAAGGTGCTTCCGGGCAATTGTTGGGCATAGTAAATGGCTCCATCTCATCAGCCAGTCCTTGCTGCCAGCGGAGAGTCTGTTGCCACAGCCAATCCAGTCTCCTCATGAATGCTGCCGTTCCACTCTGCAGAATGGCCTGTTGTAGCTGGTACAATTGATCTGAAAGCAAGCGGTATTTTTCATTGTGGCTGAGGGGCCTTGGCTGTTCCTCTGTAATCACAATGGCAGCAGCCATGCCTGTCGTCGTTGGTGTCTGAGATGCATGCCAGCGACAATTGGGGGCGAGCCTGTCCAAAGGCAGACCCAGAGTCCTCTGCACAACAACAGCATGTTTGCAGGGCAACAAAGTCTGAATGGAGAAGATGCAGCTGCAGGTAGCCTGGCCATCATGTACCTGCAGTGTGTACTGTTTGGCGCCAGAAATCACAGTCACTGTGCCTTCATCCTGCTACATGCGGTGGCCCAGACAATGGAAATGTTTTCAGAGCAACTTACAACAGAGACTGGAGAACATGCGGTGGCCCAGCCAATGGAAATGTTTTCAGAGCAACTTACAACAGGGACTGGAGAACATGCGGTGGCCCAGACAATGGAAATGTTTTCAGAGCAACTTGCAAAGGCAGAGCAACTTACCTTGGAACAATCTCCTGTGTCAAATAAAAATGAAGCAAGTCTCCTAAACGAATAAATAATTCAGATAAAATGCGAGAAAATGCCCGACGAAACCTCTCCTCCTTCCACTTTCAAAAAGTCGCGCCGAAGCTTTGACGCATGCGCAGAGGCCAAACTGGCGCGTCGGCGAGGAAGACGAAATAACGCGATGACGTCATCTGCGCATGCGCACAGCGGTACCGGCAGAACGGACCGCAGCGCATGCGCAGAGATGAGGAGACTGTGTGCGCATGCGCGTACCGCGTCGTCTGCGCATGCGCAAAGCGGTCCTGGTCAGCCCGACCGCAGCGCATGCGCAGGGGGCATGAGACCATCTGCACATGTGCGCACCGCGGCGCATCCTGATGACGTGTCCGATGAAGTAGCGTTGTCATGAATTACTTTGTTAAGAAAACCAGCCTTTCCAAGTTTGATGGATCCCATTTCTGCCACACAGTGTGCTTGCTTCATGCAAGAACATGGTATGCTCGGGTGGGGCGGGTTGCGTGCCAGAGACAGAACTTGCAGTAATTCTGCTGGAAGGCATCGTCCTGCCAATTCTAACTCTCTTACATCAGCACAAAAGGAGACAGATGCAAGAACTGACCGCCAAACACCAACACCTCCAAAAATGAGTGGTGCCCAGAGTAAAAGGGTTCCATCACGTTCTGCCCCTCACTACCCTCCACCCACGCTGATAGTCTGCCAAACATTCACTCCCTCCACCACTGACGCACAGTGGCAGCAGTGTGTACCATCTACTAGATGCACTGCAGCAATGCACCAAGGCTCCTTAGACAGCACCTTCCAAACCTGCGACCTCTACCAACTAGAAGGACAAGGGCAGCAAATACATGGGAACATCACCACCTGTAAGTTCCCCTCCAAGTCACACACCATCCTGACTTGGAATTATATCGCCGTTCCTTCACTGTCGCTGGGTCAAAATCCTGGAACTCCCTTCCTAACAGCACTGTGGGTGTACCTACCCCACATGGACTGCAGCAGTTCAAGACGGCAGCTCACCACCACCTTCTCAAGGGCAATTAGGGATGGGCAATAAATGCTGGCCTGGCCAGTGACGCCTACATCCCATGAATGAATAAAAAAAAAGGTCCTGAGGCCTTAATGACCAGATTGGTCGTAAGATGTGTGCTAGCAACTGTGGAAACTGGTAAATGATGTCATATTATAGGTGGAGTAATGGAGGAACTGCAGATGGAAAAATACTTCAGCAAATAATAAACCTGGTTCATAAATGATACATTTTTATAAGTTATTTTTTGCAGTTTCCTTGTGCATCTCTGGATCAGAGATATGAACAGCAAACATTAAGGTACGCTAAGTAATACTCTCAGATTTGAACTGAATTTACATTTCCAGATGGGGAAAAATCACTTTTTGAGGGGCTAAGAATTTAATTCCTTGCAAGGGTTATGATAGTTATATATATTTCTCCCATCCTCTCTATGTATTTATATATATAGGGACAAAGCAAAATACTGCCAATGCTGGAAATCTGAAATAGAAACTGAATATGCTAACAATACGTAGCAGGCCAGGCAGCAACTGTGGAGAGAGAAAGAGAGTTAATGTTTCTAGTCAATAACCTTTTGTCAGAACTGGCTAAAAGTTAGAGATTTTAAGCAAATCCAGCGGCGGGGAAAGGGGTGATGGGAGGAAAGAACAAAAGGGAAGATCTGTGATAGGGTGGAGGGCAAGGAGCGATTAAATGACAAAAGGGACGATAGTGCAAGGCAAAAGGAGATGGTAATGGGACAAGTAAACAAACAAAAGATGCATCTAGAGGAGGTGTAAGTGGCAACAGCGGAGTAATTCCCAGCACCTGCTGTCCAGAAAACTGGGAGCAGTGGTTATGATATGAACATGTTCAATTCAGTGTTGAGTCAGGAAGGCTGTAAAGTGCTTATGCAAAAGATAAGGTGGTGTTCCTCGAGCTTTCGTTGAGCTCCATTCGAACAGTGCAGGAATCTGAGGGCAGAGAGGCCAGAGTGGGAGTGGAATTAAAATGGCAAGCATCTGAAAGCTCAGGATAACATTTGTGGCTTGCATCCACTAGAGTTTAGGAGAGTATGAAGTGACTTGATTGAAACATATAAGATCCTGAGGGGTCTTGACAGGGTGGATGTGGAAAGGATGTTTCCCTTATGAGAGAATCTAGAACTAGGGGTGACTGTTTAAGAATAAAGGGTCGCCCATTTAAGACAGGGATGAGGAGAAATTTTTTTTCTCAGAGGGTCGTGAGTCTTTGGAACTCTCTTTCTCAAAAGGCAGTGCAAGCAGAGTCTTTAACTATTTTTAAGGCAGAGGTAGATAGATTCTTGATAAGCAAGGGGGTGGAAGGTTATCGGGGGTAGGTGGAAGTGTGGAGTAATCAGTTCAGCCATGAACTTATTGAATGGCGGAGCAGGCTCGAAGGGCCGAGTGGCCTACTCCTGCTCCTAATTCGTATGTTCGTATGTATGAGTGACCGGTGATGTGTAGCAAAGCAATCACCCACTTTATGGTTGGTCTCCCATATGTAGAGGAGACCACATTGTGAGTAAAGTATACTAAATTTCAAGAAGTACAAGTGAATCTGCTTCGCCTGGAAGGAGTGTTTGATGCCTTGGATGGTCAGAAGGGAGGAGGTAAAAGGGCAGGTGTTGCATCTCCTGCACTTGCACGGGAAGGTGTCATGGAAAGGGAAGGGATTGTTGGAGATGATTGAAGAATGGGCAAGGATGTCGTGGAGGGACCAGTTCCTTCGGAATGCTGAAAGGCGAGGGGAGGGTTAGTATCACACTGAAGGTGGTGAAAATGGCAGAGGATGATTGGTGAAATGTGGGGCTGATGAGGTGGCAAGTGAGGAGCTTCATCAAGGTTCTGGGAGGGAGTGGAGAAGGGGTGAGAGCAGAGTGTGGGAAATGGGACAGGCAGGGTCAAGGGCCCTGTCAATCACAATGCGCAGGAGGGGAATCCTCAGTTGGAAGCACTGGTATGGAAGGTGGCATTGTCAAAATAGGTGCGACTGAGATGGAGAAGGATGGAATAGAGTGCTTACAGGAAGCAGAGTGTTAGGAAGTGCACTCAAGGTAGCTGTGTGAGTCAGTGGGTTTATAGTGAAAATTGATTGACAGCCTATCCCCAGAAATGAAGATGGAAACAGAGTTCGAGAAAGGGAAGGGAAGAGTTGGATATGGTCCTTGAGAAGGTGAGGGAGAGGTGGATATTAGAAGCACCACTATTGAAGTTTTCCAGTTCAGGGCAAGAGCTGGAGGCAGCACTGTTAGTTATCAGTGTACTGGAAAAAGAGGTAGGGAGGGGTCCTGTGTAGAACTGTTCCATGTGTCCCAGGAAAAGGCAGACATGGTGAGCACCCATACAGGTTCCCATAGCGACACCTTTTATTTGGAGGAAATAAATGTAATCAAAAGAGAAGTTATTTAGTATAATAACAAGTTCAGCCAGGCAGAGGAGGGTGGTGGTGGATAGGGACTGGTTGGTTCTCCGTTCAAGGAAGTGAAGGGCCTGGTAAGGGATGGAGATGAAGAGGGACTGGACATCAATGATGAAAAGGAGACAGTTAGTGCCAGGAGACTGGAAACTGTCTAAGTGACGGAGGGCGTCAGAAGGGTCACAGATGTAGGTGGGAAGAGACTGAATGAAGAAAGGAAAAAATAGAGTTGCGATAGGAAGAAATGTGTTCTGTGGAGCAGAATCAGACTGAAACGATGGGTCTACCAGGGCAGTACTTTTGTGGAAGGAGGTAAAGCAGACTATGAGGATGGAGGCCATTGGTAGGGTGGGGGTGGGATGGTGATGATCTCCTGCTGAGATGAAGTCGGTAATAGTCTGGGAAATGATAGATTGATGTTTGGTGGTGGAGCCATGTACCGGGGAAGGTAGGAGGAGGTGTCCGAGAGATGGCATTCGGCCTCCACAAGGTAGAGGACTGTTCGCCAAACCACAGTAGTGCCACCCTTGTCAACAGATTTAATGACAATGTTAGGGTTGGGTTTCACTTCAGAAACAAATCTTAGTCTTTTTGAAAACAAGCAGCAGCAGACACCCAATTTGGTAGAAGAACGTTGAACATACAAAGAAAAATGCTTCAGCAACTCACCAAAGCTCCTTCAACAGCACCTTCCAAACTCACGGCCTCTGGCAACTAGAAGAACAAGGGCACCAGATGCATGGTAACACCATCATCTGCAAGTTCCCCTCCAAGCCACACACCGTGCTGACTTGGTGTTCGCCGTTCCTTCACTGTCGCTGGGTCAAAATCCTGGAACTCCCTCCCTAACAGCACTTTTGGTGTACCCCAACCAGATGGACTGCAGTGGTTTAAGAAGGCAACTCACCACCATCTTCTCAAGGGCAATTAGGGATGGGCCATAAATGCTGGCATAGCCAGTGACGTCCACATCCCATGAACGAATATAAAAAAAACAAGAAAAAATTGTGCCAGGTTAGGGAAATGTATATGTGGAAGATAAACCACGTTGAAAGAATGACGAAGAAGCTAATGTTCTTCCTTATTTGTCTAACTTCCACACACACCAGAATTACCCAAAACTGGTGCAGATTGGATTCAGTAGGACAGTGTGTTGAACCCACTTGGATGCACCAGTATTATTGAAGTGCTTATCATGTTGCAGCTCTATTGACCCACTCAGATGGATTTGAAAGATTCTGTGATATTACTGGAAGACAATATGAGTTCTCCCAGTGTCCTGTTCAGTATATATCTTTAATTAACATCAGCATTTCCCTACATTACAATGCTGACTACTTTTCAAGGTATTTCATTGGGCCATCCTGAGGTTGTGAAACTTCCTTCCTTTCCCTTCCTTCCTTCTATGTGGTGCTCTTGCACATGATACTGAAAGAAACTTGCTTATTTGATCTTAATATAACCATAGCACAAGTGGAATGCCTTCTATTTTTTTCCTGTTGGGTCTTGCTTAGCCCGGAATATTGGGCCCTACTTTGAAACTGGTAACCATAACAGCACTTCGGGCAGTTTCAGGACAGAAGCCAGGCAAATTTGTGTTTTACTGCTTCTTATCTTGATGGTAAATCAACATGTCAAACAGGAAGTTGAGGTTATTTAAACATATTGCTTTCACAGATTGGAAATACAGCAGTTGACTTATTCAAATAAGCATTCTGATAGAATTGTGTGATTTACAGTCAAATATAACAGGAAAATTTCAGCGAGGCAGAGCTCGAGTGAAATTAAAAACATGAGTTCTTTGGGAATAGAAGCTAATAACAGAGAACTGGGGAGGTGGTGGTGTAGTGGTAATGGCAATGGACTAGTAATCCAGAGGCCCAGGCTACAACCTTGGGGACATGGGTTTGAATCCCACCCACAGCAGATGATGAAATTTGAATTCAGTTAATTTTTTGAATATCTGGAATGGTGACCATAAAACCTTTGTCGATTGTTGTAAAAACCCACCTAGGTTCACTAATACCCTTCAGGGAAGGAAATCTGCCATCCTTACCAGGTCTGGCCTACATGTGACTACAGACCCACAGAAATGTTGTTGACTCTTAAATACCCTCTGAAATGGCCTAGCAAGCCACTCAGTTTCTTGAGGGCAATTAGGGATGGGCAATAAATGCTGGCCTTGCCAGCGACACCCAGATCCCTTGAACAAATAAAAAGAAAATTGGACTATAATATTCATTTAAAGCTGTTTTGAAACTGCCGCACAATGCAGAGGATTGGGAAAAGGAAACATCATTGAAAATATGGTGATTCTGACAATATATAGTTTGTCAATGGCTGAAGATAGTGGCATACCCCTATTCTCCACAAACAAATAAAATGCACAGAAAAGAGTGCCCAGGTTGAACAACCTTCTGGACCAGGCTTCTCTAGTGACACAGATCCTGGTAAGTAATTATATACTGTGTATTAGAAAAGAAAAAAAAAGAAAGACTTGCATTTATATAGTGCCTTTCATGACCACCAGATGTCGCAAAGCACTTTACAGCTAATGAAGTACTTTTTGAAGTGTAGTCTCTATTGTAATGTAGGAAACACAGCAGCCAATCTACACACAGCAAGCTCCCACAAACAGCAATGTAATAATGACCAGATCATCTGTCTTTGTGATGCTGATTAAAGGACAAATATTGGCTAGGTCACCAGGGATAACTCCCCTGCCCTTCTTTAAAATAGTGCCATGGGATCTTTTACATCCACCTGAGAAAACAGCTGGGGCCTTGATTTAATGTCTCCACTGAAAGACAGCACTTCCGACAGTGCAGCACTCCCTTAGTACTGCACTGGAGTATCAGCCTTGATTTTTATGCTCAAGCCCTGGAATGGGCCTTGAACCTCGTGACTCAGAGGCAAGAGTGCTTTACCAAATGAGCTAATGCTAAAGACTTGTCATAATTGGGAAAGAATTATTTCTTACTGAGGAAGAATCAGAGTGAAGGGAGCAGATAATTGATGAACGAATCAAACTTCGGAGGGACAAAACCCCTGGTCAGCACATATTAAAAGAAGTTCGGGAAGAAGTGGCAGAGGTATTATTACATATATATAAAACATTACTAGAAGGAGAAATAGCGCCAAAGGGTTGGAGGACAGCTAATATGATTCCTATATTTAAAAAAAGGGAGATAGAACATGTCCAGGGATCTATAGACCAATTAGCTTAACATTGGAAATGCTAGGAAAGATAATTGAATCTTTCGTCAAATATGTAGTAGAAAAACATCAGAAATTGAAAATATAATAAACCGTAATCAGCATGGATTGCAAAGAAGGTCAAGCTTGACCAACCTTATGAAATTCTTTGAAGAAGTAACGGAAAAGTTAGATAAGGGTAATGTAGTAGACATAATATATTCAGATTTCCAAATAAGGTACCACATAGTAGCCTCTTAACTAAGGTCAGAACATTTGGGGGTGAATTTTATCCTGGCAGCGGGGGTTTTGACATCGGCAGAAACCGATGCCGAGATTCCCATGTTGCCTCTTGCCCAGAAGGCCCATCAAATTTAGTGCCAATCAGGCACTTAAGTGGACAGCAATGGGCCTTCCATAGGATCTGGGACCCCATCCCCTTGGAGAGATGTTGGCCAATCAGAGACCAGTAGCTACCGTACCATCGTGGAGGCGGAGGGCTGCTGCTGGAGGTGACTGTCCTGGAAGCCAAGGAGCATCACTGGAGCTGGGCCTCAGGTAGGTCCAGGTGGGAGGAGTCTCGTGAGGTGGGGGTCACGGGGAGGAGGGATGATCGGCAGCAAAGGCAGGGGGTGGCCCTCAATGGGACCCCCCCCCCTTCACGATGGCAGGTCCTTCGTTCAGGCACCAAGTGCCTTTTACTGAGGACTCCACCCACCCTGAAGCCGGGAAGCAGCCTGCACAGTTTTTCCTACCGTATTTCCTGTATGGTGACAGGGCCACCCGCTGCACAGGTAATTGTGGCTGTGGCAGGAATAGGCCGTTAATTGAGGGTTAATTGCCCAGTTACAGCTTCAACTGGTGGCAGAACAGGAAGGCCGTTCACTGACTTCTCGTGCTGGACTACATTCTGGCGGAGACGGGAATCCCTCCCACCACCTTCTCACCTGATTTTATGCCCTCCCTGCCTCCAAACCCGCCATCGGGGAGAACATAAAATTCCACCTGTGGAGTCAGGGGACCAGTAGCAGAATGGATAGCAAGCTGGTTACAAAACAGAAAACATAGAGTAAGGGTTAAAGTAGCGGTGTCCAACCTTTTCGCTTGAGGGGCCACATTAAAAATGTTGTCCTATATAGGGGGCCATTGAGCACATTTTGGAAGGATAAAGGCATTAAAAATTTATTTTAGTATTAATCAAAACAACAAATGTGCTTTTTGTGAACAAGCTTTAAATGAGAAGACTAATTTACTAAATTACTATGTTGAACACTGATTTAGTGAGATACCTGGCATTGTTTTTGCTCGCACAAGTAGACAATGTCTACCCGCACACTTGATGTAGTGATGCAGAGTATTCCAGATAGATGTCCATCTGTCAGGAATGATTGTAATCGCTCTCTCTCTCTCCCCCTGTGTCTGTGTATGTGTGTTGCTCTCTCTCTCTTTCTCTTTCTCATTCCTTCTCTGTGTCTGTGTCTGTCTCTTTCTCTCTCCCCTTCTCTGTCTGTCTCTCTCCCTCTCTCTCTGTGTCTCTCCTTCTCCCTATCTCTGTGTCTCTCTCCTTTTTGTCTCTCTCTTTCCCCCTCTCTGTGTCTGTCTGTCTCTCTCCCTCTCTCTGTGTCTGTCTCTGTCTCCCCCCACCTCCGAGTGTGTGTGTGTGTGCGCCTCTCTCTGTCTCCCTCTCTCTCCTGCTGTGTCTGTCTCTCCACCTTTCTGTGTCTGTCTCTCCTCCTTTCTCTGTGTCTGTCTCTCTCTGTCTCTCCCTCTGTGTGTGTGTGTGTGTGAATGTGTGTGTCTCTCTCCCTCTGTGTCTGTCTCCCTCTTTCTCCTCTCTGTGTCTGTCCCTCCCCCTCTGTCTGTCTGTGTCTGTCTTTCCCTCTCTGTATCAGTCTCTCTCCCTCTCTCTGTCTCTCTCCCTCTCTCTGTCTCTCTCCCTCTCTCTGTGTGTCTCTTTCTCTCTTCCCCTCTCTCTGTCTGCCTGTCTCTCTCTCTCACTCTCTCCTTCCCTCCCACTGGGCCTAGGCCGCAAGCTTCGGGTTCACCTTCACTTTAATTAGCATGCTGTCGGTTCCTCAGGCTGACTGCAACTACTGTCTCCATCATGACCCACTCCGCTCATTAACCTCTGGGGCCGCGCCACCGGGCCATAGCCAATCGCCATGCAGATACGCGGTGCTCTCTGGGAGTTTGCATCTCAGATTATGGTTCCGTCATTAGAGACCGGGGAGCAGGGGGACTACATTTCCTAGCAGGTGCTCACTCACCAAAAACAGCAGAGGCAGCCAATTGTAATGAAAATCTTTGGCAGGCTGGAAGAAATTTCACATCCCTGAAACTGAAAGCAAACGACCGAGGGCAGAACCCAGGCAGCAAGGAGGAGAAGCAGCCGAGTACAGTTACCATTCGCGGGCTGGATGGAAAACTTTGTTGGGACGGACTCTGGCCTGCGGGCTGTATGTTGGACAACCCTGGGTCAAAGTTAGTTACTCAGATTGGAAAATGGTGGGAAGTGATGTTCCACAAGGATCAGTGCTGGAAGCTTTGCTGTTCACCATTTACATAAATTTGGAAATCAGAAATACAATTCCAGATTTTGCAAATGACACCAAATTGGGCGTGTAGTTAATGTCCAGGAGGACTGTGATAAAATACAGGAAGACATTAAGAAACTTGCAGAATGGGCATGCAATTGGAAAATGAACTTCAATATAGATAAAGGCAAGGTAGTAGTACATTTTGGTAGGCAGAATAAGGAGGCCACATTCCACCTGCAAAATAAGTGTTTAAATGAGGTGGAGGAGCTGAAGGATCTGGGGGTACGGATATGCAAATCATTAAAAATAGTGATGTAGGTTTACAAGGTAATAAATAAAGTAAAAATTCGTTAGGATTCATTTCTAGAAGGATAGAATTGAAAAGCAGAGAAGTTACATTCAACATGTATAAAATCGTGGTTCGACCACATTTGGAGTACTTTGGACGTTTCAGGTGTACATATTATAAAAAAGGATATAGAGGCACTGGAGTAGGCGCAAAAAAGATTTATTAGAATGATACCGGAACTGAGAGGTGATAACATCGAGAAAGACTTGACAGGCTGGGCCTCCTTTCTCCAGAAAAGACCGAGGCGTAACCTGCTAGAGCTCTTCAAGATTATGCAAGGGTTTAGTCGGGCAGGTGTAAAGCAGATGTTTCCACTTTTGGGTGAGACCAGAACTGGAGGCCATAAATATAAGATAGTTACTAATAAATCCAATTGGAAATTCAGGAGGAACGTCTTTACCCAGAGAGTGATTAGAATGTGGAAGTCACTACCACAAGGAGTGGTTGAGGAGAATAGCATAGATTCATCCAAGGGGATACTCGATAAGTACATGAAAGAGAAAGGAATAAAAGGATATGTTGATGGGGT
Organism: Heterodontus francisci; assembly: GCF_036365525.1. Classification (NCBI taxonomy): domain Eukaryota; kingdom Metazoa; phylum Chordata; class Chondrichthyes; order Heterodontiformes; family Heterodontidae; genus Heterodontus; species Heterodontus francisci. Next base: position 15,747,925 of record NC_090385.1, read on the forward strand.
AAGATGATGAAGGCTGGGAGGAAGCTTGTGTGGAGCATAAACACTGGCCTGTTGGACTGAATGGACAATAAATGCTGGCCTAGCCAGCGACACCCACATCCTGTGAAAGAATAAAACAAAGAATGACTTGTTTCCGTGCTGTAGATATTTTATAATACTTTGTGAGTAATACTTCCATCATGTTTAATATGCTTGCCAGTGATCATAAAGCCATTAAGACGAAGAACTCAGGTGTACAGTGTTCTTTGTGCACAATTATTTATTCTGTGTGAATAAATAAATTACTGATTCTCGTAAAGTTTTACTGGGTATACACCTTCAGTTCAAAGATTATTCATAAAATGTCTTAATACGTCAACGGCTATTTCTTCCAAATTGTGTCTGATTATGCTCCTCTGAAGTGCCTTGGGACATTTTATTATATTAAAGGTACTATATAAGTACAAGTTGTTGGTGTTGTTGTTGTTGTTGTTCCATATCGTCAGCATCTACATTAGAAGACACAACCGTAGTTCAGTGGAGCAGAAGATAATCAAAATCATCAGGTTATGGATGGAGAAAGGTGCATATCCAGACTCGCAAAGAACAGACATCTGAGTTCCTTCAGTTCAGTTACTGATTGATTTGACAGATTACCTCAAAATTTCTGGCCATCACATCTTCTCTGAACTGTGTTCTCAGATGTCCTAAAAGCACTTAATTAAAGAAAGACTTACATTTATATAGCACCTTTCACAACCTCAGGATGTCCCAAAATGCTTAACAACTAATTAAGTACTTTAGGGATGTTGTCACTGTTATAATGTAGCAAACACAGCAGCCAATTTGTGCACAGCAAGCTCCCACTAACAGCAATGAAATAAATGAACAGATAATCTGTTTTAGTTATATAGGTTGAGGGATAAATATTGGCCAAGAAACTGGGAGGATCTACTCTGCTGTTCTTCAGAATTGTGCTTTAGGATCTTTTACATCCATCTGAGAAGGAGACTGGTCCTCAGTTTAACATTTCATCTCAAAAACAGCAATTACGACAGTGCCGAACTCCCTTCAGTACTATGCTGGTGAGTCAGCCTGGGTTTTGTGCAAGTCTCTGGATTGGGGACTTGAAGCCACAACCTTCTAAGAGTGCTACCAGCTGCATAACGGCTCATGGAAGTCTGCTGCTGAAACTGACAGCAATGGTAACTCAAGGTCAACCCTTGTTGTGAAAAAGCAATAGGTTGAATGAAAGAAATTAAGATGTAGGGGAAGGATATCAGAGTGGTAAGGAGAAGTAACAAGTGGCCCAGGGTTCAGAAACCACTTGTTAATGTTTCTAAGCCACATGAACGATTTAAACACAGATAACTGATGCAAACAGGTTAAAGTCACAGAATATACTAAAGGGAGGGGGGAGGGGTGGACTGCCAAAACAGATAAACAAGCCAAAAAAGATGATATTTATAATTGGGCAGATGAAATTCAATTCTTATCACTGAAAAGTATGACACGTTGTTAGGAAACATGGGTGTCCAAGCAGACTGTGATGCTATAGGATTTGCTAACTGTAAAAAGAGGTGAATATAGATGAAATATTTGCAGGAATGAAAGCAAATAGATGGTCAATTTGTACTACTAGGCCAATTAAGTATAAATTGGAAGATGTCATGCTAAGATTGTACAGTGCTCTCAACTATCTTCCCAATCTGAATGTTAGATTAACAGATCTATTATTCTTTCATTCTTGTCTTCCTTTTTTGAACATTAGGACAATATTTGCTATCCGGCCAACTTCAAGGCAGCATCTGCATTCCTTAATCTGTAAAAATATTAGCGAGAGTTTCACCTCTGTCCATTAACTCTAGGGTGTATCTGAGGTGGTCTTGGTGCCCTGCATTCAGGTTTAGCTTGAGCCTCTCCCTAATGGACTCCTTATTGATCTCAATACATGCTATCGATTCCTGAAGCAAGATGATGGAATTTAGACTTTATTGATGATCTTCATCAATGAAGGCTGCAGTGAAGAATTAATTTAATACATTTACCATTTACTGATTCTCTATACAATGCTAATCCCTTATTCCTTTAACTTCAACACACAATTGACCACGTTGATAGGTTATTGATAGTATGTCTGCCCAGGCACTGGTAGCCATTCAGTACCTCTCCCAAACACCCATTCATCTCATATGAACGGCAGCTGACTATTCAACCAAGGTAGGTATCTCATCAAGACCTGATGCTGTCCTCATCTGATAGGCACACATATACACTTCCCAGCAAGGGTCCCTGGAGGAAGTATGCTAGATATTTTTTTACACCCTTCCTAATATGGGGTAATTAAGCCAATTTCACCTGTGAAAATGCTGCCTCATTTGAGATTAAGTAATTCAGCAGAAACCTGGAATGTTCTTGGTGCTTTATGGTAGCAGTGTCCCTTTGTACCATGATACAGCCCTCTTCTACTGTCTCAATTGTTTCTTTTAGTTTTGCCCTTTTGTATGTCTCTCAGTGCTGAATACAATTTGTTTCCTTTCATTTAAAATAAATTCTGCTTTGTTATTATGTTAGTTTAATTAGCAGGATGTGATCTTGGTGCTGCTATGCTCTGCTTTTTCCTCAAACAAATATATTTTCTTCTACCTCTTAAACAACAATTTTCTTTTATACTCTTGTTTTCTATTTCTACTTTCCACTTAAACCTCCCTAGAGTTTTTTCTCACAGTCCCAAAATTTTCTAAGACCTTGTACACCTGCATCACTGTCATAGAGCCTTGTGCCAAAAATGACTCCGAATCTCCTTATACAACAACCATTAGAACTAAGTGCTCATCCACTCCAAGTTACTAATCAATTCTAATGGATGGCTGAATACTAAATCTAGTGTAGCGTCTGTCCTAGTACCCCATTTATATATCACGTTAACATGTAGTCACTGATTACCTCCATAAAATTACTTGCACTTTCATTCCTTCATTTGGTTATTACAGTCACTTGCCTCATTTTCTCCAGACACGAAATGACAATGCTATTAGTACGTCACTTTACACAATTTGGCAGGGAACGTTTTTCAGAGAAGGTTTGCTCAAGAGTTAATGTACCTAAAAGACCATTTGGAATTTTTTCTTTTTGCTGCTCCAAGCTACAGCCAATTAGAACTCCTTCATTTCCTTTGAAGCCCGTGGGATTTTGATTTATATTCATTCTCGGGATGTTGGCATCGCTGGCAAGGCCAGCGTTTATTGCGCATCCTCAAGTTGCTCTTGAGAAGGTGGTGATGGGTCTTCTTGAACTTAATACACCTTCTGAAGTTTATAAAATGTAAAACAGCAGCTACATACATCAGGTGTGTAATCAGTGCGCTATCTTTTCTGACCTCTCGGACACAAACACAGATATACACATTCAGGTTCCCTGTGTGTGTATTTTTTTTATAACTGATATGGCTGGCAGGAGACTCCAATGTCATGTGATGGCTGTATTATTATGTGTGGGAGCCAAAGGGCTGCTCCATGCCTAATGTAACTAGCATGCCGTAATGCACAGCGTCTGCTTAAAACCTGAGCACACACTGTGTGCTAGGCTCATGATAGCCTATTTATTTAAATAAGGCAGGGTTGGGCACACTACAATATGATTTGGAGGCAATCCCCAATTGACTGAATGCCTGGTTAAAATTTGCCCTGCCAGGAATGCTGATTTCTTCAATTGGGACTATTCTTTTCAAACGCTAGAGCATCTATCTCCTTTGCAACAAAATGTGTCGGAAGTCATTGAACCTCGTTGGACTCTCCTTGATAGCTACTTAAAAGTGCACTGCATCTTTTAGCACTAATTGCTAAAGACCTTGAAGCAGGTGTAAAGGAGATTTACTGGAATGGCACCAGAGATGAGGGACTTCAGTTATGTGGCAAGAACTGGAGATGCTGGGGTTGTTCTCCTTAAAGCAGAGAAGGTTAAGGGGGAATTTAATAATGGTGTTCAAAATGGTTTTGAGAGAGTAAATAAGGAGAACTTGTTTCCACTGGCAGGAGTATCGGTAACCAGAGATAACAGATTTAAGATCATTGACAAAAGAAGCAGCTGGGAGATAAGGAGATATTCTTTTAGGCAGTGAGTTGCTATGATCTGGAATGCACTGCCTGAAAGGATGCTGAAAGCAGATTCAATAGGAACTCTCAAAAGGATTTGGATGTATACTTGAAAAGGAAAATAAATGTACAGGGTTATGGGGAAAGCGGGAGGAAGTGGGACTAACTAGATAGGTTTTTGAGAGAGCTGGTACAGGTACGATGGGCCAAAGGTCTCCTCCTGTGCTGTATGATTTATGATTCTATGACTGTAGTTGTTACATGTCAAGGGTCTCTTATTTGGACCTGTTTAAAGATCCCTGCCAGTACAGATGTAGATACCCAAAGAAAGCTGTCATTAAACATTGGGGATGGTAGCAAAGTGTTACTGTTACTAGACTAATATTCCAGAGGCCTGAGCTAATGCCTTGAGGACATGAGTTCAAATCCCACCATGGCACCTGGGGGAATTTAAATTTAATTAATTATTAAATCTGGAATTAAAAAGCTAGACTCAGTAATGATGATCATGAAACTACCAGATTGGTTCATTACTGTCCCTCAGGGAAGGAAATCTTCCATCCTTACCTGGTCTGGCTTACGTGTAATTCCAGAGCCACAGCAATGTGGTTAACTCTTAAATGCCCTCTGAAATGGCCTAGCAAGACATTCAGTTGTATCAAGCTGCCAGAGAAAAATTTAACAAGAATAAAACCTGACAGCATCAACCTAGGCACCGGAAATGTCAAAGGCACAGATTGTTCAGTCAACCCTGCAAAGTCCTCCTCATTAACATTTGGGGACTTGTGCCCAAATTAGGACAACTGTCCAACAGACTAGTCAAGCGGCAGCCTGGCATAACCATACTCACAGAACCATGCCCCAGACAACTTGATCACCATCCCTGGGTATGTCCTGTCCCAACAGCAGGACAGACCTACCAGAAGTGGTGACACAGTGGGGAGGGAGTAGCCTTGGGAGTCCTCAACATTGACTCCAGATCCCATGAAGTCTCATGGCATCAGATCAAACATGGGCAAGGAAACCTCCAGCTGATTACCACCAACTGCACTCACTCAACTGATGAATCAGTACTCCTCCATGTTGAACACCACTTGGAAGAAGCACTGAGGGTAGCAAGGCACAGAATATATTTTGGGTGGGGAACTTCAATGTCCATCACCAAGAGTGGCTCCATAGCACCACTACTGACCGAAAGACACATTTGCAAGATTGGGCCTGCGGCAGCTGCTGAGAGAACCAACAGGAGGCAAAAACCTACTCGACCTCGTCCTCACCAATCTACCTGTCACAGATGTATCTGTCTATGACAATATTAGTAGGAGTGACCACCGTGCAGTCTTAGTAGAAATGAAACCTTGCCTTCATACTGAGGGCACCCTCCATTTGTTGTGTGGCACTACTACTGTGCTAAATGGGATAGATTCAGAACGGATCTAACAACTGAAAACTGGGCATCCATGAGGCGCTATGGGCCATCAGCAGCAACAGAAATTGTATTCAACCACAATCTGCTACTTCATGGCCTAGCATGTCCCTCACTCTATCATTACCTTCAAGCCCAGGGACCAACCTTGGTTAAATGAGGAGTGCAGGAGGGCATGCCAGGAGCAGCACCAGGCATACCTAAAAATGAGATACCAACCTGCTGAAGCTACAACACAGGATTGCATGCATGCTAAAGAGCAGAAGCAGCATGCTATCGACAGAACTAAGCAATACCACAACCAATGGATCAAATCAAAGCTCTGCAGTCTTGCCACATCCAGTTGTGAATGGTGGTGGACAATTAAACAATTAACCAAAGGAGGAGGCTCGACAAACATCCCCATTCTTAATGACGGAGGATCCCAGGACGTCAGTGCAAAAGACAAGGTTAAAGCATTTATAACCATCTTCAGCCAGAAGTGCCGAGTGGATGATCCATCTCAGCCTGCTCCTGACATCCCCAGCATCACAGATGCCACTTTTCAGCCAATGCAATTCACTCCACATGACATCAAGAAATGGCTGAAGGCACTGGACACAGCAAATGCTATGGTCCCTAACAACATCCCGGCTGTAGTACTGAAGACTTGTGCTCTAGGACTAGCCACACCCCTACACAAGATGTTCCAGTACAGCTACAACACTGGCATCTACCCGAAAATATGGAAAATTGCTCAGGTTTGTCCTGTCCACGAAATGCAGGACAAATCTGATCCTGCTGATTACTGCCCCATCAGTCTGCGCTCAATCATCAGCAAAGTGATGGAAGGTGTCATCGACAGTGCTATCAAGTGGTACTTAGTTTTAAGGAAGAGATGCTTCAGGTACAGGCTAGGTACATTCCAACAAAGACAAAAGGTAAGGGAGCCAAAAACAGGTCTCCTTGGGTGATGAGGGAGATAGAGATTATGATGAAACAAAAAGAGAGTATGATTGCATGTCAGGTGAATTCTTCAAGTGAGAACCAGGCCATATACAATGGGCTGAATTTTACCGACCCTGCAACATTGGGGTTGTGGCAAAGGTGCCCGGAAAATGCCTCTGGGATTGGCCCGCCACGGGCCTCAACACCAGGAAGGCCCGGCCCCATATTGCCAGTGGCGGTGAAGCCTCGTTGCGACTCCCCCCACCCCTCACCCCTGCTTGGCGACGGGAACTGAATTTCAGTATGTTAATTATGTAAATTTACGAGTTAATGACTTAACTTGCTCCCGTCAGCCGTCCTACACCGATATTGTGGTCAGTTGCCGGGATGCCCACGCCTTTTGGATCTCGTCCGAAGATCCGATGTGGGACACTGGAGAGGAGGAGGGAAGTATTTCAGTGCGGGGGTGGGGGGAGCAGGGTCAAACTAATATGATTGGTGTAGGGGATGGTGGGAAGGGTTAAAGATAACAGTTTGTGAACTTTGGTGGGGGTGGGGGAGAAGGTCAGGTACACAAAGTAAATATTTTGGTGGGGGAGAGGGCAAGGAATGAGGTGTCTAGTTGTGAGAGAGGGGCGAGAAACATTTATTTATTTTTATTCATTAAATTTAAATGCCTATGACTTTAAAAATGTTAATTAAATCGAAGCCCTTTAAAAATGGCATTGGCGCCTGCGCAGTAGGGCCAGATGCCATTGCCGGGGACGGAACGCCCACCCCCTCTACGTCATCTGGTGGAGGGGGGGGGGAGCAGTTCGCCCCGGCCATGTGAATGAGCCACCGCGTTTAATAGTGCGGTGGCTCCGTGGATTAAAGCCTGCGCGTGTGGGCCGCCAATTTTTACGGCCAACATAAAATTCAGGCCAATAAGTTGAGAGGGGAGGTGAAGAGGAAAATACGACTGGTTAGGAGAGAACATGAGAATAGAATGGCAGTCAACATAAAAGGGAACCCAAAAATCTTTATACCAGCATGTAAATAGGAAGCGAGTAGTAAGAGATGGAGTGGGGCCTATTACGGACAAAGAGGATAGTATATGCTTAGAGGCGCAGGGCAAGGCTGGAATACTTAATGAGTACCATTTTGTATCAGTGTATACTAAGGAAGAGAAATCTGACAGAATATTGGTAGAAGTGAAGAGAGTAGAGGCAATGGATAGGGTAAAAATTGAGAGGGGTGAGGTACTAAAAAGACTGGCTATGCTTATGTCACCTGGTCCAGTGGCTTGCACCCCAGGTTGTTAAAGGAAGTGGGCATGGAGATAGCAGAAGGGCTTGCCATAATCTTCCAATCTTCCCTGGATATGGGGGAGGTGCCAGAGGATTAGAAAGTGGCAAATGTGGGACCCTTATTCAAGAAAGGGCGTAAAGACAGTCCTAGCAACTACAGGCCAGTTAGTTTAAGGCTTTAGAAACAATAATCAGGGAAAAACTTAACAGACACTCAGAGAGGTTTGAGTTAACGATGGAGAGCCAGCATGGATTTGTTAAAGGGAGATCATGCTTAACTAGTTGAATTTTTTGATGAAGTAACAGAGAAGGTTGATGAAGGGAATGCAATGGATATTGTTTATGTGGATTTTAAGAAAGTATTTGATCTTCTTTGGCCTCCTTATCTCGAGAGACAATGGGTAAGCGCCTGGAGGTGGTCAGTGGTGTGTGGAGCAGCGCCTGGAGTGGCTATAAATGCCAATTCTAGAGTGACAGACTCTTCCACAGGTGCTGCAGAAAAATTTGTTTGTCGGGGCTGTTACACAGTTGGCTCTCCCCTTGCGCTTTTGTCTTTTTTCCTGCCAACTGCTAAGTCTCTTCGACTCGCCACACTTTAGCCCCGCCTTTATGGCTGCCCGCCAGCTCTGGCGAACGCTGGCAACTGACTCCCACGACTTGTGATCAATGTCACAGGACTTCATATCGCGTTTGCAGACGTCTTTAAAGCAGAGACATGGACGGCCGATTGGTCTGATACCAGTGACGAGCTCGCTGTACAATGTGTCTTTGGGGATCCTGCCATCTTCCATGCGGCTCACATGGCCACATAAGGTACCACATAAAAGGCTGGTTAACAAAATTAAGGCTCATGGCATAGGAGGTAAAGCACTGCAATGCCCTGTTGGATAGCCTTATATGGGAAATTCCCGACCCGAACCCGACATATGTCTTCGGGTCCCGTCGGGGTCGGGTAGCAGGCCTTTACTCATGTACTGATGTAAAGGCCTGCTACCTGACACAACCCCAACGGGACCCGACGATATGTGTCGGGTTTGGGGTCGGGTCGCACTTCCAGGCCCAGCAATCGGGCTCGGTCGGGTTTCCTTTGCAGACCTTTAATAGGAGGGTCAGTGTCTTAAAGACAGTAAACAGCAAGTCATAGTAAATGGTTGCTTTTCAGACTGTCGGATGGTAGACAGTGGTGTTCCCCAATGGTCAGTGCAGGGACCACTGCTTTTTTTTCTATATATAAATGACTTGGATCTTGGAATACAGAGTAGAATTTCAAAATTTGCCGACAACACCAAACCTGGAGGTGCAGCGAACAGTGAGGATGATATGAACCGCTTGCAACAGGACATAGATAGGCTAACAGGTGGTAGATGGAATTTCATACTGACAAGTGTGAGGTGATGCATTTTGGCAGAAGGAATACGGAGAGGCAATATATACTTAATGGCACAGTTCTAAAGAGTGTGCAGGAACAGAGGGAACTGGGGGTGCATGTGCATCGATCTTTGAAGGTGGCCGGACATATTGAGAGCGGTTAGTAAAGCATATGGGATCTTGGGCTTCGTAAATAGAGCCATTGAGTACAAAAGCAAGGAAGTTATGCTGAACCTTTATAAAGCTCTGGTTAGGCCCCAACTGGAATATTGCGTTCAGTTCTGGTCTCCACACTTTAGGAAGGATGTGCAGGTCCTTGAGAAGGTGCAGAGGAGATTTACCAGAATGGTTCCAGGGATGGAGAATTTTAGTTACAAGGTTAGGTTGGAAAAGTTGGGGTTAGCGTCATAGAGTTATACAGCACAGAAATAGGCCCTTCGGCCCATCGTGTCTGTGCCGGCCATCAAGCATGTATGAATGAAGGAGATTGAGGGTAGATTTAATAGAGGTGTACAATATTATAACAGGCTTTGATAAATTAGACAAGGAAAAACTGTTCCCATTAACTAATGGAACAAGGACTAGGTGACACAGATTGAAGGTTTTGGGCAAGAGATGCAGGGGGAATATGAGGAAGAACCTTTTTACGTAGCAGGTGGTATTCACCTGGAACTTACTGCCCATTAGGGTGGTGGAAACAGAGACAATGACTTCAAAAGGAAATTGGATGGCCACTTGAAGTAAATAAACTTGCAGGAGTTCCTCAGAGTTGTGTCCCAGGTCTAACCATCTTCAGCTGCTTCATCAATGACTTTCCATACAGCATAAGGTTAGAAATGGGGATGTTTGCTGATTGTATGATGTTCAGTACCATTTGCAACTCCTCAGATACTGAAGCTGTCCACGTCCATATGCAGTGAGACCCAGACAATATTCAGTCTTGGGCTGATAAGTGGCAGGTAATAGTCGTGCCACACAAATGTCAGGCAATGACCATCTCCAACAACAGAGAATCTAACTATCGCCCCTTGACGTTCAATGCCATTACCATCATTGAATCCCCCACCATTAACATCCTGGGGTTACCATTGGCCAGAAACTTAACAGGACCTGTCACATAACACTGTGGCTACAAAAGCAGGTCACAGCCTGGGAATTATGTGGCAAGTAACCCCCAAAGTCTGTCCACCATCGACAAAGCATAAGTTAGGAGCATAATGGAATACTCTCCACTTGCCTGGATGAGTAAAAAAGCTCGACACCATCCAGAACAAAGCATCCTGCTTGATTGGTACCCCATCTATCGCGTTAAACATTCACTCTCTCTGCCACCCACACAGTGGCAGCAGTGTGTACCATCTACAAGATGCACTGCAGCAACTCACCATGCCTCCTTCAACAGCACCTTCCAGACCTGTGACCTGTACCGCCTAGAATGATAAGGGCAGCAGTCACATGGAAACACCACCAATTGCAATTTTCTCTCCTAAATTACACCCCATCTTGAGTTGGAAATTTACCACCATTCATTCCTTCACTGCTGCTAGGTCAACATCCTGAAACTCCCTTCGTAACAGCACTGTGGAGTGTAACTGCACCACTTGGACTGCAGCGGTTCAAGAAAGCAGCTCACCACCACCTTCTCAAGGGTAATTAGGGATGGACAATAAATGCTGGCCTAGTCAGTGACGCTGTCATCCCATGAATGAATAAATGCACACTCCTGCAGTCAGACCTGGATTATTTCAGGCTCAGGGGCAGCTCTTAGTGGTTGCCAAGGTTACAGTTGCTTTGAACTTTTATGCAGGGTCTCTCCAAGCAAATGTGTGAGACCTCTGTCACATTCCCAACCTTCAGCCCACAATTATATCAAACAGGCAGCTGATGCAATGTTTCCAGAGTCAGAGATTTTATTACATTTCCTTTAACAGACAACTGCAACAAAGGGCTTCGCACTCGTGCCGAAAGCCGCTCAATTCATTACGCAAAAGACCCCTAGTCTATCAATGTACAGGTGTTCTATAAACATTCAAATCATGTATAAGCTGCTGTCATTATCCATTTATCCTGGATGCTATATGTTTGTTTGGTATGCTGCCACCTTAGTTAGTCTAGCTTCGAGACTTTAGCCTGCAGTAGTTAGAACATTAACATTTATTATATTATAACTCTGTACATCTTCATGCTGGTTTGTGTGACTCCTCCAAAGCCATGCTGCATCTATCTTCAAGTCTCTCTCACATGTGATCTCCAACATCATCATGGTCGGAGCTGTTCTTTACACTCTCTCAAGATTGACCCTTTCAGATCCATGTGCTACACTGGAACAGTCAACAGTGTCAGCCTATTTACAGGGACAAGAAAACTCCAGGGATATCTTTTGGTGGACTAGGAATTTACAGCACAGAAACAGGCCATTTGGGCCAAAAGGTCTATGCTGGTGTTTATGCTCTACACGAGCTTCCTCCCACCCTCTTCATCTAACCCTATCAGCATAACCTTCTACTCCTTTCTCCCTCATGTGCTTATCTAGCTTTCCCTTGAATGCATCTATACTACACTGCAACTACTCCTAGAGTTTCACATTCTAAACACTCTTTGGGTAAACAAGTTCCTCCTGAATTGCCTATTGGATCTTTGGTGACCGTATTATATTTATGACCCCTAGTTCAGATGCACAAGGAGCCCCAAACAAATGTTATTTAAAGGGACAGGCATCCAACTTGCAGATGAGGTGCTTTTGACTTACTTCTGCTATTGGAATATTTGTGGATTGTTTTTGAAGGTGTTGTGCATTGCTAGATTTGGCAGGGAGTATTGCTGCATTCTTGCAGGCAGGGCAGACAAAGGCTGCAACAGTTATGGGGGCTGTGGTTGCAACATCTTTTGGGTCAGCAACATGACAGACAAATGGAGCTGAAGCTGCAGAGAGGGGAAGCTCTGCGCAGTGGAAGGAGGAGGTGGGCTCCCCACAGAAGACCTTACCCACCACAGGTTTTCAGAGAGCACTTCACCTACCTTCCAAAAGCAACGCCTGAGGCACCGGAGATTCATCAAGGAGGTGGTTATTGAATTGTGCCACCTGCTTCAATAGGACTTGCAGTCGCACACCGAGGCAAGGACGAGACTATCAGCTGCCGCTAAGGTCACCGTCACTCTCAACTTCTAAGCAACTCAAATTTTCCAATGAAAAGAGCTCCAGCCTGTTTATCCTTCCCTGATAAGTATTACCTCTCAGTTCTGGCATCATCTGGAGGTGTGCACAAGCAAAAGAGCTGTGGAGGGGTGCAACGTGGCCCACAGAGCCACGAGAGTTACACACTCAACATTTTAAAACTGCAACTTCATTATTTAGACTGATCGGGGACTATTCTCCAGAATTGCCCAATCACGATCAGTAAGATAATTGTTCCTACTGTGCCATCCACAGGACCTCCCTGCAAAAAGGCCTAACAGTCAGAATAAGGAAGACAACAAGAGGCTAAAGAAGACAAGACTGACCATAAGGGTGCAGTATTGTCTGCTGAACACACTGCTCAGACTGCTACAGTTGTCAGACAAGATCTAATAACTTTTTCCAGCCAATGCATTACTATCCTCCTCACATGTAAACAATCCTCCTTTGGGCCCAGTATTATATCAGTGCTCATGAATGCAACTACACTTCTCCTCAAAAACTTGAATCAGCCTTCTACCAAAAGAACCTTCACGACACATTCAGGTATCAGTGAATGCTACTTTTATTGATCTTTGCATGGTTGAGGTGTGTTCAATGTGTTTTTTGCTGCTGTTGCCTCTTAGTCAAAGTATGGAGTGTGCAATTGACTTCTGAAGCTTGTGCTCCACCTCGGAGGGAATAAAGTGAATAGCTGCTGATAGCAGTTTCTGCCTTTCGGGAGAGGTGGCTCAGGTTATAGAATCATAGAGCATTTTTGTGCCTGTTACGGTCAAGTGAGGATGGGTTGAAGAGCTTCCCTCTTTTCCCTCTCCTTGGTTGACCATAACAGGTTTAATTCTTTCTTAAAATGGATGTACTGGCCAATTCAGTACGCGTTTGATTACTTACTTGCGATGATCATAACAAGAACTAATTGACAAGTTTTCTTGAGTTAACAAAGAAAGAGGTTACATTTATTGTACCTAAACCGAACTAATAAAACAATAAATAATGTGTCAATTTTCACTCGCACACATGCTAGAGGCTTACATACATACACAAAGAGGTTACAGAGTGGGGAAAGGTAGATTGGTTGAGTTAGAATCCATGGTTCTGAGGCTTTTAGTTTGAAGAGGTAGGTGACTGGTTTGGTGAGTCTCATGGAGTTAGCAATGTGGATGATTCCCTCCAACGGGGTTTATGATTGCAGCCGGAGTATGCAAAGATGGTCAGTCAACAGGCAGGATTTGAAAGCTTTCAAGCTGGAATGGAGAGACAGAGACAGAGAGAGAGAGGGACCCCCACTTTGGGTCTGCACATGTCAGAGTCCAAAAGCTTCTCCTGTGCTGCAGAGAAAACACCAGCTTAAAAACCACAGATGGGGAGGGGCTTGTCACATGACAGTCAATCAGTGATTCAAACATAGAAGTTAGCAATATTTCTCTAATATATAATTAACACTGTCTCTAGATTTATGCTTTGTCTTTCGCCACAAACATAAACATGCTCTTTGCATTTGTCCCATGAAAGCTTTTTTATTTAATCTCTCCTGCCCTCTGCCCTATCACACACCATCCCTTTTGTTCTCTTCCTCTCCAATGCCGCATGCCACCCCCCACCCCGACCCTTGACTTGCTTAAAACCTAATTCTTTTCTAACCTTTGCCAGTTTTGATGAAAGGTCATGAACCTGAAACGTTAACTCTGCTTCTCTCTCCACAGATGCTGCCATTTCTGCTGAGTTTTCCAGCACTTGCTGTTTCTATTTCAGATTTCCAGCATCTGCAGTATTTTGCTTTAATTTAAGCAGTATTTCTCCACTTGCTGAAAAGAACAGGTAGTTCCTTTAAACTTCCTGGGTCTTGGTTCTTGCTGGGAAATGCACAGACCTTTTGCCTCCTTCCTCACAGCCTTTTTCAATGTAGGGTACAGTGTAGCAAACCAGGTGATCGTCTCAAGGTGCCAGCTGTCATCCTGGTTTAAATGTTCTTTTTAAAATTTCTTCAAAAAAATATAAATTCATATCTCCAGTCAGTGGACTAAAGAAAATTATCATTCAACAAAACAGATTGGCGTAACAATGCCATTCAGCCCTTTATCCTTTTGCCGGCTCTTTGAAAGGGGAGGCAGAGGCAGGGATCGCCCCGCCTTTTCAGCCCGGTGCAGGGAGCACTGCCTCCAGCACCAAATCCAGCCCAGTACTCCAGGTGTGACCTCGCCAAAGCTTTATACAATTGTAGTAAGTTGTCTTTACTCTCATACTGCAGTCCCTTTGTTACAGAAGCTTACATACCTAATTGCTTGCTGTACTTGCATGTTAACTTTCTGTGATTTACGTACACGGACACCCAAGTCGTTCTGAATGCACACATTTCCCACGCTCTCACCATTCAAAAAAATTCTGCTGTTTTACTTTTTTCTACCAAAGTGGATAATTTCACACTTGCCACATTGTATTCCATCTGCCATGTTCTTGCCCACACTCCCAACCTGTGTATAACAATCTGTAGCCTCTTTGCATCCTCCTCACTTCTTACATTCCCACCAAGCTTTTTGTTGTCAACAGGGTTCGACACATTACACTTCGTCTCCTCATCTAAGTCATTAATATAGATTGTAAATAGCTGAGGTCCAAGTACTGATCCTTGTAGTAGCCCACCAGTTATAGCCTGCCAACCTGGAAAAGTCACACCTATTCCTACTTTCTGTTTTCTGTCCATTAACCAATCCTCAATCCATGTTAATATGTTACCTCTAATCTGTAACACTGCACCAAACAGCACAACAAAAAAAGGAAATAAGATACCAGCCCTTCGTTTTGCAAGCTGGAACGTGATAAGTATGTGTCCTGGCCTGTCGGAAGACCTTACACAAATCAATGACTCTTGGAAGACTGACATTATTAACAACGAGCTCAGTAGACTCAATGTGGACATTGCAGCACTTCAGGAGACACGTCTCCCTGCGAGCAGATCTCTAAGAGAGCAAGACTACACCTTATATTGGCAAGGTAGGGATCCTGATGAACCAAGACAGCAAGGAGTGGGCTTCGCCATCACAAACTCTTTGCTCAGCATGATAGAGCCACCATCAAA
The DNA here is from genome assembly GCF_036365525.1 of Heterodontus francisci. NCBI lineage: Eukaryota > Metazoa > Chordata > Chondrichthyes > Heterodontiformes > Heterodontidae > Heterodontus > Heterodontus francisci. The sequence goes on from NC_090385.1 coordinate 15,763,259, forward strand.
TGGCTCGGAACGCATACTGTCCATCCGACTGCTCACCGCCTCTGGCCCAGTGCACCTGCTCAGCATATATGCGCCAACATTCTGCTCCCCACCTGAAGTTAAAGACCAGTTCTACGAGGAACTCCATAATATCATTTGTAGCATTCCTAATACCGAACATTTGTTCCTGCTGGGGGACTTTAATGCCAGGGTTGGAGCCGACCTTGACTCATGGCCCTCCTGCCTTGGGCGCTATGGCATTGGAAGGATGAATGAGAATGGACAGAGACTGCTACAGTTGTGTACCAATCATAACCTCTGCATCACCAACTCGTTCTTTCATACTAAACCCTGTCACCAGGTTTCATGGAGACACCCAAGATCATGTCGTTGGCACCAGCTGGACCTCATCGTCACAAGGCGAGCCTCTATTAACAGTGTCCAAATCATACGCAGCTTCCACAGTGCGGACTGCGACATCGACCACTCCCTGGTGTGCGGCAAAGTTAGACTCAAACCAAAGAAGCTACATCACTCTAAGCAGAAGGGCTGCCCGTGCATCAACATGAACAGAATTTCTTATCCACAGCTGTTACATGAGTTTCTAAATTCACTTGAAAAAGCCCTTCAAAGCACTCCTGCAGGGGATGCAGAGACGAAGTGGGCCCACATCAGAGACGCCATCTATATCTCAGCAATGAACACCTTTGGCAAACGTGAGAGGCAGAATGTAGACTGGTTTCAATCTCACTTTGAAGAGCTGGAACCTGTCGTAGCCGCTAAGCGCACTGCACTGTTGAACGACAAGAAAGCCCCCAGTGAGTTAACATCGGTAGCACTTAAAGTAGCCAGAAGCGCTGCACAAAGAACAGCCAAGCGCTGTGCAAATGACTACTGGCGACACCTATGCAGTCGTATTCGGCTGGCCTCCAACACCGGAAACATCAGAGGATTGCATGATGGCATTAAGGGAGATTTTGGGCCAACCATCAAGAAGATCGCCCCCCCTCAAGTCTAAGTCAGGGGAAACGATCACTGACCAACGCAAGCAAATGGACCGCTGGGTGCAACACTGCCTAGAACTGTACTCCAGGGAAAATGTTGTCACTGAGACCGCCCTCAATGCAGCCCAGTCTCTGCCAGTCATGGATGAGCTGGACGAACAGCCAGCAAAATCGGAACTCAGTGATGCCATTGATTCTCTAGCCAGTGGAAAAGCCCCTGGGAAGGACGGTATTACCCCTGAAATAATCAAGAGTGCCAAGCCTGCTATGCTCTCAGCACTCCATGAACTGCTTTGCCTGTGCTGGGATGAGGGAGCAGTACCACAGGACATGCGCGATGCCAATATCATCACCCTCTATAAGAACAAGGGTGACCGCGGTGACTGCAACAACTACCGTGGAATCTCCCTGCTCAGCATAGTGGGGAAGTCTTTGCTCGAGTCATTTTAAACAGACTCCAGAAGCTGGCTGAGCGTGTCTACCCTGAGGCACAGTGCGGCTTTCGAGCAGAGAGATCCACCATTGACATGCTGTTCTAACTTCGCCAGCTACAGGAGAAATGCCGTGAACAACAGATGCCCCTCTACATTGTTTTCATTGATCTCACCAAAGCCTTTGACCTCGTCAGCAGACGTGGTCCCTTCAGACTACTAGAAAAGATCGGATGTCCGCCAAAGTTACTAAGTATCGTCACCTCATTCCATGACAATATGAAAGGCACAATTCAGTATAGCGGTGCCTCATCAGACCCCTTTCCTTTCCTATTCTGAGTGGCGTGAAACAGAGCTGTGTTCTCGCACCTACACTGTTTGGGATCTTTTTCTCCCTGTTGCTCTCACATGCATTCAAGTCTTCAGAAGAAGGAATTTTCCTCCACACGAGATCAGATGGCAGATTGTTCAACTTTGCCTGTCTTCGAGCGAAGACCAAAGTACGGAAAGTCCTCATCAGAAAACTCCTCTTTGCTGATGATGCTGCATCCTACATCCTACACAGAAGAGTGTCTGCAGAGACTCATTGACTGGATTGCGGCTGCCTGCAATGAATTTGGCCTAACCATCAGCCTCAAGAAAACGAACATCATAAGACAGGACATCAGAAATGTTCCATCCATCAATATTGGCAACCACGCTCTGGAAGTGGTTGAAGAGTTCACCTACCTAGGCTCAACTATCACCAGTAACCTGTCTCTCAATGCAGAATACAACAAGTGCATGGGAAAGATGTCCGCTGCTATGTCCAGAATGGCCAAGAGGGTTTGGGAAAATGGTGCACTGACACGGAATACAAAAGTCCGAGTGTTTCAAGCCTGTGTCCTCAGTACCTTGCTCTATGGCAGCGAGGCCTGGGCAACGTATGTCAGCCAAGAGTGATGTCTCAACTCATTCCATCTTGGCTGCCTCCGAAGAATCCTTGGCATCAGGTGGCAGGACCGTATCTCCAACGCAGAAGTCCTTGAGGCAGCCAACATCCCCAAAATATACACCCTGCTGAGCCAGCGGCGCTTGAGTTGGCTTGGCCATGTCAGCCGCGTGGAAGATGGCAGGATCCCCAAGGATACTTTGTACAGCGAGCTCGTCACTGGTATCAGATCCACTGGCCATCCATGTCTCCGCTTTAAAGACATCTGCAAATGCGACATGAAGTCCTGTGACATTGATCACAAGTCGTGGGAGTCAGTTGCCAGTGATCGCCAGAGCTAGCGGACAGCCATAAAGGCGGGGCTAAAGAGTGGCGAGTCGAAGAGACTTAGCAGTTGGCAGGAAAATAGACAGAAGCACAAGGGGAGAGCCAACTGGGTAACAGCCCCGACAACCAATTTTATCTGCAGCATCTGTGGAAGAGTCTGTCACTCTAGAATTGGCCTTGATAGCCACTCCAGGTGTTGCTCCGCAAACCACTGACCACCTGTCGGTGCTTACCCATTGTCTCTCAAGACAAGGAGGCCAAAGAAAGAAGAAAGATTCCCATGAGTCCTAATTTTATATAATAACCTCTTGTGTGGCACCTTATCAAATGCTTTTTGAAAATCCAAATACATTACATCCACTGGGTCCCCCTTATCCATTCTTCTCTTTACAACCTGAAAAAACTTGAACAGAACAGTTTCCCTTTCATAAATAAAAGCAAAATACTGCGGATGCTGGAAATCTGAAACAAAAACAAGAAATGCTGGAATCACTCAGCAGGTCTGGCAGCATCTGTGGAAAGAGAAGCAGAGTTAACATTTCGGGTCAGCGACCCTTCTTCGGAACATTTCTTGTTTTTGTTCCCTTTCATAAAGCCATGTTGACTCTGCTTAATCATTTATTATTTTCTAAAAGCCCTGTTTTCATGTCCCTAATAATGGATTCTAGCATTTTGCCTACTGCTCATGTTTGACTAACTGACCAAACTCTTTTCCTCCTATCCTAAATAGCAGGGTTATGTTTGCTGCCTTCTAATCCTTGGGAACTGTTCCAGAATCTAAGGAATTCTGGAAGATCAAAACCAATACATCCATTATCTCTATAGCTACCTCTTATTGTTAGGTCCAAGGGATTTGTCGCTAAAGGCCTGCTACGTGACCCGAACCCGATGGGACCTGACGACATGTGTCGGGTTCGGGTCGGGCCCATCTTCCGGGTCCGGCTTTCAGGCTCAGGCCAGGTCGGGCTGGGGTCAGGTTAGGCCAGACACGCAGGGTAAGTGCTCTGATGGTAAGTATTAAAAATAGCAAACTTACCTGAGCTGGGAGTCCGGGACGAAACTGAGTCTGCGCAGTGAGCGAGTGATGTCACTATGACATCATCACACATGTGCTGCTGCTTCGCGGAGCTTCCCAGTCGAAAGGTCAGTAAAGGGATGGTTGGGTCGGGCTCGGGTCGGGTTGAGTCGGGGTCAGGCTCGGGCTCAGGTCGGGTCAGGCTCGGGTGAAATTGGAGGGACTTGGGCCGGGTCAGGCTCGGATCCACTGTAGTTCGTTCGGGTTCGGGACGGGTTCTTTTTCCTGACCTTTTTCCTGAGCAGGCCTTTATTTGTCGCCCCTTCATCCCATTAATCTCTCCAATGCTATTTCTTTACTTATCCTGATTTCCTTAAGTTCCTCATTCTCACTAGACCCTGATTTCCCATTAATTCAGTTTTTTTTCTGTGTCTTCTATGGTACAGACATATACAAAGTATTTGTTTAATGTCTCTGCCATCTCCTTATTCCCCATTATAATTTCACTGGTTTTTAGTCTCTGATTTTTTTTATTCGTTCATGGGATGTGGGCATCGCTGGCTATGCCAGCATTTATTGACCATCCTTAAGTGCAAATTTACTCCCATATTCTCTTTTCTCTTTCCTTATAAGTTTTGTGGTCCTCCTTTGCTGAATTTTAAAATCCATCCAATCTTCAGGCTTACTACTCTTTTTGGCAACATTATAAGCCTCTTCCTTTGATCTAATCCTATCCTTGGAGAGATTTAAAGTTGAGAATGACAATCTTAAAGTTGGTTCTCTAGGAGAATCAAAGTCCGTGGATCTTGCAGAGGCCAGGATCAATGATGAGAATGTGGGCTCCAATGCTAAATGGTACTGTAGTCTTAATACTGCAGCTATGCATTTATTACAGTGGGTTTAATGTTTCATGAAGTAATTACCTCAAGGGAACTGTGTATATAGATAATATATTTTACAAAGACAGATTTGCAGGGCTATGGGGAGTGGGACTAATTAGATCTTTCAAAGAGCTAGGAAGGGCACCATGGGCCGAATGGCCTCCTGCACTGTAAGATTCTATGATTCACTAAGGGCAGCATCTTTGTCATTTATAAGGGTGTGGATGACGATAATTCTGCCAACCACTGGGGATCACTGTAAATCACAATCCAACCAAGTTTAATCCCTTGTAGATTCCAAAGCCAATATTTGATTTCTGTTTTACCTTGTGCAACAATTTTCTGGGAGCCATTGAACTGTCATCGAGGGACGTTTAATGCAAGTTTGTAAATGGAACATTTTTGTGGAGATAAAAGCTTTATGCTCCAACTGATGCAAGTTGAGGCACTTTTTGCATGAATACATTAATGAAAGCAGGAATATGGGGAACAACCAGCAGTGCATGTAACAGACAGTTCTAGAAACCGTAGAGCTGCAGAGGCAAAAATAAACAATTTCTCTACCTATAAAGTGGCAGTAAAAAAGCAACATGGAGATTTTTAAAAAATCATTCTAAGGGTATATGCACCTTGCTGGCAATGTTGGCATTTGTTTCCCGTCCCTATCCTAAACTGAGCGGTTTACTGGGCCATTTCAGAGGACAGTTAATAGTCAAACACACTGGCATTGAGCAAGGAACTGGGAGAAAAAATTGGCCTTATGTCTATGTTGATATCCACTTCTACATCTCTCTGCTTTTTTCTCTCTCACTATCTCCCTCACTTAGGGCAGGATTCTATAGAGCCCTCAATGTCAGGATCCATGGCGGGGGAGGGGGTGGGGGGGTGGCAAAAGATGGCCTGGATAAGGCCCGCCACGGACTTCAATGCTGGCAGGGCCTGGCCTGATATTGCTGAAGGCATCGAGGCCTCGTGGTGGCCCCCCCCCGCCGCTCGGCAACGGAATCGCAATTTAAGTATTTAAATAAAATACATTATCTGCATTAATTACACTCCTGTCGCCTCCTGAAGCCCCGCTGCGATCTTCACCCCGGTGGTCGGCACTGTTGCACCTTCAGATCCCCATCCAGGGAAACGAGGCACAACACTGGTGGGGAGGGGGGAGGAGGTAAGTCTTTTAGTGCGGGAGGGGGGGTGTGAGGGGAAATGGGGTCAAATTAACATCATGTGTGTAGGGGATGGTGGGAAGGGTTATAGTTTAAAGTTTGTGCAGTTTGTGGGGGGCGGTGGTGGTCAGATGGTAAAGGTAAGTGTTTTGGTGGGGGGAAAGGGAAAATAATTAATTTAATTGTTATTTAGGAGTGTGAGAGGAGCAAAAGAGATTTTTTTTAATGCCATTTAACTTTAAATATTTAAATTAGCCGATAGGGCTGGCAGCCCTTTAAAAATGGCGGCCCCTCCATTGCCAGGGACGGACAGCCTGCCCCGTCCATGTGATCGGGGGTAGGGATGGGACCGCCCACCCTGGCTATTTAAATGAGCTATCGCACTTGAAATTGCGGTAGCTCTTTGGCGTGCGGCCCGCACAGGTAGGCTGCCATTTTCTTTACCCTCCACTGATTTTGGCAGCAGGCTGAGAGAATTTAGCCCTAAATCCCCCTCCTCTCTTACTCTCAACACCATCTCTCTTCTTTTATCTGACCCCAGTTTCTCTCTCTCTCTCTCCTTCTGGCTCAACTTATAATTCCTACTTGAAGCAAACCTTTAATATAAATTGGGTGTTTGGCAAAGTAGTTGTTGCAAGTTAGTGGTATCCCATTCAATGCCAGTTATAACATTCAACACACTGAATGGACCATGACATAATATATTGCACTTAAAATCTCAATCTTTGATGCTCTATTTTCATAGCCTTAATTCTTAACTCTTTATGAACTGTTGCATTTGTCTTTTTTTTTTAATAATACAATTGGGTTGCCCCAGTGTCACTAACAGAAAGGCTACTGCACAATTGTCCTCTCAAACTGAGGAGGCGTCACTACTATAATAAAATATAAAATCGAATTAAATGAAAATGAATTCACAGCTTATATCATGACATTCTTATTGGTGTTGATGTGAATCTCTATGCAACCATACCAGTAGATACCATCAATGAGGGAGGAAAAGATCAGGCATTGTCGGATGGACTTCGATAGAGAGGCCGGAGAGATCGGGGATAGCGGGGAGGATATTGATTGAGAGGGACAGAGACATGGGGACAGAAGGGGAAAAGATCATGGTGGGTGGTTGGCAGGAGGAGAGCACGGTCTGTACAGGACATTGGGATGACATTGGTTCGCAGTGGGGGATCTGGTCACTGGGGAGGTTAACAGGTTTGCTTGGTGGCTGGGTGGGGGGAGTGGAGTTTGTAGGGGGAAGCACATCTGCTCCTCTTGACCCACAAACAGTGTTGGAAGAACACATATCTCTTCCATGCAACAATCTTCACCTCCTGTGAGGATTACCGTCAGCAACCTCAACCATTGTATTTCTTGACTCTGAGAGCGATAGTGATCTTTCTAACTCCAACAGCTCTGACAGCTTTCTGTCTTTTTCAAGTGCTTTTCAGCATAGGCATTCAATTCAAAAAACGAATGTGCAGAATAAAAAAGTACTTTAGAACATCAGACAATACAAGGACCAGGGTCTCTTCCCATATCCGACTGGAGAGACAGCCTTCGACTATGTGTGTTTTGATTTCCCATTCAACATGTTCAACATCACAAAAGTCACATCTGGTTGCTGTTGTCTCAATCGAGTACAATATTGGCCAATTGTCTCATTTATTTCTTGCTTGGTGCATCAGAAGACAATGGTTACGTATACGTTTTTTTGGGACGTAAGGTAGGTGGTTAGTGCATTTTTTTGCTGAGTTGTAGTCATTTTGCCCAGGCACAAGTGTCTCAAAGATATCTTCTAATTCTTCACCTCCATTGTGCAGAAGTAAGACCTTTTTGCTTGTCATAGAGTCAGAGTTATACAGCACAGGAACAGGCCCTTCGACCCATCGTGTCCATGCCGGCCATCAAGCACCTATCTATTCTAATCCCATTTTCTAGCACTTGGCCCATAGCCTTGTATGCTATGGCGTTTCAAGTGCTCATCTAAATACTTCTTAAATGTTCTGAGGGTTCCTGCCTCTACCACCTCTTCAGGCAGTGTGTTCCAGATTCCAACCACCCTCTGTGTGAAAGTTTTTTTCCTCAAATTCCCTGTAAATCTCCTGTCCCTTATGTTAAACCTATGCCCCATGGATATTGACACCTCTGCTAAGGGAAAAAGTTTCTTCCTATCTACCCTATCTGTGCCCCTCGTAATTTTGTACACCTCAATGAGGTCCCCCCTCAGCCTTCTCTGCTCTAAGGAAAACAACCCTAGCCTATCCAGTCTCTACATAGCTGAAATGCTCCTGCCCAGGCAACATTCTGGTGAATCTCCTCCACACCCCGTCCAGTGGAACCACATCCTTCCTATAGTGTGGCGATAAGAACTGTGCACTTTATACAGTTTTTATTTTATACAGCGTTTTATACAGCTCCATCATAACCTCCCTGCTCTTATATTCTATGCCTCGGTTAATAAAGGCAAATATCCCATATGCCTTCCTAATCGCCTTATCTACCTGTGCTGCTGCCTTCACTGATCTATGGACAAGTACACCAAGTACACTCTGACCTTCTGTACTTCCTAGGGTCCTACCATCCATGGTATATTCCCTTGCCTTGTTAGTCCTCCCAAAATGCATCACCTCACACATCTCAGGAATAAATTCAATTTGCCTCTGCTCTGCCCATCTTACCAGCCCATCTATGTCGTCCTGTAATCTAAGGCCTTCCTCCTCGCTATTTACGACACCATCAATTTTCGTGTCATCTGCGAACTTACTGATCATACCTCCTATATTCACGTCTAAATCATTAACGTAAACTACAAACAGCAAGGGTCCCAGCACCGATCCCTGCGGTACACCACTGGTCACAGGCTTCCAATCGCAAAAACAACGCTCGACCATCACCCTCTGCCTCCTGCCACTAAGCCAATTTTGGATCCAATTTGCCAAATTGCCCTGGATCCCATGGCTCTTATCTTCTTGACCAATCTCCCATGTGAGACCTTATCAAAAGCCTTACTGAAGTCCATGCAGACTACATCAACTGCTTTACCCTCATCTACACACCTGGTCACCTCCTCGAAAAATTTAATCAAGTTTGTTAGACATGATCGCCCCCCTGACAAAGCTATGCTGACTATCCTTGATTAATCCCTGCCTCTCCAAGGGGAGAGTAATCCTGTCCCTCAGAATTTTTTCCAATAGTTTCCCTACCACTGATGTGAGATTCACTGGCCTGTAATTACCTGGTTTATTCCTACTATCCTTCTTGAATAATGGTACCACATTCGCTGTCCTCTAGTCCTTCTCTGTCTCCTCTCCTGTGGCCAGAGAGGATTTGAAAATTGTGTCAGAGCCCCTGCAATCTCCTCCCTTGCCTCACATAGCAGCTGGGGATTTATCCACTTTTAAGCCTGCTAAAACAGCTAATACTTCCTCCAAACAGCCAATATGTTCAAGTATATCACAATCCCCTTCCCTGATCTCGACACCTATATCGTCCTTCTCCATAGTGAACACAGATGAAAAGTAATCATTTAAAACCTCACCTACGTCCTCTGACTCCACACACAGATTGCCACTTTGGTCCATAATGCTTATCCTCTTGCCTTTAATATGCTTATAAAATGCTTTGGGATTTTCCTTTATCTTGCCCGCCAGTATTTTTTCATGCCCCCTCTTCGTTCTCCTAATTACTTTTTTAAGTACCCCCCTATACTTTCTATACTCCTCTAGGGCCACCGCTGTTTTCAGCGCTCTGAATCTGCCAGAAGCCTCCTTTTTTCCCCCTGATCCAATCCTCTATATCCCTTGACATCCAGGGTTCCCTGGACTTATTGGTCCTACCCTACACGTTCACAGGAACATGTTGGCCCTGAACACTCTCTATTTCCTTTTTGAATAACTCCAACTGGTCTGATGTAGACTCTTCTACAAGTAGCTGCTCCCAGTCCACTTTGGCCAGATCCTGTTTTATCATATTGAAATCGGCCTTCCCCAATTCAGTACCTTTATTTCCAGTCTATCTTTATCCTTTTCCATAACTACCTTAAATCTTAGAGTTATGGTCACTATCCCCAAAATGCTGCCCCCCACTGATACTTCTACCACTTGTCCGGCTTCATTCCCTAAGATTAGGTCCAGTACCGCCCCTTCTCTTGTAGGACTTTCTACATACTGGCTCAAAAAGCTCTCCTGGATGCATTTTAAGAATTCCACCCCCTTTATGCCTTTTTCATTAAGACTATCCCAGTTAATATTGGAGAAGTTGAAATCCCCTCCTATTATTACCCTATTATTTTTACACCTCTCTGAGATTTGCCTTCATCACTGCTCCTCTATCTCTCCCTGACTATCTGGAGGCCTGTAGTACACACCCAGCAAAGTGATTGCCCTTTTTTTGTTTTTAAGTTCTACCCATATGGCCTCATTTGAGGAACCTTCTAAGATATCGTCCCTCCTTACTGCAGTAATTGACTCCTTGATCAATAGTGCAATGCCAGCTCCTCTTTTACAACCACCCCCCCCACCCCCGCCTCAGTCACACCAGAAGATTCTATACCCTGGAATATTGAGCTGCCAGTCTTGCCCTTCCCTCAACCATGTCTCTGTTGTAGCAATAATATCATATTCCCATGTGTTAATGAATGCCCTCAATTCATCTACGTTACTTGTAAGACTCCTTGCCTTAAAATAGATGCAATCCAGCCTTCCATTTTTTACTTGTGCCTTATTTGCTCTGCCTTCCAGACTGATTTAATTTCCCTCCTATATTTGGCTCAGCATCACTCACTGCTGTACCTCCACTCTGTACTCCACCCCCCCTCCCAAATTAGTTTCAACCCCCCACCCCCAATAGCACTAGCAAACTTCCCAGCAAGGATGTTAGTCCTGCACCGGTTCAGGTGCAACTTGTCCTTTGCCAGAAACAGACCCAGTGATCCAGGAAACTAAAACCCTCCCTCCTGCACCACCTCTTCAGCCACGCATTCATCTGCTCTATCTTCCGATTCCTGTACTCACTAGCACATGACACCGGGAGTAATCCAGAGATTACAACCTTTGTGGTCCTGCTTTTTAATCTGCTATCTAGCTCCCTAAATTCTTATTGCAGGACCTCATCCCTCTTTCCACCTATGTTGTTGGTCCCAATGTGAACCACGATCTCTGACTATTCACCCTCCCGCTTGAAAATGTCCTGTTTCCGCTCCGTGACATCCTTGACCCTAGCACAAGTGCGGCAACATACCATCCTGGAGTCCCGTTTGCAGCCACAGAAATGCCTATTTGTACCCCTTGCGATAGAATCCCCTATCACTATAGCTCTCCCACTCTTTTTTCCTGCCCTGCTGTGCAGCTGAGCCACCCGTGGAGCCCAGACTTGGCTCTTGCTGCATTCCCCTGAGAAGCTATCTCCCCCCACCGTATTCGAAGAGGAAAATCTGTTAGAGAGGGAGATGGACCCAGGGCACTCCTGCACTACCTGCCTAGCTCTTCTACTCTGCCTGGCGGCCACCCATTCCCTTTCTGCCCGAGCAGTCTTTACCTGCGGTGTGATCACCTCCCTGTACGTGCTAATCATGATGATCTCAGCCTTGCGAAGGCTCCACAGTGTCCCCAGCCGCCACTCCAGATTTGAAACATAGATTTCAAATAACTGCAGCTGGACACACTTTCTACACATGTATTTGCTTTGGATACTGGAAGTGTCCCTGACTTCCCACATTGCACAGGAGGAGCACTCCACACTGCTGAGCTGCCCAGCCATGACTTACCCTTAATTTACTTCCTTAACTTACTCAAATATTAGAGATTATTTACACTAGGGACCATGATTCCCTAAAAACACAACTTAATGTACAAAAAAAACTGTAGACTTTGCCTTTCTCTTTACTTTAGGTACTAACCCAGCTATTTACTGATACTCCCTAACAGCAGTTACTCACCAACCAATCATCTTGCAACTTTCCTGTGATGTCACTGTTCACTTTGTTTTCAAACTCTGCGCCTGGACTCCTCTCCATTTCTCTCCCAAACGGTAAGTGCTCTAGGCCGCGATCCTCGGGCTCTGTTTAACTGCTCCCCGCTCCATATTCCTCCCGCAGGTCCACTCCTCTCCACTGCTCTCCCGGAAGGTAAGTGTGTCATCTGTGATTGTAAAACCGGTCATTGCACCTTCAAAATGTCACAGCCTCTTTTGCCAATATGGGGATATAGATGATGGCTCTGAATGCACATCAAAAGGTGGTAGACTGGGCTTAGACAATGCCATATTGATCAGCAACACAGCGATAAAAGGATCTGTGATTGCACTCCTTTCAGAGGAAACTTCTCTGCAGTGATGACACAAAACTAGGTGGGAAAGTGTGCTGTGAGGAAGATGCAAAGCGGCTTCAAGGGGATTTGGACAGACTAGTGAGTGGGCAAGAACGTGGCAGATGGAATATAATGTGGAAAAATGTGAGGTTATCTACTTTGGTAGGAGGAATAGATGCGCAGTGTATTTCTTAAATGGTAAGAGATTATAAAATGTAGATGTACAAAGGGACCTGGGTGTCCTTGTCAATAGGCCACTGAAAGCTAACATACAGGTGCAGCAAGCAATTAGGAAGGCTAATTGTATGTTAGCCTTTATCGCAAGAGGACTTGAGTATAGGAGTAGTGAAGTCTTGCTTCAATTGTACAGAACCTTGGTTTGACTGCACCTGGAGTACTGTGTGCAGTTTTGGTCCCCTTACCTTAGGAAGGATAATATTGCCGTAGAGGGAGTGCAATGAAGATTCACCTGACTTGTTCCCAGGATGGCGGGACTGTCCTATGAAGAGAGATTGGGGAAACTGGGCCTGTATTCTCTCGAGTTTCGACGAATGAGAGGTGATCTCATTGAAACCTACAAAATACTTAAAGGGATAGACAGGGAAGATGCAGGTAACCAGTTTTCCCTGGTTGGGGAGTCTAGAAACAGGGGGACACAATTTCAAAATAAGGGGAAAGCCACTTAGGACAGAGATGAGGAGAAATTTCTTTACTTAGAGGGTTGTGAATCTTTGGAATTCTCTATCTCAGTGGGATGTGGAAACTCAGTCATTGAGTATATTTAAAGCAGAGATTGACAGATTTCGAAATAGAAATGGCATAAGGGGATATGGGGATAGTGTGGGAAAAAGGATTTGAAGTGGATGATCAACCATGATCGTATTGAATGACGGGGCTGGCTCAATGGGCTGAAAGGCCTATTCCTGCTCCTATGTTCCTATTATATGCATATTTTTTGACTGGATGGTTATTTTGGAGAGATCAGCGTGTGTTTATGCACTGCAAGCTTCCTGTGTGTCACTCGAACACAATCTCCAACTTAAAATGTTGTCTGTAAAACTAGACTAAAAGCTTCCAATATATTCATACCTGAAAGTATTTCAGCTTTTCACCATCCTTTTTCTTTGTTTTTTTTAACCTCATTGTTGTCGTGATGTTCTCGGGACTGGAGTGAGATTTAGCCGAGTTTAATGTCAGGTATGAGGCAGAGACAGAGACTGCAGGCTGTTGAACATAAAGGCTTCATCTTTATTCTGTTTTACTTTCACTTTTCCTTTGCTAGCATGTGTGTTCTACAACAGCCTCTAGTGTACACAATGCACAATGCAATTGCAATTTATAGGACAGATGTCAGAGGTAGTTTCTTTACTCAGAGAGTAGTAGGGGCGTGGAACGCCCTGCCTGCAACAGTAGTAGACTCGCCAACTTTAAGGGCATTTAAGTGGTCATTGGATAGACATATGGATGAAAATGGAATAGTGTAGGTCAGATGGTTTCACAGGTCGGCGCAACATCGAGGACCGAAGGGCCTGTACTGCGCTGTAATGTTCTATGTTCTATGACCGAGAGACTGGAAAATAAAGAGTGAAGAGAATTTATAATCAAATAGAGGGGTGGACAAATTGCAAAGCAAAGGGAGAGGGAAAACTGGAAAGAAACCAGTAAGATAAAGATGAGTGAAAAAAGCAAGGCAGGATGATGAATGGACTATAAAATGAGATTGGTAATCACAGGAAGAAGTGACAGAATATTGGAAACTTAAAAGGGAACCAGAAATTGAATGCAAGCATTATTTTTTAATTTTGTAAACTTTATTTTAATCTTTGTTTGCCTTCAATAAAAATAAGATAAATCATTTCCTATTACTTTCCTCTTCCTGATTCTGTGTTCCCATTCCATGCGTTGTACCCCAGTTGATAGGGCAGACAGCTGATCTGATCTTGGGTCTCTGCCAATGGAGCTCTGTGAAGGGTGTAGAAGTGTTGTCTGGTCATAATACTTTTTCCTTCTCACCTTGGTGGGATGTACCTGGCTTTGTTTGGTGCCCCCCCTCCCCACCCCACCCCACCCCACAATCCCCGTCCCTTGTGTCTTAGCTAAGATCAACCACCCCATCAAGAATGCAAAAGCACATCTTATCGGTCTGCTGCAGTTTGTTGAACCTCAAGCCCACTGTCCCTAATTGCTCCTCTCTTTATTTTGTTTCTTTCATCTAACTTCTCTGAATGTGTGGCTTATGCCGTTTCTCTCTGTGTGTTACGATTGTCCTTTAGTGCAGTGCAAGCTGACACCCTACTCTCATGGTATCTACAGCATATCGCTGTTAAAATAACTTCCAGAATAGCTTGTAGATGATGCTGGGGGTTAGTTGTGGCAAGTCATAGTTGCATTTGCTGTCATTGGCTGCCACGTCAATGTCTAGTGAAACATTATTCAAGTTGCATAGCTTTGTGGGATCTTACAGTTGGGTTGATTGATGCAGTTCCCTCCCACTTGGTACTTGGGCTACACAAGGAGTGTTGTTGATGTGTCAGTCAGTTGTTGGCAGTGGACCAGGAATGAGGAACAGCTTCTGGAGAATTTCTCTTGGTTGCGTTTCAGCAATTACACAATCTTTTATTTTCAGATTGTTTTTATTTCTTAAATCATGTTGACTGAATCAAAGGATGAGTCTTGCCTTACTGCCCCTTAGTGGGTGGGACCACAGTCTTCGAAGGAAACCAAGAGCTTGCTCACACTTAATGCTGAAGGGAACCGCTATGGAAAGGCCCAAAAGGTCAAGATAAGGTTTGCCGTTGGCAATGCCACTGTAATGTACACTGTACATTGCATATTTGCAGGACATCGGTCTAAAGACTTGGTGGGAAAACGGTGAAATTGATGTCTCAGTGTTGCCAACGTTTGCAATTCATTTAGAAAGTGTAGAAGTCTACTTTGCAATTTCCTGGATGGCTTCCACGTAGTTACAAAGCTGCTGCAAACTGTGGGACTCACAAGTGAATTATGAGTTTTGGCAATACTGAGTTCTGTGTGTTAAATCTGTGGCACAAAGCACAGCAGTGTATGTATGGTCAAACACAATACAAAGATTCAACTAAATAAATAGAATTGGCAGTGTATCAACACTAACACTGACACATAAATTTAATATAAAATACAGCCCATTTCTCTGGGCTAAATTTGATATATCACTGGGAGAGTTCTGAGTCTCTATGGCTCTCAAATGCTTTGTGACAACAGAGCAATGTGGTTAACCTGGGCACGATACCAAAACCTGGAGGGAGAGAGGGGAGGGGTGCATTTTGAGATTGCAGGAAGCAACTCAGAAAATAGAATTGGTTATACAAAATAAATATGTTGGCAGACAAATTTTAATGAGACAAGTGCAAAGTACTGCACGTAAGGCGCAAAAATGATTAGTAAAAGACCATGAATGGTGTTGAAATAACTAAGCATGAAGTGGAATGCAACTGAGCAATCTTAGTAGACTCAACATTAAGCACATCCAACCAATGCAAAGCAGTAAATTTGACGGCAGGTATCAACCTCATGACTTATCACTACACTATCTCTTAAAATTATGTGTCTCCCTTATGTCTCAGTGGCCAGAAGTGGATATGACATTCAAGGTGCAGTCTGGCCATCATACTGTTATTCAAATGTTCTGGCTAAATAGCTCAACCAACTGCTGGCTTTGCTGATCGCTGCTGTGCAATGACTGGACAAGTTGAGCATTGGGTCTGCTATGATTCCACAGTCTCTTTCAGCTTTATCATTAGCTATTTCAATAACATGTTATCTACTTTCCTTTGCTATATCTAACAATTGTCTGCACTCAATTGTGTCTGTTTGATCATTGTTTGGCCTGCTTTATATAACTTGTTTAGCTCATTCTGTAGTTTCTTGACTGTCTCCTCCAGTTCTGTTGGCCCTCCTAGTTTGATATCAACTGCAAATTTAGCCATCTTGCATTCAGCTTCAGAATTCAAGTCATCAATGTAAATTAGATGCAATAGTGGTCCCAACACTGAGTTCTGGAACACCCCACTCAATCCTCCCTCCTCCCACCCTGACATTACCCCTCTAACCAGCACTTGCTGTTTTCAGCTAGTTTCTTACCCATACCTAAGTGTTGCCCTAAAACATCATAGCTCTGAGTTTAATTAGTAATCTGTCATTGGAAATTTATCAAACACCTTTTTAAAGTCTAAGTACACAACATTAGGTTATCACAGTTGACTTGGGTTGTCACTTCATCTAAGAAACCAAGGAGGTCAGTCAGACGGGTTCTTTTTCATACCGGAGGTCAGCTGCAGCTCAGTGGCTAACACTTTTGTCTCGGAATCAGAAAGTTGTGGGTTAAAGCCCTTGTTCACTGTATAACATGTATGTAGCTCTGTGTTGTAGTTTCACCAGGTTGGCACATTTTAGAGTTGTCTGGTGCTGCTCCTGGCGTGCGCTTCTACATTCCTCATCAAACTGGGATTGGTGCCCTGTCTTAATGATAATAGTCGAGTGAGGGATCATGAGATCTCTAGATTGTGGTAGAATAAAGTCCTGCTGCTGCTGATGGTTCACAGCACGTCATGGATACCCAGTTTTGAGCTGCTCGATCTGTTCTTAATCCCATTTAGCACAGTGATGGTGCCACATTACGCAATGAAGGATATCCTCAGTGTGAAGATGGGACTTTGTCTCCACAAGTACTATGTGGTGGTCACTCCTTTCAATGCTATCATGGACAGATGCATCTGTGACAGGTAGATTGGTGAACATGAGATCAATTAGATTTTTCCCTCGTGGTGGTTCCCTGACCACATGCTGCAAGTCCAGTCTGGCAGCTATGTCCTTCAGGACTCAATCAGCTCAGCCAGTAGTGGTGTTACTGAACCATTCTTGATGGTGGACATTGAAGTCCCCCACCAAGAGTACATTCTGTACCCTTGCTGCCCTCAGTGCCTCTCCAAGTGGTGTTCAACATGGAGGAGCAATGCTTCATCAGTTGAGGGAGGGCAGTTGGTGGTAATCAGCAAGAAGTTTCATTGCTCATGTTTGACCTGATGCTATGAGACTTCATGGGGTCTGGAGTCAATATTGAGGACTCCTAGGGCCACTCCCTCTCAATTGTATAAACTGTGCCACCACCTCTGTGGGTCTGTCCTGCTGGTTTGACTGGACATACCCAGGGTTGGTGATGGAGGAGTCTGGGATGTTGGCTCTAAGGTATGATTCGGTGATTATGACTATGTCAGACTTTGCTTCAGTGGTCCATGAGACAGCTCTCTCAATTTTGCCATAAGTCCCCACATGCCAATGAGGAGGACTTTGCAGGATTTACTGGGCTGTGTCTTTGTCATATCCAAATCCCATGCCTAGGTTAAAGCCAAGTAAACCAACCTGTTTATTATTATATATCTTTGTAGTGGTTTGATAGGCCCTATCAGATTAAGAGTCAACCACATTGCTGTGGGTCTGGTGTCACACAGAGGCCAGACCAGATATGGATGGCAGGTTTCCTCCCCTAAAGGATTTTATTCAACCCTTTGTGTTTTTATGACAATCCAATAGTTTCATTACTTGATACTAGCTTTATTCCAGATTTATTTAATTATTTTTAACTGAATTCAAATTCACCCACTGCTATGGTGGGATTTGAATTTATGTCTCCAGATTATTAGTCCAGTCCTCTGGATTACTAGACTAGTAACACAACCACAACATCAACGTACCCATATTAATTCCTCAGTTTGCTCCTGGAAATTCCATCATTTTGCATGGAACTGGAGTAAAGTCAATGATCTATTATTGCCTGCGTCTGTTTTGTAATCCAATTTGAACCACATTGACATATATAAGAATGTAAGAACATAAGAAATAGAAGCAAGAGTAGGCCATTCAGCCCCTTGAGCCTGCTCTGCCATTCGAAAAGATCATGGCTGAACTTTTACAACATTATCACTTTCCCACCTGATCCCCATATTCCTTGGAGTACCTATCAATCACAGTGTTAAATATACTCAACAAATGAGTATCCACAGCCTTCTAGGGTAGAGAATTCCAAAGATTCACAACCCTCTGAGTGTTTCCAGTCTACTGGTCTGTGACTCCTTCATAATGATTCAGTGCCTCACATTCTCCTTCCTAGTTTCTTACAGCGGTCTAGGATAAATATCATCCGAGCATAAGAATGTAGAATAAGAGATAGCTTGGTGGAATAATTGAATTCACTTGCAACAGATTAGAAATGGAATCAAAATCTCAACTAAATGCAAAGCCATAATTTCCTCCCTTTTCAAATTCTAAGGAAGTTAGCTTTAACTCGTGCTAGCTGCTGCTCATTGCCAATTTTTGTTTTGATTTTTTTTTGTTTCTCATTCCCACTTGCTACATATTGATTTACATTCTATCCCCATTCAATTGTGATTTATCACTGTTTTATAAGTAAGAAATTTCAGGCAATCAAGTGCAAGTGTGAATCACAGGATGTGAAGATCATGACACTGCCATATTATGTTTGGAGTAGGCTGAATATAATTTTGTGCAAGTCCTCTGAAGAAGGAATTTTCCTCCACACAAGATCAGGGGGCAGGTTGTTCAAAGTACGGAAAGTCCTCATCAGGGAACTCCTCTTTGCTGACGATGCGGCTTTAACATCTCACACTGAAGAGTGTCTGCAGAGTCTCATCGACAGGTTTGCGGCTGCCTGTAATGAATTTGGCCTAACCATCAGCCTCAAGAAAAAGAACATCATGGGGCAGGACGTCAGAAATGCTCCATTCATCAATATGGGCGACCACGCTCTGGAAGTGGTTCAAGAGTTCACCTACCTAGGCTCAACTATCACCAGTAACCTGTCTCTAGATGCAGAAATTAACAAGCGCATGGGAAAGGCTTCTACTGCTAAGTCCAGATTGGCCAAGAGAGTGTGGGAAAATGGCGCACTGACACGGAACACAAAAGTCCGAGTGTATCAAGCCTGTGTCCTCAGTACCTTGCTATATGGCAGCGAGGCCTGGACAACGTATGTCAGCCAAGAGCGACGTCTCAATTCATTCCATCTTTGCTGCCTCCGGAGAATACTTGGCATTGGGTGGCCGGACCGTATCTCCAACACAGAAGTCCTCGAGGTGGGCAACATCCCCAGCTTATACACACTACTGAGTCAGCGGCGCTTGAGATGGCTTGGCCATGTGAGCCGCATAGAAGATGGCAGGATCCCCAAAGACACATTGTACAGCGAGCTCATCACTGGTATCAGACCCACCATGTCTCTGCTTTAAAGCCGTCTGCAAACGCGACAAGAAGTCCTGTGACATTGATCACAAGTCGTGGGAGTCAGTTGGCAGCGATCGCCAGAACTGGCGGGCAGCCATAAAGGTGGGGCTGAAGTGTGGCGAGTCGAAGAGACTTAGTAGTTGGCAGGAAAAAAGACAGAGGCGCAAGGAGAGAGCCAACTGTGTAACAGCCCCGACAAACAAATTTTTCTGCAGCACCTGTGGAAGAGTCTGTCACTCTAGAATTGGCCTTTATAGCCACTCCAGGCGCTGCTCCACACACCACTGACCACCTCCAGGCGCATTACCCATTGTCTCTCGAGACAAGGAGGCCAAAGAAAAAATATTTAATAAAAGATTGCTGGCCTACTTTCCCCCGCTCTTTTGCATGGAAAATCTGTTTGGCACCAAATATCTTGTCACACAATATTAATACTTAAATTAAGGCATAACAACAACTTACATT
This sequence comes from Heterodontus francisci, assembly GCF_036365525.1. Taxonomy (NCBI): domain Eukaryota; kingdom Metazoa; phylum Chordata; class Chondrichthyes; order Heterodontiformes; family Heterodontidae; genus Heterodontus; species Heterodontus francisci. Next base: position 15,783,035 of record NC_090385.1, read on the forward strand.
TATATAGCACCTTTAACAGAATATGATGTCCCAAGGCACTTCACAAGAGTGTTTTAAAGCAGAATTTGATACCGAGCCACATAAGGAGATGTTAGGGCAGATGACCAAACGCTTGATCAAAGAGATAGGTTTTAGGGAGTGTCTTGAAGGAGAGGTAGAGAGGCGGAGAGGTTTAAGGAGGGAATTCCAGAGTTTAGGGCCCAGGCAGCTGAAGGCACGGCCATCAGTGGTGGAGCAATTAAAATAGAGGACGCTCAAGAATCGGAATCAGAGAAGTGTAGATATCTCGGAGGGCTGTGGGGCTGGAGGACGTTACAGAGATAGGGAGCGGTGAGGCCATAGAATTTGAAAACAAGGATGACAATTTTAAAATCGAGCCATTGTTTAACTGAGAGCCAGCATAGGTCGGCGAGCACAGGGGAGATGTGTGAACGGGATTTGGCGTGGGTTAGAATGCAGACAGCAGAGTTTTTGGTGACCTCAAGTTTCCGGAGGGTAGAACATGGAAGGTAAGCCAGGAGGGCATTGGAACATTGGAATAGTCAAGTCCAGAGGTAATAACGGTATAGATGAGGGTTTCAGCAGCAGCAGATGAGTTGAGGCAGGGGCAGAGTTGTGCAATGTTAGAGGTGGAAATAGACAGTCGCAGTGATGGTGATAGAAAACCATAGAAAAACTACAGCAGAGAAGGAGGCCATTCAGCCCGTCATGTCCGTGCTGGCCGAAAAAACTAGCTGCACAATCTAATCCCACCTTCCAGCACCTGGTCCATAGCCTTGCCGGTTGCAGCACTTCAGGTGCATGTCCAGATACCTTTTAAAAGAACAAAGTAATTCATGACAACGCTACTTCATCGGACACGTCATCAGGATGCGCCGCAGTGTGCACATGCGCAGACGGTCTCATGCCCCCTGCGCATGCGCTGCGGTCGGGCTGACCAGGACCGCTTTGCGCATGCGCAGACGACGCGGTAAGCGCATGCGCACACAGTCTCCTCATCTCTGCGCATGCGCTGCGGTCCGACCTGCCGGTAAGGTTGTGCGCATGCGCAGGTGACGTCATCGCGTTATTTCGTCTTCCTCGCCGACGCGCCAGTTTGGCCTCTGCGCATGCGTCAAAGCTTCGGCGCGACATTTTGAAAGTGGAAGGAGGAGAGGTTTCGTCGGGCATTTTCTCGCATTTTATCTGAATTATTTATTCGTTTAGGAGACTTGCTTCATTTTTATTTGACACAGGAGATTGTTCCAAGGTAAGTTGCTCTGCCTTTGCAAGTTGCTCTGAAAACATTTCCATTGTCTGGGCCACCGCATGTAGCAGGATGAAGGCACAGTGACTGTGATTTCTGGCGCCAAACAGTACACACTGCAGATACATGATGGCCAGGCTACCTGCAGCTGCATCTTCTCCATTCAAACTTTGTTGCCCTGCAAACATGCTGTTGTTGTGCAGAGGCATCTGGGTCTGCCTTTGGACAGGCTCGCCCCCAATTGTCGCTGGCGTGCATCTCAGACACCAACGACGACAGGCATGGCTGCTGCCATTGTGATTACAGAGGAACAGCCAAGGCCCCTCAGCCACAATGAAAAATACCGCTTGCTTTCAGATCAATTGTACCAGCTACAACAGGCCGTTCTGCAGAGTGGAACGGCAGCATTCATGAGGAGACTGGACTGGCTGCGGCAACAGACTCTCCGCTGGCAGCAAGGACTGGCTGATGAGATGGAGCCATTTACTATGCCCAACAATTGCCCGGAAGCACCTTCGGATGGAGGTGGCCGCGCGCTGGACATCAGTCACGTGTCACAAACCCTGGATCCTGAGCGTCTCACCCCCTGGCCTAATGATCTGATGGACCATACATATGCCTGCCTGTTCAAATCTCCACTTCCCCTACCTGCGGTACCCTCTCCTTGCTGCTCAGTTACACAGTCACCTGCTCCTACACCCATCAGGGCAGTGCACATGGACACACAGTTACCTGCTCCTACACCCATCAGGGCAGTGCTCATGGGCACACAGTCACCTGCTCCTACACCCATCAGGGCAGTGCTCATGGGCACACAGTTACCTGCTCCTACACGCATCAGGGCAGTGCTCATGGACACACAGCCACCTGTTTCCCCATCCGACGTTGAAACAACCATGCAGAGCCTTGTGAGACTCCGCAATTGCCAGTTGCTGCCTGTCAAGCAGAGAGGGCGTCCAAAGGGGTCAAGCACTTGGGGAACATTCAGCAAGAAGAGACTGAGCACTAAAAGAAACAAGCATGCCGTGTCCAGTGGTAGCAGAAATGTGAATGCTCTTGCTGTGAACACAACTGGGGATAGTAGTAGGCAGGATTAAATGGGAATGGATGGAAAGATGCACGAGTAACATAACCACTGGCAGGAAACTGCTGGGCTAAATGGCCAGCTTTATGTTCATAGCCCAAAAGAAATGTGCTTCTTTTCCAGCACCCTCACATCATTCATGTTTTCCCTGAGAGCAGCAATGAACCATCATGAGATAGGGACAGTAACATCATCCTGCCTTCTACAGCTGAGGTGGGTGCTAAGTGATTCATTGGCGGTGTTATCAGTACATGCCTTTACCGCAGAACACAAAGCATTCTCAACAGTAATTTCATTGGAGGGAGGGAAGCTCTGACACTCCTGTTCTTTCCTTATTTTCTTTCATGTAAAACGTGCCCTTGAGAAAACCATCCTTGACACTTAAGGACGGCATTCAAGCAAAGGAGGCAGTGCGGGAGAGAACGCAAGGATGTGCTGATTCCTGCATCTGAGGTGGGTAATAAGTGCTTCATTGGCGACGTTATCAATTGGTGCCTTCACTGCAGAACTTAAAAAGGTGTGCACAACAGTAATTTCAGTGGATGGAGGGAGGCAAGCTCTGACTCTGATTTGCTTTATTTCTTTTCATGTAAAACATGCCGTCGAGAAAACAATCCTTGAGACTTAAGGTCAGCATTCAAGCAACGAAGGCAACTAGATCATGCTGCGGAGCTCATCACGATGTGGAAAGGAACATTGCATTTATGGATGAATTGGGAATGCACATTGGGATGCGCTTGGGGAACATTCACCAAGAATAGACTGAGCTCAGACTCTTGTGACTTTGCCTTCTTCACATGGACAATACAGTCGTGGAATAGAGAGCCAAGCGTTTATTCACCACAAGGCTCTCCAGGAATAATCTCTTTAGCTGTGCATAGCAGAGACTCGGCCTGTCTGTCTGACGGGAATGCTGGACACAACACTCATGTATCCATGTACAGCAGTTCCGCGGATACTTAATGAACTTAATAAAACTTTTCAATAATTAAACCCAGAATTGTTGAGGTTTTGTTTTGCATGCTATTTCCCCGACTTTGCAACTGCACTTCAGATATTCAACTATGGTGGGGGGGGTGGAGGGAGGGGTGGGTGAAGAGGGGGAGGGGTGGGGAGTTCGGGGAGGGGTGGGGAGAGGGGGCATGCAAAATGCAGGGACCAAACAGTTGAAATGCCTGAAGTACTGTGGCGAAGTAGAGAAAGCAACTGGGTAGGGGAGAAAGCAACTGGATTGGGCATCCGCAGCTGGAGGGAACGGCTGAATGGAGAGGGCCGGAAGCGAGAGGCCGTAGAGAGCCGCGGGGAGCGAGCGTGCGAAGACCTTGGTGTCACCGGGTCCAGGGACTGGCCGGTAAGTCTTTTGCTGTTGTGTTTATGGCGCATGCACAGAAAAAGGCGCTCCTCTTCCGTTCCGCTGCTTCCCCCCCCCCCCCCACTCTCTCCCCTTCCTCCCTCTCCCCCCAGCTCTCTCCCTCCCCCCTTCCTTACCCCTCCCTCTTTCTCTCCCCCTCCCCCTCTTTCTCTCCCGCCCTCTTTCTCTCCCCCTCCCCCTCCCCCTCTTTCTCCCCCTCTCCCTCTTTCTCCCCCTCCCTCTTTCTCCCCTCCCCCTTCCTTACCCCTCCCTCTCCCTCTTTCTCTCCCTTCCTTACCCCTCTTTCTCCCCCTTCCCTCTTTCTCCCCCCCCTCCCTCTCCCTCCCCCCCCCTCCCTCTCCCTTCCCCCCCCTCCCTCTCCCTTCCCCCCCCCTCGCCCCCCGGCACCGCTACCGCTGTTCTCCCCGGCCCCCGCGCTGCTGTCCCCGGCCCCCGCGCTGCTCTCCCCGGCCCCCGCGCTGATCTCCCCGGCCCGCTCCACTCTCTCACTCCGGCCATTGAATTCTGCCACGTGTTTGTCAGGTTTCATCTTTGTGATTCTTTGAGCAGCACCATCTTTAGTCCTGGCAGCTGCTACAGTCGCAAGCTGTGACGTTTTCGTGGCACATGCTGTATTTGCGCATGTGCCAAAACAGCGCCACCTACCTATCGCGTTGTCAACAATTGCGGTCTTAAAAGAATTGTGGGTTTCTGCCTCCACCACCATTCCTGGCAGTGAATTCCAGACACTCACCACTCACTGGGTAAAGATGTTTCTTCTGAATTCTTTATTGGATTTATTGGTGACTATCTTATATTTATGGCCCCTAAGTTCTGGTCTCCCTCACAAATGGAAACATTTTCTTTGCATCTACCCTATCAAACCCTTTCATAATTAATCTTCATGTCCTCCACCAGGTTTCCTCTCAGTCTTCCGTTTCCTCAAGAAAAGAGCATCAGCCTGTTCAATATTTCCTGATTGGTATAACCTCTCAGTTTTGGTATCATTCCAGTAAAACCTTTTTCCACATTCACAGTACCTCTATATCTTTTTTGCAGTATGGACAGCAGAACGTTCATGGTATTCCAAGTGTGGTCCAATCAAGGTTCTATACAAGTTTAACTTCTCTGCTTTTCAGTTCTATCCCTCTAGAAATGATCTCTCGTGCTTTGTTTGCAAGTTAAATGCCTTATTAGCCTGTGCACTACTCTTAATGATTTGTGTATCTCGACCCTAAGATCCCATTGCTCCACTGGCCCATTTAAACATTAGTTTCCAAGGATTGTGTGGCTCCTTATTCTTCCTATTAAAATGTACCACTTCACACTTAGCTAATTCATTTGCCAATTGCACTCCCGTTCTGTAAGTTTATTCATATCTTCCTGTATTTTGTCACATTCTTCCTCTGTGCTAACTATAAAGCCCAAGTTGGTGTCATCTGCAAATATTGAAATAGTGCTTCCAATTCCCAAATCCAAATTATTTATGTAAATGGGGAACAACAATGTTCAAGCACTGATCCTTGTGGAACACCACTTCCCATCTTTTGGCATTTTGAGTACTTTTAACCCCCTACTTTTTATTTTCTGTTTTATAGCCAGCTTGCTATGTATTCTGCTAGCCATCCTCTGACTGCATACGAACTTACGAATTAGGAGCAGGAGTAGGCCACTCGGCCCTTCGAGCCTGCTCCGCCATTCAATAAGTTCATGGCTGATCTGATTGCTCCACATTTCCACCTACCCCCGATTACCTTTCACCGCCTTGCTTATCAAGAATCTATCTACCTCTGCCTTAAAAATATTCAAGGACTCTGCTTCCACCGCCTTTTGAGGAAGAGAATTCCAAAGACTCACGACCCTCTGAGAGAAAAAATTTCTCCTCTTCTCTGTCATAAATGGGCGACCCCTTATTTTTAAACAGTGACCCCTAGTTCTAGATTCTTCCACAAGGGAAAACATCCTTTCCACATCCACCCTGTCAAGACCCCACAGGATCTTATATGTTTCAATCAAGTCACCTCTTACTCTTCTAAATTCCAGCAGATACAAGCCTAGCCTGTCCAATCTTTATTCATAAGACAGCCCGCCCATTCCAGGTATTAGTCCAGTAAACCTTCTTTGTAATGTCTCCAACGCATTTATATCCTTCCTTAAATAAGGAGACCAGTACTGTACACAGTACTCCAGATGTGGTCTCACCAATGCCGTGTATAGAGTCATACAGCACAGAAACAGGCCCTTCGGCCCATCGTGTCTGTGCCAGCCATCAAGCACCTAACTATTCTAATCCCATTTTCCAGCACTTGGCCCGTAGCCTTGTATGCTATGGCGTTTCAAATGGTCAACTAAATGTTTCTTAAATGTTGTGATGGTTCCTGCCTCTTCCACCTTTTCAGGCAGTGCGTTCCACATTCCAACCACCCTCTGGGTGAAAATAATTTTCCTCAAATCCTCTCTAAACCTCCTGCCCCTTACCTTAAACCTATGCCCTGTGGTTATTGACCCCTCCACTAAGGGAAAAAGTTTCTTCCTATCTAATCTATCAATGCCCCTCATAATTTTGTATACCTCAATCAGGTCCCCCTTCAGCTTTCTCTGCTCTAAGGAAAACAACCCAAGCCTTTTCAGTCTCTCTTCATAGCTGAAACGCTCCAGCCCGGGCAACATCCTGGTGAATCTCCTCTGCACCCTCTCCAGTGCAATCACATCCTTTCTATACACAGTACTGCAGCTCTGGCCTACCTGGCGTTTTATACAGATCCATCATAACCTCCCTGCTGTTGTATTCTATGTGTCGGCTAATAAAGGCAAGTATCCCATATGCCTTCCTAACCACCTTATCTACCTGTGCTGCTGCCTTCAGTGATCTATGGACAAGTACACCAAGGTCCCTCTGACCTGTACTTCCTAGGGTCCGACCATCTATTGTATATTCCCTTGCCTTGTTAGTCCTCCCAAAATGCATCACCTCACACTTGTCAGGATTAAATTCCATTTGCCACTGCTCCGTCCATCTTACCAGCCCATCTATATCGTCCGGTAATCTAAGGCTTTCCTCATCACTATTTACACCACCAATTTTTGTCTGTGAATTTACTGATCATACCTCCTATATTCACATCTAAATCATTAATGTACACTACAAACAGCAAGGGTCCCAGCACCGACCCCTGTGGTACACCACTGGTCACAGGCTTCCACTCGCAGAAACAACCCTTGACCATCACCTGACACTAAGTCAATTTTGGATCCAATTTGCCAAATTGGCCTGGATCCCATGGCTCTGACCTTCTTGACCAATCTCCCATGCGGGACCTTATCAAAAGCCTTACTGAAGTCCATGTCAACTACATCAACTGCTTTACCCTCATCTACACATTTCGTCACCTCCTCGAAAAATTCAATCAATTAATTTAGACACGATCTCCCCCTGGCAAAGTCATGCTGACTATCCCTGATTAATCCCTGCCTCTCCAAGTGGAGATTAATCTTGTCCCTCGGAATTTTTCCAGTAGTTTCCCAACCATTGATGTTAGACTCACTGGCCTGTAATTACCTGGTTTATCCTTGCTACCTTTCTTGAATAATGGTACCACATTCGCTGTCCTCCAGTCCTCTGGTACCTTTCCTGTGGCCAGAGAGGATTTGAAAATTTGTGTCAGAGCACCTGCTAACTCCTCACATAACAGCCTTGCGATACATCTCATCTGAGCCGGGGATTTATCCACTTTTAAGCCCGCTAAAACAGCTAATACTTCCTCCCTTTCAATACTAATATGTTCAAGTATATCACAATCCCCCTCCCTGATCTCTACACCTGAAGCTTAACCTCCCTATTTTTGTATTCAGTTCCCCTTGCGATAAACAATAGCATTCTATTAGCTTTCCTAATTACATGCTGTACCTGCATAATAACCTTTTGCAATTCATGCAGTAGGACACCCAGATCCCTCTGCATCTCAGAGCTCTGCAATCTCTCACCATTTAGATAATATGCTTTTTTATTCTTCCTGCCAAAATGGATAATTTCACACTTTCCCACATTATACTCCATTTGGCAGGTGTTTGCCCACTCACTAAACCTATCTAGATCCCTTTTTAGCTCCCTTATGTCCTCTTTACAAATTACTTTCCTACCTATCTTTGTGTCATCAGCAAATTTGGCAACCATACCTTCAGTCCTTTCATCTAAGTCATTTATATAAATTGTTAAAAGTTGAGGCCCCAGCACAGATCCCTGTGGCACACCACTCGTTACATCTTGTCAACCAGAAAATTACCCATTTATGCCTACTCTCTGTTTCCTGTTAGCTAACTATCCATGCCTATAGTAACTATTGGTACATTCTCATGCGATAATCACTAGAATGCCAGTGAAAAATTGTAGCCTTTATTTTTGTAAATCTAGAACCATCATCTCCAGTATTTCATCACATTTTTCATATATTAACTCAGCTCCAAATAAAAAACTTAGTGAGGTCAATTCTGGGCCTCGATTTCTCCCTTTTCTCCAGAGCTGCCTGAGGACGGCTTGTACAGCTTGTGGACAAAAAGGAGGGCAAGGCCGTGAAGGGATTTAAGGTGTTGGTTTTCAATGCAAGACCTCAATTTTTTTTTAATTAGGAGAAATCTTAGTGAAGATGGCATATAGATGCTTTATGGGAGAATCTGGTGTCAATGATCTCACAATGACCACAAAGTATAGCCACCCTTTGGAGGAGATTGACTGGACTACAGCTAGTCCTAGTTCTCATGCAGTGAGTATACAGGTCATTTTTCAGGTCAGAAGAGAAATGTTTTGTACCACCTGTTCACTGTGCACTTGTAAAGATTGCGGGGAGAGATGGTCCTGATCATATGTTTATATCCTTGTACAAAAGCCACAAAATTGCAAGGCTTCAAATAGAGATGAATCATGTAATGCGGTTGATGAGACTGTTTCATCACCTTCCCACATTACTGCATTGCTCAGGAATATTCTGGAGGCAGCATTCCAGTGTATCTTGTCATAACAAAATCCTGCTCCAAAACAACAGCTCAAGAATGCTTGTATATATGTGTGTGTCAGAAAGAATCATGAGTTCTTCCTGACTTGCACAACCTGAGTGAGTGAAGCTTCTGCTGCGCCCTTCCCTGCCTCATGGCGGGATCATATATTTTAAGAATTGTGCACTCTCTATGCTACAATTTGCCATTCACTCACAGGGCAGGCACGTGGAAATTTGTGATGTGTGCTCATGGCACATGCCAAAAATTTGTTTTTACCTCATGAAGTGTAGCAATGCCTTTTCCTACACTCAGGGGAGTTGGTAGTTTGGATAATTTAGTCCCAACCCAGTTTCTCATAATTACTAGCTATTGTACCTTAACTTGCTTCTCACTCTCCATCTGATTCTCTCATTCAGATTACCAGCACACTTAGCCATACGTAACAGTGTTAAGTTGCTCTCCTCCCCCACTACAAAAGTTACAGCACAGTATCAGTAAAAATGACCATGAAGCTGTCGGATTGTCATAAAGACCCAACTGGCCCATGAGTGTTCCTTTGGAGAAGGAAACCTACTGGTCCGGTCTGCCTGCAACTCCAATCCCACGCCATTGTGGTTGACTCTTAACTGCCCTCTGAGTTGGCCTAGCAAGCCTCTCTGCCGTATCATAGCACTACAAAGATTATGGACTGCTGTCATTCAAGAAGGCAGCCCACCACCACCTTGGCTGATTTCCTTTCTCAATTTGTGGGATGCCAAGATCAATTGCCTAGTTGCTAATCGCCTAGTGCTAATTCAGTGCAGATGAGATCAAATCTCGGAGCTTCCTGCTCCCTTTGGCTCAGCACAACACCACACCTACAGACCCCATATATGGAGTTAAGACAGTCGTTTAATCACCAGCACGAGTTGACATTAAAAGATAGCAGCATAACATGTTTATAGTGTCCCTTAGATCCTGGTCTGGAGGTTAAATTGCATCCTTTAACTTTTCAAATGTATTCTGTTATTTTATAGATATATAAACATTGATAGATAAATACACTGGTTCTGTCAAAAAAGTCTACATGTGTTATCAATAGTTTGAAAGTCTATAGTTGTTACAGTAAAAATGTGAACTATTAAATTGGTGCTTGGGTTACAAACATAAAGGAGGACATTCAGCCCCTCTAGCTCCTGGTTCCACAGAAACTCACCATACTAGGAATTAATCACTCTTTGTCTTGACATCTGTCCTGAACTTGACATTTACTGGGTCTCCTTGTCCTGTAGCTTTGATTTAACTGGAAGTAACCTGTCTATTCCACATTGCACTTGGAAAATTCAATGCACTCTTAGTGGAATTATCGACACTGTTAGTATCTCATCGATTGTTGGGGGAGTGTGGGGTGGGGGTTGTCAGAGCAAGAAAACCATCAAATTACATCGTCATCCAGAAGCCTGGATTAATAGTACAAGAGAATGCAAGTTCAAATACAATTGTGACAGTCTGAGAATTTGAATTCAATTAAAGAAGTATGGAATACAATACCAGTAAAAGTGATCATGAAGCTGTTAATACGAAAACCCAACTGGTTCACTAACATTCATTCCTAAAAGAAACATGCCACCTTTGTCCGGTGCGGCCCTTATGTGACTTCAGTTCCACACCATCACTGAAGTGGTCTAGCAAGTCACTCAGTTATATCGTATTGCTATAGTTGAAGGAGAAAGTCTACCAATACCTTCTCAGTGCAACTAGGGATGGGCAATAACACATCGTAAAAATGAATTTGCAGTTCATTGACTGCAGGCCAATTGACTATATAGGCTAAATTGGGACTGGGCAACAATAGGTATGTTTTCAGGCAGTTCCCTTAGGCCACTGGCTACATTATCCAGTGGGTAAGGCTCAAAACTCACTGAGGGTGGTGGTAGACTTTCTCCCTTTCTCCGCTAACAATGGGACGATGGAAATCAGGGATGTGCAGGAGGCCAGTGTCATGCAGGCCCCCACCTGCCAAGAATGAGGCATATTAATTTCGCCACATGGACATTAAATTTCAAATTGTTGCTGGGAAGAAGAGAAGGCCCGTTACAAGGACTGCCAGACCTTGGCTGAAAAAAACACATTTACATACTAACAGACATTGAAGGCAGGGAAGCGCATTCCATTTCCTGCTAAGATGATACAATACACAAAGCCGAGACGTGGTCAGACCAGTTAGTCACATGACTAACCTGCTGGGCAACCTGGGGGTTTCTGAATGGTACAGTTTGAACTGAGAGTCTGCAGAAAGCTGAATGCTCCTGGACTGAAGAAGACCTCCTGCCTGTTTGTCTGCTCCCATCTCTTTCTCACAAGTCTCTGAATCCTCTAAAGACACATGAACCCCAAGAGAAAAAAGTCTCCTTCAGCGAACAAGGTTTAAGAAGAATACTGGGCCCCGACTTGAAGACCTGTAACAAAAACTCTTCAGATATTGCCTCAAACTTTTCCACGTTATTGCTTCTCTTTTCAGTCTCTATTTCATGTGTGTATTGCTAGAGTGGGCATGTCGTGTATCTGTAGGCGTTAACTGAATTAGAGTTTAAGTTTAATAACATTTCACTTTTCTTCTTTAAACCCAAGAAAACCTGTTTGTGCTGGTTTCTTTGCCAAATAATTGGAAAGCAGTGAACAAGGATTCACCAAGAGGGAGCTAAAAACACGTATTTAAAATTAAACCCTGTTGCAGTAAGACCAGGTGAAGGCTGAAAGGGAACCCTAGACCTCTTTCTCACCTGGTTGTAACAACAGAATTGGAGGAGCACAGAGATCTCTGAGGGCTGGAGGAGATAGGGAGGGGCGAGGTGATGGAGGGAATTATATTGCTGAATTGTCAATACAGCATAGTGTTCTATTTGCTTTCTTGATATGTTTATGTGCAATGCCTGGACACCTCTGTTGAGAGTGTGATAAAAAATCTGTTACACATTATCACATGTTTTATGGAGATTAGTTTTAAAGTTTGGAACAAAATTACAAGGAAATTAAAACTGTCCTCATCTTGTACATTAACTGCAGACTTCGGGACATCATAGGGAGAATTAAATAGAAAATTGAAAGGTGGGGGAGCAAGGTAAATGTGATCTGTAAGAGTTGAAAGGAGATAAGATAATCCTTGTAATAAGGCACACACAGAACATTCCAAGAGTCAATCAGATTTTTAAAAAATGAACCTTTTGATATAAAGGCTTGCTGGCAAAAAATGAAAGTTAGAAAGCAATGTGAGAAAGGGTCTAAAAGCAGTGAAGAGATGGGCATCAATATAGCATGGAAGAGAAGAGAAATACACAGAAGTTCCACTAGTACTGATATATCGAATCATAGTAGCTACAGCACAGAGGCCTGGACAACGTATGCCAGCCAAGAGCGACGTCTCAATTCATTCCATCTTCGCTGCCTTCGGAGAATACTTGGCATCAGGTGGCAGGACTATATCTCCAACACAGAAGTCCTTGAAGCGGCCTACACCCCCAGCTTATACACACTACTGAGTCAGTGGCGCTTGAGATGGCTTGGCCATGTGAGCCGCATGGAAGATGGCAGGATCCCCAAAGACACATTGTACAGCGAGCTCGCCACTGGTATCAGACCCACCGGCCGTCCATGTCTCCGCTACAAAGACGTCTGCAAACGCGACATGAAATCGTGTGACATTGATCACAAGTCGTGGGAGTCAGTTGCCAGCATTCGCCAGAGCTGGCGGGCAGCCATAAAGACAGGGCTAAATTGTGGCGAGTCGAAGAGACTTAGTAGTTGGCAGGAAAAAAGACAGAGGTGCAAGGGGAGAGCCAACTGTGCAACAGCCCCAACAAACAAATTTCTCTGCAGCACCTGTGGAAGAGCCTGTCACTCCAGAATTGGCCTTTATAGCCACTCCAGGCGCTGCTTCACAAACCACTGACCACCTCCAGGCGTGTATCCATTGTCTCTCGAGATAAGGAGGCCCAAAAGAAAGAACAGCACAGAAGGAGGCCATTCGGCCCGTCGTGTCCGTGCATGGATATACAGATGCGCGCACACAAACCCATTTCTTTTAAGATAATTGTTTCTATTTACAGGAAGTGCAGGGTCATTCCCAGCTCGAAACTCATGCGAGTGAAAGGAGTAGGAAGTGCATTACCCTTTTAAATGACGCACAGAGGGTGGAGATTCTCTCTTGAAGGCATATATTGGGTTTCAGGACGGGGAATGATCTTACCTGGGCAGGTTTAAGTATCTGAGGAACGCGTTTAACTTTACGTTTACTGTGGAAACTGACACTGGGAGGGAAGTTACATTCGTTTGGGATTTTGTTTTTTTTTGAAGCCAGTCTCTGCAGCACAAGACTTTTGTTGTGCTCTTGCAAGACAGGGGAAGAGCAATGTCGAGTTTTTGGAGAGGTTCTGCTCGCCTCTCCTGCCCTCGGATGCTAGTTGTCCAGGTGCTGTTCCTGTACTGCTGGCCGGTCAGCTCATTCTGGACCGCCTACATCAATGTGAGTTTCACCGACCCCGGCAACAACCGGACCCTCTGGCAAAAGACCGAAAGCGGCGTCTACGGTCAGGACTCCCCGCTGGAGAGTGTCCAGGGGCTGGTGGGCATCCCCCAGTCCCTGCAGCCCTTCGGCTGCAACCCTGACATCCGCTACTCCAGACCCGACCCCCCGCAGCCCTGGGTGGCCCTGATCGAGAGGGGGAACGGCTGCACTTTCTCCGAGAAGATCCTCAACGCCGCCGAGCAAGGGGCGAGCGCTGCTGTTATCTTCAACTATCCAACTCCCACCAACGAGGTCGTCCAGATGTCTCACTCAGGTAAGGCTGAAGCTGTTGGTCAAGTTCACTCTGCACCTCACTCAAGTGACTACCTGGCAAAAAAAACATCAATTTTATATCTAAACTTTTGCAGGGAAGCTTCATTTACCTCCCCGCCCAGGAATTACTACTCAAACCGGTTCCTGTTTCCAGGATAATTTAACTTAACAGGCACCGAGTGGGCTTATTTGTTTTTTTTTTATTTGGGGGTTGGGGGGGGGGGGGGGGGTGTTGCTGTAATTTTATTTTTATGGAACTTGCAAGTTTAGAAATATTTTTGCAAGCTGCCATAAAAGGGGACAACTGGACCTTGTATAATTTATTTGGGGACTGTTAAGGTTAAAACATCAGAGTAATGTGTTGAAATGGTTTTTCAACCAAAGGCGCCTTGTGACTGTCAGGTGAGCCTGCAGTAAAATAAGACTAAGCTTGTACCAGTTCACCTGAAGTTACCTAATGTGCTCCGTTTATGGTAGAACTGGCAATTGCCACATAGTCAGTCATTTTTGAGTCGTGGGGTCACAAATTGAAATCCCAGGCATGAAGGACAGTTAGCATAATTTCCCTGATGGTTCAGTGGAATTCAAATCCCTTCACAGCATCGTCTCACCTCTCCCTATCTCTGTGACCTCCTCCAGCTCTCAGATCTCTGTGCTGCTCGAATTCTGGCCTCCTGCACATCCCCTTTCTTTTCTCTACCATTATCAACCATGTCTTCAACTGTCTAGGTCCTGAGCTCTGGGATTCCACCCGCCATCTATCTTCACAAAAGAGGGGGACGATGCAGATGTTATACCCGAGGAGGTGTGTGAAGTATTGTATGTGATAAACATAGGGAGAGAGGAAGTATTAAGGGGATTAGCATCCTTGAAAGTGAATAAATCACCAGGGCTGGATGAAATGTAGTCCAGGCTGTTAAAAGAAACCAGGGAGGAAATAGCGGAAGGTCTGACCATCATTTTCCAATCCTCACTGAATGCAGGTGCGGTGCCGAAGGATTGGAGGACTGCTAACTTTGTACCTTAGTTTAAAAAGGGAGTGAGGGATAGACCAAATAATTACAGGTCAGCCACTCTAACCTCGGTAGTGGACAAATTATTGGAATCAATTCTGAGAGACAAGATAAACTGTCACTTCGGAAGGCACAAAGAAATGCAGGATAGTCAGCATGGATTTGTTAAAGAAAGATCGTGTCTGACTAATGTGAGGAAGAAGCAAGGTGGATTGATGAAGGTAGAGCAGTTGATGTAGTCTTCATCGATTTTAGCAAGGCTTTTGACAAGGTTCTATATGACAGACTGGTTTTAAAAAAAAATCAAAGCCCATGGGATCCAGGGGAATGTAGCAAGCTGGATAGAAAATTGACTCAGTGACAGGAACCAAAGGATAATTGTTGACGGGTGTTTTTGCGACTGGAAGGCTGTTTCCAGTGGGGTTCTGCAGGACTCATTGTAAAAGGTCCCCTGCTTTTTGTAGTATATATTATTGATTTGTACGTAAATGTAGGGGAAATGATCAAGAAGTTTGCAGACGACACAAAAATTGGCCACATGGTTGATAGCGAGGATAGCTGTAGACTGTAGAAAGATATCAATGGACTGGTCAGGTGGGCAGAAAAGTGGCAAATGGAATTTAACCCAGAGAACTGTGAGGTGATGCATTTGGGGAGGCCAAACAGGCAAAGGAATACACAATAAATGGGAGGATCCTGAGAGGTGTAGAGGAAGTGAGGGACCTTGGAATGAATGAATTATTCCACATATTTGTCCAAAATGTATCTGCTCTGAACATGGTGCATTTGAAAGATGGGGATATGCTTTGAGTAAACATTACATGTATGGAAATTATTTTTAAGCATAAAGACGTTCAGAGTATAGATAGCAGGACCGGTCAATAAGGTGGTTAAGAAGGCATATAGACTCCTTTCCTTTATTAGCCAAGGCATAGAATATAAGAGTAGGGAGGTTTTGCTGGAGCTGTATGAAACACTAGTTCGGCCACAACTTGAGTACTGTATGCAGTTCTGGTCGCCTCATTACAGAAAGGATGTAATTGTGCTAGAGAGGGTACAGAGGAGATTTGAGTGTGTTGCCAGGACTGAAAAATTGCAGCCATGAGGAAAGATTGGATAGGCTGGGATTGTTTTCCTTGGAACAGAGAAGGCTGAAGGGAGATTTGATTGAGATGTACAAAATTGTGAGGGGCCTGGATAGAGTGGATGGGAAGGACCCATTTCCCATAGCAGAGGGCTCAGTGACTAGGGGGCATAGATTTAAAGTGATTGGTAGAAGGATTAGAGGGGCGATGAGGAAATTTTTTCACCCAGAGGGTGGTGGGGTCTGGAACTCACTGCCGGCAAGGGTACTGGAGGCAGAAACCCTCACCTCATTTAAAAGATGTCTGGATATGCACCTGAAGTCCTGTAACCTCCAGGTTTACGGATCAAGTGCTGGAAAATGGGATTAGGATGGGGGGCTCATTTTTTGGCTGATGCAGGTGTGATGAGCAGAGTGGCCTCCTTCTGTACTGTAAATGCTTCTACATTTTCTAAATATTCTAAATATCTGAAAAGGAGGAATGTGCAGGGAGGGGGCAGAGGAGTGGCAATATGCGAATTGCTCCTTAGGAGAGCTGGCATGACACAATGGGCCAAATGGCCACGTTCTGTGCTGTAACGATACTATTCTATGAATGCCCCCTCTCTCTAATCCTTAAAAGCTCCTCTTTTGACCAAAGTTTTGGTCACCTGCTCTATTAACTCCTTAAGTGGCTCAGGTTGTGTTGATGGCTCCCATGAAGTATATAAGGTGCTACATAAATGCAATTAGTTGTTGTGGATTTAAGCAATAAGCTGACCAAGTTTGCATTGAGATAGATTATCTGAGCCGTGGCTGTTGTAGATGCGCTAAGTTAGTTTGATGCAGTCTCTGATAGCAGTTGATGCTGCAGTAGATCTCAGTGCCCCTGGGTTAACAAGAGAAAAGTCTGTCCAGCAATGCCATTCGTGGCTGCTTTCCAGAAACCTCGTGAAATTGTGTCTTTGTGCAGAATGATAACAGGATCAGAAGTGAGTGTGATACCCTCAAGGTTGAATAGCCCGCATGCATTTACTGCTAATGCAAAGCTACTTTAGGACACCTGTACCCATGGACTTATAATCCAGTCAGGAGTCAATATCTTTAGGATTTGAAGGAGGGATTTTTTTTTTTAAAAGCTATCTTGTTTATATGTAAGCATTTTACAGAGGGTCCTGTAGCATTGTGTTTATATTAGTGGACCAGTAATCTAGAGGCCTAGGCTATTGGTCCGAGGAACACATTCAATTCCCACTATGGTAGTTTGAGAATTTGGATTCAGACTTTTTTGAAAAGCTAGTATAACTGAAAGTGGCCATGGAACTGTCAAATTGTCCTTTTCGGGAAGGAAATTGTTCAGGAAGGAATTCTCGATTTGTGACTTCAGTCTCACACCAACATGGTTGACTGTTAATGATCCTCTGAATTAGCCCAGCTAGCCGCAAATTACCTCATCATCTTCTCCAAGGCAACGAGAGATAAGTAATAAATGCTGTTCTTGCCCAAGAATGAATTTTTAAAAAAGACTTGCATTTATATGGCGCCTTTCATGACCACCAAACATCTCAAAGTGCCTTATAGTCACTTTTTGAAGTGTGATCACTGTTGTAATGCAGGAAACGCAGCAGTCAGTATGTGCAAAGCAAACTCTCTCAAACAGCAATGTGATAATGACCAGATAATCTGTGTTTATGATGTTGATTGAGAGATAAATATTGGCCAGGATGCCAGGGATAACTCCCCTGCTCCTCTTCGAAATAATGCAATGATATCTTTTACATCCACCCAAACAAGCAGATGGGGTCTTGGTTTAATGTCTCAGCCAAAGGACGACACCTCTGACAATGCAGCACTCCCTCAGTAATGCAGTGGAATGTCATCCTTTATTTTTGTGCTCAATCCTTGGAGTGGGTCTTGAACCCGGAACCTTGTGATTCAGCGACAGCTGATACTATCAGCAAAACATTTGTTAATGGGGTACTTCCTGTAATCCAGCAGCCAGATTTTGAAAGGATTTACTAACTAGATTTGAATCTTCCTTAATTATTTAGAAAGAGTTTCTGCCACACCTTCATGCATGGACTGTAATCCAGTTTCTGTTGGAATCGATTGCGTTGCAAATGAATTTCTATAAACCTAGGATGTCTTTAACTGTGGCCCCCAAGATACAGCAATCCAGCCCTTGAAAGCTAGGCAACTCATTCTCTTTTGCTGTTACGTTCACGGGTTTGTCCTGTTTGAATTTAATGGGCCTGGAAGTTTGGGATAGTAGTAAAGAAAGACTTGCACTTATATAGCATCTTTCACAAACTTGGAGGGGGTGGGGGGGTTACAAAATGCTTTACAGTGAATTAAATACTTTTGAATTGTAGTCGCTATTGAAATGTGGCAGCCAAATTGCGCAGAGAAAGCTTCCACAAACTGCACTGTGATAATGACCAGATAATCTGTTTTAATGTTATTGATTGAGGGATAAATATTGGCCTGGACACTGGGGGCAACTCCATTGCTCTTCATGAATTGTACCATGTGATCTTTTATGTCCCCCTGAGGGGGCAGACTGTTCTAAATCAGCATGCCAAGATATGTCAGTTACAGCAACTTGATTTATATGTAAATTAATGGGAATGGATTTTTAAAAAAAAAAAGTGGCCTCAAGGTCCATGTTGTATGCACTGCTGCAGCCTTTAAAGAGAGAAAGAACTTGCATTGTTATAGTCCTTTAGGACCTCTGGCTGTAAAGTGCTTTGTGACATCCTATGAGATACTTTTGAAGTATATTCTCTGTTGTAATGTGAGAAAGATACATTGGACATGCCTGTTTTTGAGTTGCGTATTTTTAATCCCATAGTATATTACTGTTGGGTTGAGAGTTGCATTCACTCTGTGTTCAGTTATGTAGAATGTTAACAATGAACATATGAACTTCAGTGCAGTTGTACAGTACGTGCTGTGCTAAATGTTCTAGTTTGCAATAAGAATCTATATGATTTATAACCGTATTCAAACTTTGTGATTTTCAAATAGCATTCCTATAAGGCTTCTTAATGTTAATTGGCTTCCTATAGTGTTGGATGATTTTATCAGCAGGGTTCATGTTAACCTTTTGGGAAAGTGACTTGTGCTATTGAATTCTGCATCATTATTATTCAACAACTCGGGCTACAGTTCCTTATGACTTTATTTGCATACAATCTTTAAATCTTCCACCCACTTTCTCGGCATATCTCTCAATCTAATATGTTCGCAACAATGCATGCAGTCTGTTGTGCGATTTTGCTGCTAACGTATTCCAGTCACTTGCTGTTTGGTAAAAGAGCTCTGCCTGATTCTCCCCTCCATTACATGTTACTGATTTTAACTTGTCTCCTGCTGTCCTTTGCCAGACTGTAAAAAAAAAACCTAGATCCGATTGGGCTGCTCCTTTCTTAATCTTGCCGAGTTCAATTAAAACAACTCCGTATCTCATTTGTAATGAACCCAACTTCATAATTTTTCTTAACTTTAAATTCCTGATTGCTAGAATCAGCTCTGCTGTATAAAGCTATAATGTTGTCTGGTTTCTAGTGATGACTGGAAGTGTTTTTCCACCTCCTGCTGATTATCAGTTCAGGTGAAAATAGAAGAAGACACTTGTGTATCACTCAAAAGCAGGAAATCTTGTTTTTTGAAAATCCTGGCATTAACAGTATATTTGAGCAGATACTGGTACTTTGTAATTTAGTCGATTATAGCTTGGACCTGCATTTAAAAGTCTAACTCAGAAAATAGTTCCAGCCTTTTCAGTTAATATATTTCCTAGAATGAGTTCCCAGACCTTTTGCTGTTTGATAAAGCCTTTCTTTTAATGGCAGTGTTTTAGTTTGTTCACCTCCTGTGACTGATTAATGCATTTTATAAAAATATTATCTCCTTGCTTCCTGTGTGTGTCATAAGATGGTCTCATATGTTGCAGATTTTCACATCTTTCATAAAACAGTGGAAGATGGATCTTCTAGGACACATATATCCACATCTCTTAAAAGAGTGAGATGGATCTCATAGGACACATATATTCGCATTATTACTAAAATTGTGGGTGATAAGGCTATTCGTTTCAGAATTATGGTAAATACACTGACGAATGATTTAAAGGAGTAGACTTGAGTGACTAGTGATCTTCTCCTGCTCAAATAAAATAATCTCAATTATTGGTAGCTATTCAGTTTGTGTGTCAACTTTGTGATAAAACATTAGTGACCTCTATGACCCTATGGCTGAGAAAGCAGTTGAAGAGAATCTTGAAAAGAGGGACAAAAAGTCATTGGTAGAGTAAATTTTAAAATGGGTATTAAAATCTTCAGAATAAACATTTCCAGAAACTACATTGGAATTGTAGTAGACTGTGTTTTTCAAGGTTTTCAGCTTTCAGAATTCCTTAAATTCTAGAACCGACCCTGTGGATTGGAAGGTAGCAAACGTAGCCCCTCTTTTCAAGAAAGGAGGGAGAGAGAAAGCAGAATTGTAGGCCAGTTAGCCTGACATCAGTAGTGGAAAAGATGGTAGAGGCTATTGGGAACATGGTAACAAGGCATTTAGACAATCATAATGTGATTGGGCAGAGTCAACACTGGTTTATGAAAGGGAAATCATGTTTGACAAATCTATTTGAGTTCGTTGAGGATGTAACTAGTAGGGTAGTTAAGATGTCGTGGATGTAGTATATTTGGATTTTCAAAAGCATTCGATCAAGTGTCACAAGAGGTTATTACACCAAAGGGATGATAGGATTGGAGGTAATATATCAGCATGGCCTGAGGATTAGTTAACAAACAGAACACAGTCCGAATAAATGGAACATTTTTGGATGGTAGGCTGTAATTAGTGGGGTGCCGCAAGGATTGTTTAGGCCTCAGCTATTAACAATCTACATCAATGACTTGGATGAGGGGACCAAGTGTAATGTATCCAAGCTTGCTGATACAAAGTTAGTTGGGAAAGTAAGCACTGTGGAGGAAGCAAAGAGGCTGCAAAAGAATTTAGTGAATTAAGTAAATGGGCAAGAACGTGGCAGATGGAATATAATATGGAGAAATGTAAAGTCTTTGACTTTGATAGGAAAAATAGAAAAACAGAATATTTTTTAAATGAGATTGAGAAATACTGATGTTCAGAGAGATCTGAGTGTCCTTGTACATGAATCACAGAAAGTTAACGTGCAGGTGTAGCAAGCAATTGGGAAAGCAAATGATACGTTAGCTATTATTACAAAGGGATTGGAGTACACGAGTAAACAAGTCTTTGTGCAATTTTATATGGTCTTGGTGAGTCCACGCCCAGAGTACTGTGTACAGTTTTCATCTGATTACCTGAGAAAGGGATATACTTCCCTTAGAGAGAGTGCAACTAAGGTTCACTAAACTGATTCCTATGATGAAGGATTGAGCAGACTGGGACAATATTACCTGGAATTTAGGAGAATAAGAGGTGATCTCATTGAAATATATAAAATTCTTAAGGGGCTTAATAGGGTAGATGATGGGAGGATGTTTCCCCTGGCTAGAGAGTCTAAAACTCACAGTCACAGGATAAGGGGCCAGCCATTTAGAACTGATATGAGGAGAAATTTCTTCATTTAGAGAGTTGTAGATCTTTGGAATTCTGTATCAGTGAGGCGTGAATGCTCAGTTGTTCAATATATCCAAGTCAGAGATCGAGATTTTTGGATACTAAGGGTATTAAGATGTGGGAATCGTGCAAGAAGGTGTAGCTGAGGTTAAAAAATCAGCCATGATATCGAATGGCAGAGCAGGCTTGAGGGGCCAAATAGCCTACTCCTGCTTTTATTTCTTGTGTTCTAAGGTATGTTTTTGTAAGAAATACTGACTCTGCTTTTGAAATATCTTGCTTTTCTAATATAGTGAGAAAACACCTTTGTAATCTATTGCAATACTCAACTTCTTGGGAATTTTAAGGCATGTTCCCTCTACCGCACATTAGCCAAGCACCATTTCAGTAATACCCATAATACGGGGCTGTCACCTTGGTTTGTTCAGATACATAAAATATATCCTTGCCATTGCATATTGCGGAGCATAAACAACCGAAAAACAGAAGAATAGCTAAGTTTCAATAGGCCGTTGCATCTTCAAGTATGTTCTTGCAAGCAATAATACATCAGCAGAAAACTGTCTTAATTTTCTTCCAACGTGACCTGGCAGGATGTTTCTAAACCAGTTGTGTCTAACCATATGCTGCAACTTGATCATTGATCAGTCAATAAACAAGTAATTTCCACACCTATGTAAGGAGATTTGACTCTAACCAATTGCCAGAATATGATTTTATATTTTAGTGGAGAGTTTTTTTTTGTTCATAATTTTTGCTATTGGTTGGTGGTGGGGGATGAATTTGGAGAACAGTAATATAGTGATGGGGATTTAGCAATATAAAAGCTGATTTTAAAATTAAACACTATTTTAATTGATCTACTCCATTATACATTGAAGGGCAGTCTGACTCTTTATTTTAAAACCAGGAATCCAAGTTGGCTTGGGCAGTTGACTTCTGAGTGCATGATTGAAATTAGCTGGATTTATAGCTGGGCTGCTTTTGACAGGTCCAAGTTTTAGTCACTCTCCATTTCCCACCATTCTTTCTTTTTTTGCCTCCTTTTAATTTTACCTCCTATATGTGTCTGTTCTCTTTATTTTTTTCCCCTTTCATTCCTGAACACAATAGTGGTGTATCAACTGTAATATTGAAATGTTTGCTTACATTTTGCTCCACCTCTGGTTCTTTGCAGGACTCAACTTGTACTTGAATTTTGAACTTGGTACTAAAAATTTCTAGGTTATGTAAATTGTGATCTAATTCCAGTGGAATTGGTAATTCCCATTTCAGCCCAAAACATTTTGTTTGTTTTAAAAGATTAATTTTGAATTGATACACATAATCATTTAAAGGAGTTGAACATAACACTTTATATTATCCATGTTAGTGCTCTTTATTGCTGTCTGTAACATAGCACTGTGTGTAGGGAAGTGATGCTGAATTTTTCATGAGACCTCCAAGCTTTTGCAACTAGACTCCTTTTGTACACACAAGAACTAGTGGTGGAAATCTTGACTGCCTGGATCACAGTTTGCAATGGTGATGAGGGGAAAATTATATTGATTTGTATCCATTTCCTCAGGCAGCCGATGTGGAGCAAGCCATGTTAGCTGGATTGGTGAGTTGTACTGTCCCTCGAACTCTGCTTCCTGTTGGCCATAATTAATTTCTACAGGTCCCTTTCATACTGAGATGGTAATCTAGCTTGTTCATAGACCGGAATGCTTTAAAACTGAAAGACCTAAGATGGTATCCAAAGGTTGAGAGGTTTTGGGGTATAGTGCTCCTTGTACATGATTTATTTTTGCTACATAGTTCCTTGTACTCTGATATGAGGGAAAATCAAGATATAACAAAACTCTTGCTTTCGCGCTCTCTTCCCCTAATCCCTACCCCTGTACCAGCCAATGAGTTGAACTTAGTTTTAAAATAGTCCCTGAGTAAAGATCTTTTCATTGTATAATCTGAGAAAGTTGCCAATTGTGAAATAGCAGGAAACAGGTTGTGAAACTCTAATACAACGGACTATCGTTCTGTTGCCTGTCAATGATGCTGTGTTCCCTTTTCTCCAAATTCCCACCATATCTGTGGCCATACAAGATGTTAAATGCTCTCGAGGAGAGAGGTATGTCTTCCGTACCATGCTTGTGAAATGATAGCGATTGCACTGCACCGGCCATTCAAGTCATTGATTTTCTGGTGTTGGTAAATTCCACAGTTAATCTGAAGCCTCTCCTTGGGAGTGTATCATGCAGCGATCAGAGATTGAATGATTGGTGAGATAGAAATTCTAAAGAACAAAAACAGAAGATACTGGAAGCACTCAGCTAGTCAGGCAGCATCTGTTGAGGGAGCAGACAAGTTTTCCTCTTGGGTTAGCGTGCACCCACTGTTTGAATTCTGATAAAAGGTCCACCTAAAACACTAAACTGACTGTCATTACAGGTGCAGCCGAACCTTCGAGCGTTCCCAGCATTTATTTAATTGTTTCAGATTTTCCATTTCTATACTAACTTGAATTTCTGAGCACTGTTCCATTTATCAGCGCTAACACCTGGCTGAAATCTCTCCAGGCTGACTTCCCTCCCCTTGCACCCTCCATAAACTTGAACTCATCTGAAACCCTACCTCCCGCATCCTAATCTATACCAAGTCCTGTTCACCCATCACCCCTGTATTCACTGAACTATATATTCCCTGTCCAGCAATGCCTTGGTTTTAAAATTCTCATCCTTGTTTTCAAATGCACACCTCCCCCACCACCAGCACCACCCCCCCTCCCCCCCCCCCCGCCCGCCCCCATCACCTCCAGCCCTGAAACAACAACAATTTGCATTTATATAGCACCTTTAACATAGTAAAACAATCCAAGCCACTTCATGGTGCATTATTAAACAAAACCTGACACCAAGCCACATAGAGATGTTAGGGCAGATGACCAAAAGCTTGGTCAGAGGTGGTTTTAAGAAGCATCTTAAAGGAGGAAAGAGAGGTTTAGGGAAGAGATTCCAGAGCTTGGGACCTTGACAGCTGAAAACATGGCCACCGATGTCTCAAGACTGAGATCGATAGATTTATGTTAGGTAAGGGCATCAAGTGATATGGAGCAAAGGCAGGTAAATGGAGTTGATACACTTCAAGGATGCTTGCATGCGTGACAGGAAGGCCCTAAATGTCAACTATTGCACTTGGGAGTCACTAGTTGGTGAAAGAGGGAAATGGCGACACATCCTGTGGACTGGTGTGCACTACCACGATGACCAGTTGTTATAGCAGCTTGGCAACAGACACCAACGTCAAAAACAACAACTCAGTCACTTGGCAGCTTCACGTGCAGTACTTGTGGCAGAACCTGCCTCTCAAGGATTGACCTTCACAACCATCAGCAAAGGTGCACCAAGAGAAGCCACCCCACCTAAATGGATTGTTTGCTGTGTGTCCATCATCTTTCATAGATGGAAAGATGCCAACCACAGATCAGCCATGCTCTAATTGAATGGCAGAGCAGGCTTGAGGGGCTGAATGCTCTCCTCTTCCTATATTATTGAGATGAGATGAGCAGAAGAGAGGGAACTTGATCCAAACCCATATATTCAAAGGACAGTCTGAAGCTAAGATTTTCTGTGCAACCAGGAGGAAAGAAACGATGGGCTTATAATATAGGTAGGCTCAAGAAATCACAAGCTAAACATAACTTGGATAATTTCCTTATTGAGTGAGCAAGCTTTGGTTTTTGAAGCATTCAAAATGTAAATGGACAGATTCTGAATCATTGAGCAGAGTAACTGGGGACTTGACAGGAGAGGGTGAAAATAGGCTGGTTCTGAACAGGACCTTAAATGATAGCTTATTCTATGTCGCAGTTCTTTTGTTCTTAACTACCTTCAGCTCAGTGTGAGAATGTTGTATTTGAAGCCCCATTAAAATGGTTGTTAACATCAGCTCGGCAGGATATGGTGCTTGCCATCAGTTGTAGATGTTACCTCTGTAGTTTTGAGAAAAAAATAGAACTTGCAATGATATAACATTTAAGATCCAATTAAATACTTTTCAAAGTTCAGTTATTGTTATATGGGCAAACATGATCTTTTTGCACAAAGCATGCTCCCATTAATAAGGTGAGGTGAGTGCCCAGTTTAGTCTCTCTTTGAAGATGTTGGTTGATGGAGGGCTGTTGCCCAGGGCACCAGGAGACACCCCCATGCGCCCCCCTCCCTCCAGCCCTTGCTCTTCAGACATTGGCATGGGATCTTTTACACACTGGAACAGGGAAACTGACCTTGGACAGCAGGCATCCTCTAACAATCTAACAACTCGCTCAACACTACGCTGAAACATCAGCCGGATTATGTGCTCCAGTCCGGGAGTGGGGTTACAAACCAGAGTCTTTCTGACTGAGCAAGAACAGCTACCCATTGAGGCTGCCAACCTATATCTTTTGAAGCTTTTGTGATGTTGGTTGGGGGATAAATGTTGGCCAGGACACCGGGGATAACTCCCTTGCTCTTCTTCGAAATAGTGCCTTGGAATCTTTTACATTCACCCAACCAGGCAGATGGGGCCTCAGTTTAATATCCCATCTGAAAGATGGCACCTCTGGCAGTGTAGCAGTTTCAGTACTGCACTGGATTGTGAGTCTTGATTTTTGTGTTCAAGACCTGAATGGGAGTTGAACCCAGAACCTTGTGACTCAAACGTGAGAGTGCTACCAACTGAGCAAAAAAAAGTATCATCTGATTATAATCACATTACTGTTTGTGGGAGTTTGCTGTGCGCAAATTGCCTGCTGTGTTTCCTACATTACAAAAGTGACTACACTTCAAAAGTACTTCATTGGCTGTAAAGTGCTTTTGAGACGTTCAGTGATTGTGAAAGGCGCTATATAAAAGACTTTCTTTCTTTTCTATCCGCTGTTTGAAGTATTTTACCAGAGTTGGGTTTGTGCTGCCATGAGGTTGAAGAGTGGCTGTGTCATAGCATGTTCACAGCCCCCTGAGACAGTCTGGTTGGAAATAGTGGAGATTGTATGGATAAATGAATATTATAAACAGATTTTTTCCCCCCCATTTATTCCACATTGTGAGGGTGTCCTGTAGTGAAAAGTACAATTTCTGCAACATAGACAAAGTCAATGGCTGAGGAAACTCGGCTGTGATTCTCCTTGGTGTTACTCCCGGCATAACTTCACTGGAATGGTGCTGGAAACACTGCCAACATTCCTAATTGGTCTTTCTGCCACATTAGGGCAAACCTATGCTGGGAGAGCCAGAGTAGCTCTGAGGACATTCCTGGCCTGTTAGGAGTTTCTGCAAATTCCATTTTAAATAGCACCTTTTAATGTAGTAGAACATCCCAAGATGAAGGAGTTTCAACAGACAATTTGGCACAGAACCATGTGAGATATTGGGGCAGGTGACCAGAAGCTTGGTCAAAGAAGTAGATTTTAAGGTTCGTGTGGAGCATAAACATGGATATGGACCTGTTGCATTGAATTATCTGTTTCTGTGTTATAAATACTCTATAGGGAGAGCCTTAAAGGAGGAGGGAGAAGTGGAAATGTTTGGATGGGGAATTTCAGAGCTTATACAGCTGAAGGCACGACTGCCAATTGTTACGACCGAGGCGGGAGGAGTGCACTGTTTGTTCTAGTTCCATTTCTCCACTAGTCACAACATGTGTTTAAATGTTTTCCCACTTACTGATACAGTCAATCATAGACTCTGTTTTTATCCCAGAATAAAACACACCAACCAGGTTTCTTTAATAGACAACAAAATTATCAGTTTATTATAAAACAAACCTTAACCAGGAATGAAGTAAAGCATAAACACACAGATTGAAGTATAACGGTTCCCTTTTCACTTTAGCCCCTCGCTCTCACACACATGCATACATACCTACATCAATTAACCAGTAAAATAAAAGGGAATGTTGCTTTAGAGGTCTGTTACAAAAACAGACAAAAAAAAACTAAGGCTGAATACTTGCTCATTCTTGAAGAAAAATAAGATATGGAAAGATGTTCCTTGTTTTGGTTTGACGTCCGAAATGCGTATAAACGGCTGTCACTGGGATCTTCCTAGAACAGTTCTTTCCAGGCAATGTTGAAGATCAGTTTGGGTAGACTTTGCAAGAAATGCTGCTACCGAGGCTTCAGATAGGCCTTACAGCAGAAATGTGGCATCAGGGGTTTCAGTTCCCACTGAGCTGGGTTTTCTTGGCAAGCAAAAAACAACTGTTTTTTCACCATTCAAAGTGAAACCAAAAACATTCCAGAAGCCAAGCCTATAAATCTTGACCTGTCACTCCTCTGTAAACATCTTCTCCAAGTCAAAACAGCAAGTTCCCTGCTGATATTTTATCTGAAAACAGGTGCCTTCCAGTAAGGCCTTGTTTACAAAAGAAGTCCAAGAAGCCTTCTTTAAAAAAAAAAAATACACCAAGTTCAGCATCTCTTCAAGCTTCTGGATGAATTAATGTCCATAATTCAACTATCAGTAGTTAAAAACATATTTTACAAAAAATAGAAGTGTTCTCGTAACACAATGTTTGGGCAAGGGTGTGGGTGTGACCAGAACTGGAAGAATGCACTGTTCTGGGAGGGTTAGAATAGAATAGAATAGAACATTACAGCGCAGTACAGGCCCTTCGGCCCTCTGTTGCGCCGACCTGTGAAACCATCTGACCTACACTATTCCATTTTCATCCATATGTCTATCCAATGACCACTTAAATGCCCTTAAAGTTGGCGAGTCTACTACTGTTGCAGGCAGGGCATTCCACGCCCCTACTACTCTCTGAGTAAAGAAACTACCTCTAGCATCTGTCCTATATATATCGGGTTGTAGGGCTGAAAGACATTACAGAGATAGGGAGGGGGCGAGGCTATGGGCAGCTTTGAAAATTTAAGAAGAGGATTTTAAACTGGAGGTGTTTGGGGACTGGGAGTCAATGCAGGTCAGCGAGCATGGGGTGATGGGTGAATGGGATTCAGTGCAAATTAGGATGCAGGCAACACAATTTTGGGTGAGCTGAAGTTTATGGAAGTTGGTGGGTGGGAGACTGGCTAGGAGATCAGTGGAATAGTCAAGTCTAGAGGTAACAAAAACATGGGTGAGGGTTTCAGCAGGTGATGAACTGAGGCAAGGGGGCAGTAAAGGTCTGCAAAGGAAACCCGACCCAAACCCGACACATGTCGTCAGATCCAGTCAGGGTGGGGTCGGGTAGCAGGCCTTTACCCATGTACTGATGTAAAGGCCTGCTACCCGAGCCGACCCCGACAGGACCCGACGACATGTGTCTGGTTCGGGTCGGGCTTCTGGGTCCGGCATTCGGGCTTGGGTCGGGTTTCCTTTGCAGCTCTTTAGGGAGCGGAGGTGGGCAATATTATAAAAATGCAAGTGGGTGCTCTTTGTGATGGAGAGTATAGGAGGTCAGATGCTCAGCTCAGGGTCAAGTGGAATGCTGAGGTCGAGAACAGTCTGGTTCAGTCCCTGACGGTTGCTATGGAGGGGAATGGAATCAGGAGCAAGGGAATGGAGTTTGTGGTGGGGAACAGAAGGCAATGGCTTCAGTCTTCCTGATGTTTAATTGGAGGAAATTTTGACTCGCCCAAAACTGGATATTGGGCAAGCAGCCTGACCAGACAGAGGCAGTGGATGGATCGAGAGAGGTGTCAGCGAGGTAGAGTTGGGTGTCATTAGTGTACGTATGGAACCTGACGTGTTTAAAGATTATTTTGCCGAGTTAGGACAGAGTCCTGGGGACTGTGCAAATATTTTCAGGAGGGCTCCTGGGAGTATGCCAGTATTTGCAGAGGATTTCCACGACACAGTTTTTTTTTAAAACCACTGCATTATGCACGAGAATGAGTTCGTAAATGTTTCAGAAGTTGTCAAGGAAACTGTTAGTACCTGAATATTGAATAAATTTTCAGTGTTTGTTGATGACGCACACTAACTAGTGTTTCAGTATTTTGATTTTTTTTTGGCCGGTGAGTTTTTTGATTCAATTACAATCTGACTATCCTCCGATTTTGGCAATCATTTCTATTTTTGCTGCAGTATTTTATCTTGCATTAAATGCTTGCATTTTGAACATGTGGCTCTCTGCAAATGAATTTTTCATAATTAATGGCTGGGTTAACAAAATTTTTGTGCTGGAATTCACTGCGATGGTGATATTGGCAGTAAATGCTAGTATTTTAAAAAGGACTTGTGCGTAAACAATGCCTTTGACCTCAAGATGTCCCAAAACACTTTACTGTCAATGAAATATTACACTAATGGCAGTGTGTGCATTAAACACTGTTATTTTGACAGCAAATTCTGGCCCTACCTTTTAGTGATATTGGACCTTTGTCGTCAGCGGTGAACCCATGACACAGCTCGTGATTAGATTACGCCACAGCAAGCATAGCAGGAATTGGGAGTGGGGGCAATGGTCATTGTACTTTGTCATAGACCAGTCACATTTTTTCAATTCTGATCGACCAAAAGAAATGTTTCAGGGGAAAATAGGTAGAATCTGAGTTATTTTCAATTTGATTGAACAGCGATGAGTAAAAGCTTGTTCTTTTTGCTGGCATAGTTGTAAGCAGTGGTTTTGACCTGCAGTCTGGGTTCATTTGAGCAGAAGGCTTCAATAGTTGCTTTGTTTTTGGTGAAAAAGTACAGATTTTCCACAAATGCCTGTTGGAACCTCTGCAGGGAGTGATGGGTCCAGAATACCTGGCCTTTTCTAGCTCTCCTAGACTAATTCTTTTATTCTGTTTTGTGTGGCAGTAATACGCCAGCTACCACCTTTCCGGCAGCTTGGCACCTCTGAATGCAAGTGGCCAATTATGGAAGAAGGCAAATACTCCCCAAGCCCCCAGATGCTGACTACTGTTGCCTGCTGAACCAGTGATTCAGAGATTTCTTTAGATGGGTCCCCTGCTGTCTTTCCATGCTTGCATTCCTTTCACAGGGCTTCTTACACCATTAGAATTTTAATTTCCCGATAAGTTTGTTTTCCTTGGGCTGCGCTCTGTTCAAATTGGTCAAATCTTGCTCGCTTTCAGGGGGTGGAAAAAAAGCAAATGGGAATAGATTTTGTATCCAACTTTCCTTTATGTTGTAAATTTCAGTAATTAGCACTGCATGCGTCAATATCTCGCACCAGAATCTGGACTTTGGGCCTTTTCAATTGTAAAAGTTTTAAATTGCTTTATTGTGTTGCTTGAATCTTACAATAATTACATGTCTCCTCGGTTCCCATATACTTGTGTCTCCCTGCTTCTATTCTCTCCATCCTGTTTCTTAATCCACACATTCAATTTAAGGCCCACTTTATAACTGGCAACAGTCCAAGATGAAATCCATCTGCTTTCTGATTTTTAAAAAAGGCATTTGAAATTAATCAAGCATACGTCAATTTGAATGTGCATGAAATAATTCCAAGAGTTTGAAGAGATGACTGAAGGATTTGTGATCTATTTACAAACCCCACCTACAAGGATCCCAGGAATATGTTAATTATTTTCAAAACTGAAATAAGGGGCTGAATTTTCAAAATAGAGTCAGGAACTCGATGCCCGATCATTTCTGGGTCCTGACCCCACACCTCAACGCTATTTTGAAATGTTAATGCCCGAATTGTGCAGGGGGCAAGCTAAGTGTCCAATTAGTGGAACAGAGTATCTCCAGGAGGCAGGAGCTGCCTGCAGAATGTGAGTGGTAAAAGGCAGACAGCAGCCTTGATGGGGCCTGCGACTGCCTTGCCAAAGAGAGCAGGTGGTGGTATTGTGGTAATGTCACTGGACTAGTAATCCAGAGAACAAGGCTAAAACTCTGGGGATTAAAAACAAGAAATGCTGGAAATACTCAGCAGGTCTGGCAGCATCGGTGCAGAGAGAAGCAGAGTTAACGTTTCAGGTCAGAGACCCTTCCTCAGAACTGACAAATATTAGAAATGTAAAAGGTTTTAAGCAAGTAAAGTGGGGGTGGGGCAAGAGATAACAAAGGTTGAAGGTGTTGATAGGACAAGGTCACAGAGAATAACTGACCAGAAGGTCATGGAACAAAGGTGAACGGTATGTTAATGATGTGCTGAAAGACAAAACTTTAGTAAAGAGAGGGTGTGAATGACTATAAAGCACAGAGCACTCCAAGCACAAACATAAAAAAACACATTTAAAAAAAAAAAAAAAAACAGTGGGTAAGGACAGTGGAAACAAACTGAAAAACCTAAAATAAAATAAACAAATAAAAAAGGAAAGAGAAAAAATAACTAAGCATAAAAAGGGGGACCCGTCATGCTCTGAAATTATTGAACTCAATATTCAGTCTGGCAGGCTGTAGTTTTTTTAAAATTCAGTCATGGGATGTAGGCGTCATTGGCCAGGCCAGCATTTATTGCCCATCCCTTATTGCCCTTGAGAAGGTGGTGGTGAGCAGCCTTCTTGAACTGCTGCAGTCCATATGGGGCAGGTATACCCACAGTGCTGTTAGGAAGGGAGTTCCAGGATTTTGACCCAGTGACAGTGGAGGAACGGCGATATAGTTCCAAGTCAGGATGGTGTGTGACTTGGAGGGAAAATTGCAGGTGGTGGTATTCCCATCTATTTGCTGCCCTTGTCCTTCTAGTTGGTAGAGGTTGCAGGTTTGGAAGGTGCTGTCTAAGGAGCCTTGGTGCATTGCTGCAGTGCATCTTGTAGATGGTACATGTTGCTGCCACTGTGCGTCAGTGGTGGAGGGAGTGAATGTTTGTCGATGGGGTGCCAATCAAACGCGCTCCTTTGTCCTGGATGATGTTGGGCTTCTTGAGTGTTGTTGGAGCTGCACCCATCCAGGCAAGTGGAGAGTATTCCATCACAATCCTGACTTGTGCCTCGTAGATGGTGGACAGGCTTTGGGGAGTCAGGAGGTGAGTTACTCGCCTCAGGATTCCTAGCCTCTGACCTGCTCTTGTAGCCACGGTATTTATATGGCTACTCCAGTTCAGTTTCTGATCAATAGTAACCCCCCCAAAATGTTGATGGTGGGGGATTCAGTGATGGTAATGTCGTTGAATGTCATGGGGAGATGGTTAGATTTTCTCTTGTTGGAGATGGTCATTGCCTGGCACTTGTGTGGCGCGAATGTTACTTGCCACTTATCAGACCAAGCCTGGATATTGTCCAGGTCTTGCTGCATTTCTACACTGACTGCTTCAGTATCTGAGGAGTCACGAATGGTGCTGAACATTGTGCAATCATCAGCGAACATCCCCACTTCTGACCTTATGATTGAAGGAAGGTCATTGATGAAGCAGCTGAACATGATTGGGCCTAGGACACTACCCTGAGGAACTCCTGCGGCGATGTCCTGGAGCTCCGATGATTGACCTCCAACAACCACAGCCATCTTCATTTGTGCTAGGTATGACTCTAACCAGCAGAGAGTTTTCCTCCTGATTCCCATTGACTCCAGTTTTGCTAGGGCTCCTTGATGCCATACTCTGTCAAATGCTGCCTTGATGTCAAGGGCAGTCACTCTCCCCTCACCTCTTGAGTTCAGCTCTTTTGTCCATGTTTGAACCAAGGCTGTAATGCGGTCAGGAGCTGAGTGGCCCTGGCGGAACCCAAACAGGGTATCACTGAGCAGGTTATTGCTAAGCAAGTGCTGCTTGCTGGCACTGTTGATGACACCTTCCATCACTTTACTGATTGAGAGTAGGCTGATGGGGCGGTAATTGGCTGGGTGGACCTGTCCTGCTTTTTGTGTACAGGACATACCTGGGCAATTTTGCACATTGCAGGGTAGATGCCAGTGTTGTAGCTGTGCTGGAACAGCTTGGCTAGGGGCGCGGCAAGTTGTGGAGCACAGGTCTTCAGTACTATTGCAGGAATATTGTCAGGGCCCATAGCTTTTGCAGTATCAAGTGCCTCCAGTCGTTTCTTGATATCACGCGGAGTGAATCGAATTGGCTGAATTCTGGCATCTGTGATGCTGGGGACTTAAGGAGGAGGCTGAGATGAATCATCAACTCGGCACTTCTGGCTGAAGATTGTTGCAAATGCTTCAGCCTTATTTTTCGCACTGATGTGCTGGGCTCCCCCATCATTGAGGATTGGGGGTATTTGTGTAGTGTGCCTAATCGCAAAATGAGGTGCTGTTCCTCCAGCTTGCGTTGAAGTTCGTTGGAACACTGCAGCAATCCCAGTACAGGGATGTGAGCATGAGAGCAGGGGGTGGTGGGGGGTGTTGAAATGGCCAGCAACCAGAAGCTCGGGGTCATGCTTACGGACTGAGCGGAGGTGTTCAGCAAAGCGGTCACCGAATCTGCGTTTGGTCTCTCCATGTAGAGGAGACCACATTGTGAGCAGCGAATACAGTATACTAAATTGAAAGAAGTACAAGTAAATCTCTGCTTCACCTGAAAGGAGTGTTTGGGGCCTTGGATAGTGAGGAGAGAAGAGGTAAATGGGCAGGTATTACACCACCTGCGATTGCAGGGGAAGGTGCCGTGGGAAGGGGACAAGGTGGTGGGGGTAATGGAGGAGTGGACCAGGGTGTCGCGGAGCGAACGATCCCTTCGGAATGCTGACAGGGGAAAGGAGGGGAAGATGCGTTTGGTAGTGGCATCGCGCTGGATGTGGCGGAGGATGATCCTTTGTATCTGGAGACTGGTGGGGTGGAAAGGGAAAACAAGGGGAACCCTGTCGCAGTTCTGGGAGGGAGGGGAAGGGGTGAGGGTAGAGGTGCGGGAAATGGGCCGGACACGATTGAGGGCTCCGTCAACCACAGTGGGGGGGAATCCTCGGTTGAGGAACAAGGAAGACATATCGGAAGCACTGTCGTGGAAGGTAGCATCATCAGAACAGATGTGTCGGAGATGGAGAAACTGGGAGAATGGAATGGAGTCCTTACAAGAGGCAGGGTGTGAAGAAGTGTAGTTGAGGTAGCTGTGGGAGTCAGTGGGCTTATAATGAATATTGGTAGACAGCCTATCCCCAGAGATGGAGACTGAAATCAGGGAAGGGAAGTGTCGGAGATGGACCATGTGAAGGTGATAGAAGGATGGCAATTAGAAGCAAAGTTAATAAATTTTTCTAGTTCTGGGCGAGAGCAGGAAACGGCACCGATACAGTCATCAATGTACCGGAAAAAGCGTAGGGGGAGGGGGCCTGAGTAGGACTGGAACAAGAATGTTTGACATATCCCACAGAAAGACAGGCATAACTGGGACCCATGCAGGTACCCATAGCAACACCTTTTACTTGAAGGAAGTGAGTGGAGTTGAAGGAGAAGTTGTTCAATGTGAGAACAACTTCAGGCAGAGTAGGGTGGTGGTGGATGGGGACTGGTTGGACCTCTGTTCAAGGAAGAAGCGGAGAGCCCTCAAACCGTCCTGGTGGGAGATGGAGGTGTAGAGAGATTAGATGTCCATCGTGAAGAGGAGGCGGTTAGGGCCAGGAAACTGGAGATTGTCAAAATGACATGGGGCGTCAGAAGAGTCACGGATGTCGGTGGGAAGAGACTGGACCGGGGAGAAAAGATAGTCAAGATAGGAAGAAATCAGTTCAGTGGAGCAGGAACAGGCTGAAACAATGGGTCTGCCGGGACAGTCCTGTTTATGGATTTTGGGAAGGAGGTAGAAGCGGGCTGTCCGGGGTTGCGGGACTATGAGGTTGGAAGCTGTCGAGGGAAGATCTCCAGAGGAGATGAGGTCAGTGACAGTCCTGTGGATAGTAGCTTGATGTTCGGTGATGGGGTCATGATCCAGGGGGAAGTAGGAAGTAGTGTCTGAGAGTTGGCGCTGAGCCTGTGCAAGGTAGAGGCCAGTATGCCAGACGACAACAGCACCACCCTTATCTGCAGGTTTGATGACAATGTCGGGGTTAGACCTGAGAGAACGGAATGCGGCAAGTTCAAAGGGGGGCAGGTTAGAGTGAGTGAGTGGGGCAGAGAAATTGAGATGGCCGATGTCTCGCCGACAGTTTTCAATGAAAAGATCAAGAGTGGGCAAGAGGCCAGAGGGAGGGGTCCAGGTGGAGGGAGAATGCTGGGTGCGGATGAATGGGTCTGCTGGTCGGGGGGAGGACTCCTGATCAAAGAAGTGAGCACGGAGGCGAAGGTGATGGAAGAAGAGTTCAACGTCATGCCGAGCACGGAATTCATTGAGGTGGGGGATGTAAGGGGATAAAACGGAGTCCTTTGCTGAGTACAGAACGTTCAGCATCAGAGAGGGGAAGGTCACAGGGTATAGTGAATACATGGCAAGGGGTCAGATCAGAAGGGGTGGGGTCAGAGGGAAGTGAAGGGGAAGAAGGGTCTGGAGGGGCATTAGTCCCCATCAGCTGCTGGAGCTTGCGTTCCTTAACACCTGAAAGGAAGAAAAAAAGTTTTTTGTTAGCGTGTCGGATGAGATGAAGGATGAAATGAAACCGTAGAGAAGAACAGCTTTGAGATGAGGTGAGGCGATGCTTCTGAAGAGAGAGGTCTAGTGTGTACATGTGGCGCATGGCACTGAGTGTCGATCTCAGGATGCGGCGAGAACAACAGTCCAAGGAACATTTCCTCCTTCATCTCATCAGTTATTCTCTGTGACCCTGTCCGAGCAACACCTTCACCTTTTGTTATCTCTTGCCCCACCCTCCCGCTTTACTTGCTTAAAACCTTTTACATTTCTAACGTTTTGCAGTTCTGAAGAAGGGTCACTGACCTGAAACGTTAACTCAGCTTCTCTCTGCACAGATGCTCTCAGACCTGCTGAGTATTTCCAGCATTTCTTGTTTTTATTTCAGATTTCCAGCATCTGCAGTATTTTGCTTTTATAATACTCCAGGGACACTGTTTCAAATCCCATCATGGAAGCTGATGGAATTAATAAATTATGTTAATTAATAAAAATCTGGAATTGAAAGTTAGTCTCAGTAATGATGACCATGAAACGAATATCCATTGTCGTAAAAACCCATCTGCTTCACTAATGTCCTTTAGGGAAGGAAATCTGTCGTCTTTACCTAGTCTGGCCTACATGTGACTCCAGACCCACGGCAATGTTGTTGACTCTTAACTGCTCTCTGAAATGGCCTAGCAAACCATTTAGTTGTGCAAAACTGCTACACAAAAGTTGAACAGGAATAAAACTGGACAGGACACCTGGCATCGAATACCAGATAGACTGCAGCGGTTCAAGAAGGCAGCTCACCACCACCTTCGAGGGCAATTGGGGATGGGCAATAAATGCTGGCATCGCCAGTGATGCCCACATCTCCAACTAATATTTTTTTTTAAAAAGCAGCTTCTTGGAGGGCTAGCAGAATAAAATAAGACAGTGTTCAAACATTAAAAACTGAGGTAACGCATGTGATCTGGTGCAAGTTCCCTGAGGGCTGCATAATTTTCAACCTCAAAAGAAAGGGTTTTCCATCACCCGTCTGTGAACTTGGCAGCCATGTACTAACGTGCACCAGACTCTTCGGGTTTGACGAAATCCCGTTTGAAAATTGCAGTCCTCTAGTAGCTTAATGGGCCATTAATTGGAGGTGAGCTGTTCCCCATTCCCTCCCCACCCTCACTTTAAAGATTGAATTCAGTCCCGGAGGTGGTGGGATCCAGAGATGCCTTTCGGCACCGCGATTTTTAAAATGTGTCGGCATCCAGTTCCGACCCCACTGGCGTTTAAAAATCTGGCCCAAGGTTTCTCGTATTTGTTCGATGCTGCAAATTTATTGTCCTAATCAATGTTCTGATCAACAAACCCACTTTAGCGTCATTTAAACGCAATCAAGAGAAAGCTGCTTCCGGGCCACTTACACCAATATTTTTGAGTTTATGTGACAGTGGCCTGAAAACTGGCATACAATCCCACAAATTGGTGATCGTCATTGATTGTGATATTGGGTTAAGCAATGAGGACAAACTCTGACTGGCAAATATCCCAGTATGTTGTGGAACAACACAACTAATGGCAAAACTCACCAATTCCATTACTTCCTGGAACTTCTGTATTAATGTGTCACTATTATTGTGCAGTTTTCAGCAAATTCAGGTCTTTCACAGTTAACAGGAAGGCAAAACCCTTTTTATTTTATCAAATTTGTGTCCGCCATAGCTCTATAGCACTCTTTCACCTTTTGAGCCAAGATGGTTGTGGATTCGAGCCCTGCTGCAGAATCTGAAGCACATAATATCACCTTCCTGAGGTCTGCTCAGAACTGATTGAGTACTCCAGATGTGGTTCAACCAGAGCTCTACAGCTGTTATCCTCATGTTCAATTTAAGGCCAGTTTGTAGATGGCAACAGTCAGGGACAGTAAAATTGATGTGCTTTTTGACTTTAAAATGTCACTTATTAGTTAATAAAACATTGGGATATTTGTGGCGGTTTGACAGTCAGAAATTATCCAACCTGGCCAATGAAGCGTCTGTTTTTGTTCCAGTTGGTGGGGAGGTGGTAAATCATGACGACGGATGCTTTAGGTGACTGGCGCAAGTTTGAGGGCAGAATGGTCGGAAGCTTGAAGTCACGTGATGTGACTCAGTTTCCTGGAAACTGTCCAGCCAGAGTTGGCAACTCTTATCACGGGTGGCGCCTTTCAGATGAGATGTTAAACCAAGGTCTCGCCTGTTTACGTGTAGGTAAGAGCTCCTGTGGAACTACTAGGAGGATTGGCCAACATTCCTCCCTCAGCCAACACCTTCAAAAAAACAGATAAACTGGGCGTTCATGTTGCTTGCTTTCCCAATTGCTTCCACATTTGCCTACAAAACAAAGTAATTCATTGGCCTGAATATTAACAGAGGCAGAAGTGGCAGAGTTTTGGATGGGAAACCCGCATGTTGTGGAGCTTTATCTCCACAGCATGTATCCTTTTGTCATTGGTTCTCTGCCCAGAAATCAGCCTGAATGACAGAGGTGGGTTGTGGTTAGGTTTCAGAGTTTTAAAACTTTGGCATCTGTCCTGACGCCAACACCCCTGCCCCTCCCCCCCCCCCTTCACACCCTGCCCATCCAGTTCACCTGTTTTTGGCTGTTAAAATTCAGCCCATTCTCTGTCTGTGGGGGTCTCTCTCTCTCATCATGTGTAACCAGCTTGGATTAACAGTTAATTCTATTTAATGTGCCACCTATTAAGCAGTGTTACTTCAGCTCCATTTACTTTTCCCATGGAGTGGAATATGCACACTTGCGACCTGGCCCATGTTGGAAGAAAGGAGTGTCAATCCCATTGGTTGTGCAGTTGATTTGTTTGTGTTCACTGCAGTCAATACCAAGGAAAGATGAGATGTGAGATTCATGGTTTACAAGAATCATGCAGAATGTAAACTTATTTAAATGCAGTGAGTGCTGGCAGTGAAGCATACTGATGGATGTTGGGTTGCAATTTTCATACAGGCATTCCCCCCCCCCCCCCCCCCCCCCCACTGGAGCTTATTTTTAATTTTGTTCTTGGAATGTGAGTGTCGCTTGCACGGCCAGCATTTGTTGCCTTTTAAGAAGGTGGTGGTGAGCTGCCTTCTTGAACCGCTGCAGTCCACGTGGTGAAGGTACATGCACAATGCTGTTAGGAAGTGCGATGATGAGCATGTGAAGATTTTGGAGAAAGTCTGTTTAAACTGGCGAGGGAATGGAAATGACACCCAGTGGTTCCATTCTAGATACTGTCCTTTCAAGCTTCAGTTGTGTTTGTTGTGGAGGGTATTTTGAGTTGTAATATATGAAGAAGTTGTTCGCTTTTGAACTAATGAATTGAGAGGAGCATGCAATGAAGGATCTTGTCTAAATGTAACTGGGAACACTGCCTTGCATTACATTTATGTTTCCATAAAATATAAGTAAAGGTTGAATATATTGATGCCACAAGGCAAGAACCAAGATGGAGATGTTATTTGTTACGGTTTGTTACTTAGCGTGGTAAAATCGGCTGTTTTCTGCACTGTTATTTGGTTTTGAATGACAAGGACTTGTGCCTTGAAGTGATAGCTGACTCAGAGGATTATTCTTCAGTCACAGTGACTAGCATTTCTGTTTGTTGTGCATGAGTAACTATGAAATAGTTCTGTTGCTGAATATTTCTGACAGAATGTGGTATGTGCTCAATAATTGCTTTCAATGATAATTACAACAGCCCTTGACTGGGATTTTCCATTCTTTCAGGTTTGGCATGAGGTGGATTTTTTTTTTTTAAACATTAATTGGAGAGCTCCTAGTCCCTGCAGAGCTCTTCTCGTTGGGACCCAATTTAAATAACAACCTCATACATATCTGATCTCCATAACAATCCCCATTGTTTTGAAACATTCAGCATCTCTATTGGGACAGTAGGCTAAGAGCTAGTCGAACAACAGGTGTTGGCATTGTGTGCATCTAATCCCCGATCAGCAGAAAGTTATAGTATGTCCTTCCTCTTTTCCTCCCACTAAGCCTAAGGGATGGCGTTGTAGTAATAATAAAAAAAAAAGTTGATAATCCTGTTCAGTGGAGATTTTTGTTCTTTGCTAATTTTCTTTTTACATTGAAGACATTGACCCTGTTTTGGAGGGTGGAGGGGTGGGTGAGCATGGTCCATGGAAGGCCCAAAGTGAACGGCTCATCTGGCAGTTCTGAAGGAAGCAAGGCCCAGAGGACTTGACATAAGAGCAACATTTGCACAATTGAGATTAACGTTGCATTCAAAAGCAGCAGAAATGATGCCAAGGCCAGCAGGGTGGGAACTGGCCCCCACCAGGGATCTAAGGAAAGGAACACCAGTGTAAGTTAAGTGCTGGTGGGGGTGGGTGGATCCCACACAGATGACCGTGTGGTGAGAGGGAGCGGGAGGCCCAAGGAATTCCTTCCTGCGCCTACGAAGATTCATAAATTTTACTGATGCCAGCCCCTTCTGGTCGCTCTGCTGTATCGCATTGGTTTTCTCTGACCGCCTCCCCTATGTCTTCATGAAAGATCACCTCATGGCACCAATGACCCCACTAGGCCATGACCTCTACATTTAAATGAGGCCCTTGCTTGCCTGCAGCGGGAGCCTCTGCCTACTTTAAAGTCAGTGAAGGCGGGTGTGAACAGTACTCAGGCCATGCAGTTCAATGTTCTATTGACTTCATTGATTCTTGCATATGTAGAGCATTGAGGCTTCTAAAACTCCGCAATCTCTCTCCGTTTCATTCTTAGCTATTTTAGCACCATTCGTGGAGTATGTATAGCACTTGACTTTCCTTTAATGCAGTAAATGTAAATACTTCATACATAATGTTCTTTCTGCCATGGTTCAGCCCACTCATCGTCATTTATAATTTCTGGGTTCTTTTGATTCCACTGCCCTTCTTAGTTTGGTGTGCAATGTGCCTTTTAATGACTGAACAGAAGTCATTGGGTGTGAATTTAAAACCAGTAGTGGTCTCAACACTGAGCCTTGGGCAACCCACGCAGTCATACCCCGCACCCTGACATGATGCCCCTAATCAGTAATTGTAGTTGTCCACCATTTCCTAACCATTCCTGTGAATGTCCATAAGATAGCAGCTAGACATGTCCCAGAAAGTTCCTGATGAGGACGATGTAACATTTTAAAATGATAACAAGCAAGTTTCTTAAAAAAAGAAATTCTGGGGGAGGAAACTGGATGTGTGTCTTGGATTCACCATCACTGGTGTCTCCATTAAATGGGCCCCAGGTCATTAATATACCAGGAGTTCACCTTTGCTGTTCAGTAGTATAATAGCATCACCCAAAGTTTCGTAACTATCAAACCTCTCTCTCTGTAAACTAGATGTTTATGACTTGTCCGGATCCCCACCTGCATCTCTCTTGACTTCTGAGAGGCACACTGAATACTCAAGTGAGATGAGGCCAACTGTAAATGACGGAGCTGATTTATTTTACATATAACATGCAATCAGAGAAATAATTACAGTGACTTTTAACATTTAACTTTTTTTAGGTTAACAGAAGCATTATGAGGCACACCATCCTACTAGGGGGCTACATACACTTTTTTGACTAGCAATTTTTCCTGAATCCAGTTGGCACCATGCTGAAGGAGAGAGTTACTCTTTTGTGTGTGTTGTTTTTCAGTACTGTACATACTGTCTACTTTTCTTTCTTTGTTGGAAAGGAAGATACATTTTTGACCTTCCCCCAGTTCTGTGTCCCGTTGAGCTCGTCAATCAAACCAGCAACCATCAACCCAATGACACCTTCCTTTGGTCTTGCCTGTATGCAGCCATTCTGACATTGCATGTGTGAATCGAGCATCGAGATGCTAATCACCCAAAACAAACTTTGCTTGTGGGGGGGGGGGGGGGCGTGGAAATCACTCGCATGCCTTACACCAGGCCCCTGAAGAATCTGCTCTACTCTGAGCTTTGCTGCGGCAAAAGACTCCCAGGAGGACAAAGGAAACGCTTCAGGGATGTTCCTCAAAGCATCCCTGAAATCCAACATGCCCACCAACTTGTGGGAGTCCCTGTCCCTCAACCACTCTTGGAGAAGGTGCATGTGGGAAGGTACCGAGCACTTTGTGCGATTTCGACGGGAGCAGTAGGAGGCCAAATGCAGGTAGCGGAAGGAGTGCACGGCCCTCTACCCCTCCCCACCCCAAGTAATTTGCCTATTTAACTCTTCAAACACCACCTGCCTCACATACTAGAGTCTGCATTTTTTGCGCATCGGACTCATTAGCCATGTTAGAACGCACTGAACTGGAGTAGAAACAAGTCATTCCCGATCCCGAGGGACTGCCGAAGAAGATGATGACGGCTAGTAATCCAGAGGTCCAGGCTAATCCTCTGGGAACACTGGTTCAGATCCCACCACAGCAACTAGTGGAATTTAAATTCAATTAATTTATTTTTAAAAATCTGGAATTGAAAGTTAGTCTCGGTAATGGTGCCATGAAACGATCATCGATTTATTGTAAAAGCACATCTGCTTCACTAATGTCCTTTCGGGAAGGAAATCTGTCATCCTTACCCGGTCTGGCCTACATGTGACTCCAGACCCACAGCAATGTGGTTGACTCTTAAAATGCCCTCTGAAATAGCCTAGTAAGCCACTCAGTTCAAGAGCAATTAGGGATGGGCAACAAATGCTGGCATAGCAGTGACATCCACATCCCATGAAAGAATTTTTTTAAAAGCATATGTGAATAACACTGTGTAGTGTAGTGTTAGTCATGTGACTGACCACCTCCAGGCGCTTACCCATTGTCTCTCGAGATAAGGAGGCCAAAGACAGTGTTGGAATGTGCTAATGACCTCCCCATTGTCTCAAACTGATATAATGGGCAAGTCAGTTAAATGATCAATAATAAAAACAAAGTGCTGTGAAATACTCAGCAGGCGTGGCATCACCTGTAGAGAGAGAAGCAGAGTTAATGTTTCAGATCTGTGACCTTTCATCAGAACTGGCGAAAGTTAGAAATGTAATAGATTTTGAGCAAGTGGAGGGGAAGAGAGCAAAAGGGAATGTGTGTGATAGAGCAGGAGAGATGAAATGACAAAGATGTCATGGAACAAAGGCAAAGGGAGTACGAATGATGTGGTGAAACACAAAGCATTAGTCCAAAGTGTTAATGGCAGAATAATGAACAGCTCTGTCCAAAAACACAAACATGAAAAACTAAGTTTAAGGCAGGCACATGGTTAAAAAATAATGAAGCAAACTAATAAGAAAAAGGCCAGTCATGCTCTGAAATTGTTGAACTCAATATTGAGTCCAGAAGGCTGCAGAGTGCCTAATCGGAAAATGAGGTGCTGTTCCTCGAGCTTGCGTTAATGTTCACTGGAACACTGCAGCAGG
The DNA here is from genome assembly GCF_036365525.1 of Heterodontus francisci. Taxonomy (NCBI): domain Eukaryota; kingdom Metazoa; phylum Chordata; class Chondrichthyes; order Heterodontiformes; family Heterodontidae; genus Heterodontus; species Heterodontus francisci. Next base: position 15,825,957 of record NC_090385.1, read on the forward strand.
CAAAGGCAGAAATGTGGGCATGAGAGCAGGGGGGGTGAATGAAAATGGCAAGAAACCAGAAGCTTGGGGGTCAGGCTTGCGGACTGAGCGGAGGTGATTTGAAAAACCTATTCTAGTTTAACAATCCTCTCCAGGCCAAATATTTAAAGGTTTGAAATCTGGCTCACAACTTCTTTGAGAACTCTTTTGGGCCTCCTTATCTCGAGAGACAATGGATACGCGCCTGGAGGTGGTCAGTGGTTTGTGAAGCAGCGCCTGGAGTGGCTATAAAGGCCAATTCTGGAGTAACAGGCTCTTCCACAGGTGCTGCAGAGAAATTTGTTTGTTGGGGCTGTTGCACAGTTGGCTCTCCCCTTGCGCCTCTGTCTTTTTTCCTGCCAACTACTAAGTCTCTTCGACTCGCCACAATTTAGCCCTGTCTTTATGGCTGCCCGCCAGCTCTGGCGAATGCTGGCAACTGACTCCCACGACTTGTGATCAATGTCACACGATTTCATGTCGCGTTTGCAGACGTCTTTATAACGGAGACATGGACGGCCGGTGGGTCTGATACCAGTGGCGAGCTCGCTGTACAATGTGTCTTTGGGGATCCTGCCATCTTCCATGCGGCTCACATGGCCAAGCCATCTCAAGCGCCGCTGACTCAGTAGTGTGTATAAGCTGGGGATGTTGGCCGCTTCAAGGACTTCTGTGTTGGAGATATAGTCCTGCCACCTGATGCCAAGTATTCTCCGAAGGCAGCGAAGATGGAATGAATTGAGACGTCGCTCTTGGCTGGCATACGTTGTCCAGGCCTCGCTGCCGTAGAGCAAGGTGCTGAGGACACAGGCCTGATACACTCGGACTTTTGTGTTCCGTGTCAGTGCGCCATTTTCCCACACTCTCTTGGCCAGTCTGAACATAGCAGTGGAAGCCTTACCCATGCGCTTGTTGATTTCTGCATCTAGAGACAGGTTACTGGTGATAGTTGAGCCTAGGTAGGTGAACTCTTGAACCACTTCCAGAGCGTGGTCGCCAATATTGATGGATGGAGCATTTCTGACATCCTGCCCCATGATGTTCGTTTTCTTGAGGCTGATGGTTAGGCCAAATTCATTGCAGGCAGACGCAAACCTGTCGATGAGACTCTGCAGGCATTCTTCAGTGTGAGATGTTAAAGCAGCATCGTCAGCAAAGAGGAGTTCTCTGATGAGGACTTTCCGTACTTTGGACTTCGCTCTTAGACGGGCAAGGTTGAACAACCTGCCCCCTGATCTTGTGTGGAGGAAAATTCCTTCTTCAGAGGATTTGAACGCATGTGAAAGCAGCAGGGAGAAGAAAATCCCAAAAAGTGTGGGTGCGAGAACACAGCCCTGTTTCACACCACTCAGGATAGGAAAGGTCTCTGATGAGGAGCCACCATGTTGAATTGTGCCTTTCATATTGTCATGGAATGAGGTGATGATACTTAGTAGCTTTGGTGGACATCCGATCTTTTCTAGTAGTCTGAAGAGACCACGTCTGCTGACGAGGTCAAAGGCTTTGGTGAGATCAATGAAAGCAATGTAGAGGGGCATCTGTTGTTCACGGCATTTCTCCTGTATCTGACGAAGGGAGAACAGCATGTCAATAGTCGATCTCTCTGCACGAAAGCCACACTGTGCCTCAGGGTAGACGCGCTCGGCCAGCTTCTGGAGCCTGTTCAGAGCGACTCGAGCAAAGACTTTCCCCACTATGCTGAGCAGGGAGATTCCACGGTAGTTGTTACAGTCACCGCGGTCACCTTTGTTTTTATAGAGGGTGATGATGTTGGCATCGCGCATGTCCTGGGGTACTGCTCCCTCGTCCCAGCACAGGCATAGCAGTTCATGTAGTGCTGAGAGTATAGCAGGCTTGGCACTCTTGATTATTTCAGGGGTAATACTGTCCTTCCCAGGGGCTTTTCCGCTGGCTAGGGAATCAATGGCATCACTGAGTTCCGATTTGGTTGGCTGTATGTCCAGCTCATCCATGACTGGTAGAGGCTGGGCTGCATTGAGGGCAGTCTCAGTGACAGCATTCTCCCTGGAGTACAGTTCTAGGTAGTGCTCAACCCAGCGGTCCATCTGTTTGCGTTGGTCAGTGATTATGTCCCCCGATTTAGATTTGAGGGGGGTGATCTTCTTGATGGTTGGCCCAAGAGCTCTCTTCATGCCATCATACATTCCTCTGATGTTTCCGGTGTCTGAGGCCAGCTGAATATGACTGCATAGGTGTTGCCAGTAGTCGTTTGCGCAACGCCTAGCTGTTCTTTGTGCAGTACTTCTGGCTGCTTTAAGTGCTGCGGATGTTAAATCGCTGGGGGCTTTCTTGTAGTTCAAAAGTGCAATGCGCTTAGCGGCTATGACAGGTTCCAGCTCTTCATTATGAGATTGAAACCAGTCTGCATTTCTCTTCGCACTTTTGCCGTAGGTGGTCAAAGCTGACTCATAGATGGCGTCTCTGATGTGGGCCCACTTGGTCTCAGCATCCCCTGTGGCAGTGTTTTGAAGGGCTGTTACAAGTGAATTTAGAAATTTTTGTAACAGCTGTGGGTGAGAAATTCTGCTCGTGTTGATGCGCGGGTGGCCCTTCTGCTTGGAATGAAAAGGTGTGAAAAGGTGCCCCGAACACCCAAAACATCCACGAACGGCCCCCCCGGCCGCAACTTCAAAGCGCCCGCGGGAGATGGCTCGGAGAGCATCTGCAGCGCACAGTCGGCAATGCTGCATGCCTTTATTTAAACCACTGCAAAAAAAAAACCCTTAGCAAATGTAATCACCTCTAAGTCTGCCAAATGATGCTTCACCTCCCGAAGGACGTGGATGAGCTTTCCGGACGTCGATGGTGGGCACTGAGGAAATGGCTTATTACCTGCACCAGATTCCACCCCCCCTCCCCCCCCCTTTACCCCCCTTCCACCCCCCCCACCCCCGTCCCCTTCCCTGCTCCACCCTCTCAGCTCACCCCCTCACAACCCCGTCCCAGCCCGCCCCCCCCTCGCACCATCTTCACCCCGCACCCCCTTCCCCTGCACCCCCCCCACCCCCTCCCTCTACCCCTCCCCCTTGCATCCCCTCCTCCCACCGGCACCATCCTACACCTGTGTAGGGGCCCCAACAACCCCACTGCCTTGTGGGCGTCTCGGGAGAGACCAAGGCTAAGGGAGTAAACCCTAACAGAAAATCCGGAGCGGAACCCCGTAGGCGGTCATGTGTCACCTTTGGCATGTTTCCGGCAGTTCCTGCAGCCATACTGGTGCCAAACGTCGTGTCCTGCACTCCTTTGGACCCCACCAGAAAGGCCGAGAGGGGGGTTTTGACGACTGGGCAACTCTCAACCTCCATAAATTTGCCCAGGCATGCGCCATGGAGAGGTCACTCCATAGTTGCCTCACAGCGACTGAAACAACACGGAAGGCAGCAGTTACGGGTTATAAGTCCAGATAAATTGGCGTAGAAACTGGGCGCCACGGGTTGCCTTTGTCGGTGGGAGAGGTCATTGCACCTCACTGGACAGCTACCGCCCGCCTCAAACCGGGCAGCCCCCGGTCAATAAGGTTCTGTCCCGCCACAGTCTGCCTGCTTCAATGGGTGCTTGGAGCTCAGGGTCATTGCCCGAAAGGTGGACTGATACACCGCACCAAACAACATGAAAAAAGGAAAGAAGGTACCAGCCCTTCGCTTTGCAAGCTGGAACGTCAGAACTATGTGTCCTGGCCTGTCGGAAGACCTTACACAAATCAACGATTCTCGGAAGACCGCCATCATTAACAACGAGCTCAGTAGACTCAATGTGGACATTGCAGCACTTCAGGAGACTCGCCTCCCCGCGAGTGGCTCTCTAGCAGAGCAAGACTACACCTTCTTCTGGCAGGGCAGGGATCCTGAAGAACCAAGACAGCATGGAGTGGGCTTCGCCATCAGAAACTCCTTGCTCAGCATGATAGAGCCTCCCTCAAATGGCTCGGAACGCATACTGTCCATCCGACTGCTCACCACCTCTGGTCCAGTACACCTACTCAGCATCTATGCTCCAACACTCTGTTCCGCACCTGAAGCTAAAGACCAGTTCTATGAACAACTCCATAACATCATTAGCAGCATCCCCAACACCGAACACCTATTCCTGCTGGGGGACTTTAATGCCAGGGTTGGGGCCGACCATGACTCATGGCCCTCCTGCCTTGGGCGCTATGGCGTTGGAAGGATGAATGAGAACGGGCAGAGACTGCTTGAGTTGTGTACCTATCATAACCTCTGCATCACCAACTCGTTCTTTCACACTAAACCCTGTCACCAGGTTTCATGGAGGCACCCAAGATCACGTCGTTGGCACCAGCTAGACCTCATTGTCACAAGGCGAGCCGCCTTAAACAGTGTTCAAATCACACGCAGCTTCCACAGTGCGGACTGCGACACCGACCACTCCCTGGTGTGCAGCAAGGTTAGACTCAGACCAAAGAAGTTTGAGAACTAATACTAACTATAAACACATATGTGGCTCGTGCATCAGCAGCAAATGTCAACATTTTCTACGTCAAGTTTGCACGGAACAAACAATCACCCTCCAACCTATTGTGGGGTCCAGTACGACATTGTCCTAGCTTTCATTTCTTGTCTGTCAAAAAAACTTTCTGTCCGTGCTGCTATGTTTCCTCCTGCATGTCTGAATTTTGTACATACCTCCTGTGAGACACCTCATCAAGCACCTTCTGAACATCCAATTACCCCACTTATACATTTAATCTATCCAATATGGATTGCATTTGGTGGGATTTGAAAACAAGGATGAGAATTTTAAAATCGAAGCATTGCCACACTGGCACTGCTATATAGGTGAGCGAGCACAGGGGTGATGGGTGGACGAGACTAGGTGCGAGTTAGAATAGGGGCAGCAGAGTTTTGGATGCCCTCAGGTTTATGGAGGGAGGCTAGCCAGAATTCTGTTGGAATAGTCAAGTCTAGAAGCAAGGCATGAATAAGGGTTTCAGCAGCAGATGAGCTGAGACAGAGAACCACAACTTGTGTTTATATATCGCCTTGAACAAAAAAGGCCCCAAGATGCTTCACAGGAGCATTATCAAACAAAATTTAACACCAAGCCGCAAAAGGAGATAGCAGGACAGATGACCAATAGCTTGATCAAAGAGGTTTTAAGGAACATCTTAAATAAGGAGAGAGAGTTAGAGATGTGGGGAGGTTCAGTGGAGTGAATTAGAGTTTAGGGCCTAGGCAGCTGAAGGCTGCAACAACCCGGGGTGCACCCCATCAGGACCTGGTAACCATCTGCCGACTTATTTTTCCACAGTAATCTCCAGCAATTGTTTTATATCTTTCTTTGGTACACCCACATTATGACTTCTACCAGCATTTATTAAAACTGATGCTGTGCTTTCATCCTCCATAAGGAGATTCTCTTTATTCCTGAGCAGTTCTACTCTCTCAATCCCTTTTCTTACCTTTCCAGTGCCTATTCCTCCTGATTTTCTTTAGCTTTGTAAGCCTTAGTTTTATAATGCCCTCCTTTTTATGTTTCATTTTAGTTTTAATCTACTTACCCACTGTATCTTTTTTTGCCTGATAGGACAATATCTATTTTGAACTTTATCCATCTTTATCCATCTGATTGATCTTTGCCTTTTTCCAACCACTTTGCTATGCTAGTCAACACCTTTTTTTTTCTACTTTACATTGAACTTAACCTAACTTGTGGTTGCTAATTCCCAATTGGAATAGCATTCTAGAATCTTGCAGCACAGAAGGAGGCTATTTGACACATGGTACTTATGCTGGCTGAGCTAATCATAAGTCCCACTCCTTTCCCAAATCCCTACAAATGTTCTCTTTTCAAGTATATAGCTAATTGCTCTCCTGTCTCACATCAGCTTTTTGATGCACTTTATTTCAGAGCAAAATTGAGCAGTGCTTTTTTTTATTTGTTGGACTTGTTACGACCAGGTGAGAAAGGTGTCTAGGGTTCCCTCTCAGCCTTCACCTGGTCTTACTGTAACAGGGTTTAATTTTAACACGCCATGTTTTTAGCTCCCCCCAGTGAATCCTTGTTCACCGCTTTCCAATTATAAGGCACAGAAACCAGTACAAACAGGCTTTCTTAGGTTGAAAGAAGAAAAGTTGAAATTTATTAAACTTAAACTTGAACTCCAATTCGGTTAAAGCCTACGATACACAACACGCCCACGCTAGTATACGCACATGCAAATAGAGACTGAAACGAGCAGAAGAAAAATAAAGTGGGGAGGCTTGAGGCAATATCTGAAGGATTTTTGTTATGGTTCTTTGAGCTCACTGTAGAGTCCTTGATTGTAGGCAGATCTTGCTTTTTGTTGGGGCCTAGTATTCTTAAAGCTTGTTCGCTGTAGGAGACTTTTCTCGCTTGGGGTTCATGTGTCTTCAGTGGATTCAGAAGCTTGTGAGTAAGAGATGGGAGCAGGCAGACAGGAAAGGCTGTGGTGAGCCAGCCAGGAAAGATCTTTAGTCCAGGAGCATTCTGCTTTCTGCATGATCAGCCCCCCACCCTTTTTTCTTTAGTTATTTTTTCTTTTTTATGTGTTTATTTTATTTTAGTTTGTTTCTACTGTGCCTACCCACTTTTCTCTTTCATGTTTGTGCTTTGGGCCAGGCTGTTCAGTTTTCTGTCAATTAACACCCTCTCTGCACTAACGCTTTGTCTTTCAGCACACCATTAACATACCGTTTGCCTTTGCTCCATGACCTTCTGGTCAGTTATTCTCTGTGACCTTGTCCTATCAACACCTCTTTTGTTACCTCTTGCCCCACCCCTGCTTTACTTGCTTAAAACCTATTAAATTTCTAGCCTCTGCCAGTTCTGATGAAGGGTCACTGACCTGAAACATTAACTCTGCTTCTCTCTCCACAGGTGCTGCCTGACCTGCTGAGTATTTCCAGCATTTCTTGTTTTTATTTCAGCTTTCTTCCCAAACTTTTTGTTTGTACAAATTCAAAAACTCGAGTTGCCTAGCAGGTTAGTCATGTGACTAGCTGGTTTGACCATGTCTGTTTGTGTCTTCGGCCATCTTAGCAGTCAACCTGGAATGTGGGCTGCCCCACCTTCAACATCTGATCAGGAGTCCATTGTGGGTTGAATGTGTCAGGGAATGGCTGCTTTGTCCTTCCAAACACTCTCTGTTCGTATGCAAATGTCTTTCCAGCCAAGATCTGGCAATTTATTTAAAGCGAGTCCTTTCTTCACTTCAACAACAGTTTGAAATTTCAATGCCCATGTGGTGAAATTAATATGCCTCATGCTTGGCAGGTGTGGACCTGCATGACAGACTAGAAATGTCCTGATTTAGGAACCGTGCCACTGAATTTCACACCCTCAATTGCTTTGGTTTTTATCAACTCTTCATGGTGGCCAGACTTGGCGAATCTGACAAGTTTACTCTGGGCTGGTTGAGAGCTCTGGAGGCGGTGGTGCCAACATTTGGTTGAACCATGTGAACTAAGCTTGTTGGCTGAATGGCCTATTCCTGTTCCTCTGTATAAAATCCACTTGAATGCATCTTCCAACACATTTTCGGACATTACTATGTTTTTAATTTTTATTCTGAGCTGGCTGTTCAATAAATTATTGCTGCACTCATCACATGTCTCCAAAATGAAGTGTATGAGTAATCATGGAATGATACAGCACAGAAGGAGGCCATTCGGCCTATCTCATCTGTGCCAGCTCTTTGGAAGAGCTATCCAATTAATACCACTCCCCTGCTCTTTCACGTAGCCTGTAAATATTTACCCTTCAAGTATTTATCTAATTCCCCTTTGAAAGTTACACTTGAATCTGCTTCCTCCACCCTCCAGACCAAAACAACTCTGGGATGGGAGGGAGAGAGGACGTAAAGAGATATTACTCTGCTTCAAAGCATTCCAGAAGGGCTTTGCTGCTACTGCTTCATGACCTGTGAGACATTTAACCAGGCGGTAAGAGGAACTAACTCTGCCATTGTTGAGCCTCTTCCGCATGATAAGCTTTGCACAGTTCTTGCAAAGTGGAGCTTAACTTGAATAGTGACTTATTCAGGCAGCTCAAAGGAACTTGCTCTTCCTACAGTAGGAGAGGAAGTTATTCTTCAGTTATTCAGAGCATTGGTCAGACACCATCTGGAGTACAGTGTTCAGATCTGGGCACTGCACCTCAGGAAGCATATTTTGGCCTTTGGTGGGCAGGGGGTGGGGCTGGGTGCAGAGCAGATTCACCATAATGATAACTGTGAGTGAGAGGACTTAATTATGAGGGCAGGGTGCATAAACCATTGAGCATAGAAGTATGAGGGGTGAGTCAATAGAGGCTTTTTTTTAAATAAGGATTTGATGGGGTAGATATTTCCTCTGGTGGAGGCAGGGAGTTAAAAACATGATATAATAACATTAGAGCTAGCCAATTTGGAAATGAAATTAGGAAGCACTTTTTCCATACAAAGGGTAGTATAAATCTGAACACTCCCCAAAAGGCTGTGGATGTTGGGACCATGGGAGCTTCAAGACTCCGATCTATTGATTTTTGGTTGGTAAGAGTATCCAGGGATGTGGAACAAAGGAAAGTAAATGGAGTTGGGACACAGATCAGCCATGTTCTAATTAAATGGTGAAGCAGGCTGCAGGGACTAAATTTCCTCCTCCTGTCACTGTGTTTTGATCCACGTCCAACCTTTCTGCTGACAGCACAGAGTAACAGAAATTATCACAGCGACCACAATGAAAGAGTGCTTTTTAAGCATTTTACTAAAATTCACTTTTCTTTGCCAAATATATTCAGTTCTTTTCATTTTTCCATGTGCAATCAAAGTAGATACATATTTGCAGGAAGGCCTTATATTTGGTTATATATTTGACCATGTTTTACTGAGAAATCATGAAGATGAATATGAACAATTTTACAACACCATCTTAAGTCAGTGATTGCTAGTGTAATAGATTTTGTAGCGATTCTTGGTTCCAAGGAAGAACTCAGTAAAAATTACTTACCAAGCCTCCTTTGACAGCAACTTCCAAATGTGTGACCTCTACCACCTAGAAGGACAAGGGCAGCAGGTGCCTGCAAGTTCCCCTCCAAGCCACACAGCATCCTGACTTGGAACTATATCGCCATTCCTTCACTGTCACTGGGTCAAAAACCTGCAACTCCCTTCCTAACAGCACTGTGGGTGTACACGCACCACATGGGCTGCAGCGATTCAAGAAGACAGCTCACCACCACCTTCTCATGGGCAATTAGGGATGGGCAACAAATGCTGGCCTTGCCAGTGATGCTCACGTCACATGAAGGAATAAAAACAACATGATTTGCTGCTATGCACCAAAGAGATAGGGAAGGGCTTTGGGTCAGGACCTCATTGTCAGGATCAAATGGGGGTCCCAACCCTGCACTCTCAGGAACAGTCACCTGGCAGTGATATTGCTTGAATTGGCCAATTATTTGCCAGAACATGGGTTAGCTGTCCAAGTAAGGATGGTGGGCATGCTCTCGAAGCTGGACGGCCTGCTATTGGCCCTCCAGCATGGAAGGAATTGCAGCCTGCTGTTGCAGGTAAGGGAGGGAGAGGGTGCCTCAATCTTGATGCGCCTTCTCAGCACTTTTAAAGCTTTTGATGTTAAAAAATGGCCACAGCTGCTGGGCCAACATCATGGGGGAAGAACCTCTCCACAGGACAACCAGTGGCCACAGCTGTAGCCAGATAGGCAGGGGAGGGCCTCAAAGCCTGCCTGGAGTGCTAAACCCCTGATCTGCTGCTGGGAGGTTGCCTCCAGGCAGCTGGCCTAGTCCCCAGCTCTGCACAGGGCCCACAGGCCGACTGGAAAATTCCAGTCGGCTTCTGAAAATTGGTCGTATTCTTACCTTAATTGGCTACCTGCCAATTGCGGACGGAAGGGTAGCCCTTCTGACCTTCGATCCCACCTCCGGGAACTTGGTCTGGGAGCCAATTGATGGTGGTAAATTATGCATCTACCCATCCCTGGGGAAAAATCTGTACATAAACTGAAATGCTCGCATGAGGCAAAGGTTGACAATGTGCAGTCTATTTCTGATCATTTCAAGTCCTTTTTTGCACTGAAAAAATGAGTCACTCATTATTTGAATTAAGCACCATATAAACCTAGCACATTTAGCGCTGAAAGAATTTGAAATATTAGATAATTTGAATTGATAAGTAAATGGCTGTGTCTGTCAAAATGAAGGGAGATTGTATTCAGATACATATATGGCTGCAAAAGAGCCATGAGTTCAAAGATGCATCAAAGGCAAATTTGCTATATCTGGGTAATACAAGACGTTTGGCACTATTGGGAATCACCGATTCAAAGCGGTCACACCACAGAAAAGAGCTTTTGGCTGATTGCACTCGTGCTGGAGTTAGCTACCGAACACTTTAGCTTAGATACGAAAAAAGAATTTGCATTTAGATAGCATAGCCTTAGGACGACCAAAGTGCTTCACAGCCAATGAAGTCAAAGCTCTGATTATTCTTCCCCAGGGGTTTGCCTTCCAAAACCTAAAGAGCAGCTGGAGGTGATAATTTCCCGTTCCCTGGCCTGATTTTTAAGCCCTCATTTTAACCTATACTGTCCGACAGGAATGCCATGGGTTCAGGTCATTACTGGCCATCTGATTTTACTCTCCATAGGGCAGCACAGTGGCGCAGTGGTTAGCACCGCAGCCTCACAGCTCCAGGGACCTGGGTTCGATTCCGGGTACTGCCTGTGTGGAGTTTGCAAGTTCTCCCTGTGTCTGCGTGGGTTTTCTCCGGGTGCTCCGGTTTCCTCCCACAAGCCAAAAGACTTGCAGGTTGATAGGTAAATTGGCCATTATAAATTGTCACTAGTATAGGTAGGTGGTAGGGAAATATAGGGACTGGTGGGGATGTTTGGTAGGAATATGGAATTAGTGTAGGATTAGTATAAATGGGTGGTTGATGTTCGGCACAGACTTGGTGGGCCGAAGGGCCTGTTTCAGTGCTGTATCTCTAATCATAATCATAATCAAGTCAATAGCAGGTAAAATCAGATAGGATCCAGCCTGAATTACATTGGCTATACAACACTTTGGAATGTTCACCTGAGGTTGTGCTATATAAACGCAAATCTATTTTTGCTTTATTCAGGATATCTACTGTCATGAGTTTTGCAACAAGGGATGTTCTGTATTTACATATTAAGAATTAATAGCACTGTATCCGGATGACCCCTTGTATTTTGGCTTGAGTTTGAAAATTGTTTCCTCTGGGAGAATGCACAGATTTGCATTTCCCATATTTGTTTGGATGACATGATTGCAAATGCAAGTTTTGTCTATATTTGGCAGTCCCCAATCATCCAGCTTCATAACAAAACATCAAAGCGTTATCTTGCTATCAAAGGCTTATTTCTTAATTTGCATCTCGCTAAAGAAGCACTTGCGTTTTTGATGGTGAAATCGATTGAGATGCTGTTGCACCATTTTTTTGTGCCCTTTAGCAAAGGTTGCTCAGGATGGACATTTGGAGCAACTTGCATTTATATAGTTTCTTTAACTTAGTAAAACATCCCAATGCGCTTCACAGGAGCATTGTTATACAAAAATTGACACTGAACCACAGAAGGAGACATTATTATAGGTGCCCAAATGTTTGGTCAAAGAGGTAGGTTTTAAGCCGTGTCATAAGAGGGGAGAGAGGCAAAGAATTTTGGGGAGGAATACCAGAGTTTGACTGAAGGCATGGCTGCCAATGGCTTGGGACAAATGAAGTTATTCTTGATACATGTATTTAAGTTCTTTGTGCTTACTTAATTTTTAAGGGAAGAAGTTGTTACTAGCAGTGTGCCAATTTTTGTCCTTTTGTCAATTCTATCTTTTCTCTTGTGCCAAGAGAGTTTACTTCACCCAATATGGTCATTGTAGTTTCTATATTGTCTACGATTAGGAAAAACGCATTATACACATGGTCCACAGTAACTGACCTCTGGTTTAACACTTGAAGTCAGGGGAAGGCAGTGATTTGGTTTTAGCACTAGGTCGTCTACACTGCTTTCAGATTCTACCTTGGTTTCCTGACCCTGATCACCATAATAGTAGAAATCTGGGATAAAAACAAGAAATGCCAGAAATACTCAGCAGGTCTGGCAGCATCTGTGGAGAGAGAAGCAGAGTTAACGTTTCAGGTCAGTGACCCCTCATCAAAACTGACAAATATTAGAAATGTTAAAGGTTTTAAGCAAGTAAAGTGGAGGTGGGGCAAGAGATAACAAGAGAGAAGGTGTTGATAGGACAAGGTCACAGAGAATAACTGACTTGAAGGTCATGGAGCAAAGGCAAACAGTATATTAATGGTGTGTTGAAAGACAATGCATTAGTACAGAGAGGGCGTTAATTGACTGTAAAATGAACAGCCCTGGCTCCAAGCACAAACATTAAAAAAAAAAAGTGGGTGGGCACAGTAGAAACAAACTGAACAAACAAAACTAAAATAAACAAATAAATAAAAAGGGGTGCCCATCATGCTCTGAAATTATTGAACTCAATGTTCAGTCCGACAGGCTGTCGTGTGCCTAATCGGTAAATGAGGTGCTGTTCCTCGAGCTTGCGTTGATGTTCACTGGAACACTGCAGCAATCCCAGGACAGAGGTGTGAGCATGAGAGCGGGGTGGGGGGATGTTGAAAAATGGTGAGCAACCGGAAGCTCAGGGTCATGCTTACGGACGGAGTGGAGGTGTTCCACAAAGTGGTCACCCAATCTGCGTTTGGTCTTCCCAATGTAGAGGAGACCACATTGTGAGCAGCGAATACTGTATACTACATTGAAAGAAGTACAAGTAAATCATTGCTTCACCTGAAAGGAGTGTTTGGGGCCTTGGATAGTGAGGAGAGAGGAGGTAAATAAGCAGGTATTACATCTCCTGCAATTGCAGGGGAAGGTGCCATGGGAAGGGGACGAGGTGGTTGGGTTAATGGAGGAGAGGACGAGGGGGTCACAGAGGGAACGATCCCTTTGGAATGCTGACGGGAAGGGAGGGGAAGATGAGTTTGTTAATAGCATCGCGCTAGATGTGGTGGAAATGGCGGAGGTTGATCCTTTTAGATGTGGAGGCTGGTGGGGTGGAAAGTGAGGACAAGGTGATGACCGCTGCGGATCTGGGAGGGAGGGGAAGGGGTGAGGATAGAGGTGCGGGAAATGGACTGGACACTGTTGAGGGCCCCGTCAACCACAGTGGGGGGGAATCCTCGGTTGAGAAAAAAGGAAGACCTATCAGAAGCACTGTCATGGAAGGTAGCATCATCAGAGCAGATGCGCCAGAAATGGACAAACTGGGAGAATGGAATGGAGTCCTTACAGGGTGTGAGGAGGTTTAGTCGAGGTAGTTGTGGGAGTCGGTGGGCTTATAATGAATATTAGTAGACAGTCTCTCCGCAGAGATGGAGACAGGGAAGTGTCGAAGATGGACCCTGTGAAGGTGAGAGAAGGGTGGAAAATAGAAGCAAAGTTGATAAATTTTTCTAGTTCCGGGCGGGAGCGGGAAACTGCACCGATACAGTCATCAATGTACTGGAAAAAAAGTAGGGGGAGGGGGCCTGAGTAGGACTGGAACAAGGAATGTTTGACATATCCCACAACAAGACAGGCATAACACAGACCCATGTGGGTACCCATAGAAACACATTTTACTTGAAGGAAGTGAGTGGAGTTGAAGGAGAAGTTGTTCAATGTGAGATGTTTAATTTTTGATGTTTGTAATTGGAGCCAGGGCTGTTCATTTTACTGTCAATTGACACCCTCTCTGTGCTAATGCTTTGTCTTTCACCACACCATTAACATACTGTTTGCCTTTGTTCCATGACCACCTGGTCAGTTATTCTGTGACCTTGTCCTATCAACACCTCTTTTTTGTTATCTCTTGTCCCACCCCCGCTTTACTTGCTTAAAACCTTTCACATTTCTAATATTTCAGTTCTGATGAAGAGTCACTGACCTGAAACGTTAACTCTGCTTCTCTCTCCACAGATGCTGCCAGACCTACTGAGTATTTCTAGCATTTCTTGTTTTTATTTCAGATTTCCAGCATCTGCAGTATTTTGCTTTTATTTTAGTAGAAATCTGGGATTGAGTGAGTTACTGAATGAAGTGTGAAATCTGAGATGGTTAACGATCTTCAAGTTTCCCCACCAGGAACCCAGATGAAATCTACTGCAATCGGATTGAGTATGCTTTCAACTTCTAACCTTACAAGTCAGAGAGTTACTTCGACCTCTAACCGTGAAGCTCCTTTTCAATGTTAAAATTAGGTTTTGTTCCAGAATTAAGCTTTAAAACCTCCTAATTCATTTCAATGAAATGCCCAATTTGGACAGGTAGCTGGAAGTGAGATGTGAACCAAACTCTGATCAACTGCAGGAGTAAGCTGCAGATTCTTTGCAGTGAATCTTGGCATCAAGTAAAGCCAGTATCAAAAACGATTTGATTCCGTGATATGGTGTTTGAATTCATGACCATGTCTATCAGCATACAAATTTACAAGAAAACTTGCTTGCCTTTGCCCAAAGTGCAAAAAGAAGACAGCTCACTTAATTCACACTAAGAGCTTGAGTTATAACACTGGGTTTTTGTTTTAAATAGGGTGCCAAATATGCATAAACCAGTGGAAAAGATGCTTTGTATAGAAAGTGAACAGAACTGACTGGTTTGCCCTGTTCAGCTGCATTCTCGCATTTGTTTTATTTTTGAGTTAATTTCTTTTCACCAAAGTACTCTTGCAAAAAGATATACACAATGTGAACAGTCTAGTTGTTTAGTCATTGACACTTTTGACTTTTTGCCAATAGAAACTCTCCCAGCCCTAAACTTGGCCCACAATGCCTTGCGTTTTCCAGTGCATTGTAATTGTCAACAAGAGTTATTTTTCAAGGTCAGAACAATCCTGCCTCCAAGCTTAGCTTAAGATCAGTTGAATCAGCATTAAAACTTCACATGCCCCATCACAGGATTTTTGTACTTCATAGAATGATACAGAACAGAAGAAGGCACCCGGACCATCGTGCTGGTGCTAGCTCTTTACAGGAACTATCTAATTAGTTCCATTCCCAAGAGTCATTCAAATTTTATCCACTTCCCATTTCAAAATTACGATCAATGCTGCTTCCACCACCCTTTCAGGTAGCGCATTCCAGATCATCATAACACTTTTTTTTAAAAAAAAAGTTTCTTCATCTTGCTTATGGTTCGACAGCCAGTTACCTTTAAGTCTGTGCCCTCTGGTTACTGATCCTTCTGCAACTGGAAACTGTTTTTGCTTATTTACTCCACCAAACCCCCTGATGATTTTGAACCCCTCCCACATCACCCCGTAACCTCTTCTGCTTCTAAGCAGAACAATCCCAGCTTCTCCAATCGCTCCTCAAAACTGAAATCCCTTTTCCCTGGTACCATTCTAGTAAATCTCCTCTGCACCCTCTTTGCCTTGACATCCTTTCTAAAGTGTGGTGCCCAGGTGCCACTTGCTAGTAAAGTCAAAAGCTGAGATTGAAATTGTTGCTGCATGAGCAAAGTCCTAGATAATTTGGGTACATAGTGATTGATCCCTGCCCCTGAATGGTGAAGTTTGTGATGCCCCCAGTATTGGGCCTCATTTACATCAGCTGGCGAGCTGCCAAGAGCAGCAAGGAAGGGAGGATGATGGTGTCAGCTGACCAGGTCGGGGGGTGGTAGGGGAGGAGGAGAGGAAATTGCAGGCACCCTGCTCCTCCCGGCTCCATGGTCGGTGAAGTACATTTTAAAACTTGCCTTGTTGCTTGTGGCCCGCACCAGTTCGGCCACGAGGTAGGTTGATGCAGTGCATGTTGTAGGTGGTACGTGTTGTAGTCACCGGGAGATTGTGACATCCATAGAAATAAAAACCAGGTGGGATAGCAATCAGGCTCCTGTTTCACACAACAGCAAATGGCACCCCCATAGGTGGATACTAAGTGCAATGCAAGGGCTCTGTCCTGGATGGTGCTTTGCTTCTTCAGTGTTGTTGAGGCTGCATTCGTCCAGGTGAATGGTGAATATTAACAACAAATCCCTGACTCGGGCCTTGTAGATAATGCAGAAGCTTTATGAAGGGGTGAGGAGGTGAGTCACAGTCTCTGCCTTGCTGATTCATATCGATGTGATTATTTTGTGTGTGACTGGAAGAAACTCGGTAATGATGTTTTGTAATAGTTTACTTTGATTATTGGATCATATTACATGATGCAAGCTCTTAAATAACGATGAGATGCAAATTAGTAACGCTACACTGGAATGGAATAATTGAACACTTCTATAACTGTAATGTGACAGCGTCACTCTCACTCACTGGGATTGATTTTTTTTTCAGTAACTGTGATATATTAAATTATACACTATATTGTATAGGTTCACAGCACGTACTTGTACTTCTGCAGACTTTTTGCTCCATTTTATTTGTGCTTGCCCTGATCGCCCTAAAGCCAAATGACTCACCCTGGGTGTGGTTACAAAAATACTGACCTCCTCTGCTTTCTTTTCCTAAAATACTGATGTTAAAGAAAGACCTTGAATTTCTAGAATGTCTTTCATGACCTAAGGACATCCCATAGCTGTTCACAGCCAATTTGAAGTGTGGTGTGACAAACCTTTTGTAAGACTCTGGTTTGACCTCAACTGGAGTATTTGTCCAATTCTGGGCACTGCATTTAGTTTAGTTTTAGTTTAGTTTAGAGTTACAGCACTGAAACAGGCCCTTCAGCCCACTGAGTCTGTGCCGACCATCAACCACCCATGTTATACTAATCCTACGCTAATTCCATATTCCTACCACATCCCCACCTGTCCCTATATTTCCCTACCACCTACCTATACTAGGGGCAATTTATAATGGTCAATTAACCTATCAACCAGCAAGTCTTTGGCATGTGGGAGGAAACTGGAGCACCCGGAGGAAACCCACGCAGACACAGGGAGAACTTACAAACTCCACACAGGCAGTACCCAGAACTGAACCCGGGTCGCTGGAGCTGTGAGGCTGCGGTGCTAACCACTGCGCCACTGTGCTCTTGTGAAGGTTTTAGAGAGGGTGCAGAAAAGATTTATGAAAATGGTTTTAGGGATGAAGTTACATGGACAGATTGGAGAATTTGGGGCTGTTCTCCTTGGAGAAGGTTGAAAGGAGATTTGATAGAGGTGCTCAAAATCATGAGGGCCTAGAAAGAGTAGATGAAGAGAAACTATCCCCTTTAGTGAGAGGATCAAGAACCAGACAACACCAAGATAAGGTGTTTGGCAAAAGAACCAACAGCGACATGAGGAAAAACCTTTTTGCGTAGCAAGTGGTTCGGATTTGGAATGCACTTGAGAGAGCTGGATTCAGTATTTAAAATGTGATGCCTATACAGGCATTGCTGATGCCCTGTGTTAACTGAGATCTGGCCGTGGCTCAGTGGGAGCCCTCTTGCCTCTGCAAGAGTCAGTATGTCATGGGTTCAAGTCCCACTGTATCTACTTGAGCACATAATCCAAGCTGATGCTCTAGTGCAGTACTGAGGGAGTGCTGCACTGTTGGGAGGTGTAATATCTTTCACATGAGATGTTAAGCAAAGGTCCCGTCTCCCCTCTCAGGTGGATGTATAGATCCCATGGCGGTGAAGAAGAGCAAACAAGTTCTCTCTCAACCAACATCACTTAATGATTATCTGGTCATTATCACTTTGCAGTTTGTGGGAACTTGCTGTGTGTAAATTAGCTGCTACATTTCTTATATTACAACAGTGATTACACTTTCAGACAACTTCATTGGCTGTAAAATGCTTTGGGATGCCCTGAGGTCTTGAAAGGCATTATATGAGTGCAAGTCTTTTTACAGCTAAAACTCAAAGCACTGCAGATCCTACAGATCTGCAAAAAAAAATAGAAAATGCTGGAAGCACTCTGCATGACGGGCTGCATCTGTGGAGAGAGAAAGGTAGGGTTAATGTTTTGGGTCAATGCCCTTTCGGACCTTAAACATTAACAGTTGTTGGTGTGAACAATGCCATAACACGAACTGTTGTTAAGGACAATTGTGTCGGCAACCTGGTACTGCTTTGATAAGTTGGTAATCAGCTAGTCAACATAAGCTACTGCTGATTATTACCACAGCAACTGACATTACATAATCACATGCAAAGTAATATATTTACACAGGCAGCTGAACTTGAGAAATCAGTTTGCTAAATGCTGATTGTAGGCACTTATCAGTGTTTACAGGTGTTTGAATAATCAGGTGTAAGAGCTTGGGAACAAAGCCAAATATTTGCTGTTTGAAAATTGTTTTCTGAAAAATGCCTCCGTATTGTCTTGAGACCTCAGCTGAGAATCTTGTGCTTTTTAAAAACTTATTCATTCATGGGATATGGGAATCACTTGGCAAGGTCAGCATTTATTGTCCATTCCTAATTGTCCTTGAGAAGGTGGCAATGAGCCACCATCTTGAACTGCAGCAATCTATGTGGTGTAGGTATACCCACTGTACTGCTAGGGAGGGAGTTCCAGGATTTTGACTCGGTGTTGAGGGAATGGTGATATAGTCCCAAGCCAGGATGGTGTGTGACTTGGAGGCAGTGGTGTTCCCATATGCCTGCTGCCCTTGTCCTATGTGGGAGAGGTCGTGGGTTTGGAAGGTGCTGTCAAAGAAGCCCCAGTGCATATTGTAGGTGGCTCCGCATTTGAGGATTTACTCTGCAGAGGTTAGTGCAGTTGTTCCACCTCCAGGTGCTGTTTTATATCAGAATCAGTTTCCCAGTGACCTCTGCTCTTGAGCTTGAGGTTCCTGGAGTTTGCACTGCTACACCTGGCTAACATTTCTCAGAAACACTCATTGAGCCATAAAAATCTGGACCTCCAGAACTGTCACCAAGATAAAGGAGATGGATTTACCAGGGTAAATGCCAGGAGCTGGCTTACGGATGGAAGCCCCTTGGAATAAACCTTTAAGGCCCATATACAAAGAATACCAATTTGTACTGGGTGGGTTAGCATGGAAGCTGCTACTAAATTATACTGACTCAAATCTTTATTGTTGCTAGTTTATACTTGTGTGGATGTCTTAAATGGCACAGGCCTGAAACCAGCACCTGACATTGGTTCGAAAGCGAGAGGTGTGTCAACACTTAAGCTACTGAGCTGCATCAGCAGCAAGGTAACTGGGATATAAATAGATGGCGGAGTTTGATGTCTGCCCTTTAAAAAGTCTCTCTCTCATTTCTGCTTTGAGCAAGAGGATTGAGAAAGGGAGAAATGACCAACGGGGCGATTTTTGGAGAGCATGGCCAAAACACTTGTCTCCATCTGGGATTTTGGAGTGATGTGATATTCATTTGTATTGATTTTGTTGCCAGCCCATTTTTATTTTTACAGACACACATTGAACAGTAATTTATGCTCTCTCCTGTGGCAAGTTTGAAGGCAGGGCCCTCACCACTTTCCTGCCTCCACCCTGATTAAGTCCATGGCAGGAAGGCCCATGGACAGACTTCCTGCCCCGCTGCCAATTAATGCCCAATTAAGGACCTCTTCTCACTGCCGCTGGTAATAACCCTGTGGCGGTTGGGCCTGTCTCCACGTGGGGAGCACAACCTGCAAACGCATGCGAGGTTGCTTGTGGTCCCCTCATTCAAAGAGACTCAGCGCCTGATCGAAGAACCTAACATTGGTAAGGGGGTTCCTGCTGAGAGCCACCCCCTTGCCCTTGCTGCCGACCCCCTCCTACACCCCCTCCCACCATCAATTATCTCTGTCCTGGGTTTCTTTGTGATCCTCCGGTGGGTGCTATTCCAGCAGCAGCCACTGCCTCCCCAGTGGCGTTACCAGTGGCTGGCAGTCCTCAGTAAGTAGGACATGCTGCCTTGGGGTCCTGGTCCCAGGAAAAGCCCACAGATGGCCTGTCATGAGCCTGATTTTGGCTCCTCATTTGGCAGGCCTTCCCCAAAGGAGGCGATGCAGGTTTCTCGCTGGCTCTACGGGTAATGGCGGAGACCCCCCGCCACCCCCATTGCCTCTATAAAATTCCCCCCATTGGTTTAATTCAGTTCTAACCCTTGCAAATCACAACGTGTGATGAGCAGTGCTCATAAAATCCATATCTTGCTTTAGCTTTCAGTGCTTCAAAATATACCACACATGCAAAGTGTCATTCATTCTGATCTTTCCTTTAAAAATGCGCCACTGAGTCTGTTTAAGTGGGTTTCAACCCCTTTCATTCTTGTCAGTCATAAACAACTCTCTCAATATTGGTTCGATGCTGCCTGCTCTGAAAGATTGAACTCGTAAAAAGTGTAATAAAAGCAAAATACTGCAGATGCTAGAAATCTGAACTAAAAACAGAAAGTGCTGGAAATACTCAGCAGGTCAGGCAGCACCTGTGGAGAGAGAAGCAGAGTTAACGTTTCAGGTGCTTGTCTCTCCACGGATACTGCTTGACCTGCTGAGTATTTCCAGCACTTGCTGTTTTATTTCTTGAAAACAGAGTTGGATTTACTGTTGAAACTTGGAATGGAAATTCCATCTGCACAGGGTAAAACTGATAACCAAGGTGTGTGTTGAATATTTAGGTTCATTAAGCTCCTCTAAGTTTTAAGAACGCAAGAAATAGGAGTAGGCCATACAGCTCCTTGAGCCTGCTCTGCCATTCAATAAGATCATGGCTGATCCTTTACATCAACTCCACTTTCCATCCCGATCCCCATTTCCTTCAATTCCGTAAGTGCCCAAAACTCTCTCAATCTCAGTCTTGAATATACTCAATGACTGAGCATCCAGAGCTCTCTGGGGTAGAGAATTCTGAGTGAAGAAATTTCTCCTTCGTCTCAGGTTAAGGGGTTGGCCATTTAGTGTTAGGTCTCCTAGTTCTTGACACTCCAGTCAGAGGAAGCAGCCTTTCACATCTACCCGGTCAAGCATTACCACCAGTTATTCTTATTTGTTCACTGTAACCTCTCAGCCTGATCTAGCTGTTATGCAAATGTGTTTTGTTGAATGATTTTCTTTAATCCACTGACTGGAGATCCAAATTTATATATTTTTTAAAAAGACATTTGGAAAAGAGAAGCAGCCAGCAAAGACAACCTTTCAGTTTATGATGATCACCTATTTTGCTACACTGTATCCTACATCACAAAGGAATGTGTCTGCTCAGTCTTCAAGAACCAAGACCCAGGAAGTTTAAAGGAACCACTTGTTTTCTCAGCAAGAAAAAGAAATACTGCTAACTGCTATGCTTGAATGAATGACTGTCATGTGGCAAGCCCCTCCCCCATCTGGTGTTTTCTGTGCAGCAGAAGCGAACCAACTGGACTCTGACATGAGCAGACCCGAAGTGGGGTTCTCGCTCTCTCTATTCCAGCTTGAAAGCCTTCAAATCCTGTTTGTTGACTGACCATCTTTTCATACTCTGGCTACAATCAGAAACCCCATTGGAGGAAATCATCCACATTGGTTCGGTGAGTCTCTTGGAGAAAGCAATGATCTACCTCTTCCAATTAAAAGCCTCAGGACCACTGGATTCAGCTAGAAGCCAGCCGAATTACCAAACTGCACATACTGTATAATTTTTTTTATGGACTGTAAATCAATCTATATTTCCCCATCTATTTGTGTGTGTGTGTGTGAGAGAGTGAAAGTTGGTGCTTTGTTGATTATTTTATTAGTTCGGTTTAGGTACAATAAAGTTAACCTCTTTCTTAATTCAGGTAAACCTGTCCAATTGGTTCTTATGATCATAGCAAGTAAGTACTCCGACACCTATTGAATTAGCCAGTACATCCACTTTAAGAAAGAATTAACCTGTTAGGGTCTAACAAGGAGGAGAAAAGAGGGAAGTCCTTCAACCCCTCCTCACTTGACCATAAAACAGCTAAGACATACCAGCCTGGATTTTCTTCTAAATTACGACCTATTCTGGGCAGTAAACAGAGCAATATAGCTTCTTCAAGGCTACAACTCAAATCTACCATATAAACACTGTACCTCTATTCTCCCTGAAATGAAACTGCTAGTTTCTTTTTAAGGCCCGCTGCAAGTCTTCTCTGTAACATTTGAATGGGATTAGGGGGGCATGACTATCCCTCCCACCCTGTTTCCTCCTCCAAATAATTACTGATCTATTTGTGGTGATAAGAGCTGCTGCAAGGTATGCCTGAGTGGATATCACATTGCTGCAACTGAAGGCATTTTTTAATATTACTTTCAGGGTTGGGTTAAGATTTTTATTGGTCCTTTTACTCAGCACTGCAAAGAACTATATTGCACTGTAGAAGTTGATCTCTTAATGAGAATGGATTTATTTTTGCTAAGAGGAGGATGATGGCACGGAACAGTCTAGGTTGGTGGCACTTAGTCAGGCATCACTAAAGATATTACTTCACTGCACATGGATTCACTCACCAACTCACTGCGGCACAGTGGCGCAGTGGTTAGCACCGCAGCCTCACAGCTCCAGCGACCCGGGTTCAATTCTGGGTCCTGCCTGTGTGGAGTTTGCAAGTTCTCCCTGTGTCTGCGTGGGTTTCTTCTGGGTGCTCCGGTTTCCTCCCACATGCCAAAGACTTGCAGGTTGATAGGTAAATTGGCCATTATAAATTGCCCCTAGTATAGGTAGGTGGTAGGGAAATATAGGGACAGGTGGGGATGTGGTAGGAATATGGAATTAGTGTAGCATTAGTATAAATGGGTGGTTGATGGTTGGCACAGACTCGGTGGGCCGAAGGGCCTGTTTCAGTGCTGTATCTCTAAAAACTGAATTAGATACTGGCTATATTTGCCTGAAGCATGGAAAGAAGTGGAACAGGGGAGCACAAGTAATAGCCCAGAACTTTCAAGAAATAAAGTTTTGACTTGCTGAAAATAGATTGTTCATTTGTCTGTTCTTACACCACCCCTCCTCCCCCCCCCCCCCCCCCCCAACTTCACAAAATCTCAGTTTAAATCTTCTACAAAGGTCCTTCACATCTCTGAAGGAAGAGATATAGTAAAGGTGCTATATAGATGCAAGTTGCTGTATGGCTAATGAGAGTTCTGGGAGGAAATTGTGGTGGATTTTAAAGTACCAATGTGAGGACAATCCAAACCACCATTTCCTCCTATCAAGAAACACCATGTTAGTCAAAGAAAATTGTCCACATATATAAATATTGATGGTGTTGGCATTCATTACAGGTGCCTTTATTGATGCAATGAGTTTGACACAATTATTCATACTGTTATAATAGTATTGCATGCATAGAGATAATACTGGCCTTGCGCAAGGGGTTTTGCGAAGGGAGGAGGGTAACCAGGCATCAGGTTGGTGCATAGAGGCTACGCAACCCTATCTGGAGCTTTTATTGGGTTGTATCGCTGTTATTAGTGTCTGGTGCAGATAATTGTTATGGAATCGTATAAACCATCTCATCAGCCTCCCCCTCCTTCTGCTTTGTGCAGTTGATCAGGTGGGTTTTGAACAAAGCTTTAAGAGAAGGGCCAAGAGTAGTGAATATTTTTGCAGCTTCAGGCATAGGCTGTTAACAGTGCTGTGACAAGCACTTGTAGCAGCAGGGAAGGAACTTTGTGTATCTCATCTCCACCAGCAATAGGAGTTGCACTCTCTAGCTCCTTTTTAAGCTCTCTGGAACAAGCCTGGTAATCTACAATATGGAGCTTATATAAACAGTTGGATTCGCATTTGTTACTTCACAAGATATCCTTATCAATTGTTTTAATTCATTATGCCTAGTTTAGGATTTCCTGCTTGCATGAGATGTTAGTCTTGATGCTTTTATTTGTGTAATTTGATACATTCAACAACAACTTGTGTTTAACTAACATCTTGAACATAAAACGTCCCAAGGTGCTTCAGAGGCATTATAAAATAAGACCAAGCCACATGAGATACTAAGGTAGATGACCAAAAGCTTTTTTTATTTTTGTTCATGGGATGTGGGCATCGCTAGCTAGGCCTGCATTTATTGCACATCCCTAATTGCCCTGGAGAAGGTGGTGGTGAGCTGCGTTCTTGAACTGCTGCAGTCCTTGGGGTGTAGGTACACCCACAGTGCTGTTAGGAAGGGAGTTCCAGGATTTTGATCCAGTGACAGTGAAGGAACGGCGATATAGTTCCAAGTCAGAATGGTGTGTGACTTGGAGGAGAACTTGCAGGTGGTGGTGTTCCCATGCATCTGCTGCCTGCCCTTCTAGGTGGTAGAAGTTGCGGGTTTGGAAGGTACTATTGAAGGAGCCTTGGCGAATTGCTGCAGTGCTTCTTGTAGATGGTACGCACTGCTGCCACTGTGCGTTGGTGTGGAGGAATGGAGGAAGTGAATGTTGAAGGTGGTGGATGGGGTTCCAATCAAGTGGGCTGCTTTGTCCTGGATGGTGTCAAGTTTCTTGAGTGTTGTTGGAGCAGCACCCATCCAGGCAATTGGAGAGTATCCCATCACGCTCCTGACTTGTGCCTTGTGGATGATGGTCAGGTATTGGTGAGTCGGGAGGTGAGTTACTCACCGCAAAATTCCCAGCCTCTGACCTGCTCTTGTAGTTACAGCATTTATATGGCTGGTCCAGTTCAGTTTCTCATCAATGGTGACCCCCAGGATGTTGATGGTGGGGGATTCAGCGATGCTAGTGCCATTGAACATCAAGGAGAGATGGTTAGATTCTCTCTTGTTTGAGATGGTCATTGCCTGACACTTGTGTGCCATGAATGTAACTTGCCACTTATCAGCCCAAGCCTAGATATTGTCCAGGTCTTGCTGCATATGGACATGGGTTGCTTCAGTATCTGAGGAGTCGCAAATGGTGCTGAACATTGTGCAATCCTCAGTGAACATCTCCAATTCTGACCTTATGATGGAGGGAAGGTCATTGATGAAGCAGCTGAAGATGGTTGGGCCTAGGACACTACCTTGAGGAACTCCTGCAGTGATGCCCTGGGACTGAGATGATTGACCTCCAACAACAGCAACCATTTTCCTTTGTTAGGTATGACTCCAACCAGCGGAGAGTTTTTCCCCTGATTCCCATGAACTCCAGTTTTGCGAGGGCTCCTTGATGCCATACTCAGTCAAATGCTGCCTTGATATCAAGGGCAGTCACTCTCTCCTCACCTCCTGAGTTCAGTTCTTTTGTCCATGTTTGGACCAAGGCTGTAGTGAGGTCAGGAGGTGAGTGGCTCTGGTGGAACCCAAACTGAGCTTCACTGAACAGATTATTGCTGAGCAAGTGCTGCTTGATAGCGCTGTCGATGACCCCTTCCATCATAGAAGTAGGTATTAAGGAGCATCTTAAAGGAAGAAAGAGGAGTTTAGGGAGGGAGTTCAGCGAGTGAATGGTCAATCGATGGAACAGACTTCCTAGGGAGATGGTGGTGGAAGCATGCTTGGAAGGAAAAAGGTGACTTTTGACCTATTGTTCTCAAAGCACTCCACCACTGGCGGTTTGCCTCATGTCACACCAGGTCCATTGTAAACTAATTAATAAAGATTGATTTGCTATGTTTAGTCAACAACTTACATCATGTGCCTACCAGCAAATAAAATGAACCCAGATCGTCGTCTTCTAGCAATTTTTATGTTGCCATGTTTCTATTTGGATGATTCAAGTTTTCTTCCCCCATTTCTGCATTTTGCTGCCTCTGGCATGAATGTGGTCTCAATGAGCCATTGGCATGTGAGCCAAGTCAGTCAGCTGGCCCCAAGGAGTATCACAACTGAACTCAATCCTGTCACACTTGATGTTCACACGGGCACAATTTCCAGAAGGGGCAGTCTGTAGGTAGGAATTAAAAGCAGGGATTGCAGCTGATTTTTTTGTTTTTCCTATTCTCTCCTCTCCTCCTCAAGCCCCCATCCTTTTCAGGACATTGAAGCCATCCAACTTCTGTCCCTTTCCCTCTGAGAATTGGATTCAAGGAATTATTAAATGTGTTCCTCAGTATTCCAGAAAGTGTAAGCATGAGGGGAGGCTGATGATTTAGGTTTTAATGCTTAACCCTGGGAAGTCATTTTCAGTAAAAGTTTTAACCAAGACGTACTGTCAACATATAGAGGGCATTCTCCTGTGACAGTATTTTTCCAGTGACCTTCAATAATGAAGTGTATGAATTAAAATGACATTTGGATTTCTATACAGTAAAGGGATCATAATGAAAAGAACAGACAATTTTTACCATGTTTCACAGCCAGTGCTGTGAGTGGATGCAACTCCTGCTTAATCCTGGAAATCGGGATGGAGCTATAACCTCAACTATCCCAATGTGATGCTTCGTTTCCCACATTAGACATCATTGTAGCCTCCCAAGACTGTATATTTAGTGGTAAATTGTGAACAGTTCACTGCTGGCAACTTGTGCCTATGAGGGTTCAGGCATCTGTGTAGATTGCTTCTATACTGTTATCGAATTTTCTTCTTTCTTGTTTAAACTGAGTTTTAAAAACATACTAGATCTACCCTGAAATAGTTAACAAGTTGTCTACGGCTAAACTAGCCGGTGCTGTTTAGTGACCCATTTTGAACCAGTTACGTCACATGAAAGCAAGCAAGACTGGCATTACTGTCGCACCTTTCATGACCACTGGACACCTCAACATGCTTTACAGCTAATGAAGTACTTTTGAAGTGTAGTCACTGTTGTAATGTAAGAAACGCAGCGGCCAGTATGAGCACTGAAACTCCCACAAACAGCAATGTGGTAATGATCAAAGGGTCTTTTTTTTTTTGTAATGTTGATTGAGGGATAAATATTGGCCAGGAGAACTCACCTGCTGTTCTTCAAAATAGTGCCATGGGATCTTTTACGTTCACCTGAGCAGGTAGATGGGGCCTCGGTTTAATAGCTCATCTGAAAGACAGCACCTGAAAGCAGCCGAAGGGCCTGTTTTGGTGCTGTATCTCTCTATGACTCTATCACCTGCAACAGTGCAGTGCTCCCTCAGTACTGCAGTGGAATGTCAGCTTGGATTTATTTGTTCATACCCTGGAATGGGACATAAACGTGGGAGCTTTGAAGTTTCTCTTTTACATTTCTTGCATGGAAAAGTAATGACTGTAAGAAAAATTTGTTCTCTAACTGGTGCAAAATGACTGACACCATAAAGCAAGTTCAACTGATTTTGTTCAGGTAAAAAGAGAGAAAATTATATTTTGAGTTATACAGCTGAAAACCTCACACAGGTGTTAAGAACATCTCAGTCATGATATGATAAATCCACTTGCTTGAAGCCCTTGGGTATTTTATCATATGGCATGGTTGTCCATTACCCATCATTATAGAATCTAATATTGCTGTGTGCCTTGCCTTGTATTAGAATGTATCCTGGGAATTTGTGACAATCCTTTGTTAATGCTAATTTTCCAATATACAAACATGCAGTTTGCTCATTGTACTTCTGTTTCACAGGGACTGGCAAAACTGTTGCAGTAATGATCGGCAACATCAAAGGCAGTGAAATTTTGGCACTGGTGAGGAATGGTATTTCGGTTTCCGTGGTGATTGAAGTTGGGAAGCAGCACGGACCATGGATGAGCCAGTACTCCATCTTCTTTGTCTCAATTTCCTTTTTTGTCGTCACTGCTGCCACAGTGGGATATTTCATCTTTTACTCTGCCAGAAGATTACGGATTGCAAGGGCTCAGACTAGAAAACAGGTACGTTATTCAGTTCTGTACTTATGAGAGTCGGAATGCACTGTCAGCAAGTTTCCATCTTACTATCAAATCTATGAAGACTTTCAAAATGACCTTTTATCTCCTGAATATTTAGTGTGCTTGTATCAAATTTCTTTCTACAATATGTTAACTCCACACATTTATTTTAAATGGATTACTGGCTCTTTTCAAAAATGCATTAAGTATAAATGCATAAAACGCTTACAAAATAACATTGTTCAATGTCATTTTCAAGCTATAGTTCTGGTTAAGCAGAGCAAGATGGCATTAAACACTGAAGAGTGGTTGGGGTGTGAATTCAAGAGTTTATCAGCTTGAGCAAGGGTTGAACAATTTAGACAAGTCACCAGTTCCATTTATACTATAGCTTCAATATTGCTCTGTATATATTACTATTTTCAATACTTAATTCTTTGAATTAAACTGGCAATCAAAATTAACACAGGATGATATAGGCATTATATTAAACTTTGACAAGTTGTGCAGTTAACTTAGAGTATTATACATTAGAGGAAAGTTGAGAGACTGCACTGTTGCAGATTAAGTGATATGCTATCATTAATTCTTTCTTTCTAAACTCTGGCATATTAAGTAATTTGGATTTGAATATGTCTCTGCTTATAACTGCCTGGTCTCTGAAGTCCGACATCACATTGAGGTCCCGATCAGTGGTAGTGCACCCAGAGTGCACGAACAGTGAGATAATTCACTCTGAGGAATTTCCCTGGACATATAAAGTTGAAAATTGATTTTTTTTTATGTGAGGGGCTTTAGTTTGGTGGAACAGGCTTAAGGGGCTGAATGTCCAGCTCCTGTTCCTATGTTCCTCAAGCTAGGTGAAAGGTTATAGTTATTTCGCTGCTTAAAGGCAGTGAATCTGATCCATGTGGGTTTACTGAAGGCTGTTGTCCATTTCGTACTGTCATGGAAATGACTTGAAGGGCATGGAAATGAAGTTTGCATTTGTGTTGAGCTGGCATAAAGTAAAATCAGTGCAAGACTACACCTCAGGAATGATCCTATTTATACAATTTCAAACAAAGTTGGGAACTGCCAGGGACTATGTTGCAGCTGGGCACTTAGGGTCACCTTAACAAAAAAAATCTTGACGCCAGCACAAAATTGAGGTACGCAAGTATTATACCAAGAGGACGCTAACACAAAAAAGGCATGTAACCCCCACACCTGCAAGGAATGTTTCTTATTTCTTGGGTGTATATTTTGTTGAGGTGATTTATGCAACTTCTGTTCCAGAGCAGCACCTGTACTGGTTCATACCAGCATTGAAGTTTGCAGTGTAAACTGGGCACATGTTTTGGCTACAACACTCTGCTTTTAAGAGCAGAAAGTATGCTGCCTGAATCACTTCTAAGGAAACTTATGGAGGCGCCAGTAGTCATCCAAATATATGTACATAAGTTGATCAACAAACATTCATGCCATTAATGTAAAGGTATCAAAAAATCAAAACCGTAGCCTTGCAAAAAAAACTCTGCTTCAAATGTCTGTTGCCTAACAACAGCAGTCGGGCGTGTAGAATCTGTGAACTTTTGAGGTGTCTTGAACCAGAACGGTTAGCCTTATAACATAGCAGCAAGTGGCTGCTTTCAGCCCCTTCTTCCAGGCACACTGACTGGGGCAGACACTCCCTGTGACACTTTCTCCTTGGATGCCCCTGGTTTCACAGAATTGTTACAATGCAGAAGGAGGCCATTCGGTCCATCGTGTCTGCACCTGCTCTCTGAGCAATTCGCCTAGTGCCACTCCCCTGCCTTTTCCCCATAACCCTGCAAATTCTTCCTTTTCATATAACAGTCTAATTTCCTTTTAAAATGCTTCATTTGAACCTGCCTCCACCACACACTCGGGCAGTGCATTTAAGATCATAACCACTTGCAACGTGTAAAAGATTTTCCTCATGTTGCTTTTGCTTCTTGTAACAGTTGCTTTAAATCTGTCGCCTTTTTGTTCTCGATTCTTTCACAAGTGGGAACAGTTTCTCTCTATCTACTCTGTCCAGATCTCATGATTTTGAATACCTCTATCAAATCTCCTCTCATCCTTCTCTTCTCCAAGGAAAACAATCCTAACTTCTCCAATCTGTCTTCATAACTGAAGTTCCTAATCCCTGGAACCATTCTCGTGAATCTTTTCTGCACGCTCTGTAATGCCTTCACATCCTTCCTAAAGTGCAGTGTCCAGAAGTGGACGCAATACTCTAGCTGAGGCCGAATTTCTGTCTTGTACAACGTCAACACTACCTCCTTGCTCTTGTACTCTATGCCCCTATTAATAAAGCCCAGGATACTGTATAATAAAAGCAAAATACCATAGATGCTGGAAATCTTAAATAAAAACGAGAAATGCTGGAAATACTCAGGTCTGGTAGCATCTGTGGAGAGAGAAGCAGAGTTAACGTTTCAGGTCAGTGACCTTTCATCAGAACTGGCAAAGATTAGAAATGTAATAGGTTTTAAGCAAGTAAAGCGCAGATGGAGCAAGAAATAACAAAAGGGAATGTGTTGATAGGACAGGGTCACAGAGAATTTTTCTGTCAATTAACATCCTCTCTGCACTAACACTTTTTCACTATACCATTAACATACCTTTTGCCTTTGCTCCATGACGTTCTGGTCAGTTATTCTCTGTGACCCTCTGCCCTATCAACACCTTCCCTTTTGCTATCTTTTGCCCCACTCCCGCTTTATTTACTTAAACCTATTACATTTCTAACCTTTGCCAGTTCTGATGAAAGGTCACTGACCTGAAACGTTAACTCTGCTTCTCTCTCCACAGATGCTGCCAGACCTGCTGAGAATTTCCAGCATTTCTCGTTTATATTCCAGGATACTGTATGCTTTATTAACTGCACTCTCAATCTGTCCTGCCATTTTCAATGACTTATGTACATATATACCCAGGTCCCTCAGCTCCTACATCCCTTTAGAATTGTACCCTTTATTCTTTCTTATCTCTCCATGTCCTTCCTACCAAAATGTATTATGTCACATTTCTTCGTATTGAACTTCATCTGCCGCCTGTCTGCCCATTTCCACCAACTTGTCTATGTCCTTTTGAAGTTCTACACTATCTTACTCACCGTTCACAATCCTTTCAAGTTTTGTATCATCCGCAAACTTTGAAATTGTGCCTTGTACACCAAGGTCTAGGTCATTAATATGTATCAGGAAAAGCAAGGGTCCCAACACTGACCCCTGGGGAACTCCACTACAAACTATCCTCCAGCCCGAAAAACATCCATTCACCACTACTCTTTGTTTCCTGTCACTCAGCCAATTCCGTATCCATGTTGCTGCCCGTCCTGTTTATTCCATAAGCTATAACTTTGCTCACAAGTCTATTGTGTGGCTCTGTAACAAATGCCTTTTGAAAGTGCATGTAAACCACATCGACTGCATTGCCTTCAACAGCCCTCTCTGTTACCTGCTCGTTAAACATGATTTTTCCCATACAAAAGCCATGCTGGCTTTCTTTAATTAACCTGCATTTGTCCATGTGACAATTACTTTTTGTTCTGAATTAATCTTTTCTGGAAGTTTCCGCACAGCGAAGTCAACCTGTCGTTGCTGGGCTTATCTTTACACCCTTTTTTGAACACGGGTGTAACATTTGCAATTCTCCAGTCCTCTGGCACCTTCTCCAAGTCTAAGGAAGACTGAAAAATTAAGGCCAGTGCCTCTGTAATTTCCACTCTCACTTCCCACAGTATAATTGGATGCATCTCATCCAGTCTTGGTGCCTTATCCATTTTTAAGTACAGACAGCCTATCTAACACCTCCTCCTTATCAATTTTAAACCCTTCTAGTGTCTGAATTACCTCCTCTTTCACCATTGACTGGGTTGCATCTTTTTCCTTGGTAAAGACAGATGCAAAGTATTCATTTAGCACTTTAGCTATGCCCTCTGCATCCATGTGCAAATCCTCTTGTTGGTCCCTAATCAGCCCCACTCCTCCTTTTACCACCCTTTTACTATTTATATGCCTGTAGAAAACTTTGGGATTCCCTCTTATATTAGCTGGTTTGTGCCCCAAACCTACCTCCTTAAGAGGTTGGGTAGATGCAGCTTTCCTAGGCATTTTGTAATGTGAATATTGTGGATTATTATCTGATCTGGTTCGAGTCCCATGTGTTGTGAATGAGTGTATAAAGCGTCATCTTGTGTCTGCACCAGAATAAAAGTTACCTTTTTTAATTTAAACTGGCCATACTACTGAAGGCATGATGAACAGTTTTGTAATGATGTGCTCTTTGAATTCTGCGTTCAGGGTAGATTAGTCATGTATAGAGATTGATTACAACCTGTTGGCTGGGCCTTTGTGCCACTAAGAGCATTCACCAAGACAAAATCATTTATTCATCAGTAGTTCCTGTTGGAATTCTAAATTAGCCCTCTTTCCCTTCCCAGTTGGGAACTACAGAAACATTTTTATTGTGTTCGCAGGAGTGGTTAAGTGTTCCCTACTTCTAAAGAGTAAGAGGCGACTTGATTGAAACATATAAGATCCTGAAGGGTCTCGTTTTTTTTGATTATTTTTAAGGCAGAGGTAGATGGATTCTTGATGAGCAAGGGGGTGAAAGGTTATCGATGGTAGGTGGGAATGTGGAGTCAAGGTTACAGTCAGATCAGCCATGATCTTATTGAGCTGGCTCCAGGGCCCAAGTGGCCTACTCCTGCTCCTAATTCGTATGTTTGTAATCAGCAAAACAGCTCAACTCGCTGATGCATAAAAATTCAACTCGTCTGTTATTTTGCCACAAAATAACTTCAGTTTAAGTGGCTAAATTTTTTTATTTTATTTGCTGGACATCTTGGAGAATTTTGAAGAATTTGAGAGTTCATGCTACAGTATCACAAATGCACAGAGATGGTCCATTCATGCTCTTCCTTCACTTTTTTCACTGGCTGTTTCGAAACGATCTAAAGATGTTTCGAGGTTGGGGCCATGCCAATGTTGCTGCCTTTTAAAGTTTCCATTCCAATCTGGATTTGAATGGATTCTTGACTCCTGGACTGCCTGACTGAATTGTAATGAATGTGCCAGATGGCATTCTATTGCAGACCAAACAACACCTGCCCCCATCCCCACCCCCTGCCCATACATAAATCTTCTCTTAACATTTTACTGTTTTAGAAGATTTTATATGTCCATTTCTCGTGAATTATTGTTACTGGTTCACAGCTGATCAGTTCGATGACAACTAACTCCCTCTGGCTAATAATCACCTAGTTGTGGAACTTCCTAGATTTAAGCCACCTTGGCAATAATTCATTGGATTTATACGAACATAAGAAACAGGAGCTGGAGTAGGCCATACTGCCCCTCGAGCACACTCTGCCGTTTAATAAGATCATGGCTGATCTTCGCCTCAACTCCGCTTTCCTGTACTATCCCATATTCCTTGCTTCCTTTTGTGTCCAAAGAGTGACTATGACACGAGGTGGGGAGGGGGATGTTTTAACTTACCTGACCCACAGGCAGCAGGGTGGGGGAAGCTAGTAGAGTGCAGGGAACCCAGAAGGTGCGGATATACCCCCTCCCACCCCGCCCCCCCCCCCCCCCCCCACCCCCACCCCACCAAACTTGGAAGGCAGCCTGATTGACAGGTTCAGCTTCCAGTCAGATGGGGAGCAGTCCAGAGGAGACCAGGTATGTGCGCCTCCTTTGGGGGGCGGTGGGGGAAGGGAAATCATGGGGGTGGGTTGGCCAAGCAGACCCGGTAGATCCAGCAAGTAAGTGGACAGGCACTTCTCCTCTGAAGTCCCTCACTTCTTCTGTTTAGCTGGCAGGTGTCCTGGGAAACCCACCCAGTCGACATTATATTTCAAATGGTAAATACAAATGAGGTATGCGGCCTCGTTATACTATTTAAAGTGCCAACCTGCCTGGTTGGCCGTCTACCCTATCCATCTCCATTGCAAGTGGGTGGGTTGAGGTCAGGATTCAGACTTTTAACACTTTAACTGCCAAGCTATGGTTTGGCATTTAAAATTCCTCTTGCAGATCACAGCTTGCTGTCAGTAACAACTTTGTTTTGAAGTTAAATAACCAAAATGTTCTATGCATGGCACCTTGGCAATGATAGCAGTTTTCCTCCTTCCCTTCTCTCCCTAGCTGGACCAAGATATCGGGGCACGTGATGGACCCTGTAGTGTAACTTGAGGTACAGATCAGCCAGAGTTTAACTGAATGGTGGAGCAAGTTAGAGACACTGAACATCTTACACCTATAACTAATCGAGCAACCCAGGAATTGATTTGAAAGTTTTTTGTTTTGATTTTTGATGAGAATAGAAGGGGAGAAGCAGTAGATTCTTTAACCTGAATAAAAGTTGTGTTTGATGATCAATGCTAACTGGTTTAAATTACAAACAACAGGACTAAGTTGACTTATGCATTGGAAGCCAAAGTAGTAATTTAGCATGTAGTAATTATAGTTACTGGCTGTCTTGTTTGAGTGTTTTTTTTTCTGTAAGAAGAATGGCTCTCTATGGAAACTTAGTTGCACTTGAGTTGTGAAGTAGAATGCATTGCTTTGTGAAAGATTGATTTGCTTTTTACGCTGGAAACATCCTGCTTTAAACTTGAAATCTATTTTACCTTCTTTTCTCCATCTGTTTCATCTTCAAACCACCAGGGTTTCACATTGTGAACAGAATGTCAAATTTTCTGTCAAGTGATGGGGATTTGTTTTTCTGCTGTTGGTGGTGAGGCAATCTCTTCCCAGGAGGACTCAGCACAGCTGAGCCACAAAATCCATCACACTTGCAACTGGGGAGAGCAACTTGTCTGTCACTGTTAGGACAAGAACCTGTCGCCACAAGGGTGTTCAACAAGTGCTCTTCATCTACATCACTGAAATGTTGCTTAAAAAAGCATCTCACTCACAATCCCCAGGAGAGAAGGCTAGCTGTGTCTTCATTTGGAGTTTTGGAAATCTAGCAGGATCCTGCTGGGCATGAAATGATTCTGGTTTGGAATGTTTGAGTATTCCACAGGAAGAACAGGACATCTTAGTGGAAGCAATGACACTGTACACGAACTGTTGCCTACAAGGCTTTCTGCCATCAGTGCCTCACTTAATTTTCCACTAAGCTATACAGTAACATAATTGTGGGGATCTGCACTATGAAGGTTCCTGCACTGCCAAAGCTTCTCTTCGGTCTTGCCGTAGTCTGTCATATAAATGGGAACTCATTTTAAAACTCTTGTTTCTAGTAAGTTTACACACGTAACCCACACACCACTCTTCCTGATGGGTTCATTTGTTCCTCAAAAGTGTCGTTCTTAATTGTTGTACAGGCTCCCAAAGTTACCTGTATTGTCACTTTTTGGATCCATGTATATCAAGCTCTCCTCTCTCTCGAGCTACTCAATTCACCATTAGAACCCTTTACACCCAGTCAGTGACCCAGACATTATTTATACTGGTTAAGAACCCAGATCCCAGAATTGAAAATAAGAAACCCATCTCAGCCCAACGTGCAGCAAAATAATATTGTTATCGCCGAAAATGCTAGAAAACATTCAACCGGTCAGGCAGCATTTGTGGAGAGTAAAACAGAGTTGACGTTTGGGATCGATGAACCTTTCATCTTTCCTTCCCGCCTGTTTAATCTTTTTTATTTTCCTCTTTCCCTTCCCGACTGCACTGGACCTTAGACCAGGAGCTTCATATCTACACCTTAATAAATCATAGTCTAAAAGTTCAAACTGGCACGGTTCAAACTGGCACGTGTGGTGTGTCAAATTTTCCTGGACCAGCATCTTGCAAAAACAGTTCTATTCGACCCAAAATTCGTGCTTTCTGCCCCAGGCCATTGCTCACAAGAAGTAGAATTTTACTTTGAGCTATGGACAGAAGAAAACAGTGTATTAGTTTAATATTTAACTTGCTGTAAGTCCTTTGTAGGCAGGCTAGTACAACTCATTTCTTTGCTACTAACTAAGTAATCTATGCCACTGCGGCAGCGTATGAAGTTCTCCACAGGCACGTTTCTATGAGATGGAACACATGATCTGTGACTTGATTGCAGCCGGGGGAGGTATCACTGAGCCAGGTCCAAAGGAAGTCTGGCCCAGGATATTGACTTTTCACTGGGCGTAAGTAATCACGAAAGGTAGGAACTGCAGCCAAATATGTTGTATGTTTGTTTTAAATGGCCACTGCCTCAATGGGTACAGTGTTGTACTAGTAAAAATGCCAATGGATATATTGTTCTGCGAATGCCTGTTTGGTAGCCAGTGAATATCTAGAGGCCAGATTAATTTTAGGTTCAGAGCTATATTTGAGATGGCATTTAGCCAGCTGAGTCCAGTTGGATTTTCATCATGTGAAATCCAGGTGTGTATCCCTTTTAAGGTTATAAAGTCTAATTTCTGTTGTCTACACACTGGGGTTCATAGGTCATTTGAGAGGCCACTGACGTGCTAAGACTGGTTGAGTGCATGGAGACTGCAAATATTCTGGCTCTGGTATTTTGTGCTTTTTTAAAATTCATTTCATGGGATGCTGTCTAGGCCAGCATTTATTGCCCATCCCTAATTACCCTCGAGAAGGTGGTTCTTGGAGAATTCATATTTCTTTACACACTTTTTGAAGATTTAAAAAGAAAATGGAGTGTGACTCTTGAAGTGTGATGTACAGGATACATATGCCATTTTTATCATTTAAATAGACTGTGCTGATGGGAGCAAAATATTGCAGATGCTGGAAATCTGAAATAAAACAGAAAATGCTGGAAACAGAGTTAACAACATTTTAGGTCAATGACCATTCATCAAACTGAGATGTTTAACTGTGTATCTCTCTCCACAAATGCTGCCTGACCTTTTGAGTATTTCCAGCATTTTCTGTAAATACAGATTCAAAGGATTTTATAAAACATGTCCTAGAATAACCAAGGTAATTGGAAGAAAGTCCAGTTGTAGAATTTGCTAGTCCCTTGTCTATGTTAACAAAGCCTGATGAGTGGATGAGGTGTTGCAATTTAAACCAGGAAAAATATGTGCTGAAGAAGGGTCACTGACCTGAAACGTTAACTCTGCTTCTCTCTCCACAGATGCTGAGTATTTCCAGCATCTGCATATTTTTCTTTCATAAAAATATGTTTATACTGTATTGTATTTAATAGTTACAGATTTTGTGTCGTCACTGTGTTGAAACCTCAGTTCCACAGTTCCTGATACCTGCTCCATAATCAGAACAGTTTTGCATCCACTCAGCTTTGCTTATACTCCCAGCATTAGTTTGTAGCTCCCCAATGCATCACTTAGTTAGTTATCTACATCATCGAAGGAGGCCATTCAGCCCATCGAGTCTATGCTGGCTTTCCGCCGAGCAATCCAATTAGTCCCACTCCCCTGCTTGAACCCGTAGCCCAGCCAATTTAGTTCCTTCAAGTGTCCATCCTATTTGCTTTTCAAATCCTTGATTGTCTCTGCTTCCACCATCTTTGTGGACAGCGAGTTCCAGGTCATTATCACTCGTTGTGTTTTTAAAAAAAAAAAGTTCCTCCTCACATTTCCCTTTGCATCTCTTGCCCAAAAACTTATTCTTTGTCCCCTAGCGCTTGTACTATTAGTTAATGGGAACAGTTTTTCCTTGTCTAACTTATCTAAGCCTGTTATGATCTTTTACATTTGTATCAAATCTCCCCTCTATCTCCTTTTGCTCCAGGGAGAACAACTCAGTTTTTCCAACCTAACCTTGTAACTAAAATCCCTTATCCCTTGAATCATTCTGGTAAATCTTCTCTGGCCCCTCATGGTGTAATTCAGTCTTTCTTTCAACACGTCTCACCTCCTCTATCTCTGTGCTCCTCGAATTCTAACTTCTTGCGCATTGTTGATTTTCATCACTCCACCATTGGCGGCCATACATTCAGCTGTTTAGGCCCTAAGTTCTGGAATTCCCTTCATAGACCTCTCTGCCTCTCCTTTTGAACACTCCTTAAAATCTACCTTTTGACCAAGCTTTCGGTCACCTGTCCTAATAAAGTTCCCTATGACTCAGTGTTTTAGAGCTTTTCTGGAAGCAATAAAATCAAAAATATCTCATGCCAGCAGAAAATCCAGAAATATCTCCTTTTGGTTGATGCTTTTTAACAACCTGATTATTTCAAAGATTTGAACACCGATTATTTGTAGTTTTAAATTGTTCAAAACACAGCTGTTGTGCCAATGGATTGCCAGTGGCAATCTTGATTTGTTCATGTGACATGGTGTAAAAAGAAAACAAGGTTTTTAAATGGTTCATTATGTTTGCATGTGTCTATGGACTCTTCTCTTGGAGATAGGCATATGCTTGTATGAAATCCAACATATTTGACGTAAATAGTACTGCTACTTTTATGTGGCTGATGCATTATCTGGCTTAGCCCAGTTGAATTATGCCTTGGAAATCTGAACTCGCCCAAATTCTATATGGCTTGATTGAAACCACCCCATCTTTTGGAGGTTCTAAATCTAAACCAGATAAGGAGCCATTCCACATCTGCAGTCTCTGTGTTTTTTCTAGTCTTTCCTTTTTTTTTATATTGAAGTGTGTAGGAATGGAAAGGAAGCAAAGACTTGACTTTTCTATATAGCATCTTTCACAACCTATGGACACTTCAAAGCTCAGGTTAGAATGTTGGCAACTGAGTCCAGCTATTGACCTCTCAACTGTAAGAGGCTAGGGGCATAATATTTAAGTAAGACACTCCTGTGTAAAATGTTTTAACAGTCAGTTACGAAATGTACTTTTTTCATCTAATTCTAGCTGCACAAGTAACAGAATTGTCCACAGCACTCCTTAAGTGATTGAAATTCCACTGTAAAATTCTCGATATTTTACATTTTTTAGCATTGTGCAACAGTAACTGGAAACGTCTTGTAGCAGGAATTCATCAGTAGCAGCTCATCTCGAACCTGTGAAGTCTCTTGACCATGTTAATGATTAGCATAATGTATAATGAATCGGTCTTTTTAGGGAGATGGATTTTTTATTTTCAGAAACAGTGATATTATTTCAATCGCAACAAATAAATGGTGCTAATTACTTCAGTTTTCCCTGGGTGAGTTTGAAGTGCAGGATTATATTAGCTTTACAGACTGAAACCTGGCCAACTGAGAACTGTCTACCATAATACTCATTTCGTGCTGCTTTCCCAATGACCACAAATATTAACCCAGATGTAGATGGTGGGAAACCAAAGGATAACGAGACACAACAGCAAGTACATTATGGCCTGATTTACTGACCACAACTATCACTGGATTTTGCAAGACTGTGGCACTCGCTGCCGCATGGCGTGGTTGAGAAAGGCTTGCCTTTATATAGCGCCTTTCATGACCACCAGACATCTCCAAGCCCTTAACAGTCAATTAAGTACTTTTGAAATATCGTCACTGTTGTAATGGAGGAAATGTGCCAGCCAATTTGTACACAGCAAGCTCCCACAAAAATCAATATGATGACCAGATAATCTGTTTTTGTGAAGTTTAATAGAGGAACAATTATTGGCCAGGACACCAGGGATAACTCAGTGTCTCCTGACAACCTAGAGCATGTGCAGAGCGATCGCTGACTTCATCAGTGCATCCGATCATTTTCCAGCTTGCCAGTATGAATCCGTGCATGCGTGCGCTGACGTCTTTTGTGCAATGATGTCCGAGCATTGCCTCACCCCTCAATGGCTACAATCGCTGCCTCCATTTCTCCCTTCCAACAGTACCCCGCTTCAGCTGCTCGCTCCTCCCCTCAGCCGTTCACTCCCCATTTTTTCCCCCAGGGTGATGTTGGAGCGAGTGGCCAAGAATGGGGAAACAGCGAGCCCGGGAGTGAGCGGGCGAGGGAGGAAGTGGGGAGTGAGCGGATGAGGAGGGTAAGCAGCGAAGAGGGCGGCGATGGCAGGAGGGAGCTGGGTACTTTTGGGGGTGGGATGGAGATGGCGATTGCAGCCACTGAGGGGGTTTGTATTTAATTTGTTTTTTGTGATAAATTGAGCAGCACCATCTTTATTACTGGCAACTGCCTGAAACATCATCGACAGTGACCTTTTAGTGGATGAGGCTGCATTTGCGCATGTGCCAGTGCTACAGTACTTAGTGGTTGCATTGTCAACAAACAAATCTGGGATAAATCCCCTGCTCTTTCTCAAAAAAGTGTCGTGGGATCTCTTTAAGTCCACCTGAGAAGGCAGGCAGGGCCTTGGTTTAATAAAAGATGGCAACTCCAACAATGCAGCACCCTCTCAGTAATGCATTAGAGCATCAGCTTTGTTTTTTGAGCTCAAGTCCTGGAGTGGGATTTGACCCCACAACCTTGTGACTCAGAGGCAAGAGTGTTATCAACTAAACCACAGCTGATGTCTAGCTTGCCTCTATGCTGTTTTCCTTAGCTAAGTACATAGGAACT
Organism: Heterodontus francisci; assembly: GCF_036365525.1. NCBI lineage: Eukaryota > Metazoa > Chordata > Chondrichthyes > Heterodontiformes > Heterodontidae > Heterodontus > Heterodontus francisci. Next base: position 15,866,062 of record NC_090385.1, read on the forward strand.
AGGAGCAGGAGTAGGCCATTTGGCCCCTTGAGCCTGCTGCGCCATTCAACTAGATCATGGCTGATCTTCTACTTCAACGCCATTTTCCACACTATCCCCACATCCCTTGATTCCTTTAATAGGTAGAAATCTATCGATCTCTGTCTTGTACATACTCAGTGACTAAGCCTCCACTGCCCTCTGAGGTAGAGAATTCCAAAGATTCGCCACCCTCTGAGTGAAGAAATTCCTCCTCATCTCCATCCTAAATGGTCTACCTCTTATTCTGAGACTATGTCCGCTGGTCCTAGACCGCACCCCACCCCCCCCCCCCCCCCCACTCCCTAATCGGGGGAAACATCCTTCCTGCATCTACCCTATCAGAATTTTGTGTGTTTCAATGAGGTCACCTCTCATTCTTTGAAACTCTAGAGGATGAGGCCCAACCTCCTCAATCTGTCCTCATGGGACAATCCCACTATCCCAGGAATTAGTCTGGTGAACCTTTGTTGCACACCCCCTATGGCAAGTATATATTTCCTTCGATAAGGAGACCAAAACTGTACACAATACTCAAGATGCAGCAAAACCTCTTTATTCCTGTACTCCAATCCTCTTGCAATAAAGGCCAACATACTATTTGACTTCTCAATTGCTTGCTGCACCTGCATGTTAGCTTTCAATGACTTATGAACAAGGACACCCAAGTCCTTTCGGACATCAACACTTCCCAATCTCTCTCTATTTAAGAAATACTCTGCCTTTCTGCTTTTCCACCAAAGTGGAGAACTTCACATCTTTTCACATGATATTCCATCTGCCATGTTCTTGTCCATTCAGCCTGTCTAAATCCCCTTTTGAAGCCTCTTTGCATCCTCCTCACACTCGCATCCCAACTTAGTTTCGTGTCATCATCAAACTTGGTGAAAGGAATAGAAGGACAGGATCAGATGAAATAGAGTGTGAGCAGGCTTGTGGGGATCATAAATTGGCAGACCAAATTTTCTGTTTCTGTGCTGTATATTTGATTTCAGGATCCATGACATGACAAAATGTTTGTTCTAATGTGTATATAACTGACCCCTCAGCTTTTATGTTGGAAACCAAGACTAAACTCCAGTTTATATTGGGGTATGGTAGTGCAGTGGTTATGTTTCAGGACAGGAACCTCAATCCTGGCCACTTAATGCACATCAGGTTATTTAAACATTGAGATTTATATTTCCCCATGGAGTCAAAAAGGCACAGCTCAACATGTTTTCCAACAGTTTACTATGGTTTGTATGTTTAATTTGTCCCTGAGTGTTGCTGAGCTGTTTTAAGGATTATGGTGAGTACAGTGAACTGGACTGCACCTAGCCCTCATGGTGGCTGGTGGGGTGGAGCCTGGAATTTAAGTTACCATTCTAGCAAAATTCACATTGAACAACTTTACTGCCAGACTATTGGCTGTTTCTGCACTGAATTAATTCCAGCTCAAGAAGTGAGCTAACTCCTATTTGATAGTGTTAAATCTCCTTCATAAAAATAAATCCGTGGAGCGAATCTATCAGTATCCCTTGAAACCTGAACCATGGGAGCCCCACAATTGAGCTTCAGTGTTCCGCTACGTTTAATATATATTATTGTCTGTAAACAACAATGAGAAACACAGCATGTAATTGTTTGACCTAACAACTCTGAACCTGTTATGCTGTACACTTAACGTTGGTGTGGTGTGATCTGTTGCTGTGCAACTGCTCCATGAGGAAATTGGGAGCATGTGCACGTGTGAAAGCCTGCCTTTCTGCTTTGATGAACCCCATTCCCCCGCACCGCCCCCCTCTTCAGTGCATGCTTTCGCCATCGCACTCCGAAACAATGTGTATACATGCAGAAAACTAGGCTGCGACTGCTCTCTCAGATACTGCACCATTTGGGCTACAAATGGGACATTAAAACATAAGATAAGAAATCGGAGCAGGAGTAGGCCACATGGCCCCAGAGCCTGCTCTGCTATTCAGCAAGATCATGGCTGATCTTTGCCCTCGACTTCACTTTCCTCCCTGACCTCCAAATACCTAAATTTCCTTAGAGTTCAAAAATCTAGCGATCTCAGCTTTGAATGTGCTCAATTGACTGAGCAGCCACAGTCCTCTGGGGTAGGGAATTCCAAAGATTTGCAAGCATGAGTGAAGAAATTTCTTCTTGTCTCTATTCTAAATGGTCAACCCCTTATCCTCAGGTTATGACCACGCTAGACTCTCCAACCAAGAGAAACAGCCTCTCTGCATCTACCCTGTTACGCCCATCAGAATTTTATGTTTCAAATAAATCACCTTTCATTCTTGACTCCAGAGAATATAGGCAGATTCTACTCAATCACTCCTCATGGGACAGCCCTCTTATCCTAGGAATCAATCTCGTGAACCTTCGTTACGCCCCATCTAGGGCAAGTATATCCTTCCTTAGGTTCAGAGACCAGGGCTGGAATTTTTTGTTGGCCGTAAAGTCTGTGACGAGCCAGACCAACATTTTCTGCTCCCCAGGCTAAAGGCCTGCTCAGGTCTGGAAAAAAAAACGACCCGAACCAGACAGAACCACATTGGACCCGAGCCCGGCCAGGCTTGAGTCCTTCCATCTTTTCCCGTGCCCGACCCGACTCACGCCTGACCCGACCCGACCCGACCCGAGCCTGACCTAACTTTCTCCAGTTGACAGCATTTGTTTTACATCCATAGTGCACTCACTATACTTGCCACTTTTGGGTGGATGGAAGCTGCAGCATGAGCGTGATGACGTCAGAGACGCTCACTCGCTCACTGAGCAGACGCAGAGCCTGTGGAGTCCGGATCCACATTTCTCTCCTTGATGTCCCAGACAGGCTTTTCAAATTTTGACACCTACTTACTCAACTTCCCTTTTCCTCCCAGCAGAGCAAAAGCTAGTACTGTGTGTTTCCGACCCGAGCCCGAAAGCCGTACCTGGAAGAGCGACCCGACCCGAACCCGACATATGACGTCGGGTAGCAGGACTTTACCCCAGGCCCTTAATTGGTCTTGGGTGAGACATCCATCTCCTTGAAGCAGGAAGTCCCGCCTAATGGAGCTGCCGGCCAACAAGTGGCCTGGCAGCTTAGTCCCAGCAGCACCATGGGGAGTGGTGGCTACTGCTGGGACTGCACCCAACCATCGCAAGCAAGGTGAAGTAGGGCCCAGAAGACAGCTAAGTTTTTAGGGGCTCGCCGGGGACAATTGGCCAGTCCCCAGCAAAGCAAGGGGGGGGTCGGTTAGGGAGGCAGGGGCAGTGTTGTGCATTGGGGAAGTTAGGGCTTCAGGGGCAGCCCTTTGTGGGGCACAGGTTGTCTGATCAGGAGGGTGTCCCCCAGCCCACAAGGAGGCGGCCTGGTTTTACCAGGTTCTGGAGGCTTTTGCCATCTGGCTGACAAGGGTAAAATACCTGCAGTAGTGGGAGGAGGCCCTTAAGTGCCAGTTAATTGGCCACTTAAGAGCCTTGTTGGGTGGGGCATGCAGGTGGGTTGTTTCTCTCCGGCGCCCAGGGTAAAATTGGAGCATTGTTGGGAGAGGGTCAGGAACAGCACCCAACTGAGTGGCTCCCACTCAATTTTACGCACAACCACCACCAGCCTGCTTGTTTAGGGCTATAAAATACTGGCCCAAAACTGCACAGTACTCCAGGTGTTGTCTTAGCTATATAATTGCAGCTTCCTGGCTCCAGTGCCCAGTATCCTGGGCACACACCTTCTCCTCCCGCCCACCCCCCCCAAACTTCCTACACTGTTTTTCCCCACCACCTCCCAAACCTCAGCTTCCAATTCTGCCCTCGTTTCCCCTCTTTTCTCTGCTGATTTTTTCATGTTTGTGCTTTTGACTAGGGCTGTTCATTATTCTGTAATTAACACCCTCTCTGCACTAATGCTTTGTCTTTCACCACACCATTAGCACACTCTCTTTGCCTTTGCCCCATGACTGACCTCCTTGTCAGTCAGTCTCTCTCCGGCCCCTGTCCTATTAACACCTTCCCCTTTGTTCTCTTTTTACACCACACTCGTTTTACTTGCTTAAAACCTATTACAGTTCTAACCTTTGCCAGTTCTGATGAAAGTTCACAGACCTGAAACGTTAACTCTGCTTCTTTCTCCATAGATGCTGCCAGACCTGCTGAGTATTTCCAGCACTTCCTGTTTTTTTATCTCCCCTCTCCTCACCCAGCCTCTGATTTTATTCCCCCCCACCCTGGGTGCCAGCAACTGGCAACAGATGTTTGGATGACCTCAGGTTTACGGAGGATAGAACATGAGAATCAAACCTGAGGACCTCAGTGCATCCTGAACTGCTTTCCAGTCAATTAAGTACTTTTGATATGTAGCCAGTATTGTAACACAGGAAAGGTTGCAGCCAATTTACACACAGCAATGTGATGATGACCAGATAATCTGTTTTTAGTGGTGGTATTTGATGGATAAATATTGGCCAGGAGAACTGCCCTGCTTTTCTTCGATATAATGCTGTGGGATCTATTACATTCACCTGGGAGAGCAGGCAAATTTAACATCTCATGCATCCCTATAAAATGGAAAGGAATAAGTGAGGAACATTTTTGAAGACGTTGAAGCTCAAGAATTAAGTGAAGGCATTATAAAGGTAATGCCAAAGTGATTGGAGAAAATAGAACTTGCTCTACGGTTTTGTCTTTCTTTCACTTGAGTTGAAGGCAGCTGTATTGTCATCCTGTTGGGATCAAATTGAGTGAAACAGTAGTTTGCTCAAGCACAGTTTAAACTTTGGGCAATTTTGACTTTTGTAATAAACAAAAGCTTTTTTTCTATGAACAAGTTTCATGGAATGTCATGGAAGCATTTTTATTTTCAGTAAAGCACCATTGGTGATGGTCTAAAACATTGTACAGTGACGTCAACTCAGTTGCAGGTTTCCTATGGTTCAGCTTACCCGTCATACAAATCTGTTTGTTGAACCGTTGAATCAACTAGAATCTACTGATTCTGACTGGATATTTCAACAGAAATTAGTCTCCTTTTTGTTTATTAAAAAAAAAACCTTTATTGAACATCCTGCTCATTAATTGGGAGTGGCATGTACTCCAATAGGATTAGTTCACTTCCGTGTGGGTTGTAGCAATAGGACTACCTGCTCGGGAATAGGAATTTTCAGTCCATCTATTAGGTGTCGGACTTTGTCTCTCTCATAACACTGAGTCAGAAGGGTGTGGGTTAAGGTTCCACTCCAGAGTTGAGCATATGATCTAGACTGGCACGTCAGTGGCAGTACTGAGTGAGTGCTGCACTGTTGGAGGTGCTGTCTCTCAGATGAGATGTTAAGCTGCGGCCCTGCTTGGTCTCTCAAGTGGACGTAAATGATTCCATGCTGCTATTTTTTGAAGCAGAGCAGGGGAATTTTCCCCAGTATCCTGGCTGATATTTATCCCTCAACCAACATCCATTAAACAGATTATCTTGCCATTGGGATCTTGCTGTGTACAAATTGGCTGCTGCGCTTCTTACATTGCAACAGTTCAAAAATACTTCATCAGTTGTGAAGCAACTTGGGATGTTCTGAGGTCGTGAAAGGGGCTATATGAATGCAAGCCTTTCTCTCTTAGAAATAATTAATTCTCTATTTTCTCCCCTAATCTCACTCAAAACTATTTAAAGCAGAGACACTTGTTATTAGAAGATTACCATTCCTTAGCTTTGTGGTAGGTAACCAGCTTTTTTGTTTTGCAGTAATCTGTTGCAATCCTCTGTGGTTTCGTCGATGATGCAAGTATTTTCTGTAAATGTGATCGCTTTAAGTTTCCCTGAGGACTGACGTGCTCATTCCTTTGTACTTATCATGTGATGTGATGGTGTTTACCTTAAGATTTGACCAGGGACGATTATTCAGGTCTCCAAAAAAAAAAACTGATCATGCAGCTGATGTCAGGATTATTGAGAAAAGGAGAAGCATTTCATATGAATGTACAAGTAGCTGGAAGGGCTGCAAAGGTAATGTGTGGTAGACACAGAAGAGATTGTTTCCTTTATAGCACACATTTCAGCTGAACCATCAAATGCTCTTTAAAATGCGCAGTCATTACATCAGGGCAGCAGCTAGGCAATTGTTAATTGGGCGATTGTTAAAGGGCACCAGCTTTTACAAGTCTCCAGTAAAACCTGAGTTTCTTTTTTTTAAAATGAAAACCAATCGTGTCAATGCTTCATTGTTCCACATCTGTCATGTCATCATGACAAAAATATTTGTACGGGGTAGATAGCTCAATACTAAATAAGTTTGTCAAACTGGTTTTCACAATAGTGCACTTTTTGTTTTTGAAGGGATATCTCTCCAGGCTTGCTCCTGTGTGCATTGTTACTCCCTCATTGTAAATCAAACAGTACCTTGTGCTACAAGTTTTTTGATTTTCAATATGAAAAACTTGTTGAAAGGTTTCATGTGTCTGTGATGTGTGGTACAGAAGATCCCCAGGGTTGGATTTTCTGAGATCAGTTAGCGAATCTCAACCAGTAGTAATGCTGTAAATGGACAGGGGCCCTCCGTGTGTTGAGGAATGGAAAACTGGTTCAAACTTGGAGTTGGTGTTCAGTGGCTGCTGGATTGTATGTCTGTGTGAGAGTCCCTGCCCATGTATGTGGCTGTGTATGTGGACATTAGGTATGGATGGGATCAGTCTGGGCCGCGATACCTTCGACTGTTCATATGTCAACACTCGGGGACATAGGAGCAGAAGTAGACCATTCAGCCGGTCAAGCTTGTTCTGCCATTCAATTAGATGATGGTTCATCATCTACCTCATTGCCACTTTCCTTGCTATCCCCATTTCCCTTGATGTCATTATTGTCCAGACAGCTATTGATTTCTGTCTTGAACATGCTCAATGATTGAACTTCCACAGCTCTCTGGGGTAGAGAATTCCAAAGATTCACACCCTCTGACTGAAGAAATCCTCTTCATCTCAGTCTTAAATGGCCTGCCCCTTATTCTGAGACTATATCCCCTGGTTCTAGACTCTCAAGCCAGGGGAAACAGCCTATTTACATCCACCCTGTCATGCTCTGTAAGAATTTTGTAAGTTTCAATGAGATCACCTCTCATTCTTCGAAACGCTAGAGAATACATCCAGTTTCCTCAATCTCGCCTCAAGACAATCCTGCCATTCCAGGGATTATTCTGGTGAACCTCTGTTCCGCTCCCTCTATGGCAAGTATATCCTTCCTTAGATGAGAACAAAACTGTACACAATATTCCAGGTATGGTCTCGCCAAGGCTCTATAGAATTGCAGCAAGACATCTTTACTCCTGTACTCTCATCCCCTTGTGATGAAGGCCAACATACCATTTGCCTTCCTAATTGATTGCTGCACCTGCATGCTAGCTTTTAGTGACTTGTGAACAAGGACACCCAGGTGCCTTTGGATAGCAACACTTCCCAACCCCTCTCCATTTGAAAAATATTCTGTCTTTCCTTTTTTTTTCGACCAAAGTGGATAACTTCTCACTTCTTCACATTATATTCCATCTGCCATACTCTTGTCTATTCACTTAGCCTGTCCAACTCCCCTTGAAGCCTCTTTGCATCCTCCTCACAACTTGCATTCCCACCTAGTTTTGTGTTATCAGCAAATTTGGAAATATTACATTTGGTCCCCACATCATTTATATAGATTGTGAACAACTGTGGCCCCAGCACTGATCCTTGCAGTACCCAACTAGTAACAGCCCGCCATTCTGAGAATGACCCGTTTATTCCTACTCTACTTGTTAACCATGTTTTGGGAGGAAAGGTAGGGGAATGTGGAGGGAAAATACCATTTTATAGCTAGGGTTTTTTTTGTGTGATTGACATGAACCGTCATGGGATAAACCATCTCAATATACCCAGTCACAGTCTGGCTATAAGCAGGAATGCAGTGCAAGGTTATGTTAAATGCCATTTAACATTGATATTTAATTGAGCTGTTGTGTATTTTTAACATTTCCCCATCAGCATCTGAAATGAGAGGTTAATATTTCAGATCGAGACCCGTCGCTTTGGTTTTATCCACATATCAAGGATTTAATTGGGTATATTTCTACCCACATCTTGGTTTGATTAAATCCACCATGCTACAGTTCATATTACATGGCTCAGATCTCTCTCTTCCCTCCCCATAATCATGCAAATTTGTTCTTTTATCCACTTCTCTTTTGAAAGATATTATTGAATCTGCTTCCACCACCCTTTCAGGCAGTGAATTCCAGATTATCATAATTCAATGCACTTTTAGTTCTTATTACCAATTATCTTGAGCCTGTGTCCTCTGGTTACTGACCTCACCCCCCACCCCCTAACCCCGGACCCCTGCCAGTTGACACATTCTCACCTTCTTTACTTGTCAAAACCACTCAGAATTTTGAACACATCTAGCAAAACTTTCTTGGCAAGCTTCACTGTTTTAGTCTGAATTATAAGGCAGAACCAGTAAGCTTTTTCAGTTAATTCTAGAAGTCAGGTAGTGTAGAACAAGAGTGCGTGACCTTTTCCTTTTTGATTAGTTCTCATGTACTAATTAACATTTTCTTCTATATGTAGGTTCTGGGCTTGGAATCATTTTGGCTAAGCGTCTTTTGTACTTGAACGTAACTTTCTTCAAACCCCTCCACCCCAGCCAAGAACTTATTTTGAAAGTTTATGTTTTAAGCAGGTCCATAAAACCACCTTGAAACATTTTCAAAACTTTGTTTCCTTCCAAACCAGTCCCAATTTAGGTGAAACAAACTTTGGTCTTCAATACCTTTAATTTACATTATACAATTAATGTTGCTTCAACCGATCTGACTAATTATTTCAAACTGCTACTGATAATTTCATCTTCAGGCTTTTGTTAGCCTATATATAATGCTGCTTCTCATAAAACTAAGAAAATTAAGTTTCTTTTAGTTGTTTCCATACCCATACTAATGTAGACTCAATATTGTCTCTCAACATGCTAACTTAAGAAAGGATATAATTGCGTTAGAAGCAGTTCATAGAAAATTCACTCAGCTGATGTCTGGGATGAAGGGGTTATCTTCTGAGGATAGGTTGGACAGGTTGGGCCTGTATCCATTGGAGTTTAAAAGAATGAGAGGTGATTTTATAGAAACATAAGATCCTGAGGGGACTTGACAGGGTGGATGTTGACGGGATGTTTTCCCTTATGGGAGAGACTAGAATTAGGGGACACAGTTTAAAAATTAGGGGTCTCCCATTTAAGATGAAGATGAGAATTTTTTTTCTCTGAGGGTTATTAGTCTGTGGAATTCTCTTCCACGGAGAACAGTGGAGGCAGGGTCATTGAATATTTTTAAGGCTGAGTTAGATAGATTCTTGATTGGCAAGGGCGTCAAAGGTTATAGCAGCTACACAGGAAAGTAGAGTTGAGGTCTCAATAAGATCAGCCATAATCTTATCAACTGGCGAGCAGGCTCAAAGGGCCAAATGGCCGCCTCCTACTCTGGATTCGTATGTAACAGAGAATTTTGAAGAGCTAATCTCATAATTTACACACTTTTGGATATTGCTATGATTTTCAGTAGAGGAAGAGAAGAGGCATTTGGCAGAAAATAAATTATGTGCTATGTTTGTTGCTAGAAACTTGCCATAGCACGCAGGGTGCCTGTTCACCTAATTTCCCTAAATTGGGACATCGTTTGAAAGGAAACAAAGTTCTGAAAATGTCTTAAGGTGGTTTTTCAGATCTAATTAAAATAAAAACTTTCAAAATAAGTTCTTGGTGGGGTGGGAGTCAGACGAAAATTACGTTCAAGTGCAAAAGACATTTAACCAAAATGAATCCAAGCCCAGAACCAGCATACTGCAGAAGAAATGTTTTGTGGCCGGCCTTTCAAAGCAGTCTGTCAATTGGATGCCTGCCTATCTGGAAAGTCCCTAACATTATGACTACACCCATGTAATAGACCTGTGATGAATGGGTTTATATTTAGACACATTGACCTGGATTTTGAGATCAGTGGTGAACAAACCGCGCCAGTCATGTGTTACACTTGCACTTGCCCACAGACTTTCTATGGGCTTTTGCATAGGAACTCGAGGTAATTAGGAATCTGTTTCAATGGAACACACTCTATAGGGGATCTGGGACCTATATGTCTCCTTAACAAATAAGATTGAAGATTGGTTAATGAGCGGCACAGAGTCTGAACCAGAAAGTGTCACTTAGAATATATCTTTCAAAGCCAAATTATGCATAGAAAGTGGAATAGAGAGGGAATGAAAGATAGATAGAGAGAGACAAAGAAAAGGTTTAAAGAGATTTTATTTTATTAAAATCTCCAACAATAATTAAAATTTGAAGGAGTGAGACCCCACACTTCTAAAAATAAATTTTCAGAGCCAGAGAGATTGGTTGACAGAATTTAAGACTTAAAGCAGCATTAAAAATTGACTTACACAGGAATGGACAAGTTCTAACTTTTTCTTGAGTTTAGTGAGCATCTATCATATAAGCACAGCAACTTGATGCCATTCCCTGTGTTTTAATGCCGAGGCTCCCAGTGAGATACCAGTGTCTTCCAGCTTCTGGAAGAGTAGGGCATCTCTGTTAACAGCTTCCTGATTTTTGCATTTAACTGTGCATGTGTGGTCACTAGAAGTTGCTTTACACATTTATAACAGTAAGCGGTGATAGCCTCACTGGCCTGGATTTTTGTGGTAGAAACAATATACATGTCTAAATCAAAATTAACATTTGTAAAAATGTGAGCTATTTGTATTTGATGTTTTGTATTCCCTTGACTACAATTTGTGTGAAAGTCACAGTATCTTCAATTGATCTACCCATCAGGTCCACTGTAATGTACTTCACTGCATTAACATTTAAATGTGTAGGAACATTCTTGAATCTCTTAACGTCAACTTGTCACAACTCATATCATATCTTGAATGAATCTACGGAATATTGTTACGACCAGGTGAGAAAGGTGTTTAGCGGTCCCTCTCAGCCTTCACCTGGTCTTACCGTAACAGGGTTTAATTTTAAACATATTGTGTTTTTAGCTCCCCCTTTGTGAATCCTTGTTCACCGCTTTCCAATTATAAGGCAAAGAAACCAGCACAAACAGGCTTTCTTAGGTTTAAAGAAGAAAAGTTGAAAATCAATAAACTTGAACTTAAACTCTAATTCTGTTGACGCCTACAGATACACGACACACCCATGCTAGCATGCATAGCGATACACACCTGCAAATAGAGACAGAAAAGAGCAGAAGGAAAATAAAGTGAAGTTTGAGGCAATATCTGAAGGATTTTTGTTACAGTTCTTCGAGCTCACTGTAGAGTCCTTGGTTATAGGTAGATCTTGCTTTTGGTTGGGGCCCAGTATTCTTAAGCCTTGTTCACTGTAGGAGAGCTTTCTCTCTTGGGGTTCATGTGTCTTCAGTGGATTCAGAGGTTTGTGAGAAAGAGATGGGTACAGACAGGAGAGATCTTCTCAGTCTAGGGGCAAACAATCTTTGAGTTGAAACTCTCTGTGGCTAGTTCAAAAGACGCTGGAGCAACCAGTTGGTCATGTGACCAGCTGGTCTAACCGGTCCTGGATTGTATTACCTCAGCAGTCTCTGGAATGCTCCTCTTGCACACAATACCTGGTGATCAAGGTCCATTGTGGATTGAATATGTCAGGGAATGGTCCTTTGTCCTTCCAAGCACTGTCTGTTAATGTGCAAACATCTTTTTCCAGCCACGGCTGATCTGTTTAACAAGTCCTTTCTTCACTCCAGTAACAGTTTAAAATCATTGTTCATGACTAAATTAATGTGCCTCATTCTTGGCAGGTTGGGGGCCTAGGACGACAATATATAAAGACCTTTTCTGGAGTCAACTAAAGTTCTGCTCTTGGATTGTCAGAAATGTTGTTTATACCTTTCTTAAGACACTCACACTTCACAGAAATCTTTCCTGGGCCAGCCCATCATTTTGTTTGTCTCCCTCACTTACTCCTGATGGTTCGATGCAGAGCTCCCATGCCTTTCAGTCTGATGGGCTGTTTCGTTGCAAATCATGTTCCTATGAATTTCCATACATGTGACGTTACTGAAACCAATGCATCTTGGAGTCCTAATCACTCCACTGGTGAGGCAATAGCACTTAGAACAGTCATTTCCAAAATTCCTAGTCTATTACATTCAAACAGAACAAACTAGGGAATAGAAGCCAGACTACTGGAGCCCGCAGAACACATGGGGCTGGAATTTAGCTTGGGTGGACAGGAATTCGCCACAGACGTGAAAGTTGGTGGTGAACCCGCTTCCGCTTAGCCCGGGGATCCGTCCCACATTTTACGGGTCCCCGGGCTTTAATTGTCCCGAGGCGGGACTTCCACCGGCTTCAGGGAGGAAGTCCTGCCTCAGTGAGCTGCCGGCCAATCACAGCGCCACTGGGAGCGGTGGCCACTGCTTGGGACTGCCGCCCAGCTGACGCCAGGGAGCCTGTAGGGAAAGATAAGTTGGGGTAGCCTCATCGGGGGTGAATCAGTCCCTCCCTGAGGCTGGAGTGGTCTTTGGGTAGAGGGGGGCATCTTGGGTTCTGGGGGTGGGTTGGGAGGTGGGGGCGGCACTCAATTGGGCACCCTGTGCCTGACTGCCATTCCCCCGCCCTGCCCTGGGGCGCAGAAAGGCCAGCAGCTATTGCTGGGTGGCCTTTCACGTCTCCAGCACGCCCGCTTGCCATGGGTAAAATACCCGTGGAGGCGGGCGAGGGCCCTTAAGTGGCTGTTAAGTGGTCACTTAAGGATCTTGGTTGGCCTTGGGCGGGCAGGCTATTTCCCAATCCCCGCCCGACTCGGTAAACTTGACCGGAGGCGGAAGTGGGGCGGGTCGGCCTCCCAGAGCCTCCCTCATCAGACCCGCTGGGATGGGGTAAAACTCAGCCCATAGTCTATGGGCTGTACCTCCTAGTTTAGTGTATTCAATTTAAAATTATAAGCTAACAGGTTTGCACTGACCCCCTGGTTTTTCTTGTATTTACTTGTCTTTGTTACAAAACTGTACATCTTTCTAAAAATAAACGAGTAAAATTTGTGCTAAGGTAGCCACAAACACTCGTTAAGTTATTGGTGATCACTATCCGTCCCAGGGAAACATGAATTTGAATGCACGACATTCTGTAATTATAAACCATGACTTTATTATGTTGTAGAAAGATGGACTAGACTTTGAGAACTGTCTAGAATAAGTGGCACAAAGAACTGGAAAGAACAAAACTGTGTTTCATTGAGCCACATTATGCTAAACTAGATGTTATCGTTCCGAGAAGTTGTTAGAGCTTTTCAGATGTGTGGTTTCTCCATTTGCTTGACGATGCTGAGTTTTTCTTTTTGGTTCTCCCCCTAATGCCAATTCTATCTTCTCTTCTCTCTCAAATTGACTTGTTTCATCACTTACAGTCAAAAAAAAGGAGCTTGGATTCTTGGGGGAATTCCAGACTGTTCACCACTAGGCGAACTTCCTCCACTACAAAGTACAACATCTAAATTGGCAGTGAGCTTTCAATCGGAGGTGTACGGACTTTCCACAGAGCAAATCAGCGAATGGAATCTTTTCCCAATTTTCTTTTAATAAAGTGTGCAATCATCCAATCATCTTTATGTAGAACTAATAAAACAAAATGAGTTTTCATAATTCCTTGCCTCTGAAATTCAAACTAAAGCTCAGTGAATACAGAATATGACGTGTGTGTATATAGGTGGTCTTTTTCTTACGAAGGTTCAGTTGGTAGTACTCTTGCCTTTTGAGTCAGGAAGGTTGTGGGCTAAAACCCTACTCCAGGACTTGAGCATGAAAGTCTCAGCCTAGATTACAACAACCAGGAAGTGTTGCACTGTTGAAGATGTCATCTTTCAGATAAGACTTCAACCCAAATCCCCGGCTGTCCTCTCAGGTGAACGTCAGATAACCGTGACGTTACTTTGGAGACGAGCAGGGGAGTTCTCCCTGGTGCCCTGGCCAACATTTATCCCCCATTCAACACCAGTAAAACAGATTATCTGGTCATTATCACATTGTTCTCTGTGGGAGCTTGCTGTGCACAAATTAGTTGCTGCATTTTCAACATTATAATAGTGACTATACTTCTAAGTATTTAATTAGCTCTAAAGCTTTAGAACAGCTTGAGGTCATGCTATATAAATGAATGTATTTTCTTATTTAAGTGCAATAAAGAAGGAGTGCTTTATTATCAAAAGGGTTGTGCTTTGACTCAGACATAAAATCGAAGGCCCACCTGCCTGGTTGGGTAGAGAGTAAAGAGATACTGCATGGAAAAATAAAGAGAATTTTCTCATTTATGCTTTACAATAATACCACCACCAAAAGATAACTCATTATTTCCCTTTTTGCTGTTTGTAGGTCCTTTTTAGCAAGCAAATTAACTGGTGTGTTTGCTTGCGCAGCAACAGTGGCTGCATTCAAAGTCATTCAATGTACTTGAAGCACTGAGATATGATATGACAATTCATATTTATATCGCGCTTTTAACGTAATAAAATGTTCCAAGGTGCTTTACAGGAGCATTATAAAACCACAAAAGAAAATATTAGGTCAGATGACCAAAATCTTGGTCAAAGAGGTAGATTTTAAAGAATGTCTTAAAGGAGGAAAGTGGAGTGGAGAGGCAGAGAGCTGTAGGGATGAAATTCCAGGGCTTGGGGCCTATAGAATGGAAGGTGTGGCTACCAATGGTGGAGCAGTAAAAATCAGGGATGCACAAGAGGCCAGAATTAGAGGAGTGCTGATATCTTGGAGAGTTGTAGGGCTGGAGGAGATTACAGAGATAAGGAGGGGGGGTGAGACCATGGGGTGGAGGGGGAGAGTTGAAAATAAGGATGAGAATTTTAAAATCAAGATGTTGCTGGAACAGGAGCCAATGGAGGTCAGTGAGCACAGGGGTGATAGGGGAACGGGACTTGATGCAAGTTAAGACACGGGAGTAACAGTTTTGGATGACCACAAGTTTACGGTGGGTAGAATGTTGGAGACCAGCCAGGGGTGCATTGGGATAGAAAAAACTAGAGGTAACAAAGGCATGAATGAGGGTTTCAGCAACAGATGAGCTGAGACCGGGATGTTACGGAGTTGGAAATAGGCAGTCTTAATGATGGCACGGATATGAGATTGGAAACTCATCTCGGGGTCAAATGCGACACCAAGGTTGCGAATAGACAGGCTTAATCTCAGACTGTTGCCAGGGAGAGAAATTAAATCGGTAGCTAGGGAACGGAGTTTGGAGCAGTGACCAAAAATAAAGGCTTCAGTCTTCCCAATATTTAATTGGAGGAAATTTCTGCTCATCTAATACTGGATGTCGGATAGCAGTCTAGTGAAGAAGTCAAGAGAAGAGGTGGTGAGGTAAAGCTGAGTGTCATCCGTGTACATGAGGAAACTAACCCTGTGCTTTTGGATCATGTCACTGAGGGGCAGCATGAAGATGAGAAATAGGAGGGGGCCAAGGATAGATCCTTGGGGGACACCAGAGGTAACGGTGTGGAAGCAGGAAGAGAAGCCATTGCAAGTGATTCTCTGGCTATGATTAGATCGATTAGAATGGAACCAGGTGAGAGCAGTCCCACCCAGCCGGACAGCAGTGGAGAGGTGTTAGAGGAGGATGGTGTGGCCAACCGTATCAAAGACAGATTGAGAAGGATGAGGAGGGAAAGTTTACCTTTGTCACAGTCACAGAGGATGTCATTTCTGATTTTAATAAGAGCCGTTGCGGTATTGTGGCGGGGCAGAAACCTGATTGGAGGGATTCAAACATGGAGTTCTGGGAAAGATGGGAACAGATTTGGGAGCCAACAACAAGTTTAAGGACTTTGGAAAGGAAAGGGAGGTTGAAGATGGGGCAGTGAGGACAAGGGTTAGGTTTTTTGAGGAGAGAGGTAATGACAGCAGATTTAAAGGAGAGAGGGACAACACCTGAAAAGAGAACTATTTACAATATTGGCTAACATGGGGACCAGGAGGGGAAGTTGGATGGTCAGCAGTTTAGTGGGAATAGGATCAAGGGAACAGGAGTTGGGTCTCATGGACAAGATGAGCTCAGAGGGCATGAGGGGAGATAGGAGAGAAACTAGAGAAGTATGTGAGTTCAGGACTAGGGCAAGGGGGAGCATAAGGTGCTATAGAAATGTTTGTTTTTTCAGTCTGAGTGACTTCCTACTCTCCAAACTTTTGTAAAAAAAAAAAATTCTTTTTGCACTGGAGTGTGTCTTGTGTTCCACTCCTTATTGATTCCGTGCAGATGTAAACATGAGTTAAAATCTACCTTTTTGACAAGCTTTTGGTCATTGACCTCGTATCACCTAATGTGTCTCTGTGAAATTTTGTTTTATGATGCTTCTATGAAGTACCTTGGGACGTTTTATTATGTTAAAGGTGCTATATAAATATTTGTTATAAACTTTGCTTTGCAGACAATCCATTTAAATTACTTTTGTTATGAGTCTTCCAATTATTGAAGAGAAGTTTTGTTGGGGCCCAGCCTAATTTGTTAAAGGAGTGTGAATTGAGTAAGACATTTTCTGAATTTGTCTGTGTCACAGTTCAGTAATAATGTTTTTAATATTTTCACAGAAACAACTGAAAAATGAAGCCAAGAAGGCCATTAACCAACTGGACCTACGCATCTTAAAGCACGGTGACCAGGTGCGTATTATTGGTATGTGGCCTAGTATGACTGAAAGACAATTGCTAGGTATCCATGGATATTTATTGGACTGGGTAATAAATGGGTGCTAAAACAGAAAACCAGTTGCTTACTTAAAGACCTCCAGTTAATTTAGCCTCTGGGTATAATGAGTAAAAAAAAAAAAATTCAAGTAATTATATAGTTTTCTTTTGGGCCTCCTTATCTGGAGAGACAATGGATACGCGCCTGGAGGTGGTCAGTGGTTTGTGAAGCAGCGCCTGGAGTGGCTATAAAGGCCAATTCTGGAGTGACAGGCTCTTCCACAGGTGCTGCAGAGAAATTTGTTTGTTGGGGCTGTTGCACAGTTGGCTCTCCCCTTGCGCCTCTGTCTTTTTTCCTGCCAACTACTAAGTCTCTTCGACTCGCCACAATTTAGCCCTGTCTTTATGGCTGCCCGCCATAGTACTGTGTACTGTGTACTGTGTACTATAGTACTGTGTACTTTATTACAGTGCTAAAACAAACTAATTATTCTGGAAGAGGCAAAAAGAAATCTTGCTAAGTTATTAGTCTTTTTGGACCCTCCATGTGTGCCAATTTAACCTGAATTCAGAAGCCGACCAGTTAC
The DNA here is from genome assembly GCF_036365525.1 of Heterodontus francisci. Taxonomy (NCBI): domain Eukaryota; kingdom Metazoa; phylum Chordata; class Chondrichthyes; order Heterodontiformes; family Heterodontidae; genus Heterodontus; species Heterodontus francisci. Next base: position 15,883,349 of record NC_090385.1, read on the forward strand.
AGCAATGTTGCACCATTTCAGATCACCCAAATCTAATTGAATGGCGGAACATTCTCGAGGGGCTAACTGGCCGACTCCTGTTTCTATGTTCTGTCACTAGGTGGGAGAACAGTTGCTTGGAACATCTAAAAATAGGAATTTGCATGCTGGCATAAAAAAAAAAGTTTATTGCAGAAGTATTCTGGCTTATCAACTGTTTGCAAGATTGAGATTTCACATGGGATGTCTAGCTACCAAAGCTTAACTGCGGAAAGTGACTTTTTTTTTGTCTTTGTTCAATTTCGAACTTGAGCTGCACCAAACTGGTGCTCACTGCCCAGAGAGTATCTTTACCTGTCTTTTGAGTTTAGGCATTTGTCTTTCACTTGTGAAAGAAGATTTTGCACCTGAGTTGTGGATCTTTCAATACTTGTAAGATAAGTCAATTGTTGTAACTCAATCACACAGTTTTGAAAAACGTATGCGTATTGCTTTTGAACACATGTTGATTTTAAACTGGGTGTTGCATGGTAGATCCTACACAATATGACCTCTGGCTGCTCTTTTTAGCTTGTCCCTGAACACAAAAGGCAACAACTTTTTCCTCCTACTGGTTGCCTAGTGGGTGAGGCAACCTCCTGCTGAGGATCAACTAAAAACTGATAGTCAATCATCCTTTTTCTTTCTGATCTTCAGGAGACTGGCCCAGATGCTGACAGCTGTGCAGTGTGCATTGAAGCTTACAAGCCCAATGATGTTGTTCGCATCTTGACTTGCAAGTAAGTAGCCAATCGTCATGTATATTTTTGTTTGAATTATTCATAATGTAGAGTATAACAAAGTGACTCTTCACAATGCAGAGCATGTGCAGAGCGATCGCGGACGTCATCAATTTGTGAAAATATTTGCCAGCTTGCCAGTATAAATGCGTGCATTCGGGCTGACGTCACCACGTAATGATGTCCTCACCCCTCAATAGCCACAATCGCCAGCTCCATTCCCCTGAACATTACCCCGCTCCCACCTACCATGCCCGCTTCAATCATCTCTTTCAATTTCCCACGCCATCCTGCATCGCCAGTGCTTCTCTCAACTACTCACTCCAGCCCTCCCCGTTTTACCCCCTTGGCTGCTCGCTCCCTGCCTCACCGCTGCCTTCCCTCAGCCACTCTCAACCTGCCCTCACCGCTTCTCCACCCCCACTGGCCACTTGCTGTAGGTCTTGCCACTTCCCCTACCTCTGCTGCTCGCTCCTGGCCTTATCGCTTCCCCCTTCCATCGATTGCTCACCGTCGTGCTGCCCGAAGAAGTGGGGGGTGCAGGGAACGAGCCACCGAAGCGGGAAGCAAGCGGCCGTGGGGTGGCGGGGCAACGCGGGAGCAATTGGCCAAGAAGAGGGAAGCAGCGAGGCCTGGAGCAAGCGACAGGGTGATGGGGGGAAAGTGGGGAGCAAGCGGCTGAGGTGGGGAAGCAGCAAGGGCGGGAGGGAGTGGCCAAGGGGGGAGTAAGCGGCAAGCCGATGGGTGCGGGAGGGTGTGGTAAAGAGAAGCGCAATTGCAGTAGGGAGCGGGATACTTTTGGGAGTGGGATGGAGGTGGCGATCGCAGCCATTGAGGGGATTTGGGTTTAAGGCTGTGTTTGCATTTTGTGACAAATTGAGCAGCGCCATCTTTATTACTGGCATCTGCCTGAGACATCGCAGACAGTGACGTTTCAGTGGACGAGGCTGCATTTGCGCATGTGCCAGTACTGCGCCACCTAGTGGTTGTGTTGTCAGCAAAAGCAGCCATCGCATAAAGGGGAGGATTGGCAGCAGTATGTGAAATAAGTTGCCTGTAGAAATCTATGGTGCCCACATTGAACTGAGCAGAATTATCCAATTTATAATATGCTAAAAGGAAACTTGTGAAAGAGTAAGTAAAATTGATATGTGGTTACCCTCATAATAACCATTAGCTGTTTCTTCTTCCCCGTTGAGCTTTTGCTGAAATACTAAGTGAGGAGAGGCTCAAAGAATGAGAATGGACCATCAACAACAAAATCAGTCCTGAAAGGGTGCTCTGAAATGGATATGTAGAGGACTCCCTGGGGCAACACCATAAATGTGGTTAAGCTGAATGCAAGAATTAGGTTTTTCTCAGATAGTTGAGGTTTGCTCTGATGGTTGCAGATCTGGATCTCATGAATGACTCTGTGACATCACCAGATAATGAAGTTGAGTGTTGTGAGTGTTGATGGTTGGATTGGATCCATGATATTTAGCATGGATCCTAAAGCCAGTGTTGAGCAGTGTGGAGGGCAAATCAGCCACAAAGATTTGACTGCGGCAACACTCTGTTAGGCCAGTTCTGGGACATGTAGCACACTTGCATCGGTCAAGGTGACTTATGTCCAGGAATTGCCAAAACCTGACATGAAATAATATAAAAATACGATTTAAACATTTTACAGAACATCTGAGAAAGCAAAACAGAAGCAGTGTATTAAAATTACTTGAGTAATTTTGACATGTAAAGACAATGGAACACAGCCATTGGTGAGGATGGGAAAATAGCCACCAGGGATGCAAATTGAGGCACTGTGTATGGGATGAGGACGGTCACCAGTTTAAAAAAGCATGGCAAAGTTCAGAAAGGATCAATGACCCCGCTGTATTTTTTTTTCCCTTCAGGATAAAAGCTATGGCGGTCTGCCTGTGTGGGCGCTGCGGCTCATTTAAATGGTCAGGGCGGATTGCACCTCCACCCCCCCCCCCCCCCCCCCCCCCACCGCAGCCGATGACATGGAGGGGGCGGGTGGTCCATCCCCGGCAACGGCGTCAGGTGTCATTGCACAGGCACCGAGGCCATTTTTAAAGGACTTCTACCCCTTCCATTTAATTTAAATGTTTAAAGAAAATTTAAATATTAAATAAAATTATCCCAGCTCTCTCCCCCGCCAATAAAAACTTACCTTGTGCTCCCGACCTTCTCTTTCTCTCCCCACCCCACCCCTTGCCACAAGTTCATAAACTGTAACTTTACCCCTTCCCACCATCTCCTAGACCAATCGGATACGTTCGACCCCGCTCCCCACCCCCCCCCCCCCCCCACTCCGCCTTGAAAACTTACCTGCTCCCCCCTCCCCACCGGTGTCCCGCAGAGTAATGTATCTAAGTTTGATGAAGATACAAAGCTAGGTGGGAATGTGAGTGGTGAGGAGAACACAGGTATAGACTGGTTAAGCGAATGGGCAACAAAGTGGCAGATGGAGTATAATGTGGGGAAGTGTGAGGCTATTTTTATGACCAAAGTTAATATCAAAACAATGTTTTTTTAAAAGGTGCAAAATTTGTAAATGTTAATGTTCAGAGAGACATGAATGTCCTCATACAACAAACACAAAAAGTTAGCATGCAGGTGCAGCAAGCAATTAGGGAAGCAAGTGGCATGTTGGCCTTTGTTGCAAATGGATTGGAGTAAAAGAATAAATAATACAATTGTATGGGACTTTGGTGAGACCACACCTGGAATACTCTCTCCAATTTTGGTCTCCATATTTAAGGAAGGATAAACTTGCATTGGAAGCGGTACAGCGAAGGTTCACTAGATTGGTCCCTGGGTTGTGAGGGTTGTCCTATGATAGGCTGAGTAAATTGGGTCTATATTGTTTAGTTTAGTTTAGAGATACAGCACAGAAACAGGCCCTTCAGCCCACCGAGTCTGTGCCGACCATCAACCACCCATTTATACTAATCCTACACTAATTCCATATTCCTACCACATCCCCACTTGTCCCTATATTTCCCTACCACCTACCTATACTAGGGGCAATTTATAATGGCCAATTTACCTACCAACCTGCAAGTCTTTTGGCTTGTGGGAGGAAACCGGAGCACCCGGAGAAAACCCACGCAGACACGGGGAGAACTTGCAAACTCCACACAGGCAGTACCCAGAATTGAACCCAGGTCGCTGGAGCTGTGAGGCTGCGGTGCTAACCACTGCGCCACTGTGCCGCCCTTCTCTGGAGTTTACAAGAATGAGAGTTGAACTCATTGAAACATTTAAGATTATGAAGGGGCTGGATAGGGTAGATACTGAGACGTCGTTTCCCCTGGCTTGGGAATCTAGAACAACGGGGCACAGTTTCAGGATAAGGGGCCGATCGTTTAGAACTGAGATCAGGAGAAATTTCTTCACTCTATGGGTTGTGAATCTTTGGAATTCTCTACCCCAGAAGGTTGTGAATGTGCCATCACTGGAATATATTTAAGGCTGAGATAGATAGATAGATTATTGGTCGTTCAGGGAATCAAAGGATATGAGGAGCAGGCAAGAAAGTGGAGTTGAAGCCCAAAGACAGCCATGATCTTTTGAAGGCGAGGCAGCCTCAATGGGCCGTGTGATCTACTCCTGCTCCTATTTCTTAATGTTACGTTCTCTTGCTGCAGTTTTCTTATTTTAGAGTTTAACCACTCTCAGTTGAAGAAGCCTACATCTCAGTCAGTCATCCAATATTTTATTTGTAATCAATTGAGAGTATCCAAAAGAATACACTTTCAGTGGTATCCATGATTGTGCTGAAGTACCAATTTGTTCCTCTTAATTCATCTGTTGGACATTGTTATTCCTTGATCGCTGTGCCTCATATACAGTGTAATTGGCTTCAAACGTATTTAAAAGCCTGTCTTAAGGTGAAATCAAATGAATAGGTCCTATTATTTACCCAGCCCCTTGTGAATTGTGTGGAGAATCCTGCTTGCTAAACATATCTCTTATGTAAAGTCCTCATCTGTTCTAGCGATCTAAACAAAAATATAATGAGAGTATCAGCTTGGGGCCTGACCTTGTGACTGAACGTATGATTTTGAGTAATCTTGCGACCAAAGGTATGACGGTGAGTGATCTTGTGATTGAAGTACAACAATATCAAAGCAGAAGCTGCCTGGTGTTGTCAAAGCCTCAGAAGCAACTGTCGTGCATTGAGTAGTTAGCACCGCAGCCTCACAGCTCCAGCGACCCGGGTTCAATTCTGGGTACTGCCTGTGTGGAGTTTGCAAGTTCTCCCTGTGTCTGCGTGGGTTTCCTCCGGGTGCTCCAATTTCCTCCCACAAGCCAAAAGACTTGCAGGTTGGTAGGTAAATTGGCCATTATAAATTGCCCCGAGTATAGGTAGGTGGTAGGGAAATATAGGGACAGGTGGGGATGTGGTAGGAATATGGAATTAGTGTAGGATTAGTATAAATGGGTGGTTGATGGTCGGCACAGACTCAGTGAGCCGAAGCGCCTGTTTCAGTGCTTTAACTCTAAATAAATAAATATGTCTGCTAATGCTTCAGTCATCAAAACCACCACTGCTTACCTTGGTCATTTATTTTGTCTCGAAAGCAAGAGCTAAAGCTGACATGCCATATATGAAATGTGCATTTTAAGACACTGGGAGGGAGTTCCAGAATTAATGAGTGATGTCCAACATTACCATAAGATTACCACAAGTCTGTTTGAAAAATTCTTTTGTTGCAGCATAGTCAGAAAATGTCTGGCAAACATATTGTTTACTTGTTTGTAAGCAATGTGTGTAATTGTGTAAAACGTCTGTCACACTGATGCGTGTACTTCTTGTGTACTTCTTCTGGTCTCTTGTTTTCCCCTAAATCTGAAAGTTTGCCAAACAATTCATAGCCTCTTTAAAATAGTGTCCTCTATCAATGCAGGCAAAAATAAAAATGTTTTTCAAGCCTGTATGCTGAGAAAGCAGCTATAAATGTAGCGCTACTTAAGAAAGAGAAACATTTATAAATGCATTGTCAGCTAAAGGAAAGAATTAAATGTGGAGTAAATTCTGGCAATTTCCATTGGTCCAGGTGTAAAAACATTTGATTGGGTTTCTGTATAACAAAATAGACTTTGTTTTAAATATGTAAAACATCTAGAAATGCTAGAAGCACTATTCTGATAAAGGTTCGCACCTGAAACAATAACTTGCCTGTCTTCTCCACAGACATTGACTAACCTAGTGAGTGTACCCAGTACTTTAATGCTTTGTTTTAACTTTGGATGATTCCACTGTCTCCCTTGTTATTAAACTGGTTGTTCAGTCAGGTAGCAGCGCCAATCTCTTAGTCGAGTATATAAATTTGCTTGCAGTTTAGAGAGTGCAGTTATGAGGATGGGTTACATGAATTGTATGTACGTAAATCTTTGAAGGTGGCAGGACAAGTTGGGAAGGCTGTTTTTATATTTAAAAAACACTGAATCCTTGGCTTTACTATTAGAGGTATAGAGTACAAAACAAGGAAGTTATACTGAGGAAAAAAAGCATTGGTTATGCCTCAGCTGGAGTATTGTGTTCAATTCGAGGCCGCACACTTATTAGGAAGGATGTCAAGGTGTTAGTGGATGTAGAAGAGATTTACTAGGATGGTACCAGGGATGAGGGACTTCAATTAAGTAGAGAGACTGAAGAAGCTGCTTTAGAGCAGAGAAGGTTAAGAGGTGATTTGATGGCATCTACACCTGAAAAATTAAGGAACTAAATATGATAGAAGAGCAAAGGAATCCAGGGATACAGGTGAACGAATCATTAGAAGCATCACAGGTTAGCAAAGCAATTGCAAATGCTAGCAAAGCACTGTGATTTATCTGTAGGGGTATAGTATTCAAAAGTAGTGAAGCGATGTAAAAGTCACTTGTTAGGCTAGGCTGAACTTGGATAACTATTCTGGTCTCCAAACTATAAAAAAGACAGAAGCACATGAGGAAAGTGCAAAAAAGATTTATGAAGATGGTACCAGGACTGAGAGATTACATTATCTGGATCTATTTAAATAGATCTGGATGAATAGCTAGTAGCAGTGATGGGGGTCGTGAAGCTAAGATTGTCGTACAAACCCACCTGGTTCAATAATGTCCTTAGGGAAGGAAACTTGCTGTCCTTATGTGACTTCAGACCCACAGCAATGTGGGTGACTGTCCCTGAAATGGCCTAGCAAGCTACTCAGTTTTACCAAACCATACAAAGAAGCTGATGCTATAACAGAGTGTTCCTTGTTCAACTCGGAAGAACTTGTACTAGTGTAGCACTTATGTCCTCCAGACATCTCAAAGTGTTTCACAGTCAATGAATTGCTTTTGAAATGCAAGCACTGTTTTTGTGTAGGTGACCATGGCAACCGGTTTACTCACAGCAAGATCGTACAAACAGTATTGAGAGAAATGACTGCATAATCTTTTTTTTTTAATCTTTCTGGAGGCTTGATCGAGGAATGAATGTTGGCCGGGATGCATGGTCCTCTGTTTTTCAGTCTTTTATGTCCACTTGAACAGGTAGATCGGGTTTGATCTCATCAGAAAAGATGACACTTGCAACAATGCAGTGCACAGGAACACAGGAAATAGAAGCAGGAGTAGGCTGTTCGGCCCCTTTGAGCCTGCCACACAATTCAACTAGATCATGGATGATCTTCAAACTCGAAGCCATTTTCCTGCACTATCCACATATCCCTTGATATCGTAAATATCTAGAAATCTAAAGATCTCTGTCTTGAATATACTCAATGACTGATCCACCACAGCCTCCTGGGATAGAGAATTCCAAAGATTCACCACCTTCTGAGTGAATAAATCCTTCCATTTCTGTCCTAAATGGCCTACCTTTTAATCTGAAGCTGTGTCCACTGGTTCTAAACCCTCTAGCTAGGGAAAGCATCCTTCCTGCATCTACCCTGTCGAGTCCTGTAAGAATTTTGTATGCTTCATTGAGAATACCTCTCATTCTTCTAAACTCTAGAGAATATAGGCCCAGTCTCCTCAATCTCTCATCACAGGACAATCCCGCCATTCCAGGGATCAGACTGGTGAACCTTTATCAGCTGAGATCATGTTCAAGTACTGGCCTAGGCTTTGGACCCACAATCTTCTGACTCCGAAGTGATTTTGCTACAACTATGTCGAGCTGAAACTTAATGGGAAACATCCCAGTGTTCTGAACTGGTAACAACCTTTGGTGTTAGCCATGGCTCAGGGGTAGCACTTATTTCTGAGCCAGAAGGATGATGAAGCAACTCTCCGGAAACTTGAGCACATAATCTAGGCTTTTGCTTTTGTGCAGTCCTGAGGGAGTGCTGCACTGTCAGAAATGCCATCTTTCAGATGAAACATTACCAAAGCCCTGTGTTCCTCAGAGGTGGACATAAAAGATCCCATGGCACTATTTGAAGGAGAGCAGAGGAAATCTCCAAGTGTCATGGCCAACGTTTATCCCTTTGCCAACACCTAAAACAAACTATCTGGTCGTTATCGCAGTGTTGTTTGTGGGAGCTTGCTGTGTATAAATTGGCTGCCGGGTTTCCTACATTAAAACAGTGAATATACTTCAAAAGTACACTGGGACCCTGTGATAACGTGGTCCACAGGGACCATATCCTGAAACCGCATTATTTCATAGCTGTGTAGTTTTCCTTGTGCCCAGCGCTCAAGCTTGATCCCAGCAGGACCAGGGCCAATATTACACGCCTATCCCTACAGTTTCCAGTCCTCGTGCTCCAAAATAAAGCAGGTGCTGTGTAAAATCAACCAAATAATTAATGGCTGCTTTTAATTTTTTTTTTTAAAGTGGGTGGCTGTGTTCGTAGTTGGTGGAGGCTTGTGGTCACATTTGCAGAATGAAAACTTTGGGGTCCAAGATGGACCCACGTTATAACACACTATGTTATAGCAGGGCCCCAGTGTACTTGATTGGCTGTAAAGCTCTCTGGGACATCCTGAGGTTGTCTAAGGTGCTATATAAATACAAGTCTTTTTTTTTTCTTCACCTAGTTAAACTCGAGTTGTACCCTTTTCACTCTTTGAACATTAGAAACATGAGATATAGGAGCAGGAGTAGGACATTCAGCCCTTGTGCCTGCTCTGATATTCAGTAAGAACATGGCTGATCTTTTACATCAACTTTATCTTCCTGTCCTATTCCCATCTCCCTTGATTTCCTTAGTATCTAAAAAATCTGTCGATTCATATCTTTGAATATACTCAACGACTGAGCATCCAAAGCTCTTTGGATACAGAATTACAAAGATTCACAACCCTTTTTTTTTTTGGTGAATAAATTTCTCCTCATCTCAGTCCTAAATGGCTGACTCCTAGTTCTAGAATCTCCAGCCAGGGAAAACCTCCACTGAGCATCTACCCTGTCAAGTCTTCTAAGAATTTTACACGTCATCTTTCATTCTTCTGAACTCCAGAGAATATAGGCCCATTCTACGCAATCTCTCCTCATGACAGCCTTCTCATCCCAGGAATCAATCCAGTGAGCCTTTGTTGCACCCCCTTGAAGGCAAATGTATTCCTCCTTATGTAAGGATTGCATTCCGCTTAGCCTGTCTATATCCCTTTGCAGCCTCTTTACATCCTCCTCACAGCTTACTTTCCCATCTAACTTTGTATTGCCAGCAAGCTTGGATGTATTACACTCGGTCCCCTCATCTATGTCACTGACGTAGATTGTAAATAGCTGAGGCCCAAGCACTGATCCTTGCGGCACTCCATTAGTTACACCTTGCCCTCTGAAGGTGGCCCATTTATTCCTACTTTCTGTTTTCTGTCCGTTAATACTCTTGAAGGCTCCTTATGTTCCCTGAGCTTGGGCAAGCAGAGTATGTAGCGATAGGGAGAATATGTGTACGTTTTAGTCAGACAGAAATTCCAGAGATGTGGATTTCTCAGCAGCTTTGATCAGAGACCATTCAGACAATCTGATGAGCCTCTTCAACGCTCGTACACTGGCTGACCAAAATACAGGGGTACCTTGTGAAAAAGAGCGTCTGGCAGATATCCGTTAAACCTCCAATGAGAGGTATGCATAGTAACCAAGGGTTTAATGAACTGATTTTTCTCTTTAGCAATGATTTGCTCAAGACTTCAATAACAAATTTATCAAATGTGCATAATTGGTTCGATTGTTATGGGAACATTAGATGCCATCATTCAATTTTTTTTAAAAATCACAGCAAGTAAATAGCTGGTAAATGTATTAAAAAGTAGCTCAGTAAGGGCACTCAGTTGACTGCAGCCATTCATCGTGGCCTTTATTAGCCAAGGCATAGAATAAAAGAGCAGGGAGGTTTCATGATGGAGCTGTATAAAACGCTAGTTAGGCCACAGCTGGAGCACTGTGTACAGTTCTGGGCACCACACTATAGGAAGGATGTGATTGCACTGGAGAGGTTGCAGAGGAGATTCACCAGGATGTTGCCTGGGCTGGAGCATTTCAGTTATGAAGAGAGACTGGATAGGCTAAGGTTGTTTTCCTTAGAGCAGAGAAGGCTGAGGGGGGACCTGAATGAGGTATACAAAATTATGAGGGGCATTGATAGGATAGATAAGAAACTTTTTCCCTTAGCGGAGGGGTTAATAACCAGGGGGCATAGATTTAAGGTAAGGGGCAGGAGGTTTAGGGGGGATTTGAGGAAAAAGGTTTCACCCAGAGGGTGGTTGGAATCTAGAACACACTGCCTAAAGGGGTGGTAGAGGCAGGAACCCTCAACATTTAAGAAGTATTTAGATGAGCACTTGAAATGTCATAGCATACAAGGCTACAGGCCAAGTGCTGGAAAATGGGATTAGAATAGATAGGTGCTTGATGGCCGGCACAGACATGATGGGCTGAAGGGCCTGTTTCCGTTCTGTATAACTCTGGCTGTAAGGTGACTCACCACCAGGGCAGCTAGGGATGGGTAATAAATGCTGGTGGCTCCCATCACCCAAGATTTTCTTTTAAAATATCTTGTGATCTTTATTTGCAGCCATGTTTTCCACAAATGTTGTATCGATCCATGGCTTCTGGAGCACAGAACCTGCCCCATGTGTAAATGTGACATCCTGAAAGCTCTTGGAGTAGAGGTAAGTTAACAATGGGTCTGGTTTATGCCCTAATGTGAAGCTTGCAGTCGGGAAAATGGAATGATTACAATGGCACATATGAACCGTTTAAAGATGCACTTACTGAAGAGTAAAAGACTTACATTTTTATAGCGTCTTTCATGACCTCTGGTTGTCACAGGGTGATTTACAGCTTATGAGGTACTTTTGAATTGCAGTCACTGTTGCAGTGTAGGAAAACGTAACCGAAAATTTTCACACAGCAAGATCCCACAATGTGATAATGACCAGCTCTGTTTTGAAGAGATGTTGGTTAAGGGACAAACATTGACCACGACACCAGGGATAACTCCCTTGCTGGTCTTTGAAATAGTGCCATGGGGTCTTTTATGTCCACCTGAGAGGACATCTGACAGTGCAGCACTCTCTCAGTACTGCACTGTGGTAGCAGTGTAGTCTATGTGTTCAAGTCTCTGGTGTGGGACTTAATCCAACAGCCTTCTGATTCTGAGGTGAGAGTGCTATCACTGAGCCATGACTGACACCTTCCTACGCCACCCCTCTGTACTACATAACATTGCTAATAGTGCCTAATTGGAGCCAGCTTTGAGTCATTCCCATTAGGAACTGGATTGAGAGTGTCCAAACTTTTTTTTGCAGAGTTTCACAACTTTCAAATGTGCTGTATAAGCATCTGAGTTTCACCTACCTTTTTTCTTATATCCATGCACTGATTTCTACTTGGCACAGATTGACCTAGAAAAGGCTGATGAGACAACAGCACCTGAACAATCATCCAGCAATCTTCAAAGAACTGGGCAGGACAGACACACTGAGGTTCCCGAGTGTACCATTTATACTCTGCCATCTGGTTTGGGGCATCAGCATGGATTGGATGAATCTCCTGTAACTGAGGATAATCACTATTTTAGTGAGTAATCATTGTCTCTCATTCATCTGGCTAAACTGAGATTGATTGTCACTCTGAGCATGTGCAATGCCTGTGCCCAAAGTCTCCATTTCAGAAACGCACTGTAGGTAAAAGTGACTATATTTTCCTTAAAATAAAACTTAGTGCAATATTTTTTAGAGGGGCATGTGATCCCAGAAAAAGTTTAATTTAAAAAAAGATCATGCAGATTTGACAATATTTCCTAACTATCGTTGTTACAGATATTTATATCTTTCTTCAAACTACAAACACATGAACAAGGAGCAGGAGTAGGCCACTCGGCCCCTCGAGCCTGCTCCGCCATTTATTAAGTTCATGACTGATCTGATTGTAACCTCAAATCCACATTCCTGCCTACCCCCAATAATCTTTCACTCCCTTGCTTATCAAGAATCTATCTACCTCTGCCTTAAAAATATTCAGAGACTCTGCTTCCACTGTCTTTTGAGGAAGAGAATTCCAAAGACTCACGACCCTCTGAGAGAAAAAATATCTCCTCATCTCTGTTTTAAATGGGTGACCCCTTATTTTTAAACAGTGACCCCTAGTTCTAGATTCTCCCAGAAGAGGAAACATCCTTTCCACATCCACCCTGTCAAGACCCCTCAGGGTCTTATATGTGTGAATCAAGACACCTCTTACTCTAATGAACTCCAGCGGATACAGTCCTAGCCTGTCCAACCTTTCCTCATAAGACAACCCACCCATTCCAGATATTAGTCCAGTAAACCTTCTCCGAATTGCTTCCAACACATTTATATCTTTCCTTAAATAAGGAGACCAGTACTGTACACAGTACTTCAGATGTGGTCTCACCAATTCCCTGTATAGCTGAAGCATAACCTTCCTACTTTTCTATTCAATTCCCCTCACAATAAATGATAACATTCTATTAGCCTTCTTAATTACTTTCTGTACCTGCATACTAACCTTTTGTGATTGATGCACTGGGACACCCAGATCCCTCTACATCTCAGAGCTCGGCAATCTCTCACCATTTAGATAATATGCTTTTTTATTCTTCCTGCCAAAATGGACAATTTCACATTTTCCCACATTATACTTCATTTGCTAGATCTTTGCCCCCTCACAACCTATCTATATCCCTTTGTAGCCTCCTCATGTCCTCTTCACAACTTACTTCTTACCTATCTTTGTGTCATCAGCAAATTTAGCAGCCATGCCTTCGGTCCCTTCATCCAAGTCATTTATATAAATTGTAAAAAGTTGGGGCCCCAGCACTGATCCCTGTGGCACACCACTCTTTGCATCTTGCCAACCAGAAAATGACCCATTTATGCTTACTCTCTGTTTCCCATTAGCTAGCTAATCTTCTATATCTGCCAAAATGTTACCCCCTACATGATGAGCTTTTATTTTCTGCAATAACCTTTGATGTGGCATCTTATCAAATGCCTTCTGGAAATAAGTACAGTACATCCACCGGTTCCCCTTTATCCTCAGCACATGTTACTTCTTCAAAGAACTCCAATAAATTGGTTAAACATGATTTCCCTTTCACAAAACCATGTTGACTCTGCCTGATTACCTTGAATTGTTCTAAGTGTCCTGCTGTAATGTCTTTTAATTATAGCTTCTAACATTTTCCCAAAGACTGATGTTAAGCTAACTGACCTATCATTTCCTGTTTTCTGTCTCCCTTTTTGAATAAAGGAGTTACATTGGCTATTTTCCAATCTAATGGAACCTTCCCCGAATCTAGGGAATTTTAGAAAATTAAAAGCAACGAATCAACTCTCTCACTAGCCACTTCTTCCCATCAGGACCTGGGAACTTGTCAGCCCGCTGCTCCAACAATTTGATCAGTACCACTTCCCTGCTGATTGTAATTTTCTTGAGTTCCTCTCTCCATTCCATTTCCTGATTTGCAGCTATCTCTGGGATGTTACATGTATACTCTGTGGTGAAGTGCAATGCAAAATACCTGTTCAATTCATCTGCCATCTCCTTACTTTCCCTTATTAATTCCCCAGACTCACTTTCTATAGGATCAATGCTCACTTAACTTTTTAAAATATCTACTGACGCTCTTAATATCTGTTTTTATATTTCTCACCAGCTTTCTCTCATTCTCTAATTTTTCCCTCCTTATTACAAATCTGCTTCTCTGCTCTCTCCAGGTGAAGAACAGCATCTCTTCAATAATGATGCTCGTGTGAATTCTCTGTCTGTATATGTTCTGCCACAGGACAATCCAGTCTATGAAGAGATTGATCTTCAGGATGAAGTAAAATCATGAATCGTCCCAAAGAAGTAAAATCCTGAAAATAAAGCCAACCATCAACTGTTATGCAGGGAGCACCTCTTAAATGAACTCTTTTTGTTTAAACAAAGACTTTGGAGTGGCACACATTCTACTTTTTCTGCATTTTTTTTTTATGCCAATGTTAAAAAAAAAACATGATTTTTAGAGAGTATAAATATAACAGGCAGCTCGTGATTAGTACTGGTGCTGAAACTCTCAGCATTTCACGCAATAACTGCAGTTAATTTAACTGACGCCTGATGACCACAAGGCTGCAGTGAAAACAAAGACTATTGAACATTATTTTTAACCCACAAGGCTGAGACTTTGCCGGTTTGGAGATTGCTTTTCAAACTTTTTTTTCTATGTGCAGTTGGGGGAGGGAGTGGTATGAGTTTGGGGACGAGAAGTAGACAGGCCCCTACAAATATCGATGCATTCCTCGGGATCTCCTGTTCTGACTTCCCAAAAAAGAAGTGTCAGCTACCCCAGGGAAAATCAAGATTGCGAAGAATAATAAGGTTTTTTTGTATCCATATACAGCAACTGCAGTAACATGCCAGAAGGGCACAACAATCTGATGTCCAGGAGATCCCTTGAGATTGCTTTACAATAATCCCACAGGATCTAAAAACCCCAGTTTGAAAATTTATGACTTAAACTGATGCATAAACTGGAATCCATTTGTTATGGGCCTTTAATCCATCGCCTGCACTCTGCTGACTGTTGCACTAAATTGCACTACACTTCTGATGAAAATGCAAGCAAAAGGTTGTCACCCTATTAATATAACTCTATAATGCAAACAAAACCTGCGCTGTCTGCTTGCGGTATCACTCCCAGTTAATTGCATCCCTGATATGAAATGGATCTTTGATTTATCATTCACATTATGTCAAAAGCAGTGTTGCTGGTACATTTCCTACATGATTAGCAATGCATTTGCCAGTATTCTGCTTCACTGAAAGCAATAGCTCATCTTTACATTCTTTTGTTTTTTTTTTCAATTCTGAATAATGGCCGGAATTTTACATTTGGCGGGAGGCCCCGCCCACTGGCCAAAAAGCCGGCAGCGACCCCAACTCCGCTGGGCCAGAGGGGCCAGGCAGGGATTTTTCACACCCCAGGCCCTTAATTGGTCTTGGGCAGGACTTCCACCTCCTTGAGGCAGGAAGTCCTGGCTAATGGAGCTGCTGGCCAGTCAGCGGGCCGGCAGCTCTTAGTCTCAGCAGTGCCACTGGGAATGGTGGCCACAGCTAGGACTACACACAGCCACCACAGCAAGAGGAAGGATCACCCCGGAATTGCGTTAAGTTTTTGGGTCTCACCGGGGACAATTGGCCGGACCCCGGCAAGGCAAGTGGGGTTGGTTGGGGGAGCAGGGGGTGGGGTAGTGTTGGGGGTGGTTGGGGCTTTGGGGGTGGCGTTCCATGGGGCACAGGGTGCCCGATCAGGAGGGCCATGCCCCCCAGCCCACAAGAAGGCTACCTGGTTTTACCAGGCGGGGTTCTTGAGGCCTTTGCTGTCTGGCCGCCGAGGATAAAATACCCACGGTGGCGGGAGGATATCCTTAAGTGCCAGTTAATTGGCCATTTAAGGGCCTTGATTGGCCTGGGGTGGGTGGGCCATTTCTTACAGCCGCCGCCCTGTGTAAAATTGCAGCAGGGGCGGGAGGGGGGACGAGAATGGCACCTCCCACTCAATTTTACGCCCCCCCCCCCCCAACGACCACCGCCACCAGCCTGCTTGTTTGGAGGCCGTAAAGTTCTGGCCAATGAAATGGTTGACTTTTAAAGGCAAGCTGCTCATCTCTTTTCAGGGTCCTAAAACAAGCTGAACATGCTGTCCAACATAAATAAGACCTCTACTGTACTTGCCTTTTAATCAAACCTCATGGTCAAAGAACTTTTTCTATGAACACAACACAAATGCAGAATTGGCTTCCTTTATGCAAATTATTGATTTTTTTTAAAAAAAGCAATCCTCTTAACCCTCAAAAAAGCAAATCTATTTTGGCGATAAAACACATTTGTGGATATTTTATTTGAAGACTTTGTGAGTAGTTAATACTGTTCAACACGAATAAAAAGGGAAGAAAAAAATCTGGGAGAGGAAGATATTTACAAGCCTCGTGTGGAATGGGTCAGCTCCAGACATTGCAATGGAGGCTTTGCAACTGGTTAGTTTTTCTATCACTTTCCAAAGGAAAATTGAAACTAATGCTTCAAATTCCAAAGAATAGTTCTTCATGAATAGGCAAGGGAATGCATCTGGTTGCAGGCTGCAGATTCAAGAGTCCCTGAAGGGGAGATTATAGGAGAAAGTGGGATCTATTTTAGATTAATATTTTAATGTTTTAATTGTACTTCCACAACTGCCTTACTTTATATTGAGCTTGTATAGTCCTTTCACGTGATGGAATGGAAGCAGTTATATTGGGTGGTGAGCATTTAGTGCCACTGGTCTCCTCTTAAAAGAGGAGATTACATTCACTTGCCCAGTGACATCACAAGTGATTTTTGCTTTGGTTTGTAGTAGGATCTCTCGGTATCCAGCAGCTTTCCAAAACCAACAGGTTCACGGTTAGTATCCCAGCCTCTGCAAATGGACGGGAGGGGTGCTTAGAGCAGAGCTGGAAAACACAATCAGTCAAAACCCGGTGCTTATTACTTGCTATATTGATCTTCCAGCATAACGAATGGCTCCTGCTCTGTTATTTTGGTAGGCTGAGATTCCACAAGATTGGCATATCCTTATGGAGGAATATGACAGGAGTACTACTTCGCTTTGTGATGTTAGCAAAGTGATGCTGTCCATCTGATGCCCACCAATGATTTTTTTTTTTAAATAAGACTTATAGTTGCTTTATTTCTCAGACATCAATAAAGCAAAATTGCTCCCCTCAATTAATCATGGAACACATGAACCACGCATGCATTTAAGATTTCCAGAGATCCACTTTACTGAGATAAATAGAACGCGTTTTATTGGAGTGGACTTAGTCTTTTTAGTGCAATAGAGAACAGCCGTCAAGTATCACTTTCTTAGGAAATGCAACGAGATTTGACAAAAATGGAATACTTGCCCAGGAGTTGCATTTCTGTCGAATGGTACAGAAATCGAACATCTCAAAGAATGTTTCTATCGTCACACAAGTGTTTGATCTAGACCATTTTAGGAGCAAATTTTGGTTTCAATATTTTGATTCCATATCGCATTGTTTGCTGGCTAATTTCAATTTCAGCAGGTGCCTTTGATCAGGAAATACCAAGTCCATAGCACCCTTTCCCACTGCTGCACAAAGTCAAGATCTACCCCAGTGTTTTATCATCTGCTTCACACATCATCTTTATCCTTTTCCATCTCCCTGTTTTCAGTTGCTACAAATCTTATTTTTAAAGTGTCGATTTGGCCTTTCTGGAAGGTCGCTTCTAAAATGTTCGCAAAACCTAATCCAAAATAAATCGCTTTGTTCCCCAAGAGGTTGCCAAATTCAGGATTTTCCCATCGGTGTTCTTTTAATGCCAGTGTTAACCCACTTTAAAATAGTTGGGTTAATGCCGGTGTTAAAATATTGCCAATGTGAGAAAGAAATAGGAACACTAGTGGTGCACTAAGAGTCTGCCTATGTCCCAGAGAACATTGGAGTATCCAATTCAACTAAGCATCAAAGAATAATGCGAGTAGGTAGCTTTTTGCTGTGTTGGCCATTGTTTCTGGATGCAATTTTCACTCTAAATATCTGATTGCTGTGACTGGAGCTGTAATACTATTGGATAAAACTTTGCCCTTATAAACGTTCCAGCTCCATCTATCCAATATTAACTCTATCAAAGCTACTGTTCGTCTTTAACCCTATGACAATGGAGAGTCACTCGGGGTCATGTAAACTGAAATCATTGGAGAGTAAAATTGGATGGGGTGTAGAACCAGCTTTGAATTGGATGGGGTGTAGAACCAGCTTTGCTCCCATTCCTGCCAATTTCCCGACAGGCGGGTTGGGTTAAAAATCGCCCCTGCGCCACCCATTTCTTGTAGTCAACATATCTCTCAGTACAATGTTGGACGTTTTTAAATGTAGGAGATTCAAAGGCCTTAAATACTTATTAAAATCACGTTTTAAAGCAATATGCAACATTCTACATGTTAATCACATGCACTTTAGGGAACTTAAATGATTTTTTTTATTTTGCCTTCTTGGGTGAGCTTAAATGAGAATGTTCTCGCTGGTATCCTGCAAATTGACTTCTCAAAGAAATGTAAATGGAACATTGTGGGTTTATTTTACACTGCATTTAAAAATTAAGGGACAGATAAGCATTTGTACTGGAATTTTGAGAATTTGCTGTACATATGATTTAAAAAATCATTTATATTGTAAGAATCCCTTTAGCAAACTGTAAATAAATTTGATGTTCTAATAAATGGTGTACTGTTTTTAAATGAACCTTTGTTTCACAGTAATTGTTCAGGAGAATCAGGATATCAGTCCCTTACTGTGGGTTGAAATATGAAATGCTTAGTTGTTCATCTCCCATTCCATTGTTTGGATTTTATTTTTTTTAATTGCATTTGTGTCACTAATTATTGGGATCCGAAGTGCTGTGTAATCTGCTATATTTTACTGTGCATGCGTAAATTGTGAAGAAGCTCAGACGGATTGGAGTTGATGCACAGTTTTCTCTTCAGTTCCCATTGTTTTAAAAACTGGAACAAGTACGGAGCAAGATCAGGACATTTGGTCCATCTGCAGAGCCAGAACAATACCCTCAATTGCCCTGCCCTTTTAAGCAATTTTGCAGCTCTGGTCCTTTTA
The DNA here is from genome assembly GCF_036365525.1 of Heterodontus francisci. Lineage (NCBI taxonomy): Eukaryota > Metazoa > Chordata > Chondrichthyes > Heterodontiformes > Heterodontidae > Heterodontus > Heterodontus francisci. The sequence continues at coordinate 15,902,218 of NC_090385.1, forward strand.
TGTACATAGTATAGCTAAACAACAGAGCACCAATTGTGTACAAAAGCAAGCAGCAATCAGAAATAATGGGACATAAAAGAATTTAGATAGATGTTCTATCTAATTTTAAAAAAGTATGCATGTGTAGCATCGCACTTTTAAAATAGTCACTCTTTTGGGCATTGCATGCATGTAGGGCAAAAAATAATGCGTGGCTGAAATAAGCACTTGCCTACAAGTTACCAATCATCAAATCAACAGCACAGAAACAGCCCAATTGGGCGATAGTATGTGTTTATACTCTGCAGGAGCCGTCTCCCCATTCAAATTGCCACCTATCCCATTCTCCATCATGTATGTACCAAGCCTCTTAAATGCTCAGTGCTACCTACTTCAACCATTCCATGTGGCAGTGAGTTCCACATTCTCATCATTATGTATAAAGAAATCCCTCCTAAATTGTTTTATTTAATCTGTTAGTGACTATCTTGTGTTTATGCCCCCTTGTTCTGGATTCATCCACAAATGGAAATAGTTTCTCCATGTCTACACTATTGAACCACCTTCATTATTTTAAAGACCGCGATCAGATCTCAATCTCTCGCTCTATCGTGCTCAATCTTTCCTGAGAGTTTCATTTTCTCAATTCTGGTAACATCCATGTTGATATATTCTGCACTTTTTCCAGTGCTTTAATATCCTTTTTGTGGGCTGGAGACTAGCACTGCACACAGTACTCCAAGTGTGGCCTAACCAATGTTTAATGGCCTCAATTTTATCGTAGGGCAGGATCAATCCATGCGATGGGCCTGGGCCCGCTACCAGCTGGCATGTCGATGTGCAGAAATTTTTCAACTCCTGTCTCTCCTGGCCCACAAAGGGAACTTACCTTGCTCTTCTGGTCCGCAATCCAGCTCCCAGCAAGTTTGGACTGTTGGAAAAGGCCCCATTGCTCAGGTGTTCGGTGCAAACAGTGGATCAGGCCGCAATGGGTTCTTAATGAATACTTTTCATCCGTCTTCATGAAAGAGGAGAACTATGCGGACATTGTAGTTAAGGAGAAGGTGTGTGAAATATTGGCTGGAATTTAACGGGCCCCCCCAGGACCAGGCTAGGAGGCGGGGGAGTGTGTAAAATCATATGAGGGGGTGCTGTGCCCATTGCCTACCCACTCTTGCTATTTTAACAGTGTTAGCGGAGGTGGCAAACAGCCCACCCACCCTTGGGCCAATTGATGCCCTTAAGTGGCCAATTAATGGTCACTTAAAGACCTCTTGCTGCTGCTGATAATTTACCAGCGGCAGATGGGCACTTCAGCACTTGAGGAGGCTGCCCAGTAATACTTGGAGGCTGCCTTTTGGGCTGGGAGGGAGCCCTCCTGATTGAGCACCCTGTGCCCCACAGATGCACCCCACCCCTCACTAGAATAACCCCGTCTGCCCGACAATCCAACCACCGTACTCCATCGCTGGGGCCAAGCCGATTGTCCCTGGCGAAGCCCTACCCCGCTAACCTGTTCCCAGATTGTTGTCCATCGAGGCTTCTCTCGGTAAGTGCAGTCCCAGCAGCGGCCACTGCTCCCAGTGGCACTGTTGGGACTGAAGAGCTGCAGGCCTTCTGATTGGCCGGCAGCTCTTGGAGGCAGGACTTCCTGCCTCAGAGGGGCAGAAGCCCTGACTGAAGCCAATTAAGGGTCTGGGTGATGCAAAATAGCAGCGTGGCTTTCAGGCCTGGTAGAGGTGGACTTGCCCCCTGCTTTCCCGCTGGTGGCAGGACCACCTATTCGCCATTAAATTCCAGCCATTGGATTGGATGAATAGTGAAAGGGAAAATATTAAGGGATTTCGCATCTTTGAAAGTTGAAAAATTGCCAGGCCCAGATGAAATGTATCCCAAACTGTTAAGAGAAGCAAGGGAGGAAATAGCAGAGGAACTGACCATTTTCCAATCCTCTGGCTACAGGTATGGTATTGTAGGACTTTTAACAATGTACCATTGTTGAAAAGAATATGGACTGAGTAATTACAGGCCTGTCAGTCTAACCTTAGTGGTGGACAAGTTATTGGGAAAAATTCTGAGGGATAGTATTAATTTCATTTAAAAAGGCACAGATTAATCGAGGACAGTCAATGTGGATTTGTTAAGGGAAGGTCATGTCTGACTAACTTGATTGAATTTTTTGAGGAGGTAACAAGGAGGGTTGATGGGGGTGTCTACATGGGTTTTAGCTGAGCTTTTGATGAGGTCCCACATGGCAGACTGGTCAGAGAAGTATAAGCCCATGGGATCCAAGGGAAAGTGGCAAGTTGGATCCAAAATTGGTGCAGTAGCTGGAAGGTCAACAGGTGTTTTTGTGACTGGAAGGCTGTATCCATTGGGGTCCCACAGGATTCAGTACTGCGTCCCTTGCAGTTCGTAGTGTATATATAAATGATTTAGACTTAAAAGTAGGCAGTATGATTAAGAAGTTTACAGATGATACCAAAATTGATTGTGTGGTTGATAGTGAGCAAGCAAGCTGTAAATTGCAGGAAGATATTGATTAGGTGAGCAAATGGAATTCAATCCAGAGAACTGAATGGTAATACATTTGGGGAGGGCAAACAAGACAAGGGAATACACAATAGGGGCTGGATTTTGTGTTCCCTCCACTGGGAGCAGCGGTGGGTAAAAAAGTGACCAGCACATAGAGGCCGCGAGCCACCGCGCTGCTGCAATCTAGCACCCAGCGGCTCATTTACATACTCAGGGTGGGCTGCCCCCTTCAATCATGTGGTGGGGGCGGTCTCGGCAATGTTGTGAACAGCACAGTTATCTCTGCACAGGCGCTGGTGCCATTTTTAGGGCTGCCAGACCTGCTCAGAGAATGCAGAGTTGAACCCCGTAGCCCCCCACTATACCGCAAGTAAATGTTTGCTCCGTTACCCCCCACCATACACTGAATTTTCAGAGTACATCCCTTCTCCCCACCACTGCACAAAGTGCAGAGCTCACCCACTACACTAAAAATCCTAAGCTTCCCCACTTCCCCACCACAGTGGCACCAGCTTTCCCTGGATGGGAAAGTGAAGGCGCGTGAGTGCCTTCTTACGGAAGATCCGGATCCGATGGCAAAAGAACAAAGAAAATTACAGCACAGGAACAGGCCCTTCGGCCCTCCAAGCCTGCGCCGATCCAGATCCTCTATCTAAACATGACGCCTATTTTCTAAGGGTCTGTATCGCGGGGAACTGTATTTAAACGTATTCATAAAGTTTATTTAAATATTTAAGGTCAGGTCGCATCGCCGAGTGGCGTGGGGCTGCCATGAAGCCTCGCCGTCGTCGGGAGATTGGGCCCAGCAATCCAGTCGTCGGGTTCCGTGGCGGGCCGCTGCTGCTCCGATCTTCCAGCAGCCCCCACCCCACCACCACCCTGGAGCCCGTCATCGGGAGCTGAACAAAATTCAGCCCCATGATTCTGAGAAATGTAAAAGTGCAGAGGCACCTTGGAATGCATATCCATAGATCCCTGAAGGGAGCAAGACAGGAAGACAAGGTGGTTAAGACAACATGTGTGGTACTTTCCTTTATGAGCCAAGGCATAGAATATAAGAGCACTGAGTTTGTGTTAGAGCTGCATAGAACACTAGTTAGACCGCAGCTAGAGTAATGTGTACAGTTCTGGTCATCAGATTACAGGAAGGGTGTGATAGCACGAAAGAGGGCACAGAGGAAATCCACGAGGAATAAAAATAGAAAATGCTGGAAATACTCAACAGGTTTGGCAGCATCTGTAGAGAGAGAAATAGGGTGATTTGGCTGAATCTTCTGTTCCCGCCGGCAATGTTGGCAGCAGGTGAAAAAAACATCGGCCAGCCCATGCGGAGCCGCCACAGTCTTCCGTGTGGCGACTCATTTACATAGCTGGGGCAGGCCACGTGTGGTGCCACGTTTCCCCGGACGGGGATCCGAAGGCACGGGAGTGTTGGCCACCAGCCCGAAGATCGTAGTGGGAGATCAGGCGGCGACATATCAATAATTTTAATTTATTTATATATTCAAATGGGGGTCCCGTTGCTGAGCGACAGAAGGGCTGTCACGAGGCCTCGTTGCCGCCACCAGTAGTATCAGGCTCGGCCCTCTCCTGGAGGCATCTTCAGATCCCCCCACCATGGACCCTGATGCCTGGGGGTGAACAAAATCCAGCCCATTGTTGCAGGTTGATGTTGCAAGCACTGAAAAATTTTAGCTATGAGGAAAGATTGGATAGGCTGGGGTTGTTTTCTTTGTAACAGAGGAGGCTGAAGGGAGATTTAATTGAGGTGTGCAAAATTATGAGTGGATAAGAAGGACCTATTTCCAATAACAGAGAGGTCAATAATCAAGGGGCATTGATTTAAAGTAATTGGTAGAAGAATTAGAGGGGAATTGAGGAAATGTTTTTCACGCAGTAGATGGTGGGGCTTTGAAATTCACTGCCTGAAAGGCTGGCAGAGGCAAAAAACTTCATTGCATTTAAGAAGTTATTTTATTTGTTCATGGGATGTGGGTGTCGCTGGCTAGGCCAATATTTATTGCCCATCCCTAATTGCCCTTGAGATGGTGGTGGTGAGCTGCCTTCTTGAACCACTGCAGTCCTTGGGGTGTTGGTACACCCACAGTGCTGTTAGGAAGGGAGTTCCAGGATTTTGACCCAGTGGCAATGAAGGAACAGCAATATAGTTCCGAGTCAGGATGGTGTGTCTGGCTTGGAGGGGAAATTGCAGGTGGTGGTGTTACCATGCATCTGCTTCCCTTGTCTTTCTAGTGTCAGAGGTCGTGGGTTTGGAAGGTACCGTTGAAGGAGCCTCGGTGAGTTACTGGATTGCATCTTGTATTGAAAATGCCTTAACCTACAGGGCTATGGACTAAGAGCTGAAAAGTGAGATTCGGCTGGATAGCTTTTTTTTGGCCAGTGCACACACGATGGCCCAAATAGCTTCCATCTGTGCCTATAATGTTTATAATGTAATCAAAGCCTGAACTGTATTGTTATGATCCTGTAATTCTTTTTTCGGGAAGAATGCGGTGTGCCTTTAAGGCTGGAAAAAGAGCCGTACTGCTTTCAGGCAGCAAGCTCTGAAGACTGAGTCAAAGATTGCATTCTCATTGCCTTGGATACAGTCATATGGACTGAGCATCAAGAGATACATTTGTTACAATTTAATTTTGAACTGGCTTATAGTGCAAACATCCTGTTCTAACAGGGGCCACAGATAGACAGCTGTGTGTTAGCACCTGTAAGAAGAGCTCAGACCATTTAAACTGAAAGAAGAGAATTTAGTATATTTATTTATTATCCTCTCTCAAAATTCTAAAAAAAAGTCAAGCCAAAACAGAGATCTCTGATAATTTGAACTGAAGGAAGGGAAGTTAGACTGTGACAATCTTTTATCCCTCAAAAATTCTAAAGCCAGATTGATTCTATTGAAAGTGGTCATCGCTGGAAGAAAGAGGAGTTTTAAACTTCGGGTGATGGACTGTTTTCCTGGAAGATTGCACGTGGACTATAATTAGAGGATTGTTCATCAGCGTAAATTTACAAGGACTAATTTTTTCTATTTTAGATGTTGTTTATATCTTCATAGTGTTTAAGAATTTAGTTTTTTATAATTAAACAGTTAATTTATTGATTTAAAGACACCTGGTTTAGTTAGCCTCATTCGGGGGTTAATAGATGGTGCAATTTGGCTGGATCTTTCTTTAATTTGGAAAGGTTAAGATGCTATGTTAGGCGATCTGTGGAGGGACGGGATTGAATTAACAGCGCGTTTCTCCCACCACAATCAGAATCGTATATTTTGATTGGGGGCTTTGACGCAAGCGGTCGGTCGCAACTGTATATTTAAAGACTGCATGAGCTTGGGGCAGGCATTCCTGCCAGTTGGAGTTTGAAATTTTAGGTGGTTAGATTAAGGTGAAAAAGGAGTGGATTTCACCTATGGATACTCAAAGAAGTGCACCTGCCCTAAACCAATGGGGTCCTCTTTAAATATGCAGATTAAGAACATTACCCATTGAGTAGAATAGGCCAATTTAGAAAAATAAACCCTTGGGAATTCCTTTCCAACCACCAGGGGCAGTAAAATGAGCACCAGGAGATTGTAGTAACTCACATCTACACCCTCCCTTCTCCGCACCCTCTATAACGTTGAGATGTCCTTGACTCTCAGGATCTTGCCCCGTTCCCTTTTGAAAGACTGCAGTGCATTCATACTCATCACATTTTGGGTCTCTATTGTAGAGGAATTAGGGTTGCCAACCCTCCAGGATTAATGTGGAGTCTGAAGGGATTTTAAGATTAATGTCCAGGATGCTGCTGCAAAAAACACGGAGAAAATCATTGGAGAATCAAACCAAATTGTGTGTTTTAAAAAATTTTTTTGTTTATTAATTATAAAAATATTGGAGATGAGGAAAATGCATGTTTAACTGATAGTCAAACATCATCCAACCAGGTAATGAAGAGTCTTTTTGCTTTCCCATTGGTGTGGGAAGCTGGGGCACTGCGCTGATGGACCTATGGCAGGGCTGTGGGGGTGGTGCAGTTGGACACAGGAGATTCGGTGAAAAAGCCTTCAAGACTACATTCAGCCAGAGTTGGCAAACTGAACCGGCATTTAACTTTTAACAATACAAAGAGAAAATGCTGGAAAAACTCAGCAGGTCAGGCAGCATCTGTGGGGAGAGAAAAACAGAGTTAGCGTTTCAGTTCAGTGGCATTTTCATACTGATGTGGTGTTCCATACTGATGCCCTTAAGTTCCTTCACCTCTATATAGCTCCAAGGTCGAGCCACCCAAATAGTGTCCATTACTTCCATCAGTTTAAACAGCTCATAGAATCATAGAATGGTTACAGCACTGTAGGATGCCATTTGGTCCATTGTATCCGTGCCAACTCTCTACAAGAGCAACTCAGCTAGTCTCATTCACCTGCCCTTTCCACATAACCCTGCAAGATTTTTTTCTCTTCAGGTGCTTATCCAATTCTCTTTTGAAAGTCCCTGTTGTATTTGCCTCCACCACACTCTCAGGTAATGCATCGATCGTAACCACTCACTACATAAACATATTTTTCCCCATGTTGCCTTTGGTTCTTTTGCCATTCACCTTAAATCAGCATCCTCTGGTTTGCAACCCTTCCGCCAATGGGAAAACTTTCTCCCTATCTACTCTGTCCAGACCCCTCATTATCACCTCAAAGTGTCATTTCGCCAATGATAAAAGCTCAATGCCTTGATGGCTACCTTGATGGCTAACATCCATAGCATTTCCTATCATGCTAGTTGCCCTTCTCTGTGCCTCAATATCCTCCACTACATGAGGGGGACTAAAACAGGGCCTCATTTCCTCTGTAGTAGTGTTCAGGCTCAGTGCTCAAATGGATTTGTGATTCATTTACTATCAGACTTCAATGAATAAAGAAGCTGGATCAAAAAGTCTGATTGATAATATTTTTAGGATGTAAAATTGCTCTGAATGCCTCAGTATCGAAACAATCATATTCTCAAAAGACTTCACATTAAAATCAGAAACTGCTTCATTGAATGAAATCTTAGCTGCAGTCTCCATCTTGTGGCCCAAAGAGGAACGTACATTTACAGTCATTGCAGCACCTGACACAAAACAATAGAGCAATAAAAACTTGGTTGGAGGAATGTAAACAGTTGACGTAAGGAGTCTTGACACGATGTCGCAACCAGCAAGCTTTGTGATTATTCCAATTGCTTTTGCATGCGATTCATGGTACAACTGACATAATTTAAATGCTCTTGACGCTGGTAACAGCCAGATATTGACCGCCTAACCTAATGGCTGGGAGAATGCGACAATGGTAATAGCCTAACAACTGCGGAATAGTTATATTAACCCATTCAGCACCAATTCACAACAATTCTTGTGGGTTTATTTGTTCTTCGATAAGTAATTGTTGATTAAAGTACTTCTGGCGTAATTTGTTACACCTCGCTTGTAATATGCAATATTTTGTTCTAAAAATTGTCCAAGAATAAGTTGTGCAATGTGCACAAGCATGAATCCTTTCAGCTGTTCTTGTCCATCTCCTAGTGGATGGCGATAAACTGGGCAGTAATGAGGGAAGACTGGCAGAAGTAAATTAGCAGCTCACTCTTCCACGGCACAGATACAGCGAAGTGCAGTCACACCATAATTGTATGTCATGCAAAGTGTTCTAACTTCATATTAATGGTGCAGTTATAGTGTACATACTGCCAAAATCCTGGGTCAGAATCCACGCAGACACGGAAGCTAAGCAGAGTGAGGCTCCCTCCTCACTTGCCTCACTCCACTGCACTTCAGACACCTGGGGCTGAACTTTATGAGCCCTCTGCACCGGGTCGTGGTGGGGGTGGGGGGGGCCTGGAAAATTCTTCTGGGAGAGACCCACCATGACCCCGACGCCAAGAAGGCTCCACCGCATTTTACTGGCAGCGGCTAGGCCTCGGTGCAGCACCACCCCCCCACCCCACTCCGGTCAAGCGGCGTGGCCTTCATTTGAATTGCTAAACCTATGCAAATAAATGTAAATGAACATTCCTAGAGCAGGCGGCCGTCCCACACCAATATTCCGGCTGGTGGCCGGAAGTTCCGCGCCTTCCTATCCACGTTTGGGGATTCAAGGCGAGACACTGGTGGGGAGGGAGGACGAGTTTAATTTTCAGGCTGGGAGGAGTGTGGGAGCGGGGAAAACCATTCCGATTGGTTGTGGGGATGGTGGGAAGGGGTTGAGGGTCAAATTTTCTGAAGGTGGGGGGTGGTTAAAGGTCTGCATTTTCAAAAGTGGTTTTTGGGGGGGAAATGTCAATTTATTAAATGAGAACTCAGTGGGGAGGAGGGGAGGGGAGGGGAATCAAAAATAAAATAAAATTTTCTGCATGTTCTACCAAAACGGCACCTTTAAACATGCAAATGAAAGTGAAGGGCCTGAAGCCCTTTAAAAATGTCCCAGCACCTGCATTGTGGCACTGGACGCCGTTGCCTGGGACGGAGCAGCCGCCCCCTCTAAGTTATCAGGGGCAGCTGCTCCACCCCCTCCATTTAAATGAGCCCCCGCTCATTTGCGGCGCGTTCATAAAATTCAGCCTCTGATTTATATTCCACTAGATTATTTTTCTCTTCTTTGGCCTCCTTGTCTTGAGAGACAATGGGTAAGCGCCTGGAGGTGGTCAGTGGTTTGTGGAGCAGCACCTGGAGTGGCTATAAAGGCCAATGCTAGAGTGACAGACTCTTCCACAGGCGCTGCAGACAAAATTGGTTGTCGGGGCTGTTACACAGTTGGCTCTCTCCTTGTGCTTCTGTCTTTTTTCCTGCCAACTGCTCTTCGAGTCTCTTCGACTCGCCACACTTTAGCCCCGCCTTTATGTCTGTCCGCCAGCTCTGGCGATCACTGGCAACAGACTCCCATGACTTGTGGTCAATGTCACAGGACTTCAGGTCACGTTTGCAGACGTCTTTAAAGTGGAGACATGGACGACCAGTGGGTCTGATACCAGTGATGAGCTCGCTGTACAATGTGTCCTTGGGGATCCTGCCATCTTCCATGCGGCTCACATGGCCAAGCCATCTCAAGCACCACTGGCTCAGTAGGGTGTATGTGCTGGGGATGTTGGCCGCCTCGAGGACTTCTGCGTTGGAGATACGGTCCTGCCACCTGATGCCAAGGATTCTCCGGAGGCAGCGAAGATGGAATGAGCTGAGACGTCGCTCTTGGCTGACATACGTTGTCCAGGCCTCGCTGGAGAGCAAGGTACTGAGGACGACACAAAGGTTGGTGGAGTCGCGGACAGTGATGAGGATTGTCAGAGGATACAGCAGGATATAGATCGGTTGGAGACTTGGGGGGAGAAATGGCAGATGGAGTTTAATTCGGACAAATGTGAGGTAATACATTTTGGAAGGTCTAATGCAGGTGGGAAGTATACAGTAAATGGCAGAACCCTTAGGAGTATTGACAGGCAGAGAGATCTGGGCGTACAGGTCCACAGGTAACTGAAAGTGGCAACGCAGGTGGATAAGGTAGTCAAGAAGGCATATGGCATGCTTGCCTTCATCGGTCGGGGCATAGAATATAAAAATAGGCAAGTCATGCTGCAGCTGTACAGAACTTTGGTTAGGCCACACTTAGAATATTACGTGCAATTCTGGTCGCCACACTACCAGAAGGACGTGGAGGCTTTGGAGAGGGTACAGAAGAGGTTTACCAGGATGTTGCCTGATCTGGAGGGCATTAGCTATGAGGAGAGGTTGGATAAACTCGGATTGTTTTCACTGGAACGATGGAGGTGGAGGGGCGACATGATAGAGGTTTACAAAGTTATAAGCGGCATGGACAGAGTGGATAGTCAGAAACTTTTTCCAAGGGTGGAAGAGTCAGTTACTAGGGGACATAGGTTTAAGGTGAGAGGGGCAACGTTTAGAGGGGATGTGCGAGGCAAGTTCTTTGCACAGAGGGTGGTGAGTGCCTGGAACTTGTTGCCAGGGGAGGTGGTGGAAGCAGGTACCATGGAGACGTTTAAGAGGCATCTTGACAAATACATGAATAGGATGGGAATAGAGGGATACGGACCCCGGAAGTGCAGAAGGTTTTAAGTTTAGGCAGGCATCAAGATTGGCGCAGGCTTGGAGGGCCGAATGGCCTGTTCCTGTGCTGTACTGTTCTTTGTTATTTGTTCTTTGACACAGGCTTGAAACACTCGGACTTTTGTGTTCCGTGTCAGTGCGCCATTTTCTCACACCCTCTTGGCCAGTCTGGACATAGCAGCAGACGCCTTTCCCATGCGCTTGTTGATTTCTGCATCGAGAGACAGGTTACTGGTGATAGTTGAGCCTAGGTAGGTGAACTCTTGAACCACTTCCAGAGCGTGGTCGCCGAAATTGATGGATGGAGCATTTCTGACATTTTGTCCTATGATGTTCGTTTCCTTGAGGCTGATGGTTTTGGCCAAATTCGTTGCAGGCAGCCGCATTCCTGTCGATGAGTCTCTGCAGACACTCTTCTGTGTGGGATGTTAATGTAGCATCGTCAGCAAAGAGGAGTTCCCTGATGAGGGCTTTCCTCTTCACAATAGTCTTACTCACTAATCTATTATCTTCCTAATCTTTTTGGAAACATCACACACTATGTCGTAACCAAGAAAGCAGACAAGTAACCAGGCATTCGCTAATGCATCCCTTCATGGAATCATAGAAAATTTACGGCACAGAAGGAGGCCATTCGGCCCATCGTGTCCGTGCTGGTTGACAAAGTGCTCCCCAGCCTCATCCCACCTTCCTGCACTAGGTCCGTCGTCCTTGACCTAGTCTTTTGTAATTTATATGAGTGCAATGTGAGTTGGTTCACCCTCTCGGTTTTAATCCATCTTTTTGCAAAGTGCTTTTACCTAACAGCTATCTGCCCTGGATAGCCTGTCCAGACTGAAGTTTCCTTGGAAATTGGGGCGTGGCGCAGTGGTTAGCACTGCAGCCTCACAGCTCCAGGGACCCAGGTTCAATTCTGGGTACTGCCTGTGTGGAGTTTGCAAGTTCTCCCTGTGACCGTGTGGGTTCTCGCCGGGTGCTCCGGTTTCCTCCCACCGCCAAAGACTTGCAGGTGATAGGTAAATTGGCCATTGTAAATTGCCCCTAGTGTAGGTAGGTGGTAGGGAATATGGGATTACTGTCGGGTTAGTATAAATGGGTGGTTGTTGGTCGGCACAGACTCGGTGGGCCAAAGGGCCTGTTTCAGTGCTGTATCTCTAAATAAAATAAAACTCCTGTCCTACCACTCTGTGCTGCAGCATACTAACATATGATTTTAGGTCACTTATAGGTCCCACTTTTAACCCATTCAAAACCCATCCACTTGCACAGAGTTAAAATGTCACCCATAGTGTCCATCCACATTATATCAGTAATTATGCAACATAATTCAATAAATATTAAGAGTCTGAGGGTGTTTTGAGAAATCTGGCAACATGCTACATAAATACAACTCTTTCTATCTTCTTTTCCTTCAGAAATAAATGCAAAATTAAAGTTAAAATTGTAAAATTACCGAGGAGATAAGGAAGAAGAGAGAATTAGGGCAAAGGGATGACAGAAACTAAAAAATAACCTCAAAATGCTAATATTGCAGTACACTTACATGGATTGGGATAGGACAGCCTGTCCCACTGCGAAACTAATCTGCTTTGTTTGCTCATATACTAGTATGCTCAAAATATGGTGCAATGCATAGTAATTATTACCCCTTGAACTTTAAAATTAAGGAATTCTAAAAATGAATAACCATATTTGTAATAAAAAGTGGAATATTTTGTCCATGATTTCTTATTTTTCTTTACTGTGGCTCTTAGTAAAATTGCTTTTAAAACCTCACATTCAAAAGGGACTCTACGTATTCAGTTTAAAGCCAACATAATGTCTTGCGATATGAGGCATCTCCAGAAACTCTTTAGTTGGAGCAATGTATATTTAATATGCAAATATTTTGATTGCCGAGTCTTCAATAGCAAATGTGCTTCTGGAAGCAATTGCTCAATGCAATCAGGAACACTGCTGGCTTTGATGCAGCACCTGTCTTTAAGATTACAAAACTGTTTGAAAGGGCAGATGTAGAGGAGATGATACCACTTGCATACAAGACTAGAATTAGGGGTCATAAATATAAGATATTCACTCATCAATCCAATAGGGAAAGAATGTCTTTATCCAGAGAATGGTTAGAATGTGGAATGCATAACCAACAAAAGCAATGGGCCCTGATATATATTGTTATATGATTTGTAAAGAGCTCGGAACTAATTAGCTAGGAACTAATTGTGATGTGGAAGTGTGTTCCAGGAGGCCACATTTAGTCATGTGACATTACCACTCTGGGCAGGTCCTTAGCAGGCAGAATGGAAGCTGAATGAAATAAAGAGAAAACAAAGAGAAATAAACATTTCCAAGTCTAAAGTGTGATTTTTTTCCTAACATCTGTGAACCAGAAGACATAATATGGTGGCAGCAGGTGTCTGTGAGTAAACCTAAAACATTTTAGAAAAATACTGGCTGAGATTGAAAAAAAATTGACCCAAATTAGTGGCCAGAGAAAGACAAAGAAACTGGGTGAATCGTATGAAAACAAAATGACCACCCGCGCAGCAGTGAATGCACAGCTACAGCCCATAATGAACTGGGAAACTGATGATGTCATAGAGGCAGTTGAGAAGTTAAAAATGAAAGTGCAGATTGACATTCAGTAGTTTTCTGAAAGGCACTAGCGAAGAGGAGAGGGTCCTTCAGTGGGCAGGAAATAAAGGATTAAATTTGTTTAACAGCTGGGAGCTGAGTGAAGAGAACAGCGGAAACCCAGACAAAATTTTTGAAACATTTAATACCCATCTCCAGCCAAACTCAGATCATCAGATCTACCAATATGGATTCCAAGGCCTCAGACAGCATGTGCTCCTCATCTGCATTTAGCAGGCCAAGAAGCAGGTGGCAAATGGTGGTGATGAGCAGGGTAGCGTATTTCTGTGCCATCCAAAAAGCTTGTCCTGCAGAAATATGGACATGTATGCCAATGTGGGAAACAGATGACAGGCATTCAGAGGTTTACAGGAGAAAAGGTGTCCATTTACCCCATTGTACCTGTGCCGTCTCTTTGCCAGAGCAATCCAAAACTAATTTCACTGCCTCGCTGTCTCCTTAAAGTGCTGTATCCTCCTCTGCTCCAAACGCTCTCTTGACCTCTTGACATTGGAGATGGAATTCACTGTTTTGGTCACCTCCTCCCATGCCTTGCATACAGCTAAGGATCAGCAAATCCTTTTATGCTGGGCTGTATGACGCGAAGCCCACAGACAGCAGAGCCTCCCAGTCCTTCCTGTCATCTATCACAGGGGTCTTAGATGACGGCAGGAGGGAGAGACTGGACAAGCCGCTAACTCTGGACGAGCTGACAAAGGCCGTCGAGTCCTTCGAGGCGAGTAAAACTCCCGGAAGCGACGGCTTACCGGTCGAGTTGTACTAGGCTCTGTGGGACTGGGTCGGCCCGGACCTGCTGGAAGTATACGAGAGTATGCTCCTGGCCGGCAGCATGTCAGAATCCATGAGGAAAGGCATCTACACCCTCATTTACAAGCGGAAGGGGGAGAGGGCAGAAATCAGAAATTGGCGGCCCATCTCACTGCTTAATGTTGACGACATGATTCTGTCCAAAGTCATAGCCAGTCGAGTCAAGTCTGCTCTGGAGTTGGTGATCCACCGCGATCAGACCTGTACTGTACCCGGCAGGAAGATCTCTGATAGTCTCGCGCTACTCAGGGATACGATCGCCTACGTGCGGGACAGGAGGGTGGACACCTGCCTCATCAGCCTGGACCAGGAGAAGGCTTTTGACAGGATATCGCACACCTACATGATGGACGTGCTTTCCAAAATGGGGTTTAGGGAGGGAATCTGCAATTGGATCAAACTGCTCTACACAAACATCAGTAGCGCAGTCTCAATCAATGGGTGGGAATCGGAAAGTTTCCCGATCCAATCTGGAGTCAGACAGGGCTGTCCTCCCTCCCCGGTCTTGTTTGTTTGCTGTATTGAACCCTTTGCTGACTCTATTAGGAAGGAGGCGAGCATAAGAGGGGTGACAATCCCAGGCAGCGGAGGCGCTCAGGTTAAAATCTCCCTGTACATGGATGACGTCGCCGTCTTCTGTTCGGATCCGCTGCCTGTGCGCAGACTGATCAGCATCTGCGACCAGTTTGAACTGGCCTCGGGAGCCAAAGTTAACCATGGCAAGAGCGAGGCCATGTTCTTTGGGAACTGGGCTGACCAATCCTTTTTCCCCTTCAACGTCAGGTCAGCCGACCTGAAGGTGCTGGGGATATGGTTCGGAAGGGCCGGGGCGTGCACCAAAACCTGGGAGGAACGAGTAGCCAAGGTACAACAAAAGTTGAGCATGTGGGGGCAGTGATCTCTCTCCATTGTGGGTAAAAACCTGGTCATCAGGTGCGAAGCGCTCACGTTGTTGCTGTACGTGGTGCAGGTCTGGCCCATACCCCACTCCTGCGCTGTGGCGGTCACCCGAGCCATTTTCCGCTTCATCTGGGGATCTAAAATGGATCGGGTCCGGAGGGACACGATGTTCAAATCTCTGGATAAGGGCAGGGAAAATGTACCCAATGTGGCCCTCATCCTGATGACCACCTTCGTGTGCGGCTGCATCAAGCTGTGTGTAGACCTCCAGTACGCAAACTCCAAGTGTCACTACGTGCTGAGGTTCTATCTGTCCCCGGTGTTACAAAGGATGGGCCTGGTCACATTGCCGCGGAACGGTCCATGCAGTTGGACTGTGCCGTACCACCTATCCTTCGTGGAGCAGGTTCTGTGGGAAAACACCTTTGACCACCGATCCATCAGGCAGTGGTCTGCACGGAATGTTCTCAAGGCCCTACGGGAAAAGGAGACGGTGGATCCTGTCGGATGGTTCCCCGAGCAGACCGTCAAAGTCATTTGGCGGAATGCCTCATCACCAGAACTTTCAAACAAGCACCAAGATGTAGCTTGGCTGGTGGTGAGAAGGGCCCTCCCCGTCAGATCCTTCATGCACACCCGAAGTCTCGCCCCCTCCACACAATGCCCCCGCGGTGGCTGTGGTGGGGAAGAGACGGTTGCCCACCTCCTCCTGGAATGTGTCTTCGCAAAGCAGGTGTGGAAAGAGATGCAGTGGTTTTTGTCAAGGTTCATCCCAAGAAGCTCTGTAACACAGCAGTCTGTGCTCTACGGGCTGTTCCCAGGGACGCACACCGAGACAAACATCAACTGTTGCTGGAGGACTATCAATTCTGTGAAAGACGCCCTTTGGTCTGCCCGAAACCTGCTGGTCTTCCAGCGCAAAGAGTTGTCCACGACCGAATGTTGCAGACTGGGACATTCCAATGTCCAGGACTACGTGCTGAGGGACGCACTAAAGCTTGGGGCAACCGTAGCAAAGGCTCAATGGGGAAAGACCACAGTGTAAGGTCCCCCCACCAAGCTGAACTGAGGGGCTGGATCCATGGGAAACCCCTCGAACTGTATCGGAGAAGTTTTGTGTGCTGTAAATGTAAAAATGTATATGGCATGACAATGAAATGGAAGGGTTGTGAGGCAACTCATGATTGTATAGAAGGTAACTGATCACCTTTGCACTGTTTGTATTTTTTGACTTGATGCTATTTTAAACTGTTTGGGAATGTAATTTTTACAGATTTTTATGAATAAAGTATATTTTGGAAATTAAAAAAAAAAAATGCCTTGCATACAGCTGTACAGAAAGTATGGGGCTCTTCCCCTCCAAAATGGCAACACACCTTTGCGGTACCTTCTCCAGCAACACCCCCTGGAGCTGCATTCTCAAAAGGTGCTTTTCTCTTAATAAAGATGATACAGGAAATAAGAGGATCTATATATCAAGAAAGACCGAAAAGGCTGGGGCTCTTTCCTCTGGAACAGGGAAGGCTGAAGGGTGACCTAATAGAGGTCTTTAAAATTATGAAGGGGTTTGATTGGGTAGATTTAGAGAAGATGTCCCCACTTATGGAGAGTTTAGTTTAGTTTAGAGATACAGCACTGAAACAGGCCCTTCGGCCCACCGAGTCTGTGCCAACCATCAACCACCCATTTTATACCAATCCTACACTAATTCCACATTACTACCACATCCCCACCTGTCCCTATATTTCCCTACCACCTACCTATACTAGGGGCAATTTATAATGGCCAATTAACCTATCAACCAGCAAGTATTTGGCATGTGGGAGGAAACTGGAGCACCTGGAGGAAACCCACGCAGACACAGGGAGAACTTGCAAACTCCACACAAGCAGTACCCAGAATTGAACCCGGGTCACTGGAGCTGTGAGGCTGTGGTGCTAACCACTGCGCCACTGTGCCGCCCTAATTCAAAACTATGGGTCATAAATATAAGATAGTCACTAAGGAATCCAATAAGGAATTCAGGAGAAGTTACTTTACTCAGAGAGTGGTTAAGATGTGGATCTTGCTACCATATGGAGTACCTGAAACGAATAGCATAGGTGCATTTAAGGGGAAGCTAGATAAGTACATGAGGGAGAAAAGAATGGAAGGATCTGCTGATAGGATTAAATGATGTAGAGTGGGAGGAAGCTGTTACACAATATAAATATTAACATAGACCTCTTGGGCTGTTTCTGTGCTGTAAGTTCTGATTATTAACATCCTTTCTTCCACAAGATCAGCATGAAAAAATGTATCCTGCTGAATGACATGTTGCTGCACTACAGTGCCAACCCTGCAGTGTCCATTGAAGAGTAAACTTTGCTTACTGCCCGCCTGTTAAATCTGCTTTTCAGACAACAACATAACTCACATGAAAATACATCATCACATTACTTGCACATGGAACACAGGAACATAGAAGCATTAGGAACAGGAGTAGGCCATTCAGCCCCTCGAACCTGCCCCAATCACTGCTAATTAGTTTCTCAACTCCATTTTTCCGCCTTTGCTTCATATCCCTTTATACTCTTACCTAACAGAAATCTTTCTCGCTCAGGATTAAAAGCTTCAGTTGTCTCCAAGCAGCCACAGCATTTTGGGGGAAGAGAGTTCCAGATTTTCGCTACTCGTTGTATGAAAAAGTGCTTCCTGATTTTGCTCCTGAATGGCCTGGCTCTAATTTTAGATTATGTCCCCTTGTTCTTGATTCTCCACCAGAGGAAATAGTTTCTCTTTATCTATCCTATTAAATTTGCTTCGTACTTTAAACACCTCGATCAGATCACCCCTCAATCTCCAAGGGACAAATAAGCACACAGATTTTCTCATGCCACAAATCAAAAAGTTATTTAAAAATATATTTGCACAGGATGTGGACAAGGTGGCAATTATTGCCCATCCCTTGCTGCCCTTAGAGGATGTTATCGGGCTGCCTTGTTGAACTGCAGCAGTTCTTGCAATGATGGCATTCCCACAATAGTGTTGTGTGGACAGTCTCAGGTACTTGACTTAGTAACAATAATAAATGGCCAAATCATACTAGTGTGAGTGCCTGAGGGAAATTTGAACATTATGGTGTCCCATGATTTTCTTTTTACATTGCTCATGGGATGTGAGTGTCACTGGCAAGGCCAACATTTATTGCCCATCCCCAATTGCCCTTGAGAAGATGGTAGTGAGCCTCCTTCTTGAACCACTGCAGTCCATGTAGTATAGGTACGCCCACAGTGCTGTTAGGAAGGGAGTTCAAGGATTTTGATCCAGTGACATTATTTCCAAGTATTATGACTGAGGTGGGAGGATTGCACTGTCTTTTCTAGTTCCACTTTTCCACAGGACACAACATATATTTTAAAAAATGTTTACCCAGTTAACGATTCGGTCAATCATATAGTCTAGTCTCTATCCCAGAATAAAATACGCCAACCAGCTTTCTTTAATTAACAACAAAATTATCAGTTTATTATCAAACAAGACTTATCCAGTAATGAAACAAAGCATTAACACACGGATTGAAATATGAAAGTTCCCTTTTTAGATTCCCCACATACACACACTGGAAAAAATACAGAAATGTTTTCTGCAGAGGCCTCTGCAGAGGTTACCAAAAAAAAGACAAAAAAAGGAATACTTTGGACAAATACTTATAAAAATAAAAATATGCATGAATTCTAAAAATACGTTAAAAAAAATGGAAGCTCTTTCATAACGCAAGATGGTGTGTGACTTGAAGGGGAACTTGTAGGTGGTGGTGTTCTCATGCATCTGCTGCCCTTATTTTTCTCAGTGGCAGAGGTTGCAGATTTGGAAGGTGCTGTTGAAGAAGCCCTGGTGAACTGCTGCAGTGCATCTTGTAGATGGTACACACTGCTGCTACTGTGCGCTGGTGGTGGAGGGAGTGAATGTTTAAGGTGGCCAATGGAGTGCCAGTAGCGTACGTTGCTTTGTCCTGGATGGTGTTAGCCTCTTGAGTGTTGTTGGAACTGCACTCATCGAGGCAAGTGGGGAGTATTCCATGACATTCCTGACTTGTGCCTTGTAGATGGTGGATAGGCATTGGGAGTCAGGAGGTGAGTTACTCGCTGCAGAATACTCAATCTCTGATCTGATTTTGTAGCCACAGTATTTATATGATTCGTCCAGTTAAGTTTCTGGTCAATGGAAACCCCTTAGGATGTTGATGGTGGAGGATTCAGCGATAGCAACCACGGTTAATAATGGGCCAGTCAGTTTAACTTAGATCGTGGTAAAGCTTTTAGAGACGATTATCCGGGACAAAATTCACAGTCACTTGGACAAGTGTGGATTAATTAGGGAAAGCCATCCTGGTTTGATAGATAAATTGATTGAGGTTTTTGATGTGGTACCAGAGGTAGTTGATGAGGGTAAAGCGGTTGATGTGGTACATGGACGTCAAAATGTGTGTTGATAAAATGCCATTTTAATAGACTTGCCAGCAAAGTTGAAACCCATGGAATAAAAGGGAAAATGGTAGCAGGGATATGAAGTTGGCTGACTGACAGGAAACAGAGAGTCAGAGAGTAGAATTGAATGGTTGTTTATCGGACTGGAGGAAGGCCTACAAGTGAGTTTCCCCAGGGGTTGGTTCTAGGACCACTGAATTTCTTGATATATATTAATGATCTACATTGGGCGTGAAGGACAAAATTTCAAGATTTGCAGATGAAACCAAATTTGTAAGCATTGTGAACTGACAGGTGGATAGTGATAGACTTAAAGAGGACATAGACAGGCTGGTGAAATGGATGGACACATGGCAGATGAAATTTAATGCAATGAAGAGTGAAGTGATACATTTATGGTAGGAAGAACGAGGAGAGACAATATAAAATAAAGGATACAATTGGGGGGCACAGTGGCGCAGTGGTTAGCACCGCAGCCTCACAGCTCCAGCGACCCGGGTTCAATTCTGGGTACTGCCTGTGTGGAGTTTGCAAGTTCTCCCTGTGTCTGCGTGGGTTTCCTCCGGGTGCTCCGGTTTCCTCCCACAGCCAAAAGACTTGCAGGTTGATAGGTAAATTGGCCATTATAAATTGCCCCTAGTATAGGTAGGTGGTAGGGGAATATAGGGACAGGTGAGGATGTGGCAGGAATATGGGATTCGTGTAGGATTAGTATAAATGGGTGGTTAATGGTCGGCACAGACTCGGTGGGCCGAAGGGCCTGTTTCAGTGCTGTATCTCTAAACCAAAAAATCAAATCAATTCTAAAGGGAGTGCAGGAGCAGAGGGACCTGGGGGTATATGCGCACAAATTGTTGAAGGTGGCAGGGCAAGTTGTGAAAATGGTTAATAAGACATACGGGGTCTTGGGCTTTATAAATAGAGGCATAGAGTACAAAAGCAAGCAAGTTATGATTAACCTGTATAAAACACTCATTCTACCTCAACTGGAGTATTGTGTCCAATTCAGGGCACCATGTTTTAGGAAGGATGTGAAAGCTTTAGAAAGGGTGCAGAAAATGTTTACGAAATGGTTCTAGGAATGAAGGACTTCAGGTACGTGGTTAGATTGGAGAAGCTGAGGCTGTTCTCCTTAGAGAAGGTTGAGAGGAGATTTGATATAAGCTTGACCACCTCTGAGGGTTCTAGACAGAGTAGATGGAGAGAAACAGTTCCCATTGGCAGACGGTTGAGAAGCATAGATTTAAGGTGGTTGGCAAAAGAACCAACGGTAAAATGAAGAAAAACATTTTTACGCAGTGAGTGTTTAGGATCTGGAATGCACTGCCTGTGAGTGTGGTGGAAGTGGACACTGTTGGGGCTTTCAAAATGGGATTGGATAAGTACCTGAAGAGAAAATAAATTGCAGGATTACAGGTAAAGGATGGGGGAGTGGGATTAGCTGAGTTGCTCTTGCATAGAGCCGACATGGGTACGTTGGGCTGAATGGTCTCCTTCTGTGCTCTAACTATTCTATGATTCGATGATGAATGTCAAGGGGAGGTGGTTGGACTCGTTTTTTGCTGGAGATGATCATTGCCTGGCACTTGTGTGGCACGAATGTTACATTTTCACTGTTACTCATGTCTTGTCGGGGACAGAGAATGCACGCCAGAAAGATTCGTTTTTTGAAACTTGTTGAACTTTTTCTGACGAAATTAGTGTCCCTTTAGGGGAAAAATAATTTGTAAATTTGCGCGATGGTGATAGACCTTATTAGTAACACTAAGACCAATATACAGGAGTGCACTCTTTCGAAGTGCCGTTGACCTCCCAATGGCGCAACAACACCTGGGCAACTAGAGACCAGCCTTTCAATGGCCCATCTTGATTATCCGAGCACCGCTCTTCGGTGCGCGACACACTGGGAGCTGTAGTTTGCTGCTCCTTGGCGTCAGTGTGCGGAGGTCGGATAAAACTACAATTCCCGGCGTGCAATGCAATAGAGGGGCGGTGCTAAGTAGGCGCAGCCGCAATGGCGGGCTGCCCGGAAGCTTTGGCCGGTTTGTTGTCGACGTGGGGAGGTTGGCAGGTGCGGTGGATATGGAATGAGGCGGAGAGTGGGTGCTGATCATGTGGCTGAAACCAGAAGAAGTGCTGCTGAAGAACGCCCTGAAGCTATGGCTGACGGAGAAAAACCACAAGTACTTCGTCTTACAACGTCGCCGAGGTTACGGCGAAGGTGGCGGCGGATTAACGGGTAAAGTTGCCGACGCTGCCGAGAGGCAGCGCAACGCCGCAGATTGAGGGGCGCGCCGGGTTGCGCGCAGCCGTGAAGTGATGGGAGCGCCGGTGACCTGGCAGCGCGCAGCCGCAGAATGATGGGAGTGCCGGCCACCTGGTAGGGCGCAGCCGCAGAATGATGGGAGTGCCGGTGACTTGGCAGCGCGCAGCCGCAGAATGATGGGAGCGCCGGTGACCTGGCAGCGCGCAGCCGCCGGCTGTTAATGCTCTGAAGGCAGAGCAAATGAAAAAACACATTCTTGTACTCCGATGCCAGTGTTAGTGTGAAACTTAATTGATATAAGGGAAAACCTTATTTGTTTACCTGCCATTTATTTATTATCTACTTTACATTATCATTTACTTACTAATATCCACTTATTTAATTTTGTCATTTCTTTGACATTTATTTAATCTGTCATTTATTGGTTCAGTGATATGTATTTATCTCATTTATTGATTCTTTGACATTTATTTAACCATCTGACATTTATTTAACTATCTCATTATTTTGTCATTTATGTATTTGGTATTGACTTAATTATTTATCTGTCTTTAAACGTCATTTAATTTTGGCATTTCTTTAATTGCTTTATTATTTGTCATTATTTATGTCATTCATTTATTTATGCCATTCATTTATTATTTGCTGTACTCTATTTGTTTACTCTTTGTGCCTCTGTTTGTATGCATTTCTTTTTACCTTCCCCTCAAACTCTTGCTCGCTCTCTGTCTCTCTCCACCTCCTTTCAGCACAGAGAACTGGTGTTGTCGGAGCTCCAGCATGCTTTCTGACTTGTGCTACTGCACCTGGCACATTTAGTATTCTTGGTCGAGGGATGCTGTTGTGTTTTTTCATGGACCATTCCAGGAATTACTTTTTGGCAAGTTTTGTGATTTGTTGCTTAAGTTGACAAGTTGTTATTCATGTCATTGATTTTCTTATCACTAACATGGATTTTTCTGTACTTTAGTCTTACCCATTTTAGTTTTGTGTGCAATAAGTCTTGAAGTGCAGTCAAATCTAAAATTAATGGAAATAGGAAAATGAAATAATCATTCAGTTTTGCCACTAGACGAGGAGGATTTATGTTACACTGTTTTCTGTTTGAACATTCGTAGCTTGAAATGCTTTGAGATTCTGAGGTTTCATCAGGCAGTGTACACTTTCTCCTGAACATTAGACATACTGCCAGGGGACTGGGTTGATGCACTATATGTTTTCACTTCTGGGATCTAGGGATAGAATCCTGCTCAGATAATGGGATGAAATCCCTGGTTATCTTCTGGCTGTAATCCAGTCTGGTAATCCAGTGTGTGCCGGGTCATAGTACAAATTCAGCAGTGTCATTCAGGCCACAGAGTGACTGATGTAGGAAGTGCTGCAGTGGGCTCACTGGTGCAGCAGGTAATGCTCCTGACATTAGACTGAGGCACACAGTCACGTATTTCATTGCTAATGTTATGAACATATTAATTTTATTTGACGGTTCTCAAAGTGCAGCATAAACAGCTATAGCTATGTTTGCCAATTAATAGAGAATGATCCTGCATAGATCATCTGAATCTGACAAGATAAATGGAAAACTTTTCCAAAAATGCAATTAAAATGCATCCAGAGATTTAGATTTAGCATCTGTTAAGTGCAATCAATTGTTGACATTGCAAGAATTCACTATATCTAAGTTACTGATCTGCTGCAATAAAAATAAAGTTGAGGCAGTGTTGATTTTTTTTTCAGCCAGCGCACTTGAGTACTGGATCAAATTATTGTTAGATAGCCTGTTAAAGGGTATGAGAGCTTCCCTTTGTTTCAATTGATAAATGTCTTCGGTGTGGAAGTGAGCCAGGCACAGCAGGTGGGTCTGTTGCCCACAAAACTAAACTGCAGTGCATGTCAGTATTTCTGGAGGAGGACTGGGGGAAAGGGCAGAAATTAAGGGGCAGGGAATTATTAATGTACTCATGTTTTCGACACTTTTCTGGATTCAACTGGCTCTGTTGGATTCCAGTTTATTTTTAGAACCCCAGGTTTGAGAGTGCTGATCCCTGTTCCATTTTGGAACTTTGTTCATTGTCTTAATATTTTTAAAAATTACATTATCACTTTGGATCTTTCTTTTAGGAGATACCCACCCTGTATATGCCAGTTCCGTGCCTCTAGTAGCTGGATAGCATCAAACTTTTCTCTTGACAGTCA
Source organism: Heterodontus francisci (assembly GCF_036365525.1). Lineage (NCBI taxonomy): Eukaryota > Metazoa > Chordata > Chondrichthyes > Heterodontiformes > Heterodontidae > Heterodontus > Heterodontus francisci. The sequence continues at coordinate 15,926,107 of NC_090385.1, forward strand.
GGGTACATTTAAAGAATCATGTAATAATAGAGTACAGGATGAGGCCAGTGGGCCCATCATGCTGGCATTGGCTCCTTGAAAGAGCTAGCCAATTTGTTTCATTGCTCTTTCCCCACAGCCCTGCAAGTATTACCCTTTCCAAGTATTTATTCAGTTCCCTCAATAACATTATTGAATCTGCTTCTGCCATCCTTTCACTCAGAAATTCGTCACACAGAATTCTTCTCTCCTGCACTAAAATTGTAATGTAAGTCGAGAGTCAGAAATGCAGCAGGAGATTGCATGGATGAGGTAGTGTCTCTCTGCTTTCTGCTTTGCTTAGGAGTCAGGTTGAGCCCTAATTCTGGATTTACTGCAAAACGTTATGGAAAGAAAAATATTTGCACTTATATTGTACCTTTCACAACCTCAGCATGTCCCAAAGTGGTTTATAGCATGAAGTGCTTTAAAAATGTAGACATTATTGTAATGTAGGAAGCACAGTTGTCAATCTCTGCAAAGCAAGCTCCTGCAGACAGCAATGTGATAATGAGTGGATAATCTGTTTCCAGTAATGTTGGTTGAACGATAAAAATTGGCCAGGGCACCAGGGATAACTCCCCTGCTTTTCTTTGAAATAATGTCATGGAATCTTTTATGTCCACCTGAGAGAACATCTCGGTTTAACATCTTATCTGAAAGTTGGCATCTCTGACAGTGCAGCGCTCCCTCAAGACTGAAGCATCAATACAAAGCAAAGCACTTCACACCGATGTTGCCTTTGTAATGTGAATAGACTCGGAAAAACTCTGGTGAGTTATTTAAATTATATCATCTGTGATCATGTTCATGGGATGTGAGCATTGCTGGCAAGGCCAGCATTTATTGCCTCTCCCTAATTGCCCTTGAGAAGGTGGTGGTGAGCTACTGCCTTGAAACGCTGCAGTCCATGTGGTGTTGGTACACCCACAGTGCTGTTCAGAAGGGAGTTCCAGGTTTTTGATCCAGCGACAGTGACGGAACGGCAATTATAGTCCAAATCAGGATAGTGTGTGGTTTGGAGGGGAATTTGCAGCTAGTGGTGTTTTCAAGTGTCTGCTGTCCTTGTCCTTCCAAGTGTCAGAGGTCTTGTGTTTGCAAGGTGCTGTTGAAGGAGCCTTAGCGAGTTGCTGCAGTGCATCTTGTAGATGGTACACACTGTTGCCAGTGGTGGTTGGGTTGCTGATCAAGCAGACTGCTTTGTCCTGGGTGGTGTCAAATCTCTTGAATGAGTGCAGTTCCAACAACGTTCAAGCAAGTGGAAAGTATTTCATCACACTCCTGACTTGTGCCTTGTAGGTGAACAGGCTTCAGGGAGTCAGGAGGTGAGTTACTTGCCACAGAATTCTCAGCCTCCGACCTACTCTTATAGCTACAGTATATGTCTGGTCCACTTAAGTTTCTGGTCAGTGCAACCTTCAGGATGTAAGGACTTGCGAGCATGCAGGCAGATAGTGAATGGGTGACCACCAGGCAGCCTCAGAGAACCAGGCAGGTAGTGCAGGAGTCCCCTGATATGATCTTACTCACTCATCAGTTTTCCATTTTGGATACTGGTGAGGGTGCTGGTTCCTCAGAGGAGTGCAGTCAGAGCCAAGTTTGTGGCATCACAGGTGGCTCAGCTACACAAGGGCGGAAGAGGAGTGGAAGAGCAGTAGTGATAGGGGATCATTAGTTAGGGGAACAGACAGGCATTTCTGCGGCAGTAAACGTGACTCCAGGATGGTGTGTTGCCTCCCTGGTGCCAGGGTCAAGGATGTCAGAGGCTGCAGGACATTCTTCTGGGGAGGGTGCACAGCCAGAGGTCATGGTCCACATTGGTACCGGTAACAAGGGGGAATGAGGTCTTGAAAGCAGATTTTAGGGAGCTAGGAAAGAGATTCAAAAGCAGTAATATTGGACTTACTCCCAGTCCCACGTGCAAGTGAGCACTGGAATAGGAGAATTAAGCGATTGAACACGTGGCTGGAGAACTGCTTTATGAGGGAGGGCATCAGATTTATGAGATGTTGGGACTGGTTCTGGAGCAAATGGGACCTGTACAAGATGGACAGGTTGCGTCTTACTGGACTGGGATGAATATCCTTGCAGGGAGATTTGCTAGTGCTGTTGGGGAGGGTTTAAACTAAATTGTCAGGGGGATGGGAACCTGAGGGAGCTCAGATTGGAGGGAAGCAAAACTGGTAACTTGTCTGGGGTATGGGAACCTGGAGCAAGTATTAGAGAGGAATTCCAAGGTGCACAGAATATTGGGGGAAATAGTGAGCATGAGAGTAGAGAATAGTATGTTATTAGGTGGTATCAGAGTAAGGGAGAAAGTAACAAAGTCTGAATCAGCATTCATCTGCATGTATGTGAATGCACGGAGGTTAATAAGACTGGTGAGGTACAGGTGCAGATTGCCAAGTGGAAATATGATGTGGCTAGAACAGAGTCCTGGCTCAAAGAAGGGCAGAACTGGGTGTTAAATATTTCTGGGTACAAGGTGTTCAGGAAAGATAGGAAAGAGAAAAAAGTGGGAGGGTGGTGGTATTGATTAAGGAGAGCATTGCAGTGCTGGAGAAAAAAGATGTCCCAGAGGGGTTGAGGACAGAATCAATTTGGCTAGAGCTAAGGAACAAAAAAGGTGCAGTTACATTGCTCGATGTTATAATTAACTGGGGGAAGGTCAACTTCAATGGGGTAAGAATGGAGCTGGGGCGAATAAATTGGAGTCAAAAGCTGGCAGGAAAACTGGTCGATGAACAATGGGCTACCTTCAAAGAAGAGAAAGTTCAGGCACACTCAAATTATGTTCCCCTGAAGGGGGGACCCTTGGAGCAAACAAATCCAGAGCTCCCTGGATGACAAAAGAGGTCGAGATTAAGATAAAGAAAAAGTGTGCTTATTGAGAACCAGGCTGAATATAGAAGGTCCAGAGGGGAAGTGAAAAAGCAAATAAGAGAACCAAAGAGAGTGCATGAAAAGAGACTGGCAGCTAACATGAAAGAAAATTCCAAAGTTTTCTATAGGCATATAAATAGTAAAAGGGTGGTAAAGGAGGAGTGGGACTGATTCGGGACCATAAAGGGGATTTACACATGGAGGCAGAGGGCATAGTTAAGATATTAAATGAATACTTTGCATCTGTCTTTACCAAAGAAGGTGCAACCCAGGCAATGTTGAAAGAGGAGCTAAGTCAGACACTACAGGGGTTTAAAATTGATGATGAGGACGTATTAGATAGGCTGTCTGTACTTAAACTGGATAAAAAACCAGGGCTGGATGAGATGCTTCCAAGGATGCTGAGGGAAGTGAGGGTGGAAATCGCAGAGGCACTGGCCATAATTTTTCAGTCCTCCTTAGACTCTGGGTTGGTGCCAGAGGACTGGAGAATTGCAAACGTTACGCCCTTGTTCAAAAAAGGGTGTAAAGATAAGCCCAGCAATGACAGACCAGTCAGTTTAACTTCGGTGGTGGGAAAACCTCTAGAAAAAAATAATTCGGGACAAAATCAATAGTCACGTGGACAAATGTGAGTTAATTAAGGAAAGCCAGCATGGATTTCTTAAGGGAAAATCATGTTTAGCTAACTTGCTGGAGTTTTTTGAAGAGGTAACCAAGAGGATTGATGAGGGCAATGCTGTTGATGTGATGTACATGGACTTTCAAAAGGCGTTTGATACAGTGCCACGCAACAGACTTGTGAGCAAACTTGTAGCTCACGGAATACAAGGGATGGTAGCAACATGGATACGAAATTGGCTGAGTGACAGGAAACAGAGTAGTAGTTAATGGATGTTTTTCAGGCAGGAGGAAGGTTTGTAGTGGAGTTTCCCAGGGATCAGTGTTGGAACCCTCGCTTTTCCTGATATATATTAATGACCTAAACCCTGATGTACAGGGCACAATTTCAAGGTTTGCAAATGATACAAAACTTGGAAGCATTGTGAACTGTGAGGAGGATCGTGTAGAACTTCAAAAGGACAAAGACAAGTTGGTGAAATGGGCAGACAGGTGGCAGATGAAGTTCAGTACAGAGAAATGTGAAGTGATTCATTTTGGTAGGAAGAACATGGAGAGACAATATAGAATAAAGGGTACAATTCTAAAGGGGGTGCAGGAGCAGATAGACGAAGGTGTTTAAGGCATTGAAGGTGGCAGTACACGTTGAGAGAGCAGTTCATAAATCATACAGTATCCTGGGCTTTATTAATAAGGGCATAGAGTACAAGAGCAAGGAGGTTATGTTGAACTTGTGTAAGACACTAGTTTAGCCTCAGCTGGGGTATTGCGTCCAATTCTGGGCATCGCACTTGAGGAATGACGTGCGGGCATTGGAAAGAGTACAGAAAAGATTCACGAGAATGGTCCCAGGGATTAGGAACTTCAGTTATGAAGATAGATTGGAGAAGTTGAGACTGTTTTCCTTGGAGAAGAGAAGGCTGAGAGCTGATTTGATAGAGGTATTCAAAATCATGAGGGGTCTGGACAGAGTAGATAGAGAGAAACTGTTCCAACTCGTGAAAGGATTGAGACCGAGAGGGCATAAGTTTAAAGTATTTGGTAAGAGAAGCAAAAGTGACATGAGGAAAAGCTTTATCATGCAGCGAGTGGTTAAGGTCTGGATTGCGCTGCCCGAAAATGCAGTGAAGGCAGGTTCAATTGAAGCATTCAAAAGGGAATTAGACAGTTATATGACAAGGAAAAATGTGCAGGGGTATGGGGAGAAGGCAGGGGAGTGGAACTGAGGGAATTGCTCTTTCAGAGTGCTAGTGCAGACATGATGGCCTCCTTCTTCGCTGTAATGATTTTGTGATGTTGATGGTTGGGGATTCAGCGATGATAATGCTATTGAATGTTGAGGGGAGATGGTTAGATTCTCTCTTATTGGCCATGGTCATTACCTGGCACTTGTGTGGCGTGAATGTTACTTGCCACTTATCAGCCCAAGCCTGAATGTTGTCCAGGTCTTGCTGCATATGGACACAGACTGCTTCAGTATCTGAGGAGTTGCGAATGGAACTGAATGCTGTGCAATCAGCAAATATCAAATGACTTTTTTTTTAGAGTAACACCTTTTAAGATATTTTGACTATGAATTTATAACAATGTTGTCTTGCCTCAATGTGAAGCAGTTTTTGGCACTCCTACCAAATTTTGTATATAACTCCCTGTCTTCTGATTTTTGTTTTCTTTTGAAAAGTCAATATCCTGAAACCAATATATGATTCCTTTTCCCACAAGCTGTGCTGCAATAAAAGTACTGTAATTATTAGAAACAGTGAGAATGAGCTCATTTTGACTGTAAAGTCAACTTTAACTTAACTGTGCTGACATTTATCCAGTAATTTATTTGAAATATGTTCCGAAAGTGCCTCTGTTTTGTTAAATTTTTCTTTGAGGATTCATTTTTAAAAGATTGAAGAAATGTTAAACTTTGGGGTTTTCAAAGGAGGATCCTGTAAAGGCCTCTTGACATTGGAAAAAACAGTCCCTGGAAATGTTTTTTAAAAGGGCGCTGCGACGTCTTGTGAGGAAAACGAGCCTTTCCGGGAAACCATTTGACTTCCAGTTCAATAAGCAACAGAGAACTTTGGACACGATGAGAAGTTGTTTAAAAAGAAGTGACAGGCCAAGATTGATGGAGGTCAGAAGGTTGACCTCCTGTCATCAGTTTTGCACCTGCATAAAAAGGGAGAGAACTTCCAAGGAGAGGAGAGAAGACCACCACCCAGCTCAGCTTTCCAGCACCTTTTGTATAAGATCCTGAGAAGTCTGCTGTCTTGGAAGAAAATTGATTCTCAACACCGCCTGAAAAGAACTGTTCTGAAAGATCCCAGTGATCCATCTACGTGTACTCTGAGGCTAGACTAGGCCAGTTTTGGAACACAACATATCTCGTCTGTTTTTTCAAGAATGAATAAGTATTCAGTCTAAGTGGTTTTTTTTTGTGCTTTTTTTGTAATAGAGCTCTAAACAACAATCCCTTTTATTATTGTGGTTAACGTGTGTGCGTGCGCGCGTCTAAGGTAAAAAGGGAACTTTAATATTTCAATCTGTGTGTTTGTTTTACGTCATTAAGACTGGTTAAGACTTGTTTTATAATAAACTGATAATTTTGTTGGTTATTAAAGAAACCAGGTTGGTTTATTCTGGGATAAAAATAGAGTATATGACCGACCGTATCGATAAGTGAGAAAATTTAAATATATGTTCTGACCCATGGAGAAGTGGAACTAGAATAAGTAGTGCACTCCTCCCGCCTTGGTCATAAGTATCGGACATGCTGAAGTTTGCCGACTCATCATAGTCTATGCAAGAATTTGCCATGGAAAATGTTTGTTTTCAGTTGGAGAATTTTGTTGTTTTTTTTTCAAACACAATTAGGATTAATGGGTTTAGTGACTTGCAGTAGTGTGCACATATGAATGTACTTGTATGTGAATTTCTGTCGGGAAGTTTTGATTTGCACGCTAGAAATTGTTTTGAAGTGTTCTAAACCAACTTAGTAAATCAGTTAACTATCATTGTAACTGCATGATGCCTCAGTTATAAAGAACAAAGAAAATTACAGCAACAAAAACAAGAAATGCTGGATTCACTCAGCAGGTCTGGCAGCATCTGTGGAAAGAGAAGTAGAGTTAACGTTTCGGGTCAGTGACCCTTCTTCGGAACTGACAAATATTAGAAAAGTCACAGATTATAAACAAGTGAGGTGGGGGTTGGGCAAGAGATAACAAAGGAGAAGGTGCAGATTGGACCAGGCCACATAGCTGACCAAAAGGTCACGGAGCAAAGGCAAACAATATGTTAATGGTGTGTTGAAAGACAAAGCATTAGTACAGATTAGGTGTGAATATACTGAATATTGAACATCAGCAAGTGCAAACCTGAAGAAAAACAACCTGAAAAAAACAGTGGGTAAGCAAACTGAACAAACTAAGATGAAATGAAATAAATGCAAAAAAAGATTGTAAAAAATTTAAAAAGGAATGCAAAAAAAAAAGGAAGAAAAAATAACTAAAAATGACTAAAAATGAAAGTAAAGTGGGGGGCTGTCATGCTCTGAAATTATTGAACTCAATGTTCAGTCCGGCAGGCTGTAGTGTGCCTAATCGGTAGATGAGATGCTGTTCCTCGAGCTTGCGTTGATGTTCACTGGAACACTGCAGCAATCCCAGGACAGAGATGTGAGCATGAGAGCAGGGGGGAGTGTTGAAATGGCAAGCAACCGGAAGCTCAGGGTCCTGCTTGCGGACTGAGCGGAGATGTTCCGCAAAGCGGTCACCCAGTCTGCGCTTGGTCTCCCCAATGTAGAGGAGACCACACTGTGAGCAGCGAATACAGTATACTACATTGAAAGAAGTACAAGTAAATCGCTGCTTCACCTGAAAGGAGTGTTTGGGGCCTGGGATAGTGAGGAGAGAGGAGGTAAATGGGCAGGTATTACACCTCCTGCGATTGCAAGGGAAGGTGCCCTGGGACGGGGACGAGGTGGTGGGGGTAATGGAGGAGTGGACCAGGGTGTCGCGGAGGGAACGATCCCTTCGGAATGCTGACAGGGGAAGGGAGGGGAAGATGCGACTGGTAGTGGCATCACGCTGGAGGTGGCGAAAATGGCGGAGGATGATCCTTTGGATATGGAGGCTGGTGGGATGAAAAGTGAGGACAAGGGGAGCCCTGTCACGGTTCTGGGAGGGAGGGGAAGGGGTGAGGGTAGAGGTGCGGGGAATGGGTCGGACACGGTTGAGGGCCCTGTCAACCACAGTGGGGGGAAATCCTCGGTTGAGGAAAAAGGAGGTCATATCAGAAGCACCGTCATGGAAGGTAGCATCATCAGAGCAGATGCGTCGGAGATGGAGAAACTGGGAGAATTACAGCACAGGAACAGGCCCTTTGGCCCTCCAAGCCTGCGCCGATCCAGATCCTCTATCTATACCTGTCGCCTATTTTCTAAGGGTCTGTATCTCTTTTCTTCCTGCCCATTCATGTATCTGTCTAGATACATCTTAAAAGACGCCATCGTGCCCGCATCTACCACCTCCGCTGGCAACGCGTTCCAGGCACCCACCACCCTCTGCGTAAAGAACTTTCCACGCATATCCCCCCTAAACTTTTCCCCTTTCACTTTGAACTCGTGTCCTCTAGTAATTGAATCCCCCACTCTGGGGAAAAAGCCTCTTGCTATCCACCCTGTCTATACCTCTCATGATTTTGTACACCTCAATCAGGTCCCCCCTCAACCTCCGTCTTTCTAATGAAAATAATCCTAATCTACTCAACCTCTCTTCATAGTTAGCGCCCTCCATACCAGGCAACATCCTGGTGAACCTCCTCTGCACCCTCTCCAAAGCATCCACATCCTTTTGGTAATGTGGCGACCAGAACTGCACGCAGTATTCCAAATGTGGCCGAACCAAAGTCCTATACAACTGTAACATGACCTGCCAACTCTTGTACTCAATACCCCGTCCGATGAAGGAAAGCATGCCGTATGCCTTCTTGACCACTCTATTTACCTGCGTTGCCACCTTCAGGGAACAGTGGACCTGAACACCCAAATCTCTCTGGACATCAATTTTCCCCAGGACTTTTCCATTTACTGTATAGTTCACTCTTGAATTGGATCTTCCAAAATGCATCACCTCGCATTTGCCCTGATTGAACTCCATCTGCCATTTCTCTGCCCAACTCTCCAATCTATCTATATTCTGCTGTACTCTCTGACAGTCCCCTTCACTATCTGCTACTCCACCAATCTTAGTGTCGTCTGCAAACTTGCTAATCAGTCCACCTATACTTTCCTCCAAATCATTAATATATATCACAAACAACAGTGGTCCCAGCACGGATCCCTGTGGAACACCACTGGTCACCCGTCTCCATTTTGAGAAACTCCCCTCTACTGCTACTCTCTGTCTCCTGTTGCCCAGCCAGTTCTTTATCCATCTAGCTAGTACACCTTGGACCCCATGCGCCTTCATTTTCTCCATCAGCCTGCCATGGGGTGCAGATTGAAAGTGATAGGCAAAAGAACTGGAAGCGACTCGAGGGGAAAAACTCCTTTTATGCAACGAGTGGTTAGGATTTGGAATGAAAACAAGAAATGCTGGAAATGCTCAGCAGTCTGGCAGCATCTGTGGAGAGAGAAGCAGAGTTAAGTTTCAGGTCAGTGACCCTTCATCAGAACACAGATCAGGTCACTGGTCTGAAACGTTAACTCTGCTTCTCTTCCCACAGATGCTGCCAGACTTGCTGAATATTTCCAACATTTCTTGTTTTTATTTCAGACTTCCAGCATCTGCAGTATTTTGCTTTTTTTCTAGGATTTGGAATGTATTGGCTGAAAGGGTTGTGGATACAGATTCAATAGTTGCCTTCAAAAGAGAATTGTACAAATATACTTGAAGGAGAAAAATTGCAGGGATATGGGGAAAGAGTGGGATAAATTGGATTGCTCGGCACAGTCAATGGACCGAATGGCCGCCTCTGCTGTAGTATTCTAGAATTCAATATGCTCAATTATTTTCTAGATGCTTGCGTATTTAAAACTTCAGTAAAAGACGCTTTTGCTCACTGTAGATACATTTCTTTGATCTTTATCTTGCTGTCTTCCTCCTTCACTTTCTATAGCTCTGATGTTTCAGGTATTTTAATGTTCATTTTCCTTTAATTGAAAGTTTTGGATATATTAAATTTTGCATTTCAATTAACAATGCTAGAGTATACAGCAACTCTTGTAGCTCAATGACGGTCACTAATCTCTTTTTCAGTGCTTTGTGTATGTTTGTTTGGAAATTCTCTGTTGGCCCCTGTGTAACTATCAACATTTCCCTGTCCTAACTTCCAGAAATCAGTCAGTTACTGGAAGCAAAACAATGCTATAACTGTAGGAAGTATTTTCTTAATACGCAAAGATCGTGTCTAAATGTTTTGCTGGTGTTGCTTAGGTGTGTATCACAAAGATCCCATAGTGTCATAGAGTTATACAGCACAGAAACAGGCCCTTCGGCCCACCATGGCCACGCTGGCCATCAAGCCTATCTATTCTAATCCCATTTTCCAGCACTTGGCCCATAGCCTTGTATGCTATGGCATTTCAAGTGCTCATCTAAATACTTCTTAAATGTTGTGAGGGTCCCTGCCTCTACCACCCCTTCAGGCAGTGCGTTCCAGATTCCAACCACCCTCTGGGTGAAAAAAAATATCCTCAAATCCCCTCTAGACCTCCTGCCCCTTACCCTTAAATCTATGCCCCCTGGTTATTGACACCTCTGCTGAGGGAAAACATTTCTTCCTATCTATGCCCCTCATAATCTTGTATACTTCAATCAGGTCCCCTCCTCAGCCTTCTCTGATCTAAGGAAAACAACCCTAGCCTATCCAGTCTCTCTTCATAGCTGAAATGCTGTAGCCCAGGCAATGCTTCTCTTTTCACCTGCTGAGTGGTTCCAGCATTTCTTGTTTTTATTTCAGATTTCCAGCATCCGCAGTATTTTGCTTTTATATTAACATCCTGGTGAATCTCCTCTGTACCCTCTCTAGTGCAATCACATCCTTCTTATAGTGTGGTGACCAGAACTGTACATAGTACTCTCGCTGTGGCCTACCTAGCTTTTTATACAGCTGCAGCATAACCTCCCTGCACTTATATTTTATGCCTCAGCTAATAAAGGCAAGTAATCCCATAGGCCTTCGTAACCACCTTATCTGCCTGTGCTGCTGCCTTCAGTGATCTATGGAAAGTACACCAAGGTCTCTCTGACTCTCTCTACTTCCTAGGATCCTACCATCCATTGTATATTCCCTTGCCTTGTTAGTCCTCTTAAAATGCGTCACCTCACACTTCTCAGAATTAAATTCCATTTGCCACTGCTCTGCTCATCTTACCAGCCCATCTATATCATCCTGTAATCTAAGGCTATCCTCCTCACTATTTACAACACCAATTTTCGTGTCATCTGCGAACTTACTGACCATGCCTCCTATATTCACGTCTAAATCATTAATGTACACTACAAACAACAAGGGTCCCAGCACTGATCCCTGTGGTATGCCACTGGTTACAGGCTTCCAATCGCAAAGACAACTGTCGACCATCACCCTCTGCCTCCTGCTACTAAGCCAATTTGGATTCAATTTGCCAAATTGCCCTGGATCCTATGGGCTCTTATCTTGACCAATCTCCCATGTGGGACCCTATCAAAAGCCTTACTAAAGTCCATGTAGACTACATCAACTGCTTGACCCTCATCTACACACCTATTTGCCTCCTCAAAAAAATTCAATCAAATTTGTTAGACATGATCTCCCACTGACAAAGCCATGCTGGCTATCCCTGATTAATCCCCGCCTCTCCAAGTGATTAATCTTGTCCCTCAGAACTTTTTTCCACTAGTTTCCCTACTACTGACTGATGTTCAACTCACTGGTCTATAATTAACCTGGTTTATCCCTACTACCCTTCTTGAATATTGGTACCACATTCGCTGTCCTCCAGTCCTCTGGCACTTCTCCTGTGGCCAAAGAGGATTTCAAAATTTGTGTCAGAGCCCCTGCAATCTCCTCCCTTGCCTCAGAGCCAAAGTTTACATTACTGTTCCTATTAAATTCATTATGTATCGAGCTGCTGATACAGCTCTGAGTTTGATTTATCCACCAAGACAGCAGCAGTGCCACAAACAGTCTTTTCCAAACATCCACGCCCATGAATGCAAATAGGACACCACAGCAGGAAGAAAAGTGCAGATAGAATTGAGTTGCAAAAAATGTTTAAATTGCTTGGACTTCCTGGTCTAAATTGCCAGCTGTCAAGGTATGGAAACTGACCATTGGCTCTAGTTTAGATGTCGTTAGTTAGTACACAACAAGTTCCCCTAGGCGGTGTGGACATTAGTTTGATCATTTATGGTTCGCCTATTTATATGAACTTCTTCAGGACTTAATTTTCATTTTTTTAAAGTTTCTATTTACTAAAGATTAAGTGGATTATTTCCGAATAAACGCAAGTACTTTTCCAGGTTCCTGAAGTGTAGGACAGCTACTGTGCCTCAACAGCTCCTGACAGTACAGTGAAAGCTCACTTGAAAGGACAAAATGATGACATATTGGGAATTGAAGGGATAATGCACATCATATCACAAGAAATATCAAAGCTCACTTGCATTATTCAATGATTAAGACTGGCAAGCAACCTGCTACTTGGCATATATGAAAGTACGGAGTAACTGGGTACTAGACAGCTCATAGAGTCATAGAGTTATACAACACAGATGGTCCTTCGGCCCATCATGTCCGCGCCAGCCGTCAAGCACTTATCTATTCTAATCCCATTTTCCAGCACTTAGCCCATAGCCTTGTATACTATGGAGTTTCAAGTGCTCATCTAAATACTTCTTAAATGTTGTAAAGGTTCCTGCCTCTGCCACCCCTTCAGGTAGTGTGTTCCAGATTCCAACCACCCTCTGGGTGAAAAAAGTTTTGCTCATGGAAGTGATTCTGGGTGTTTTGTATCTCATTTACACCTGTAAGGACATGCCTCTATTTGTTATCTCCCTCAGTAGTCTAATAACCAGAAAGTTTTAAGTATGGGACATTGTAGGCATGGAGCAGTATTCCAGCACTATGGCTGGTGTGTTAGTGCACCACCTTGCTATACAATGGGACTGCTTAAAAGTGCTTTATTTTTGTGTATTCCATTTGTTTGTTTTAATGATGCGATGCCCAGTTCACTCATTAAGTATCTTAAACCCTGACAGTATCCAGCTCATAAATTAGTTATTCAAACCTGTAATAATAAATGTATCTGCAGGATATGTTTTATTTGAAAATTATTTCCAAGTCAAAATGAAAATATAATGTAACTAGAACAGTAGAATTAAATTGTGTTCCTGTATTTCGCATTCTCTACTGGGTTTGTTTCACAAGCATTTGCAGCAATCTGATGCTGTTACAGTCTTCAAAATAAAAGTACGATCTTGCAAGCTTGAACTTTTCTGTGACTAGTAACCTGGTCTAATGCAACTGAAAATGCATTTTGAAATGTGTATGACTGGACGTTTAGGAAGCTAACTATTCAGGTGTGAATAAGTATCTGTTTTTGGTTCCTTCAGGCCTCCTTGTTGGGACACTTGATACAGTGTTTGATTCAACTTCCAAAGTAGCTCCATATCGCATTCTACATCAGACACCAGAATCCCAAGTCTATTGGTCCATTGCTTGTGGTAAGTTAAAGCATTACTTTGCAAATTACTGCTGGTCGGGGTCACCTTTCATGATTCATTTGGGATTTGTGGAACTTGGTCAGATGAAAGCATAAGAACACATTAAGTTATCCAAAATACGAAGTAATGCAAAAGTGAAACCCTATTAAAAACTTTAAGCATCATTTCTTGCTTTTTGAAAGATATTCTTATTTTTTAATGCTATATTGTTGCAACTTTTTCTCCGTGCTATTTGCAAACCATGTAAGACTCATAACCGCCATTTGGCCCGTCACGTCTACTGACTCTTTGCAAGATCTATCCAATCAGCCCCGCTCCTACTCTTTTCCCCATAGCCCTGAAATTGTTTTCCTTTTCAACTATATATCCAATTCCCGTTTGAAAATATTGAATCTACTTCCACAACCCTTTCAGGCTGTGCATCCCAGATCATAACTCAGTGTTAAAAACATTCTTTTACTCTCCCCCTGATCCTTTTGCCAATTATTTTAAATCTGTGTCATCTGGTTACTAACCCTCCTGCCAGTGGAAACAGTTTTTCTTTATTTACTGCATCAAAACCGCTCAATTGTGAATATTTTTATTTTTAGTTTTAGAGATACAGCACTGAAACAGGCCCTTCAGCCCACCGAGTCTGTGCTGACCATCAACCACCCATTTATACTAATCCTACATTAATCCCATATTCCCACCACGTCCCCACCTTCCCTCAATTCCCCTACCACCTACCTATACTAGGGGCAATTGCGCAATTTATAATGGCCAATTTACCTATCAACCTGCAAGTCTTTGGCTGTGGGAGGAAACCGGAGCACCCAGCGAAAACTCACGCGGTCACAGGGGGGACTTGCAAACTCAGCACAGGCAGTACCCAGAATCGAACCTGGGTCGCTGGAGCTGTGAGGCTGCGGTGCTAGCCACTGTGCCGCCCCAAATATCTCCATTAAATTTCCCCTTAACCGTCTCTACTCTGAAGAGAACAATCCCAGTTTCTTTACGTAATTTAAGTCTCTGATCGGAGGGATTCCAAAAGTATCGAAACATCTTTGTAGCTAACTTGATATCTCATTGTTTAATAAACAGGAAGGAAGGAACAAATTGTATTTCTATGGCATTTTACACATCCTCAGGATTTCTCTAAGTGCTTCACCGTGAATTAGGTATCTTGAAGTATCGTCACTGTTGTGGACAAACTATTGACTTTATGGTTGTTAAAATGCAATACACTAATAGGTCACTGTGACAAGCTTCATTTTGTGGTCACAATGATATTTTCTTTCAGTCCATCTGTTGTTTTACTTCACAACCATATGCCAGTCAATAGCTTGTGTTATTGCACATGGAGTCAAGATAAGTAGTGTCTTTGTGAAGCTATGCTTGTGGACTGGCGATAATTGGACTCCGGGTGTGCTGATGTAATTCAATTCCGACTGAAGTCCTGCTAAGTTAAATAGGGAAAAAAGTTACAGAAATTTGAAAAGCAGAGGAATAGTTGGTTGATATGTAGGTGTTTCTCCATGGGAGACACTAAACTGAAGTAAAACAATGCCACCACTGGCAGGACAATGCAATTACAATGTGACATGTTTACATAGGCATTTTCCATTGTAAATGGGAACATAGGAATTTATAATAGTAAAAGAGCGATAAAAATGTTACAATGGGAGGAAAGCTTTTGTAGACAGGAAGTGCATGCAGATATACTTTTTTTTAATATTGTAGATGAGCAATTCAGTTTTGTATTACATTCCAGTTTCTTCTATCAGAAAAATTGCCTTTAATTCTCATGCACATTCTTTTGTGAAAATGTAAAGAGCCATCACGTACAATTTGTGATAAAATGTGAGCCAAAGTCATATTACAGCTTAGTAGGAATCACTTCTTTGACCAGACAACAAAAAAAATCACACTCTCTGCTTGTAGTCCCAAGGATAAAATATCAGGGATGTTCATAATTTTGTACCTGAGTTCTACCATTTTATCATGTGTCTTAAAAAATCATTTTAGAGTCTGATGTAAAGTGATTCTTTTACTACTTTTACTTTTCCTCAAATTATTGCACTGGATCCTGTATCTGTAGCACGATGGTGTAATATTGTTTGCTATTTTTAGAATATGCGATTCTGTCATACTGGACTAACAGAGCAACACCGTTGAATGTTTAGGCAAATTATATGGCTCAGTGCTAAGACTATGAGTAAAATCATTGTTTGCTATCTGAATAATCAGAGCAATGCAACCTGGTTGTAGTTCAATATTTGTATTCAGTGTGTACATCTTACTGCTATAGAAAGTAGAGGTATTGCTCTGTCAGTATTCAGTTTTATTCGTTTAAGGCACTGGGTAAATGTGAACGTACTTCAGCATTCATTTCATTAGATGGAACCTCAGACTGCAAGTAGTGTGACTCAAACTGTTCCAACTCAACCAATCTTTCTTGATGCAGAAGTGATTTTAATTACTGTGGATTTATTGCTTCCATTTGCTAAGGACCTGCTTCTAAGTGTTGCCTTGGATGTATCTTTATCTTTCTTATCCTTGCTTTCTCCAAATTAGCTCTTATTGATACAGCAGCTTCAGTAATGTAGTTTTTCATACTAATGTAGTTTTTCATACTTTACCCTGTAGGCCATTTGACCCTTAAAGCCTGCTTTGCCATTCAGTCTGATTACAGCTGATCATCAACCTTCAATCCACTTTGCTGCACTATCCTCAGATCCCTTGATTTCCTTATTGCCTCAAAATACTATTGATCTCTGTCTTGAATATACTCAATGACTAACTGAGTGTTCACAGCTCTCTGGGGTAGAAAATGCCAGAAGTTCACAACCCTTTGAGTGCAGATATTTCTTTTTATCTCAGAAGAAGGGAAGATGATTTAGGACTGAGACTGTGACCCCTGCTTCTGGGCTCCCCATCTAGGGGAAACATCCTCCCAGCATTTACTCTATCCAGTCCCTCAAGAATTTTACATGTTTCCATGAGATCACCTCTCATTCTTCTAAACTCTAGGGAATATAGGCTCAAATATGATTTCACCCCCCACCCCCATCCTTTTAGCACTTTGACACCTATAAGCTTAATAAACATGACAGTCCTGTGGTTGATTATTCACTATTATCTATTATTCCTCTGAGTGAGAGGGGTTGGAGGAGGGGCTTCTGGCTTCGCTGATATGGTTTTCATATATGTAAAGAAAGTACCAGATGGCGTTCTCATACTGATTTAACTAGATATTGAATTTTAACCTAACCCAACATTTAAAATGAGCAGCATTATATCCTCTAAATGAGAACTGTGACTACAGGAAACAGCATTGAACAAAAGACTGAATAAATTATTGAATTAGCACCTAACACTTCTAGTCTCTGACTGTAGACCATGGTGATGATCATTTGTAGTCTGATTCCTTGGTACATTTGCTAAGTAGCTCGTGGATGATGAGCTTTTACTCTCTCATTTGCCAGCTGTGCACGTACTCTGTGAGGCTACCTGAAAGGGGGAAATAGGGCCTATATTAGTCAGTATCTGTCTTTGACTATTTGAGTACTGTGCAAGAAATTTTAATTGCTAAAATGACCTGAAGTGATTCCAGTTTGATTGGTTTTGGTTGCTTAGAACGGATGTGACCAATCATAGTATTTCAAAAATTTTACTTTTTTTTAAATTTTGTTTCTAAACCAGGAGCCAACAGTGAAGAAATAAATAAGCACTGGGAATGGCTGGAACATAATGTGATGGCAATACTTTCCGTATTTGATAGCAATGAAGACATCACTAGCTTTGTTCAGGGAAAAATACGGGTAAGAATATACCATTCTGCCCAGAACAAGAAGTTTTCTTTTCTGTTGGTTTACTTATGGTTCGGGTCAGTTTATTTTTCAGTTTCTGTGTTCAGTTTTTATAGGCTCTGCAACAGGGCTAGTGAGGACAGTGTAACAGATAGTAAATCCCATGGTGTTCTACCAGTTAAAAAGCATGTGATTGTCACTATCAATTTAATGCATGTTTTAAGATCTGGGTTTGTGTTTAATGTTAGGACCCAGGCAGGAGGAGTGCACTGTCTTTTCTAGTTCCACTTCTCCACAGGTCACAACAGATATTTTTAAAAAATGTTTACTCAGTTACCGATGCAGTCAATCATATACTCTACTCTTTATCCCAGAATCAAATACACCAGGTTTCTTTAATAAACAACAAAATCATCAGTTTATGATGAAACAAGACATAACCAGTAACAAAGCAAAGCATTAACACAAAGGTTGAATTATGAAAGTTCCCTTTTTAAATTCCCCCGACATACACTCTCACTCACACACTGAAGAAAATACAGAAATTCTCTCTGCAGAGGTCTGCTATAAAAGAGATAAACAAGAATACATTGGCCAAATACTTGCTAATTCTTGAAGAAGAAAGAGAAGATATGAAAAGATGTCAGTTGTCCCTTATTTGGTCTGGCGACCAAAATATGTGTAGATGGCTGTCACTGGAATCTTTTGAGACCAGTTCTTTTCAGGCGATGTTGAGGGTCAGTTTGGCCAGCTTTCCAGGAGAAATGTGGCATCAGGAATCTCCGGCAGGCTTTTGAGGAGAAATGCAGCATCAGTGTCTCTATTTCTTACGCTTGATTCTCAGGAAGTTTTTAGAGATGGAGGAGGGTGAGCTGGTGGTGGCTGCTCTCTTGGCTGGTTTTCTCCAACTGTCTTCAAAACGGTTCACACCCGAACACGCTGTCCAAAACGAAACCAAAAACAGTATCTCAAGTCCAAGGTTTCTGTTGTTTACTGCTTTAAGCACATGACTTCTAGCAAGGCTATTTTTCAACAACATCTCGGTGTCCTTTCAGTGAACTGTCAGTAACAAAGCCCAGCCTTTATGACATCTTGAGCCTTCTCCACAAATCCAACTCCATAATTTAAATATGAATTCTCAAAAACATATACTTAAAGAAAGAAGCGCATTCATAACACCTCCATCCTTGGAGGAATGAAAAGCCTTTTTTTAAAAATGCGTTTCATTACAAAGAGTGAAAAAAGATGACACATTAAAACACACTTACACACCCATTCTCATTGACTCTTTACCTGTATCTAATACAGTTCTGCTTTGTACCATCTTTGCACACTGATAACAAAGCAATGTTTGATCCTAAACAAAGCATCCGCAATTACATTTCTTTTCCCACCATATGGATAATCTTTAAGTGATAAGGTTGCAATAATAAACTCCATTGGAATAGTCTGGCATTCTGGTTTTAAATTTTTTCCAGAAAGGCTATGAGGTTATGATCAGTATATACCAGTTTGTCTCTCTAGTTGTGGCGCACATGGTCTTCAAAATGCTGAAGAGCTCGTAATAAAAGCAGGGTTTTTTTGTCCACTGTTGAATATCTTTTTTTGGTGTTG
Source organism: Heterodontus francisci (assembly GCF_036365525.1). Classification (NCBI taxonomy): domain Eukaryota; kingdom Metazoa; phylum Chordata; class Chondrichthyes; order Heterodontiformes; family Heterodontidae; genus Heterodontus; species Heterodontus francisci. The sequence goes on from NC_090385.1 coordinate 15,944,735, forward strand.
ATTTAGCTTTTTGGAAAAGTATCCCACTGGCCTTTCTATGCCAATTCATCGTCTTGTAACAGGATTGCACCGACCCCCCAGGTCACTAGCATCAATTGCTACCTTGAAGGGCTTAGTGAAATTTGGAGCAGCCAACACTGGTTTAGTAATCAAAATGGCTTTCAGCCTCTCAAAAGATGTTTGGCACTCGCCTGAGCACACTACCATGGTTTTCTTTTTTTGCAACAAATTTGTCAGTGGAGCAGCTATAGTACTAAAATTTGGTACAAACTTGCAGTAGAAACCACACATCCCCAAAAACCTCATGATTTCTCGCTTGGTCTTGGGGGTAGGGCACTCCACCAATGCTTGTACTTTTGCTGTTCTTGGCAACATTTATCCTTTCCCTAGTATGTGCCTGAGGTAGGCTACTCCCGGCTTTTGCATATTCACTTTTGGCAAGGTTTACCACTAAATCAGCTGATTGTAATTTTCTAAAAAGAGCTTCCAGTATTTTTAAGTGCTCCTTCCAAGTGTCACTGTATACCAGCACATCACCAAGATAAACTACAGTTAAGAACACTGGCTACCACTTGGTTCATTGATCTCTGAAAAGTGGCTGGGGCATGTTTTAGCCCAAATGGCATCACTCTGCATTGGTAAAGACCATCTGGTGTGACAAAGGCTGATATTTCTTTAGCTTGGGTGTTAAAGGAACCTGCCGGTATCCCTTTAACAGATCTATTTTTGTAAGAAACGTGGCACTGCCCACTCTGTCAATACAGTCTTCCAAGCAAGGAATTGGGTAGGAGTCTGCCTTTGTTACTGCATTAACCTTTCTGTAATCTATGCAGAATCTAGTTAAACTGTCAGGTTTAGGCACTAACACCACTGGGGAACTCCAGCTGCTTTGACTGGGTTCATTTAGGTGGTTTTCCAATATGTATTGGATCTCTGCTTTTACCTGGGCCTGTTCCTCTGGACTTGAACGATAGGGATGCTGTTTTATAGGAAAGGACTCCCCTACATCCACATCATGTGTGGCTAAGGTTCTACATCTTGACTTATCCTACAGACTCTTTTAAATACCGTGAGAGGCTTGTTAGGTCTTCTCGTTGTTCTGTATCTAAATATGAAAGCATGGTGTCTAATCTCTCTAACAATTCAGTATTAGCTAACTGGATAGTAGGAGGTTTAATTTGAAAATTGTCTAGGCCTCCTTCTGCCTCATTCTCACTATCCCTTTCATCCTTTACTGTCCCCACTACCTGACATACCTGTTCTTGCTTATCCTCCTCCAGGTAATGATATTGTCTCAACATATTGATGTTACACAGCCGATACTTTTTCCGGCGATCTGGGGCGTCAATCAAATAATTTACTTTACCAATTCTCTTGACCGCTTTATATGAATCACTGAACCGTGCTTTCAGCGGTTGACCCTGTAAAGGCAATAATACTAACACTTCATCCCCTGGTTGAAATGTTCAGGTCTTGGCTTGCTTGTCTGCCCATTTCTTCATGGTTGTTTGGGAACCTTCAGGTGTTCCTGAGCCACTTTGCAAGCTCTCGAGAGCCGTTCCCGGAACACGGATACATGATCTAACGTGATCTGTAATTTAGAAAATTATAATCAGCTGATTTTGCCCCTCTGTTTTAAAAACCTTTCTTTAATTAGTTTGAGAGGACCTCTTATCTCATGTCAATAAACTAATTCAAAAGGACTAAAACCAGTAGACTCATGAGGTGAATCCTTAGTGGCAAACAAAATAAATTCTAGCCATGATCATCCTTTTTAGGGTCTGATGGTACTGTTCTAAAGTTCCTTGTGTCTGTGGGTGGTAAACTGAAGACTTTAACTATGTTATACCAAATTATTCATCACTTCCTGGAAAATTGTGGACATAAAATTGGAACCTTGATCTGACTGAATCTCAATTGGTAATCCATATCTAGTGAAGAACTGGGTAACTTCTCTACCACTACCTTAGGAGAAATTGTTCTCAAGGGAATGGCCTCTGGGAATCGAGTAGCCATATCCATGATAGTGTGTATTTATTGTTGTCCCACTTTTGTTTTCGGTAAGGTCCGACACAGTCTACCAACACCCTACTAAATGGTTCCCCAAAAACTGGTATGGGAATTAGAGGTGTCTGTTTTATGACAGATTGCAGTTTTACCCACAAACTGGCACGTAGGGCACATTTTACAAAACTGCACCATGTCCTTGGAAAGACTTAGCCAGTAAAAATGTCGACCTATACGTGATTGGGTCTTCTGGATCCCCACATATCTGGTTATAGGAATTTCATGGGCTATCCTTAATAGTTCCCGGCGATACTTGGGCTGTACCACTATCTGGTGAGCAACCGTTCATTCGTCATCCGCAGGTCTGTGAGGAGATCTCAACTTACTCAGCAGAATCCCATCTTTAATGTAGTAGCCTTCCAGAGCTCCCTTTGCCTCAGCTTCCGTTAGAGTTGATTGGGCCACTTTGCTTAACTCTGGATTGGCTTGCTGAGCCTTGATAGAGAAGATTTATTGAATATTTCCTTCGGATTATCCAAATTCACAAATAAAGTTTCAGATATTTGGCTATAAGTCTGTGGTGCAAATTTTACCTCTGACAATGAAACTTGTTTAGCCATTGCTCGGGTCACTACACATGAAGCAAAAATTCCTGGAACCTTTTCCTGCTACCGTTCTTTCTCTTTAACTTCACTTGGTCTTTCTGTGACTACTAGAGAAGTTACTACCTTCGCTCCGGCCAAATCATTCCCCAGGAGTAGGTCAATTACGTCTACAGGCAAACTATGGACAACTCCTACAGTTACCGTTCCAGCCATTAGGTCATACTCTAGGTGCTCCCGATACAAAGGTATGGGTATATACTTCCCGCCGATACCATTCATTAAAACCTTGGCATTCAATACACGCTCTGGTGGAAAACTTATGCCTTTCCCCAGCAAAAGAATTTGGGAGGCTCCTGTATCCCTAAGTATAACTATAGGTTTACCTGCCTCACTTGAGGGATAAGGAGTTACTTTTCCTTTTGATAAGAATTCCCTATAACTCTCAGGTATCTTCACATTCCCCGCACTCTCAGTGGTTTTTGTACTTGGCCTTGCAGCTGCAGTCAGTGCTACAGCCTGATCTGTCATATTCGTGGTCAGGGCCCCTTTCTCTGCATTGGCCTTGTGCACCCCAGTAAGTCCCATGGGTTTACCTCACAACTTCCAGCATTCTGCACAAAGGTGTCCCATCTTGTAACAATGGTAACACTTAGGCTTGCGGATCTCGCTTCCACCCTCAGCATCTTCCTTTCTGGCCTGAGGAGGAGATCCTGGGGTGTTTCCAGCTGTGCCTTCTTGTCCCCGGCTACTTGCTTTCCTTTCACCCTCCCACCTTCTATTCTTCTTGGGTTTGTGGGGCTGACGGACAAAGGGTTTGGGCTTGTAAACAAGCTTATAATCATCTATTTCCACTGCCTGTCTAGCTGTTGAAACCTTCTGGTTCTTTCTAATGGGAGTAAATTTTTAAATTCTTCCAGGAGAATTAGTTCCCTAAGGTTCTCATACGTGGCCTCTACCTTTAGTGCCTGTATCCAGTGATCAAAATTAATTTGCTTTACCCTCTCAAATTATATATAAGTATGCTCAGGGTGTCTCTGGAGGTTCCAAAATTTCTGCCTGTATGCTTCAGGGTCCAACTCATAAGCAGTGAGAATAGGTTTTTTGGCATCTCAATCTGCAGAAGCCTCTTCAAAAAGCATGGCATAAACTTTGAGTGCTGCCCATCAACCTGGTTTGCATAAGCAGTGTCTAGCTTTCCTTCAGCCACTTCATCTGTTTGGCTATCTTTTCAAAAGAAATGAAAAATGCCTCTACGTCCCTTTCCTCAAACTTAGGGAGGGCTTGTACAAATTTAAACAGCTCTCCACTGGGTCCTAGGCTGGAGTCAGATCTTTCCCCACCATAATTTCCACTCTAGTCAAGACCACCCCTTTGTCTTAGTTCCATCTTTTAAAATTCTAATTCCCTTCCTTCTCTTTCACTTTCTCTTTGAAATTTAGTTCAAGATTTTTCATTGTCAGTTCTCTTTCCTGTTCAAGCTTAAGTTTTTCTAATTCTATTTCTTTTTCTTTGTCAAGTTCAAGCAGCCTCATCTGTAAATGAATTTTAGCTAATTCAACTGCACCACCATCTGGTTTGCCTTCTAATTGCAAATACTGTGTTATTACTTCAATAATTTCTGCTTTCTTAGCTCCTGGTTTTAACTCTAACCCCAATTTTGCTGCCAATTCCTTTAATCTAACCATGGTTAATTTTCTCAAATCACTCAGGGATACATCCTCCTTCCCCAGAAAGGTTGTAGCAACTGACAAAAACATTCCAGTATTGTAAACTTTACTCTAATGTATAAGGAACCTGTTTTTTTACTTATCCTCTTTTCAATTATTACTACCCCACTACAATTACACGTCATTAGCATTGGGTTATCCCGCACAAAGGCTCCAATTACATGTTACGACCCAGGCGGGAGGAGTGCATTGTCTTCCACTTTTTTTACAGGTTGCAACATATATTTAAAAAAAATGTTTACCCAGTTACTGATGCAGTCAATCGTATACTCTACTCTTTATCCCAGAATAAAATACACCAAACAGGTTTCTTTAATGAACAACAAAATTATCAGTTTATTATAAAACAAGACTTAACCAGTAACAAAGCAAAGCATTAACATACAGAATAAAATATGAAAGTTCCCTTTTTTAAATTCCCCACACACAAACTAACACACACTGAAAAAATACAGAAATTTTCTGTGCAGAGGTCTGTTACAAAAAAAAACAAACAAGAATACCTTGGCCAAATACTTGCTAATTCTTGAAGAAAAAAAGAGAAGATATGAAACGATGTCAGTTGTCCCTTCTTTGATCTGGCATCCCAAATACGCCTAGACGACTGTCACTGGAATCTTTTGACAACAGTTCTTTTCAGGCGGCGTTGAGGATCAGTTTGGCCGGCTTTCTAGGAGAAAAGCTGCATCGGGTTTCTGTTGGGCTTTTGAGGAGAAATGCAGCATCAGTGTCTCTATATCTTACACTTGATTCTCAGGAAGTTCTCAGATGGAAGAGGGTGAGCTAATGGTGGCTACTCTCTTGGCTGGTTTTCTGCAACTGTCTTCGAAACGGTTCACACCCCAACACACTGTCCAAAACGACACCAAAAACAATGGCTGGAATTTTACCCTCGGTGGACGGGAGCTATCCACTGACCAAAAAGTCGGTGGTGATCCCGCCTCCGCCTGGCGATCCAGACCACATTTTGTTGTTCCCAGGCCCTTAATTGGTCTGAGGCGGGTCTTCCACCTCATTGAGGCAGGCAGTCTCCCCTAATGAATCTGCCGGCCAATCAGCGGGCCAGCAGCACCACCGGGAGTCGTGGCCACTGCTAGGATTGCAACCCAGCTGAGGACGGAAGATGTCGGCAGCCCCGGAGAACCGGTAAGTTTTTGGAGCCTTGCCAGGGGCAAGCAGTGGTCGATTGAGGGGACGGGGGTGTGTTGGACGTTGAGGATGGTTGGGGCATTGGGGGTTGCCCTCTGTCAGGCACAGGGTGCCTGATTTGGAGGGTCCCTCCCACCCCCACCCCCCAGGCCATCAGAAAACCGGCTACTTTTAACTGGCTGCTTTGCTCGGGCCTGGGCCACCTGCCAGCCAAGGGTAAAATCCCCGTGGCGGCAGGCAGAGGCCCTTAAGTGGCTGTTAACTGGCCACTTTGGGGCCTTGATTGGCCTGAAGTAGGCGGGCCATTTTTTGCCACCGCTGCCCTGTGTAAAATGATGGAGGCGGGAGCAGGTTGGGAAGGGGGCCCCCCCCCCCCCCCCCCAAAAGCCTCCTGCTCCATTTTACACCCACCCATTCCGCTCTTTGTTGGGGGGGGGTGGCATTGTAAATTTCCGGCCAATATATGAAGATTCAAGCGTCCTGACCTATAAATCTTCTCCAGGTCGCCAAGGTTTCTGTTGTTTACTGCTTAAAGCATATGACTTCCAACAAGGCTGTTTTTAAACAGCATCTCGGAGTGTCCTATCAATGAACTGTCAACAACAAAACAAATTCCAGCTTCTATAAAACCTTCAGCCTTCTCCACAAATCCACCTCCACAATTTAAATACAAATCCTCAAAAACATATACTTAACAAAAAATATAGAAGCACTTTCATAAAATTGAACAGTATTTCTGGATGAACAAGTTGAACTTAGAATCATGGAATAGTACAGGACAGAAGGAGGCCATTCAGCCCATTGAGTCTGCACCAGCTCTTTCAACGAGCAATCTAGTTAGTCCCACTCCCTTGCTTTTTACCATATCCCTGCATTTTTTTCTTCAAGTATTTAACCAGTTCCCAATTGAAGGCTACTAATTGAATCTGTATTCACCACCCTATCAGGCAGTGCAGTAAAATTGCTAATCACTCATTGTGAAAAGTTTTTCCTCATGTCATCCCTCTGGTGTTTTTGCTAATCACCTTAAATCTGTGCCCTCTGGTTATTATTCCTTTGACCATTAGAAACAGTTTCTCTTTAAAATCATGAAGTGTTTAGATAGAGAAAATAAACAGCTCTATGAAATGCTCTTTTTGCCTTCTCTGCTGTAAGGAGAACAGCCCCAACTTCTCTGTTCTATCCACATAATTGTGATCCTTCATCCTTGGAACCATTCTTGTAAATCTCTTCTGTACCCTTTCCAAAGTTTTCACATCCTTCCTAAAGTGTGGTGTCCAGAATTGGACACGATATTCCAGTTTGGGCCGAACCAGTATTTTGTGGTTTAGCATAATTTCCTGGCTTCTTTATAAAGCCCAAAGTCTGCTATGCTTTATTAATTGCTTTGTTAACCTGTCTTGCAGCCTTCAAAGATTTGTGCACTAGCATTCATAGCTCTCTGTTCTTGTACTCCCTTTAAAATTGTACTGTTCAGTATGTATTGTCTCCCCTCATTCTTCGTATCAAAATGTATCGCCTCATATTTTTCTGCATTGAATTTCATCTGCCATGTGCCCACCCATACCATCAGCCTGACTTCTTGAGGTCTATTACTATCTTCCTCAGTCTTTATTACACTTCTAAGTTTTGTGTCACCTGCAGATTTTTAAATTGTGCCCTGCATGTCCAAGTCATTATGTCGAAAACAGCAGTGATCTTAGTACTGAGACTTGGGGAACTCCATTGTATACCACCTCCTGGTCTGAAAAACAGCCATTCACCCCAAGTTTCTGTCTTCTGTCCCTTAGCCAATTTTGTAGCAATGCTGCTACTTGATCAACTTTGTGTGCAGACTTTCAGACATTTGTTCCCAAAATTCTCCAGATGACATTTTAAAGTATTTCTCAGCCATGAAGTCTAATTGTTGCAGCTCCATGAGTGGAGGGGCAAACAATTAGAGTTGTTGTCCTCCAGGCAATGGCAAGCCCAGTAATGACTGCATTTTAATAGTGCCATCCAGAATTAGTTGCCACCACCTCCCTGTGCCAGGGGCACTGAATAAGCTTCCGGGGCCTTTCCCTTTCAAAATCACGTCATGTCACTGAAACTGATGGCAGTGTGGGGTCGGGACCCAGAAATAATCCAGCCATTGGGTCCTAACCCTGGATTGAAAATACAGTCCCCTCGTTCACTGAGTTCTGGTGCACAGAGTAGTCTTAACTTGAAAACAGCTTATCCCTACTTTCCATTAATTGTTGAGTAATTTGTTTGCTTCACCAATTTACCATTCCTCATCAGTGGCACTACTTTGGGTTCTCTTTTAACTAGGGTGAGGAGGGAGTGGAGGGTGGAGAATGTCTAGATTAATTCAGGCTAGACTTTCCACCTACTGAGCTGGTATTGAGAGAAAACCACATTGTAGCCAGTAGCAATGATGAGCTACATTATAACTGGCGCGAAGGGTGAGCCCAAGTATAACTGATAGGGTTAGATGAAGAGGGCTGGGAAGTGATGCATGTGGAGCATAAACATCTGCATGGACTAGGTGGGCCGAATGGCCTGTTCCTGTGCTGTACATTCTATGTAATCTGTGCGGTGACAGCACTCTTAAGATCATTTACCATTTTTAACCTGTATTCTTAAAGTCAAAAGAAAATGATTCTGCAAACTATCTTGCAATTAGATTTACATTTCTCCTCTAATTGAGACTTTTGTGAATTACTTTTAAAATCTAATTTTGTGAAATTTGCGCACATTTATGATTTAAACTAGCTATTGGACTAGTTCTGCTTAACTGCAATGAAAAGGCATTTTATGAGGTTTGAAGTATGTATATTATTAAAATCATAAGGCACTTAAAGACATCTCCATTGTTTCTGTCAAAGGGCCTAATAGCAGAAGAGTCTCAAAGTGCATCCATAAAGGAGGAAGATGATCCTGAGAAATTTCGTGAGGCCTTGTTGAAGTTTGATAAGTGGTTCGAGCTGCCTGAGCAAGAGAAACTGGTGACCTATTACTCATGCAGCTACTGGAGCGGACGGGTACCATGTCAAGGCTGGCTATATCTCAGCACCAACTTCTTCAGCTTCTATTCTTTTTTTCTAGGCAAAGAAGGTGAGACTCTGTTACACGCAATCAGTTGTAAGGTGGATGTAACGTCCTTGAACAATTATGCAACGTGTCATGTTGAAAGCCTGATCAGGCTGCTGGAGTATGTGTCAAAGATTCTGTGGTTGCCATATCTAGTAAATGTGCTCATGAAGTATGTGATATGCCAGGGTACAATTTGGAGCTAGTTTTAAATGTCCACCTATTACGGTGTGCTTTCTGCCCTGCTTCCTCCACAAATTTAAAAGAAAGAAACTAGTTGTGAGGTAAACAAAACTTATCTCCATGGAGTTGCCCTAACTGGAGAGAATATTACCACTGGTGCAGCTCCTCTCGATTAGCCAACACACGTTCATGCGCTGAGCCTGGATATGTTTTTAACTCGTTCACGGGATGTGGGTGTCACTGGCTAGGCCAACATTTATTGCTCACCTCTAATTACCATGGATTGTAGGATCCTAGGAAGTACAGAGGGTCAGAGGGACCTTGTACTTCTGCACAGATCACTGAAGGCAGCAGCACAGGCAGATAAGGTGGATAGGAAGGCATTAGAATTAGAATATTACAGCGCAGTACAGGCCCTTCGGCCCTCGATGTTGTGCCGATCATCTGACCTACACTCTTCCATTTACATCCATATGTCTATCCAATGACCACTTAAATGCCCTTAAAGTTGGCGAGTCTACTACTGTTGCAGGCAGGGCGTTCCACGCCCCTACTACTCTCTGCGTAAAGTAACTACCTCTGACATCTGTCCTATATCTTTCACCCCTCAACTTAAAGCTATGTCCCCTCGTGTTTGCCATCCTCATCCGAGGAAAAAGACTCTCACTATCCACCCTATCTAACCCTCTGATTATCTTGTATGTCTCTATTAAGTCACCTCTCCTCCTCCTTCTCTCTAACGAAAACAACCCCAAGTCCCTCAGCCTTTCCTCGTAAGACCTTCCTTCCATACCAGGCAACATCCTAGTAAATCTCCTCTGCACCCTTTCCAAAGCTTCGACATCCTTCCTATAATGCGGTGACCAGAACTGCACGCAATACTCCAGGTGCGGCCTCACCAGAGTTTTGTACAGCTGCATCATGACCCCGTGGCTCTGAAACTCGATCCCCCTATTAATAAAGGCTAACACACCATATGCCTTCTTAACAGCCCTATTAACCTGGGTAGCAACTTTCAGGGATTTATGTACCTGGATACCAAGATCTCTCTGCTCATCTACACTACCAAGAATCTTCCCATTAGCCCAGTACTCTGCATTGCTGTTACTCCTTCCAAAGTGAATCACCTCACACTTCTCCGCATTAAACTCCATTTGCCATCTCTCAGCCCAGCTCTGCAGCCTATCTATGTCCCTCTGTACCCTACAACACCCTTCGACACTATCCACAACTCCACCGACCTTCGTGTCATCCGCAAATTTACTAACCCACCCTTCTACACCCTCATCCAGGTCGTTTATAAAAATGACAAACAGCAGTGGCCCCAAAACAGAACCTTGCGGTACACCACTAGTAACTAAACTCCAGGATGAACATTTGCCATCAACCACCACCCTCTGTCTTCTTTCAGCTAGCCAATTTCTGATCCAAAGCTCTAAATCACCTTCAACCCCATACTTGCGTATTTTCTGCAATAGCCTACCGTGGGGAACCTTATCAAACGCCTTACTGAAATCCATATACACCACATCCACGGCTTTACCCTCATCCACCTGTTTGGTCACCTTCTCGAAAAACTCAATAAGGTTTGTGAGGCACGACCTACCTTTCACAAAACCATGCTGACTATCGCAAATGAACTTATTCTTTTCAAGATGATTATAAATCCTGTCTCTTATAACCTTTTCCAACATTTTACCCACAACCGAAGTAAGGCTCACAGGTCTATAATTACCAGGGCTGTCTCTACTCCCCTTCTTGAACAAGGGGACAACATTTGCTATCCTCCAGTCCTCCGGCACTACTCCTGTCGACAATGACGACTTGAAGATCAACAACAACGGCTCTGCAATCTCCTCCCTGGCTTCCCAGAGAATCCTAGGATAAATCCCATCTGGCCCAGGGGACTTATCTATTTTCACTCTTTCCAAAATTGCTAACACCTCCTCCTTGTGAATCTCAATCCCATCTAGCCTAGTAGCCTGAATCTCAGTATTCTCCTCAGCAACATTTTCTTTCTCTACTGTAAATACTGACGAAAAATATTCATTTAACGCTTCCCCTATCTCCTCTGATTCCGCACACAACTTCCCACTACTATCCTTGATTGGCCCTGTTCTAACTCTTATCATTCGTTTATTCCTGATATACCTATAGAAAGCCTTAGGGTTTTCTTTGATCCTATCCGCCAATGACTTCTCGTGTCCTCTCCTTGCTCTTCTTAGCCCTCCCTTTAGATCCTTCCTGGCTAGCTTGTAACTCTCAAGCGCCCTAACTGAGCCTTCACGTCTCATCCTAACATAAGCCGCCCTCTTCCTCTTGACAAGCGCTTCAACTTCTTGAGTAAACCACGGCTCCCTTGCTCGACAACTTCCTCCCTGCCTGACAGGTACATACTTATCAAGGACACGCATTAGCTGCTCCTTGAATAAGCTCCACATTTCGTTTGTGCCCATCCCCTGCAGTTTCCTTCCCCATCCTACACATCCTAAATCTTGCCTAATCGCGTCATAATTTCCTTTCCCCCAGCTATAATTCTTGCCCTGCGGTATATACCTGTCCCTGCCCATCGCTAAGGTAAACCTAACCGAATTGTGATCACTATCGCCAAAGTGCTCACCTACATCTAAATCGAACACCTGGCCGGGTTCATTACCCAGTACCAAATCCAATGTGGCATCGCCCCTGGTTGGCCTGTCCACATACTGTGTCAGAAAACCCTCCTGCACACACTGGACAAAAACAGACCCATCTAAAGTACTCGAACTATAGTATTTCCAGTCAATATTTGGAAAGTTAAAGTCCCCCATAACCACTACCCTGTTACTCTCGCTCCTGTCGAGAATCATCTTCGCTATCCTTTCCTCTACATCTCTGGAACTATTCGGAGGTCTATAGAAAACTCCCAACAGGGTGACCTCTCCTCTCCTGTTTCTAACCTCGGCCCATACTACCTCAGTAGACGAGTCCTCAAACGTCCTTTCTGCCGCTGTAATACTTTCCTTGATTAACAATGCCACACCCCCCCCTCTTTTACCCTCTTCTCTGTTCTTTCTGAAACATCTAAATCCCGGAACCTGCAACATCCATTCCTGCCCCTGCTCTACCCATGTCTCCGAAATGGCCACAACATCAGGATCCCAGGTACCAACCCATGCTGCAAGCTCACCCACCTTATTCCGAATGCTCCTGGCGTTGAAGTAGACACACTTTAAACCAAGTTCTTGCTTGCCAGTGCCCTCTTGCGTCCCTGTAACCTTATCCCCTACCTCACTACTCTCAACAGCCTGTACACTGGCACTGCAATTTAGGTTCCCATTCCCCTGCTGATTTAGTTTAAACCCCCCCGAAGAGCACTAACAAATCTCCCCCCCAGGATATTGGTACCCCTCTGGTTCAGGTGAAGACCATCCTGTTTGTAGAGGTCCCACCTACCCCAGAAAGAGCCCCAATTATCCAGGAAACCAAAACCCTCCCTCCTACACCATCCCTGCAGCCACGTGTTCAACTCCTCTCTCTCCCTATTCCTCTCTTCGCTAGCACGTGGCACAGGCAACAACCCAGAGATAACAACTCTGGTTGTTCTCGCTCTAAGCTTCCACCCTAGCTCCCTGAATTTCTGCCTTAAATCCCCATCTCTCTTCCTACCTATGTCGTTGGTGCCTATGTGGACCACGACTTGGGGGTGCTCCCCCTCCCCCTTAAGGATCCCAAAAACACGATCGGAGACATCACGTACCCTGGCACCTGGGAGGCAACACACCAACCGTGAGTCTCTCTCGTTCCCACAGAACCTCCTATCTGTTCCCCTAACTATGGAGTCCCCAATGACTAATGCTCTGCTCCTCTTCCCTTTTCCCTTCTGAGCAACAGGGACAGACTCTGTGCCAGAGACCTGCACCCCATTGCTTACCCCTGGTAAGTCGTCCCCCCCAACAGTATCCAAAACGGTATACCTGTTGTTGAGGGAAACGGCCACAGGGGATCCCTGCACTGCCTGCTGGTTCCCTTTCCTTCCCCTGACGGTAACCCATCTACCTACTTCTTTTACCTGAGGTGTGACTGCCTCCCTATAACTCCTGTCAATAATCCCCTCCGCCTCCCGAATGATCCGAAGTTCATCCAGCTCCAGTTCCCTAACGCGGTCTGCGAGGAGCTGGAGTTGGGTGCACTTCCCGCAGATGCAGTCAGCAGGGACACTCTTGGCGACCCCTACCTCCCACATTCTGCAGGAGGAACATACAACTGCCTTTACCTCCATTCCCACTATTCTAGATTCCCATGTGGGATACTTGCCTTTATTAGCCGAGGCATAGAATATAAGAGCAGGGAGGTTATGATGGAGCTGTATAAAATGCTAGTTAGGCCACAGCTAGAGTACTGTGTACAGTTCTGGTTGCCACACTATAAGAAGGATGTGATTGCACTGGAGAGGTTGCAGAGCAGATTCACCAGGATATTGCCTGGGCTGGAGCATTTCAGCAATGCAGAGACACTGGATAGGCTAGCGTTGTTATCCTTTAGAGCAGAGAAGGCTGACTGGGGACCTGATTGAGGTATACAAAATTATGAGGGGCATTGATAGGATAGATAGGAAGAAACTTTCCCTTAGTGGAGGGGTCAATAACCAGGGGGCATAGATTTAAGGTAAGGAGCAGGAGGTTTAGAGGGGAATTGAGGAAAGATTTTTTCACCCAGAGGGTGGTTGGATTCTAGAGCACACTGCCTGAAGGGGTGGTAGAGGCAGGAACCCTCAACATTTAAGAAGTATTTAGATGAGCACTTGAAACACCATAGCATACAAGGCTACAGGCCAAGTGCTGGAAAATGGGATAGTTAGGTGCTTGATGGCTGGCACAGACACGATGAGCCGAAGGGCCTGTTTCTGTGCTGTGTAACTCTATGACTCTAATTGCCCTGGAGAAGGTGGTGGTGAGCTGCTGCCTTGAACCACTACAGTCCATGTGGTGAAGGTACTTGCATAGTGTTGTTATGCAGGAAATTGCAGGATATTGAACGAACGGCAATATGTTTCCAAGTCAGGATGGTGTGTGACTTGGAGGGGATCTTGGTGATGATGGCATTCCCTTGTCCTTCTAGTTGGTAGAGGTCCTGGATTTAAGGTACCAGTGTTGTGTAAATATTGTTAGGACCAGGTGAGAAGGGGTTTAGGGGTTCCCTCTCTACCTTTGCCTGGTTGAACCGTAGCAGGGTTTAGTTTGAGAAACAGTGTTTTTCGCTCCCCCCTCAGTGAATCCTTGTTCACTGCTCCAATTGTAAGGCAACAAAATCAGACAGGTTTCTTTTGTTTTAAACAAGGAAGGTGGAAGTTTATTAGTCTTAAACTTTAATCTGGTTAACGACTACGAATATGCGACGTGACCTCACTAGCATGCATACGCGTTACACACACACACACACACAGACACACACACAGACAGAAAAAGTAGAAAGAATAAAGGGGAAAGGTTTGAGGCAATATCTTTTAGTTATTTGCTGTCCTTTGAGTTCAGTGTGGAGTCTTTGGTTGCTGGTAAGTCCTGCTATTAGTTGGGGCCCAGTTCACACTTCAACTTGTTTCGATGGCGGAGTCTTTTCTCTCTTGAGCTTTACGTGCCTTTTGTGGGTCCGGTGGCTTGAGAGGTGGGGGGTGGTGGGGGGGGAGAGAGAGAGGCTTCCTTGTTCCAGGTTCCAGTTCAAACTGCCTTCTGTTCCTTTCTGTGTGGCACAATTCAAAAAAAAAAAAACCCCAGGTTGTCCAGCAGCTTAGTCATGTGACTAGCTCCTTATTTGGAACAGTCTCTCGTGCGAGGTTTGTGGATTGTATTATTTTAGCAGTCCCTGGAAGGCATTTCCTTACACCTTCAGTGTCTGGTGATCAAAATCCATTTGTGTTAATTGGAGCAGGGAATAGTCTTTTGTCTCCACAAGCACCGTCTCCTCATATGCAAATGTCCTCCAGTTCAAGGTTTGATGATCTCTTTAACAAGTAATTTCTTCACTCCAGCAACAGTTTAAAATCAATGTTCATACGATGGAGTTAATATGCCTCATTCTTGGCAGGTTGGGGTCTGCATGACTCCTCCACACCCAGCAGAATGAAATGCGATTTTGTTTTAAAAGAGCATTTCATTAAAAGGGACTAGAGAGAAGATAAGGACAGGAAAACACAGATGCATCTCTCTCATTCAGAACCCTAACAATTGTTACAGCCTGGCTTTTCTAATAGCAGTGCGGTTTTAAATGGCCCTTTTTGGCATCCCAATAAACATGTGGTTTTGGGGGAAGTTTTTTCTGCTTGCACATTTCCATGACTGCCTAGGGTCTCTTTGCTGTTGTTGTGGTCTGCAGGGGAAGGGTTAGATTTAATTTGCCCTAGGTTGGAGTTTTGCTCTGGGGCGGCAGCAGTGGGGGGTTCCACTCTGAACTCTCTCAGTGCTTTAGTGAGTCATGCAAGGGCTTTTCACCTTGGGGGATGGCTGGTTCCCTTTTTTCCTGACTCTGGGGGTGGATTCTTTGCTAATCTCCCCGTTGTCCTCTGGGACACTCCTGCTTGCAGGTATTTGTCCAGATTCTGCTGCACCCCCCTGCGGCACTTTGACTAGGTGAGGCATCGCCCTCACCATTTCTCTGCCCTCTTGAGGACTTCCTTTGTCTCTGCAGGTTCCTGTAAATGCTATTAGCAACTCTGGTGGGTGCTTCTACTGTCTGCATTTACGTAGGAGGATGTGGGGGTCTAACTTTTCAAATATTTTGGGGTTGTCTGACTGGACAGTAGGGTTTTCATCTGGGATTTCTCCTGGACTTCCTTTAACCTGCCCTCTAGGTCCCTTTTTCCCCATTCCTTTCTAACCTGTTGCCAGCCTTGTACCTGCCTGTCCCATTTTGTTCTCAGCAGGGGTCCCTTACAGTTCACCAGCCCTATGGAGGGTCCTCCAGACACCGATACAGGACTTAGGGGTGTAGATTTCACTGTGTAGGTTGGGGTTTCCCCTTAACCTGGCACATATGGCAACTCCTCCAGTACTCCTCCACATCTTTGTCGAGTTTTGGCCAGCCAAACTGCTGTCTTATGCGGGCATTGGTTTTTTGTATACCAACATGTACAGCCACTGTAACCTCATGAGCCATTCTTAATATTTCTCCCGGTTACCTCTGCAGCACCGCTAACTGGTGAACCACTGTCCACTCTTTGCTCTTGAGGTCAGTGAGGAGAACTCCATTTCCTCATCAGTACCTCATTCTTTAAATAGTAGCAATCATGGACTCCCTCTGCTTCAATTTCAGACTAGGCAGCCTGTGCTAACTCGATACTGAGTCAGCTCGCTGAGCCTCAGCTGGGGAAAATCCGTTTAACTCATTCCCTGGGTCTTCTAATTTTTCAAAAAGTATCAGATAGACAGATCTCATGGACAACTGCCTGCAGTGCCAATTCAGTCTCCTTTGGGGGAGCTAGTTTGATCATGGCCTGGATCGTTACACATTCAGGGAAACTGCAGGGGACTGTCTCCTGTCAGTCTGACTTCCTGTGGTCTCTCTTTCAGTATTGGGGAAGCTACCACCTTTAGCCCTGCCAGGTGATTACCTAGGAACAGGTCAGCCCCATCCACAGGCAAACTAGGGACAATCCCTACGGTCACCAGTCCCGAAACTAGGTCGCACTCCAATTGCACCTCGTGTAAAGGTACAGATATACACCGCCCTCCAATACCATTCACCACCAGTCTGGTGTTCACTGCACTCTGGGGGAAAGATCAGGCCTTTTCCCAGTAATAGGGATCTAGTGGCCCCTGTGTCCCTGAGAATTACTATGGACTTGCTTGCCCTACTCGAGGGGTATGGGGTTACTCTCCCTTCAGGCACAAAACCCTGATGATCTTCAGGAATCCTATTAAATTTTCCTGCACTTGTAGCAGTAAGCTTCCTGGGTCTCACTCGTACTGCTGTCAAAGCCATAGTTTTTTCTGCTGTGCTTTCTATCAGGGTCCCTTCGCTGAGCGGATGTGCCCTGAATAACCCTACAGGTTTTTCCGCTCTCTCTCTTGCCCGCTCCCTCTCTCGCCCGCCCGGAGAGAGGGAGAGACACCTCCTGGTTCCAGTTCAAACTGCCTTCTGTTCCTTTCTGTGTGGCAGAATTCAAAAACACCCCAGCTTGCCCAGCAGGTTAGTCATGTGACTAGCTCCCTATTTGGAACAGTCTCTCGTGCGAAGTTTGTGGATTGTATTATCTTAGCAGTCCTTGGAATGCGCTTCCTTACACCTTCAGTGTCTGGTGATCAAAACCATTTGTGTTAATTGGAGCAGGGAATAGTCCTTTGTCTCCACAAGCACCGTCTCTTTGTTCCAGCAACAGTTTAAAATCAATGTTCATATGATGAAATTAATATGCTGGGCAGGTGGGGTCTGCATGACAATATATTTTTTAAATTGCCCTTTATCTCTCAGTTTTACATTCTAAAACAAGCTTATTTTATAGCATATGGCATAATTAGAAACCCGCCAGTTACAACATAGCTTTAATAATCTATGCAAAGCTACTGTTATATATGGGTAATTTGACCATTTCATTCCAAAATGTTTTTGTCCAAACTGTAGATTTAGGTTTTTAAATAAAAAATTTATGTGCTATGACATAGTCTTACAATATTTTAGGGATGCTCAAGTACTGAGTAATAAGATGGCTTGTGACTCAACATTTATTTTGTATATTGAAGCCAGAATTCTTAAATGTACATCTGAATCACATTGCTGCCTACAGATGTTTATTGCGAAGGCTGTAAACCAAGTGCTTTCTATTAGAAGAAATAATGTATCAGAGCTCTAGACAACGTGTAGATAGTTTCAATGGGGAAGGAGAAAGAGAGCATCTATTAACAGGGTAATGGACAAAGCAATGAAATTGAGCTGAGCTGTCAGAAGATTGATCTTTATCAGAAGGAGCCTGTGTTTCTCTGCTGGGCTTGGTATCCTGGATTAACGTTTTGGTTGAAATTACTTATAATCTTCAGATTTTTTTCTGTAGGAAAATGGGGTTCATTTTCTTTTTGACAAGGACTCCCATGTTGTAGCATTATTTTCTGTTGGTGTTCCTTAACATAGGAATCCATTAATTGATACAATATCTTGATATCAACAATTTAGGAGACCGAGATTTTATAATTAGCCCTTTTTCTGTAATTAATATTGATCACGTGAATGTTGATCAGTGTCAGAATTTGGTTCAAATGTGACTTTGTTCCAGTGTATTAAATCCTTGTGTTGTTTTCTGCACTGTTTGGGTAGTGTATGTCTGTAGAGTGGTTAAAAAATCTTCCTTGTTCTCCCCAGCTGCCATTCCTCTGTAATTTCCCCATAGTTGCCTTCTGGCATTGTACAGGTATTTTCAGGTAAGATAGCAGCACAGTTTGGTTAAGCAACAGCTTATATTTATATAAAACCTTTAACTTAATAAAATGTCCTAAGCTGCTTCACAGGAGCATTATAAAGCAAATAGTGACACCGAGATACAAGGGCAATAGGAATAGAGCGATAGGAATGCTCAAGAGGCTGGAATTAGAGGAGCACAGATATTTCAGAGGGTTGTGGGGCTGGAGGAAATTGCAGATAGGGATGAGGGATTTGAAAACGAGGATGAGAATTTTAAAATCAAAACGTCGCTTGGGCAGCGAGCACAGGGGTGATAGGTGAACGGGACTTAGTGCGAGTTAAGACAGAAGTTTACGGAGGATAGAATGTGGGAGGCCAGCTAGGAGTGCGTTTTGGAACAGTCATGTCTTGAGGTAGCAAAGGCATGAATGAGGATCATGAATACATTGAAAAATTCTTTCCATACTATTTTGTTATGAGCTCAGAAAAACCCTCCACTCTTGCAGGGTGAATTATTCTTCCCCTCTCCATGCCGAATCCTTATGTTTCTGCACCCCAATATTTCATCAGCAATCCTAGATGCGAACTGCCGCAGTACCCCAATCAGAGCTGGCCAGGACACACAACAATTGCAGATTTAAATCTAAAATTTTAATTAAAATGTAAAAAAAAATATTTGAGATGAATAGCATAGACACATTTAAGTGGAAGCTACATAAGTACACGAGGAAGAAAGGAATATAAGGATATGCTGATTGGGGTGAATGAGAGGGGAGGGAGGAGGCTCATGTGGAGCATAAATGCAGACTTTGACCATTTGCGCTGAATGGCCTTTTTTCTGTGCTGTAAATTTTATGCGATATGAAACTCATGGCTCGAGCTGAAAGACTACTCGCAGAACTATGATATTAAAGAAGGATAATCTTGGGAGAGTGCTATGAAGTGCTTGCTC
The DNA here is from genome assembly GCF_036365525.1 of Heterodontus francisci. NCBI lineage: Eukaryota > Metazoa > Chordata > Chondrichthyes > Heterodontiformes > Heterodontidae > Heterodontus > Heterodontus francisci. Next base: position 15,963,796 of record NC_090385.1, read on the forward strand.
CGCTACCCCCTACAAAGCTTGGCATTTAACTGTCAGACACCACAAACTGCTACATTCTACATGGCAACACCTCTACCAATCAGAGTCCACTTGCCAACCAATCAGCATTCTGTTCTCATCCAGTCTAAATTTGGTGCTTTCCCTTACATTGGTATTCTTGCGATTTGTCCTGATGAGTGCAAGACGAAAAGCTTCGACAAAATGTCTGTTTTCAGCAATATTGCTACTGTAGGAGAATGGCTTTAAAAACTCTTGCCTTGTCAGAAAGCAGCTTTCTGTTATGGGAATAGCAGTGAACTATGAAGAACTGAGTTCAGCATCTGAGTGGTGTCTAAACCTGGCAAAGTCGGTGCAACTAACATCAATTGAGAGGCTCCTTAACATGACAGAGACCTAAAATGGTTTTGGGGGGGATAAAGTAATTTTTGATGAAAGCTAAAACACTCTCTCTCTCCTTCACCTAGAATTTTGTCCATAGCGATGGGTTATTAGATTTTTAAAAAATACCTTATTTTAAAGTGACATTTTTCCTTTCAAGCCCACTAACAGAACTGCCAGTGACCTTTTGAGTCCCAACACTGCTACTTTGAAATTTCTCTGCTTCTGTTTCCAGCTTCATCATTGCAGATGTCTACAACATATTTTAAACATCTTGCCCATTTGGCAGACAAATTTAATGTTCATCTTCTGAGAACATGAAGGATGGGTAATTAAATCTCACCTACTTTTAAAAGCAAAAGGCACTGAGCTATTGCCAAATTTGGCTGCTACATCAAATGCAGCTTTAAATGAAACTTTCTTGACAGTTTTCAAAGACAACTGTTGTCACAGTGGAGATGCTAGGAGAAGCAGAGAAAACCAGGAAAAAATCAGTAGCTGTGTGCTAACTGAAGGGGTAGGCGTCATTAGAAATCACTGGAGTCTGCTCTCGTCTCACAACAAAAGATTTTTCTTTTCAACGTACATAGCATTGTCATTTCTGAGCCAGATAGTTGTAGGTTCAAGTCCCATTAGGACTTGAGTACATGATCCAGATGACGAGGTGCTATACAAATGCACATTATTTCCTAAATATAAAATTGGGTTAAATTGATCTGGACAAGGAGCCCATGCTGCATGTGCTTGTTTCCCTGGAACTTACTCCAGTTGCTTTCAGTGTTCCGTACAATGTGATTGCTGTTGCATTCATCTCTTTCCAGGCTGCTTGCTCAGAACCAGACGATGCATAACTACTGTGTCCTGTTCAGCCTTGCCTTAACTTTCGAGCTCATATCTTCTCCATCTCTACAACATCGTTGCCTCTGCCCTTACTGCACCCTACCACAGCTGAACTCCTTATCTTTGTGTGACTTCCAGACACAACCTCTGCGATGTGTTTTGCGCCACCCTACAGAAACTCCAGTTCATCAATACTAGGTACAGCTTGCCCATCACCCCACTCTTTACCAACCTCCATTTTTTTGTGCGAATTTCAGTGTTTCCCCACAACAGCTGCATTTATAAAACGTCCTTAACGTAAAAGAACATCTTGAGGCACATCAGGAAACTGGATATTCAACCATGAAGAGAAGGATTAGGTAACTAAAAACCTGGTTGAAAAGTGCAGGCAAGGCATAAAAGGCCAGAATCAACAGAACAAAGGATGCAGAGGAGCATAGGCTACAGGAGATTACAGAGATGGGCTGAGCAAGACTGGAGTGATATGAGGACAAGGAGGGTAATTTTGGCGTGCGAAATGGATGATATTGATTATACCTGTTATACAGCTTTTCCATTTTCATTGCAATAGAATTGATGTCAACTGTTTTACATTATCATTCAAAGTCAAAGTTATGCACCAGGGACTGAATTTTACCCTCGGTGGGCACATTTTGCGGTCCCCAGGCCTTTAATTGGTCTGAGGCGGGACTTCCACCTCATTGAGGCAGCAAGTCCCGCCTAATGGAGCTGTCAGCCAGTCAGCGGGCTGGCAGCTCTGTCCCAGCATACTGCTGGAACTGCAACCCAGCTGAAGACAGAAGAAGTCGGGGAGCCCCGGAGAACAGGTAGGTTTTTGGGGCCTCACTGGGGTCAATCGGTCAGGCCCTGGTGTAGTATGGGTAGTCAATTGGGAGGACGGGGGCGGGGGGGGTGGCATGTTGGGGGTGGTTGGGGCATCGGGGGCAGCCCTCCGGGCACAGGGTGTCTGATCATGAATTCCCCTCCACCCTCCCCCAAGACTGTCACAATGCTGCCTACTTTTGTCGGGCAGCTTTTCTCAGGCCTGGACTGCCTGACCGGCCACGGGTAAAATCCCCCTGGTGGCAGAGGTGGAGGCCCTTAGTTGCCATTAATTGGCCACTTAAGGGCCTTGATTGGCCTGGGGTGGGCGGGCTGTTTTTCGCCGCCGCTGCCCTGCGTAAAGTTTCCCCCCCCCCCGAGCTTCCTGCTCCATTTTGCGCCCCATCCCCGGCCACCTTCACGGTCTTTGAGGGGGGGTGTAAAATTCAGCCCTAGGAGTTTAAAAGTAACCCACATTTTCTAACTGGGATCTACAAAGTCATCAAATTTCTGTTGACTTTTGTATTTTTCTGTGTTGTTTGCAGATAGTGTACTTCTCCTGTAGCTGAATATATATTAATGTTCTCTGCAATGTTAACATTATTTTCTTTTTGTGCAATGGAAGTTTGTGTAAGGGGTCGCCAAAGATGTGCTAATGCTTGCAGGGGGCTCCCACACACACACAATTTTGAAGTAATCACATCATTCCCCATTGGAAAGGTGGGTATGGAGACTTCCTGCTCAGGCATTTGCTGATGAGAGTGGCCTAGGACTGACTAACTTCATTCCCTCTCCTATTAAAGCTCACTATAATCTACATGTGGGGTGTTATACTCATGGAGCAGTAAATGTTACGCAGGTCCCCAAACTGTTAAATAATTACTCTCAATTCTACTGCTTATCTTTGCCTTGTGTCGTTGGGATGCAATTACTTAATATACCTAATATAATTAACATCATTTTTTTTTGCTAATATCCAGAGAGGGAGTAATAATTACTTCTTATATATTTGTACTGATTTTGCAACTTCTGTTTAACTTCTAGTTAAATTTATCATTTCCTGGGATGAAATATCAAAACTTGAGAAGACTGTGAGTGTCATCCTGTCCGAGAGTATACACATTTGCAGTCACGGAGAAGACTATTATTTTTCAATGTTCGTGCATTTAAATGAAACCTTTCTGCTGATGGAGCAGCTTGCAGATTATGCTGTAAAGAGATTATTTGACAAGGAAACGTTTGAGACTGATTTATCACTCAGTGACCCTTTACAAATAACAAAGAGGTAATGGACAAATGTTGCTTTGTGGTGTGATGTAAGTATGAGAAATGTTTGGTTCCAGGCTATTAATTTTGCCCAAGGTATGAAATTCATAACAAGAAACCTCGTAATATTATGAATTGCAGGTTGTAAAATGTTTGCACCTCTTTGCCATCTGTAAATGCTTTATTTGCAAATGAAGAAATTAAGAGTAATGCATGTTTAACAATGAGGCCTGTGTTTTGTTTTCTTCCTGTGAATGCCCTTGACACTCGCTTAATAGCTCCCCAAGTAAGGCAACTGAGAATGGGCACTCAGTAACGAGCCTTTATCCCACCTCTTGGTATTCTTACATATATCGCAATGAAAATGCCATATGAATATAATATTTTGTAAGATAATCTTGTGTTGCTTCTACCTTTTTGTGTCTTCCTTTTTCATTTTGTTTTCTGCACCTTTTTGGAGTGTTTTGCTGAGGCACTCTATTCCCTGGTTGAGTGTTCCTTAACTTGACTGGCAGACCATTTTGAGCCTCTTTCAACACCACTATTCATCTGCCTGGTCTGAACAACACCCATTTCTATCCAATCTCCATCCTTTGTAGATAAGCCTTCTGTTATCTCTGTTAAAACAGCCCAGATTGATGAGTCACAGGAATGACCCTCAAAGTAATTATCTAATGCTTTGTGTCAAGAATAACATTCTGAAGAAGGGTCACTGACCTGAAACATTAACTCTGCTTCTCTCTCCACAGATGCTGCCAGACCTGCTGAGTATTTCCAGCATTTCTTGTTTTTATTTCAGATTTCTAGCGTCTGCAGTATTTTGCTTTTTTTAAACGTTCTGAGATTTTATAACTCCACAAGACAGAAGATGTATTACTGGTTATGATAATTTGGTGTAAAAGGTTTTCTCCTTCACTTTATCTTGATAATTTTACCGGGGTAGGTTTATCTCGGTTCTTCAATTCTTTTGACCTCCCCCACCATCACATTGATCATTCATTGCTGGCCTAGAATGACCTGGTCCTTGGACCTGTTGCTCCTGAGCACTGGGAAGCCATGTAACATTTCATGTTAAACGTTGATTTAATGCTTTGTGTCAAGAAGATTATTTAGCGGTTTGTGCCTGTGATTCATCAATTTGGGCTGTACTAACAGGGATAACAGGCAGATACCAAATGGAAAACAGGAGGCTTGTTTACAAAGGATGGAGAGAAGATAGAAATGGGTGCCGCTGAGGCCAGTTATGTGTGCTGCAAGCAGGCAGATGAACTGTGGCATTGACAGAGGCCCAAAATGGTCAATGCAGGCAGTGATCATCTCCAGCAAGAGAGAGTCTAACCACCTCCCCTTGACATTCAATGGTATTGCCATCACTTAATCCCCCACTGTCAACACCCTGGGGTTACCATTAACCAGAAACTTTAACTGGACCAGCCATATAAATACTGTGGCTACAAGAGCCGGTCAGAGCCTGGCAATTCTGTGGCAAATAACGACTCCTAACTTCCCAAAACCTGTCCACCATCTATGAGACACATCAGAAGTGTGATAAAATACTGTCCACTTGCCTGGATGAGGGCTGCTCCAACAACTCTTGAGCTTGTCACCTTCCAGGACAAAATAGCCTGCTTGATCGGCACCCTATCCAGCACCTTAAACATTCACTCCCCCTACCACTGGCAGCAGTGTGTACCATCTACAAGATATACTGCAGCAACTCGTTAAGCCTCCTTCGACAGCACCTTTCAAATCCGCGACCTGTGCTACCTGGAAGGACAAGGGCAGCAGGTGCATGGGAACACCACTAAGTGCAAGTTCCTCTCGAAGCCATACACCAGCCTTACTTGGAACTATATCACAGCTCATTCACTGTCGCTGGGTCAAAAACTTGGAACTCCCTTGTTAACGGCATTGTGCGTGTACCTAGATCATATGTATTGCGGCAGTTCAAGAAGGCAGCTCACCACCACCTTCTCAAGGGCAATTAGGGATGGGCAGTAAATCTGGCCGAGCCAGTGACGCTCACATTCCATGAACGAATGAAAAAAACAAAATTCCAGATAGACAATATGTTGTAACCCAAGCAGTCAAATACGGCATGTCAATCTGCAGGACTTTCACTTGACTGGCTCCTCTGAGGATTTGGTCAGAGAATTTGGGAGTCAATAGTGACGACTTGCATAAAAATGTAAATGTAAAAACTTTACTTGCACAGGTGTTAGAATGCGGTTTTATCCCTTAGGTGTGTTGTGTTGCAATCCTCACATAACTTTGGATGCTGTTAGATAAGGGCCTTGCCACACCTTCCTGTTAATGCTGACTCTGCTTGCTACCTTTCATGAATGCTAGGGAGCTACTTGCTTCGTGAAAGGAAACTGGAAGGCGTTGCCTTTTGTTCCTCGGGTTGTACCAGTATGGAAGTTGAATCTGGTCCTGAGTAAGATGATGAAATCATGAATGTATGAGACTTCAAATTCCTCTTATTTTAAAACAGCCACTTCACTGGTGCTCAGAGAAACATAGAAAATAGGAGCAGGAGTAGGCCATTCGGCCCTTCCAGCCTGCCCTGTCATTCATTATGATCGTGGCTGATCATCCAACTCCGTAACCTGTTCCCACTTTCCCCCCATATCTTTTGATCCCTTTAGACCCAAGAGCTATATATAACTCCTTCTTGAAAGCATACAATGTTTTGGCCTCAACTGCTTTCTGTGGTAGTGAATTCCACAGGTTCACCACTCTCTGGGTGAAGAAATTTCTCCTCATCTCAGTCCTGAAAGGTTTACCCCTGGACTATGATCCCTGGATCTGGACTCCCCCCACCATCGGGAACATCCTTCCTGCATCTACCGTGTCAAGTCCTGCCAGAATTTTATAGGTTTCTATGAAATACCCCCTCTTCTGAACTCCAGCGAATATAATCCTAACCGACCCAATCTCTCCTCATATGTCAGTCTCGCCATCCCAGGAATCAGTCTGGTAAACCTTTGCTGCACTCCCTCTATAGCAAGAACATCCTCAGATAAGGAGACCAAAACTGCACACAGTATTCCAGATGTGGCCTCACCAAGGCCCTGTATAATTGCAGCAAGACATCCCTGCTCCTGTACTCTAATCCTTTCGCTATGAAGTCCAACATACCATTTGCCTTTTGCCTGTTGGACCTGCATGCTTGCATTCAGCGACTGGTGTACAGGAACACCCAGGTCTCATTGCATTTTTAAAAAAATTTCCAAAATATACTTTATTCATAAAATTTTGTGAAAATTACATTGCCAAACATTTTCAAACAGCACCAAAAAATACAAACATTGCAAGGGAGATCATTTTCCTTCAATACTATCATGAGTTTCTTCACAACCCTTCCATTTCACAATTGTCATGCCAATTACAGTTTTACATTTACAGCAAATGAAAATATTAACGATACAGTTCGAGGGGTTTCCCATGGATCCAGCCCGTCAGTTCAGCTTGGTGGGGGGACCTTACACTGTGGTCTTTCCCCATTGAGCCTTTGCTGCGGCTGCCCCAAGCTTTAGTGCGTCCCTCAGCACGTAGTCCTGGACCTTGGAATGTGCCAGTCTGCAACATTCGGTGGTGGACAACTCTTTGCGCTGGAAGACCAGCAAGTTTCGGGCAGACCAAAGGGCGTCTTTCACCGAATTGATAGTCCTCCAGCAGCAGTTGATGTTTGTCTCGGTGTGCGTCCCTGGGAACAGCCCGTAGAGCACAGACTCCTGTGTTACAGAGCTGCTTGGGGTGAACCTCAACAAAAACCATTGCTTCTCTTTCCACACCTGCTTTGCGAAGACACATTCCAGGAGGAGGTGGGCAACCGTCTCTTCCCCACCACAGCCACTGACCGACGGGGCGAGACTTCGGGTGTGCATGAAGGATCTGACGGGGAGGGCTCTTCTCACCACCAGCCAAGCTACGTCTTGGTGGTTGTTTGAAAGTTCTGGTGATGAGGCATTCCGCCAAATGACTTTGACGGTCTGCTCGGGGAACCATCCGACAGGATCCACCGTCTCCTTTTCCCGTAGGGCCTTGAGAACATTCCGTGCAGACCACTGCCTGATGGACCGGTGGTCAAAGGTGTTTTCCCGCAGAAACTGCTCCACGAAGGATAGGTGGTACGGCATGACCCAACTGCATGGAGCATTCCGCGGCAATGTGACCAGGCCCATCCTTTGTAACACCGGGGACAGATAGAACCTCAGCACGTAGTGACACTTGGAGTTTGTGTACTGGAGGTCTACACACAGCTTGATGCAGCCGCACACGAAGGTGGTCATCAGGATGAGGGCCACGTTGGGTACATTTTTCCCGCCCTTATCCAGAGATTTGAACATCGTGTCCCTCCGGACCCGGTCCATTTTAGATCCCCAGATGAAGCGGAAAATGGCTCGGGTGACCGCCACAGCGCAGGAGTGGGGTATGGGCCAGACCTGCGCCACGTACAGCAACAAGGTGAGAGCCTCGCACCTGATGAACAGGTTCTTACCCACAATGGAGAGAGATCGCTGCCCCCACATGCTCAAGTTTTGTTGTAGCTTGGCTACTCGCTCCTCCCAGGTTTTGGTGCACGCCCCGGCCCTTCCGAACCATATCCCCAGCACCTTCAGGTAATCTGACCTGACGGTGAAGAGGACAAAGGATCGGTCAGCCCAGTTCCCAAAGAACATGGCCTCGCTCTTGCCGTGGTTAACTTTGGCTCCCGAGGCCAGTTCGAACTGGTCACAGATGCTCATCAGTCTGCGCACGGGCAGCGGATCCGAGCAGAAGACGGCGACGTCATCCATGTACAGGGAGGTTTTAACCTGAGTGCCCCCTCTGCCTGGGATTTGTCACCTCTCTTATGCTCGCATCCTTCCTAATAGACTCAGCAAAGGGTTCAATACAGCAAACAAACAAGACCGGGGAGAGAGGACAGCCCTGTCTGACTCCAGATTTGATCGGGAAACTTTCCGATTCCCACCCATTGATTGAGACTGCGCTACTGATGTTTGTGTAGAGCAGTAGGATCCAATTGCACATTCCCTCCCCAAACCCAATTTTGGAAAGCACGTCCATCATGTAGGTGTGCGATATCCTGTCAAAAGCCTTCTCCTGGTCCAGGCTGATGAGGCAGGTGTGCACCCTCCTGTCCCGTACGTAGGCGATCGTATCCCTGAGTAGCACGAGACTATCCGAGATCTTCCTGCCGGGTACAGTACAGGTCTGATCGGGGTGGATCACCAACTCCAGAGCAGATTTGACTCGACTGGCTATGACTTTGGACAGAATCTTGTAGTCAACATTAAGCAGTGAGATGGGCCGCCAATTTCTGATTTCTGCCCTCTCCCCCATCCGCTTGTAAATGAGGGTGTAGATGCCTTTCCTCATGGACCCAGGTCTCATTGCATATTCCCCTCTCTCAGTATATAACCGTCCAGATAATCTGCCTTCCTGTTTTTTGCTACCAAAGTGGATAACCTCATATTTATCCACATTATACTGCATCTGCCCACTCACTCAACTTGTCCAAATCACCCTGAAGCCTCTCTGCATCCTCCTCACAACTCACCCTCCCACACAGTTTTGTCATCTGCAAATTTGGAGATATTACATTTAGTTCCCTTATCTAAATCATTAATATATATCAGCTTGGCACAGAGTGATGTTCATGCTGTGGTGGTGAATCCACTGTTTAACTTGGCATATGAATGTGATGACATTTAATGCCCAATATAGTGGACCAAACCCCTCCACCAAAATTAAATAGGTACATTTTATTGCTGTTCTTCGTCGTGAGGGTTCTTCTGTGGTGACTCAGTGGAAAAAGGAATCAATCGATTTAGAATGTGAGCTGTAAGAGTTAGTGATCAGGTGACATAAATTGGGAAGAAATTTAATTAACTAACACATGATGATTTCCTTGTCCTACCATCCATCCCAGGATGGAGGGAATTCCTATTTGTAAATAAACAAAATAGTTTAGATTGCTCAATATGGGTAATGTGTTCCTTATTTTTTTCACAAAGTTCAACTTCCATGTAGGTATTCTAATGGAAAATATATTGGATTTAAAGTATTTCCGACAGCACACAGACGATGCTGTCCAGTGTTGATTGATGCATTGGACAATGGGATAGTTCTGAATGCAGGCTGAGCTTATCTGTCAGGCATTGCGCATTGAGGCGTACAGTCTAAATTCTTTTTTCCTAATTACTGAAAAAGCCAGTTTTCTTTGTGTTACATTGGTTGCATTCGTTTTTCTTTTTCTTTAGAGGTTTGGAGAATCGAGCGAGGAATGAATATTTCACAGCACTCTTCAGGCTCCCCAGGGAAGAAAATCTGGATGACATACTTGACTGTTTTCTTTGGATCCCTTTTTGCCATGCCCACGCATTTGGAAAAATGTTCATTGCCGATAATTACATCTGCTTCAGTAGCCAGGATGGGAGTCAATGCAATGTTATCATTCCTTTGCGGGAGGTAATATTTAATGAACAGAATTGTTTAACGTTTAGTGTTAAAAATGTCCAGGGAAAAACTCATTTCAAATTTTTCTTGGATATTTCATAACTGGGTTTTAAGCCTTAGCTTATAAATCCAGCTTAAAAGTGCCTTCTCTGGGAACTACAGTGAAAATATTTACACTACATTTGCATCGAGGAAGCTTATTAACCTACATTGTAGGTTCAGGTTGCAAAGTTTTTCTGCTGCTGTCTTTACAAGGAGGTATCAGGGAGCTAGGCACTTTGTTAGAGGAAAAGGAGAAGAATTTGGAGGATGAGTGTACCATGAGTATCATTTTCACTGTTTGCCTTTTTGGTGGGGAAAGGGTGCGGGGTGGTGTTGATGGCTGGGAAAAGGGTTAAAAATTTGAAAAATGACCAGGTTCATTGTTCCCAGTTCTACATTGCTTAAACATTTTACTCCAGAGCGATGCTGATCTGAAACCTACTGACCTGGTAGTGAGCATTTCATGTTTCAATTTATACCTGTATTGCTCTACTGGCAGAGTTGCATTATCAGTTTTATGCTCGAAGGGCTTTCGCTTTCACGCTGCTCCAGTTTTAGTGTAAATAGGGCTATAAATTCTTGCGTAAGAATGGTATCCTGTTTTCTCAAAAACGTTGCTGCAATGTTAGGTATGTTAGCTAATCAGAATTAATGTTTTGGTTGTTGCAACATAGCAAACTGCAGCTTTATAGTATTGAGGTTTATGAAAGCAATATCGTCCTGCTCAAATTTATGTACAAGTGCTGTAAAACAGATTGTTCCATATTGCAATTATGAATCGCAAAACATATCTCTGCAGTTAAACTATTTCCAATATTTTTGTCACCTTTCTCCACGCCCCTTTCTACTCCCTACATGCCATAAGTTAGCTTTAGGTTGTGAAAATGCAGACATCAAATTGATATGAGGTCTCTGACAGGTCATGGGTATGGACACGCCGGACAGCTCAGGCAAACACATCTCCTTCAGTACCAGATGTAAAATAACTTTCCGCTTCACTGAAATTAAAGACAGCGAAGGCCTTGTGAAGAAATTGGAAGGAAAACTGAACTGTGGCACAAGTGCACCACGCGCTTTGGGAAATGAAGAGGTAAAGACCTTTTGAGAGATTGTGATGTGTACTACTTACAAAAGTGGCCCTGAAATTTGGTGGTGCATGTAGTTTGAGTTCCAGAACGCCTGCTGTGAAATTATGGGACTGCAGTTTGTACCCGTCATCTTGCACAGCAAGCGTCTGAACTTGTACTCTTGCTCACTGATGATGATGTTATTCCTGGGCTTCTCCCATGGGTCTGCTAGCATGTGTTTTTAGTTGGCTGAATCCTATGAGCAGGTTACCTGCCTTATTGGCTAGGGATGGCATGTGACAGTCAAGTCCCAAATAAAGCAAGAACCAAAATGCCTTTAAGACTTGCATTCAAAGCAGATTATATCCTGAGTCAGAGATCAGAATAAAAGCTGCATGGCAATAACATTGCACAGTATTACCCCTAACTATGGAAAGTAATTATAGTGCGTTTCATAACCTCAGGACATCCCAAAGTGTTATAATGTAGGAAGCATAGCAACTAAATTTCACACAGCAAGGCCCCTCAAACTGAAATCAAATAAATGACTGGATAAGATTATTTCATGATGGATGAATGATAAATATTGGTTAGGACAGTGGGAGAACACCAATACTGTTCTTTGAATTATGCCATGCAATCTTTTATGTCTCTGAGAGGGCAAGCAGTGCATTATTTTAACATTTTATCTGAAAGATGGTGACTCCAACAGTGCAGCACTCCTTCAGAACTACACTGAATAGTCAGCCTGGGTTAGTGCTCGAGTCTCTGGAGTAGGTCTTGAACCCATGATCTGCTGACTTCGAGACGAGAGTGCTACTACTTGAGTCAAGGTAATGTCCAAATATTCTGTGTTAAAGCACTGCAATGACCTGTTGGATAGCCTTGTATGTGAAATTCCTGACCCAAACCCGACACATCGTCGGGCCCCGTCGGGGTCGGGTTGGATAGCAGGCGTTTACCCATGTGCTGATGTAAAGGCCTGCTACCCGACCCAATCCCGATGGGACCTGATGACAGGTCGGGTCACGCATTCGGGCCCGGTCAGGTTTCCTTTGCCAACCTTTATTCTGTGTTCCTATTTTTCATTGGCTTAAAATCCAATGCTTTTAGAGAGATGAATCAAATTCTACTTTTCATGTGTGGTAAAACTTTATTATATGGCACTACTGTGCCTCTTCGGTGTCCTCGCGCCATTGAAAGAAAAATGGAGAACTACCAACCGGCTGATGAAATAATCGGGTTGAGAGTCGGTGCTTAAACCAGATTGCATTAAGAGTACATATAACATTTCTGTTAACTGTAAACCTGCTTTACAGGTACCTTTAGCGACCTGGCAGCTTTCTGTTCGATCTGAACAGAGTATTTGTTGTCTCACTTAAAAAAAATATCTTGTGATGCTCAGCGGCTGATACGGTGCTGCTGACTGTTTACACACATCACTGGGGGATCAGGAAAATATATTTACATAATATATTTGATGCCATTAAATGCTATGTGAAAATGGCCATAATTTTCATGTCAATTAAAGCAATCATTAATTTTGACTAGGTAGTATTGACTAGAATAGGGAAGCTAAATCCTTTATTATCTGTAATTTTGTCACTCTTTTTGAAACATGGTGTAACTAGATAGGAAATGATTTTGACCATAAAGCATGATGAGATTGAGGCAGAAAATGTTGGAAACCAGCAGCATCTGTGGAGAGAAAAACAGCGTGAGCGTTTTGGTTCAGTGATCCTTCAGCGGTGAAGGGTCGTGACCTGAAATGTTAACTCTGTTTCTCTCTTCACAGATGCTGCCAAAACCTACTGAGTGTTTGTTTCCAACACTCTTTCTGTCTCAGATTTCCAGCATCCACAGTATTTTGCTCTCTTAGATGAGTTGAACCTATTTCACCTATCGAACACATTCCTTCTCTAGAACAATGTACAGGCTGCTCTCTCTGACAACCTGACCCGACCCATGGTACAATTTTTTTTTTCTTTCTTCGTAGGAATCATGTCGAAAGAGTTCTCAGGAAAAAAACACTTTCTTTGGCCATGATGGTTTACCTTCATTTACTGGTGATCAACCCAGTGCACTGCTTAAAGAAAGCAGTAAAACAGTTAATACTGAAGCACTGATGACAGTCTTTCACCCACAAGATGCAGAAAATCTGGATTCAAAAATGGTAAATAACCAGTGCATTAAATACTGCTGAGCATTTTGTTGCATCATTTCTGTTGTATCTGATAAAAAGGCTGTGCTTCCAACCAGTAAAAGCAGCCAAATGATCACCTTCACATTCAAGAATGGATGTGTAGCTACCATGAGAACTAGTGGGACAGAGCCTAAAATTAAATATTATGCAGAATTATGTGCACCACCTGGAAATAGGTAACATTTTAGTTGAAACTTCTAAAATAGCAATATTATTTCCCCCAACAACCCCACTGCCTTGTGGGCGTCTCGGGAGAGACCAAGGCTAAGGGAGTAAACCCTAACAGAAAATCCGGAGCGGAACCCCGTAGGCGGTCATGTGTCACCTTTGGCATGTTTCCGGCGGTTCCTGCAGCCATACTGGTGCCAAACGTCGTGTCCTGCACTCCTTTGGACCCCACCAGAAAGGCCGAGAGGGGGGTTTTGACGACTGGGCAACTCTCAACCTCCATAAATTTGCCCAGGCATGCGCCATGGAGAGGTCACTCCATAGTTGCCTCACAGCGACTGAAACAACACGGAAGGCAGCAGTTACGGGTTATAAGTCTGCAGCACCTGTGGAAGAGCCTGTCACTCCAGAATTGGCCTTTATAGCCACTCCAGGCGCTGCTTCACAAACCACTGACCACCTCCAGGCGCGTATCCATTGTCTCTCGAGATAAGGAGGCCCAAATTTGAATTTGAATTTGATTTCTGTTGTGGCCTTCAGTGAAATGGATAAATATGTTTAGTTGAATTATGGTTTGTTGACTTGCAGGTTTACCTTGTTAGGGTGTAATTTAGTATACTCAGTATGATATATTGCTGCAATACACAAATGCTTTGAAATGCTGGACTGAAATAGTTATGCTTTTAAAAAAAAACCTCCAGGTTATTTTTTTTTTGTGGCATTTGTAACTTTATTTAAAAATATGTTGCAAAATGAGGGTGGGCAGTACTGTGGATTCAGGTCTCCCCCCCCCCCCCCCCCCCCTCCCACTGCTGCCTGCACAGGCAACATATAAAACCCATTAGGTAATTCTCAACTGAGCTCCCAGTGGGGATGAGTCAAGTGAAGTAAGCTGCCTATAATATTACACAAGTTGCCATGAGCGTATGGGGTTGACTGGAGTGAAAAATGGAAATATTCACATATGTGCAGTAGAGGATACATTTCTGAAGTTGAGGTTGGAGCACATTGTACAAGTCAAGTAAAAGGAGCTAATTTGAAGTTTTTAGCACTAAAATATGGAATCGTCTTTTCAAAAAAAGCCAGCAATTTATAAAACTGGACATTCACTGATCAACACATTTACAATTATCAAATAATTTGAATGAATTGACTGTGAATGAAGAGTAGACACTTAGCTGACTGGGGAGAGCTTGATGCTTACACATGGAGTGGAGGTTGGGGGGATGCAGTGGGGGGGGGGGGGGGGGGGGGGGAAGAGAGAGAAATATTCCATTCCCTGTCATTGACATTTCTTTCTCTGATTCACCTGCATTCACTAGAGTTGTCAAATAAAGATGCATGTTAAGTGGGGTCTGAAGAGAATATGCAAAATTTAAAATCGTCTAACATTTCCCATCAGTCAATTGATACCACCCCAGTATAGGCATGAAGTTTAAATCTAGATTTAGTTTTGTACCTTATACAAGCAACATTCTTATTACATATTTTTAATACCAATTTTCAAAACCTAATTGCGGTCCAGTGGCACAACAAATTGGGTATTAGATTTGTGTACCATAAGGAAGTTGGTATTGTGCTTGTGTCTGCTGTTCTTGCATTGTAAATTGCTATTCTCAGTCCAAATACTAGGGAAGCCACACAACAAGAGAAAGTCTAACCACCTCTCCTTGACATTCAGTGGCATTAACATTACTAAATCTCCCCCCCCCCCCCCCCCCCCCCAACCCACCATCAGCATCCTGGGGATTACCATTGACCAGGAACTTAACAGGACCAGCCATGTAAATACTGTGGCTGCAAGAGCAGATGAGAGGCTGGGAATTATGCAGCGAATGACTCACCTCCTGACTCCCCAAAACCTATCCACTGTCTACAAGGCACAAGTCAGAAGCGTGATGGAATATTCTGCACTTGCCTGGATGAGTGCAGCTCCAATAAAACTCATGAAGCTCGATACCATCCAGGACAAAGCACCTCATCCACCACCTTAAACATTTGCTCCCTCTGACAGCAGTGTATACCATCTACAGGAGACACTGCAGCAACTTGCCTGGACTCCTTCAACAGCACCTCCCAAACCCGTGACCTCTATCCCTTACAGGAAGAAGGGCAGCAGACGCATGGGAAATCAACCACCTGCAAGTTTTCCTCCGTCACACACCATTCTGACTTAGAATTATATCGTTGATCCTTCACTGTTGCTTGGTCAGAATCCTAGAACACTCCCCCACACCTCTGCCACCCACCCCCACCAACAGCACTGTGGGTGTACCTAGACAAGGACTCCAACAGGTCAAGAAAGTGGCTCACCACCACCTTCTCGAGGGCAGTTGGGGATGGGCAATAATTGCTGGCGTTGCCAGTGATGCTCACATCCCATGAACAAATAAAAAAAAAAATGACACTTCTTCCCCTCTAACTCCCAAAGAAAATAAGTACACATGGGCTGATATTGGTGCTTGGTACTTCATTGTATGTTTTAGATGTTTTTGAATCTGAATGAGTGCAGTTTTTCTTTGTGCAAATTTTGCAATGAGGTGGATTTAAAAAAACAAAATTGATCATCTTCCTTTTGCGGCTGTTGATCCCCCTGGGTTGGTATTGTTAATTGATCTGATGTCACACAAGAATAAATGATTTGAAATGACAATGAAGTAAATTTTAGCCCATTTGCCTGTATAATATATAGATTACATCTTGGCAGTGTTTAAAAAAAAAAATTCTCCAGTTTAAAAACCAAATAAACGTCTCATCAACATTTGGATCGAATGCATCATTGGCAATGCAGTATTTGAGGTGCCAGTGGGATACAGCATTGAGTGTTCCACCTAGGCTGAGAGGTGCTGCTGAACAGCTTAAAGCATTTCACAGATCAGGAAAGCAAATCTGAGAGTTTGTCAAATCCCGCTAATTTTATGCACCTCTGATTTGCTGGTTGAGTAGCAGAATGTGTAGATGGATGGGAATGAGTTGCCTGCTGTCCTTAGAAGGATCCTGAAAGGAGGTGGGTATCAATATTGTGCAGGTTTTTGTCAGAAGTTCCAGAATTACTGACCCTTGTTGAATGCTGATGCTCTGGCTTATGGCCATTCTTCATATTGTAATTTACTTAGTAGTGTGGTTCATACTTTATTTAGTCCGAGCCTGTAATATGGGTGTATTTTAGACAGTTTCTTAGTGACACTTAATACACTAGTTCGTATTGTTTGCATGGAGTAGACTACTCCAATGTTTGCAATAATACAGGTTGAACACTTTTTTTGAAAGATTGAAACTTGAAGTTGGGCCAACTCATCTCTCTCAAACGTCTGACTAATTGAGCTCTTGGCTGGAATTTTATGGAGGCCTCCTACCCCACTGATTCTCCCAGGAGGCCTCATAATTCCAGGGCCTCCTGCGTTGCTGCTGCTCTCGCTGGGTGCAGTCCCTGCAGTGGCCGTCGCTCCCAGCAGCACTGCTGGGACTAAGAAGCTGCTGGCCTTGATTGGCCAGCAGCTCTTGGGGACGGGCCCGAGACCAATTCAGGGCCTGGGCCATGTAAGATCACAGCATGGCTTCCAGGCCCGGTGGAGGCAGGCTCACCTCTGACTTTCTGACCAGTGGGTGGGACCTTCGCCCTGACGTAAATTTCCAGCCTTTGTGTCTATTCTGCAATGGTTAAATTTCAGAATCTTGCTGGTTTAAATATTGTCCTTTGATGTTTTGGACCTTTGATCTCAAAAGCAGGATGCTGGATCCTAAGCTATTTGCTTGGGTGATTTCATTGTGCTGTTTGTGTTTAAATGGTCTTGACAGAAATCCAGTAATGTTAATTTAACGAATTGAAATAGCCCATAAATTGACCATATGTAAATCGTGATTTTTTTTTTACAAGAACAACCCCAATATATAAATGTGATGCAGATCTTGTGTGAATTGCTTAGCACAGACTTAGCAGTATGCATTTGGTATCTGAGGTGCTATCTACAGCCGGAGGCAAGTCTGTTGCTTGGTGGTGGTGCATTTTGAGTGTTGAACCAGACTTGCTCAGGATGCCAGTATGAATCGGTCTAAAATATTTCACTTTTTTGTTGGCAATAGCTTTTAGAATAAGTAATTGGGCAAGAAGTACTTTTTATCTTCACTTATCAGTAATGTAACTTTATCATATTACCTCATTGGGCTGGATTTTGTTCTCCCGATGTCAGGCTCCATAGCCTGGGATGGCGGGGGGCGGAAAATTGGAGGAGCAGCGGCCCACCATGGAACCTGTCACTGGGATTACCAGGCCCGATCTTCCTGGCGGCGGGGAAACTCCGTGGCGGGCACTCCGCCGCTCTGCAACGAGACCCGACTTTACATATTTAAATTACCAGTTTGCATGAATTAAAATCTAATCCCAACGATCTTGCCTGCAGTTCCTGATCTTCAGCACAATGGGTGGCACTCACGCGCCTTCATTTTCCCGCCTAGGGAAAGCTGACGCCACCGAGGTGGGGAAGGGAGGAGCTCTGCATTTGTAGTGTAGTGGGGAGGGGGGGATGGGGTGAATTCTACATTTTTAGTGCAGTGGAGGCAGGGGAAGGGGTGAACTCTGCACTTAGTGCAGTTGGGGGGAGGGAGAAGGGGTCAACTCTGCATTGGTAGTGTAGTGGGGGGGGTGGAAATGGGGGCAAATATGTATTTTTGGCATAGTTGGGTGGTGGGGGACAGGGACAACTCTGCACTTTCTTCAGAGAGCTGACAGCTCTTTAAAAATGGCGCTAGCGTGTGCGCAGAAATAGTTGCCACTGTTCACAGCGTCGCCGAGGCCACCCCCACCACATGATTGCTGTGGGTGGGCGTGCGGCTGCCCTGCATATGATAATGAGCCGCTGGGTTCAAGATCGCATCGGCACGTGGCTCATGCGTGCCGGTGGCCATATTCTACACTCTCCGCAGTGTGTGGGACCACAATATTCAGCCCATTCTGTCTGCTTGCTCTCCTGCATTCTATCTCTGCAACCTTAAGAGCTTCCAGCTTAGTGACGTACAGGCTGCATTGATTACAGGATAAGTCCACAAGAAGGCTGACTAATTATAGGTTGTTCAGATTTCCGTTGTATGACATTCAGAACAGTAACTCAATCCTTTATAGATTTCTGTTGCGATTTCTTCAAAATATGCAATAGAAAAGAGCGCAAAATTGTTTAATATTGTAGGACGTTACTTAGCAGCATCAGTGATTTGAAATGATAAATATTTGGCGTATGATAAAACTTTTTTTAATAAACTGTTGAAAAATATTTGGTTACAGTTAAAACATGCTTTTAATGCTTTTTGTCAATTCATTCTTTCACCACAAACTGAAAATGCTTAAGAGAACCATTGTATCCCCTGTATTTGTGTCCAGGAAAAATAAATATTTTCTTCATGCTTCATGGATAGATCACGCCTAGGTTGAAGTATAATTTATATAGTGTATCATGTGCCATAGCAAAACATACAAGTTGTATGCAGAAAAATACTTCCCATTCCGTTACCAGTATAAAATATATTGGGTGTTATTTGAGAATGAGCTTATTTTAAACTGATGCTTTCTTTGTGACTTGCAGTTGAAAGAAACGATGAAAGTGCAATCGTGGAACATTCATTTTGTGGAATATGGCCATGGAGTGTGTATGTTTCGCACTAAAAAGACTCGAGATCTGGTAATGAGAGGAATTCCAGAAGCCTTAAGAGGAGAACTTTGGTTACTGTTCTCAGGTTTGTAGTGTCAATAGTGTGATTATGAAAAAAAACTTTTGAAATACTTTAAGTTTAGTAACTCAAAGAAGCTTTCAGAAATGAACAAAGTGTGCTCCAATTTTTAAGAAGTGTGGAGAATGCTTATACAAGTCTTGTTTACAGAATTGTATTCTTTTTAAAAACCTAGGCCATTCCATCTCCTTTTTAACTCTTGGGGAGATAGTGATGTGGTGGGGGGAATTTTTAACAGGCAAGAATGAGTGATTGGGGTTGTGTGCCTAGTTAAATTAGAAAAATGCACAATGCGGCAACTTTTCTAGGTGTAACTGAGGCATGAGTAACCTCTCTCGAGCCGGCGCGAACATTAGCCCAGGCGGTCAGCAAATAAAACTCGATTTAAGTTGATAATTGCAAGCAAGTGAGGGCTTCTAGCCATGAATTTAACTTTATTTTGGTTTCTACACCCTCAATACAGGTTTCCTGGGACGGAAAGCGGAGAATGAAATGAAACGAGGTCCTGCTGTTAACTTTAGCAGGATCTCCAGTGTTCCTAGGTTTCCTGGCCGCACTGACCACACCACCGTCCCCCCAACCTCCCTGTAAACATAGGGGCCAACGTTTCTCAAATTTTGCATTATTTGTCTCTAGTGATGGTCTCCCTCCTGGAATGCAATGCATTCAGAACAGTTAGCGGAGGATTTTTTTTAAACTATGAAAATCCAGTAGACAAGATCTTGAGCTGGAGATGATTTACTTGATTATTCTAACCATAAATTTCAAGGTGTGTGGAGAACCCTTTTGGGTAAATCCTTTTATATCAGAATTTTATGTTTTTGCAAGTAGCTGTTTCCACTGATTTTTTTGAGTTCAGTTCAACAAAACAAACTGAGTATGAGAGTATAAGAAAAATGCAATATTTCTTTTTAGATCAACTCCTTGGCTGGAAGTTTAATGCCCCTCTTTCCCCCCCCCCCCCCCCCTCCCATGCAAGAGGGCTAGGAGGCTAGCGGGGCAGGTGCATAAAGGTGTGTGGGGGGTGGGGGGGTTGCTGTGGCCGTCACCTACCCGCCCCCACTGCTATTTTACCAGCAGCGGGGGAGGTGGTATTACAGAATTATATCCACCTGTGAACTTCCCAATTAATTGCCTCTTCACCTGAGGGGGCCGCCTAGTGATACCTGGCGGCTTCCTTACGGGCTGGGGTACGGAGGCGGGGGGTGGTCTTGATCGGGTGCTCTGTGCCTCACGACGGCTCCCCAAGCAGCCACCGCCTCACTGTTAAATTCCGATCCTTGTGTATAGGTATATCTAATGCTACCTTACTCATCATGGACCGTGGCAACATAATGTAAGGTTTGTGTGTTTGTCTACCCATAGGTGCAGATAATGACATGGCTGCTCATCCTGGTTATTACACCGAGTTGGTGGAAAGGTCAATGGGTACCTGTTCTTTGGCCACGGACGAGATAGAACGTGATCTGCATCGCTCACTGCCTGAACACCCAGCATTCCAAAGTGATACAGGCATCTCTGCACTGAGGAGAGTTCTCACAGCTTATGCTTCCCGGAACCCTAAAATAGGCTACTGTCAGGTTGGAGCTGCTATCTTACTGCCAAGTGATTCAGTAATGTTTTATTATTTTGAATTATAATCCTTTCAGCCAGGGTTTTTTTGTAGTATCAAGGCAACAGTATGCAAAGAAAACTTTGACCTTTATTCTGCATAATTTTAGATTGTGACCAGGATAAAATTCTGTTGAGCAGAAATCTCAGAAGTGGCAGATCAACAATCAAGGGAAGGAAATTCACAATTTTAGTTAATTTTTTCTAATCTTTAAGCTTCTTTTCCTGGCTAAGGTATTGATTTGAGTTGGTTTGAGAATTAAATTTATTTGAACTGATTTGGATATTCAAACTGGTTGAAACTCCCACGTTACTGTGTGTGTATTTGTCATTTATTTTAGGTAAGTGGGGTCCCTTAGGGGGTGGAGATGCCTTAAAGATGGCGTATCTGGTTATGGAAGTTTGAAATTAAGTCAACACTCTGGGGCAGACTCTTTAATCTGATACCTGAACCAGGCTGGTCTGCAGTACTCCAGGGCACTGTTGATGATTGATCAGCTAGCCTAGTTTCACTAATGCAACTTTGAGGGGTAATTAGACTTGGCTGAGATTCTTCCTCCTCAGCTGCAGATGACACTGGCTTGCAGAGTTCCATTGGGTAGGATGTTCCCAGCTAGGCAAGCATCAGGAAATTTTCCGATGCTCTTCACTAGCAAGTAGTGCAGTTTCGACTGTACATACTTGAGTTCCTAAGCCTCAGCTCTCCCAACTGTTGCTAAGCTGCCTGCACTTGGGTAAGTGGGCTGGGTCCCTCTGGGAATATTGTGAGCACTCCATAACAAGCGAAGAAAAACTCTGCAGATTTTTCAGTAGCTTTATTTGGAGACTCTTCAGTTTGATGGTGGGTTTTTCACCTGTCCAATATCTGCTAGAAGAAAAATTTGCATTGTATTTTACATCAGTTTCTATAGTACAACGTTGGAAGTAATAATTATTCTAAGTCAAAAGTGAATAGGGTAGTACAGTGGCTATGGTATGACAGAATTGTATCCACCTGCAAACTTCCCAGACTCCAGCACACCCCCATCATCGTCAACCCTGACTATGTCCTGTTCCATTAGCACAGTGATTAGTCAGATTTCATGTGATGCTTGAAAGGCTTGTGTAAAATGCATTTCTTGGTTTCTGGAGGTTACATTAATAATAGCAATTTAATGTAGAGTGTGATGTGATGGCAGTTTAAGCATCTTTTCTTTCTTGCACTTCACCTGCGTAGGCGATGAACATTTTGACGTCTGTTTTACTGCTTTACGCTAAAGAGGAAGAAGCCTTCTGGTTACTCGTCGCTGTGTGTGAAAGAATGCTGCCAGATTACTTCAATCGCCGAATAATTGGTAAGACTTTAAGAATGAAAGTGTATGCGTTTTTATTTCTTCAACAATTATGTGGTGCCAAATAAGGGCTATCAGGGAATCGGCACTGCGACATTGAACATGTTAATTAACTTACCTGGACCGGGCGGCCGTCCCACGCCGATATTCCGGCCGGTGACCAGAAGTCCCGTGCCTTCCAATCCCCATTTGGGAATTCAAGGTGAGATACAGGTGGGGAGGAGGAAGGAGTTTAATTTTCAGGTCGGGGTTGGTGGGGAGCAGGAAACAGAGAAAACTTATTCAATTGGCTGAGGAGATGATTGGAAGGGGTTGAAGGGTAAAGATCATAAAGTTTGGGGGTGAAAGGTCAGGACCGGCAAAAATGATTTTCGGGGGGGAGAGGGAAATGAATTTATTGGTTGATGATTGGGGGTGGAAGAGGGGCTTTGATGGGTACTTTACCTTTAATTTAAATAAAAACATCAATGTTCTCTTTAAAAATTTAAATTGCCAGTAAGGGCTTGCAGCCATTGCCAGGTACGGAGCAACCGCCCCCTCTATGTCACCAGGGGCGGCCGTTCCGCCCCCTCCATTTAAATGAGCCCCTGTGCGAAATATCGCAAGGGACTCGGTGGCGGCGGCTCCACGCGGCAGACCGCCAACTTCAAAAGCACGCCGCCACAATTTATGACGCGTTAGTAAAATCCAGCCCGTACTGCTGTCCATTTGCTCCATAAACAAACTTTTTAGTGCTGTCCTAGTTGAATCAGCATTTTGTTATCTGTCAAGGGTTGAAAACCGTTTTGCTACTTGATGCCAGGAACTCGATAGCACTGATCAGCATTGAGATATTTTCTGCTTATGTGCATCAAACTCTATCCAGCACAAGGGCAAATTGCATCTGGTCCATCCCTGGAGGTAATTACTAATTCCTCCACAGACTAACTTTTCCTCTGGTTACTGAGGACACGCTTCCAGACTCTTGATCTGTCAGCTCAGGTCTTGATAATGTTAGGGACAGTACCAATGTCACAGCCCAGGCACAGTTTGGCTCTTTTTGGACTCTATTCGTTCACAGATATGGCTGTGCTTCTGTGGTAACTTGTTACTGGTTTAAAAATGCTGCATCTTGGGGTCAGTTTTCATAATGACATTAATTCAGATGCATGCTAGTCTACTTGGCAGTAGGCTTGCATCTTAATTTCTGTTCTGATTGCTATATCATGCTTCCACCACCCCCCCAGACAATTTGCCTGATGTACATTGTCGACGTTTTGAAGTTCAAAAACAGTTTCCTCGAGTAAACTGACATAGTGTGTGATGTGTTATGTAAAATGAGCATACAAGAGGCTGAGAGCCAGCACTTTAAATGTGGCAGTTCTCCTTAATTCACTTGTGCATTTGGATAATGGTCCCAGATTATGGTGCTGATTTACTATGATAGTGACAGTCACATGTGCATATTTCAGATTCCTTAGTTTTCTTTTATATAGCTCTAGTAAAATGAAAGGGTTAACACCACAAATTCTTCTTTGTTTTCAAGTCTTTGACCCATTGTTGCATTGTCCTTGTCGTTAGTTCTTGCCTATAATTAGATCAGCTTGAATTGCTGTTTGAACCTAATCTGAAATGAAATATTCCTGTGGCATTTTGTGGAAGATTTTACTTTCAAGTGGAATTTTGTGTTCATTGCTGAGTGTTTTTGCAATACTTTTGGTTTTAATAGAATGCATTTCAATGACAAATGCATAGCAAGTGGGTTTCAGTATATTTCAAAGTCTACATGCTTGTCATTTAATTAGATCCAGAATATTGTTAACAGTGGCTAACTTAAAACTTGTTAATTTAAAACTGAACTTAAAATAAAATTGAAATTTATTGCTTACCAATAATTTAAATGGCTTCAGTTAGTTTGAAAAAACAACTGAGCTGCTTGCCCAAAATATTCATGAATTGATTTGAGATGATGTTGAAGTAGTATTTTTGCTCCTGAAGGTTAGAGGATTCAGTGGCAGAAAATGGAACAATGTTTGTCGCAAGCCCTCCTAGGTCAATTGGTTAGATTCAAGATCCCTGTACTCTGCCCCACTAACTCTCACCCTCACCAGAATGCTCTCCGCTGCAACTGTGCAGTTATTGCATTCCCTAATCATTCTTGTGGCCTGAATTAAGACTGTAATTACGTCCATTTTTATCCCCCCTGTGGTCCTTTGTCTAACTGACAACTCGGCTGAGACTAAAATTCATTCCTCGTGACTTTTATAGCCAGTAGGGAGATGACTTTTTTTGAACAGCATTCATTGTATTATTGCAAAATCTTGTTTTGAAAAGGAGAGTATAAACCTTCCTGAAATGTTGTCATATTACTACATTTAAAATTGAACTTAACACTCCGTTATAAATCCATGTACATGGTTTAAATCCCACTGATTGACACTTGCTTTCTCAAAAGATTCACCATTGTAGTCTGCCATCATCTTCACTTTGTCAGGGAGACTACTCATATTCTAACCTCTTAGTTCTGTTCCATGTAAGATGACTTTCAGCCATGAACCTATTGAAGGGTGGAGCAAGCTCAAAGGGCCGAGTGGCCTACTCCTCCTAATTTGTGTGTTCGTATATTTTTATTTATTTTACTTAGAGATACAGCACTGAAACAGGCCCTTCGGCCCACCGCGTCTGTGCCGACCAAGAACCACCCATTTATACTAACCCTACAGTAATCCCATATTCCCTACCACCTACCGACACTAGGGGCAATTTACAATGGCCAATTTACCTATCACCTGCAAATCTTTGGCGGAGGGAGGAAACCGGAGCATCCAGCGAAAACCCACACGGTCACAGGGAGAACTTGCAAACTCCGCACAGACAGTACCCAGAATTGAAGCCGGGTCTCTGGAGCTGTGAGGCTGCGGTGCTAACCACTGCGCCGCCCTCGCCGCTGTGCTGCCCTTGCCCCCCTCACCAGTCTGGCTTTAGTTTGAACCCAAGTCTGCAAGATCAGAGAGGCAGCATTTTAATCCACTGTGCTTGGCTCTACTTCTTTCCTCAAAGTGCTTTTTTAATGGATATTGATAAAATTTTCTTTGTTTTCACTCTTTAGCAGGGTAGTTTACTGCAATCTGCATTGCAGAGATAAAACACTAACCCCAGTATTTGCATGAGGCATGTAAATTGATTTGTAATAGTTCTATCTGACACGAACTAATACTAAAACGACGACACAATTTTGTTGGTCAGCTATTTTGCTTTTGACTCACGGTCTTCTCACAGGTGAATGAGCACTTTGTTCAGTCACTGATTCAAACTAATTTGCCCTTTGAAATTGTTGAATGCATACAAATTCTGAAAATATTGCTATTTTGAGTCAGCTTCAATGAAGGGTGCTTAAGGGCAATAATGATTTTTAAAAAAGCATATCTAGTTATCAACGTGTTCTTATTTTAACAGGTGCTCTGGTTGATCAAGCAGTTTTTGAAGAATTTATTCGAAGCCACCTTCCTCAGTTGACTGACCACATGGCAGACATGACTTTTTTTTCATCTGTCTCTTTGTCTTGGTTTCTCACTATCTTTATTTCTGTGTTGCCCATTGAAAGTGCAGTAAATGTCGTTGACTGCTTTTTCTATGATGGTATCAAGGCAATCCTGCAGCTGGGTCTGGCAATTCTAGATTATAACATGGACAAGCTACTACTCTGTAAAGATGATGCTGAAGCGGTGACTATCTTAAACAAGTATGGTTCTTGAATTTTAATTTTTCTTTGCTATAAATTCTCATGTTATTTAAATCACTGCTCAAGGAGTCTGGATGAAGTATAGTCTTCAGGTGAAATGAGGTTGAAAGGCGAGGGATAATTGGTCCAGGGCACATAAATATAATTCAGTCCCCATTCTGAAGTCCTACAATCTATTTATATTTTTAAATTCCTGTTATGATTTCTGGTGTCCACATGTATAATACTGTTCATGTAAACTTGTAATTTCACTCTTCTACCAGTGGTGGTACCGACGCGTCTGTACCAGAGGGAGTGTGTACTTAGCGTGACAAGATTATATATTCTTGCGTGTAAGTTTGAGATACATAGATAGATATGGATGTGTGTCTATGCATTACTGCTCCTCCAGGGCCCACAAAATAATCTGAGCTGCTATTGCCCAGGACTGCCACCCTGTGAAGTTGTGACCTCCTTGTCCCTGACCTTGCAACTTGTTGGCAGCTGCCTCAGCCTGATCTTAAGGACTCAATCTGCCAGGAATAAATGAAGCTGGGGGATGGGGACTTCTTGCCTACTGAAATGTGTGGTCTACCAGTGCATTCTGACAGTCGCCCAAAAGTCGGATTAGACTCCATTGAGTCCATAATTAATTCTCCCTTCCCTGACTACAGTGCTAAATGTTCTCGTGTGATTTATTGAATTTTAATGGTAGTTGTGAAACTTATAAATTTAGATATATTTTCAAAGAATATTTGTAGAATTCACTGTCACGTTTGTGATTGTAATTTGTGTAGACAGTTTGAGAGTCCTGTCATTCTCCAGTGTTTAGCTACATCTTGGTTTTAATGCCTTTTTCAATAAACAATATGAAATTTCCTTACAGGTTTTTTGATAATGTTACTAACAAGGACAGCCCTTTACCACCAATGTCACATCATCCGCCTATTGGCAGTGATGAGCCACATCCTCACGTTAAAGTGGACATAACTGAGCTTATCGGGGAATCTTATGAGGTTGGTGAGCAAGGCTGATGCTACTGCTGTTTAAACATGTAAAAATTAATAAAGCAGAAATAGATTGTTCTGTCAATCTGGATATTACTGTGAGGCACATACAGTGCCTGAAATTGGAAAAGCAAGATGATGTCAGGATCCCTTTACACTGGAAAACTGATTTCTCCAACCTCTGCTCGCTACCTCAACTCCCTGGAGAAAAAAAAAAGGTAGTCAAAGTAGCCCAGAAAAGTGGGTACTGAGCCCTAACGTTAGAGGCCTCCCAAGCTTTTAATCTGCAGAATGGTGCTGCTGTGTTCCAATCAAAAATAGCTCCCTTGGTCTCCTTGCACAAGAATCTTCACAACCATAGGGCAGAGTTTATGAATAGCCATAGTGTCTATCGTTTTATGTCATGAGACATTCAATGTATTGATTTTGTGATATAGCTGTCACTGCCAAATGATTGCATGAGGGTCATGTATAAGGACTAAATTGTTAATGTATATTTTTGCACTAGTTTTAAAAAAATGTTTTGAGTCGTAAATATTGCAGAATATGGTGACCTTATGACCTTGATGCAAAAAATTCTGAACAATGTCAGTCAGAGCTGTTTTTCAAGAGCTGTACTGTTGAATTCATACTTTAAAACTTGATTTTCTGCGCCGTAACACCAAACAAAATTTAAGCAAAAGCAAGTACTGGATGTTGCTGGTCTTGGGTTTAATAGTCTTTCAAATGATTGATAGAAGCTAAGAAACAAAATGCACTTAACCACATTGAATTGAAGATGAGCATAAAATTACAGAGATATTAATAGATTAAGCGGGCAAAACTGTGCAAAATGTGAGGTCAACCACTTTGGATCTAAAAAGGATACAACAGAGTACTTTCTAAATGGTGAAAAGCTAGAAACAGCGGAAGTCCAGAGAGACTCGCGGGTCCATGTACACAGATCATTAAAATATCATGAACATGCATAAAAAAGAATCACAAAGGCTAATGGAATGCTGGCCTTTATATCCAGAGGATTAGAATAGTCATAGAGAGATACAGCACTGAAACAGGCCCTTTGGCCCACCGAGTCTGTGTCGACCAACACCCACCCACTTATACTAATCCTACATTAATCCCATATTCCCTACCACAGCCCCACCTTCCCTCAATTCTCCTACCACCGACCTACACTAGGGGCAATTTACCTATCAACCTGCAAGTCTTTGGCTGAGAGGAAACCGGAGCACCCGGCGGAAACCCACGTGGTCACAGGGAGAACTTGCAAACTCCGCACAGGCAGTACCCAGAACTGAACCCAGGTCGCTGGAGCTGTGAGGCTGCGGTGCTAACCACTGCACCACTGTGCCGAAGGGAGCAGAAGTCGTGCTTCAGCTATACAAAACCCTGGTTAGAGCACACCTGGAGTACTGAGAGCTGTTCTGGGCACCACACCTTAGGAAGGATATATTGACCTTGGAGGGAGTACCAGAATAATACCTGGACTCCAAGGGTTAAATTAAGAGGAGAGATTACACAAAGTAGGGTTGTATTGCCTGGAATTTAGAAGGTTAAGGGGTGATTTTCATTGTTAGGGGGAACAGGGTAAATAGAGAGAAACCATTTTCTCTATTTGGGGAGTCTAAGACCAGAGGACGTAACCTAAAAATTAGAGCCAGACCGTTTGAGGAGTGAAATTAGGAAACATTTCTACACGCAAAAGGTGGTAGAGGTTTGGCAGTCTCTTCACAAATGGCAATTGGTGCTAGATCAATTGATAATTGCAAATCTGAGATTAGTAGATTTTTGTTAGTTAAAAGTATTAATGGATATGGGGCAAGTTGGGTACACGGAGTTGGGTTGCAGATCAACCACGATCTTGTTGAATGGCGGAACACGCTCAAGGGGATAAATGGCCTCTTCCTGTTCCTATCTTCCCGTGAAGACCTGTACCACATTGTAACCTTCCACTGTAAGAGCAGTGATAGTTGACTCAATTGCTGCATTTGATTTCCGTTCCTGTATCCCTTCACTGATGGCTCATCTGCCCTCCCATTTATCTATTGCTAAGGTTTTTCAGTGACCACCTTGAAAGACTTCTAATTGTCTGCTCAGTTAACAATTTCCTTCCTGTTTTCATTGAATGAATTTACTCCTTTTATCCAGAGTATTTTATCAATATTTAATATAAAAATGCATGCTTGCTAATATTCCCTGTAATTGACTAAGTGAAATCATAAACCATTATCATTGCTACTTATTGGGAAGGATTAAAAAAAAAACAATAATTTGAATATTTTTTCTACATAAGTAAAATATTTGAATCTGATTTTAATTTTTGTTTTTGCAGAAATATGGTGATATTCAATCAATGGAAGTTGAAAGTATGCGACGAAGGAATAGGCTGTATGTGATTCAGACTCTAGAAGACACCACAAAACAGAATGTGGTAAATTCTGTTTTGTCTTAGAATGAGCAGATACATGCACAGTGCATTGAAGTATTCACATATTGTGTGGTTAATGGAAGTTTTTCTTTGGAGCTAAGGGAGGTTGACTTTTTGTTTTGCTCCAAACATTTTTGGTATTCGCTGACCTACTTAGCTCTGCATACCCTCGAGTGTATTGCTTATAAAGTGGAAGGACAAACTATTTTCAGCACCTAACTTATCATGAGGTAGGAGCTCAAATATCTACCAATGATTTCGAAAGTTGTTTTAATTAATTCCAGCAAACAATTCTTTTGAGTGAAGGGTAGGCAGGCACTCTGCTCTCAGGCCTGTACCAGCCTTGTTCTTTAGCTGGATGATGTATCAAAACAGCTTAGATTAACATTCTAACCTATTCTCCCTGTCTACGTGCAAAGCAAATCATTTCACTGGTGCCACTTTTCACCTTGCTTGGCCATTTTCTTCTCCCCATTATCATGATGGCTCTGCACTGAGATCAGGATTTCATGTTGAGACTCGTAGGTGTGCATCTCTGTCTGCTCAGGTTTACCCACTTACTGGCAACCTTTACATACAAACGTATAAAGATGAAGGACAGGAAAGACCAGCTGGTCCATCAAGTCTCTGCTATAATGCCATGGTGTGATTTATATTCGCCATCAGCCTCATCCGTCAGTACCAACCTACTAGCCAAACAATCTCCCTGGAGAGGACAATTTATGGAACAGCTTTGGGAAATCCCTTCCTGACTCCCACCCCCTCCCAAATACATGCAAACAAGTTCCAGGAGGCTCCAATGACTTGGAATCACCCTCTTCCCCTTTTAATATTCAGGCACTAGCTGCTTTAATGAAAAGATTTATGTGGCTGAACCGTAGATTCAAATCAAAATGAATTTAACTTGGCCCTTATCTCTCTTTTGGGACTCTGTTTAAACACCTTACTTGATTAAATGAAAGCAATTGTGCATGACTTTATTGTGGTTTATTGAAGTTTAGACAATGTTAACTCAATTGACATCTGTTGTGTTATTTGCAGGTAAGGTACTCTGCCTGACATAGTAAAGTGTCTCCATTTTTATGATCAGTATCAGTCTGCATAATGTTCTGTTGCCTCTTCATTGCCAGTTTTGATCCATGTTTTATTTTCCAGGAGATCATTTATCACGCATTTCTAGATCAATTCTGTAATTATTGTGGTTATATCCTGGCCTACCAAAGCAGTTGTCTTAGATCTGCTGTATTCCACTTAAATGTATATAAGGTGTAGAAAATTATATGTTCTAGAATAATTTTTCTAACATTCTTTCACAAATTATGAATAACATGTTTATTTCTGAATTGTATATATCTCCTAAATGAATGACCTTGGTCGGTACTGATGGGATATAGTTTGTGTAGTATGTCAGAGTGATACAGTAGCCTGATTTGGACTTGCAGTATTAAATATCGTTGCTATATTTAACATTGTGAACCCTTTGTGTATTTTAGCTGCGAGTTGTATCTCAGGAAGTGATGTTCAGTCCTAAAGAAGTAGAAGAACTCTTCGAGCTGTTTAAGGTCACTCAAAATCCATTTGTAACTTTTGTAAATTGTTTGACTACTTTAGCCAAATTCTGTCAGGCAATATTTCCCACAAGTGTGTGTGGATATTATTTTTTACATACATATCTTGTGTCGAGCAGACATCTGTCACATAATACCCTTTAAAAGAGACATCTAGAAGTGTGGCACGTCAAGGCTTCACATTTATCGGGCAAAAATCTATGGCTGAAATAATCACTTAACTCTTAAGTAGCCAATTAAATATTTGTTCAGAAATAGTAAATGACACTAAATTGAACCAGGAAAACAATCTGATGGTTTAAACAATTTCTTGATACTTTTTGACTGCCATTTTCTTCTTTTACTCAGGTCGGTGTGTACAGCTGGTAATAATATTTATAATATAACTACCTTCTTAAATTACAACCGTGACTACACTTCAAAAGTACTTCATTGGCTGTAAAGCGCTTTGTGACGTCCTGTGGTTGAGAGGTGCTATATAAATGCCAGTCTTTACTTTCTATCAGAAGGGGGCAGAATGTGCAAATGCTTCTGGTGGGGTAAAACACACTGAATCTACCCTTAGAAATGTCTGGAAGGCGTTTCTGTACATAAGCATGCCCTTCACTTGAGCATTCCTGAGTTAAATCACTCCACCATTGGTGGCTATGCCTTTTAGATGCCTCGGTCCCAAGCTCAGGAGTTCCCTCCTTAAACCTCTCCACCTCTCCCCCTTTTTCCTCCTTTAAGCCATGGCTTAAAACCTGCCCTTTGACCAAGCTTTTTGGCCATCTGCCCTAATATCTCCTTATGTGGCTCAGTTTCAAATTTTGTTTGTAAAGCTCCTGTGAAGCATCTTGAGACATTTTACTACAATAAAGCTGCTACATAAATGCAAGTTATTGTTCGCTCTGTGTCTCACGCTCTCTGGTTCCCTGTGTAACAGTCGAAGGAAATCTGAGCGATATACCCGATTTTGGATATTTGCTGATTTTAGTTTCAGGGGAGAGAATGAAGACTTGCATGACTCAATTTAATGCTGTTTACTTGTTCCTCATTTGGAATTTTGCTTACTTGTGTGATTTGCTCACATTTGGTCAATCCAATACTTTGGCTCAACAGGGAAATGATTTTTGCAGCAGTTGCATTTTTGTTGGGAGGGTCCTATGGATTATGCAACAGACTCGTAAGTAAGAACATAAATAGGAGCAGGAGTAGGCATATGGCCCTTTGAGCCGCGCTGCTATTCAATGTGATCATGGCTGATCAGATCTTGGCCTCGACTCCACTATTCCTGCCTGTCCCCCATAACCCTTGTCTCCCCGATGGTTCAAAAACTTGTTTATTTCAGCCTTGAATATATTCAATGACTCGGCCTCCACAGCTCTCTGTGGTAGAGAATTCCGAAGATTCATGTCTCTCTGAGAGAAGAAATTCCTCCTCATCTCCGACTTAAATGAGTGACTGCTTATTCTGAAACAATGCCCCCTAGTTCTAGATTCCCCCCATGAGGGGAAACATCCTCTCAGCATCTACCCTGTCAAGCTCCCTCAGAATCTTATATGTTTCAATAGAGGCCAACATTCCATTTGCCTTTCTAATTATTTGCAGTACCTACATGCTCTCCATTTAAATAATCTGCTTTTCTTTTCTTCCCACCAAAGTGGATAACCTCACATTTTCCCACATGATACTCCATCTGCCAAGTTTTTGCCCACTCACTTAACCTATGTGTACCTCTTTGCAGACTTGGTGTTCTCCTCACAGCTTGCTTTACCACCTATCTTTGTATCATCAGCAAATTTGGCTGCAATACAGTCAGTCCCTTTGTCCAAGTCAACTTTCTCAATAATGGATTCCAGCATTTTCCCAATGTCAGATGTTTGGCTAACTAACCTATAGTTTCCTGCTTTTTGTCTCCCTCCTTTCTTTAATAGGGGTGTTTCTATTTGTGCTTTTCCAATCTGCTGGCACCTTTCCAGAAACTATGGAATTTTGAAGATGACAACCAAAGCGTCCACTATCTCTGCAGCTACTTCTTTTAAGACCCTAGGATACAGGCCATCGGGTCTAGGGGACTTGTCGGCCTTTAGTCCCATTAATTTGCTAGTACTTTTTCTCAAGTTGTTTTTATTTCCTCCTGCCCTTTTGTTCCATGGTTTTCTACTATTATTGGGGTGCATTTAGTATCTTCAACTGTGAAGACAGATACAAATATTTATTCAAAGTCTCTGCATTTCCTTGTTTCCTATTATTAATTCCCCAGTGTCATCCTCTAAGGGACCAACATTTACTTTAGCTCCTCTTCCTTTTTACATTCGTGTAGAGCCTGTTATTGTCTTTTTATGTTTCTTGCTAGTTGACTCTCACAATTATTTTCTCCCTTTTTTTAGTCATCCTTTGTTGGTTTCTAAAAATTTCCCAATCTTCTGGCCTGCCACTAATCTTTGCAGTATTGTATGCCTTTTCTTTCAGTTTGATACCATAATTAACTTCCTTAGTTAGCCCTGAATGGTTCATCCTTTTCATAAAGTCTTTGGATCTCAATGGAGTATATCTTTGTTGAGAATTATGAAATATCTCCTTAATTGTCTGCCACTGCTTAGCTACCATTTTACCTTTTAATCTATTTTCCTAGTCCACTTTAGCCAACTCTGTCTTCATACCTTTGTAATTGCCTTTGAGTTTAAGACACTAGTTTCAGACCCAAGTTTCCCACCCTAAAATTGAATACGAAATTCATCATGTTATGATCACTATTTCCTAGAGAATCCTTCACTATGAGAGGGGCTGAATGGCCTCCTGTTCCTGTGATATTTGATACCTTGCCGTTGTGATGGCTTTGAAAGGCATTACGCTGTGTGCACACTACTTTTGATTTATATAGGTTACCGGTGATCACTATCCACATGTGATATAAACATTTTTTTGTATTTAATTTTTCTTAAAGCATTGCCACTATCAAGTGACTTTAGTTTGTGCATTTAATTTCCCTTAACCAAAAAAGCTCCATATCTCATACTTCAGTGACACTGTATTGTGTGTTTTGAGTGAACTGTTTATAATTTAGATTTGTGTAAAGCAAGACCTCATGCATTTTTCATAGATTCACAACCTTGAACTGTACTTAGTAATTCTTGCTTCTTTTCAATCTATATATAAAGTGTGAACTTTTGTGGGAATCTGTGCAACCCGTTTTTAGAAAGTGTACCTTGTCTAACCAGGTGTGTTCAAGATGACTGAAGCAGTAACCTTTTGATTTGAGAGACTTAAATATTTCTCACTTTTTTCCTTTCTGTAGAAGGAGCATTTTTTAAGTTGTTACTGGATTCCACACAGTCCAGCGCTCAAGCACCATGATTCCAGTCTCCCATACCTAGAGCAGTATCAGATTGATAGTAAACAGTACTGCACACTGTTCAGGCTCCTGAGTCCTTGGTCCCACTCTGCGAATGCAGATTCGTTAGCCCTGTGGAGTTTCCGACTTCTGGATGAGGACTCTGACTGCCTCATCAATTTCAAAGAGTTTTCTTGTGTTCTAGGTAAAACATTTTGATTTTCAAACTGTTTTTTTAGAGCTTCATATTTTAGTATTAACTATTCCTGTGTAATGCAATGGCAAGATATTTGTGCTGAATATGGTTTAGCCTTTGTGATTGCTGGAATCTCAAGTCTCCACTACAACTGCAGAGACAGTGTAAAAGTGGTATTGCTTCATATCGATGATGCAGTAAATGCAGCCTGGATCTTGAATTAAGACACTCCCTAAAGAAGTAATTCTGTCAGATTTTGGGTTTCTTTTCAAAATCAGCAGATTTCTTCATCTCTGTTTTTATTTTATATCTAGTTGAATGTGCTGCTGGGAGTGGCAGCACCTTGAAGGAGTGCAGTCCAGACCATGGCATCAATGGGCAAGGGACTGAACAAGAGGGAATAGCAAAGAGTAGATATGCAGTCGTTAAAGGAGTTTCCATAATTGGAGGGACAAACAGGCATTTCTGCAGTTGTCATTGTGAATCCTGCATGGTGTGTTGCCTCCCTGGGGCCAGGGTAAAGGATATCACTGACAGAGTGCAGAATATTCTGCAGGAGGAAGGGAATGAGCCAGAAGTTGTGGCAACGATATAGAGCAAGCATTGAGGTCCTACAGTCAAATTTTGAGGAGCTAGGGAGGAAGATTAAAAAGTAGAAACTCGAAGCTAGTAATCTCTGGATTACTTCCAGTGTCACGTGCTAGCGAGAGTAGAAATAGGAAGATAGGGAGGATCAGTGCATGGCTTGAAGCATGGTACAGGAGGGAGGGCTTCAGATTCTTGGGTCATTGGGACCAGATCTGGTGTAGGAGGCACCGATTCAAAAGGGACAGGTTGCACCTCAACAGGACTGTGACCATTCTCCTCGCTGGGAGATTTACTAGTGTGGTTGAGAGGGTTTAAACTAAATTGGCAGGGGGGTGGGCACCAGCATATAGAAGTAGAAAAGAGGAATAAGGTGCATAAAGGTATGAGAGTGTTGGATAGTACTGGAGAAGGAAGTAATACCATATTAGATAGAAGCAGACTAAGAAGGACTACAAGGACAGGTTTGGAATGCATGCATGTATGTAAATGCACAAAGTGTGGTGAATAAGGTTCGTGAGCTACAAGTGCAAATAAGCGCATGTGGGATTATGATGTAGTGGCAATAATGGAAATGTGGCTTAAAAATGGTGAGGACTGGGCGCTTAATATTCATGGATGCAAAGTGTTCAGAAAAGAAAGGGAAGGGTAAAAGGGAAGTAGGGTGACAGTATTGATTAGGAAAGACATTGCAGTGTTGGAAAAGGAGGATGTCCTTGAGGCAAAGATGGAACCCATTTGGTTAGAATTGAAAAGCCAACAGGGTATGATCATGCTATTGGGTTATTCTATAGGCCTCCAAATACTGAGAAAAAGAGATAGGGGAGCAAATCTTCCAGAAATCAGAGATGTGCAAGAACTTTAGAGTGGTGATAGTGGCGGAATTTAATTACCCAAATATTGATTAGGATAATATTAGAATAAAAGCTAAGGAAGGGGAGAGATTTCTAAAATGTGTTCAGGAGAACTTTCTTGACCAGTATGTTGGAGAAGAGATATATATGTGATAGATATAGGACAGATGTCAGAGGTAGTTTCTTTACTCAGAGTAGTAGGGGCGTGGAACGCCCTTCCTGCAGCAGTAGTAGACTCGCCAACTTTAAGGGCATTTAAGTGGTCATTGGATAGACATATGGATGAAAATGGAATAGTGTAGGTCAGATGGTTTCACAGGTCGGCGCAACATCGAGGGCCGAAGGGCCTGTACTGCGCTGTAATGTTCTAATTCTAATTCTAAAGTAGAACTTCTAAATTGGAAGAGGACTAACTTCAATGGGATGAAGGGTAAAATGGAACTATTGACAGGAAAAACTCTAACAGAGCAATGGTTGATTTTTAATGAAGAGATGTTTCACATACAGGCTAGGTATATTCCAATAAAGGCGAAAGGTAAGGGATGCAAAGCCAGGGATCCTTGGATCACAAGGGAGATAGCGAATATGATGAAACAAAAAAATGATGTCGGGTGAATTCTTCAAGTGAGAACTAGGCCAAATACAACAAGTTGAGAGGGGAGGTGAAGAGGAAAATAAGACTGGCAAAGAGAGAATATGAGAATAGAATGGCAGGTTAACATAAAAAGGAACCCAACAATCTACCAGCATGTTAATAGCAAATGGGTACTAAGAAGTGGTATGGGTCCTATTAGAGACAAATGGGGTGATATATGCTTAGAAGTGCAGGGCAAGGCTAGAATACTTAATGAGTACTTTGTATCGGTGATTACTAAGGACAGTAAGTTGCAAATGGTTGTTTTTCAGACTGGAGGATGGTAGCCAGTGGTGTTCCCCAAGGGTCAGTGCTAGGCCCACTGCATTTTTTGATATCTATAAATGACTTGGATATTGGAATGCAGAGTAAAATGTCAAAATTTGCTGATGCTACCAAACTTGAAGGTGTGGCAAACAGTGAGGATGATACCAGTTGACTGCAACATCAGAACATAAAAAGTAGGAGTAGGCCATTCAGCCCCTCAAGCCTACCCCGCCATTCAGTAAGATCATGGCTGATCTGTTCCAGGGCTTAACTCCTTTTTTGGGCCTGCTCCGCATAACCCTCGACTCCCCGAGATTTCAAAAATCTATCTACCTCCTCCTTAAATACATTTAGTGATCTAGCCTCCACAACTCTCTGAAGTAGAGAATTCCAGAGCTTCACCACCCTCTGAGAGAAGAAATTCCTTTGCATCTCAGTTTTAAATGTATGACCCCTTATTCTGTAACTATGTCCCCTAGTTCGAGATTCCCCCACCAGTGGAGACATATTCTCCAACATCTACCCTGTCAAGCCCACTTATAATCTTATATGTTTCAATAAGATCACCTCTCATTCTTCTAAACTCCAATGAATAGAGTCCTAACCTGTTTAGCTATTCTCGATAAGACAACCCCTTCATCCTAGGAATCAACCTAGTGGACCTTTTCTGAACTGCCTCCAATGCTGGTATATCCTTCCCTAAATACAAGGACCAAAACTGTACGCAGTACTCCAGGTGTGGCCTCACCAACACCCTGTACAGTTGTGACAAGACTTCCCTGTTTTTAAACACTAACCTCCTAGCAATAAAGACCAAAATTCCATTAGCCTTCCTAATTACTTGCTGGACCTGCATGCTAATCTTTTGTGTTTCATGTACAAGAACGCCCAGATCCCTCTGTACTGCGGTATTTTGTAGTCTTTCTCCATCTAAATAAGCTGCTTTTTTATTTTTCCTACCAAAGTGGATCACCTCACACTTTCCCACATTGAACTCCATCTGCCAAGTTTTTGCCCACTCACTTAACCTATCTATATCCCATTGCAGATTCTCTGTGTCCTCATTACAACATGCCTTCCCACCTATTTTTGTATCATCAGCAAACTTGGATACACCACACTCTGTTCCTTCCTCTAAGTCATTAATATATTTATTTAATAGTTGAGGCCCTAGGACCGATCTTGTGGCACCCGTCTAGTTACGGCTTTCCAACCTGAAGAAGACCCATTGATCTCGACTCTCTGTCTTCTGTGTGTTAGCCAATGCCAATCCATGCCAACACATTACCTCCAATACCCTGAGTTCTTATTTTGTGCAATAGCCTTTCATGTGGCACCTTATCGAACGCCTTCTGAAAATCCAAATACACTACATCTGCCGGTTCCCCTTTATCCACTCTGCTTGTTATATCCTCAAAGAACTCTAACAAATTTGTCAAACATGATTTCCCTTTCATAAAACCATGTTGACTCTGTTTGGTTGCATTATGTTTTTCTAAATGTCCTGCTATTTCTTCCTTAATAATGGATTCTAGCATTTTCCCAATGATGGATATTAAGCTAACTGGTCTATAGTTTCCTGCTTTCTATCTCCCTCCTTTCTTGAATAGGGGTGTCACAATAGCGGTTTTCCAATCCGCTAGTACCCGACTGAAATCCAGTGAGCTTTGGTATATTATGACCAATGCCTCCACTATCTCTGCAACCACTTCTTTTAAAACCTTTGGATGCAGGCCATCAGATCCTGGCGACTTGTCTGCCTTTATTCCCATCAGTTTGTCAAGCACCTTTTCCCTCGTGATAGAGATTGTTACAAGTTCCTCCCTCCCATTTACACCTTGCTCATCTATTATTGTTGGGATGTTTATAATGTCCTCCACCGTGAAGACCGATGCCAAATATTGGTTTAAATTATCTGCCATTTCCCTGTTCCAAAGAACAGTACAGCACAGGAACAGGCCATTCGGCCCTCCAAGCCTGCGCCGATCTTGATGCCTGCCGAAACTAAAACCTTCTGCACTTCCGGGGTCCGTATCCCTCTATTCCCATCCTATTCAAGTATTTGTCAAGATGTCTCTTAAACGTTGCTATCGTACCTGCTTCCACCACCTCCCCCGGCAACAAGTTCCAGGCACTCACCACCCTCTGTGTAAAGAACTTGCCTCGCACATCCCCTCTAAACTTTGCCCCTCGCACTTTAAACCTATGCCCCCTAGTAACTGACTCTTCCACCCTGGGAAAAAGCTTCTGACTATCCACTCTGTCCATGCCGCTCATAACTTTGTAAACCTCTATCATGTCGCCCCTCCACCTCCGTCGTTCCAGTGAAAGTTCCCTGTTATTAATTCCCCAGTCTCATCCTCTAAGGGTCCCACACTTACTTTAGCTGCTCATTTCCTTTTTATATACCTGACATAGGCAAATGGGCAGAGAAGTGGCAGATGGAATTTAAAAGAGAAATGTGAGGTGATGCATTTTGGCAGAAGGGATAGAGCAAGGCAATGTATACTTAATAGCAGAGTTCTGCAGAGTAGCCAGGGGCAGAGGGACCTGAGGGTGCATGTGCATAGATTGTTGAAGGTGGCATGAAATATTGAGAGAGTAGCTTGCAAAACCTAAAGGATCTTTGGTTTCATAAATAGAGGTATTGAGTACAAAAGCAGTGAAGTTATGCTGACCCTTTATAAAGCTCCGGTTAGGCAACAGCTAGAGTATTGCGTCCAGTTCTGGTCTCCACACAGTTCGGACGGCACAGTGGCGCAGTGGTTAGCACCGCAGCCTCACAGCTCCAGCGACCCGGGTTCGATTCTGGGTACTGTCTGTGGAGTTTGCAAGTTCTCCCTGTGTCTGCGTGGGTTTCCTTCGGGTGCTCCGGTTTCCTCCCACATGCCAAAGACTTGCAGGTCGATGGGTAAATTGGCCATTATAAATTGCCCCTAGTATAGGTCGGTGGTAGGGAAAGAAAGAGACAGGTGGGGATGTGGTAGGAATATGGGATTAGTGTAGGATTAGTATAAATGGGTGGTTGATGGTCGTCACAGACTCGGTGGACCGAAGGGCCTGTTTCAGTGCTGTATCTCTAAACTAAACTAAACACTTTAGGAAGGATGTGAGGGTTCTTGAGAGGATGCAGAGGAGATTTACCAGAATGGTTCCAGGGATGAGTGATTTTAGCTACAAGCTTAGGTTGGTGAAGTTGGGGTTTTCCTTGGAGCAAAGGAGATTGAGCGGAGATTAGATAGAAGTGTACAAGATTATGACAGGTTTAAATAATGTAGACAAAGAAAAGCTGTTTCCATTGGCTGATGATGTGAGTACTAGGGGTCACTGATTTAAGGTTTTGGGCAAGCGATGCACGGGGTTTATGAGGAAAAACCTTTTTTTCTATGCAGCCAGTGGTAATGACCTGGAACTTGGTGCTTACACAGTGGGCGGCACAGTGGCGCAGTGGTTAGCACTGCAGCCTCACAGCTCCAGGGACCCGGGTTCGATTCCGGGTACTGCCTGTGTGGAGTTTGCAAGTTCTCCCTGTGTCTGCGTGGGTTTTCTCCGGGTGCTCCGGTTTCCTCCCACAAGCCAAAAGACTTGCAGGTTGATAGGTAAATTGGCCATTATAAATTGTCACTAGTATAGGTAGGTGGTAGGGAAATATAGGGACAGGTGGGGATGTTTGGTAGGAATATGGGATTAGTGTAGGATTAGTATAAATGGGTGGTTGATGTTCGGCACAGACTCGGTGGGCCGAAGGGCCTGTTTCAGTGCTGTATCTCTAATCTAATCTACATGGATGGTGGAAGTGGAGGCGATGAATGATTTCAAAAGAAAATTGGTTGGGCGCTTGAGGGAAATAATTTTGCAGGGCTATGGGCTCAACAGAGAGCCAGCTTGGATGTGATGGGATGAATGGCCTCCTTCTGTGCCGTAGTGGCTTTACTACTCTATGGTATAGTGCTGAGCCATGCAGAACAGGGTGGTGTAGATCAGTCACTCATCTGTGTTAAACTGACTGGTCTCACACAGGGAAAATAGCAATTAGTACTCTTGGTCTTGGTGCCACATGGCAATGCAAGGTAAAGGCCTGTTACCCGACCTGAACCTGATGGGACTCGACAACGTGTTGGGGTCAGGTTGGGTTGCACTTCTGGGTCCGGCATTCGGGCTCGGGTCAGACACGCTCTATCACAGGTAAGTGGCTCCACTGTTAATTTAATTTTGGACTAGAAAGGTGGTTTTATTATTTTAAGCTTGTGCAGATCAGCAAGAAAGTGAAAAATGGAAGGTCGGGTTGGGCTTGGGACAAATTGGAAGGGCTCGGGTCGGGTATTTTTTTTTTTTGCAGATCCGAGCAGGCCTTTAATGGAAGGGAGAGTTTGAGCTGGGCCATTTAGGATTGAGATCAGGACACACTTTTTCCACACTAAGTGTAGTAGAAATCTGGAACTTCCTTCCCCCCCAAAAGGCTGTGGATGCCAGGGCATCAGAAATTTTCAAGAGCAAAATTTTTGTTGGATCAGGATATCATGGAATATGGAGCAAAGGTGGAAAAATGGAGTTGAGGGAGCTAATAGAATTGCCGAACAAACTTGGGTTGATTTGCCTATTCTTATTCCTAGATGGAGTATTTCTTTATGCAGGTAAGGATTGCCTCGAAAGAATTATGTAAATTTCAACGACTTACTGTAGTAGTGCTAAGAAGGATACATGAAATTCACTGAGGAACTTTCTTCTTGTATTTTGTATGGAATGCAAAGAGCAGTCTGTCTTTAAATCTTTCATTAAAACCTTAAAGGATTTGAGATCATGAGTAACACATGTACTAATTCAGTTTTATCCCTTGCAGATGTGATGTACAATGGATCATTTACTGACAAACTGAAATTACTTTTTAAATTACATATTCCACCAGGTAAATCAAGTAATTACTGAAACTCCGCGTGAGTATTGTGAAATTAAACTCCAAAAATGAATTCTCTTCTCGATATACCAAAAAAAATTTCATTTCATGTGAAGTAATTATGGTTGACATCAGTTCATTTTATAATGAAGATCTGTCATTTTAT
Organism: Heterodontus francisci; assembly: GCF_036365525.1. Classification (NCBI taxonomy): domain Eukaryota; kingdom Metazoa; phylum Chordata; class Chondrichthyes; order Heterodontiformes; family Heterodontidae; genus Heterodontus; species Heterodontus francisci. The sequence goes on from NC_090385.1 coordinate 16,005,325, forward strand.
ATTTCACAGGGAGACAATTTATTTAAGCATCTAGCTGCACATAATTACCATTGCAATAAGCTGAAAGCTGGAGTTGTTCTGAAGTTCTTTCAAAAGTTTACCTGTGTGGCTGTCCAATAAGGACAGAATTGGCTTGGCTGTGTCACATCACCTGTCTAGGCCTAGACATGAAAGGTGGCCATTACCTTGACGACCTGAAGGCTGTGGGTGTCATCTTGATAGTTGCAATGCTCAGGGAGGAAAAATTTGAGTCGAGGGAAGAGATGATTAAAATTGTTTATTTCTAAAATTATTGAAGAGAAATGTTCATTTTTTGGCATAGCTGCAAGAACTAAGTGTTAGCTTGAATAAATTGTAGCACTCTTGTCTGAGTAGGAAAGTTATGGGTTCCAACCGCATGGGGGAATGCTGAGGTTTTCCTGCATTTCCAGAAGTGTTGTCTTTTGAAAGAGATGTTCACCCTTTTTAGGTGGATGTAAAAGAACCCATTACACTATTCAAAGAGCAGGTGAATTCTCCCAATGTCTCTGCCAACAGCTATCCTTTGGTCAGTGCCACCACAAACAAATTTTCTAGTTGCCTGTCTAATTTGCTGTTTGTGGGACTTTGCTGTGTGTAAATTGGCTGCCAAGTTTATCAATATAACAATGACTACATTTCAACAGTAATTAATTGGCTGTGAAGCAATTTGAAATGTTTTGAGGTGGTGTAAATGCAAGTTATCATCACAGTTATTTTTGGTTACAGATTTGACTTTGCCAATCATTTACTTACAGCATTTACTGAGGATGAAAGTACAATTCCTGCAGCTGCAAAACACCCAGAACTTTTTGATGAAGCAATGACTCATGGTGATCACCTCAATGGTTTGTATTGACTATTTTTGTCTAGATCAGTGGAGTTTAACTGGTCAGGTTGATTCCTGATTTCAACTCTATTATTGTAAGGAGATGCAAAATGTGCACAAGCTCTTCTGCAATGTCTCGTGGTAAATGTGAGGCATCTGTTTAGCAATCTTGCCACAATTTTAAATTGGTGGTAGATCACAATATAAAACTTTGGCACAAATTGGTAACACAGTGGGCAAGACATCCAAACTGAAATTCATCTTCAAATGAAAATAAGCTGCATTTGACTGACTTGCTTTGTTGATTTCGAGTAAAGGGGGGGGGGGGGGGGAATATGTGATAGAGCTCTGAGTTTGACCTCAGCATTACAGGATGGTTGTTTTGAAGTACTGAGTTTAAAATTAGGAGAACAGAGTTTAAAATCTCACTCAGACCTTTTTCACTTGAGCTTCCCTTGGCATTTCTGCTGTTGAAGCAAATGGAAGCGAAATCCATGGCATTCCTATGTTCGCTGCGCACGCAGAGGCCTTGAAGGATTGTCCACTATATGACATTAATTGTATCTCGAGCAATATTTATGAACTGTACCTTCTGGTTGGGAACGGGGACATGACCGTGATGTGAGGTTATGGAGGAAAGGGCTGAAAACGGAAGGAAAATTACAACTGCTTTTCCTTTCCACTCCCTGTCAAATACAGATCACATTAAGGTCAATATCAAAATTAGAAGCATATTCACCCCCCAAAAATCTGGAGCTTCCAATAATTTAGATTTTTTTGATCACATGACTTATCTGTTCTGTTTTTCTTTTCCACCTTTTGGTGACTTTGTGTTCTAAACCTACACGAGATACAGCCATTGGTCCAGGCAAAATCGGCAGTTCAAATAAAATATTGGCAGTCATTTTCAAGTAGCACCCAAAGTGGGTGCAACGTTTGCAGTGCAGCTGCTTTGCCCACATATTGAACATGAAGCCTGAGTCATCTGCAGGACCAGGCCTTAATAGCAGGCTACTGGCTGCCATATTGAACCAGCAATTGCAAATCACCCCCATTAACTTCCCAGTATCTAATACTTAAGATGTGTATTTGAGTGTGCTGTATCCATATATGTAGCAATAAATTTGTATAACTTATTAACATCATAATGTGTGAACTAAGCTTGTTCATAGTAGTGTTGAAATTGCTACTTCAATGATTATGAATATTTTTTAAAATATAATTGTCTTAGTGCAGTTTATGCTGTAAAGAATATACTTAATTTGGCCAAAGAGTTAAATAGTGAAAGGTATCAGGCTGCAGAGACACAAGTTACCTTGTTTCAAAATAATCGGTAGTTTTTTTTTCCTGTTTTTGGACTTCAGGAAGTAACAAAGGGAAAGTTGATATCCAGTCCTATTTGAAACAGTGGCAAGATGAGCTAACACGGAAAGAAGAAAGTATCCGAAACCTTCCACGGATAAATCAGGTGATAATGTGACCTGTTTCACTATTTCACTCACCACATTTTTGGCATATGTCTTTCTATGGCACAAAGTAAATTGTTTCTGATGGGATAAGAATCTATAAACACAAGGGGGCAAAACAAAAGTGATTTGTCAGGATCAGGTGCTTAACTTTTAAGTGCTTAAATTCAAAACCTTTGTCCTCGTTTATAATCGTTATATGATCTTGCCTGTCCTTTTCTCTGAAGTGTATTCTGACTCTGGTTTCCTTTGCATAATTCCCCATTTCTGCTCCATGTTTAGTCACAGCTTTTTTGACCCCACATTCTGACACATCCTGCTAAACCTTTTTTCCTTTGCTACCTGTTTCCTTCTGTTCAAAGCCTTCTCAAAACCTACTGATTTAGCTGCCCGAAACACTTCTGCCTTCCTGTTTGTTGTCCAGATCTGCCACTGCCCAGCTCTTTAAGATAAAACTGCTGTAAGCAATACATCTTGATGTGTCCATGTAGTTCTCCTGAGCACTAATGGTAGCATAGCTGTTAACCTGCTGCTCTAACACATGACTTGAATGATCTATAATTTGGTCAGTAACCTTATGTTCCTTCCTTCCCCCAAAGTCATGAGACTAATTATCTGTAAGCAGTAATTACAGTCTGTTGCCAAATGATTATTCACTGGTGAAAGAATTTTTCAATGTGGAATATTGTCACCATTAGAAGTTAAAGCAAGCTACAAAAAACGCAGCCAGTTTCTGTGCTTTTAGCAGGGAGTTGAGTCCTTGCAGTGATATGGCTGTATGTGTTTATCTTGTACTGAATTTAATCAAAATTAGTGGTCTGAAGAACATTTATCCTTTTCCAAATATGAAAAAGTGCAAGCTCTGCAAATGTGTATTAAAAACAAAGAAACTGCAAATACACGACAGGTCAGTTGGCCGGTTCTGAGGAATGGTCTTGCACCCAGGATTGGCCTCCTGCTGTGATGCTACCCGTAGAATTGAATAGTCTGCCAACACTCCATTTTTGGTTCACATCAGAAGTGACCCTCATGGCAAAATTTCTGTGGCATTGTAGCTTGTGAAAGACTCTGTGCCTTTAGCAAGGAAGGAGAGAAAATGTATTATCTGTAATCCATTGGCTGAAGACTAAAGATAACAGATAGAATACCTTCCATCCTCTCCTGAAGGTCATGACACATCATGAAACATATTTCCAGGAGTGTTAGCAGCTCTTCAGTAAGAGGGACTCTGGCTGTTCTTTGTGATACCTTAGGAAATGGGTTTTCTTTAGACTGTTGGACTATAGCAGAGAAGCAAAGCCGAACCTAGCTGTAAAACAATTCGAATCTGACAAACTCATATGTTTTCAACATAATCAGTTTATTGTCTTTGACCAAGTCCATAGACACGCAATATCTTTGAGCAGTAGACATACTGAGAAATAAAAACTATTATCCTGTTTTCCCAGGGCAGAGATGCAACTTTCATCAATCTTTCTGATCCTGACTCTCATGTTAGAAAGTTCAAAATCTTTAAAGGTCACTTATGATGCACACTGTCCTTGCTAATTCATTATGGCATGACGAGTGTTATTGTGAACAAGACCCCCAGAAATGAGAGAGTTCCTTCAAAACACCAGATGCCACCTTGTTTGCCATCCTGGCTGTTGGCCCACTTCCTATCTCCAGGTTGCTTTGGCTATCTCATTTCGCAATATGGCAACAAAATTAGTTAGCAGGCACCAATCTCGCATTCTGCACCTCAGCCGAAGCTAAACAGCATAGTCAGCTAAATTGTACCCTGACACATTAAACCCTAAAGCATCCTGGCAATGAACAACTTTACCCATTTCATTATTTCTAGCTACAGTACAAATCCATAAGCCATTTATAAGTAAAAAGAATTTCAGATTAAACCAAATCCTAGCCCTGCATAGGTATGTCTACACGACTTGGGTGTCTTGCACCACGCTGTCTTCACCAGACTCCAGCTATCACCAGTTAGGAGGAGGAACTCTGGCCATACATGTGAGCTCAGTTGGTGTATCCCCAGCAGATACTTGCCTAAGATCAGCTGATTCAGCACAGAGTGTGGCTTGATCTTAGGATCTTCCTGGTCTGTATAGCACAGTTCACACGGTGCAGTACTTTCAACTGAACCATTAGGGAAGCTCAAATGTCGCTGTTGAGTATATTGCCATGCAACAACAGTGAATGCACTTCATTGCATGTAAGCACTTTTAGACCTACTGAGGCTGAGAAGGGATGTCATGTATATGCTAATATATTGTTTGTGAAACCAAATCCACAATGTCATAAAGCAGATTTTAGTGAAAAGAGTAGTGTTATGTTCTTCCAACAGTATATTTTAGAAATGAAAATAAGCTACATAAGAGTTACTTATGTTGGATGCTGGAATCCTGAAATAGAAATGGAACATGCTAGAAACACTCAGTAGGTCCTGGTTTCAATCTGCCTTTCTTTTGCCACATTCCCAGACCAGGGGAGCCTTCGATTCTTTGCTGGATTTTCCATGCTTCCCTTCTCTGCTTTTCTGCCGTAACCTCCTCTGTTTCCATACTTAATCTAGTTATCACCTAATTTTTGCCTTGCACTATCATCCCTTTCGTCATTTAATCACTTGTGCCTTCCACTGTATTACAGACCTTTCCCTTTTATTATTTCTTACCTTTCCATTCCTCCCCCCACCCTAAAGGCCTGCTTAGGTCGGGAACAAGAACCCGACCCGGCCCGAATCCCTCTATGTTCGCCCCGAGTCCAACCCCGCTCGGCCGACCCGACCATCCCTTCACTGACCTTCCGACTGGGAAGCTCCACGAAGCTGCAGCGCATGCGTGATGAAGTCATAGTGACGTCACTCGCTCACTGCACAGACTCAGTTTCGTCCCAGCTCACCTAAGTTTTTTATTTTTAATACTTAACGGCAGAGCACTTACTTGTGTGTCTGGCCCACAAGTTGGACCCGGAAGAGGGGCCCAACCCGACGCATGTCCTCGGATCCCGTTGGATTCGGGTCGGGTAGCAGGCCTTTACCCCACCCTGCTCTCTATAACAGGCTCTACGCTGGCTTAAAAGCTGTTTTCTTTGTAACATCTTCCAATTCTAATAAATTGTCATCCGGCTGTACTCTTTTTTTTTTGTCTCCACAGATGTTGCCTGCTGAATGTTTCTAGCATTTTCTGTTTATATTTGAGTTCGATATTTGGTTGCTTAGACCTTTGCTAATAAATTGAGAGATTGAAATAATCCTCATCAATATGGAAATACAAAGACTTGTTTCCAAAAGAAGTTCTTCCATGTGCCTGATGACTTGTGTGTTTATTTTTTTTAATCCCTAGTCACAATTCGTTCAGTTCTCCAAGACACTGTATAATCTGTTCCATGGAGATCCTAATGAGGAGGCACTTTATCGAGCTATAACGACTGTCACTGGCCTCTTGCTTCGAATGGAAGAAGTGGGGAGAATGCTGAACAGTCCAGGTTCTCCCATCCCAAGTAAACAGGGTTTAATTCAAGATTGCCAAAGTGGTGACAGCTTTCAGGAGAACCAGATGTTAAACAAGGATGAAGATGCTCCCCAAGAAGCACCAACTGAGATTAACTGGACCTTTGCCTTTGAACAGATACTGGCATCACTGTTAAATGAACCAGTTTTGGTTACATTTTTTGAGAAACGTGTAGATATAAAGGCTAAAATAGAACAAGCTAAATCTGTTCAACTGAGGGCTAAAAGACAGCCAAATCCCTTTGACTGAGATTTCCCTGTGATTTTAGTTGTGGCACTATGCCATGTTCTGCTGTTGTGATGATGCAACAACCTAATACAAACATACAAGCCCTGAAATTTCTGTTGCCGATGACAGCAAACAAACGCATAATCTGTTTTGCGTGACATTTTACTACTATTTTAACACCGGCATTAACCTGTGTATTAATGTCTCTGCTAAAATGACGTAGAGGAAAGTTGCACAGCTGCAAGCAGCAATTTTTTCTGCTAATAAAATCAACAGTGATTTCTAAGCTACAATCTTATTTTGTCATATATAATGTCTGTTAAACATTCTGAACACAAGCTATGAACTACATAGCAACAGTTGCCTTCCTTTTTTTTAATTTTGTTTACATCCACTGGCTTCAGGTGATCTGAGAAGGCTTATATAACACACGAAGCTGAACAGTATAGGAAGGCACATTGCAAATGCTTATCATTTGAGACTGAGTTCAGATTTAAAATATCAAACTACTCCAGGATTTCTGTCGCAGAATTTATCAGATTGGTGCATATTCTCATGAACACAGTTGTGTACTGTGCTACCGTCACCAGTCTGTAGAGGGTGCCCTTGTAATTTTCCCCCTCTTGCTAGGAGATTATGGGACAAAATAACTATTGCTGTACTTTATGGAGTCTGAAATGTTCTCCCTAGACTGAAGGGAAATGTATTTGTCTTATTTCTACAAAAAGGTGTTTGTTTTTTAATGTTATAGAGAGAGAACTATTTATAGTTTGCAAAATTCTAAGGGAATGGGAAATCTTTACGATAAAATATGTCCTGTATTTTTGAAGTATGCTGCACACTTGTACACTTTCAAATGTTACTGTTAATCTATATTGGCTTCTTTCCTGCTTTGAAAATATTTTTTATGAAACTGCCCAAAAATTAGAACACAAGTATATAACAATACTGCTCTTGCTCTTGATTCTGATGTCAAGATGTGTTAGTAATTGTAATCATCTGAAAATATGAAGTTTGCAAACATTCAACAGTCCAAATGTCTTGAAGCTTAGTATTAGTTACAGAAATACACTTTGGTTTAATTGCTTATGTTCAATGAAGATAATGCAATGTTCTTATTAAAGTAAAAGTAACATGAAAAGTTTGTATATAGGCACATTAAGAAGGTAAAACACTATGTAGAGAGCAGCAACTCTTACTCAAGCACGCTGCTATGAAATGTTAATCTCAAATCCAAAAAGCAATTTGCTGAAAGCTTGGGTTTTTTGAGATTGAATTTAAAAAGAAAATATAGTTTTGAAGGAAAAATTTTTTTGTGCCAAACACTGAGGCACTTGCTAAATGTGTATAAGAATGTGTACTCCATCGACTGAGTCCTTCTGTTTTAAATTCCTTTTGTTCCTTATTGTATCAAAAACCTTGTCTAAAGAGCAGATTTAAAATAAATATTTTGGTTTCCAGTTCATTTGGTTTTTACAAGTTGTGTTTTCTAGTTCTCTTTATATTTGCTTTCTAATAAAAACACATTGTTGACAGGCTAAAGTGGAGAATTTTGATTTATTTCAAAAATGTACAATGCTAACACTGCAATTAATATGAATGTAACATGATCTTTTAAAAAGTCATCAAAAGATAATCTTGTCATGGTGCATATGGAGATCATACCAGCACTTGTATGGATGTCAATTCCTGGTCATTGTGTCTATTGAAGTGTGATGAAAAGGGGAAAATAGCTCCAGTGAAGAAAAAAAAATAATCTTCAGTGTATCCAGTAGCAGCCAGAAGGATGAGAAACAAGATTAAAAACTAGCTGAGAGAGATACCAAGCTAGGTAGGTGAGTTAACACGTGTGCTATGCGTGTGTATCTATCTCTTGCTCTCAATTAATTTTTATTTCTCTGTCTCAGTTCAATTTTATTTGCTCAGATCAGTATCCATAATTTTATCAAAAGAGAGACACCCATCCCTACATGATTGGCCAGACTGAATTTCTGTTGGGGTGTGTACAAGTGAAGTTGTAATTGATTGACTCTCACTGGTTTTCCACTTGTGTGCTGTTCAATTCGTCTTGACACTTTGTGTGTGTGTGTGTGTGTGTGTGTGTGTGTGTGTGTGTCAATTGCACTTAATCGCTTGAGTCCTGGGCCCAGAGTGATGGGATGAAAGGCTTCTCTCCAGTTGCAATCCCACTCAGTGTACTTGGATGGGTGATGTGAGTAATGGAAATGTGCACTGGTGCAGTAAGAGATGGTTTCATGAAGTTGGTGTTGAGGCATATTATTGGGGGTAAAGAGAGGCTTCACTCTGCCTCGAATGCTCTATCTAACCTTGGGTTGCTCCAAGTTTTAGGTTTTTAGAAAGGAATGGAAATCCAATCCATGTCACTATAATTCTCATCCTAGTTGGCACAAAACTGATTGAAATTAAATAACTTCGATGTGTGATGGACAAATAGACAAACATAATGTGATCATGCAAAGTAATGGAAATGTTTGGTGTTTACAGAGTGCTACAGGTACACAGTGAATATTGAATAAGATGGTTTTGTGATGGTCTATGCTATATAGTTCACCTGTTAGAACATTTAACAAAGGTTATACTTACTATACTAAAGTCATCTTTGCTTAAACTTACAGGACAGTTTTATTCATGTCAATTATGTTATTTGACACCTTTTCACTACTGAGAAAATGTGTAGAGAAGATGGCCATCAAAACCTGACAGTCAAGTTCATTATGCATAGATGTTTTATTGATGAAGACCTCTCATCACTGCGTAAGATATTTGTTGTAACAACATAGTGATTTATAACTTAAATCCGTCTAGATTAGGGTGTGCTACATAATATATAACCTGATGTGAAGAGGGAGTATAAATGATTCGCTATGCACTTTGTTCTTAAAACACATTAATACACACTGTACCTTTGCTCAGTTTAAATGCCCAGCACTTCCCAAATGACTCTGCTTCTGAAGTATTTGCACACTGGTTCACACCTTTTGAATGTTTGGCGTGTTTTCGACAGGCTCCACCATCTCTGAAGACTTATCCAAGTACTGAGGTCTGCAGCAACATTCGTCGTACCTGTTGCAGTGCAACATTCGCAACTGGTCTTAGTTTTTATTAAGATTACATTATTTGGAGCACTGGAAACATATTAATTTTAGCTACTCACCTCATTGTAGCATTCCTTGCAGACATGTGGTAATGTTTCCTGCAAAATCCTTTAGCAAGGTGATCAATCCCTTGAGTGTGTTCTTGATAGTCATAGACATTTACAGCTCAAAACTTGGCCATTCGCACATTCAGCTGGTCAGTTTTTGAAAGAGCTAGTTACTTGGTCTCATTCGCCTGCCCTTTATACACTTTCTAGAATTAAGTACTGTCAAATGTATCTTTTGATATAGATCCCTTCCCCATCACCCAATGTATTTCCTCCCTTTTTTTCCCTTTGACAAAGAACATATCAACTTATGTAAATCCATAAGGATTCGACTGTGATACATAATACATAACTATTCAGAAATGGAGGCATTGCTCTATTGGAAATTGTGATAGAGGTAGATGGGTAAACAGCTGCATTCACCTGAGCCACTGTCAGCCGTAACTCATTGTCCGCATTCGTGCCTCGGAGATGGATGTTTGTGGGTTCGAGCTCCACTCCAGAGACTTGTGCACATAATCTAGGCTGACACTTAGGTGTAGTACCGTGAGTTCTGTACTTTAAGGTGCTGTCTTTCAGATGAGCTGTTAAACTGAGGCTCTGTCTGCCCTCCGGGTGATGCCATTTGAAGAAGCTCTCATGTCCTGGCCAATATTTATCACTTAACCAACACCATCAAAAAAAAAACAGATTATTTGATGATTTTTCTTCTTTCTGTTTGTGGGAGCTTGCTGTGCACAAATTGACTGCTATATTTTCCTGTATCAGGAACCACAATTCAAAAGTACATACTGGCTGTGAAGGACATCGAGATTGTGAACGGCGCTACAACTATGCATGGCAAGGAGGAATGCATTAGCAACCAAGGTATCACTTTCCATCCTATTTTCCTTTACCTAACGATGGAGTGCCGTACCATTGGCCCTTGCCATTATCCTTCCTGCTTTCAAAAACATTCTCCAAGCCTTTCGCTTCAATCATTCCTTCAGTCTTGCAACCAAACCCCCTCATTTTCCACTTCCTGCTCAGTTAACGTAAAAGCCTTTGAGAGCACTTCCTGCATGTGCAGAACACCATGGAAATGCTAATTATCGTTCGGAAGGACCTGTTGTAGGATTTTGTACCTTCTCTGCAACATGGCTGAGATGGGAAACTCCATGGTGTGTGACCATGACCTGGACTTTGTGGTCAGTGGCAAAGCAAGGGTGTTTGCTGCTGACCTAAAAAAAAAATGTCTTGCTGAGAGGTCTACCAATCTCTGTGGTAAGAACTTTATCTCTCACCGAACAGTGGATTATAGTATCCTATAGAGATTTCTAGCATGGAGCTGCACTAATCTCAGCAAGCTGTCCAAGCAGGTAATCATATTAACGAATTCTTACAGCCAACCTTTTTCTTTGGCCTCCTTGTCTCGAGAGACAATGGGTAAGTGCCTAGAGGTGTTCAGTGGTTTGTGAAGCAGCGCCTGGAGTGGCTATAAAGGCCAATTCTAGAGTGACAGACTCTTCCACAGGCGCTGTAGATAAAATTGGTTGTTGGGGCTGTTACACAGTTGGCTCTCCTTGCGCTTCTGTCTTTTTTGCCTGCCAACTGCTAAGTCTGTTCGATGCGCCACTCTTTAGCCCTTTATGGTTGTCCGCCAGCTCTGGCGATCACTGGCAACTGACTCCCACGACTTGTGGTCAATGTCACAGGACTTCATGCGTTTGCAGACGTCTTTAAAGTGGAGACATGGACGGCTGGTGAGTCTGATACCAGTGACTAGCTTGCTGTACAATGCATCCTTGGGGATCCTGCCATCTTCCATGCCGCTCACATGGCCAAGCCATCACAAGCGCCGCTGGCTCAGTAGGGTGTATATGCTGGAGGTGTGGGCCACCTCGAGGACTTCTGCGTTGGCGATACGGTCCTGCCACCTGTTGCCAAGGATTCTCCAGAGGCAGCGAAGATGAAATGAGTTGAGACGTCGCTCTTGGCTGACATATGTTGTCCAGGCCTCGCTGCCATAGTGCAAGGTACTGAGGACACAGGCTTGAAACACTTGGACTTTTGTGTTCCGTGTCAGTGTGCCATTTTCCCACACCCTCTTGGCCAGTCTGGACATAGCAGTGGACGCCTTCCCATGCGCTTGCTGATTTCTGCATCGAGAGACAGGTTACTGGTGATAGTTGGGCCTAGGTAGGTGAACTCTTGAACCACTTCCAGAGTGTGGTCGCCGATATTGATGGATGGAGCATTTCTGAGGTCCTGTCCCATGATCGTTTTCTTCAGGCTGATGGTTAGGCCAAACACAGCCAACAAGGAAAGGAAAAACACTCAAATTAAATTTTTTTAAAAATTTACAGCAAAATAAAGATTGGGATACACACATGGATAATTAATCATAGCGAAGACATGTAACAAATATAACTATTACTAAAGAAGTAACTTAATAACAGATTGTTTAAAAACCCAGTTACACCTCATTGAACAAAACTTTTTATAGGGTTTCTAACAGATAAGAGAGCAGAAAAGGGGAGATTTTTGCCACATCTACTGATTTCAATAGTTGCTTACTCAGGTGAGGGCCACAGTGCAGCATGTGACGGACTGCAACTTCAGGATTTCCGTGTTAATCTGCCCATGCCCAACATCCTGAAGTTGCAGTCAGTTTCAGAGGGGTAATGACAGGGATCGCTGACAGCCTGCTGACAAAAAACCTGCAGAATCTGGGCCCATGAGTATCCAGCATTCTGTGCCATCACAGTATTCACCGAACAGACCTTTGCAGTTAAGTAACAGAAAATAAGTATTCTCATATAAGTAACTTTTGGTATCCTCTCAATACCATTTGTCTTGTGACACTGGCAGGAATTCTCAAGATGTTTGTGCTGAAAATGCAAGAATAAATCATTTTCTTCAAGTAGCTTTTCCACTGTTCCTCCTTGTCGGGTCCAATAACATGATTCAGTTAGATTGTGCAGGTTTTCTGTTTATATCTGAAGTTAACCATATTTCTGAACCAATTTGCAGAAAATGGCAGTCAAAACCTGGAGAGAAAGTCCAATGTAGTTGTGCAAAGATCATTTATTCACGTAGACATAAATTGCTCACTCCCTTTCTGTAAGACACTTTTTCTGTAACAAATTTTCATTGACTAGGAACATTCATATATACAAAATGACCTGTTACATCATATAAAATAAAACTAATTTGCTATTGCAAGGATTTTTTGTACAGAATTTAATATAATACAATATCTACATCAATTAACACACCCCACTGTTCGTCCAATATGTAACCAGACAAACAATGATTCCAAAGTGCATATTCTCACCTTCCTCCACACACCCATCTGATTAACTGTCACAACATCTGATCTAAAGGGATACAAGCCCAAAATGCATCTCAGAAAAAACAGACACAAGATAATGTAATTGCGCCAGGCAGGCTAGTAAGATTTTAACTTAATGACTATCAATGTGTAAGGGCATCCATCAAATTGACCATGGCAAGTAATTTGTTCCTATTGGAATTCTTTTTTTTCCATTCTTCAAAATTTCCCTCTACTAAATGCAAGGTTTTAAAAATTATGCTGTATATATAGGGCGGCACAGTGGCGCAGTGGTTAGCACCGCAGCCTCACAGCTCCAGCGACCCGGGTTCAATTCTGGGTACTGCCTGTGTGGAGTTTGCAAGTTCACCCTGTGTCTGCGTGGGTTTCCTCCGGGTGCTCCAGTTTCCTCCCACATGCCAAAGACTTGCAGGTTGATGGGTAAATTGGCCATTATAAATTGCCCCTAGTATAGGTAGGTGGTAGGGAAATATAGGGACAGGTGGGGATGTGTTAGGAATATGGAATTAGTGTAGGATTGGTACAAATGGGTGGTTGGTGGTCGGCACAGACTCGGTGGGCCGAAGGGCCTGTTTCAGTGCTGTATCTCTAAACTAAACTAAATATTGATATCGATTGATTTACCATTTGAGGATTGACTGAATGGTAAATCTGAGTTCTTACAACCTTGCCTTAATCTCATTAATGTTATTGTGTTTCAAAGAAATTAATTCACATAAATAACAATACTAAGTCAAAAGATGTGCCTGAACTGGTGTGTGTTACCAATGAAGGGTAATAGATCAGTAGACAATGGGATGTTTAGTTGGTAAAACTGACTAATCAATAGAAGAATCCAAAAGTTCCACACCTATTTCTACAGCAGTAGAATCGTCACTTACTGGCTTATGGACACAATGAGGGAAAAGTTCAGGATCATGGCAGTACAATACAGGGAAGGTCAAATGAACAGGAAATTTATTGGAGCTGAGATACATTGAGTGCAAAAGCATAAGAGCTGAATTGGGTAGGTAAGAAAAATTTAATGTAATGCTATTATTCCCTTGCTGAAAATAATAAGGTAATCTTCCTGATGGGTAGCCACATAGAACATGAAATTGAAAGGGAACATCATTTGTATAAGAGCAAATCTCAATAATAGCTTATATAATGAAGAAAATCTGGACATTTATTCACATGTGCATTTGGACTCAACTTCCGAGCAGAATCTGGCTCAACTTCCCTGTTTAGTTCTGAATTTTCAAACAAAACTTTATATATATGTTGCATGTTTGAAATGCAATAGAGGCATTTTGTTTTTTGATATTATTTGGATTTTCAGTTCCTGAGAATGCATTAACTGCTGCAAGAATCAGGGAGCATTTGATTCTGGGCCAATTATTATTAGACCTGAATTTTTAAAAAAAATAACGCACTAACTAGTGTTACAGTTTACACACAGTTTACAGTACAGTGGCAGAGTTTTAGTGGCCCAGATTTTGCGGTGGTAATGACGGCAAAACTGGCACCGTTCATTACTCCACCGAAACGGACAGCAACTTCTGGAGTCCGTACATGCGCAGAATAACACGAAATCAAGAAGTTGCTATGAGTGATTCTACACTCCTCCCAGAGCGCGCTGTTGAGGCACCGCCGGACTCCAATCCATGTGAAATCTTATGAATTGATGAAAATTTCCATTCTTAACACTGTTAGTCTCACTGTAAAAACCCTTGAAAAAGCCACCCCTTGTTGATTGAGGTTTAACTGGGTTTTTAACAGCATACTAACTTCATAATTACAGCTAAACATCCTCACTGACCCCGAGAAGCTAATTTTATATTTGTGGAATGTCAAATTTCTCCATAATAAAATTCACATTTAAAAAAAATATATACTTTTTAAAAGTTGATCTTTTAGTTTCTATCTGAATCCAATCATAATAATTTATTCCGTGATCTGAAAATTTAAATTAAAAATGAAGGATATAAAGTCCTTTTAAGTTCCTGGTCTGATGTGCCTGAATATTTCAATGTTATTGGCTACTTACCTGCTTGTGCTGACATCACTGCTTCAGAGATGCCTGGAGATCCCCTTTACCTGGCGGCAGATTTAAACCGCCCGCAAGAAAGGGGAAATCCGTGCCACAGACATTGCGAGATCTTTGTGGGCGGCTTTCTTCGAGGTCGGGGCAGGTGCTATGGCTTCATCGATAACTACAAAATACGGGTCATTTGTGTTAAGTTTTCAGTGGGTTCCACAGTGAAGCATTTGGTTCTGAACCAAGAGGAGATATTACATTTTCACTTAGTGATGGTCAGATTTAAATAATTGTCTTTTTTTTAAAAAATATATAAAATAGTAAAGCTATTCAGAAAATAAATGTGCTGTTTAAATACAGAATATAGACAGCGTAACATTTACAGTGTGTTTGTCTTGCAACTCTAGCTATCCATAAATGACTGAAGCAAAATCAGAAAGTTTCACAGCATCACACCTGACTTCCTGCCAATGACAACTATTAGCATCAAACAAAAAGCGCAGGCTATGTAATGCAACACCTGACAAAACCGACTGCACAGTTAACACCGCTTTTAACAAGGACACTTTATCATTGTTTCACCAGTAATGCCATCTTTATGATTGCTTTATGTTGTGACATTCAGTCACAATTACTGTTTATGTGAGTTTTTAATAGAAGCATATCTCCCGTTGACTAAAACTAATACCAAAAACTGCAGTTATAAATTGTGACCAGTGAGGTGCCTGTATCACAGAATGTACTGCATTTGGTAAACAATTATTTTTAAAATAAACAATTCCTCAAATGATCCATGTGCGGGGAGAAAGGTCATTGTAAAGCCATTCCAGCTGTATGATTGATCTGGCATCATCCTTCAGGTTTGCTTTTACAGACAGATCTCAGAGACTGAGTGAGCAGGAAAAGCAAATCTGGATCTTTTTTTAAAGTTTGCTCTGTGAAGGAAACTGCTTCCTTTTAGAAAGATGTGCCCACCTCTATCTGCTTTGCTGGGATTCTGCTTTGGTTCAGCCTGAACACTGCCACCTTTGCTTCCACTGAAGAGGTGTAGTCCTGTACTCATCCCTCCTGGGTATGGATGAGCCAGCAGTAGAGCGTTCGCCCATCACCCACAAATTTACCATCATGGTATGTCCAATTTGTGGCCGTGCATCATCTGCCTCTGGCACGTCCTTGATTATCGGGGCAGCTGAACGTTGGACAAGTCTGAGAGGCTGCTGGTACTGTTTTGCATCCCACGGGATTGATGGTGCAAGAGGTATCCCATGTTAACGTGCTGAGGTGATGGTAGGAAAAGAGGCTGTGCCTGGCCACCTTGCATCGGTCCACTTGGCGGCACTTGCTAAAGGACCAAAAGCATTTGATTACAAATTGATTCATTTCAACTCTACACAAAAAGCATCTGTTTGTTAAAGAAACATTTTCACCTCCTCTCATTTAGGCTTTCCACCACATTCAACGTTTCTTTCATCTTTCTCCATGGGCTTTGCAATCAGCTACCAGGCATTAAGAGTGTCCCCACGGGCTTGTGCATTTATTTCATTTCCCCGGCCCCCTGACAATGAAGATCCAGCCACTATTTTGTGCCTCAGCCCCAGTGGCATGGCAGCAAGCAAGAAAGCATTCGAAAGGGAATGAGTTCCTGAGAGTGGCCACAATGTATCTGCACTAGAAAAATAGGTGGGTCATTGGGAGAAGTATAACCTAGTCTCCTAGAATTTGTATGATTGCCTTTTGGGGCTCGGAGAAGAATTATTGTAATGTGGCTTGTGAGGCCATTGCAGAAGGCATTAAGAGAGGATGCAGAAGATGATTATTAACATGATACTGGAGATGAGGGACTACACTTTATGTGCAGAGACTGGAGAAATTGGGATTGTTCTCTTTGGAGCAGAGAAGGTAAAGGAGAGATTAGATAGAAGTGTTCAAAATTATGAAGGGTTTTGACAGAGTAAATAAGGAGAAACTGTTTCCAATGGCAGTAAGGTAATAACCAGAGGACACAGATTTAAGGAGACTGGCAAAAGAACTGGAGACGATGTGAGCATTTTTTTTATGTAGTGAGTTATGCTGGTTAAAGAGGAAATTAACGCAATAGTGAGGAAAGATATTGGCTCTAACGATGTGGAATCTGTATGGGTAGAGCTGAGAAACACTAAGGGGCATAAATGTTAGTGGGGGTTGTATATAGACCCCCAAACTGTAGTGGTGATGTTGGGAATGGCGTTAAACAGGAAATTAGAGACACATGTGATAAAGGAACATCTATAATTATGGGTGACTTTAATCTGCATATAGATTGGGCAAATCAAATTAGTCACAATACCGTAGAGGAGGAATTCTTGGAGTGTATATGGGATGGTTTTCTGGACCAATACATTGAGGAACCAACAAGAACAGGCCATCCTAGACTGGGTATTGTGTAATGAGAGAGGAATAATTGACAATCTAGTTGTGCGAGACCCCTTGGAGACGAGCGACCAAAATATGATAGAATTCTTCATCAAGATGGAGTGATGTAGTTGATTCTGAGACTAGGGTCCTGAATCTTAATAAAGGAAACTACGAAGGTATGAGGCGCGAGTTGGCTATGATGGATTGGGAAACATTACTTAAAGGGATGACGGTGGAAAGGCAATGGCAAATATTCAAACAGCGCATGGATGAACTGCAACAATTGTTTATTTCTGTCTGGCGCAAAAGTAAAACAGGAAAGGTAGCCAAACCATGGCTTACAAGGGGAATTGGACATAGCATTAGATCCAAGGAAAAGGCATATAAATTCACCAGAAAAAACAACAGACCTGAGGATTGGGAGCAGTTTAGAATTCAGAAAAAGAGGACCAAGGGATTGAATAAGAAGGGGAAAATAGAGTACGAGAGCAAGCTTGCAGGGAACATAAAACTCACAGTAAGTGTTTCTATAGGTATGTGAAGAGAAAAAGATTAGTGAAAACAAATGTAGGTCCCTTAGAGTCAGGAACAGGGGAATCGATTATGGGGAACAAAGAAATGGCTGACCAACTAAATGCATTCTTTGGTTCTGTCTTCACAAAGGAGGATACAAATATCATACCAGAAATATTGAAGAACACAGGGTTTAGTGAGAGAGAAGAACTGAAGGAAATTAGTATGAATCGAGAAATGGTGTTGGGGAAATTGATGGAATTGGAGGCCGATAAATCCCCAGGGCCTGTTGGTATGCAGCCCAGAGTACTTAAGGAAGTGGTCCTAGAAATAGTGGATGCATTGATGGTCATCTGCCAAGATTCTATAGACTCTGGAACAGTTCCTACAGATTGGAGGGTAGCTAATGTAACCCCACTATTTAAAAAGGGAGGCAGAGAGAAAGCAGGGAATTATAGACCAGTCAGCCTGACGTTGGTAGTGGGAAAAATTCTAGAGTTCATTATCAAAGATTTTATAGCAGAGCACTTGGAGAACAGTGGTAGAATCGGACAGAGTCAGCATGAATTTACGAAAGGGAAATCATGCTTGACAAATCTACTAGAGTTCTTCGTGGATGTAACTAGTAGAGTTGATGAGGGGGAGCCAGTGGATGTGGCTTACTTGGACTTTCAGAAGGTTTTCGACAAAGTCCCACATAAGAGATTAGTGTGTAAAATTCAAGTGCATGGGATTGGGGGTAGTGTATTGCGATGGATAGAAAATTGGTTGGCAACAGGAAACAGAGAGTAGGGATAAATGGCAGGCAGTGACTAGTGGGGTACCTCAGGGATCGGTGCTAGGACCGCAGCTATTCACAATATATATTAATGATTTAGATGAGGGAACTAAACGTAATATCTCCAAATTTGCAGATGACACAAAACTGGGTGGGAGGGAGAGTTGTGAGGAGGATGCAGAGAGGCCTCAGGGTAATTTGGACAAGTTGAGTGAGTGGGCAAATGCATGGCAGATGCAGTTTAATGTGGATAAATGTGAGGTTATCCACTTTGGTAGCAAAGACAGAAAGGCAGATTATTATCTGAATGGCTATAAACTGAGAGAGGGGAATATGCAACAAGACCTGGGTGTTCTTGTAAACCAGTTGCTGAAGGTAAGCATGTAGGTCTAACAGGTGGTAAAAAAGGCAAATGGTATCTTGGCCTTCATAGCGACAGGAATCGAGTACAGGAGCAGGGATGTCTTGCTGCAATTATACAGGGCCTTGGTGAGGCCACACCTGAAATATTGTGTGCAGTTTTGGTCTCCTTATCTGAGGAAGGATGTTCTTGCTATAGAGGGAGTGCAGTGAAGGTTTACCAGACTGATTCCTGGGATGGTGGGACTGACGTATGAGGAGAGAGTGAGTCAGTTAGGATTATATTTGCTGGAGTTCAGAAAAGAGAGGGGGAAATCTCATAGAAACCTATAAAATTCTAACAGGACTTGACAGGGTAGATGCAGGAAGGATGTTCCTGATGGTGGGGGAGTCCAGAACCAGGTGTCATAGTCTAAGGATACGGGGTAAACCATTCAGGATTGAGATGAGGAGAAATTTCTTCACCTAGAGAATGCTGAACCTGTGGAATTCACTACCACAGAAAGCAGTTGAGGCCAAAACATTGTATGTTTTCAAGAAGGAGTTAGATATAGCTCTTGGGTTTAAAGCGATCAAAAGATATGGGGGGAAAGCAGGAACAGGTTACCGAGTTGGATAATCAGCCATGATTATAATGATTGGCGGAGCAGTCTTGAAGGACCGAATGGCCTACTCCTATTTTCTATGTTTCTATGAGTTGTTTCAGCTGCCTGAAAGTGTAGCAGGTGGCAGAAGCAGGTTCAATTGTAACTTTCAAAAGGGAATTGGATAAATACTTGAAGGGAAATAAAATTACAGGGCTATAGGGAAAGAGCACGGAAGTGGGACTAATTGTTTAGCACTTTCAAAGAGTCAGCACCAACGCGATGGGCTGAATGGTCTCCTTTATTATAGCATTCTATGATTCTAAGAGTCAGTCACATACCGTGGGACTGGAGCCACAAGCAGGCAGATAGGGGTGACAGATTCCCATCACTGAAGGGCACGAGTGAACCAATCAGGGTTTTTACAACAATCCAGCAGCTTTTGTGGTCATCTGTCAATTTTGAAGCTAGCCATTGGAAGCTAGTCCAAATCTCATAAGAACACAGCTCCAGCGACCCGGGTTCAATTCTGGGTACTGCCTGTGTGGAGTTTGCAAGTTCCCCCTGTGTCTGCGTGGGTTTCCTCTGGGTGCTCCGGTTTCCTCCCACCACCAAAGACTTGCAGGTTGATAGGTAAATTGGCCATTATAAATTGCCCCTAGTATAGGTAGGTGGTAGGGAAATATAGGGACAGGTGGGGATGTGGTAGGAATATGGGATTAGTGTAGGATTAGTATAAGTGGGTGGTTGATGGTCGGCACAGACTCAGTGAGCCGAAGGGCCTGTTTCATTGCTGTATCTCTAAATAAATAAAATAAATAAATAAAAACATGGAATCCTTTACTAAAAATGGCAACAAGGTAAATCAAGAAGTAAAGTGATGTTTATCCATTAGATATGACAGATATTTTATTGATATTGAATTTCCACATGTTGTATAAACCTCGGGAGGTGGTGGTGTAGTGGTGATGTCACTGGACTAATAATCTAGCTGCCCAGGCTAATGTTCTGGGGACACGAGTACAAACCCGACCACAGCAGATGGTGAAATTTGAATTCAATTAATAAATCTAAATTAAAAGCTAGTCTAATGGTGACTATGAAACAATTGTCGATTGTTGTAAAAACCCATCAGGTACACAAATGTCCTTTAGGGAAGGAAATCTGCTGTCCTTACCTGGTCTGGCCTACGTGTGACTCCAGACCCACAGCAATATGGTTGACTCTTAAATGCCTAGCAAGCCGCTCAGTTGTATCTAACCGCTACAAAGTCACTAAGGAATAAAACCGGACGGACCACCTGGCATCAATCTAGGCACTGGAAATGACGACAGCAAACCCAGCCCTGTCGACCCTACAAACTCCTCCTTACTAACATGTGGGGGCTTGTGTCAAAATAGGGAGATGATCCCACAGATTAGTCAAGCAACAGCCTGACAGTCATACTCATGAAATCATACCTCATAGACAATGTCCCAGACATCGCCATCCCTGGGTATGTCCCACGGCAGGATAGACCCACCAGAGCTGGTGGCACAGTGAGCGGTGTACAACTGGGAGGGAGCTGCCCTGGGGGTCCTCAACATTGACTCCAGACCCCATGAAGTCTCATGGCATAAGGTCAAACGTGGGCAAGGAAACCTTCTGCTAATTACCACCTGCTGCCCTCCCTCAGCTGATGAATCAGCTTCTCCATATTGAACACCAATTGGAAGAAGCACTGAGGGTAGCAAGGACACAGAATGTACTCTGGGTAGGGGACTGCAACATCCATCACCAAGAGTGGCTTGGTAGCACTGCTGCTGACCGAGCTGGCCATGTCCTAAAGGACATAGCTGCTAGACTGGGTCTGCGGCAGGTGGTGAGGGAACCAACAAGATGGAAAAGCCTACTTGACCTCGTCCTCACCAATCTACCTGTCACAGCTGCATCTATCCATGACAGTATTGGTAGAAGTGACCACCGCACAGTCTTTGCGGAGACAAAGTCCCGTCTTCACATTGAGGATACCCTCCATCACGTTGTGTGGCACTATCACCGTGCAAATTGGGATAGATTTTGAACAGATTTGGCAACTCAACTGGGCATCCATGAGGCGCTGTGGTCCATCAGCAGCAGCAAAATTGTATTCAACCACAATCTGTAACCTCACGGCCCGGCATATCCCCCACTCTTTCATTACCATCCAGCCGGAGGACCATCCCTGGTTCAATGAACCGTGCAGGAGGGCATGCCAGGAGCAGCACCAGGCATACATAAAAACCCAACATACCCAACAACCAACGGATCAGATCTAAGCTCTGCAGTCCTGCCACATCCAGCTGTGAATGGTGGTGGACAATTAAACAACTAAAGGGAGGAGGAGGCTCCACAAATATCCCCATCCTCAACGATGGGGGAGCCCAGCACATCAGTGCAAAAGATGGGCGGCACAGTGGCGCAGTGGTTAGCACCGCAGCCTCACAGCTCCAGGGACCTGGGTTCGATTCTGGGTACTGCCTGTGCGGAGTTTGCAAGTTCTCCCTGTGTCTGCGTGGGTTTCCTCCGGGTGCTCCGGTTTCCTCCCACATGCCAAAGACTTGCAGGTTGATAGGTTAATTGGCCATTATAAATTGCCCCTAGTATAGGTTGGTGGTAGGGAAATATATAGGGACAGGTGGGGATGTGGTAGGAATATGGGATTAGTGTGGGATTAGTATAGATGGGTGGTTGATGGTCGGCACAGACTCGGTGGGCCGAAGGGCCTGTTTCAGTGCTGTATCTCTCTAAAACAAGGCCGAAGCATTTGCATCCATCTTCAGCTAGAAGTGCTGAGTGGATGATTCATCTCAGCCTTCTCCTGGGGTTCCCAGCATCACAGATGTCAGTCTTCAGCCAATCTGATTCACGCCACGTGATATTAAGAAACAGCTGAAGACACTAGATACTGCAAAAGCTATGGGCCCTGACAACATTCTGGCAAAAGTACTGAAGTCTTGTGCTCCAGAACTAGCTGCACTCCTAGCCAAACTGTTCCAGTCAGCTACAACACTTGCATCTACGTGGAAATGTGGAAAATTGCCCAGGAATGTCCTGTCCACAAAAAGCAGGACAAATCCAAACGCCAGTTACTGCCCCATCAGTCTACTCTCAATCATCAGCAAAGTGATGGCAGATGTCGTCGACAATGCTATCAATCTGCACTTGCTTAGCAATAACCTGCTCAGTGACGCTCAGTTTGGTTCCACCGGGGCCACTCATCTCCTGATCTCATTACAGCCTTGATTCAAGCATGGACAAAAGAGCTGAACTCAAGCGGTGAGGTAAGAGTGACTGCTATTGACAGCAAGACAGCATTTGACCAAGTGTGGTATCAAGGAGCCCTAGCAAAACTGGAGTTAATGGGAATCGGGCAAAACTCTCCGCTGGTTGGAGTCATACCTAGCACAAAGGAAGACGGCTGTAGTTGTTGGAGGTCAATCATCTCAGTCCCAGGACATCACTGCAGGAGTTCCTCCATGTAGTGTCCCAGGCCCAACCATCTTCAGCTGCTTCATCAATGACCTTCCCTCCATCATAAGGACAGAAGTGAGGATGTTCGCTGCTGATTGTGCAATGTTCAGCACCATTCCTGACTTCTCAGATACTGAAGCATCCTGCGTCCAGATGCAGCAGTACCTGAACAACATCCAGGCTTGGGCTGATAAGTGGCAAGTAACATTCGCGCTACACAAGTGTCAGGCAATGAGAGAATTTAACCATCCTCCCTTGATGTTCAATGGCATTACCATCACTGAATCCCCCAACTATCAACATCCTAGGGGTCAACATTGACCAGAAACTGAACTGGCCCAGCACATAAATACCGTGGCTACAAGAGCAGGTCAGAGGCTTGGAATTCGGCAGCAAATAATTCACTTCCTGACTCACCAAAGCCTGTCCACCATCTACAAGGCACAAGTCAGAAGTGTGATGGAATACTCTCCACTTGCCTGGATAGGTGCAGCTCCAACAACACTCCAGAAGCTCGACACCATCCAGAACAAAGCAACCCGCTTGATTAGCACCTCATTCACCACCTTCAACATTCACAACCTTCACCACCGACGCACAGTGGCAGCAGTGTGTACCATCTACAAGATGCACTGCAGCAACTCACCAAGACTCATTCGATAGCACCTTCCAAACCCGAAACCTCTACCACCTAGAAGGACAAGGGCAACGATTGCATGGGAACACTACCACCTGTAAGTTCCCCTCCAAGTCACACATCATCCTGACTTGGAACTATATCGCTGTTCCTTCACTGTCGTTGGGTCAAAATCCTGGAACTCCCTTCCAAACAGCACAGTGGGTGTACCTACATCCCAAGGACTGCAGCAGTTCATGAAGGCAGCATGCCACCTCCTTCTCAGGGGCAATTACCGATGTATAATAAATGCTGTCCTAGCCAGCAAAGCCCACATCCCATGAACGAATCAAAAAAAAAGTCAAACGGTTAGGGATAGTGCGTGTTGAGACTGTATTGTATTTGGTTATTTCTGTTAACCAAACATTCAGGGATATGGGGCAAAGACCGGTATGTGGAGTTAGGTCACAGATCAGCCACGCTCTCATTGAATGGCAGAACAGGCTGGAGGAGTTAAATGTCTTATGCATGTATTTTTTGTATAGGTCAGCATTCTAAATAGAACTACAGCAATAATTTGCATTTATATAGTGCCTTTAATGTAATCAAATGTCCCAAGATGCTTTACTAGTATTATCATACAAAATTTGGCACTAAGCCACTGAAGGAGATATTAGGGCAGATGACCAAAACCTTGGTCAAAGAACTTGCTTTAAGGAGTGTTAAAGGAGGAAAGAGAGGCAGAGAGCTATAGGGAGGGAATTCCACAGCTTGGGGCCTAGGCAACTGAAGGCATGGCCATGAATGATAGAGCAATTCAAATCGGGGAGGCCCAAGAGGCCAGAATTAGATAAGGGCAGATATTTTTTTTTTAGATTTAGAGATACAGCACTGAGTCTGTGCCGACCATCAACCACCCATTTATACTAATCCTACACTAATCCCATGTTCCTACCACATCCCCACCTATCCCTATACTTTCTTGCCACCTACCTATACTAGGGACAATTTATAATGGCCAATTTACCTATCAACCTGCAAGTCTTTGGCATGTGGGAGGAAACCGGAGCACCCGGAGGAAACCCACGCAGACACAGGGAGAACTTGCAAACTCCACACAGGCAGTACCCAGGATTGAACCCAGGTCACTGGAGCTGTGAGGCTGCGGTGCTAACCACTGCGCCACTGTGCCGCCCACTCCACACAGGCAGTACCCAGGATTGAACCCAGGTCACTGGAGCTGTGAGGCTGCGGTGCTAACCACTGCGCCACTGTGCCGCCCACTCCACACAGGCAGTACCCAGGATTGAACCCAGGTCGCTGGAGCTGTGAGGCTGCGGTGCTAACCACTGCGCCACTGTTGGAGGGTTGTGGTGCTGGAGGAGATTACAGATATAGGGAGGGATAAAGCCATGGATGGATTTCAAAACAAGGTTGACAATTTTAAAATCAAGATGTTGCTTGACCGGGAGCCAATGTCAGTCAGCGAGCACAGGGGTGATAGGCGAATGGGACTTGTTGCAAGTAAGGACACAGGCAAAAGAGTTTTGGATGACCCAAGTTTACAGAGGGTAGAATGTGGGAGACCAGCCAGGAGTGTATTGGAGTTGTCAAGTCTGGAGGTAACAAAGGCATGATTGAAAGTTTCAGCAGCAGATGAGCTGAGACGGGTGGAGTTGGCCAATGCTATGGAAGTGGAAACAGGGGGTGTTAGTGATGACACAGATATGTGGTAGGAAGCTCATCTTGGGGTCAAAGACAATATTAAAGTTGTCAACAGAAAGTTGCTAGGGAGAGGGCTGGAGTCAGTGTCTCGGAAATGGAGATTCTGATGGGGACTGAAAGCCATCCTTGGAGGACACCAAACGTAATGATGCAGGAGTGGGAAGAGATATTGCTTGACCAGGCGCCAATATAAGTCAGCGAGCATAGGGGCAATCAGTGAATGGGACTTGGTGCGGGTTAAGAAACGGGATTCTTAATAATGACGTGGTCCAGAGCTCATCTCGGGGTCAAATATGACACTAAGGTTGTGAATAGACTCGTTTAGTCTCAGACAGTTGCCAGGAAAAGGGATGGTTTCAGTAGCTAGGGAATGGTGTCTAGGGAATGGAGTTTGTGATGGGGCACCGAAAGCCATCCTGGGGTACACCAGATTTAATGACGCGGGAGTGGGAAGAGAAGTCATTGCAGGTGATTCTGTGGCTCTGTCTGGATAGACAAGAATTGAACCAGGCAAGTGCAGTCCCACACAGCTGGACAACAGTGGAGAGGCATTGGAGGAGGATGGTGTGGTCAAAGGCTGCAGACAGATCGAGAAGGATGAGGAGGGAAAGTTTACCCTTGTCACAGTCACATAGGGTGTCATCTGTGACTTTGATAAGAGAAGTTTTGGTACTGCAACGGGGGATAAATTTGGGAGGCAACAACATGTTAAAGGAATAAAAACAAGAAATGCTGGAATCACTCAGCAGGTCTGGCAGCATCTGTGGAAAGAGAAGCAGAGTTAATGTTTCGGGTCAGTGACCCTTCATCAGAACTGACCCGAAACGTTAACTCTGCTTCTCTTTCCACAGATGCTGCCAGACCTGCTGAGTGATTCCAGCATTTCTTGTTTTTATTTCAGATTTCCAGCATCTGCAGTATTTTGCTTTTATTAACATGTTCAAGGACTTTGGAGAGGAAAGGGAGGTTGAAGATGGGGTAGTAGTTTGCAAGGATAGAGGGGTCAAGATTTTTTTTGAGAACTACTTAAAATCAGAATAAGATTAAAATTTAGTTTCCCTTTATTTAATGGTAAGAAGGCAGGGGAGTTCTCATGTGGTGATATTTATTGTTACATTGCTAGATTTGAGAACATAAAATGTACAGATGTTAATACCAGTTTTCTACCTGTATCTTGAAGATACTGTTTCTCTGTGTAACTAATATACTCTCACGGGACTTTGTACCTGAAGATAATGATGTTGTTGCTGAAGCTGCATGGAATGATGAGCATGTTGCTGTTGAATGGAGGCCTGCTGGTCTGAAGAGAAGCCTTGATGTTGGATAGCCACCGAACTTGGAGAGGGGACAATGACCGCGCTACAGCTGATTGGTTGCATTGCTAGTGCCGTCAGCATCTGCTGATCTTGAATATATCTGAAAATACAAGACCACAAAATGCACAAGTTAGTATTCACTGAAAATTTGGCGCACCGTGGAATGAGGTAATGTTTACCTAACTGGTTTAATGTGATCTGGTGCTCTACAAAATTGATTGTTTGCAGATTGATAAGTGTAGAACCAAAATTATATTAAAGGAAGCTGGATGAGTGCCAGATTGTAGTGAGATTCAGAGCCGTGTGATACTCTAGCCTTACATGTGGTGAACAGTACAGAAACTGGGCATTAACGATCTATATACACAGCTAATCGGGACAAGTGTATTTCACTCTGCAATTTCTACTTCCATTTAGATGTACCTTATAACCTACCTCTTTGACCAAGCTTTTGGTCATCTGTCCTAATATCTCCTAATATCCTAATCCTAATAACTCCTTATGTTATTCCATGTCGCATTTTGTTTGATAACACTCCTGTGAAGCATCTTGGAACATTTCACTATGTTAAAGACTATATAAATGCAAGTTGTTATTGTTTGATAAAATTTGACTTTAGTTTGACTCGAGCATAATTGTATGTTATTGTTTTTACTAATGTTACGTAACTGATCTGTATCCAGTGTCAGTCACAGATATCAGTACACAGCTGGGATTAGTATAACAGCTAGTGTTCTTCTGTGATTTGCCAATCCCAGTATCTTGGATTGGATCAATACCTCGAGAGTAAGATTTTGTTTAGGTAATTGTTACAAACGCTGGACTTTGTAGCATGATTTTGTTTTAGAAACTGTGCTTTTTAATATAGTGTAAAAATGACGTCAGAGGAGATATGTGACCTCACGTCAACTCTGCTTAAGGACAAAACAGGAAATTTGGTTACCAAGACAACAAGGAACCCAGTTCAAAGACGCCTTTTGAAAAGCACATGACGGACAATGGGTTTCTCTTTCTCAGACTCTCAGATAGTAAACAAGGAGCCAGTGGCTCTGAAAATGCAAATACGCATTGCAATTGCAAACACCTGGGAATAAAGGAAGGCTCAGGTGGTTCAGCTGTGGCCAGACTTGTGGGCTTTGCATATTGATAAAGCAAATAACTATTGACTTTTGATTCTGGATAAATTCTATCGAGTTTGAGAATTCTGCAGGCTGTAAGGAAGACTGAAGACAAAGACCAGTGGTGGCAGTTGGGAGAGAGGGAACACTTGCTGTCAGAACATATATGAAGTGAGGCTGCAAAGAACTTGAACCCTATTTTTGTTTGTGGAGAAGGAAAAAGACCAACAGGGTCACCAGAGATCTCCTTATTCACAGATGTCCAGGTCAAAAGTGCTCGGAAAAAATGAGTAAAGAGGACATTGACTTTGAGCAGGTCTGGGGAATCCAACCCATTGCAACTGGGAGGAGCTTGAGACTTTTAGCTGCAAAGATCACACTTCAAGGGGGACTGTGTAACATGTAACATATAAATGTAGTATGAATTTCTCAAATGTTTTAATTTTAATAAGTGAAGGAAAATACCTTTCTCTGTAATTTGGAATATTAGCTACTTACAAAGAACTGTTTAGTTATTTTCTTTTTAATAGTTTGTGGGATCTGGGCGTCGCTGGCTAGACCAGCATTTGTTGCCCATCCCTAATTGCCCTTGAACTGAGCGGCTTGCTGGGCCATTTCAGAGGGCATTTAAGAGTCAGCCACATTGCTGTGGGTCTGGAGTCACATGTAGGCCAGACCAGGTAAGGACAGCAGATTTCCCTAAAGGACTTTAGTGAAACAGATGGGTTTTTACAAGCATCGACAGTGGTTTCATGGTCACCATTAGACTAGCTTTTAATTTCAGATTTATTAATTTAATTCAAATTTCACCATCTGCCATGGTGGGATTTGAACCCATGTCCTCAGATCATTAGCCTGGGCTCTGGACTACCAGGGACATTACCACAATACCACCACCTCCTGTGATGGTTTTTAGTTTAGTTATAATAGTCTTAAAACATGAAATCTTGTCATGCAATCCTATAGATTGGTCTGGGGGGGTTCATAACTCATGTTTTAATGTTAACAGTCTCACTGGGGTCGTAACAGTAATCGTCATATCAATCTTTTAGTTTAGAGATACAGCACTGAAACAGGCCCTTCGGCCCACCGAGTCTGTGCTGACCATCAACCACCCATTTATACTAATCCTACACTAATTCCATATTCCTACCACATCCCCACCTGTCCCTATATTTCCCTACCACCTACCTATACTAGGGGCAATTTATAATGGCCAATTCACCTATCAACCTGCAAGTCTTTGGCATGTGGGAGGAAACCGGAGCACCCAGAGGAAACCCACGCAGACACAGGGAGAACTTGCAAACTCCACACAGGCAGTACCCAGAATTGAACCCGGGTCGCTGGAGCTGTGAGGCTGCGGTGCTAACCACTGCGCCACTGTGCTGCCTCCCTCTCCCTGTTAGTTATCTTGTTCACTTATCTTGAGCAATGCGCATCAATAAAATCTTATCCTTTTCTAACAGACCCTACACTACGTTTACATTATAAGCTGACAACCAATTTAAAGATCAGGGTCGGCACTGGAAATGACCGCCGGTGAGATCTTATGAACACTGACTTCACTGTTGCAATGCCAGCATTAACCTCTATATTTTAAATGGGCTAATGACTGTTAAAATAACTGAGGTAGGAATCTAATGAGAACATGTTAAGCATTTGTATGATAACATCATTCACAGTGATTTCCAGGCTGCTGTATCTAGTGCTTTCAGGAACCCATTGTGACCGTGGTGCTGTGCTCTGAGTCAATCTCGAAATTCGTACTTGGCCTGTTGTCTGGCTGTATTATTCTGCGATGATTGTTCATTTCCACTGCTGCTTGGCATAATGGAATGGACGGGCTGATTCAAAAATAACCTGAAAAAGAGGTAAGTGAGAAATGATGGTAAAACGTCTCCTCCCTCCATGCTGGAAGTTCGAGTGAGGTCATCCTTCACTTAGTTTGATAAATACACATAGCTGGACATGAACTAAAAGGCTGTAATCCATGTGAGCAGTTCAGCTTGGGTTTCAGATTAAACAGTGAACTGAGGATTACGTACATGAACTGAACTGTAATACTGAGTTACAGTCTTAAACTCACTGCTAGCAATACGTTGTATATATAGAATTTTTTTTAAATTATTAAGTTCATTTACAACATTTTTCATGGAAATGCAGCAACCTACATTGACTTATAATTACACAGTGGAAACTGCATGGTACAGGTAAAAGTTCATACACTTCATAGCAATGCAGAATCCAAAGCTTTATGAATCCCACAGGAGATTTTCTAATTTTATCAGTTCTTTAACAGCAGCAGTTTACTGGCAAATAAGTGATTCTGTATATCTATTATTTGTAGCATTCAGAATAGCAAGTTTATTCTAGTGATGGACCAGGTGCTATAACTTGCAATTTACATTATTCAGCACTCTGCATGTGAAAGAACGTCTTGAAATGGTTAGTAAGAGAACCTACGAACATATGAATTAGAAGCAGGAGTAGGCCATTCGGAGTCTCAAGCCTGCTCTGCCATTTAGTAAGATCAAGGTTGATCTGACTGTGGCTTTAACTCTACTTTTCTGTCTAACCCATACCCTTTGACTACCTGTCAATCAAGAATCTATCTAACTCAGCTTTAAAAATATTCAATGACTCTGCTTCCACTGCTCTCTGGGGAAGAGAATTCCACAGACTAATGACATTCTGAGAGAAAAAAATTCTCCTCATCTCTGTCTTGAATGGGAGATCCCTTATTTTTAAACTGTGTCCCCTAGTTCTAGTCTCTCCCACAAGAGGAAATATCCTCTCAGCATCCACCCTGTCAAGTCCCCTCAGGATCTTATATGTTCAGTAAGATCACGTCTCATTCTTCTAAGCTCTACTGGATACAGGCCCAACCTGTCCAGCCTTTCCTCATAAGATAACCCCTTCATCCCAGGAATCAGTCGAGTGAACCTTCTCTGAACTGCTTCTAATGCAATGATATCCTTTAAGGAGACCAAAACTGGACACAGAACTCCAGATGTGGTCTCACCAACACCCTGTACAACTGCAGGAAGGCTTCCCTACTTTGATACTTCATTCCCCTTGCAATAAAGGCCAACATCCCATTCCCTTCCCTTCCTCGACTTCTCTGTCTCCATCTCTCGGGATAGGCTGTTCACTAATATTCATTATAAGCAAACTGACTCCCACAGCTACCTCGAACACATTTCTTCACACCCTGCCTACTGTAAGGACTCCATTCCATTTTCCCAATTGCTCCAGCTCTGATGCATCTGTTCTGATGATGCTACCTTCCAGAACAAGGCCTCTGATATGTCTTCCTTTTTCCTCAACTGAGATTCCCCCACCACTGTGGTTGACAGGACCTTTAACCTTGTCTGACCCATTTCCCGCATTTCTGCCCTCATTCCCTTTGTCCTCACATTCCACCCGCCAGCCTCCACATCCAAAGGATCATCCTCCACCATTTCCGCCAGCACCAACGTGATGCCATCACCAAACGCATCTTCCCCTCCCCTTCCCTGTCAGCATTCCAAACGGATCATTCCCTCCGCAACACCCTGGTCTACTCCTCCATTACCCCAAACACCTTGTCCCCTTCCCATGCAATCGCAGGATGTCTAATACCTGCCCTTTTACCTCCTCTCTTCTCACTATCCAAGGCCCCAAACACTCCTTTCAGGTGAAGCAGCGATTTACTTGCACTTCTTTCAATTTAGTGTTCTGTATTCGCTGCTCACAATGCGGTGTCCTCTACGTTGGAGAGACCAAGCGCAGATTGGGTGACCACTTTGCAGAACACCTCTGCTCGGTTCAAAAACGTGATCCCGAGCTTCTGGTTGCTTGCAATTTCAACACACTCCCCTGCTCTCATGCCCAAATCTCTGTCCTGGGATTGCTCAAGTGTTCCGGTGAACATCAACGCAATTAGGCACGCTACAACTGACGAGACTGAACATTGAGTTCAATAATTTCAGAGCATGACTAGCCCTTTTCTATTTTTATTTTTTACTTTTGCTTTATTTTATTTTGTTTCATCTATTTTTTTTACCATGTGCCTGCCCACTGTTTTATTCATGTTTGTGTTTTTGGCTAGGGTTGTTCATTATTCTGTCATTTAACACCCTATCTGCATTAATGCTTTGTCTTTCATCACACCATTAGCACACTCTCTTTGCCTTTGCCCCATGACCTCCTTGTCAGTGAATCTCTCCGGCCCTCTGTCCTATCAACACGTTCCCTTTTGTTCTCTTTTCCCTCTTTCCCGCTTTATTTGCTTAAAACCTATTACATTTAAAACTTTTGCCAGTTCTGATGAAAGGTCACTGACCTGAAACGTTAACTCTGCTTCTCTCCACAGATGCTGCCAGAACTGCTGAGTATTTCTAGCACTTACTGTTTTTATTCTAACATTCAATTTGCCTTCCCAATCACTTGCTGTACCTGCATGTTAACTTTGTGTGATTCATGCGCCAGGATACCCAGATCCCCTTGTACTGCAGAGTTCTGCAGTCTCTCGCCATTTCAATAATATTTTTATTTATTTATTTGTTTTTTATTTCAAGATACAGCACTGAAACAGGCCCTTCAGCCCACCGAGTTTGTGCCGACCATCAACCACCCATTTATACTAACCCTACACTAATCCCATATTCCTACCACATCCCCACCTTTCCTATATTCCCCTACCACCTACCTATACTAGGGGCAATTTATAATGGCCAATTTACCTATCATATATACTTTTCTATTCCTGCCAAAGTGGACAAGTTCACATTTTCCCACAATATACTCCATCTGCCAAATTTTTGCCCACTCATTTAACCCATCTATATCCTTTTGCAGACTCTTAATGTCCTCTACACAACTTACTCTCCTACCTATATTTGTGCCATCAGTAAGTTTAGCAACCATACATTTTGCCCCTTCATCCAAGTCATTGACATAGATTGTAAGTGGTTGAGGCCCCAGCACTGCTCCCTGTGGTACTCCACTAGTCACAGCTTGCCAATCTGAAAATGACCCATTTATCCCAACTCTCTACTTCCGGTTAGCTAGCCAATCTCCTATTCATGCTAATATGTTACTCCCTATACCACGAGCTCTTATTTTGTTCAGTAACCTTTGATGTGGCACCTTACCTAATGCCTTTTAGAAAGGTGGGCATTAGGAAGAAATACATGGGGGACTGAAAGCTTGATCAAACAGATATTTTTCTTAATGCAGAAAGAGAAAGATAACAAGTTGAAGTGGTTTTGGAAGGGGATTACAGAGGACAGGAGTATACTTCCTTCAAACTCAGTTTCTGATGCAGGATTGAAGAATACAATTAGCAATCTACATTCAGAGATGGGGATCCTGATTGGTGCATATGGATGGAGACAATTACCCAAATAGAGTGGGCCAGACCACAGACTGATTTGAAAACAAGGCAGAGGATTCTCCAGTGGATCTTGGCTAGAATGGGTGGGTGATTGGGATAGTTTTTCCCTATCCACTCTGTCCAGACCCCTCATGATTTTGAATACCTCTATCAAATCACCTCTCAGCCTTCTCTTCTCCAAGGAAAACAGTCCCAGCTTCTCCAATCTAACTTCATAACTGAAATTCCTCATCCCTGGAACCATTCTCATGAATTTTTTCTTCACCCTCTCTAATGCCTTCATATCATTCCTAAAGTGCGGCGCCCAGAACTGGACGCAATACTCCAGCTGAGGTTGAACTAGAGTCTTATACAAGTTCAATATAACCTCCTTGCTCTTGTATTCTAAGCCCCTATTAATAAAAATCCAGGATACTATAAACTTTACTAACCGTGCTCTCAACCTGGCCTGCCACCTTCAATGACTTATGCGCATATACACCCAGGTCCCTCTGCTACTGCACCCCCTTTAGGATTGTATCCTTTATTTTATATTGTCTGTCCACGTTCTTCCTACCAAAATGAATCACTTCACATTTCTCCGCATTGAACTTCATCTGCCACTTGTCCGTCTATTCCACCAACTTGTCTATGTCCTTTTGAAGTTCTACACTATCCTCCTCACCGTTCACAATGCTTCCAAGTTTCGTATCATCCGCAAACTTTGAAATTGTGCCCTGTACACCAAGGTCTAGGTCATTAATATATATCAGGAAAAGCAAGGGTCCCAATACTGACCCCTGGGGAACTCCACTACAAACCTTCCTCCAGCCCGAAAAACATCCATTAACCACTACACTTTGTTTCCTGTCACTCAGCCAATTCCATATCCATGTTGCTACCATCCTGTTTATTCCATGAGCTATAACTTTCTCTCAATTCTGTTGTGTGGCACTGTAACACATGCCTTTTGGAAGTCCATGTAAACCACATCAACAGCATTGTTCTCACCAGCCCTCTCTGTTACCTCTTCAAAAAAACTTCAGCAAGTCAGTGAAACATGATTTTCCCTTAAGACAACCATGCTGGCTTTCTTTAATTAACCCACATTTGTCCATGTGACAATTTCATTTTGTCCAGAATTAATCTTTCTAGAAGTTTCCCCACCACCGAAGTTAAACTGACTGACCTGTCATTGCTGAGCTTATCTTTACACATTTTTTTGCACAAGGGTGTAACATTGGCAATTCTCCAGTCCTCTGGCACCACCCCCGAGTCTAAGGCTGAGAAATTATGGCTAGTGCCTCCACGATTTCCACCCTCACTTCCCTCAGTATCCTTGGATGCATCTCATCCACTCCTGGTGCCTTATCCATTTTAAGTACATACAGCCCATCCAACACCACCTCCTTAACAATTTTAAACCCCTCTGGTGTCTGAATTACCTGTTCTTTCACCATTGCCTGGGTTGCATCTTCTTCCTTGGTAAAGACCAATGCAATGTATTCATTTAATATCCCAGTTATGCCCTCTGCCTCCAAGTGCAAATCCCCTTGTTGGTCCCTAATCGGCCCCTCTCCTCCTTTTTCCATCCTTTTACTGTTTATATGTCGATAGAAAACTTTGCAGTTCCCTTTTATGTTAGCTGCCAGTCTCTGTTCATACTCTTTCTTTGCTTCTCTTATTTGCTTTTTCACTTTCCTTCTGGCCCTTCCATGTTCAGCCTGGTTCTCAATAGTGTTTTCTACCTGGCGTCTGTCATAAGCAGACTTTTTCTTTATCTTAATCTCTACCTCTTTGGTTATGCAAGGAGTTCTGGATTTGTTTACCCTACCTTTCCCCTTTGAGGGAACATACCTTGACTGTGCCCAAACTACCTCTTCTTTGAAGGTAGCCCATTGTTCAGCTCCTGTTTTTCCTGCCAACCTTTGACTCCAATTATTCGTCCCAGATCCATTCTTAGCCATTTAAGTTGGCTTTCCCCCAGTTAATTATTACAGTCATAGAGTTATACAGCACAGAAACAGAACTTTTGGCCCATCGTGTCCGTGCCGGCCATCAAAGACCTATCTAGTCTTTTCCTATTTTCCAGCACTTGGCCCGTAGCCTTGTATGCTATGGCGTTTCAAGTGCTCATCTAAATACTTCTTAAATGTGGTGATGGTTCCTGCCTCTACCAACCCTTCAGGCAGTGTGTTCCAGATTCCAACCACGCTCTGGATGAAAATTTTTTCCCTCAAATCTCCTCTAAACCCCCTGCCCCTTACCTTAAATCTATGTCCGCTGGTTACTGACACCTCCGCTAAGGGAAAAAGTTTCTTCCTATCTACCCTATCTGTGCCCCTCATAATTTTGTATACCTCAATCAGGTTCCCCATCAGCCTTCTCTGCTCTAAGGAAAACAACCCCAGCCTATCCAGTCTCTCTTCATAGCTGAAATGCTCCAGCCCAGGCAACATCCTGGTGAATCTCCTCTGCACCCTCTCCAGTGCAACCACATCCTTCCTATAGTGTGGTGCCCAGAACTATACACAGTACTCCAGCTGTGGCCTAACTAGCGTTTTATACTTATAAAACACCTTGGGATTTTCCTTTATCTTGCCCGCCAGTGTTTTTTCATACCCCCTCTTTGCTGTCCTAATTACTTTTTTAAGTACCTCCCTACACTCCCTATACTCCTCTCGGGCCTCCACTGTTTTCAGCCCTCTGAATCTGCCATAAGCCTCCTTTTTTTTCTTTATCCAATCCTCTATATCCTTTGATATCTAGGGTTCCCTGGACTTATTGGTCCTACCCTTCACCTTTACAGGAACATGTTGGCCCTGAACTCTCACTATTTCCTTTTTGAATGACTCTCACTGGTCTAATGTAGACTTTCCTACAAGTAACTGCTCCCAGTACACTTTGGCCAGATCCTGTTTTATCATATTGAAATCGGCCTTCCCCCAATTCAGTACCTTTATTTCCAGTCCCTCTTTGTCCTTTTCCATAATATCTTAAATCTTACAGAGTTATGGTCACTATCCCCAAGATGCTCCCCCACTGACACTTCTACCACTTGTCCAGCTTCATTCCCTAAGATTAGGTCCAGTATTGGCCCTTCTCTTGTAGGACTTCCTACATGCTGGCTCAAAAAGCTCTCCTGGAT
Source organism: Heterodontus francisci (assembly GCF_036365525.1). Taxonomy (NCBI): domain Eukaryota; kingdom Metazoa; phylum Chordata; class Chondrichthyes; order Heterodontiformes; family Heterodontidae; genus Heterodontus; species Heterodontus francisci. The sequence continues at coordinate 16,041,292 of NC_090385.1, forward strand.
GCACTTTAAGAATTCCGCCCCCTTTAAGCCCTTTGCACTAAGAATATCCCAGTTAATATTGGGAAAGTTGAAATCCCTTACTATTATTACCCTATTACTTTTACACCTCTCTGAGATTTGCCTACATATCTGCTCCTCTATCGCTCCCTGACTGTTTGGAGGCCTGTTGTACACTCCCAGCAAAGTGATTGCCCCCCGTTTTGTTATTAGGTTCTGCCCATATGGCTTTATTTGAGGAACCTTCTAAGATATCATCCCTCCTTACTGCAGTAATTGACTCCTTGATCAATAGTGCAATGCCACCTCCTCTTTTACAGCCCCCTCCATCTATACACTGGAATACTGAGCTGCCAGTCCTGCCCTTCGCTCAACCATGTCTCTGTGATAGCAATAATATCATATTCCCATGTGTTAATCAACGCCCTTAGTTCATCTGCCTTACTTGTATGACTCCTTGCATTAAAATAGATGCAATCCAGCCTTGCATTATTCACTTGTGCCTTAACAGGTCTATATTTGCTCTGCCTTCCAGACTGACTTAATTTCTCTTCTATATTTGGTTATGCATCACCCCCTACTGTACCTCCACTCTGTATCCCACCCCCCTGCCAAATTAGTTTAAACCTCCCCCCAACAGCACTAGCAAACCTCCCTGCAAGGATGTTGGTCCCGTTCTGGTTCAAGTGCAACCCATCTGATTCTGTCTGCGACCCCTCTGTGACATCCTTTTTCTCCAGCACTGCAATGCATCCTTCATCAATACTGCACCCCTCCCCCTTTTTTCCCTTTCCTATCTTTCCTGAACACCTAGTATCCAGGAATATTTAATACGCAGTCCTGCCCTTCTATTAGCCAGGTCTCTGTTATAGCCACAACATCAGATTTCCACATGTCAATCTATGCCTTTAACTGACCAATCTTATTAACAACGCTCTGTGCATTCACATACATGCATATTAACCCAGATTTAGACTTTATTACTTTCTCCCTTACTCTGACCCCACATAATGACTTACTATTTTCTACTCTAGTGCTAGCTATCTCTGGCAGTATTCTGTGCACCTTGGTCTTGGGTGTCCTTCTGCACCAGTTGCTAAAAGTAAGCATGCAGGTGCAGCAGGAAGTTAAGAAGGCAAATGGTATGTTGGCCTTCATAGTGAGTGGATTCGAGTACAGGAGCAAGGATGTCTTGCTGCAATTATACAAGGCCTTGGTGAGACCACATCTGGAGTATTGTATGCAGTTTTGGTCTCCTTATCTGAGGAAGGATGCTCTTGCTATGGAGGGAGTGCAGTGAAGGTTCACCAGACTGAGTCCTGGGATGGCAGGACTGACGTATGAAGAGAGATTGGGTCGATTAGGCTTGTATTCGCTAGAGTTTAGAAGAATGAGAGGGGAATCTCAGAAACCTACAAAAGAACTGGACAGACTAGATGCAGGAAGGATGTTCCCGATGGCGGGGGAGTCCAGGACCAGGGGTCACAGTCTAAGGATAAGGAGTAAGCCATTTAGGACTGAGATGAGGAGAGATTTCTTCACCCAGAGAGTGTTGAACCTGTGGAATTCTCTACCACGGAAAGCAGTTAAGGCCAAATCATTAAAATCTTCAAGAAAGAGTTAGATATAGTTCTTAGGGCTAATGGGATCAAGGGATACGGGGAGAAAGCGGGAACAGGTTACTGAGTTTGGATGATCAGTCATGATCGTAATGAATGGCGGAGCAGGCTCGAAGGGCCGAATGGCCTACTCCTGCTCCTATTTTTTCTATGTTTCTATCTGTACTATCCTCCTATTTCAACACTCACTTGCGCATGGTACTGGGAGTATTCTGGAGATTACTAATTTTCAGGTCCTGCTTGCTAATTTCTTACCTAGCTCACTAAACTCTTTCTGCAGGACCACATCCCTCTTCCTATCTCTGTCATTGGTACTAATGTGGACCACGACTGCTGGCTGTTCACCCGCCCCCTCAGAGTGCTCTGCACCCGTTCAGTGACATCCTTGACCCTGGTACAAGGGAGGTAACACACCATCCCGAATTCACGTCTGCGGCCACAGAAAAGCCTGTCTGTTCCCCGGATTATCAAATTTCCTATCGCATTTGCTCTTCCAGTATTCTTTGTGCGCCCCCACCCCCCCGCGCAGCTGTGCAACTCAACATTAAGTTCAATAATTTCAGAACATGACTGCCATTTTAAAAAATTTTTATTTTACTTTTTAACCATGTTCCTGTCTTAAACTTGTTTTTCATGTTTTTGCTTTCAGACAGAGCTGTTCATTATTCTGCCATTAACACCCTCTCTGGACTAATGCTGTGTCTTTTACTACGACTATTAGCACTTCCTTTGCTTTTTGTTCTGTGACATCTCTGTCATTTAATCTCTCCTGCCCTCCACCCTATCACACACCTTCCCTTTAGCTCTTCTTTCCCCCCTTTCATTTGCTCAAAGCCTATTACATTTCTAACCTTTGCCAGTTCTGATGAAGGGTCACTGACCTGAAATGTTAACTCTGCTTCTCTCTGCACAGATGCTGCCAGACCTGCTGAGTATTTCCAGCACTTAACTGCTTTTAGTTCAGATTTTCAGCATCCGCAGTATTTTGCTTTTATTCCAGCACTTTGTTTTTGTTGCTGCATTTTACAGTTTTGCTGCCCAGTGTGACTCACATTACCTGGTCTTTCCTTGGTTTGCTACAATAATTGTACCTTAGTTGGCGGTCGTGGCCATATTCTGCAGCTGAGTGGCTCTGACCAACATCAGAGGGCAGTGGAATTGGGAAGGGCACTGTTGGAGCCTGGGAAATCATCATGTGGTTACTAAAGAGTGGTGTGACCAGACTGTTATGTGATTGGATTTGCAAGCTGGCTTGTTGAAGTTGACCTTTCATGAACTGCTGTTGAACCTGCAGAAAGTAAACAATCAGTTAACCCTTACTCAATACGTTTCCAATTGTTATGGCTGAATCTTAACAAATTTAAAGGCTATAAACATTGGAACAGCAGTGGCCATTTAGCCCCTCAAGCCTGTTTTGTCATTCATTGCTGATCTGTGACCTAATTCCATTTAGCCACCTTTGCCCCATATCCCTTCATACCTTTGATTAACAAAAATCTATCAATCTCAGTCTCGCATCAATTGCAGTTTACAGCCGAGTGTACCAAACCTCTACCAACCTTTGCACGAAGGAGTGTTTCCTAATTTCGCTCCTGAAAGGTCTGGTTCTAATTTTTAATCTATTCCTCTCACCCCTAGACTCCCCAACCAGCAGAAATAGCTTTTCTCTGTCTACCCTATCTGTTCCCCTTAATTGACATTATAAATTTAAAAACATCCTCAAAAGATTGAAGTGAGAGATTAGGAGATTTTGTTTTTGATGTGGAGGTTTATTAAGAATATGTTACCAGAAAAGGGGCAGGAAGCAAACTTAACAATAATTTTCAAAAGAGAAATGGACAAATATTTGTAAAGGAAAATGTTAAAAAGAACAAGAAAATATGAAGGAAGTATGACTCAAAACTGGGGCAGACACATTGCTTCAATGAGCTGTAGAAGTCTGTTATTCTATAACCTAATGAAATACATTTAACCAGTGAAAAAAAACTTTAATTACAATATTTTTGATTTATGGAAACTGATTGAGGCCTTATTTCAATCTCAGCCTCTTCAGCTAGCCCCTGAAATAAGAGTTGATAAACTTAGTTTATTCCTTGGGTCTGATGTTTAATGGAGATTAAACAGTGAACCAAATGGAAGGAAGATTGGCATCTGTGTAGATAGAGCCAATGTGAAATAAAAAACAGAAAGTGCTCGAAAAACTCAGCAGATCTGGCAGCATCAGTGGAGAGAGAAGGAGAGTTAACATTTCAGGTTAGTGACCTTTCATCAGAACTGCCAATGTGAACTGCCAATTTTAGAGCCAATGTGACTTCCTCTACATATGCATCTCTTCTACCTTCTCGTGAAGTGTGACAAAGGATTCGGCAGTCAATTTTGTGCTGGAATGATGGACATCAAGCTAAAGAAATTGAACAATAGCCTAGAAATTACTGTTCATGACTATTACAAGTTCAGGACCTGCACTGGATATTCTATTGAATACAACAGTGCTGCTTACACCTGTAAGTGGTCTGAGTGTCTTAAGTTCAGGGGTGTGCCCACACTCCACAATATTTTATATAGGGCCCCATGTTAGGAAGTGGATGATATCTTTTGCATGTGCCTCTATGTGCGTCACTCCAAAGAAAACGTTGAATGAGATGAAGCCAGATAAATATAATTAAATTGCCTATTTTGTATCTTCTCAAGATGGTTGGGGGCAAACCTGACAGATGGGCCCAGGAGGAGACAATTACTGTATCAATGTGAATCAGACGGTGAGCTGTGACAATTCACAAAGTGACCCATCTAGTTTCATTACATATCTTCAGTGGATCTTCCCTTGTTAAACCTGTTCCAGTTCACTTTGTTTCAAGCCACAACAATTAAACACAGCCCAATCCCAAACTCCTTTCCTTGAAAAAAAATCAGAAATTGACAGTGTGTAAATATTTAATTCATTTATATGAAATTCCTCTGTCAGCTACTTTAATAAAGCTATTACCTGTTCATCATAAATCATTTAACACCTCTGTTAATATATCAGAGAAGTGTCTTGTTCATGAGTTAAGCAACCATATGTTAATACTATGAACACCAATTTCTAGGCTAATGTAACAGACGAGGGAGTAGCTTTCCCGCATATAACCTGCTCAGTTATTGACCAATGCTCTTAATTAAAGTATTTAGTATATTTTAACATGAACATTGTTATTCCTGAGAGCTGAGAATTTAAATATTTTATATTTCTATGTGGGAATGCTAAGAAATTAGAATGTATTCTTTAATCCAAAAAGTTTAACAAGGAATGAATGGCTTTGACCAATCAATCAGATGCTTGGATTACTGTATTGTACTTCTCATCTATCATATTGTTAATATTGGCAGTATTGGGTGTAGGAGGTGGTATTAAATATATCTTACTGTCAACTCTGGCAGGTACCAATAAATGAATAATTTTGACTATATTTAACTGACTTCTGTTCTACAACACTGTAATAATATAAACCAAGCCAAGCTCAGTCTGAAGTCAATAGAAAACATTTTCTTCTGAAAGTAGAACGTCCGATTAACTTTGGTTTGAAACAAGCTATATCATATCTCAAAGTCTTGCATCTATACAAACTCCCTGTCAACTTTTTTCATCATAAAAGAAGGAAAAGTAAAAAAGGACTTGCTTTTGTATAGTGCCTTTCATGATCTCAGGACGTCCCAAAGTGCTTAATTCCTATGTCCACATTTACAATGGAAGTTACCTATGTAAACTTGTCACACTGCAATTACACTGTCCTGCCAGTAGAGGTGTTGCAGCATCACTATTGGGAGGAAGGTGTAATTACAGTTTCCTGGCAGCGGAGATATTGCAGCAGCATCATTGGAAGGAGGGCATAATTTTAGCTCATTTGCCACTGAAATCCCAGTCGGCGTTCCATGTTCTACCCTTCATAGGTTTGAGATCATCCAAACTCTGCTGCCCGTGTCCTAACTCACACTAAGTCTGATTCACCTATCACCCCTGTGCTTGCTGACCTACACTGGCCTCACTCCTTCCTAACTCTGTAATCTCCTCGAGCCCTACAAGTCTCTGAAATAAAAACAGAAATTGCTGGAAATATTCAGCAGGTCTGACAGCATCTGTGGAGAGAAAAAACAGAGTTAAAATTTCAGGTCTGTGACCATTCTGTTTTTCTATGATATAGCCTTATTTGGCTTGGTGCCAAACATTGACAATGCTCCAGTGAAGCGCCTTGGGACGTTCTACTACTTTAAAGGAGCTAAATAAATGCAAGTTGCTGTTGTTGTTTACATTGTCAGTTTCTATTCTAAATGAGGTACCTATAATAAAATATGTAAAAATAACAGCAGAATATATAAATGTAAAAAAAAGGGTAATGAATTCTGTCTGCATGCCCTGGTCCAATTTTCCCCCTCCCTCTAACGTTGCTTCAGCTGAAGATGACACTTGGTCTTGAGTCCATATTCAATGCCACAGGGGATCAACTAATTATAGTATTGTTCAGAAATCTATTGTCCAGAAGAATGGCTAAATAGTCACGTGCTAAGGTCCCCTCAGAAGTTACACCCAATATTTGCCTATTGTAATTTGTAGGGAAGGCATTACCGGCACTGATTTCACACTTTGTTCCCTGAGGAGTTGTTGAGGTGAAGACAATTGCTGGCTACGTAACTCAGAGTCTACAAGAGTTTGTATTTCTTTGCTGGACAGGCATGGGCTTTGCATGATAATTCCTGATTGTTGCTGCTGCTGCTGCTGTTGTTGCTGCTGCTGCTGTTGCTGTGCTTGATCTTGATGCTCCATTGCATTAAATCCAAGCGAACTGGGTTGTTGAAGCAGCATCTACGATCACATAAATGAAATGTATTAAAAATGATCTAAAATTGTTTCCCTGGAATGTACCACAATTAGCACATAAGGATGCCAAATTCTTAAAAATAGGCCATGAAGTTACATTTTTCTGAAATTCTGCTACTCTGGTGATACCTGAAGTCATGGGGTATTTTAATAATCTGATTAAAGTCTCTCTTAAAATAGTGAAAATCAGATAACTGCATAGCATTTGTATGCTAACATCCCACAAAGTTATTTCAGAACCAACGTGTAATCCCAGGTGTAGAAGCTGAAAGAACAAGACTCTGATTTTGCAGTGGTCATGATGGCTAAGCGGTCAGCATTCACCATCATTACGCCATTGAAACTGACAGCAACTTCTGGAGTCTGCACATATGCAGAATAACGTGAAAATCCAGACATTTCTGTCAGTGAGCCTATGCTCCTGCAGAGGGTGCACTGTTGAGGCAATGGAAAATCAATTGAATTGATGAGAACTTCAATTCTTATGCTGTTAGTCTTGTAAAAACTCAAGAAAACATTACACCTTTTTGAATGAGGCATAACTGTTTTTTATGAGCATCCTAACTTCAGAATAACAGCTAAACACCTTCATTGGCCCTGGGAAGCTATCTTTATATTTGTGGAATGTCAAATTTCTCCATCGTGATATAAACATTTCACATGCTTCAAATTGCTTCAAATAAAACTTTGTCTATATTTATTTTAGCTTCTATCTTATTACAATCATAATTTATTTAGTTATCTGAAAATTTAAATTAAAGGTGAAGGATAAATAAGTGCTTTTAACTTCATGGTTTCTTCTGTGTGAATGCTTCAATGTGATTGGCTGCTTACCTGCTTGCTGACATCACTGATGCTGTACACCTGGAGATCTCCTGACTTGGCACCAGATTTAAATTGCCATCAACAAAGGGGATATACCCACCACATAAATGGCTAGATCTTTGTGGGCTGCTTTCTTTGAAGTCAGTGGCGAGCTTGGAGTTTGTTGGTACACTAAATTACAACACTGGAGACTGTGGATTCTGCCCCATTCTTCCTCAGATAGTGAGCATCCGATCTAAACACGATTTGTCATTTAATTTAATTTCTGGATTCTACTGTGCGTCAGAGGAAACACACATCAGAGGCCAAAGAGTAAATTGGATGACTAGTCTTTCCACATCATCTCATGCAGTTGCTTGCACCCACCTGAAGCATGGGCAAAGAGCTGACAGAGGTTCAGATACCTGGTCTTGCAGGAATGGAATCGCGTGCACCATCATCAACATGCTTTTCATTAAACTTTTCATTAGTCAATAAAAAAAAGTAGACTGTAATAATTTAAAAGAAAATCTGTGTGAAACTGGAAGCTATTTTAATAAACATTGAAGGCGCACTTGCTTGTCAATCTGAGCTCAGGTGAACCTGAAGATCTCAGGGCGTGAGGAAGTGTTGGGTTTAATGGATGGGTTTTGCTAACTTTATCTGTAATGGATGATGAAATGTCATCTCAGAGGACAAGGAAATATTGGCACAGGGGGCTTTTCCCACCCGACAAAAGGGTGCTTTGAGTTCAACAGTACTACAAAATTGATGATAGCAACCAATTGTGAGATCCAAACCATGTCCACAGAGACAGAAGGGCAAATTGACATGCAAACGATACACATAAATATCCATCAGAATCATACCTGGAGATTGGAATTATGCACGAGCTGAAGCTGTTCCTTAATATGATGGAGCTCCTCCTGTTGTGTCTTTATGTTTGCCTGCAGGATGCGGGTCCTCTCCTCCAGCTGTTCCTTTAGTTGGTGCATTACTCCCAGCTGTGCAGGACACTGGTACATGGGCTGCAGTAGAAACACAGGCATCAGCGAAACAGATATCCAACAGAAACTCTGGTCATTAATCACAATTCAGAAAACAATAGACTCACTGTGCTCAATATCTAAATTGCTTGCAAATGCTTGGAAAGCTGTATAATAGAACTAGCTCTGGTTAGGCCCCAACTGGAGTATTGCGTTCAGTTCTGGTCACCAGACTTTAGGAAGGATGTGAGGGTCCTTGAGAGGGTGCAGAGGAGATTTACCAGAATGATTCCAGGGATGGGGGATTTTAACTACAAGGTTAGGTTGGAAAAACTGGGGTTGTTCTCCTTAGAACAAAAGAGATTGAGGGGAGATTTAATAGAAATGTACAAGATTGTGACAGGCTTAGATAAGTTGGACAAAGAAAAACCATTCCCATTAACTGGTTCAAGGACTACGGGACACAGATTGAAAGTTTTGGGTAAGAGATGCAGGGGAATGGGAGGAAGATCTTTTTACACAGTGGGTGGTAATGACCTGGAACTCGCTGCCCACGAGGGTGGTGGAAGCGGAGATGATCAATGATTTCAAAAGGAAATTGGATGGTCACTTGAAAGAAATAGACTGGCAGGGGGCTATGGGGAATCGAACAATGGAGTGGGACTGACTGAATAGCTCTGCAGATAGCCAGCATGGACTTGATGGGCCGAACGACCTCCTTATGTGCCATAAATCACTCTATGACTCTAGCCGATGGCAGTTAGTTAAACATGTCGAGTCAGATACAACCAATTGTCAAACACCAGTCAGCACCAATGATGCAGTGTGCACAGATTAGAGTCTGGGAAAGAGAATCTCTAATAAAGTTCAGTATTTAAGAGTTATAGAAATATTGTGATCCTAAAATTATACTCAAAACCCCCCCTCTCGGCCTTCCTGGTGGGGTCCAAAGGAGTGCAGAGCACGACGTTTGGCACCGGTATGGCTGCAAGAACTGCCGGAAACATGCCAAAGGTGACACCTGACCGCCTTCGGGGCTCCGCTTCAGATTTTATGTTAGGGTTTACCCCCTTAGCCTTGGTCTCTCCCGAGATGCCCACAAGGCAGTGGGGTTGTTAGGGCCCCTGCTCAGGGGTAGGTGGATGCTGGTGGGAGCAGGTGGGGGAAGGGGGTTCTGGAGGGAAGGGGATGTGAGGAGGAGCTGGGAAGTGGGCTGCAGGGGGGTAGGGGAGGGGGTGCAGGGGAAGGGGGTGCGAGGGGAAGATGGTGCGAGGGGGGAGCTGGGAAGGGGATGTGAGGGGGAGAGGGGAAGGGGGTGCGAGGGGGGTGAGCTGGGAGGGGGGAGCAGGGGGTTGGGGGAAATGACTACTGGCAACACCTATGCAGTCATATCCAGCTGGCTTCTGACACTAGAAACATCAAAGGAATGTATTTTGGCATTAAGAGAGCTTTTGGGCCAACCATCAAGAAGATCGCCCCCCTCAAATCTAAATCAGTGGACACAATCACTGACCAACGCAAGCAAATGGACCGCTGGGTTGAGCACTACCTAGAACTGTACTCCAGGGAGAATGTTGTCACTGACACCGCCCTCAATGCAGCCCAGTCTTTGCCAGTCATGGATGAGCTGGACATACAGCCAACAAAATCGGAACTTGGTGATGCCATTGATTCTCTCGCCAGCGGAAAAGCCCCTGGGAAGGATGGCATTACCCCTGAAATAATCAAGAGTGCCAAGCCTGCGATACTTTCAGCGCTGTACAAACTGCGTTGCCTGTGCTGGGACGAGGGAGCAGTACCACAGGACATGCGCGATGCCAATATCATCACCCTCTATAAGAACAAGGGTGACCGCGGTGACTGCAACAGCTACCGTGGAATCTCCCTGCTCAGCATAATGGGGAAAGTCTTCGCTCGAGTCGCTTTAAACAGGTTCCAGAAGCTGGCTGAGTGTGTCTATCCTGAGGCACAGTGTGGCTTTTGAGCAGAGAGGTCCACCGCTGACATGCTGTTCTCCCTTCGCCAGCTACAGGAGAAATGCTGTGAACAACAGATGCCCCTCTGCATTGCTTTCATTGATCTCACCAAAGCCTTTGACCTCGTCAGCAAACACGGTCTCTTCAGACTACTAGCAAAGATCGGATGTCCACCAAAGCTACTAAGTATCATCACCTCATTCCATGACAATATGAAAGGCACAATTCAGCAAAGCGGCGCCTCATCAGACCCCTTTCCTATCCTGAGTGGCGTGAAACAAGGCTGTGTTCTTGCACCTACACTGTTTGGGATCACCTTCTCCCTGCTGCTCTCACATGCGTTCAAGTCTTCAGAAGAAGGAATTTTCCTCCACACAAGATCAGGTGGCAGGTTGTTCAACCTTGCCCGTCTAAGAGCGAAGACCAAAGTACGGAAAGTCCTCATCAGGGAACTCCTCTTTGCTGACGATGCTGCATTAACATCTCACACTGAAGAGTGTCTGCAGAGACACATTGACAGGATTGCAGCTGCCTGCAACAAATTTGGCCTAACCATCAGCCTCAAGAAAACGAACATCATGGGACAGGACGTCAGAAATGCTCCATCCATCAATATCGGCGACCACACTCTGGAAGTGGTTCAACAGTTCACCTACCTCGGCTCAACTATCACCAGTAACCTGTCTCTCGATGCAGAAATCAACAAGTGCATGGGAAAGGTGTCTGTTGCTCTGTCCAGACTGGCCAAGAGGGTGTGAGAAAATGGCGCACTGACACGGAACACAAAAGTCCGAGTGTATCAAGCCTGTGTCCTCAGTACCTTGCTCTACGGCTGCGGGGCCTGGACAACATATGTCAGCCAAGAATGACGTCTCAATTCATTCCATCTTCGCTGCCTCCGGAGAATCCTTGACATCAGGTGGCAGGACTGTATCGCCAACAGAGAAGTCCTCGAGGTGGCCAACATCCCCAGCATATACACCCTACTGAGCCAGCAGCGCTTGAGATGGCTTGGCCATGTGAGCCGTATGGAAGATGGTCGGATCCCCAAGGACGCATTGTACAGTGAGCTCGTCACTGGTATCAGACCTACCGGCCGTCCATGTCTCCGCTTTAAAGACGTCTGCAAACGCGACATGAAGTCCTGCGACATTGATCATAAGTCGTGAGTGTCAGTTGCCAGCAATCTCCAGAGCTGGCGGGCAACCATAAAGGCGGGGCTAAAGTGTGGCGAGTTGAAGAGACTTAGCAGTTGGCAGGAAAAAAGACAGAAGTGCAAGGAGAGAGCCAACTGTGTAACAGCCCCGACAACCAATTTTATCTGTAGCACCTGTGGAAGCATCTGTCACTCTAGTATTGGCCTTTAGAGCCACTCCAGGCGCAGCTTCGCAAACCACTGAACACCTCCAGGCGCTTACCCATTGTCTCTCGAGACAAGGAGGCCAAAGAAAATTATACTGTGGGATAATTCTGTATGAAACATTTAAGGCGCTATTAAACATAGACAAATTATTTCAACTGGTTAGGTTGGACCGGAGATCACATTTACAAGTTACACAAGGGCTGAACTAGATTGCATGCTGGCAGTTCTTTGTTTCCCAGAGAATTGTGGACCTGTCGAACAGGTTGTCTGATCGTGTGATGTGCACAGAATTCCTTTGAAAGTGAACTGAACCTATTTCTGGCTGGAGCAGAGATCACCTTATTCTGTAATATAAGTCTCAACTAGTTACAATCACCTAAAGAGGCCAGACAGGAATTTTCCATTTCTCCCCCCTAATTGGCCTGGGTTTTTACCTGAAATAAAAACAAGAAATGCTGGAACCACTCAGCAGGTCTGGCAGCATCTTATTTTTTATTTTATTTTTTTTATTTAGAGATACACACTGAAACGGGCCTTTCGGCCCACCAAGTCTGTGCCGACCAACAACAACCTATTTTTATACTAACCCTACAGTAATCCCATATTCCCTACCACCTACCTACACTAGGGGCAATTTACAATGGCCAATTTACCTATCACCTGCAAGTCTTTGGCTGTGGGAGGAAACCGGAGCACCCGGCGAAAACCCACGCAGACACACGGAGAACTTGCAAACTCCTGTGGAAAGAGAAGCAGAGTTAACGTTTCGGGTCAGTGACCCTTCTTCGGAACTGACAAATATTAAAAATGTCACAGGTTATAAGCAAGTGAGGTGGGGGTGGGGCAAGAGATAACAAAGGAGAAGGTGTAGATTGGACAAGGCCACATAGCTGACCAAAAGGTCATGGAGCAAAGGCAAACAATTCAGAGCATGACAGCCCCCATTTTACTTTCATTTTTAGTTGTTTTTTCTTTTTCTTTTTTTCTTTTTTACATTTTTTACAACCTTTTTTTGCATTTATTTCATTTCATCTTAGTTTGTTCAGTTTGCTTACCCACTGTTTTTTTTCATGTTTGCACTTGCTGCTGTTCAATATTCAGTCCGTTAACACCTCTTCTGTACTAATGCTTTGTCTTTCAACACACCATTAACATATTGTTTGCCTTTGCTCCATGACCTTTTGATCAGCTATGTGGCCTTGTCCAATCTACACCTTCTCCTTTGTTATCTCTTGCCCCACCCCCACCTCACTTGCTTATAACCTGTGACATTTTTAATATTTGTCAGTTCCGAAGAAGGGTCACTGAGCCGAAACGTTAACTCTGCTTCTCTTTCCACAGATGCTGCCAGACCTGCTGAGTGGTTCCAGCATTTCTTGTTTTTATTTCAGATTTCCAGCATCCGCAGTATTTTGCTTTTATTCTGGGTTTTTATCTGTTTCTTTGTCTCTCACGGGAGATCACATGTCCAGGTGGGTAGGGAGTCTCTACACCGTGATATATGGGGCATCGTAAGTATATGGGGCATGCGGAATGGACTAGTTGCCCGGTCTGACGTTCTCATATGTTCATATGTTTATAAAGTTTTTTAGTTATATAGAGAGAAAAAGAAAACCAAGGGATGGAGTGGGGCCACTGAAACTGGGGTCAGGTGAGGGCGGGACAGCTGATGCTACACAGGCTGCTGAAGTGCTCAATACATTTCCTGCTTCCGTTTTTACCAAGGAGGAGACAAGTAACTTCTTTGAAAGGGAACCAGCAGGTGTTGCAGAAATAAGTTGTGGCGTAATTCACATTATGCCAAACAGCTGTTCGAATATACAGTAAATAATCTCAGTGGCTGGATAAAATGCACCTGAAACTCCTTAAGAAACTAAGTGAGGAAATTGTAGGAGCTCTGGCACAGTTCGTCCAGAAATCACTGAAAACTGCTACCCAGTGACTCACGGCTGACTCAGAGAAGCGAAGAGGTTAGAATGAGTGCTGGTGAGATGGGAAGCAATTGGTTCAGAATGAAATGATAGAGGCAAAGTTTATCGAGTGCACAAGTAAATTTGTTTTCTGCATTGAGGTTAAATCTAGTTGCTAAATGACTCATAGATTTATAATTGTGAATCACAGCAAGGCAAATCCAGTCAGTGTGTACCAAGGCAGGCTGTTGAGTGGAGATCGCAGCTGGAGGCATTGGCTGCTGTTGATGTGCGTCAGGTGATGGCTGTACTGTCATCAAGACCTGTGAAAGAAAACAGCAGAGTCCATAATCAAAATGTACTTTATAAAATAAAGATCGCCTGGATGCATGAAAGTGTCCTTCGTCACCAATAGATTTTACATTACTGTGTTTCTGGTGATCAGTAAACCATTTAATCCACTCTAAAAATAATTACAGGGGATTTACAGCACAGAAACAGGCCAGTTGGCTCAGCTGGGCTATGCTGGTGTTTATGCTCCACATACGTCTCCACTCAGCCTCTTCATCTCACCTTAACAGCATAACTTTCTATTCCTTTCTTCCTCATGTACTTATCCAGCTGCCCCTTAAATGAATATATGCTATTCACCTCAACTATTCCTTGTGGCAGTGAGTTCCACAATCTCACCACTCTCTGGGGAAAGTTTCTCTATATAGCAACAGTGACTACACTTTCAATAAGTACTTCATTGGCTGCAAAGCGCTTTAGGGTGTTCTGAAGTCATGAGAGGTGCTATATAAATCCAAGCTCTTTAGAGTCATAGAGATACAGTACTGAAACACGCCCTTCGGCCCACCGAGTCTGTGCTGCCTAACAACCACCCATTTATACTAATCCTACATTAATCCCATATTCCCTACTACATCCCCACCATTCTCCTACTACCTACCTACACTAGGGGCAATTTACAATGGCCAATTTACTTTTAAAGACGTTTCTCCCAAATGGAATGGTAAACTCCCAAAGAGGAGGATGAAAAGCCTTGGAGGTAGATGCTACCGACGTCTGATCAGGAGCTGCTTCGATTTTGTGGTTTAACTTATCATTAGAGTTACAGCACTTTGCTTGTTTGCAGCCTGTGTACTGCTGAGTATTTGAGTCAGGCTTTCAGCTCTGCTTATCTTTGATGAATGTGACGATGATGCAAAAACTCACCTGAGTGCTAACTTGCTGTGGTCTCTGAGCTGACTTGTCCTGCAAGCTTGTGTTCACTGATTGTCTGGAGGGTGTGCTTGCCTCAGTCTGTACTTTGGATTGTGTTGCTGGAAGAATCAAGCATTCATTGAATCAAATAAACCCCAATTTTCTCTTGGGTTTAAAATATTCACAATAGGAAACTAGTATGAAAATTCGGATATATTTAAAATAATAACGTCCAAAATACCACTATTCTCAACACATCCCCCAAAAAATACATTTACAATTCATCAGGAATACTGTTAAACAATGAAAATGCAATATCGTAGCATTTGCCAAAATTATGTTAAATGATGGTATTAAAAAAATTGTCTAGTTAGGAGCAGAGCCACTGTATTTGAGTGGAATTTGAACTGCGTGCATTGAGTGCACTCTATATATTTTATATTACGTTGAACATTGGCTAATATATGTTCAATTTTTACTCAGGAATGAGATAGATACAAAGCCTTATCATTCATTATGACATAATTTCCCCAAGACAGACTGCTCCATTCTGAATGCATATTACATCTGTCACCAAAACCTAAAACAAATTATGTGTGCTGCAGGTCTGTAATACATTCCAACCCAAGTATTATTACATGTGTATTATTATAAATCCTTAACTGAAACTATAGCAAAACCTAGCGCAGTGTTTTCATTTCTCAAGTAGTTTCTTTCTTGGAGTTAAAAGAAAATGATTATCTAATTATACGAGTTAGGATACAGTATGTGAGTAATTTGAGACATGACGGGCGGTGAGTGTTGCATGCTTTGCAACAGGTGGCATTGGGTCTATGATTCCCAAAGGTCTCCACCACTGGGGTTTTCCTTGTGTCGTTTCTGGATCTGTTGTAGACTCATTGATAGAGATTGATTGCTATGATTAGCCAACATCTCCATTATCATTGGATCAGGGGTATAAGCAAACTGGATGGCCTCTGATCCTATTTCATTTAGCAATTGCTACATTCCTATGTCCCTTCTTGATGTTGCACCCCACCTTTACATCATAATGGAAAACAAATGAATAATAATACTCTGCTGTGTCGGATACAGAGTATAGAACTTCACTTTCCACTTACATGGAGTGTCTGACAGTGCAGTGTGAGAGGATTTGTGTGAACTTGGAGATGACACTGAACATGGTCGACTGCTGCTGAGTCTCTCTATGGCAATGTCCTGGGCACTTTCACATTGCCTGCAGTTTTGAGTCTGTAATGTGGGAAGAAAAGGAACATCTCAACATCAGATAACGATGGTGTGCACACTACTGAGAAGGTTACAACAACTTGTATTTATGTAACACCTTTATTGTGAAAAAACATTGTGAGGTGCTTCATAGAGATATAACTAGTCAAAAATGGACATTAATCCAAAGGAGGAGATAGTACAAGGGATGGCCAAAGGCTTGATGGGTTTTAAGGAAGATCTTAAAGGATTAGCGGGAAATGGAAAGGCGGAGAGGTTTAAGGAGAGAATTCCAAAGTGTGGGGGTTACATAGCTGAAGTCACAGCTTTCAATGGTGGGA
This sequence comes from Heterodontus francisci, assembly GCF_036365525.1. Lineage (NCBI taxonomy): Eukaryota > Metazoa > Chordata > Chondrichthyes > Heterodontiformes > Heterodontidae > Heterodontus > Heterodontus francisci. The sequence continues at coordinate 16,057,576 of NC_090385.1, forward strand.
CAAAGAAAGGATTGATGCACAAGAGGCCAGGGTCAGACCAACCAGAATTTCAGCAAGGGGTATAAGTCTGGAGAAGGTTATAAAGATAGGGACAGGTGATATCATGAAGACATTTAAACATGAAGGGGAGAAGTTAGAATTGGAGGCTTTGGGACATTGGGAGCAAATGTATGTCAGTGAGGTCAGGAGTGATGGATGAACAGGAATTGGTGCTGGATAAGATATGAGCAGCAAAGGTTTGAATGAGCTGAAGATTATGGATCATGGGAGATGGGAGGCTGTCCAGTAGAGCACTGGAATAATTGAGTATGGAGGTGGATGAAGATTTGAGCAGAGGATGGGCAGAGGCGGTAGAAGTAATTAGTCTTTGTGATGGAGAGGATATGAGGACAGAAATGTACTTTAAGGTTAAACAGGATGCTGAGATTGTGAAGTGTCAGTGTTATGGGAGGGAGATGGATTCAGTGGTGAGGGTATGGAGTTGGGACAAGATTAACAGTTGGTTTAGCTGTTGGGCAAAGCTGATAGTAAAATAGAGAGGAAACTTCCTGCTTCAATATGAAGCCTAATCATACATTATTGTTAGAGAGATGAACATCCATCTGATTTTGTTTCAAAACTGTAGCAATCAGAAAAATCAAGAACATTTTGACATACAACTACATTTCAATAAAATGGATAAATTATCACATACTTTTTAGACCTGCAATTCCTCTTTTAAATTTTTTTAAAGAAAAAATATCCAGAACTTAGTTAAAACCACTGATAAGCTAAGATGAGGAGAAGTTTCACATTTGTCCTGGGATAAGGGTATTGGTGGCAGATAGTGGCACCAGGATAACAGGCAGTTGAACTTCTGTCATGTAACTCTGAGCATTCAAAATTAAATAGCAGATCCACAACACAAAGCACAGAGTGAACCAATGGTCCATGAGAAAATATGCTTCAGATTTGCAGATAGTCATGCCTGTTGTTCAGATTTCAGCATCAGATATCAGATATCCCATGAACGAAAAAAAAACCTGTCCTTTTAAATGGTGGCTTTGTTTTATACGTACAGCTTTGTGTGCCATTCTGTGAAGAAGTGAAAAGCAAAGTCCCATTGACAATTTCTGGCTCAGAGACATTATCAAAGAAACCCCTACTTATTCTAGATGAGCCATAGAATCATACAGCACAGGAAGAGGCCATTCAGTCCATTGTACCTGTGCTGGCTTTTGAACAAGCTATCCAATTAGTCCTACTCACCTGATCTTTCTCCATAGCCTTATACATTTCTATTTTATTATGAGTGCTTCCATTTTTTTGGTAAATTTTGAAGATTTGTGTTTTAAAACTGAAAAGGTTCCATAGATGCTGGAACTTTGTGTGTGTGTGTTTTTTTTTAAGGGAGGTCACCAGAATGTTTTTGGACTGAGCTTGAAAGCAAACAATTACTGGAAGGCACCTGTCTGCAGATAATAACCCAGCAGGGGTTGTTTTGGACTTGGGGAAATAAGTTTACAGAGAAGTGACAGGTCAAGATTTATAGGGGTCAAGAAGCTTGTCTCTTGTGACATTGTTATGGTTTCACTATGGACAGTGAATTGGGATAGGAACAGTGGTTTGAAAAGGAGTTGGAGAAAACTTGCCATGAACCACAAAACCACCCCAACTCAGTCCGTTCCGGCAGTTTGGGAAAAGCCTGCCAGTTTTCCATCTCTTGAGGAGCTGAAGAGCAAGTGTAAGAAGCAGACTGAAACTGTGGCTGCATTCCTCCTGTAAGGCCTGTGTCTGAAACCTCTGTTGCTGCATTTTCCCTGGAAAGCCTGCCCAAACTGATCTTCAACGTTGCCTGAAAAGAACTGTTCTAGGAAGATCCCAGTGACAGCTGTCTATACGCATTTGGAACGCCAAAACAAAAGAAAGGACTTCTTTCCATATCTTCTCTTTCTTCTTCAAGAATTATCAAGTATTTAACCCAAGTGCTTATTTTGTCATTTTTTTGTAATAGATCCCTAAAATGCGAATCCCTTTATTTTTCCGTTAACAGGTGTATCTGTTTGTGTGTGTGAGGGGCTAAGGTAAAAAAAGGAATTTTAATATTTCAATCTATATGTTTATGCTTTACTTCATTACTGGTTAAGACTTGTTTTATAATAAACTGATAATTTTGTTTATTAAAGAAAACTGGTTGGTGTGTTTTATTCTGGGATAAAAATAGAGTCTATGATTGACCATATTGGTAGGTGGGGAAAAAATTTAAATATATGTTGTGACCTGTGGAGAAGTGGAACTAGAGTAAACAGTGCATTCCTCCCGCCTCAGTCGTAACATATAACTGGGGGCTTTTTGCGGGACAAACCTAATGCCGACTATGTACAATTGTAAGTGGGGTAATAATAATTGAAATAGGAAAAGTAAAAGAAAAAAACAGGTTTCTTGTGCAGTAAATTAAAGTTTACTCTACAGGAATGTCTCTATCAGTTGCTGCAATTTTTCTGGGGAAGGGGGATGTATCCCTGAGTGATTTGAGACACTTAACCAAGGTTAAACTAAAGGATTTGGCAGAACTGTTGGGGTTAGAATTAAAACCAGGAACTAGAAAGCAGACATAGTTGAAGTAATAATACAACATTTGCAATTGGAAGAAGAAGAAAGCAAACGGGAGGGGAGTGCAGTTGAATTAGCTAAAATTCGGTTACAGATGAGGCAGCTTGAACTTGACAAAGGAAAAGAAATAGAAATGAGAAAACGTGAGTAGGAAAAATAATTGAAAAAACTTGAGTTTGACAAAGAATTGACAATGAAAAATCTTGAACTAGAATTTCGAAGAGAAGGAAGGGAATTTGAAGATAAAAAGCTGGAACTAAAACAACAGGGTGGCCTTGACTTTAAGGAAAATTCTGGTGAGGAAAGATCTGACTCCAGCCCATGACCCAGTGGAGAGCTGTTTAAATTTGTGCAAGCCCTCCCTAAGTTTGAGGAAAGGGACGTGGAGGCATTTTTAATTTCTCTTGAAAAGATAGCCAAACAGATGAAATGGCAGAAGGAAAGCTGGACACTGCTTATGCAAAGCAGGTTGATGGGCAGAACTCATTACGTTTACGCCATGCTTTCTGAAGAGGATTCTGCAGATTATGAGATGGCAAAAACAGCTATTCTCGCTGCATATGAGTTAGTCCCTGAAGCTTACCGTCAGAAACTTCAGAAGATCTGGAGACTGTCTGGGCAGACTTCTATAGAATTTGAAAGTGTAAAGCAAATTAATTTTGATCGTCAGGTACAGGCACTAAAGGGAGAGGTCATTTATGAGAACCCGAGGGAATGAATTCCCCTGGAAGAATTTAAAAATTCACTACATGGGTTCTTACTAACAGAGGGAGAGGACCAGAAGGTTTCAACAACCAGACAGACAGCGGAAATTGCTGATGATTATGAACTTCTTTATAAGCCCAAACCCTTTGTCCGTTAGCCCTACAAACCTGAGAAGGATAGAAGGTGGGAGGGTGAAAGGAAGGCAAGTACCCAGGGACAAGAAGGGACAGCTGGGAAGGCCCCGGGATCTCCTCAGGCCAGAAAGGAAGGTGCTGAGAGTGGAAATGAGGTCCACAAGCCTAAATAGTACCATTGTCCCAAGGTGAGACACCTTCGTGCAGAATGCTGGAAGTTGCAGGGTAAACCGATGGGACTTATTAGTGTACATAAAGCCAATGCAGAGAAAGGGGCCCTGACCGAGAGTATGGCAGATCAAGCTGTAACTCTGACTGCAGCTGTAAGACTAAATACAAAAATGACTGAGAGTGCAGGGATTGTGAATAAGATACCTGAGAATTATAGGGAATTTTTGTTGAAAGGAAAAGTAACTCTTTATCCCTCAAGTGAGGCAGGTAAGCCTATAGTTATATATAGGGATACAGGCACCACCCAAACTCTTTTGCTGGGGAAAGGCACAACCAGAGAGCACACTGAATGCCAAGGTTTTAGTGAATGGTGTTGGCAGGGAGTATATATCTGTACCTTTGTAGGGGGTGGGGGGGGCGGGGGTGGGGTGGTGGTGTGGGGGAGCCCAGAGTGTGATCAAATGTCTGGAAGGGTAACTGTAGGAGTTGCCAGTACACGGAGTTGATCTACTCCTGGGGAATGTTTTGGCTGGAGCAAAGGTAGTAGCTTCTCCAGTAGTCATGGAAAAACCAAGTGAAGTTAAGGAGACAGAACAGTTGCAGGAAAGGGTTCCAGGAATTTTTCCTTCATGTATAGTGACCCGAGCAATGGCTAAACAAGTTCCATTGTCAGAGGTAAAATTGGCACCACAGTCAAATAGCCGAATATCTTCTCTGTTCACGGCTCATCAAGCCGATCCAGAGTTAAATAAAGTGGCGCAATCAGTTCTAACTGAAGCTGAGGCAAAAGGAATTCCAGAAGGCTATTACATTAAAGATGGGATTCTGATGAGAAAGTGGAGACCTCCTCACAGACCTGCGGACGAAGAATGGACGGTAGTTCATCAGATAGGGGTACCACCAAAGTATTACCGGGAACTATTAAAGATAGCCCATGAAATTCCTATAGTGCAACATGTGGGGATCTGAAAGATCCAATCACATATAAGTCGACATTTTTACTGGCCAGGTCTTTCCAAGAATATGGTGCAGTTTTGTAAAACGTGCCATATGTGCCCGATTGTGGGAAAACTGCAATCTGCCATAAAACCAGCACCTCTAGTTCCCATATCAGTTTGTGGGGAACCATTTAGTAGGGTGTTGGTAGACTGTGTAGGACCCTTACCGAAAACAAAAACGGGACACCAATATATACTCACTATCGTGGACATAGCTACTCAGTTCCCAGAGGCCATTCCCTTGAGAACAATATCTGCTAAGGTAGTGGTAGAGAATTTGACCCAGTTCTTCACTAGATATGGATTACCGATTGAGATTCAGTCAGATCAAGGTTTCAATTTTATATCTAAAAGTTTCCAGGAAGTCATGGGTAATTTGGGTACAACACAGTTAAAGTCTTCAGCCTACCACCCACAGACACAAGGAGCTTCAGAAAGGTACCATCATACCCTCAAAATGATGATCAGGGCATAATGGCATGAATATCCCCATGATTGGGATAAAGGACTAGAATTTCTTTTTTTTGCCACTAGGGATTCACCTAATGAGTCTACAGGTTTTAGTGCTTTGAATTAGTTTATGGACATGAGTGGGATAAATCTTCTGTGCTAGATTGTGTATCCATGTTCTGGGAATGGCTCATGAGTGCTTGCAAAGTGGCTCAGGAATACCTTAAAACTTCCCAAACAACTATGAAGAAATGGGCAGACAAGCATGCCAGGACCCGAAAATTTCAACCGGGGATGAGGTGTTAGTATTAATGCCTTTTCAGGGTGAACCGCTAAAAGCACAGTTCAGTGGTCCATATAAAGTGGTCAAGAGAATTGGTGAGATAAGTTATTTTACTGACGTCCCAGATTGCCGGAAAAAAAATTGGCTGTGTCATATTAAAATGTTAAAACAATATTATTGCCGGGAGGAGGATAAGCATGCACAGGTGTGTCAGGTAGTAAGGACAGTGAAGAATGAAAGGGATAGTGAGGATGAGGCAGAAGGAAGCCCAGACAATCTCAAATTGAACCTCCTACTTTCCAGTTAGCTAATACTGAATTGTTAGAGAGATTAGACACTATGCTTTCATATTTAGATGCAGAACAATGAGAAGACCTAACAAGGCTACTCACAGCATTTAAAAGTGTCTGTAGGGATAAGCCAGGATGTACAACCTTAGCCACACATGATGTGGATATAGGGGAATCCTTTCCTATAAAACAGCATCCTTACCTCTTAAGTCCAGAGAAACAGGCCCAGGTAAAAGCAGAAATCTAATACATGTTGGAAAACCACCTAATTGAACCCAGCCAAAGCAGATGGAGTTCCCCAGTGGTGTTAGTGCCTAAGCCTGATGATTCAACTAGATTTTGCATAGAATACAGAAAGGTTAATGCAGTAACAAAGGCAGACTCCGACCCCACATTTCTTACAAAAATAGATTTGTTAAAGGGATACTGACAGGTTGCTTTAACACCCCGAGCTAAAGAAATATCGACCAGACGGTCTTTTCCAATGCCGAGTGATGCCATTCAGGCTAAAAAATTCCACAGCAACCATTCAGAGATTACCGAGTGGTAGCCAGTGTTCCTAACTGTGTGGTTTACCTTGATGATGTGCTGGAACTAGAATGAACAATGCACTCCTCTCGCCTTGGTCGTAACAATTTTTAAGTATATATCCACTTCTACTTTGAAATTGAATTTGCTTCCAACACCCTTACAGGCAGTGCATTCCACATCATAACAACTCACTGCATTAAAAAGATGTCTCCTCTTCTCTCCCCATGATTTTGTGCCAATTATCTTAAATCCGTGTCCACAGGTTACCAAACCTTCTGCCGGTGAAAACAGTTTCTCCCCATCTACTCTCTCTTATATATATTCAACTATATATTTGTTTTGTTTATGGTACTTAAAGAAACATCAGCTTTGAGCATTAGGGTGACTTGATCACAAATCTGACAACCGCAGACTGTAAATGCTACCTTAAGGGCTCGTGGAGCCAGGATTTCAGGGGAAGATTCCTCAAGGCCCAGTTCCCGTCGTCTTTCTGCTCTGACTTCTGCATAGCTGCAAATCAGAGGAATGAAACCAAAAAAATTCATGCTAATTATTTGTACTGTGCAGAAAGTGTGACAGCTTGTGACATCAGCAACATTGTAGACATCTGCTTACATTATTGGTCAAAATTGTACATCAAGTGAAAAGTTACAACTGGCTAAGTTAACAAATTAATATATTATACTTTGAAGTTTGCAAAGCATTAAGAAAATGCTATTATTGACTGTCATGCAGGCCCCCACCTGCCAAGAATGAGGCACATTAATTTTGCCACATGGACCTTAAATTTCAAATTGTTGCTGGGAAGAAGAGAAGGCCTGTTACAAGAGGTTGCCAGGCACCTGGCTGGAAAAACATTTTTACATATTAACAGACACTGCTTGGAACAAAGGAGCTATCCCCTGCTCCAATACAATACATAGAACAGACCTGGGCAAACCAGTCGGTCATGTGACTACCCTGCTGGCCAACTAGGGGAGTTTTGAATTGTAGAGACAGTGTTTGAACTGGCAGAAAGCTCTTTGCTCCTGGATTAAAAAGACCTCCTCTCCTGTCTGCTCCCATCTTTTTTTCACGGAACTCCAAAAACCGACTGAAGACCCATGAACCTCAAGATAGAAAAGTCTCCTACAGTGAACAAGGTTTAAGAAGAATACTGGGCCCCAATGAAAAGCAAGACTGACCTACAATCAAGGACTACAGTGTGCTCGAAGAACCGTAACAACAACTCTTCGGATATTGCCTCAAACCTTTCCACTTTATTTTTCTTTTGCTCTTTTCTGTCTCTATTTATATGTGTGTATTGCATGTGCATACTAGCGTGGGCACGTCGTGTATCCGTAGGTATCAACTGAATTAGAGTTTAAGTTTCTTCTTAAAAGGTTTCACCTTTCTTCTTTAAACCTAAGAAAGCCTGTTTGTGTTTGTTTCTTTACCTTATAATCGGAAAGCAGTGAACGAGGATTCACCCAGGGGGAGCTAAAAACACAGTGTGTTTAAAAATGAAACCCTGTTACAGTAAGATCAGGTGAAGACTGAAAGGGAACACTTGACCTCTTTCTCACCTGGTCGTAACATGACCAATTGAAATAATGTGAGCGATGTTCAAACTATATATACACACAGAATTATTACTGCCAGGCATGAACTGAATATCATTCTAGGGGACAAATATTGCAAGCACTGAGATATTCAACTATTTAAAACTCTAACTTGTTCTGCACACAGGTTTTCAGTGTAACGCAGACTGCATGAACAGTTTGGGATCTGGTTTTGAATCTCTTCATACACTTGTAGATAGATATTTTTGTTTGACTTCAAACCATTCAGACACAAAATGTCAGCATTGCTGGCCTCTACCTCTACAAGTACATTGGCCACACATGGCCAGCAAGCAAAGCAAGGTGGATCTGGAACTGTCTTAATTTCTTGTGCTCTTCCTTCTTTTGCTCGTCAAGGGACAACATAGCAAAGTACAAGGCATTAATATTCTAAGTTTTGTCTGATAACATCCCTGTGACGTGTCCAAGGACAGTTTACGCTTTTAAAGGCGCTGTACAAGTTGTTTTATAGATTGCAATACGTTACGTGCACTGTGCTGTATGTAGCTGCCTAGCTTTTAACATTGTTGCCGTGTAGCCTGCGATAATGCTTATGATGAGGATAGGCTGGAAGTTTGAATTTGTGGTGAGTGCCTCAGTTTGCTATAGGACGATAGTGGGCTGGATTTTCATTCCAGGGTTCCGATGCCGGGTTGGAAACCTGGAACTGCTGATGGCGGGACACTGGAAGCGATTTTCGAGGAGGTGGCCAATTAAGTGGCTGTCTCTGGATGCCCATCCAATTAAGGATGGATGGCACACTCCCGAGGCTGCACCAAGAGATCAGCAGCCCCACTATCAGAGGTGGGAGCTGCCGATGGGGAGGAGAAAGAGAGGGTGCCTCAAGATGGACCTCTGGACACTTTTTATAAAGGTGAAATAAAAAGTGGCCACAGGTGCCAGACTGTTACGGTGGAAGGGGAGTCCCTTCACAGGGCGGCCACAGCTGTGCCCATCTCACAATTGCAGTCATAAAAATTACAAATGGGGCATTGCCCAACACCCCCCCCCACCCCGCCCCCGTCTGCCACTGGGAGGCCGCCTCCATTCATCAGCAGGATTTGGCCTCAGTGGGGGGGCCCAAATGTCAACTGGAAAATTCCAGCTGGCGTATGCACAGTGGCCTTAATAGGCCTTTTAAGGGGCTTAACTGGCTGCCCGCCAATGCCGACAGGTAGTTGTCAGCCCCTGCAACCAGCCTCTTCGAATATAGGCCCAATGGCGGGAACGTGCTGCCAAACTGGCATGCTGGCCAGCAGTGGGAAATTGTGGGCTCACCTGCCTTCATTCCCACCTCCGCAGCCCTTCCAAAACCCCGCCCAACCAAGTCTACCAAATTTACTTACAGTAGGTTTTGAGTTTGTTCTAGGTATGTTTCATATTGCTGGTGCATCACCATGATGTTGGCTGGAGGATACAGTGGAAGTGTGCGAGAGACTTGCTGAGAGACAGTGAGCTACAATGAGTAAAGTGCTTTTTGATTGATTCTGAATGCCAGTCAGTGAAAGTGACTACGTAGTGTGTGTTTTTTTCTTTATTCCTAAGGCATTCTCCTTCAACTGCAGGTGGGGGAATGAACTCATTAAAAGAAAGTGCCATGTGCCTAGAAGACATCTTTGCTGAGAATAAGATTGTTGAAGTGTGTGTGGTTGCAATGAGATAGTCTACAGTGAGAGGGCACTATAAGTACTTAGATTCAACAGGTCGCTGTGTATGAAACAATCTTGCTCGGAAAAAGTTACTCACTGTTTCTACCATATTGCTTGTTAAAAACCAGCAATTATTGAATTTGAATCATAAACTTTATTTATTTATATATAATTTTATCGCATGGAGAGAGTCACCAGTTCAATTTGGTAGCACTCTGACCTTTGAGTCAGAAGGGTTTAAGCACCGCGCCAATCCGCTCCAAGACCCGTGCTCATGATTTGAGCTGATACTTCTGCTGCAGTGTCAGAGGTGCCGTCTTTTGGATGATGCATTAAACAGGCTCACTGTTTGTCTGCTCAGATGGATGTAAAAGACTCCACGACTCTATTGGAAGAAAAGCAGGAAATTCTCTGGGTGACTTGGCCAACATTCATTTCTTACCCGACACCAGAGAAACAGTTTAATTGGTATTTCATGTAATTTGCTGTTTGTGGGATCTTGCTGTGTGTAAGTTGGATAACGTGCTTGCTTATGTTACCACAGCACTTCAAATATAATTCATTTGGATGTCGGCACTTTGGAATATTCTGATTATGTGATAAAGTATAATATAAATGCTAGTTCTCTCAATTTACCAGCAAATTTTTACTTGAAGACTCTACTTTGACATCAACAGCAACATTAACTTGTATTTATATAGCACATTTAATGCAGGAAAATGTCCCAAGGGGTTTCATAGGAGTGTTATCTGGTAGAATTTGTCTCTAAGCCACGTAAGGAGATATTAAGACAGGTGACCTAAAGCTTAGGCAAAGAGGTAGGTTTGAGGGACTGTCTTACAGGAAGAGTTAGGGAGAAACATGGAGAGGATGAGGGAGGGAATTACAGTGCTCAGGGCCTAGACAGCTGAAAGTACGGCTGCCTGTGGTGGAGTGAAAGAAATCGAGGGTGCACAATAACCCAGAATTGCAGGAGTGCAAAGTTCTTGGTGGGTTGTAGGGCTCGAGGAGGTTACAGAAATAGGGAGGGGGAGGGGGCATGGCGAGGTCAGACGGATTTGAACACAATGAGAACAATTTTAAATTCGAGGCATGGCTTGACATGTAGGTCAGAGAGCACAGGGGTTGCTGGGTGAATGGGGCATGGTGTGAGTTATAAGATATGGGCAGCAGAGTACTAGGTCGGTTACATTTGCTGCATCTGTGCTAGTACTCTTGACTTTCCATGCAGATTTTATTCTGTATGATTGCTGTCTGTGCAGCACTGCATTTTTCTCCAACGTGCAAAAGAAAACAAAAGACTTGCATTTATATGGCATCTCCAAAGCCACCGGACATCCCAAAGTGCTTTACAGCCAATGTAGTCACTGTTGCAATGTGGGAAACAGCCAATTTGTAAACAGCAAGATCCCACAAACAGCATTGTGATCATGACCAGATAATCTATATTTGTGATGTTGATTGAGAGAGAAATATTGACCAGGATACCGGGATAACTCCCTTGCTCTTCAAAATAAGTGCTATGTGATCTTTTAACGTCCACCTGAGAGGGCAGACAGGATTTAATATCGCATCTAAAAGACAGCACCTCTGACAGTACAGCACTCCCTCAGTACCAGAGCGTTAGCCTTGATTTTGCACTGAAGTGGGACTTGAACCCACAATCTTCTGCCTCAGAGGTAAGTGTGCTACCCACTGACCCACAACTGATAGCAATGCTAGATTATAATGCATTATTGCCAGTACATCACTGATTTAAAAAATGATCTGGTGACAAGGCACTAAGCAATCACCACAGCTGCTGCCAATTCTGGCACTGTTGATCCCACAATGCATTCTGTTACACGCATCGCAGTCTAGCGATACACACATACGTGATGTGGCCGAACATACCTGTGCCATGCATGTGTAAAAACCGGGAAACTCTTACAGCTTCCTGCACCAGCTGCTGCTGAAACAGAATAGGTACGGTACTGGTACTAGCAGATTGAAGTCAATTAACACACTGGGCAATGTTTTTTTTAAAGGGGCTGCTTTATTTTGTGAACCACTGAGCACAGAGCTAAGTTAGTGGAATGACAATGCTGAAGACATTTTTTTTATCATTGTTACAAGAATATGATAGCACCTTTTAAAATTTTTGGGCTTTTTTGCTCTGTGAAACGTTATTTCCTCCCCCTCTCCCACCACCCCCCACTGCCCCCACCCCAGGCACACATGGTGATATGCACTTGTATATTGTTAAGTGAATACTGAAGCAGCCCGTGTCCTGATGCAGCAAGACCTGGATAACATCTAGGCTTGGGCTGATAAGTGGCAAGTAACATTCGCACCACACAAATGTCAGGCAATGACCATCTCCAACAAGAGAGCATCTAACCATCTCCCTTTGACATTCAACAGCATTACCATCGCTGAAGCCCCCACTATCAACATCCTGGGTGTTACCATTGACCAGAAACTGAACTGGACCAGCCACGTAAATGCTGTGGCTAAAAGAGCAAGTCAGAGGCTGGGAATTCCGTGGTGAGTAACTCAGCTCCTGTCTCCCCAGTGCCTGTCCACCATCTACAAGGCACAAGTCAGGAGTGTGATGGAATACTCTCCAGTTGCCTGGATGGATGCAGCTCCAACAACACTCAAGAAGCTCCACACCATCCAGGACAAAGCAGCCCGCTTGATTGGCACTCCATCCATGAATATTCACTCCCTTCATCACCGACGCACAGTGACAGCAGTGTGTACCATCTACATGATGCACTGCAGCAATGCACCAAGTCTCCTAAGACAGCCCCTTCCAAACCCGCGACCTCTACCACCTAGAAGGACAAAGGCAGAAGATGCAGATGGGAACACCACCACCTGCAAGTCACACACCATCCTGACTTGGAACTATATCGCTGTTGCTTCACTGTCGCTGGACCAAAATCCTGGAACTCCCTTCCTAACAGCACATGGGTGTATCTACACCCCAAGGACTGCAGCAATTCAAGAAAGCAGCTCACCACCATCTTCTCAGGGGCAATTAGGGATCGGCAATAAATGCTGGCCAGCCAGCGATGCCCGCATCCCATGAATGAATTGAAAAAAAACTAGATAGCCCTCTGATGCAAGTAAACTCATTGTAGTTATTATACTTCTCCTGTAATTCCTTTGCTATTCTTTGAGGGGAATGCTCTCGAGGGTCTGGGAATAAAAGTGGTTAGTTAGTACCTCACTAATGGGAGTTTTTCTTTGAGCACAAGCTGCTGAAATTAGTACCAAATTTGAAAAGCTTTTAGCAGACAGCCTTTAATAAAAATTGAACCTTAAAAAACACGCCAGCAACTGTGATTCTGGGCTGGATTTTAGTTCTGGGTTCGGGACCCTGATGTTGGGTACGTTTCAGGGTCCTGACATTGCATCGTGTTGAGACTTTTTTTACAGTCTGGTCAATTAGTGGCCATGGAATGCACCCACCGTCCACTTAAGGATGGAGGTTGGGCTCCAGAGGCTGAAGTGCCAATACGATGCCCTCCAGCACTCACAGATTGGCAGCTCCACCATCAGAGATGAGAGCTACGATGTACGCAGGAAAGAGAGAGTGCCTGAAGATGGAGGCATCCTCTGAAGGCTTTTATGAAAGGTTAGATTAAAACTGGGCACGGCTGCCACATCGCTACTGTGGAGGGAATCCGTCCACAGGGCGGCCTGTGGCTGTAGCTGCGGCTATCTTAGTATGTCGGCTGCGGTGGTTTAAACTGATGGTGGAGTGCTGGTCCTCCCAGTCGGCCATCAGGAGGCCACCTTCATACATCAGCCAGGTGATCGACACTGCAGGAGAACCTGTTAATCAACCTCAGAACATTGGGCTTAATTGGCCCTTTAATTGCCTTAATCGGCTATTGCTTCTTGTGGATGGGTAGCTGTCACTCCCCCGAACCTGCAACTACCAAAATAGGTCAGAGGCGGGAACATGCTGGCAAACTGGCATGCCACTCTTGGACAGCAATTATGCAGCCCTCCTCCGTCCAGTCCCACCTCTGACTGGAATTGAAAATTCTGTCCGCTATCTCTGTTAAAAGGCCCACTGCACATACATCAAGCACCACCATGGGTCAGAACATTATGGGCTGGCTGTGCACCTGAGTTAATGACTCACATTATCGGCAGCAAATACCCCCTGCCCCTAGCATAGACTCATGACTTCCCTCAACAAAGCCTCATTTTGCTTTTCTTACCCAAGCTGCACAGGGTAATACACTAAAACTTTACACTATTTTTCCTGACAATTTACATTTGAAAATAATCACCTGACAAATGTGCAAAGTGATGATTTCAAAGAAAAAGCTGAAAAAAACCTCACTTTGAAATATGAATCATTCTACCAATTTTCAACCTGGCTCAGAGAGATGGATATATTTTGTTTGCGTTGCAAGGGTTAGCTGGAGCTGTAAAAGGGTGAAATTCAGTGCAGGCAAGATATTGCAGTTTGCACATCAGCCAGTGATGTCCTCAAGCATGTTATTCTCATTCTTAAGCAGGGGCACTGGAAAGGAAAGGTTATATAAGCAATGTGACTTGCAGCCACAGTCTCCCTCTACGTGTTACCGAAAACCATAGCAAACGTACCTCACGACAATGTGTGTGCAGACAATAAACTCAGGCTTGGAATTCCACTGGTGGTAGGTGATGTAGTAATGGGTCTGGAGCCAAATCCATCGCTGTCCTTTGGTCAAAAAACGATAATAACAAGATTTGCCCTTTCCAAACTGCATCACTGCACAGAATGAGCAAACGTGTAAGTGACATGCCATTATATATCCATTTCAAGTTTCAACTTTAAAAAAAACATACATTTCTTTCTATTTTGTGGATGGCGATGTCCTTGTTTTAAGTTATTCCTGCTTCTACATTTACCTTGAGAGTACAACACAGTAATAGACCATTCGGTCCAACTGGTCTATGTTGGTATTTATGCTCCACACAAGCCTCCTCCCACCCCTGTTCATCTAATCCTATCAATAGGATTCTATTAATTTCTCCCTCATGTGTTTATCGAGCTTCCCCCTAAATGCATCTATGTTATTCACCTCAACTATTCCTTGTGGCAGCACATTGTACATTCTCACCACTCTCTTGGTGAACAAGGCTGCACCCAGGATCCAAGGTGTAACAAGGGTGGCCTGGTGTTTGCTAGTCAGTTGATTTCCCCCCTCACCCCTCTCTCTATCTTTCTTTCTCTCTTTCTGGGGAAAGGACATAGCCAAGACCTGGATTGACATAGAATACTATGATGAAGACATAGAAACTGGATTGGGACTCCTCATACTCAATTCGCAAAAAATTCTTACATCCTGCAGGTGGAACAATCTTTCATCAGTTTGAGCTGGATTTGAAACAAAATATTCAATATTCAGGGACTGTTAAGGGCAACAGGGTAAGAGCATTTCCTTATGGTAAATTTTTCCGTGGCACTTTAAGCTAGCGGTTTTTCTCTTTGTGGACTATGTAGATGAGAAATGTGGAGGTTCAGAGGCCACGTGAAATAGGAGTAGATTGCGTTGGTGTGACAAATATACAATGTTGGACAGATTATAAAGGAGACATTCCAACTTCCTTCCATTCATTTAGCATCTGGCTACAAACCCAGGGAAATCTCCTCTATAGCGTTTAATCCATGTTCTCATCAATCAGTGTCTATAGGGTAGATCTTGACATATTGTGCGATATTGCAAACCAGGTGACAGCGAGTCAATTTTTTTATTTTCATTGACTTCAAATCAGGAGAGATATAAAATGGGCAGTCGACTTGTTGTCTTAGCACACAATAAATCAAGGTCTACTCATACATCTCTAATCTTGATGCATGAAGTTGAGATTCGTCCACCAGAGAAAAGCAACACTGAGAATAAGCACTTTCCAAACCTCCAGGCAATAATTCAAACAGGACAAAGCAGAAAAGAGACATAAAAAGAAAGTAGAGATAGGACTGAAGGTGCTGTGGGATCGGAATTCCTCCTCTTCCCCACCACCACCCACCCACAACTGGACTTTAAAACTGGACTTTGTGGAGTATGGGGAAGGAACCCCAACCCCCACGGACACTCGTGCTGTGAATAAGAGCCAAACCTCAACACAAAGCACACAGAGTTCCGAAGAAGGGTTACTGACCCAAAACGTTAACTCTGCTTCTCTTTCCACAGATGCTGCCAGACCTGCTGAGTGGTTCCAGCATTTCTTGTTTTTATTTATTGCACACAGAGGCAGGCTGCATTCCGATGAGTCAATTTTCAAACATCCCAACATCACAACAGAACTGATACTGTTAAAGGACTGGAATTTGGGACATTATCATAACAGTGAGACAGGATAAATGCCAGCATGTTAAGTAATTGGGGAGGCCATTGTTGCAACTAACTGGCCTTAGAGCACAGCATTCACTCCTGTCAAGACAGGAGAGAAACCTCTTTCATGGATATTAGCTTTGGAGCCTGGGTTGCATCACCTTGGTGGAGTTCATTGTTCTCGGTCAGGAAAATCACATCAGCACTAAATGGATCTATCTGGACCAGGCAGGTAACAGAGGAAAAGGATTAAAAGGTACTAAGCGCTGACCATCCAGCAGGATGACTTCAGGAGATGTGTTCATGATATTTCGATAAGGATCATTATAAAAAGGACAAGATCGAAGGGGTTGGAGCTGCAGTTGTGTGAGGAAAGACAGGGACTGGTCATCTCAGGTCCAGGCCTGAGGGACACGATGTTCAAACCACTGGATAAGGGCGGGAAAAATGTACCCAACGTGGCCCTCATCCTGATGACCACCTTCGTGTGCGGCTGCATCAAGCTGTGTGTAGATCCCCAGTACGCAAACTCCAAGTGTCACTACGTGCTGAGGTTCTATCTGTCCCCGGTGTTGCGAAGGTCACATTGCCGCGGAATGCTCCATGCAGTTGGACTGTGCCGTACCACCTATCCTTCGTGGAGCAGTTTCTGTGGGAAAACACCTTTGACCACCGATCCATCAGGCAGTGATCTGCATGGAATGTCCTCAAGGCCCTACGGGAAAAGGAGACGGTGGATCCTGTCGGATGGTTGCCCGAGCAGACCGCCAAAGTCATTTGGTGGAATGCCTCAAAACCAGAACTTTTAAACAAGCACCAAGATGTAGCTTGGCTGGTGGTGAGAAGGGCCCTCCCCATCAGATCATTCCTGCACGCCCGAAGTCTCGCCCCCTCCGCACAATGCCCCCGCGGTGGCTGTGGTGGGGAAGAGACGGTTGCCCACCTCCTCCTGGAATGTGTCTTTGCAAAGCAGGTGTGGAAAGAGATGCAGTGGTTTTTGTCAAGGTTCATCCCAAGCAGCTCTGTAACACAGGAATCTGTGCTCTACGGGCTGTTCCCAGGGACGCACACCGAGACAAACATCAACTGCTGCTGGAGGACTATCAATTCTGTGAAAGACGCCCTTTGGTCTGCCCGAAACCTGCTGGTCTTCCAGCGCAAAGAGTTGTCCATGACCAAATGTTGCAGACTGGCACATTCCAATGTCCAGGACTACGTGCTGAGGGACGCACTAAAGCTTGGGGCAGCCGCAGCAAAGGTTCAATGGGGAAAGACCACAGTGTAAGGTCCCCCCACCAAGCTGAACTGAGGGGCTGGATCCATGGGAAACCCCTCGAACTGTATCGGGAAAAGTTTCATTTGCTGTAAAATGTAAAAATGTAATTGGCATGACAAATGTGAAATGGAAGGGTTGTGAGGCAACTCATGATTGTAATGAAGCAAACGGACCGCCTTTGCACTGTTTGTATTTTTTGACTTGGTGCTTTTTGAAACTGGTAATGTATTTTTTACAGATTTTTATGAATAAAGTATATTTTGGAAATTTAAAAAAATCTCAGGTCCAGGCCTACAATCAACATTGGTAATGACCAGCTGTGTGGGTGATTGTACGTTTTTCAGTCCAAATCTTGAAGGGGTTTGTACAGTGGGGGCCTGCAGTCGAGAAGGAGGTTCAGGAAAGGTCAACCTGGCTCATGGACCTACAATTCTCACCGAAAGGATTGTAAGTTATCAGCCAAATCCAAGGGGTATTTGGGGCTAAGAGTTTTAAAACAATTTTAAGTGTAGCAACCAAATCCTGGGAGGGTTTGGGTTTTGAATTGAGTAAATTTGGGGCAGAAATGTGGGGTTTTGCCTGTGTGTTTTTTTCGAAAAGGTTTATTTTATAGGTCGTGGTGACTTGAGTGTTTGGGTGAGTTCTGAGGTTAATTCACGGAGGGATTTAAATCGGACTAACCAATCAAGGTGCCATGTGGTGTCCTTTAAATTAGTTTAGAGGTCTTTGAAACAGGGTGTTAGGAGGGTTTTTGTTTTTTTTAAATAAACAAATTTGTGGTTCAGCCTAACCCTGTGTCATGTGCAATTCTGTTCTTGTAATTCCCGAAGTCCAAGAACTGTAGTAAGGGGGTACGGGAATGGAGCTTCTTACAGTTCCTTGGTTCGGAGAATGGATTGGTGGTGTTTGGAAACCACAGGATATAGTTCAGAGAGCCCTGCTGTGAAACAGCTCTCACAAAATCCAAAATGATCAAGCTTTACCAATACAATCACAAATTACTGGGTCATTGTCATTTCCCCCACCATCCAGCCAAGCAAACTGTGCAAAACATAAATACAAGTGAATGCTGTGCTGAGTGCAATTTATTCATACTTAATTATAAATTAGTCCCAACTGAGGGGTTAAGTGTCTGTGGGCTGCTGTGCACTCATGTGGAACACGCTTTCCAGTGCACCTACCTTATTACTGACACTGTCCCTATAACCAACCCCTTAGCTATCACTATTGTATACAACCAGTTACCTACCGTGTTCATGGCATCTTGCTAGAAGTTCCAGGTCATCAACGTGGTAGTAATCATAGCCAGATGTTCCTAGCACTTCGAATGGTAAGTAACCTATAATAGGAGGAGCCCTGATAAAGAGGAACCAGATATATGAAGAGCATTAGTTTTGGAAGAGCTGTAAGCTGTTAATTTGAATCTTCATTCATAGCACATGGAATATAAGTACAGGACGAGAAAAAATAATCCATTTGGCTGGTCACACAAATGAATACCTCTCAATCACATACTTGCTCACATATCTGTGCAGTTAAATATTTCCACACTCTCTGCCTCTAGTGCCTCCCTGGCCAGACCATTCCATCTGTTCACCACCTGTTAGGAAAGTAATTTAATCTGATGTGCCTGTGCCCTTTCCCTCTCCTAACCTAGAACCATGTCACCTGGTTCCAGGGCATGTGGAAATCTCCAACATATTATCAGGGGTTCAATTTATCTTTTCCCTCAAACATCTTGAATATGACACTGAGTTAATTATTTTTCAGCACTGTCTGCAACAATTAACCCAACATAACCTAGATATTTTGTGAATACTGTATATGCATTGCAATTATTTTGCAGAAACACCACCCCCAGCCTCCTGATTTGTGACAGTGGGTTAATTATTTCTCCTGATTTACATTGCTGATGTTTCTTTATTAATGGTAATTACAACAGTGACGACATTTCAGAAGTAAAGCACTTTGGAGCATCCTGAGGTGGTGAAAGGTGCTGTCGAAATACAAGTCTTTCTTGGAGGTTAAATGTGGAGAAATGGCTTTTTGCTCCATCAATCCCTCTTATAAAATGGATCATTCCTCCACTCAGGCCTCCCAGGCCAAGGACAGCACAGGTCAATGAACGGCAACACAGAGCTGCCCTTTCCAATTATGTGACATTTTCATTCTTCAGGCTCTTTTTGTCAAGGCTTGTCAGACTGACTTTGTTGGATGAGGGTCAATTACCCTGATGCCTGCCTGACTGAATCAGGCTTGGTAACCTGGTTGTCCTCTCCATTTAAATGAGTGATGTGACTGTCCTTTCCTGCGTCCAGTCATTTCAAAAATGGGGATCTGCTGCACGCGTTTATGTCTTCTGCCATTTTTAGGATCTCCAGGCCTATTGTGCGAAGATGAAGAAGACTCTTGGGGGTTTATGATATCATCTGCACCTGCCAAATAACAATTGCCATATTGCTCACTTTCAGTCACATTATTCCATATAAAGAAAATGGTTGTATTGGTGGTACTGGAGGCACTAATTATGCACCTGGGTCTTCCGCTGCCTCACCTTTCCAACAGCTGACTGGCTTAAACAGATTCATTCTCAACATTTACTCATCTGATCTATTGAATTGTGTTATAGTTGTGTAAAACACGCCAAGTTAGCAATTATCTTACCTTAGAACATTAGAAAGCGGAGGACAAGAGCAGGGCTGAAGGGCCATCAAGCTCAGTCCTTCCACAATATCATATACCTCCTATCATAAGTTCTAGCTCACCCATTTCATCTCCTGACAGAAAGCTCTGTATAGATGCTCCCTGATCGCTAAAGGTTTAGATATTACTGATTGCTAAAAGTTTAAATGTTCACTGATCTCCAAAGGTTTAGATACACACTGATCACTAAAGGTAATCCGGAACAAATACCAGAATATTCACCTATCCTCACATCGGACTTTTCAAGTTTATGTGACTGTGACAAAGGCAAACTATCCTTCCTCGTTCTTCTCAATCTGTCTACAGCCTTTGGCATGGTTGACCACACCATCCTCCTCCAACGTCTCTCCACCATTGTCCTGCTGGGTGGGACTGCTCTCACCTGGTTCCATTCTTATAGTCATAGCCAGAGAATCATTCGCAATGGCTTCTCTTCCCATTCCCGCACTGTTACCTCTGGTGTCTCCCAAGGATCTACCCATGTTCCTCTCCGATTTCTCATCTACATGCTGCCCCTCAGCGACATCAACTGAAAACACAGCCTCAATTTCCACATGTACGTTTGTAAAACTCCTGGCAAATCTCTACATTGGATTAACTTGCTAATTAACAAAAACTAATTTAAATACTATCATTAAGACTGCCTATTTCTACCTCCATAATATCGCCCAACTCCACCCCTTCCTTAGCTCTTCTGTTGCTGAAACGCTCATTCATGCCTTTGTACCTCTAGACTAGACTATTCCAATGGTCACCTGGCAGCCTTCCACCGTCTATGCTCTGTAAACTTAAGGTCATACTACGATTGCCTGTACACTTCTTTAATTTCATTGTTACACTGAATCTTATACTGTACTTTTTTAAAATTTATGCTTATGATACACCCTGGGTAAAAGTGGCTGAGAGGTGATTTGATGGGAAGCTGTGATTTGGGCCTTCATTGACCAAATCGTAAAAAGGTAAATTTCAGCAGAAATCTCACAGAGTGCGCAAACAGACAGCCTGCTGTGTGAGAACTAAAAGATAAACACCTGAGCAGAATCTCAGAGGCCTCGATATAGTTAGAGCCGAGACAAAATAACTGGATGACAAGGCCACCATGATTTCCTTACTTTAGTCAAGTTTGGCATTGGAATGTTTACCAATTGATAGGAGTGAGTCCGAGTGTGGAAAGCTAGAGGTCTTGAGTGTTTGACCCGGCTTGGGCGGGCAGATGGGTACATGCCATCTTTTGTAATTGGGCCATTCAAATAATAATGAGATAATGATTGGGTTAAGTTGCTTTGCTGTGTTAAGAAGGTGTAAGAAGGGATTCCCGGAGCACAGAGATTGTAGAGGTATTTCGTGTAGCATTGACTGGCATGAGAGTACCTGGGGCATGACCAGGGAATAGTTATGTGGAGGTCGCGTTTCTACCTTGGGTGTAATGGTAATGCTGCTGTGCTTTGATTCTACTGCTCAGAATAAAATATTACCAATCTCACCATAAGGGTTATCACTTCAAATCATTCCAGAACTTGGAAGTGAAGGGGTTAAAGAGTTAATTGACTCTGTTACTCCGAATTCCAACATGCTGATGACACACAGCTCCACCTCACCACCACCTCTCACAACCCCTCCACTGGGCTGAATTTTGTTCAGCTCCCGACCTCGGGCTCTGTGGCAGATGGGGCTGGAAGGTCGACGCCGGGATTGCCGGGCCCAATCTTTCTGGCAGCGGCAAGGCTCCGTGTCGATCCCCCCACCGCTCGGCGATGGGACTCAACATTAAATATTTAAATAAAGGGCATGAATAAATTAACGTACCTTTCACTGCGATCATGTCGGCTGTCCGCAGCCTTCCATGCGGCGGCTGACACTCACATGCCTTCACTTTCCTGTCCAGGGAAAGCTGGCCTCACTGAGGTGGGGAAGGGGGGATCTTAAGATTTTTAGTGTAACAGGGGGCTGAGGAAATGGGGTCAACTCTGCACTTGTAATGTGTGGGGAGGGGAAGGGTGACCTCTGCACTTTGTGCAGTTGAGGGGGGAAAGATCACATATTAAATGTAAGTGTTTTGTGGGTAAGGAGGAATGGGGCAGCCATTTATTTTCTTTGTATGGGGGGTACGGGCTTCAACTACCTTGCATTATATCATATTGGCATGGCAACAAACAGCTAAAACAACTAAATTAACTAAAATGTGCTCTGAAACTACAAGCCATACACTGTCCTAAGTAAAATGGAATTAAAAAAATAAAAATATTTGAGGGTAGCTGATTATTATTATTAAAAGGTTATAAGAACTTCAATAAATTATAATGATAAATAAGGACGATCCCCTCGCTCCTCCCTCCCTCACGTTGAAGCCAAATATAAAGATCAAATCTTTTTTTCTGAATGAAGTAACTTTTATCAGTACCTTGAATAATTTGCAAAAGGAACAGTTTTTGGCAGGAGTTGGAAGGGGTTACAGGGTTCAACAGTACAGGTCTGGCAGCCCTTTAAAAATGGCACCACACCTGCGCAGAGGCAGTTGCTGTCGTTGCAGAGCTCGCACACCGCAATGTAATTGGGGATGGCTGGGGGGTGGGGGGGTGGTGGGGGAGGGGTGCAGACTGCCCAGCGTATGTAGATGAGCCACTGCATGCTAGATCAGCAGCGGGAGAATAAAATTCAGCCCCCTATCTCTGAATTGTCAGACGACTTGTTTGATGGATGACCAGAAATTTCCTCCAACTAAATATTGGGATGACTGAAGCCATTGTCTTTGGTCCCTGCTACAAACTCTGTTCCTAAAACACCGACTCCACCTGTCTCCCTGGCAACTGTCTGAGACTGAACCAACTGAGCTGAGCTTCTGACCGCATAATTTGCAGGGTCATTAAGACTGCTTATTTCCACCTCCATAGCATCGCCCAACTTTCTCCCTTCCTTAGCTCTTCTGCTGCTGAAACGCTTATTCATGCCTTTGTACCTCTAGACTTGACATTTCCAATGGACACCTGGTGGCCTCCCACAGTCTACGCTCTGTAAACATAAGGTCATTCAAAACTCTCCTGCCCATGTCCTAACTCACACCAAGTTTTGTTCACCTATCACCCCTGTGCTTGCTGACATACATCGGTTCCTGGTTAAGCAATGCCTCAATTTTAAAATTGTCATCCTTGTATTCAAATCCTTCCAGGGTGCAGCATCCCACCCTGCACCCCCTCCCCCCCATCTCTGTAGCCTCCTATTCTGGCACCTTTATCAGCCCCGATGTTAATCGTGCCACCAATGGCATATATGCCTTCAACTGCTGAGACCCTAAGCTCAGGAAATCTCTCTCTACCTTTCTATCCTCCTTTAAGAGACTCCTTAAAACCGACCTCTCATCTACCCGAATGACTCGGCGTCAAATTCTGTTTGATAATGCTCCTCGAAAGTGCCTTAGGATTTTTTGTTATGTTAAAGGCACTATGTAAATACAGGCTATTGCTGTTTTTGTTGCTGACTGACTACTGACACGGAACACAAAAGTCCGAGTGTATCAGGCCTGTGTCCTCAGTACCTTGCTCTACGGCAGCGAGGCCTGGACAACGTATGCCAGCCAAGAGCGACGTCTCAATTCATTCCATCTTCGCTGTCTTCGGAGAATACTTGGCATCAGGTGGCAGGACTATATCTCCAACACAGAAGTCCTTGAAGCGGCCAACATCCCCAGCTTATACACACTACTGAGTCAGCGGCGCTTGAGATGGCTTGGCCATGTGAGCCGCATGGAAGATGGCAGGATCCCCAAAGACACATTGTACAGCGAGCTCGCCACTGGTATCAGACCCACCGGCCGTCCATGTCTCCGTTATAAAGACGTCTGCAAACGCGACATGAAATCGTGTGACATTGATCACAAGTCGTGGGAGTCAGTTGCCAGCATTCGCCAGAGCTGGCGGGCAGCCATAAAGACAGGGCTAAATTGTGGCGAGTCGAAGAGACTTAGTAGTTGGCAGGAAAAAAGACAGAGGCGCAAGGGGAGAGCCAACTGTGCAACAGCCCCAACAAACAAATTTCTCTGCAGCACCTGTGGAAGAGCCTGTCACTCCAGAATTGGCCTTTATAGCCACTCCAGGCGCTGCTTCACAAACCACTGACCACCTCCAGGCGCGTATCCATTGTCTCTCGAGATAAGGAGGCCCAAAAGACTACTGTTACTGCCAAGGTTGGAGGAGTGCCCTGTCTTTCTCTCGTTCCACTATTCCTCTGGTCACAACATATATTTAAGTGTTTTAACCAGTTACCGATACGGCCAGTTATAAACTTTATCTATATTTGTTTCAGAATAAAAATCCACCAACCCGGTTTCATTAATAAAGAACAAAATCATTAATTTATTATAAAACAAGACTCATTCAATAAAGGTGCAAAGCTTATTAACACACAGGTTGAAATATGAAGGTATAAATATATTCCCTTCTAAACAAACACACACACACACACACACACACACACACACACACACACACACACACACACACACACACACACACACACGTTAAAGAAAAAATAAAAAGGTTATCTCTGCAGCGATCAACTTTACAAAAACAAAAATACTTTGGCCACATGATTGTTAATTCTTGAAGAAAAAAAGGATAAGATATGAAATGTTCCAGATGACCTTTGGTCTGGCGTCTGGGTACACGTAGACAGGTGTCACTAGTTGCATGCGGTTGTCACTAGGATCTTTTCAGAAGCAGTTTGTTCGGGAGATGTTGAGAGGAAGTCTTGCAGGCTTTTCGGGAGAATTACTGCATCAGTGGGTTTAGCTATCACACTGGATTCTCAGAGGATTTTTCAACACAGGTGGCAAAGGATGAGTTGGACGACTTCTCTCTTAACAGGATACATACCAACAACTGAACTCCAAACCATCCAAAAATGAAACCAAAAGTCCTGAGCCATAAACCCAGACATGTGACTCCTGTTTAAACAACTCCTGTAGCCAGCAAGGCTCCTGCTATTTACTTTGCTCAAGACATGTGATTTCCAGTAAATGTTTGTTTTTAAACAAAGTCTCAAATGTCCTTTCAGTGTCCTTTCCTATTAAAAAAAAAGTCCAGCATCTCCTCAGGTATTTTCCACAGTCTTTTAAACATAAGTCCTCAAAAAATATTAGTAATGGAAGCACATGCATGACACTACCCACCACAAAAAAATCCCCCTCCCTCTGGTTCTGATGAAAGGTCATCAACCCGAAATGCTATCTCTGTTTTTCTCTCCACAGCTGTTGCCTGACCTGATGAGTGTTTCCAGCAATATTCTGTTTTGATTCCCCTTTCGCCTTCTCCAGCACTACAGGAAACCTAATGTTCTGCGGTGTGTTTGATTATCTCAGAACACTTGTACCTACAACCCTGTTCATAGTGAAACATTTATTCACCACTTTTTTTAAACAGTTAATCCACACAGTACTTTTTTTTAGTCATTCATGGGATGTGGGCATCGATGGCTAGGCCAGCATTTATTGCCCGTCCCTAATTATCCTTTAACTGAGTGGCTTACTTCGCCATTTCAGAGGGCATTTAAGAGTCATCCATATTGCTGTGAGTCTGTAGGCGAGACTAGGTAAGGACGGCAGATTTCCTTCCCTAAAGGACATTAGTGAACCAGATGGGTTTTTACAACTATCGACAATGGTGTTATGGACATCATTAGACTAGCTTTTTAATTGCAGATTTATTAATTGAATTCCAATTTCACAATATGCCATGGTGGGATTACCATTGGCGATGGAAATAGGCAGAAGAACTTTGGGAATGGGATACTCGCAGCAGAGATTTAGGAACACAATATGGGGAGCAAGGATTTATCAATAGGAAATGAGGAAACAGGATACAGGCCGTAGAGCTTTGAATGATTGTGGTAAACTACCTGTGGTCCAGGAATAGAAACTTCCACTCTAAACTATGCCGTGATGTAAATTCTTCGCATGATTCTTCAACGTTGCACAGTTCCTGCATTAAAAACAATCTGTCATCAGAAGTGACTGTGGTCAAACGTACAGGAGTGTTGTGATTGTGAACTTTACTACAGTGCAAGCTACAAATATCAATGTCAACAGCACCTTATATTTGTATAGCGCCTTTAACATATGAAAATGTCTCAAGGCTCTTCACAGGGGCATTATAAGAAATATGACACTGAGCTACATAAGGAGGTTTTAGGTCCGATGAGGTAGGTTTTAAGGAGTTTCGTAAGGAGCAAAGCAAGGTAGAGAGGCAGAGGGGTGGAGGGAGGGTATTCCAGAGTTTGGGGCCTAGGCAACTGAAGGCGCGGCCACCAATGGTGGAGTGATTAAAATCAGGGATGCACAAGAGGCCAGAATTAGAGGAGCACAGATAGCTTGGAGGGTTGTGGGGCTGGAGGAGATTACAGAGATGGGGAGGGACGAGGCCATGAAGGATTTGAAAACAAGGATGAGAACTTTAAAATCAAGATGTTGCTTGACTGAGCCAACGTAGGTCAGCGAGCACAGGGGTGATAGGGAATGGGACTTTGTGCCAGTTAGAAGACAGGGAGCAGAGTTTTGGATGACCTCAAGTTGACGGAGGGTGGAATGTGGGAGAGCAGCCATGAGTGCATTGAAATAGTCAAATCAAGAGGTAACGGAGGCATGAATGAGGGTTTCAGCAGCAGATGAACTGAGGCAGGGGTGAAGTTCCTACTGTAGATATTCATTGTGGCAAAGGTTTGCAAACATTTACTATCAAGGTATTTAAAGTTTCAAAGACACATACTATTGAAACGATAATGGGGGAAAAAATGTGAGAATCGCTTTTAGTTGCTTTGGAATTGAGGTTGAAACTATTGTCGGTGATGTTAGCAGATGGAAGAGTCAAAATTGCCCCATCTGCTAATGTAAGAGAGATGTTAACCCAGACATTGATCTTAAATGAGACCTCCAGTAAAATAGTGCATGGGGTCATGTCATATCCGGGCAGGTGGAGGAGGAGAATTTGCCAGGATTTCATCCCTTTTAGTAATTTCCAAAATCTCCATGGAGGAGGGAGGTAAGCACTACTTGTCGCTTTGCTCTTCTCTGTACTCGAATCCAAAGAGGAGATGGCACGATGCCATTCACTGCCAAACATCCTGCCAACTTCATCTCCGATGGAAAATACCCCCATTACTAAGTATTTGCAGCAGAGAAACATTCAACCCAACAGGTCCATACCAGTGTTTATGCTCCACACCAACTTCCTCCCACCCCCTCTTCATCAAACTCCATCAACATTCCTTTCTCCCCCATGTGCTTATCTCTGTTCTCCTTAAATGTATCTATGCTATTCACCTCCTTGTGGTAGCAAATTCCACATTCTAACCACTTTGTCGGTAAAGATGTTTCTCCTGAATTCCCTTTTGAATATATTAGTGACTATCTTATATTTATGGTCCCTAGTTCTGGTCTTGCATGCATGTGGAAACATCTTCCACACGTCTAGCCTAGCAAATACTTTCATAATCTTGAAGACCTCCAACAGTCTTTTCTTTTAGAAAGATAGAAATATAGAATCACAGAAAGATTTTTATGTCTCTGCCAGCTGAAAAGAGCTATCCAGTCTAATCCCATCTTCCAGCTCTTGGTCCGTAGTTCTGTAGGTTATGGCACCTCAAGTGTGTATCCAAGTGTTTTATAAATGTGTTGAGGGTTTCTGCCTCTACTACCCTTTCTGGCAGTGAGTTCCAGACCCCTACCACCCTCTGGTGAAAAATATTACTCCTCAACTCTCCACTAATTGTTCTACCAATTACTTTAAATCTTTGCGCCCTGGTTATTGACCTCTCTGCTAATGGAAATAGATCCTTTCTATCCACCCTAACTAGGCTCCTCACTATTTTATACACCGCAATTAAATCTCCCTTCAGCCTCGTTTATTCCAAAGAAAACAACCCCAGAATTTCCAATCTTTCCTCAGAGTTAAAATTCTTCATTCCTGGCAACATCCTCGTGAATCTCTTCTGCATTCACATCCTTCCTGTAACACAGTGACCAGAATGGTATGCAGAACTCCAGCTGTGGTCTAACTACTGATTTATACAGCTCGAGTGTAACCTCCCTGTTCATATATTTTAGGCCCCTTTTCTAGAGGGAAGTATCTAATCTCCTGCATATGTTGCTCACCACCATGGAATCCTGGTTGAAGTGGGGTCCATGTTGCAAGTTAGCAAACGCCAATCGATTGCAAAGGGAGCAACAAAGGAAGAAGTCAGTGCCTTCAGCGGGAATGATCTGACCCCTGTCCCTATGCCACCAATGAAGCAACAGGTTGGTTCCTGCATCCTGAGCGATCAGGGTAGCCATCCTCATACTAATAGTCACCGTGACTGGAGATAAAGTCAGTACGAGGGCAGTCTGGTGGGCAGATGTCCCAGCCTCCTGCACTTTTGATAGCCCAACAGGAATTCTGTGGGTCCAGTGTCAATGCTTTGCTGATTAGCTTAAATAAGGGACTGATTCGTTGAAATATAGCTTAGGAAAGGCAACCAATTCAAACACTGCAATTTGAACCAATTCAGTTATTTTTTCAAAATGGAATAAACATATTTGATATAAATTTAATATAAAATTGAAAAAATAAACATTAAATAATGAATACATGAAATAAATAATATCGAAATGTAATAAATAGTATATTTAATAAATATAAAAATATATACAGAAATAAATAGAATAAGACATTTTGAAAAAGTAAATAGAAGCTGTTTTCACTGGAGGAGGGTCAGTAATCAAAGGACACAATTTAAAATAATTGGCAAAATAAACAGGAGAGGTGGACTTTTGAGGAGAATTCTTTTACACAGTGAGTTGTTGTATTCTGGAATGCTCTGCCTGAAAGTGGAAGCCGATTCAATAGTATCTTTCAAAAGGGAATGGGGTCTCTACTTGAAAAGTGCACTGGGCTATGGGAGAAGAGTAGGGGAGCAGGACTAATTGGATAGCTCTTTCAGAGAGATGGCACAGAGAAGATGGGCAAATGGCCTCCTTCTGTACTGTATGGTTCCATGTTTTCAGCCCCCATCTTGATCTCTCACCCCGCTGAACATTTCATATTGTGGAATGGTACATGCCATAAGGAGGCAATTCAGCCTACACAATTTTGAACATCTTTACCAAATTTATATGTACAAATAGCATTTGTAACATTAAACACATCAAAATGAAAGAATTCGCACGAAAACCATAAAACATAACCATAATATCAATTATTTAATATTAGAAATGACAGCTAAAAGTTTACTCTCCCCTTCCCCATAGGCCTCCATCACGCTGGACTTGATCACACCTTCAGTTGGAGTTTCTTGGGTGTTGGGGGAGTTTCTGCTCTTGAGGAGAACAGTTGTACGTGTGTTGTGTGTGTGTGTTGTGTGGGGGTGTGTTCTGTGGGTGTGTATTCTGTGGGGGTGCGGGTGTGTGTTGTGTAGGGGTGTGTTGTGTGGGGATGTGGATGTGTGTGTGTTGTGTGGGGGTGTGTGTGAGAGAGAGAGTGATGGAGTTGCATCATGGGCATTGTAGGCTGTGTGACTGCAATACCCAGACTGCCCCGCAACAATGTGTGTCATCAGGCAGACAATTGACAACTAACCAACTATGAGGCACAAAAATAAAACAAGTGAAACTGAAGGTGTGATCAAGTCCAGTGTGATGGAGGTCTGTGGGGAAGGGGAGAGTAAACTTTTAGCTGTCATTTCTAATATTAAGTAATTGATATTATGGTTATGCTTTATGATTTTCATGTGAATTCTTTCATTTTATTTATAGTTTAAGCCTCAGCTTCTCAGCTTCAGTAAAGGATCCACAAAAGGACTGTTAGGCCATTTTTGATCTCTTGTTGCTCTTGAAATAACAAGAGCAGGACATGTAAAATGTTGCAATTTAAACTCACCAATATTGTGAAATCTAAAACTTCCTACAAATTTTACATATTCATAAATAGGGGGTTCTTTTAGATCTGAAGTGTGGGATGATCTATATTTTAATGTTGCTGGGGGTGGCCAGGCAGTATTGGGGCATTTATACTTACTTAAAGGACAGAAGACAAAGCCTAGAAGGTGTTGCTGTGGTAAGCTTGGACATTGAAGGTGTTGTGACCGAGTTAGCACTGCTCTAGATCAAAGCCAGTGACCACCTGTACAACGTCTGTATATAGGACATTGGGAGAGACTTCCCTGGTGTATCATGACACCAGCTAGAGCTTCTACAAACTCACTGTGGGATGTAAATGGCATGAAACAAAAATCTTTTATGTCCCTAGTCATGTAAATTACCATCAACTGGACTGATAAACAGCATCCATGGGAGATCTTGTTATACCAATAAGAAAACAAAGCCTCTAGAAAAAACATTCCACAATAAAAAAGGCATCACATTGAGATGTTCGTGGATATTATAGAATTAGATTAGCCAGTCTTGTTTTTAGCAGACTGTCAGCAACAACAAGGAACTTTAATTAAAGTGACATTAATGCAAAAGGGCTGCATTTAGAAATCAGCAGGTTCCTTTTTTCATTCAGTTTAAAATCTGGAGATTTGAAGAATATCTAATAAAGCAATGTGTTCAATGTATTTACCTTTAAAAACTGGGGGATGACGAGGCGCACAGTAGCCACAAGGCAGACTTGTTCCTTTGCTGCAGATCTAAATGACCTTGAAATGGCTGATTCAAAACCATTACAAGAAGACATAGGCACTGGAATGACAATAATGCCTTTTCAGAGCATGAAAAACTGTTTCGCTTCAACTATTACCTACACAGTAAGACCATGATTGTAAAACATTGTACAACGACTGTAAAAGCTGAATTTTTAAAAACTGGATACATCTTTCCAATAATAATGGGCTGAATTTTCCTGGTGATGTGATGGCGGGCTTGGAGGTTTGGGGTAGGTGTGCGGCTAGGGAAGTAGCGGGGAACCACTTCGGGGCGGCTCCCCGTTGCATTCCCGCTGCAGGCGAACTTTCCCGGGGATGGCTGGGATGGGGGTTCGCTGCTCGCTCAATGGAGGCGGGCAGCCAATTTGTTAAGACCCTAGTTAGGGGCGATTTTGTGGCCTCTTTGCCATTTTGCCAGCAGCTGAGTGGCCCCCGCCATGTACAGAGGTAGCAGGCCCGTGGGGGGGGGGGGGTGGTGGTGTCAGAGCCGGAAGTTCCATGCCACTGAAAGGGTGATGCATTTATAAAAGGCCATAGTCATGGCCGAGAACATACCGGTATATTTTCTGTTTTTTTTAATCCCTGATATTGGGCCGGCAACATCGTGAGCCCACCTGCCATCCTTAATAGAATGACGAGCTCGGAGGCAGCCAATTAGGAGGCTGCCTTTGGGAAGATTGCTCCGTGGGTCTTGCTCCACGTATGGGCTCAGGACCCCCCATTTGGTCCTGACATTGGGGTCCTGAAGCCCTCAGCAAAAATTCAGCCCAGTGGTTTATAAAATCTAGGTTGCTCGTGACAAAAAGAGTTTTATTTCAATATCTTATGGTTTCAGGAAAAAACCCACAAGGGGATTGTTAAACCATTTTTGATCTCTAGCTGATCTGGAAACAATAAACAAGAGCAGGACGTGTAAAACATAGCGATTTAAACTCACCAATATTGTGAAATCTAAAGCTTCCTACAAATTTTACATATTCATATGTAGGGGGTTCTTTGGGATCTAACGATCCTCTTGACAGATGACAACAGAACTCGATGTGATTTTGATCTAGAAAAAGGAAGGTAAGCTGCTGTTATAATAGAGGTTACCTCATCAGGTAATAATCTGCGACATATTTACAGAGTAAAGAGTGAATCTGCCCCATCATATTTTCAATCGCTTTAAAAAAATATATATCATACCACGATGAACAATTGTAACTTTAACACAAGGGCTGAATGTTTTCCTATAAACATATTGAAAAGGAATTATTTTCCGAGAGTAATGACTCAATGTCAATAACTTATTCCCAGATATAATCCTCCAGTCTAAGCCTGAAAACAATATTGCATCTTTCATTCATAGCTGTTATTAAGGATTCCTTCTTACTGCCCTGTGGCCTGTGCTATATGGTCTTTCTACAGAATGTTTCTTTTATTAATGGAAAACTTCTGTGGGAATTAAGTCTAAACTGTCTGGGTGGAAAATTTCTTTGCCTTTTGTTCCTGAGACGTTCTAAGGGAAAAGACTCAACTTTGTCATTTTACAGTGCCCTTGCCTAGCGTTGCTGGATGATAACAGCCTCAAAATGGGTCTGGTAGCCTCAACACCCACTATGCCTGTTTGGCACCTTGCAGCTCATCTGCCGAATTTAAATGGAGCCGGAGCCTCAAAATGGTGGAAGTTTATTTGCTGCCGGAATGGGCAGCTGGGCAGCGCGCTCCACCAATAGGTATGCCCAAAGACAAAATTGACCCCCAACCTGTTCCTAGGGGCCACCAATACGGTATTGCAGCATAGTGGTTACATTACTGGACGAATAAGCCGGAGACATGAGTTAAAATCCCACCAGAGAAGCAAGAAAATTTGAATTTGGCTATTTAAGTAAATCTGGAATTAAAAAAAGCTAGTGTCATGCAGACTCCCTCCTGCCAAGAATGAGGTATATTAATTTTGTCATAGGAACATTGATTTTAAACTGTTGCTGGAGTGAAGAGAGGACTTGTTAAAAAATCACCAGACCCTTAGCTGAAAAAAAATTGCATACTAACAGACAGTGCTTGTGGAGACAAAAGGACCATTCCCTGACACATTCAACCCACAATGGATTTTGATCACCAGACATTGAAGGTGTAAGGAAGAACATTCCAGAGACTGCTAAGGTGATACAATCCACAAAAGCCAGGACTGGTTAAACCTGGTCACATGACTGACTGGCTGGTCCAGGGTTCTTTTGAACTAGCTACAGAATTTTTGAATTCAGAAAGACTGTTTGCTCCTGGAGTGATAAGACCTCTCCTGTCTGCTCCCATCTCTTTCTCACAAGCCTCTGGACCCACTGAGGACACATGAACTTCAAGAGAGCAGAGTCTCCTACATCGATCGAGGTTTAAGAAGAATACTGGGCCCCAACAAAAAGCAAGACCTACTTACAATCAAGGACTTTACACCGAGCTTGAAGAACAGTAACCAAAATCATCTTCAGATATTGCCTCAAATGTTTCCACTTTATTTCTTCTGCTCTTTTCTGTCTCTATCTGCATATATGTATCGCATATGCATGCTAGCCTGGGCGCATCGCGTATCCGTAGGTGTTAACTGGATTAGAGGTTAAGTTTAATAAAGTTTAACTTTTTTTCTTTAACCCTAAGAAAACCTGTTTGGCTAGTTTCTTTGCCTTATAATTGGAAGTTAGTGAACAAGGATTCAATAAGGGGGAGCTGAAAAAAACTGTGTGTTTAAAATTAAACCCTGTTATGGTAAGACCAGGTGAAGGCTGAGAGGGAACCCTAGCCCCCTTTCTCACCTGGTCATAACACTAGTCTCAGTGATGGTGACCATGAAACTAATGGATTGTTGTGAAAACCCATCTGGTTCTCTAATGCCCTTTAAGGAAGGAAATCTGCTGTCCTTACCCAGTTCAGCCTCCAGACCCACAGCAATGAGGTTGACAAAAAAAAAATAAAGCTTTTGCATCCTAGCCATCCTATTCTAAATGCCCCCTGAAATTGCCTTGCAAGCCATTCAATTGTGCATCAAGGGTCAGTGCACCCATATCCAATGATTAAAAAAAAACACACAAGGCTACCAATAATTGAGCCTTTTTTGACTGTTTTTTGTTTCTCCCAGGAGATTGCATGGTTTCTGGGGAGGGGGTAGGAAGTGCATAGTCATGATGTTCCAGGAATCATGAGTGTATAGGGCAGGCTGGGTGGATCAGCAGTTCTTTTCCTTTTTTCTTGTCAGCCGCGGCTCAGTTGGTAGCTCTCTGAGTCACAAGATTCCAGGTTCAAGTCCCATTCCAGGGCTTGAGCACAAAAATCAAGATTACTATTCCAGTACAGCACTGAGGAAGTGCTGCACAGTCAGAAGTGGCGTCTTTCAGATGAGACATTAAACCAAGGCCCCATCTACTTGCTTGGGTGGATGTAAAGGATCCCATGGCACTATTTTGAAGAAGAACAGGGGAGTTATCCCCAATGTCCTGACCAATATTTATCCCTCAATCAACAGAACACAAAAAAATCAGATTATCTGGTCATGATCACATTGCTATTTGTGGGAGCTTGCTGTGCACAAGTTGACTGCCCCATTTCCTATAATACAGCAGTGACTAAACTTCAAAAGTATTTCATTGGTCATGAAAAGCAGTATATAAATGCAAGTCTTTATTTCTTTTTTTTCCCTATCCCGTCATTTTTGCCTATTCCTATGTGATCAGTGACGTGATGAAAATAGATGGTGAGCATTATACACAGGACATGGCAAGTAATCTGGAGGAAGGGGGCATTTGATTGTTTGACTGCTGCCAGTTTATAGAGACATGCATCTGATTGCATTCAAATTGGCACTGTGAGGAGGTTTTCAAAAGAGTTCGAGCTGATTGGAGCATGCAGATTTTGAGATGAATCGAATTGCCATTGTAAAAAAAGTCATGATTATTTTATGGGTTTTTGAAGTCCGATGGAATGAAAAGTTATTTCCGTCATTGGAAGTTCTTACAACTGCTGGACTAGTTTTCTTCAGGAGATGATTAGCACAGGTTACAAGCACATAAAAACGATGTTATTGCTTTAACCATCTCAAAACAGTCAAGCTGTACGAAGGCTTCTGAATTGTGTGCTGATCAATACATGTAACTGTGCAGAAAGTCCTTTAATTTCTTTGTCTCCAGGGTCAGGGTGTCAGCAAACTCAGAAGCAATCAACCCATCCCTCAATCATTTTTAACAGTTGTCCAGCCTCGTCATGCCTTTTGAGAAATTTGCCACTATAAATGTAACTGACTGATTGACAGTAAGCCATCGGTATATTCTGTGTACAGCTCACTGGTTTACTGACAGTGTCATTACCATGGTGAGAACATGTTAACACTCTCAGGTCTACCTCAACAGTGTAATTGGGAGACAATTTTTTTTCAACATCACTGATTTCTGCAACAAACCATGTATCAATTCGTGTGACAGCAGCACACTTCTTCACTTATAAAAAGAATCGATGGGATATAATGGCAGTCTGAACGTTACATGTGTCAACCAGGTGTGCTGCCTGCATGGGAACCTGGAGTTAAGATTCACTGCACGCTGTGCAGAGGCAAAATTAAATTATAGGTTTGATTTTCTCCATGAGAACAACTTTACTTCCAGCACAATTTGTGGCTGTATCTTAGTGTCAAATGTGCATAAAAAGAAATTGTATAAGAAAGAAAGACCTTTGCTGAACTCAGGATATTTCAAAGTGCTTAACTTCATTTTGAAGTGTAGTCTCAATTGTAATGTAGGGCATGGAGCAGCACAATTTGTGCATAACAAGATCCCACAAAGAGCAATGTGATAGTAACCAGATAATCTGTTTTAGTGATGTTAGTTGAAGGATAAGTATTGGCCAGGACACCGGGGATAACTTCCCTGCTCTTCAGATAATTTCATGGAATCATTTACGCTCACTTGAGAGAGAGAGAGAGAGATGGGGCTGCAGTTTAACATCTGATCCAAAAAACAGTACCTCTGCCAATGCAGCACTGAAGTGTCTTGTTTGTCTCTGTACTTAGAGGCTGGAATTTTACGCATCCCCTCCATCCTGCCTCGGGAGTGGCTGGGTGGGGCGGGGGGGGGCTGTAAAATTGAGTGGGAGGCAGGGATGCCTTGCCCATTGCCTACCGTCCCTGCTGCTATTTTACCAGCATTGGGGGAGGTCTCAAACAGTCTGCCTGCCCCAGGCCACTTGAGGTCCTTAAGTGGCCAATTAATTGCCACTTAAGGCCCTCCTCACACCACCGCTGGTATTTTACCAGTGACGGACGGGCACTTCAGCACCTGAGGAGACCTCCCAGTAATACCTGGTGGACCCCTTGTGGGCTGATGGCTGGGTGGGGGAGGGAGTGCCCTCTTGTTTGTGCTGCCCCCTCTAACACTATCCCCCTGGCCTGCTCTCCAACCTATCCCCCAACCCTCACTGGGGCCTAGCTGATTGTCTCCGGTGAAGCCTGATTCTCACTTACCTGTTCCCAGGCCGGCATCCTCTGTGACTCCTCTTACTGGGTACAGTGCCAGCAGTGGTCACCGCTCCCAGTGGTGCTGTTGAGAGTGAAAAGCCTCTTTTCAGGCTGAAGGCTCTTGAAGGCGGGACTTCCTGCCTCAAAGGGGCAGAAGCCTGAACCGAGGCCAATTCAGGACCTGGGTCACACAAAATAGCAGCATGGTTTCCAGGCCTAGTGGGGGTGGGCTCACTCCCAGCTTTTTTGGGCAGGGCCACTGCCTCAAAGTTAAATTCTGGCAAATATCTCTGGAGTAGGACTAGAATCTACAACCTTCTGCCTGGGAGACAAGAGTGCTAATACTGAGGCACAACAAAGCTGGAATCACTCTCCCACCTTCAATGATTGTGGCTAGGAGCACACTGATATAGTGGATATTCTTACTAAAATCAGAGTTTATTGACACTGTGTACATGTCATTTTGTAATTGTTCTATGGGGAGGTAAATGATACACAAAAATAGATGCAAATGTGATAAACAAACAAGTCTCTGAGCCAGAAAATAAAAAGCAGGGAGGGCAAAATGGAAAGATTTCCCTTGTTCTACACCTGGGTGAATTGGATTGCTAGGGTGGAGGGAATAGCTGAAAATAGTAAGAAACAGGGCAATCTTCCATCCATTTACTTTAAATATTCGACAGATAAGCACTTGCTGATTTTTCTCCATTCCCTCTGCTCAGGTGATCTCAGATGACTGCTCAGACATAGGTCCAGAAAAATCCATTCCTTTATTTCTTTCTTAGAAATGATTTTTTAGTGGGAAATAAATTAACTTAAGCACCGTATTCTTTCAATTGAATGCCCTTTCATATACCTAAAAGGGAATTGGACATATTCTTGAAATGGAAAAATTTGCAGGGTTATGGGGAAAGAATGGGCGTGGGACTAATTGATTAGGCTGCATTTGCTAACAACGCAACCACTAGGTGGCGCAGAACTGGCACATGCGCAAGTGCAGCCTCATCCACTGAAACGTCACTGTTGCGACGTCTCAGGCAACTGCCAGGATTAAAGGTAGCACTGCTCAATTAATCACAAAAAAACAAATTAAGTCCAAATTCCCTCAATGGTTGCGATTGCCACCTCCATCCCAACCCCAACAGTAACCCGCTCTCTTCTGCCACTGCGCTTCTCTTCACCGCTCCCTTCTGTGCCCGTCTGCTCACCAGTCGCTCCCAGCCTCACCACTACCTTCCCTTAGCCACTTGCTCCCCGCCACTTCTTCGGGCGGCCTGGCAGGGAATGATCGGCCGAGGGGGGAAATGGCGAGGCCTGGAGTGAGCAGCCAGGGTGGGGGGGCGGTGGTGAAGCGGGGTGTGAGCAGCTGAGGAAAGGCCACAGCGAGGCCGGGAGCAACTGGCTGAGGAAAGGCAGCGGTGAGGCGGGGAGCGAGTGGCTGAGGGCAGGCAGTGGCGAGATGGGGAGCGAGTGGCTGAGTGAAGACAGCGGCGAGATGGGGAGCGAGTGGCTGGGGGAAGACACCGGCAAAATGGGGAGCGAGTGGCTGAGTGAAGGCAGTGGCGAGGCGGGGAGTGAGTGGCTGAGGGAAGACAGCGGCGAGATGGGGAGTGAGTGGCTGAGGGAAGACAGCGGCGAGATGGGGAGTGAGTGGCTGAGGGAAGACAGCGGCGAGATGGGGAGCGAGTGGCTGAGGGAAGACAGCGGCGAGATGGGGAGTGAGTGGCTGAGGGCAGGCAGTGGCGAGGCGGGAAGCAAGTGGCTGAGGGAAGACAGCAGCGAGGCAGGAAGCGAGTGGCTGAGGGAAGACAGCGGCGAGATGGGGAGCGAGTGGCTGAGTGAAGGCAGTGGCGAGGCGGGGAGTGAGTGGCTGGGGGAAGACAGCGGCAAAATGGGGAGCGAGTGGCTGAGTGAAGGCAGTGGCGAGGCGGGGAGTGAGTGGCTGAGGGCAGGCAGTGGCGAGGCGGGAAGCAAGTGGCTGAGGGAAGACAGCGGCGAGGCGGGGAGCGAGTGGCTGAGGGAAGACAGCGGCGAGGCGGGGAGCGAGTGGCTGAGTGAAGGCAGCGGCGAGATGGGGAGCGAGTGGCTGAGGGAAGACAGCGGCGAGGCGGGGACCGAGTGGTTGGGGGAAGACGGCGGCGAGGCGGGGAGTGAGTGGCTGAGGGAAGACAGTGGCGATGCTGGGAGCGAGCGGCCCTGTTCCAGCATTTGAGAATGTTTTAGAGCGCATGTGCGTATTAGTCCTGGCAAGCCGGGTGCTAATGTAGGCTGCACATGTGCAGCACCATACTGACAGGAAGAAATCGTTCTGTGCGTCTGCATAGCTGGGAACACGTTGATGATGACCGCGCTTGGCTGCGTTGTCAGAGTCACTTTGAATTGATTAGCTCTTTTAAAGAGCCAGCACAGGTATGATGGGCTGAATGGCCTCCTTCTGTACTGTGCAATTCTATAATACCTGCAAGGAAATGCTGCATTCGGCTGGTTTTGCAACTCTTGTATCTTTATGAAACTTTGTTGTGGCTTTACATTATTTACTGTTGCATTTTTGAGTTTTGCCTTTTGTCTGAAACTCCCAACTGTTAAATGTGTGAAAATAGGCCACCAAGAAGTATGATTCACCCATCAAAACACCAACCGATTCTCAAAAAATAACGATCTTGAAGGTTAGTGGCTGTGCTTGCTCATTCAGGCCCTGTGCAAAACATTTTTCAAGACTTTGATGCATATGGAAATTAGTCACAACTCTGCTTTGTGGGTTGTGGAGTATGAGTGGAACTCAGGGACCACATATAAGAAATTGTAAATTTTCTGCTCGAGTTTCTGGGAGTGGAGTTTGAACCCATAGCCTTCTGACTCAGAGGCAAGTGTACTACTCACTGAGCAAAGGCTAGCGGCTGTAACCTACATGTACATCACAATCCAGCCAACTGGGATTACACACAACCTGTGTCCTTGCTCAGGCTACCAGGCTTTTTCACTGACTCTCAACAGTTGTTGCTTCAGATGACAACGTACGCACATCACCTCTAAATCCTTATTAAGCGTGATCCTACCATCGGAATATAGTCACTCTTATTCGTGCTGATTTACAGGAAAAGCTTGCAATAGTGTGACACGTCAGCTGTGACTCAGTGGTAGCACTCTTGAGTCACAAGGTTATGCGTTCAAATTGACTTGACCACAAAATCTAGTCTGACACTTCCAGTGCAGTACTGAGGGCATGCTGCAATGTCATAGATGCCATCTTTCAGATCAGACATTAAACTGAGGCCCTGTCTTCCCTCTTAGGTGAATGTAAAAGATCCCATAGCACTATTTCAAAGAGAGGAGGAGTCTACCCTAGTGTTCTGGCCAGTATTACTCTTGCAACCAACATCACTAAAACAGATTATCTGGTCATTATCACATTGCTGTTTGTGGGAGCTTGCTGTGTGCAAATTCGCTGCCGTGTTTCCTACGTTACAACAGTGACTATACTTCAAAAGAAAAGTACTTCATTGGTTTTTAAAGCACTTTGGGAGGTCCCGAGGTTGTGAAAGGCACTATATAAATGCAAGTCATTTTTTTTTTCTTTTACCTATCTCAGACTCTCTTTATTCCTTGTTTTCTAGTTTAATCTCGCCCATCAAACTTGGGCCCTTCCATGGCTAAAGCAATGGACCTCTCTACGGTTACTATCCCTAGCTGAGGAGAAGCAAGGGATCACTTTTACTCTCCTTATATGTTGTTTCTGGCAATATGGCTCAGAGCTGCTAAATCTCACCAATTGAGGAAAACTTTGGTTTGAATTTAAGGCGGGGTTCCAAACTCTCTCACTCCTATAAGCTGTCCAACTCTCTATTACCAAACTTGCTGGACAGTCTCATTTTTTTTCAGCCTTGAGAAAATCTTTATAGAACTCAAAATAACAGATCAGGCCTGGGATGATATCTTAAATCCATCTTCTGACATGCTCAGTGAAACTTAATGCTAGTAATGTGACAAAGCAAATAGAAGTAGGGTACGTACTGTTCAAATAATCGCGTGTAACCGTGTCTGTCATTAGCATCTGGTTTGATAGCAGCTTGTATACTTCCGCATGTTCCTGTTCTGGGAGGAAATTCAATATATTTTGGTCCACTAGATCTGACTGGTACAAAAAGAAAAAGATGTTAAGTTTTTACTGAAAGCTGTTCTCTCTTTTTCTTGTCTACATAACTATTCACCTCCCTGTCCTTGTCTAATTACAGAAAAATATCCCATGCACTCTGATGACAGGGGCTGCTAAATAGAATCTCCAGTCTGGACAATTCCTTCTAACAGCTCAGTTGAAAGAAGATCCACCCCTTTACATATAGTGATATGAACCAGAGGTGTTCGTTAATTACCTCTGTGTCACCTATTTTCCTGCACGCGCAAGCAAGAAAACAGACAACTGTGAACAGCACTGTGTCATCAGATGTGGAACATAGGAGCAGGA
The DNA here is from genome assembly GCF_036365525.1 of Heterodontus francisci. Lineage (NCBI taxonomy): Eukaryota > Metazoa > Chordata > Chondrichthyes > Heterodontiformes > Heterodontidae > Heterodontus > Heterodontus francisci. The sequence continues at coordinate 16,097,891 of NC_090385.1, forward strand.
ATAGGTCATTTAGCCCCTCGAGCCTCTTCTGCCATTTAAGTAAATCATGGCTGATCTGTACCTCAACTTCATTTTCCTGCCTTTGCTTTACATCTCTAGCTGCCCTTATCTATTACAAATTTATTTATCTCAGTCTTAAAAGATTGACTAGTCCCTGAGTGTCCACAGACTTTCGAGGGAGAGTTCCAGATTTCTGCTATTCTTAAACTAAAAAACTGCTTCTTGTTTTCACTCCTAAGTAGCCAATCTGTAATTTTAAGATGATGGCTCTTAGCTCTGGATTCCCCCAATAGAAGAAATAATTTCTCTGTACCTACCCTTTGAATCCCCTTTATGATTTTAGGCATCTCGATTAGATTACCCTTCAATCTTTGAAACTCAATGGAATAAAAGCCAGGTTTATGTATCCTAGCCTCATAATTTAACCCTTAAAGTCCCAGTATCATTCTGGTGAATCCTTGCTGCACTCCTTTCAAGGCCAATGCCTCTTTCCTGAGGTTTGGCGCCCAACATTGTTAGAGTCTGACCATGATTAACCCTGAGCACTGCTATGATCATTGTCAGCTTCTGCACTTAGCCCACATTGGGTCTATACTTGGTGTGACGATATTTAATTTTTGGTGCCCATGAAACAACTTAAATTGGCTCAGTTTTCTCAGACAGCATGTTCGCAAGCTAAATGATCATATGCCTAAATCAGGAGAAACTTGAATTATTCAGGATACTGTGATGGGGGTGCGAGGTAGTCTCAGTTTCCATGAAAGGTGAGCTAGATGGGCTAAATAGTCTCCTTCATCTGCTCTTAATGGGGATCTTGTGAAAACTGAGGGAGACAGTGGGTCTCATGTCATGAAACAGCTCCAATCTTTGTGGCTGCTTATTAAGATTGACAAAAGTAATTCAGAGAAAGTTTACCAGACTGAATGGGCGGGATGTCTTATGAGGAAAGATTGGACAGGCTAGGCTTGTATCCGCTGGAATTTAGAAGAGTACAAAGCGACTTGATTGAAACACATAAGATCCTGAGGGGTCTTGACAGGGTGGATGTGGAAAGGATATTTCCTCTTCTGGGAGAATCTAGAACTAGGGGTCACTGTTTAAAAATAAGGGGTCACCCATTTAAGACAGAGATGAGGAGAAATTTTTTCTCTCAGAGGGTCGTGAGTCTTTGGAACTCTCCTCCTCAAAAGCAGAGCCTTTGAATATTTTTAAGGCAGAGGTAGATAGATTTTTGATAAGAAAGGGGGTGAAAGGTTAATGAGGGTTGGCGGGAATGTGGAGTTGCGGTTACAATCAGATCAGCCATGATCTTGTTGAATGGTGGAGCAGGCTCGAGGGGCTGAGTGACCTACTCTTGCTCCTAGTTTGTATGTTGGTATGTTTGCATCTCTCTGCGCGGGAATACATACGCACACGTGGAGATGCACATGTGGACACACACATATACACACACATACATGCAAATACACATGCATATGCAACACTCAATTACTAAAATGTCACTTCTCTTCTCTAGTTCAAAGGCATAAGTCCAAACTTGGTGAAATTCTAAGCTTGTACTCTGCTGGTAAGGGGGAAAGAAACTGTTCTTCAATCTAGTAAATTTTGAATTTGGCTCATTTTTATTACACTGTGTAAGTTTCAAAAAAAATTTCAATTCAATATTTCAGTGGTTATTGTACTTGGCAAGATAACCATCATGTAATGAGGTTACTGAGAACACTTATTATTACTTCCACTTCAGCTACATTGACTGGATGTTCAAAAGGAAGCACAGACCTTAGCTTCTCAACAAACAGCTTGAGAAACTGTTAGACAAACAATGCACATTACTGCATGCTGACCCTTCAGGAATTAATTTTTTTAGCTGATGTATCATTGAAGGATTATTATATCATTGTGGGTATTACAGCCACGTGGTGCACCAGATTTGCACATGACAGTCCTTTAGGAGAGTTTCCTTGTAGCAACAGAGTGTAGGAGCTATATTAACATTATTATAGTTTTATTCCCAATTGTTCCCTTGTCACATTGGGACACTTTGGTAAACACCAAATTCTACATGCCCGAGCTTAGAAGGTGACCCCTTGGGACGTTTTACTATGCTAAAGGCGCTACACAAATGCATAATATTGTTGTTGAGTGTCAGGAGCTATTTGAACTTGGAATTGTCACAGCTGAGCCTCTTCTTGATTTCACCCAATATCCACTTTCAAACAGGAATCAAAAGGCCCTTTGTACCTGCACTGGCTCTTTGAAGGAGCTATCCAATTAGTCCCAGTCCCCCATTATTTCCCCATTGCCCTGCAAAAATTTCCTTTTCAAATATATGTCCAATTCCCTTTGGAAAGTTCTTATTGAACCCGCTTCCACCAGCCTTTCAGACGGTGCATTCCAGATCATGCCAGCATTATTTTTCCCCTCATTAGTTCAGGTATGCAAAGGGCAATTGTAGCACTCCATCACTGCCCTGTCATAGAACAGTTAACTCAGCATAGACTAGGGAGTGAACATGTGATTTATTCAAGATTCCATCGCTCAATGCCTCACTGAGTCATGCATTTAGTCATAGAACTGTGATTTCATGGCATCGTATTAAAGTTTTAATAATCAAATGAGTTAATTGATGAACTGGCACAGTTAATGTTGCAATGATTAATTTCTTTCAAGAGGAGCTGGTTGGGCATGTGGTTAAGAATGGAACTGAAGGTTAGAAGGATTGGATGCAGATGACGAACTCAGCTGCAACATGCTCTGCCATCTCTGCTCAGCAACAGGTCAGAGTTAAATATTGAAGATTGTTCTGGACTTTGCACTCGACTACCAGAGAGATCAGAGAGAAATCCACAGGGATCAATTAAGTTGGCAAGAGTCCATGACAGTAGAATTGGGCAAATCACTTGACCTATACAGACTGCAAAGCACGAATTATTTTATGCTGGCTCCACGTTTCCTTATTTAACCTTCTGTTCTAAGTTGCGAGAAGTGCAATTAAATTATTGGGAGTTTTCTATAACCCCCCAATAGCAACAGAGACACGGAGGAACAGATTGGGAGGCAGATTTTGGAAAGGTGCAGATGTAACAGGGTTGTTGTCATGGGTGACTTCAACTTCCCTAATATAGATTGGAACCTCCTTAGTGCAAATAGTTTGGATGGAGCAGTTTTTGTCAGGTGTGTCCAGGAAGGTTTCCTGACTCAATATGTAGATAGGCCGACTAGAGGGGAGGCTATGTTGGATTTGGTGCTTGGCAACGAACCAGGCCAGGTGGCAGATCTCTCGGTGGGAGAGCATTTCGGTGATAGTGATCACAACTCCCTGACCTTTACTATAGTCATGGAGAGGGACAGGAGCAGACAAGATGGGAAAATATTTAATTGGGGGAGGGGGAGTTACAATGCTATTAGGCAGGAACTGGGGAGCATAAATTGGGAACAGATGTTCTCAGGGAAATGCACGACAGAAATGTGGAGGTTGTTTAGGGAGCACTTGCTGCGACTGCTGGATAGGTTTGTCCCGATGAGGCAAGGAAGGGATGGTAGGGTGAAGGAACCTTGGATGACAAGAGATGTGGAACAGCTAGTCAAGAGGAAGAAGGAAGCTTACTTAAGGTTGAGGAAGCAAGGATCAGACAGGGCTCTAGAGGGTTACAAGGTAGCCAGGAAGGAACTGAAGAATGGACTTAGGAGAGCTAGAAGGGGACATGAAAAAGTCTTGGCGGGTAGGATTAAGGAAAATCCCAAGGCTTTCTACACTTATGTGAGGAACAAGAGGATGGCCAGAGTGAGGGTAGGGCCTATCAGGGATAGTGGAGGGAACTTGTGCCTGGAGTCGGAGGAGGTAGGGGAGGTCCTTAATGAATACTTTGCTTCAGTATTCACTAGTGAGAGGGACCTGGTCGTTTGTGAGGACAGCGTGGAACAGGCTGATATGCTCGAACAGGTTGAAGTTAACAGGGAGGATGTGCTGGAAATTTTGAAAGACATGAGGACAGATAAGTCCCCGGGGCCAGACGGGATATACCCAAGGATATTAAGGGAAGCGATGGAAGAGATTGCCGCGCCTTTGGCGATGATCTTTGCGTCCTCACTGTCCATTGGAGTAGTACCGGATGATTGGAGGGTGGCAAATGTTATTCCCTTGTTCAAGAAAGGGAATAGGGATAACCCTGGGAATTATAGACCAGTCAGTCTTACGTCGGTAGTGGGCAAATTATTGGAGAGGATTCTGAGAGACAGGATTTATGATTATTTGGAAAAGCATAGTTTGATTAGAGACAGTCAGCATGGCTTTGTGAGGGGCAGGTCATGCCTCACAAGCCTTATTGAATTCTTTGAAGATGTGACAAAACACATTGATGAAGGAAGAGCAGTGGATGAGGTGTATATGGATTTTAGCAAGGCGTTTGATAAGGTTCCCCATGGTAGGCTCATTCAGAAAGTAAGGAGGCATGAGATACAGGGAAAGTTGGCTGTCTGGATATAGAATTGGCTGGCCCATAGAAGACAGAGGGTGGTAGTAGATGGAAAGTATTCAGCCTGGAGCTCGGTGACCAGTGGTGTTCCGCAGGGATCTGTTCTGGGACCTCTGCTCTTTGTGATTTTTATAAATGACTTGGATGAGGAAGTGGAAGGCTGGCTTAGCAAGTTTGCCAATGACACGAAGGTTGCTGGAGTTGTGGATAGTGTGGAAGGCTGTTGTAGGTTGCAACGGGACATTGACAGGATGCAGAGCTGGGCTGAGAAGTGGCAGATGGAGTTCAACCTGGAAAAGTGTGAAGTGATTCATTTTGGAAGGTCGAATTTGAATGCAGAATACAGGCTTAAAGACAGGATTCTTGGTAGTGTGGAGGAACAGAGGGATCTTGGGGTCCATGTCCATAGATCGCTTAAAGTTGCCATCCAAGTTGATAGGGTTGTTAAGAAAGCGTATGGTGTGTTGGCTTTCATTAACAGGGGGATTGAGTTTAAGAGCCGCGAGGTTATGCTGCCGCTCTATAAAGCCCTGGTTACACCACACTTGGAATATTGTGTTCAGTTCTGGTCGCCTCATTATAGGAAGGATGTGGAAGCTTTAGAGAGGGTGCAGAGGAGATTTACCAGGATGCTGACTGGACTGGAGGGCATGTCTTACGAAGAAAGGTTGAGGGTGCTAGGGCTTTTCTCATTGGAACGAAGAAGGATGAGAGGTGACTTGATAGAGAGGTACAAGATAATGAGTGGCATAGATAGAGTGGATAGCCAGAGACTTTTTCCCAGGGCGGAAAGGACTATCACCAGGGGGCATAATTTTAAGGTGATTGGAGGAAGGTTTCGGGGAAATGTCAGAGGTAGGTTCTTTACACAGAGAGTGGTGGGTGCGTGGAATGCACTGCCAGCGGTGGTAGTAGAAGCAGATACATTAGGGACATTTAAGCGACTCTTGGATAGGTACATGGATGATAGTCGAATGAAGGGTATGTAGGTAGTTTGATCTTAGAGTAGGTTAAAGGTTCGGCACAACATCGTGGGCCGAAGGGCCTGTACTGTGCTGTACTGTTCTATGTTCTATGTTCTAAATCTGGCCAAATTACATAGAAAATATAGCACAGAAACAGACCAACTGGACTATGCTGGTGTTTATGGTCCACATGAGTCTCTTCCCACGCTACTTCATTCAACCCTACAAACAAAGCCTTCTAGATGCTCTATTTAATGATTGGAAGTGAATATGAGGGAGGTAAATGTTGACTCCCTGGTTTTCACTACTTTTGCAACCTGATTTTGGCTCATTTGAATGTAGGTTCCTTGCTTGCTCTCTTCCATCTGTTTTCAGGGCACACATTGAGGTGTTAGATTACACAATCGACACTCTAGCAACTATATTAGTAGGTTTTTAGCTGTTGTTCAGGTTATTATTCTTTTACTGAGTCCACTTGAGTAGACCATGCAGTGGTCTATGGAGCAGTGAATGCGATAAAGTCCACTATCTGCATCATTATTCTTTTTATTGACTTGGGAATGAATACAATTGCTGGAATTGTGCGTCCTGCCTGCCTCATCCTTCAGGCTCATTCCCATCTGGAAAGCTGTCTTCTTCAGCGCTCAGGGATTCCCAACTCATCAACCATTACTCTATGTTATTGATGAGCCGTGAGCATTTTATTAATAACCTGACCGACACCTTATGGTGGCTCTCTGTTTTCTTGACGATCTGCTGGGATGCTGTTTGACAAGTAGTAGAAAGCCTTCGGCATCCAGCTTGAATACCCACTCACTATCTAAGAGTCTGTACAGTCAGTGTCTCAGCTTAGTCAACTGTAGAGCTATGGTCATGTGCTCACCCACCATCTGTACCTCCAAATCATCAGCAGAAAGCTGCAAAATTTTTATTCTCTACCTCCCTTTCCTCATTACTGATTGCAGAGACCGAAGACAATTTTAATGCCTCGTTGCCACCCCATGACCAATTTATTCACTGGCAGTATTGATGCCTTTATCTAGTTGTCATAGCATTGTACAGCCAAGATCAGATTGTTTGAGACAGCTGAGTGATAGGTAAGTGATATCACCAGTCTCCTTTTAACTCGTCAGGATTATAGGTTTGGTTAGTAAATTAGCAATTTCCTATTCATGTACACTGAAAGGCCCTTACATTGACTACAGGCCTCAGCTTCCCTTTCATTCTGAGTTGTACTTGTTAGGATGTGAAGTGATAAGAAAGGTTAGATTAATCTTTTGTAACTTCTAATCTGCAAATTAGATGTCCATTTGTTTGGTGTAGCTACATCTCAAATGGAATGAAACTGAGGGTTAAACCAGTGTTTATACATCAGCAATTTACCACAGCATTTAAGATCATAGAATTACTACATCATGAATTTCTTATCAAACTTAACTTAGCAGAAAAGATATGGAAGGCCTTAATTTATTTCAGTCCAATACTAATAACGCTGCACTAATATTTACAAATAGTGACTAATAAAGTATATTGTACACTGTAGGTGGAATTTCCAGGCGATTTATGATCTTTGCTCAGATTTATGATCTTTGCTCAAGCCTGCAGCAGTAATTGTGGAGAGACAACCAAAAATACACAATATTTTTCAAAGCTGAGAGATTTTTGAGTAAGAACGCAAGGTAGAAATGTTCGATGGAATGGTTACAGGTCACAATTAAGAAAACTGTAAGTGATCTGCTTTGACTTTCAATCTGGGGTGCACAACAGAAAATTCTCAATGCGGGAATAACCTCCACCTTGCCTGTAGCTGCTCAGTGGTTCCTATCTACATTTACAGAATAAAGCAATATAACACCACATTTACAGTAGAAAGCAGCAGGTCGAAATCAATCTGCTTTCTCATTTGTCTCGTGTGACCCTGTAGGTTCTCACTTGTCCAATCCATGCAAAATTGCAAGCGCAAAGGGAGAAAATGTCATCGAATAATTCTGCAGTATACTTACCGGTAAATGCCCAAGCAATGAAGAAACACTGTCGGAGATATAAATAATGTTTCCATCAGCACTAAGTGCTATGAGAAACCCATCTAAAGCCTAAAAGAAAAGAAAAAGAAAACACAGCCATCAATACTCCACTCAAGTGAAATATATATTTCTATCTGCTTTTGAACAAGGAACCCTTGGCAAGTGAGGCGAATGTGACAACACTAAGCTACAAACACCAGTAAAGTCTGGATGGATGAACATCACAACAAAAAGAAACAGGCCAGTTAACTTTGGTTTCTGTGCTGATGTGATAACTTATATTTGGTCAACCGAGTGTATGACATACATAGAAGCTTATCATCAATTTTCAGAATCTCCAAACCAAGCTACTGAAAGATATACATATACAGAACATCTATTTCCCATATGGGACACACATTTTCTCATTCTATAGCAACAATCCTGCTTATCAAAGTCCAGTGAGATTAGGCGCAGTTTGGCAGAGCCAAAGGTTTGGGAGTCTAAAGTGCATGCAGGGATGTTGCTGCAGCTTAACCAGCTAAAACCATGTAGTTCACCAGAACACTTGTAAGCTTCCTGCTGTTTGTCCAGCTAGGAATAGCTTACCCGTTCGGGTGTTGGCACACATGGTTATCTGGAGGCGAGTGGTAGAAGAATCCCAACCCTCAGTGACAGGTCTTCCCCTACAGGTTCCATTAATGAACCAGGTTCTGGTCAATCACCAACAGTACCCCAAAATACTATGGACTTGCCCAGTTCAGATACTAAATGATCAAGGTTACCAATGAGTTGTGACTTGGTTCCAATCTTCAACATATTAACAGGTGTATCATCTTGGACCCATGCTGTGCTTAAATGCACTCGTATTTAAGTGTGTACGTGTTTAGATGTGCATGTGTGTAAGTGTGCATGTGTGTAAATATGAACGTGTTTCAGTGTGTATACACAGAGCTCCACTTTGCCTAAGTGTGGAACTGTGCATTGCTGGAAGTATAACTCGGTGTGATCAGTTCTCACTGTACCTGAGCAGATACTGTTGGCAGCCACAGCTACTTACAGCATGAAGAAAAATGTAACTGATCTGTGCATCTGTGCACATGTACAATAAAATTGATCACATTTAACAACATTCAAATCAATGTTTTTGTTTATGTAATTCCTAACCATATTAATGTTACTAAAATTGCTGAGGCAGTTGTATTTATTTTGTGTGTGGCAATGCCGGAATTCTGGAGGCAGCAAAGTGTAGAAGCAGTCGTTCCAAACCAAGGATTCAAAGGAAAACCGCATTATGTTCTATTATTTATTTCACACTTATCCTTACTTAATGCTCCCAACTGAAGTAATTTAATGGTAAGAGGACCTTTGCAGCTGAAACTTTAATGTCACCTTAACTGTTTGGTTTGGTCCACAGAGGAAAATGTTCAATTTTCTAGGGCTGATGCTCAACATTTAACAGATCTGCATAATACCAAAACTTTACTAATTTCCCCATGATTAACTTGCAGAGCCAAAACCTAAACATTTTTCTCAACTTTAATGAGTATGACTGCACTTCAAAATTAAATTGTGAATAGAGAAGCACTTTGAAACGTGATGAGAATGTAATAAGGCACAATATAAATGAAAATTTCATTCTATCACTGGATAAAACATACACGGAAGCATTCAATATAGATTTATCATTACAGGAACCTACTGTTTAACGCAGAATCATCTAAAAACCATAGGAATGTGTAAGCTTTTTGTGTGTACTCTGTTGCAAACAGTTTAATATATTTTAAAAAAAATTCTCAGGATGTGGGCATCATTGCCATTTATTGTCCATCCCTCAATGGCTTTGAAAAGGTGGTGGTGGGCCTTCTCCTTGAGCCGCTGCAGTCCATGTGGTGAAGGCACTCCCACAGAGCTGTTAATGGTGACTGCTGCTTTTTACTAAGTCAGGTTTATTCAGGTAAAGAAGGACCCCGCTGGATGACCAAACATTTTTCCACTTAGCTCCCTGTGTTAAGACATAGCTTAGATGAAAGCATTCCATTCATTAACATACATGGGGCTATGGTAGCATAGTGATTATGTTACTGGACGAGTAATCCAGAGATGAAGAGTTCAATTCCCACTATGGCAACAGGGCTAAATTCAATTAACTGAACAAAAAGCTAAAGCTGGGTCCATAGGTGCAGGTGTGCTTTTGAAATGGCTTTTGGATGAGGTGTCAGGCCTCCATGACATCCTACAATTTTAAAAGGTGCGGAGCCAGCAACCTGCATGCCTCCAAATAACTGGCTGTTGAGCTTGTTAAGGGGCTGGAAAGAGACAGAATAAAAACTTCAAAGGTAAGAATGGGAGGGGCGAACAGTCTGGGACACATTAGTGCACAGCGGGGAGCCATTATTCATCACTGCTGCTAGTATAAAGTCTTGAAAGAAAAGGGAAAATCAAACTGAGGTGCTAATGCAGTGACAAAAAGTTTCCATCACTTGAGAAGAGTGGATTAATTACCTGATGAGTGAGTGTTTGGAAGCTTCTTTGGTCCATGAGGCTGATGGCTCTCTACTCTCCTGCCTGCTCCAATCTGCTCAGCAATGGCAATCCCAGTCATGGCTGTCATCTGCCTTTGAGAATCGCCGTCGGGAGCCAATTTTTGCCTCCAGGCAGCGCCCAACACCACTAGTTGGGCACCCAACTTGCCTCCAGACGAACTAGGCCTTTGCATATCAAAATAGCATTGTATCAGTGACGCTGACATGGCATGGGCTCAGAACCCAGAAGTAATCTGGGTGTCGGGTTCCCAACCTGGGACTGAACATCCAGCCCCTAGTATCAGTAATGGTGATCATGAAAGTACTGGGTTATTGTAAAAGCCATCTGGTTCATTAATGCCCTTTAGGGAAGGAAATCTCCTGTCTTTACCCAGCAACGTGGTTGGCTCTTAACTGCTTTCTGAAATGGTCTCAGTTGTAATCACCACCTACTCCAGAGCAGTTAAGGAAGGATAATAAATGCAGGTCTTACCAGTGATGCCCACATCCTCCCGTGAATGAATTTTTAAAAAACCTTCTCAATCCATCCTGTATATCAATGCTGCTTTCCAATATCCAGCGCCATGAAGCATTTGACCTTTGCAATGGAGATTGCTGAATTAGCATGAGTTGTACTGAAGAGATTTTATTTACCTCCAACATCAACTGTGTGAACTCTTCATTACTAAGAAAGGAAGGCTTCCAATCCTGCCTGATTTCACAAGCCTCTGTCTGGGCTGAGAGTTCTGAAAGGGAAAATATGTTTGAAACGCAGTCTGTCTATTGAGTATAACAGATCCGACAGCTGGTTTGAACTATATTTTGCAAGTTAACTATATAACCAACCTGTCGTCAATTATCAAATTAGGCTAACCTTAAGCATCTCAGCTCGGTATGCATAAATCCAGCTGGAAGTTCTGGCTTATGAAGGGTGCCTCTGGTTTATGACTGAATGGCATAAACTCAGCTTTTAAGTATAAGTTAGATAGGCGGTTGAAGAATACTGAAAATAAAGGGATATGGGAATGGGGTAGACGCATGGGATTAGCAATACTGCTTGTGTGGAGGATAAACGTGAACGCAGACTGGTTAGGCCAAACAGCCTGATTTGGAATTCCCATTGTTTTATGCATGAACATAAGAAGTAAGAGCAGGAGTAGACCACACAGCCTCTCGAGCCTACTCCACCATTCAATACGATCATAGCAGATCTTCCACATCAACTTCAGTTTCCTGCCCGATCCCCATGTCCCTTGATTCCTCAATGCCCAAGAATCCACTGACCTCAGTTTTGAATATTGTTACGATCACTTGGTTTCTGGCTTGTATTAATTTTCTAGAAGTAACTTTTAATTTGGGAATTGATTTTTTTAAAGCAAGACAATTTAAAACACCTGCATTGAAAAGCTGGAAACCAAGCCTAGGATGGTTACAACCCAAAGGGTGGCCCATGTTTATTTAGTTAGGCCATATTGTGAAGTGTAAAGACCCTACGCAATGGGAACCCCTCTTAACTTGTTGATGGAGACAATGTGTCTGCAGCTACCTCTGACAAATTATTCATATGATTTCCCAGATCAAAAAGAAGATTTGGAGTTAGAAATAATTAGTTTAAATTGCTATCTCAGACATCCCACGTCTACCACATATAACCTATAGATGATGCAGGCGGTGCCTTTTGGGTTTTTGATCTGTGTGCTTGCAGACAGTCAGTCAGTTGGTTTTTGGAAAAACAAATTAGCTCTTGGAAAGCTGTTGGCTTTTGGAAGTCAGTTGGACTCAGGAGCAAAGAGGCCATCAGGAACCATGGGTGTTTCTGTTTTGAGGCAGGTCCATGCTCAAGCTGGGAAGTACAGATTCAGGAGATGATCCCTACCTCAGAAGACAGTTGAAAAATTAAGGAAATCAAAGTGAATTCCTAAGAACTGTGGTACACTTTGGATTGGTCCTTAGCAGAAGTGAAAAAAACACCAAGATCCTGTGCAGTATAGGAAACTCCTGGGATGAAAGTAAAAGTTAAATGGAAGTGTTCCCTAAGATTTGAAGTTTAAAATATAAATCTCTCAAGTTGCAGGGTTAAGTTAGTATTGTTTGCTTTGTTTAACTCTTGTACAGTAAAGTTTTTGTTTAAAATGTGAAATCTTGTGGCATAATTCTTTCAGTAATAACGGGGAATTTGACTTTCTGTTTTAAAAGTTAACAATCCCTAACAGGATTGTAACACTATACTCATAAACTTGGTTTTGTGGAAAGCAAGATTTAGTGCCCAGGTTAGGTGATGGAGCAAAGCAGGTTGTCATGTTGATGTGCATGCAGGTCAGGGTTAGTGTGAAGGGTTCAAAAGATGCTGCAGATCTTCTGAAAGGGAAAAGATAATTACCTAGTTTTTTTTATTGAATGTTTTAAACTCTCAACAATTTCAGGATGGCTGGTTTAATAAGATGGTAGAGCCACGGCACTGTAAAAGCTGAGTCACCAAAATGCCTCTTTGTCCTCCAGCCTATTATGAGATCTCTAAGAATTCAACAAGCAGAGAACTGGTTCTAACAGGCAAGTTTACAATGAGTCAGTAAGGTGCCCTTGGAGTCTGAACACTGGCTCTTGGATTACAATGGGTTGAACACCAGTATCTCCAGCATTAGATTTTCTATGTTCTTACCTTTTTGTTTCTGTAAGAAATCAATTGTCCTCTGCAGCACAGTAGACTTGTCCATTTTGTGTGTGGAGCCTTGCAGCATGGTACTAAGTTCTTTGATGAGTACATTGAACTGGTCCCTTCGTTTCTTCTCAGATTTGTTGCGTGAAGCCCTTTTATGAGAAGGAACTCTTTTAGGCCATTAGGTAAAAATTATAAATTCAAACAAGCAAGAATGATATGTGTGATTGGTGTGTTGGATATGTGGAAATATTCTTTCTTTTCTTTCTTTCTTTTGGGCCTCCTTATCTCGAGAGACAATGGATACGCGCCTGGATTACACCAAGACTGGGCATTAATTGTAGTGTTTTGACATTGGTTGATCCTTGACTCAGCCCCACATTAATGACACAGCCACACTATTCCTCAATTATTCATTGGATTTGTTCTGAAATGCCCCCTTTGTTCTTTGCCTGGAGAGAACAGCAAAGATCTCCAGTCACAGAAAATAACAATGGAGGGGGGTGGGAGTTGGGGGGGTGGGGGTGGTTAAGTGGTGGAGATATTAACATTGTCATTCCCAGCAAGAACCAGGCTGGGAAGTTAAGATGCCCTCGATGACTTACTCAACGATTTATCACACGTTTCTGATTTTGACCTGCTCTTCTGAGCGGGTGGCAAAGGCACCTCGGTCTTTCAGTAAATATGCAGATTAAGGCTGGATGATGTCATTGGGTCTTGACTGAAATTTTAAGTCAGGCCTGAGCAAGGGAGCTGCTGTGGCTTTCCCGCCAGGCTGATGTCGGTCAGTAGGCATTCAGCATATGAAGAGGCCCTGAAAGGTAAGCTTTTTAGCTTTTTTCTTTATTTTTCTTTGTGAGGCCCAGAGGAGCAGGAGCTTTCCTTCAGGCCTCACAGGGAGAGTTTAGGCCTCCCCTGCCATGGTCTTTGGAATGTGGGCTAACATCTCTGGATAGTTCCTACCTGTCAGCTCAAAACACAAGAAGCCACATTTTCGTATAATAGCCTAATCTCAATATAGTGGAGGTTTACATAAGGTTTTGTTCCCCAGTGAAACAATTGCCTTTTCATTGAAAGCATTTGGTTGTATCCTTGACTAGATTTTCTACCAATAGCAGATGGTGAGCCAATATATTTTTCACAAGAACTTCTCACAGGGTACCTGAACATCTGCAGATCTGACAGATTATTGGAATCTTGCATCCTTATAGAAATTTCCACTCCAAAAAAGATGAACAAACACAGTACAGACAAAGGATCAAACCTGTGACATTCTAGTCAACATTTACACACATCCTTTGTCCAACAACCCATGTGAGGTGGTCAAGTTACAATTTAAACTCTACAGACGACACTTAACAATCCATGTAGTTAGTGTGGCTTTCTCAAAATTAGCCAAATGGGCATTGCTAGTCCAAGAATATTTTCAAGCCTCTCACCTCTTTGCCCTGTCCTTCTCATCGTCATCCATCAGCTCACTTCCACAGCCGTTGTCGCTATAAAACATGAACAGAAACAAAACTAAATAAAAATTACATGACCATCAATAAACTGGGCATAGCACCAAGGCTATAACTGACTCAGCCACTGATGACCTGCAGCAGCACCCAGAGTTTTGTAGCAAAGATATATGTCAGAACAGACAATGAGAGGAAAAAGGACACGATGACCTTAATCACAGGTGTGGATTAGCTAGAGAAAAAAATGCGTACCATTCATTAACCATTATTTACCTTTGATAAGCAATGCTATTGGATACTAGCAATGGAAAAACAAAATGGAGACTAATGGTGAAACCTTCATGGGGGTGTAACAATATACAGCACATAACTGTTAAATGGATAATAACCATTCTATTCTTTTATCTGTTTGTTGCATCAAGAAGCTCAGATAAGGCTTCAAATAAGGGTAAATTTATAAGACTGAAAAGAAAAGTCAAGGCTGAAGAGCAGAGAAATGATTTCAATAAAATCAAGCAGATTGTATCAGGAAGTGACAGAGAGTCTAATTATGGTCATTAGGGCATTAGCAACAATGCCACATAAGGGAAACATAGAAAAAGTGAAAATTGAAGGTGCTATATCTGAATGCATGAAATATTCGTAATAAGATATATAAATTAATGGCACAACAAGAGATAAATGGGTTTGATTCAGTAGCCATTATTGGGACCAAGGTTGGGTACTAAATATTCCAGGGTACTTGACTTTTAGAAAGGATAAGCAAATGGAAAAGTTGGGGTAGCCCTGGTAATAAAGGATGAGATATAGGCAGAAGGGAGAAAGCATCTAAACCCAGAAAATCAGGTGGAGCTACGGAATAACAAAGAGCAGAAAACACTGGTGGGTGTAGTTTATAGGCCCCTTAGGAGTGCATGCAACAAGGGTAATGCAATAATCATGAGGGCTTTAATCTTCATACAGATTGGCAAACCTAATTGGCAAAAGTAGCTTGAAGGACGAGTTCATGGAATGCATTCAAGACACCTTCACTGTAAGGTTTTAGAAGAGGTAGCCACAGAGATAGCGGATACATTGATTTTGAATTTTCTAGATTCTAAAATGGTCCCTGTGGATTGGGAGGTAGCAAATGTAACTCCCTGTTTAAAAAAGGAAGGTGAGAGAAAACAGTGAACTACAGGCAAGTTAGCCTGACGTCAGTAGTAGGGAAAATGCTAGAATCTATTATTAAAGATGTGATAACAGGGCACTTGGAAAATCATAATATGAATAGGCAAAGTCAATATGGTTTTATGAAAGGGAAACTGTGTTTGACAAATCTAGTGGCGTTTTTGAGGATGTAACTAGCAGGCTAGACCAGGGAGAACCAGTGGATTCAGTATATTTAGATTTTCTAAAGGCATATGATAAAGTGCCACACAAGAGGTTGTTACACAATATTATGGCTCATGGGATTGGGGGTAATATATTGGCATGGATTGAGGATTGTTTAACAGACTGAAACCAGACAGTACAAGTAAACAGGCCATTTTTGGAATGGCAGTGTGTAAGTAGTGGAGTACCACAGAAGATCAGTGCTTGGACCTTATCTATTTACAATCTATATCAATGATTTAGATAAGGGGACCACGTACAGCATGTCCAAATTTGCTCATGATACAAAACTAGGGGGGAAAGTTAACAGTGAGGATGACCCAAAGAGGCTGCAAAGGAACATAGGCTGGTTAAGTGATTGGGCAAGAAGGTGTCAAATGGAGTCTAATGTGGGGAAGTGTAAAATTATCTTCTGGTAGGTAGAATGGAAAAGCAGAATAGTAAATCACTTTGGTTTCACTTTCTCAAAACCTATTACATTTCTAACCTTTACCAGTCCTGATGAAATGTCATTGACCTGAAACATTAACTCTGTTTTTCTCTCCACAGAAGCTACCTGACCTGCTTAGTATTTCCATAATTTTTTTGTTTTCATTTCAGATGTCTAGCACTCACAGTATTTTTCTTTTAGATTAGTAAATGTTGGCATTCAGAGGGATTTGGGGGTCCTTGTACATGAATCACAAAAAGTTTACATGCAGGTACCGCAACCTGCAAATGGGATGTTAGTCTTCATTGCAAGGGGATTGGTGTATACTAGTAAGGAAGTCTTGCTACAATTATATAGGGTTTTGGTGACACCACACCTGGAGTATTATATACAGTTTTGTTCTCTTTAACTAAGAAAGGATATACTTGCCTTAGAAAGGGTCCAATAAAACTTCAGTAGATTGATCTTCGCGATGAGAGGCTGTTTTATTAGAAGAAATTGAATAGAATGTGCCAATATTCTCTGGAGTTTAGAAGCATGAGAGGTAATCTCATTTAAATGTATAAAATCTCAAAGGACTTTACAGGGTAGATGCTGAGAGGCTGTTTCTCCTAGAGCTCACAGTCTCAGGACAAGGGGTCAGCCATTTAGGACTGAGATGAGGAAAAATGTCTTCACTCAGAAGGTTGTGACTCTTTGGAATTCTCTATCCCAGAGGGCTACGAATGCTCAGTCGATGAGTGCATTCAAGACAGAGACTGATAGATTTTTGACGAGAAGGAAATCAGGGTTTATGGGAATTGGGTGGGAAAGTGGAGTTGAGATAAAATTTCAGCCATGATCTTGCTAAATGCGAAGCAGGCTCAATGAGCAATATGGCCTACTCCTGCTCCTGTTCCTTATTTCTCAATGGCATGTAAACTGGATAGCAATTTAACTGTAAAAATCATCACACAGCGGTTCTGAGTCAGAAGGTTGTGGGTTCAAGCCACACTCAAGGCCTTGAGCATAAAAATCAGAGCTGGCATTCCAGTGCAGTACTGAAGGAGTGCTACATTGTTGGAGGTGCTGTATTTCAGAAGAGACATTAAACCAAGGCCCCATCTGCCCTCTCAAGTGGACAGAAATGATCCAATGGCACTATTTCAAAGAGCAAGGGAGTTACCCCAGTATCCTGCCAATATTGATCCCTCAATCAACATCACAAAAACAGATTATCTGGTCATTATCACTTTGCTGTTATGGGAGCTTGCTGCGAGCAAATTGGCTGCTACTTTTCCTACATTACAACAGTGACTACTCTCCAAAAATACTTCATTGGCTGTAAAGTGCTTTGAGACATCTGGTGGTCATGAAAGGCGCTATATAAATAGAAGTCTTTCTTTTTTCTCTTTTTATAACTGAAAGAGCGGTTCATTACAATTCTTTAATTAGCCAGAGAAAGAACATTCTTTTTTTCGAGTTGACATTTCCATTATCCAGTTTGTTCACCAAAGTGTTTGTGTTCTGCTTAAGCACAGGTAATTTATAAGCATTACAAAGCTTGAGCATTAACACCTGATGAGGCAGTTTTTGCACCTAAATAAAACTGCTTATCACATTAATTGTCAAAAGTGCTTGAGCCCTAGCACCTGATGAGGTGAAAGAGTCTGAAACATGACTGAATTGGTTACCAGTTTATTTTCACATCTAGTCAAAAGCACTTGTTAAAAGAGTTGGTGATTGACAAAACGGGTGAGGCAGTGCAACACTTAATTGAATAAATCCAGTCTTTTGCAATTCATTAAATCATTTTATGCCTTTAACAGGAATAGCCATCGTTGGAAAAGATGGAAGAGAGATTTGAGTATGGAGATTTTATTCTCTTAAATATTGTGGGCTAAAAATTCGATTTGGCTTGTTTACAGGTGCAGGATGGTCACGGGTTGTGAACAGCCCACGCCGTTGCCATTGATGCAGGCAGCATATAAATTTGGTGCTGTCTCCTCATTTACAATTGTAGCGTTGGCCTCAGTGGGGCCCCCACTGCCGGCTGCCCGAGCGTTCAGCAGGGGGCCCAGAAGCTACTCCTCTGCCCTTCCTGTGAAGATGCAACAACACTCCCTGCGAAATCCTACCAGAACACCTCCAACAACACTTCACAGTTCTTCCAGTATTATAAGTTCGTCTAAATCAGCTCACCTGCAAATTGGGTGCCTGGCTCTTTAAATAACACTAATGGTGGGCCCCTCTTGCAGCTGAATGCATGTTCTTTTGTGAGTGATAAGCACTCGCGTGGCTGAAGTTTGTAAATCATGTGTCAAATCGGTCAATAGGGCTGCTTGACACCATAATCTGGCCAATTGGGAAGTTTCCGGTGCATGTATAGAACACCCACGCAAGTGCCTTTCCCAACATGGGGCATGGTGGAGGCCACACCAGAAGCAGCTGGTAGCACTTTGCCCCACTCAGAGGGCATCCAGCTTCTGTAGTGCTGGCTCCAGCTATGAGTGATCTCTCTCTTTCGCCATCCTCCCCAATTATAACTCTTTAGACAACTAATTGCGCCTCCTTTCACTCTTTAACCATGTTAGTGACTTTACTGTGCCCAGGTGTTTCTCTTCATAAACATCTGCTCCCCCAAAGATGGAATACTTCACTATCATGCTTTACTGAATTTAATGGCCTGTTTGGGAACTTCAGAAACTCTCAATTAAAGGAAAAATATGCATGACAACTGACGCATTTCTGATTGGAGAATGCTCTTATTAGGTTTACATTTAACCAATCAGTTACAAGAGCAAAATACTGCAAAAGCAATAAAAACAGAAAATGCTGGAAATACTCAGCAGGTCTGGGAGCATCAGTGGAGAAAGAAACAGAGTTAACGTTTCAGGTTGATGACCTTTCATCAGAACTGGGAAAAGTCAGAGATAGAGTCATAGAGTGATACAGCACTGAAACAGGCCCTTTGGCCCACTGAGTCTGTGCTGACCAACAACCACCCATTTATACTAATCCTACATTAATCCCATATTCCCTACCACATCCCCACCTTCCCTCAATTCTCCTACCACCTACCTACACTAGGTACAATTTACAATGGCCAATTTACCTATCAACCTGCAAGTCTTTGGCTGTGGGAGGAAACCAGAGCACTCAACGGAAACCCACGCAGGCACAGGGAGAACTTGCAAACTCCGCACAGGCAGTACCCAGAACTGAACCCAGGTCACTGGAGCTGTGGTGTTAACCACTGTGCCACTCTTAATGTAATAGATTTTAAGCAAATGAAATGGGGGAGTGGAAAAGAAACAAGAGGGAAGGTTTGTGATAGGAAGACAGGAGAGATTAAATGACAAAAAGAGTTGGTGGTGCAAGGCCAAAGGGAGTGGTAATGGGACAAGGAAAGAAACAAAAGATGTGTCCAGAGAAGATGTGAATGGCAGAACGATTAACATCTGCCATCTGAAAGCAAAAACAGGAGAAAAACAAGAGTATGACCGAAGCAAGCAAAGAAATAGGAAACAAAATAGGGGTAGAGGTTTACGGTCTGAAATTGTTGAACTCAGTGTTGAGTTTGGAAGGCTGTAAAGTGGTGTCTGCCAACTCTCTGAAACTTCCTGCTATCTCCGCCTGAACTTTGACCCCACCACCGAATATCAAGTCATTATCTCCAGGACGGTCACTGACCTCATCTCCTCTGCAGATCTTTCCTCCACGGCTTTCAACCTCATAGTCCCCCAAGCCCAAACAGACCACTTCTACCTCATCCCAAAATCCACAAATGGGAGTGCCCTTGAGACCTATCATTTCAGCCTGTTCCTGCCCCCTTTGTTAACCCTGTTTCTCTCTCCACAGATGCTGCCTGACCTGCTGAGTATTTCCAGCACTTTCTGTTTTTATTATAATCAGTTACAAGTCTTGCCTGGTTTGTGTTTAAGACTTGTAGAGGGTTTGGCCGCCATAGCCTTTAATCAAAAATTGCCGCAATATATCTTCTGGGACAAAATACTTTTAAATGTGAGTATATTGTTTACTTTATGCTGAATGTTTCTTTATTTTCTTTCATTCTTCAGCTTCCTTCTGCGTTTAGCCTCTTTCTCCTCTTCTCTCGACGACAATACAAAGACAGTAAGTACCTTATTCAACTGCTCATTCTGCTTATGTTAAGCATAACTTAGAAACATAGAATGATGCAGCACAGAAGGACACCATTTGGCCCATCGTGTCTGTGTCGGCTGTTTAATTAATCTTACTCCCCTGCCTTCTCCCGTAGCCCTGCAAATGTTTCAAGTATTTATCCAATTCCCTTTTGAAAGTTACGATTGAATCTGCTTCCACCGGCCTTTCAGACAGTGCATTCCACGTCATAACATCTCACTGTGTTGAAAAAAACTCTCTGTATTTTGCCTCTGGTTCCTATGCCAATTACTGTCAATCTGTATCCTCTGGTTACTGAGCCTTCTGCCACTGGAAACAGTTTCTCCTTATTTACTCTATCAAAACCCTTCATGAATTTGAGCGCCTCTATTAAATCTCCCCTCAACCTTCTTGTGTGGCTCAGGGATACTCAACCATTTATTGAAAATGATTAGTTATATGGATTTGATAGGGTAGATAGGGAGAAACTATTTCCTCTGGTTGGAGAATCCAGGCCAAAGAGGCACAAACTTAACATTAGAGCTAGGCTGTCCAGGAGTGAAATTACACACAACTTGATAGTGGAAATCTGGAATCTTCTGTCCCAATAGGCTGTGGATACTGAGGATCAGTAGGAGCTTTCAAGACTAAGATTGATAGAATTTTGTTAGTTAAGAGTATTAAGGGATGTAGATGAAAAGCAGGTGAATGGAAGTGAGGTGCAGATTGACCATAATCTCATTGAGCAGCCTCCTCCCTTTCCTACGTTCCTGTATAGCTTTAACTGTTGGTATAGTGTCCTGTGCTGCCCAACCATCACATGACAGAATGTTGTTGGAAGAATGGTGGCAGACAATTCAAACTGATATGTGCAACAAATAAAGACATCGCCCAGGATTTTGTGAGGCCCCCTGAGGTGGGGTCAGAGGCGGGGGTGGGGGCGTGCACAGAGTATTGCAATAGGTGGTGGGAGGGGGGAGGCGGAGCAGAGGTCCCATCACCTCCCTGTCACCCAGCAATCTTCCTGGGAGTGGAATAGGCTGGCGACCACCTTGTAAAACGAGGTGCCCTGCCTGCAGGCTTGGATTGGGCGTCCCCCCTTCACGGTCAGTTTGTGGCTCACAGAGGACTCCCACCGGGAACAACATTACCCCCCTCCCCAGAGGCCCTCCCTCTGGACTGCACAACCACACCTCTCGCCGGCGCCTTCCAGACTGGCTCTAGCGACCCCACCTCACCCACCTCTGTTCTGGGATTCTGGTGCTGGGTCTGGGTCCGAGGCTTCTGCAGTACTGGCAGTGGCCACCACTCCCGGTGGCGCTGCCGATATTGCTGAGCTGTCAGCCCTCTGATTGGCCGGTAGCTCTTGGAGGTGGGATCTCCGTCCCCCCACCTTTTCGGTCCAGCGCTGGAAGCCCCGCCTGTAGCACAAAATCCAGCCCATCACGTGGACTAATATGTCACAGAAGCAATACAGTGATTCTCAATTGTTGATGACTAAGTTGACACTATTGTGCACTTGAATAATAAAAGCAGTTTCATTCACACTAACCAGACAGTTCACAATGGTTGCAAGTGTTCAATTCTGAGCTGAACATCTAACCTCATGTCCTCTCCATCACAAAGAACACCTTCTTCCAAATTAACATTAGCCACCTGTGTCCCTGCCTGAGGCCATCGCTAAAACTCTCATCTGCATCTTGGTCACCATCAGATTGAGTACTCTAATGCTTTCTTGGCTGACCTCCCATCCTCCACCCTCTTTAAATTTTTTTTCCAAATTCCTTCCTTACTATGGGTCCCCTGGATACTTTGTGGATTTGTTTGTGCTTGAAATCTCCGAATTTACTGGCTCATGATTCTGGCCTTCCATACAAGTAGAATGCAGAGATGAGAATCACAGGCTCCTACAAACTAATGCTTAAATGTTACAGTTGTACTCATAAATTATGACCACTTGTTACGGCTGTTACCTGGATTGCTGCAGAAATTTATTGCAGTACACAGGGTCACTCATGGCTCCTTAAAATATATTGAAAATTGTTGCTACCTATTTTATATTTATACGTACAGTACGACCTTAATCTAGCTAGAACATTTTGATCAACATTGACATATTATTTATGCAAATGCAAATTATGCAAAAGAAGCTGAGGATTCATTCAGGTTAGCGCTTCACAACGACCAAATTAATAAACATTTTAAAATGTTAAATGGAGGTGAGGTTAGCTGGAAAGAATGCAGAATGCATACCAATATTTGAATATTCTGACATGATTACCCAGGCAGTCCAGTATGGGCACAGAGTGCATATTGTACATGCAAGAACACTGCTGCCTTTCAATGGGAAATCACTGAAAATTCTCAGCAACATAAAAGGGGCAGAGGTCCAGTGTCTTGGGCCTCTGTCCTTTTACCTGCGCTTTTCACCCAGAGAATAAACATTTGAAGGTCTTGAAGGATTTTGACTTTGCTGATTAGAGCAACTGATTTTGGAACAACCAGAAAGTGCATTAAGAACAGTCATTTCAACATCATCATCAAATTCATCCCAGATGTTTCATATGAGACAGAATTCTAACTGAAGGACAACTCATTGAACACATAGTTACCTTGGACTGATGATGTTAAGTATTATGTAGTTCTTGCTTGGGAATTTTCCAGAGGTTAGAGGAATATTTAGACGTTCATCCTTTAAAGTACTTACTTCACAATTCTTTCAATTGTTTCAATTGTTTCAAGCCTGTGTCCTCAGTACCTTGCTCTACAGCAGGAAGGCCTGGACAACGTATGTCAGCCAAGAGCGACGTCTCAACTCATTCCATCTTCGCTGCCGCTGGAGAATCCTTGGTATCAGTGGCAGGACCGTATCTCCAACACAGAAGTCCTCGAGACGGCCAACATCCCCAGCATATACACCCTACTGAGCCAGCGGCGCTTGAGATGGCTTGGCCATGTGAGCCACATGAAAGATGGCAGGATCCCCAAGGATACATGGTGCAGCGAGCTCGTCACTGGTATCAGACCCACTGGCTGTCCATGTCTCCGCTTTAAAGAAGTCTGCAAACGCGACATAAGGTCCTGTAACATTGACCACGAGTCATGGGAGTCAGCTGCCAGTGATCGCCAGAGCTGGCGGACAGCCATAAAGGTGGGGCTAAAGAGTGGCAAGTCGAAGAGACTTAGCAGTTGGCAGGAAAAAAGGCAGAAGCGCAAGGGGAGAGCCAACTGTGTAACAGCCCCGCCAACCAATTTTATCTGCAGCACCTGTGGAAGAGTATGTCACTCTAGAATTGGCCTTTATAGCCACTCCAGGCACTGCTCCACAAACCACTGACCACCTCTAGACACTTACCCATTGTCTCTCGAGACAAGGAGGCCAAAGAAGAAGAAGAAGAAGTAGAAAACTTCACAATTCTACTATGCTGCAGGATTCTCACTCAGTCTCTGACAGCATGCTGTTAGAAATCTAATGGATCAGGTTTGGAATTAACTGGTCCAATCATGTCATCAATGACCAAATCCACCAACTTATGGGCCAGAGGCATCTGATCCATTGCAAATGGGTTTGTCATATTCTCAATATCTTTACATATGGTCTATGAATTATGCACAGATAAACTCAAGATGGCAGTACATCGCAGAGTTGATTAGCCAGCCTACAAACCTTAACAAGATACAAAATGACAGCCAAGATTGAGCGAGCTGGAAGGAACTCTTGACATCTACGGGTTTTACAGCTGGAAGCTTACAAGATGGTGATAGTCACTGTCCCTGCTGGTATTACTGATCATCTCCTAACTCTGACTTACTGTGTTTGACATGAGACTCATGGATCATATCGTGTCAGAAATGGCAGTGGCTAGTTAAACATAAAAGCATAGGCATTAAGGTGCACTTGTGTACTTGTCCATACATCACTGAAGGCAGCAGCACAGGTAGATAAGGTGGTTAGGAAAGCATATAGGATACTTGCCTTTATTAGCCGAGGCATAGAATATAACAGCAGGTAGGTTAAGATGGAGCTGCATAAAATGCTAGTTAGGCCACAGCTGGAGTTAGGTGTACAGTTCTGGTCACCACACTATAAGAAGGATGTGAGTGCACTGGAGAGGGTGCAGAGGAGATTCACCAGGATGTTGCCTGGGCTGCAGCATTTCAGTTATGAAGAGAGACTGAAAAGGCTAGGGTTGTTTTCCTTTAAGCAGAGAAGGCTGAGGGGGGACCTGATTGAGGTATACAAAATTATGAGGGGCATAGATAGGGTAGATAGGAAAAAACTTCTTCCCTTGGCAGAGGTGTCAATAACCAGGGGGCATAGATTTAAGGTCAAGGACAGGAGGTTTAGAGGGGATTTAAGGAAAAATGTTTTCACCCAGAGGGTGGTTGGAATCTGGAACACATTGCCTGAAGGGGTGGTAGAGGCAGGAACCCTCACAACTTTTAAGAAGTATTTAGATGAGCACTTGAAACGCCATAGCATACAAGGCTGATGTGCCAAGTGCTGGAAAATGGGATTAGAGTAGGTGCTTGATGGCCGCACAGACACAATGGGCTGAAGGGCCTGTTTCTGTGCTGTATAACTCTATGACTCTATGAAATATCATGTTGAAGTCATCAAGGTAAAAATATCATTTGTAAAAGATTATAAAAGATATTTAGAAAACACGAACCTATTAGCAATGCAATGTGCTAAAACATGCTCAAGACTGCTATGAATTCAGGCCTACTGTAGCTATCTTCATTGGCTGATTGAAATCTTTTTCTCCCTTTTATGGTTTGGGTGTCGTACTTTCATGAGTGAAGACTCACCCTGTCTAATGTCTACTTGTACCATAGGAGAACTTGAAGATGTAACAGTAGCATGCCCATGTCTATCACACATGTATTCCTTCTATCTCTCTGTTATCACGCAGTAAGGTAAACACACAGAGCAACAGATATGATCATATTTACTCAGTCCAGTTGGTAAAACTTATCATCACATAATGATATAAAAATAATGAATATGTTACACTACCTGACTTCAGTCGGTTGTGTTACTTGCTGCAACTACTGCTTCCCCAACCCGCCCACAAACCATATCAGGAGGTGGTCATTTGCAGTGCTACTTAAAGGAATCAGGAGTTGCAAATAAGCCTTAAAGGCTTCCTTAGGTTTAATTCTCTGCTGCTTGGTGTGTCCTTTACATTTCCCTGTCACTTAAATCTGATGGTCCATTGAAGCCCCGATCTTTTGAACCCTCCCCTTTAAGACTCTACCCATTCAGTCTATGTTGAGCCTGCTAAACAGAGAGCTGCCAATGAGCAGCAACATTAGGGCTGGCTGGCGGTTCCCTGTTCTATTTAGATGAAGCCCAACACAAACTTGACTGGGCCTCCTAATAATGTTATTGAGCAGATGGAGCAGTATAGCCATACCCATCTATCACCCGATATATGCCAGGTATGAAAATTGATCAAATAACCCTTTTTGCATTCTGTCTTTCAGCCCAGGTGAGAACCTTCTCTCCTTACAGTTACATGGGGTAAAAATTAGTTATGACCAATTTTGGGCACAGCACAAATGATGTGCAGTCAATGCACGCCTCCAGTGGAAGGTGCAATGTGGGCCTGACATTGGGGATCGGGCCTGACATTGGGGATCAGGCCTGAGTGTCATAATTTGGGCAAGTTGGCTAGCCTTGCCTTGTCTTGCCCCCAGAGGCTGCTTTCCCATTGTAAGGGTTTCAATTTTGGGCCACCTATATCACTGGCAGTGGTCCTATGACAAGTCCTGGTGGAAGAACAATGGGAGGGGACCTGTTGCAGGCCGGCTGCGGCCTTCAGAGGCATTATGGAGCCAGGCAACACTTATGTGTTTGGTGGTGCTCACTGCTTAGGCTGCAGTGGCCTCTAAAGAATCCTGAGCAGAGGAAGCCCAGAGCCTGCTCTTCTCATCACTAACCAATTAAGTGCAGGGGCCCTGAAACATATATTAGGCCACTTACATAAGTAAATGAGGGGCCTATTGCTTGTTTCAGGTGGGCACTCTGGGTGCCTGGGTAGCGAAGCAGTCACCCAATCACCTCCGCTCAGTCCGAAAGCATGACTCCGAGCTTCCAGTTGCTTGCCATTTCAACACACCCCCTGTTCTCAGGCCCACGTATCTGTCTTGGGATTTCGGCAGTGTTCCAGCAAACATCAACGCAAGCTCGAGGAACAGCATCTCATTTACTGATTAGGCACACTACAGCCTTCCAGACTGAACATTGAGTTCAATAATTTCAGAGCATGATGGGCCTCCCTTTTTATTTTTAGTTCTTTTTTTCTTCTTTATTATTTATTATTTTTATTTGTTTGTTTTATTTTAGTTTTTTTCATCATTCATTTTTTTTACCATGTGCCTACCCACTGTTTTTTTCATGTTTGTGCTTTGGGCCAGGGCTATTCATTTTTCTGTCAATTAACACCCTCTCTGTACCAATGCATCGGCTTTCAACACACCACTAACATACCATTTGCCTTTGCTCCATGACCTTTTGGTCAGTTATTCTCCGTGACCCTGTCCCAGCAAAACCTTGCCTTTTGTTATCTCTTGCCCCACCCCTGCTTTATTTGCTTAAAACATATTACATTTCTAACATTTCTAACCTTTGCCAGTTCCAATGAAGGGTCACTGACCTGAAATGTTAACTTTGCTTCTCTCTCCACTGATGCTGCCAGACCTGCTGAGAATTTCCAGCATTTCTTGTTTTTATTTCAGTTTTCCAGCATCTGCAGTATTTTGCTTTTATTATATCACAAAAACAGATTATCTGGTCATTATCACATTGCTGTTTGTGGGAGTTTGCTGTGTGCATACTGACTGCGGTGTTTTCTGCATTACAACAGTGACTACACTTCAAAAAGTACTTCATTGGCTATTAAGTGCTTTGAGATGTCCAGTGATCATGAAAAATGTTATATAAATGCGAGTCTTTCTTTCTTTCTTTTCTCTTCGCAGGCTGAGAAGAAATAGTTTTCTTAAAAAAAAAGCATTTTTTTTTAGAATTACCTAGAAGAGTGAACAAATTGATAATTGTTCAGTCCCAGGGCAGGGAGAAAGGCCTTCAATTAGCATATTAACCATTTTTTGTCTAGGTGCTTTTTCAACAACATAATCTGAATTATACATTTTGCACATCACTTTAAAAATTAAAAACAAAAGTCGTTTAAATATTTTGGACCATTTAATATCTCAAATTATCAACACCAATAACTTGTATTTATATTGCACCTTTAATGTAGTAAAACATGCTAAAGCGCTTTGCAGGAGCGATTATTAAACCAAATTTGATTCCGAAGCACATAAGGAGATTTTCTGTCAGATGATGAAAAGCTTAGCCAAAGAGGTAGATTTTAAGGAGTATATTGAAAAAGGAGAGACAGGTAGAGGAGAAGCAGGTTTAGGGAGGGAATTCCAGAGCTTTGTGCCTTGGCAGCTGAAGGCATGGCTGTCAACGGTGAAGCATTGGAAATAGAGGATGCGCAAGTGGCCAGAATTGGAGGAGTGCAGAGGAGGTTACAGAGATAGGAAGGGGTGAGGTCATGGACGGACTGGAAAACAAAGATGGCATTTTTAAAATCAAGCCATTACTTAACTGGGAACCAATATCAGTCAGTGAGCACACGGGTGCTGGATGAATGGGGCTTGGTGCGAGTTAGCATACGGGCAGCAGAGTTTTGGATGAGCTCAAGTATATGGAGACTTACCCTTGTGAGAATACACTTTTGCTTAAAAAACCCATTAAATGCAACCTATTATTTGGTTAGACCATCCTGAACATTTCGCAGTCCAGGATAATTTTAAAACTGGCTGTTGTAGAAGATTAAATGAGGCTAGAAACATGGGCCTAGTCGACAGCAACAGCCAGTCAGAAAAATGTGTTTTTATTGCAGTAAAAATGTGCTGGAGGTAACATGAATTCAACAATGATTTTAAAAGAACACAATACAAATCCTTTCCCTTTTAACACCAAATTGTGATTAGTTGCAGCTATTGACTTAAAATAGTTGTATAATAAAAAGGGACATTACCAGTTGGAATTCTTTTTAAAACTGTATGTTTAGATCCATTGTTATCTATTGTGTTACATCCAAGTAAATCAATAGTAAGTAGTCTGGTATGGTGATGCTATTGTTGAGAACCATATCAAATACATAGTACAAAAACGTGCCGATGTTGTACTTCTGTGACAAGTAGTGCCAATGGGATGCCATCAATACTGGAAGCAGCCAGAGCTGTTTCAGAATGTTACAAATGCCACCACTCATTTCATCACTGGAAACAACTACCAAGATGACACAATGCATTCTTGACTTTACAGCAGAATATATTTAGCTCCCTTCCTACCAAGTGAACTACATAACAAAGCATTTATATTGTGCCTTTCACAACCTTAAGACATCCCAAAGCACTTTACAGCCAATGGAGTACTTTTGAAGTGTAATCAGTTATAATGTATGAAATGTGGCAGTCAATTTGTGCACAGCAAGCTCCCACAAGCAGTAATGTGACAATGACCAGATAATCTGTTTTGGTGATATTAGTTGAGGGATCAATATTGACCAGGAGACCAAGGAGAACTCCCCTGCGCTTTTCCAAACAGCACCATGAGATCATTTACACGTAGAAGGCGGAAAAGATCTCAGTTTAATGTCCCATCAGAAAGACAGCGGGCTGGATTTAAAGCCCCTCTGCCGTCGGGAATGTTGGCGGGGGGGGGGGGTGGGGGGGAAATAAAGATCGGTGTGGCAGAGGCCCCCCACCGACCCCAACGGCGACAGACCCCGTGCCGATCTCGGCGGCGAGGCCTCGTGGCGGCCGTCCCACTGCTCGGCGATGGGACCCCCATTTAAATATGTCAACTAATTTACATATCTGATTTAATGAGGGTCCTGTTGCCTCCTTAATCAACGCATCGATCTTCATTCGGGCGGCTGACAATGCCACGCCTTCGAATCCCCGTTCAGGGAAACGTGGCGCGATACCTGTGGGGAGGCAGGAGGAGGATTGTTTCTCTGTGCGGGAGGGGGGAGTGGGGTGACATCGCTGCAGATTGGTTGGGGGAAGGGGTGATGGAATTTTGTGGGGGAAAGGTCAAATTGTTAATAATCAAATTCCAAGGTGGAAAAGGGCAGGAATGTTTTGAAATGCCATTGTGGGGGGGGGGGGGGGGGGGGGGAGGGGGTGGCGGGGGGGAAGTGAATTAATGAAAATTTAAATTTTTTTTTGGTCATTGAACTGACCTGCCCTTTAATTTTAAAATCTCCAGTAAAGGCTGTAAGCCCTTTTAAAATGGTGCCGGCACCTGTGCATTGGTGCCAGACACCGTTGCCTGCGACGGCTTGCTCGGCCCTCCACGTGATCGCAGGGGGCTGGTGCTGCGGCCATGCAAATGAGCCGCCGAGTTTGAAATCGCGGAGCTGGTGCGGGCGGGGAGAATTTTTTTTTTTGCCTGCTGCCTACTTCGGCGGCGACTCTTAGAATCCAGCCCAGCATCTCTGACAGCGTTGCACTCTTTTAGTACTGCAATGGGAGTGTTAGCCTAGATTCTGTGCTCAAGTCCTAATAACAGAAAATGCTGGAAATGCTCAGAAGGTCAGGCAGTGTCTTAGGAGAGAGACGCAGAGTTAATGGACTGAATCTCACCAGATAGGCAGAGGCGGGTTTAGTGGCGGGGGAGGGGGAAAATGAGGAAATTCAAATAGTTAGGCACGAGGATCAGCATCCCCAATGCTGTCGTGCCTCTGGGCAAGTTTCCCAGGGTGGGCTGCCGTGGGAATCGGCAACTACTCCACAGATTAGGCCAATTAAGACCCCACTTAAGGGCCAATTTCAGAACCTGCTGGCATTTTCCTGATGCCAGACCAGACCCCACTGAGTCCGGAGGCTGGCTGCAACTTGGAGGAAGCCTCATGGAGGCAGGCTGGAGGGTCATTGGTGCCTCCTCTCACTGGCCCAGTATGAAAAGGCTGCAATCGTGGATAAAACCAATTCTGTGACAGGGCCTTCTTTAATTTAACATTTTTAGCAGGCCCTTGCGCTTGCTTTTCTGCCTTAACAGCAGCCTCCCCTCTGGTTGGGACTGCCGGCCAGCCAGTGCTGCAGGCCCTCTCATTGGTCTCCCACTGTAGGAACCCACCCACTGTCCTTAATTTGACGGCAAAAACAGAGGTGGCCAATTAGGAGCCCACCTCACATAAAGTTGACGACAAGCGCAGGATCAGGATCCGCATACAGTCCCGACATCAGGTTCCTATTGCCCATTGGAAAGTTCAGCCCAACATTTCAGATCGATGTTTCTCTCTCCACTGATGCCACCTGAACTGCTGAGAGTTTCCAGCATTGTCTGTTTTTATTTCAGATTTTCCAGCATCTGCAGTATTTTGCTTAATTGGACTGCTGGTTTACCATGTGATCATTGGAACAGACTTCTGTAAAGCAGTGAAGATAATTGATTAATAACGCTGGTAACTTGCACTGTCACTACAGTGGAAATATTGACCCAAATTAAACTGCCACAGAGGTATCCTGGGTTTCTCCTAATCTTGTATCATTACCATGTTCTCACAATAATCTGGTGCTTTGAATGATAACAACAACAACTTATTTATTTTTTATTTATTTAGAGATACAGCACTGAAATAGGCCCTTCGGCCCACCGAGTCTGTGCTGACCATCAACCACCCATTTATACTAATCCTACATTAATCCCATTACCCTCTCAAATCCCCACCTTCCCTCAATTCCCCTACCACCTACCTATACTAGGGGCAATTTACAATGGCCGATTTACCTATCAACCTGCAAGTCTTTGGCTGTGGGAGGAAACCGGAGCACCCGGCGAAAACCCATGCGGTCACAGGGAGAACTTGCAAACTCCGCACAGGCAGTACCCAGAATCGAACCCTGGTCGCTGGAGCTGTGAGGCTGCGGTGCTAACCACTGCGCCACTGTGCCGCCCATATTATATATATATTATATTTATAGAATATTATATTTATAGAATACCCTTATTGTATTAAAACATCCCAGAGTACTCCACGGAAGCATTATAAATCAAAATATGACATCGGGCCACATAAGGAGATATTAGGTCAGATGACCAAAAGCTTGGTCAAAGAGGTAGGTTTTACAGAGTGTCATAAAGGAGGAAAGCGAGGTGGAGTATTCCAGAGCTTGGGGCCAAGGCAACTGAAGTTGCGGCCACCAATGGTGGAGTAATTAAAATCAGGGATGCACAAGAGGCCAGAATTAGAGGACGCAGATAACTTGGAGGGTTTTGGGGCTGGAGGAGATGACAGAGATAGGAAGGGGCGAGGCCACGGAGGGATTTGAAAAGAAGGATTGCAATTTTAAAATCAAGATGATGCTCGAACGGGAGCCAATATATGTCAGTCAGCAGACTGACTTGGTGTGAGTTAGGCAGCAGAGTTTGGATGAGCTCAATTTATGAAGCGTGGAAGATGGCAGGCTAATAATTAGACCTATTAGCAATTTTGTTCAAAATTCTACAGAACTCCTCAAATTCCCATTTGCTAATTGAAAGGCTTAGTCGGCCAGTGCATCGTTATGTTTAAAAAACAGATGGTGAAAGAAATGGGAGTTTACTCTCCTGTTTGGTCATTGCTATCACACATGGAACCCATTAGGTTTGTGATTAGCAAGCTGTTAGGGGTGAGGTTTGTCCAGCTGTGGCCTGATGCATTCTAAACTTATGATTCTTATAGTCAGAAGGCTGGTTAAAGGTTGAGATTTTCATGAGAGAATTTTTCTAGGTGGTTACAGCACAGAAGGAGGCCATTTGATTGGTCATGTCTGTGTTGGCTTTCTGAAAGAGCAGCTCAGCTAGTCCCACTCCCCCACATTTTCCCCGTAGACCTGCAAATCTTTACTATTCAGGTAATTATCCAGTGCCGTTATGAAAGCCATGATTGAATCTGCCTCCACCACACCCTCAGGTAGTGCATTCCAGATCCTAAACACTCGCTGCGTAAAAAAGTTTTCCTCAGGTTGCCTTTGGTTCTTTTGTCAATCACCTTAAATCTGTGTCCTCTGGTTCTTGATCCTTCTGCCAATGGGAACAGATTCTCTCTATCTGCTCTGTCCAGACCCCTCATGATCTTGAGCATCTCTATCAAATCTCCTCGCAACCTTCTCTTCTCTAAAGAAAACAATCCCAGCTTCTCCAATCTAGCACGTAACTGAAGCTGCTGATCTCTGTAACCATTCTCGTAATTTTTTCTGCACCCTCTCTTATGCCTTCACATCCTTCCTAAAGTGTGATGCCTAGAATTGGTCACAACATTCCAGTTGAGGACCAGTGTTTTATAAAGGTTCACCGTAATTTCCTTGCTTTTGTACACTATGCCTCTATTTCTAAAGCCCAGGATCCTGTATGCTTTATTAACCACTTTCTTATCCTGATCTACCATCTTTAATGATTTGTGCACATATATCCCCAGGTCTCTCTGCTCCTGCGCTCCTTTTAGAATTGTTTCCTTTATTTTATATTGCCTCTGCTCATTCTTCCTACCTAAATGAATCATTTCACACTTTCCTAAATCGTATTTTATCTGCTTCGTGACCACCCATTCCACCAGCCTATGTCTTCTTGAAGTCTAACACTACCCTCTTCACAGTTCACAATACTTCCAAGATTTATGTCATCTGCAAATTTTGAAATTTGTCCTGCACACCCATGTCAAGATCATTAATATAGCTCAAGAAAAGCAATGGTCATAATACTAAACCCTGCGGAACCCCATTGTATGTCTTCCTCCAGTCTGATAAACAACTGTTCACTACTACTGTCTGTTTCCTGTCACTCAGCCAACTTTGTATCCGTGCTGCCATTGTTCCTTTTAGTTCCATGGGCTTTAGCTTTGCTGGCAAGCCTATCATGTGGCATTTCATCAAAACATTATCAAGTCCATGTATACTAAATCAACCACATTACCCTCATCAACACTCTCTGTTATGTCATCAAATGTACAAATGAACAAAGTAATCTGAAAGGGAAGGGAAAATATGAATATAAATAAGCCAAACCCACAAGAACAATTAGAATGATATCAATAAATTGTCTGGTTTTGCCTGCTGTCAGTTAATGAATACAAGTTTCTTTTGAACATCAAATGCAGGTGGAATGCAAACAGACACACTTCAGAGCTTTTCTCTACAGAGTCACCTTGTGGCCAGAGGCTGACTACATTGTGACAGTTGACATAACAAAATTGGATGAGAACCACTGATGTAGCAATTTATAATGATACACGTTGATAGAATATCATCATGCAGGGGCCCACCTGCCAAAAATGAGGCATATTAATTTTGCCACATGAACATTGATTTTAAAATGTTACTGGAGTAAAGAAAGAACTTGCTTTAAAAAAAAAACACCAGACCCTTGACTGGAAAGATATTTGCATATTTACAGACAGTGCTTAAAGGGGCCAAAAGACCATTCCCTGATACATTCAATCCACAAAGGACTTTTGATTACCAGACATTGAAGGTGGAGGAGCTAGCATTCCAGGTTGACTGCTAAGATGGCTGAATACACAAACAGACATGGTCCTTAGAGCAGAGAAGGCTGAGAGGGGACATGATTGAGGTATACAAAATCATGAGGGGCATTGATAGGTTAGATATGCAGAAACTTTTTTCCTTAGCGGAGGGGTCAATAACCAGGGGGCATAGATTTAAGGTAAGGGGCAGGAGGTTTAGAGGGGATTTGAGGAAAAACATTTTCACTCAGAGGGTGGTTGGAATCTGGAATGCACTGCCTGAAGAGGTGGCAGAGGCAGGAAGCCTCACAACATTTCAGAAGTATTTAGATGAGCACTTGAAACGCCATAGTATACAAGGCTACGGGCCAAGTGCTGGAAAATGGGATTAGAGTAGTTAGGTGCTTAATGGCCAGCAGACACGATGGGCCGAAGGGCCTGCTTCTGCGCTGTATAACTCTATGACACACCAGTTAGTCACATGACTAACCTGCTGGCTACCTGAGATTTTTTAATTCGAACTTGCCACAGAGTTTTGAACTGGCAGAAGGCAGTTCTGCTCCTGGACTGAGAACATCTCTCTTCTGCCAGCTCCCATCTCTTTCTCACGGAGCTGAAAACCACTGAAAACACATGAACCCCAAGAGAGAAATGTCTCTTACAGTGAACAAGGTTTCAGAAGAATGCTGGGTCCCAACGAAAAACAAGATCAACCTACAACGGAATTCTACAGCGAGCTCGAAGAACTGTAACAAACACTTCAGATATTGCCTCAAACCTTTCCACTATTTTTCTTCTGCTCTTTTCTGTCTCTATTTGCATGTGCGTATCGCATATGCATGCTAGCATGGGGCGCGGCATGTATTCGTGGCATTAACTGAATTAGAGTTTTAGTTTAAGATTAATAGATTTCACTTTTCTTCTTTAAACCTAAGAAAGGCTGGTTGTGCTCATTTCTTTGCCTTATAATTGGAAAGTGGTGAACAAGGATTCATCAAGGGGGAGCTCAAAACAGTGTGCTTAAAAATTAGACCCTGTTACAGTAAGACCAGGTGAAGGCTGAGAGGGAACCCTAGACACCTTTTTCACCAGGTTGTAACAATATCATGATCAAAATCCAGAAATAATAGGAAATAAGGTTGATGGAAAGGAAATGCCCTTTTTTCTTTAATGATGTATGGATATGCTGATTGTGATGGTTACATTTTTAAAAAGCTAATGTGAATGTTTGTTAGAGTTGCATCCCCAAGAAACATCAGATGTTCAGAGGAACAAAGCCAAGACTTTGATCTCCTATGTAAGGGCAAGGCTCTATCGAGTAGAATAGATAGAGTCTGTAGCTTAGAGGTTTTGATCATTTGGTGGGACTTTGCCCAAACAATCCTACACAAGCACTGCAGTAGAGGAATATGTGATCATTTTGCAGCTGGATGCTGACAAAAAAAGACAGAAATGTTAGCATTTATGAAACCTGAGCTTAAATCAATCATTTCTGCAGGTCAACCTGATTATGTGGGTATAGGTCCACACTTTATTCCTGTCTGCATCTGCACTAAATTTATTTGTGTTTACGATCGATGACAATACGTCATTGCCAAACGCATGTATATTTACTCACGGCAGTTTTACATAAAGTTCAGGGATATGGCTTATCTATTGTGTTTGTCAGGTAACAGGAAGCTATACAAATAGTTTTTTTTGGCAAATAGCAGTAAAATTAATCATCGCCACACAGCTCTGCAATGGCAGATTATCAATAAAATGCCCCTTTCTAATCACAGGAGATGAGGTTCACTTAAGAATACTACTGTGAATCTGTTGAGAGAAAACGCAAAATTGTAACAAAAGATAATGAAAGGTGGGATTCACTGGTTCGGTATACAATATTGCAATCTTAATTTTATGTGTGAACATATAGTGGCATAATTGTTTAAATGGACATCATCGAACATGGTAAGTATCTTGCATGCAAAAGTGTACTTAACAATGGTCCAATAATACTAGTACATCTACCTCCACACATTTCTAATCTTTGATCTTAACCTAACAAAATAATGGCACATTGCAAGAGGCGCTGTTGCTATTTGCGAAGCAGTGCAATCTTTTCTAACACAAGCTTACTCTGTTAGCTTTTCATAACAAGTTAGTCTCAGCTTTCAGAACAAGCTTGCTACAAGGTATGCTACCTAATAATGGAATGACAATGTTCCCTTAAAATTTAGTACGCAATTTAAAACTGCAGATAAAGGCAGATACTTAATCATAAAAACTGGCCGGAATTTTATGCCCCTCGCAGGAGCAGGCTGGAGGCGTGGTGGGGGAACATAGAATTGAGTGGGAGGCAGGGGGTTCCGTTTCCATCGCCTTCCTGCCCACGCTGCAATTTTACGAGCAGCGGTGGCAGTGAGAAACGGCCAGCCTGCCCCAGGCCAATTACGGCCCTTAAGTGGCCAATTAAGTGTCACTTAATGGCCTCCTCCTGCCGCCACTAGTACGCTTCCAGCCGTGGGCAGGCAGTACAAGATTTCAGGAGGCTGCCCAGTAAAGCCTGGCAGCCTCCTTGTGAGCTGGAGGTGGGGCCCTCCTGATTGGGCACCCTGTGCCCCACGGAGGGCTCCACTCCCCCACGACACAAGCCGCCTCCACTGCACTACTTTCCACCTCACCCCCCAACCGACCGACCCCCCCCCTTGCTTCGCCAGGGCCTTGCTGATTGTCCCTGGCGAGGTCCATACACTTACCTTCATTCATGGGGCCTGTGTCCCTTTCGCTCTTCTGGTTGAGTGCAGTCTCGGCAGTGGCCAGCACTCCCGGTGGCACTGCTGGAACTGACAGCTGCCAGCCCGGTGATTGGCCGGGAGCTCCATTAGGTGAGACTTCCTGCCTCAGAGGGGAGGAAGTTCAATCCGAGGCCAACTAAGGGCCTGGGTCACGTAAGATCATAGCGTGGTTTCCAGGCTGGGCGGAGGTGGGTTCGCCCCCGGCTTTGTGGCTGGTGGGTGGGGCCTCCGACCCTACGTAAAATTCTGGTCAATGGTTATTCTAATTCTTAAAATTTTGCGGGGAAGTACCAAAGCTTGTGCATATTATAGAACAGGATTATATTAGTTTCCTATCATTTTCAGATAAGGAATTTTGGCATATCTATGTTGCCAAGATAAATTCAGTTACTAACAATTGCTTGTTCATAGAAACATAGAAAAAAATAGGAGCAGGAGTAGGTCATTCGGCCCTTCGAGCCTGCTCCGCCATTCAATACGATCATGGCTGATCATCCAAATTCAGTTCGCTGTAGGTACAACTTGCACTTCTTACAGGGCTGAATTTTACCGGTCCCCCAACATTGGGGGTCGTGCCGGGGGGGCCCGAAAAATGCCCCAGGACAGGCCTGCCACCGGCCTCGACACAAGGAAGGCCCCGCCCCATATTAATGGCGGCAGTGAGGACTCATGCCGGCCCCTTGCCACTCGGCGGCTGGAGCAGGATTTAAATATGTTAATTAAAGAATTAATGACCTACCTGCTCCCGCCGGCTGTCCTGCTGCCATATTCTGGCCAATTGCCAGGACACCCATGCCTTTGGATCTCTGACCGGAGATCCGATGTGGGACATTGGTGAGGAGGGAGGAGGGGGCACCGAAAGGTATGTTTTTTTGCGGGGTTGGGGGGCAAGTAATAATTTGTTTTGTCATTGGGGGTATAGGAGAGGGTATCAAAACATTTATTAAATTTTTCCTTTTTAATTCACACCCCGCTATAACTTTAAACATTTGATGCTTGGTGCCCTTTAAAAATGGCGCACCGCCTACAACCCTCCCCCTTCCACGTCATCAGTGGGGGGGGGGGGTCTGGCCCAGTCGTGTAAATGAACCGCCGCGCTAAATATCATGGCGGCTCCATGGAGTAAATCTCACGCTTGCGCCCCCACCACTTTTGAATCTCGCCACTGAGATTGGCGGCGAGCTGGAAAAATTCAGCCTACAATAGTGCCTTTAATGTGGTAAAATGTCCTAAGGTGCTTCATGGGAGTATAAATCTTTTCTTTTTCTTTATGGATGCATATGATGAAAATACTAATGTCATGAATTTCCAAACCCATAATTATTTTTCCTTCATTATCTGGAACGCCAAAATTCAATAGGAAACAGAAAGGCTTGGCAGCTATATGGCTGAATTTGGCTTTCGCTGTGATGGCCCTATTTAAAGTGAGGTAACACTCTGTTGTGCTCAAGATGCTGCCGTTTGGAATTAAACACAAATGCTCTGGGAAAGAGGATCTTGCAGAATGAATAGAGATTTCAGGAAAGTATTTCCAGAATAATTTGTATTTTGGCCTGACCATAATTACAAGCTAAATGCCAGCAGTGAGAACTGAGGAATGTGTGAAAGGTACTATCACTGGGCAGTCATTCTGTTTGGTGTGTGTGTGTGTGTGTGTGTGTGTGTGTGTGTGTGTGTGTGTGTGTGTGTGTGTGTGTGTGTGTGTGTGTGTGTGTGTGTGTGTGTGTGTGTGACTCCTAGCAGGTTCTTTCTGATTTTCACACTGATAAAATGTCTCATCGTCTTAGTAGCAAAATGGTTAACAGTTGAAGAAAAGAGGATAAAAGTAAAATACTGCGGATGCTGGAAATCTGAAATAAAAACAAGAAAAGCTGGAACCACTCAGCAGGTCTGGCAGCATCTGTGGAAAGAGAAGCAGAGTTAACGTTTCGGGTCAGTGACCCTTCTTCGGAACTGACCCGAAACGTTAACTCTGCTTCTCTTTCCATAGATGCTGCCAGACCTGCTGAGTGGTTCCAGCATTTCTTGAAGAAAAGAGGATATTGTTCTGGTTGTGATTTACTCAGAAGTATATTTCACAATGAGAATGATCCATAAGTCAATGTGAATGTTTTTTTTTGTGTTCATTACAGATCCATTACTCGATGTTGTGAAAAGTAGTTTCTCATTTTTCATTGTCATTATTATGAAGGAAATTGGAGATTTGCTTTCCATTGAACAGCTGCCTTATGTTATCAGTATGCGTATTATGTTTGGTTTCTCTCTCTATTTGCTCTATTTGCTTGGTGTTTTCTTACATTTTTGCTGTTTAGTTCAATTTCTTCCCAAAAAAAAACTGGAATACTTAATGATTTTATTCTGAGGTGCTTTTCTGAAGCGAGAGCTTTCCTGGCTGTGAGAGTTGAAACAGAATCATAGAAATTTATGGCACAGAAGGGGTCCATTTGGCCCATCATATCTGTGCTGGCCAGGAAAAGAGCTATCCAACCTAATACCACCTTCCAGCTCTTGGTCTGTGGCCTTGTAGGTTGCAGCACTTCAAGTGCATATCGAAGTTTTTTTAAAAATTCAATGAGGGTTTCTGCCTCTACCACCCTTTTAGGCAGTGAACTCCAGACCCCCACCATCCTCTGGGTTAAAAATTTCTCATCAACTCCCGTCTAATCATGCTACCAATTACTTTATATACTTGGTTATGATATAGCTGGTTTAATGGCAATAGTGGCAGATTTGAGTGACATTGTTCTCTCCAATACAGCATTTCATATTTTTAGTGCCTTGACACAGTAGCGATTGAGGCAGTGAAAATAAGAGTTCTGGACATACAATGGATGAAGGGCATTCTCCAGTAGCAGTGCACAAGTGGGTTAGTCTATGATTTATAAGTTCTTTCCATGAGAGAAATAAACCTTGTAATTTGGAATAAAGTTCATGCATGCATTATGTTTTAAATATTAAGAAAGTGATAGTTTTGAATACTTCCATAAGATAACATTTTTCAGAACTACTTGCCTTTCTGTGGATGATAAATAATTGATGGCTCTCCCAGTGATGGCTCTTCAAAGTTCAGTCAATTATAACATAGTTCAACTGGAGACAAGTACATATGTCTTATGAATTTGACCTCCACGCTCGTAGCACAGAAGTGTTTGCAGAAATTCCACTCAGGTACCAAGGAGCAAATCACAGAACTTTCATAAACTAATGCAAATGTCAACAAGCAAAGTCTGGCGACAGCTCCACAGGGAGGTGAAGCTATATGAGAAAATGCTTTGGACTGGTATACTCGTGCAACCCAAACAGTATTCTGTTCTTAAGATACATCAACTCTTCTAGTGTTGCTCCAAGTCATAATTTTCTATTGTTACGACTAAGTGAGAAAGGGGTCTAGGGGTTCCCTCTCAGCCTTTTCCTGGTTTGACCATAACAGGGTTTAATTTTTAAAACACTGTGTTTTTAGCTTCCCCTCAGTGAATCATTGTTCACTGCTCTCCAATTGTAATGGCAAAGAAATCAATCAGACAGGTTTTCTTAGATTTAAACAAGAAAGGTGTAAGTTTATTAACCTTAAACTCGAATGCAATCAAAACTACTAAATATACGTGACGCGACCATGCTAGCATGCATACGCGATGAACACACATGCAGATAGAGACAGAAAAAGAGACAGAATCAAGGGGAAAGGTTTGAAGCAATGGCTGGAGTTCATTTACTGCCTTTTGAGTTTGATGTAAAGTCTTTGGTTGCAGTTCAATCTTGCCATCTCGTTGGGGTCCAGTGCACACTTTCAAACTTGCTTCAATGGTTTTCTGTCTTGGCTTAGTTTCTTCCGTTGGTCCCTGTCTTTGCATGAGAGGGAGAGAGAGAGACTGTCAGATGCTGTCTTCTTGAAATCCAGTTGCAGCCTCTTCTTTTTGTGAGAGAGGGAGAGAGAGGAAGGGACCTTCCTTCTCTTTTCAAGTCCAGTTGCAGTCTGACTTCAAACTGCTCTGTGAATACAATTCAAACCAAACCTAGGCTAGCAGGCCAATCATGTGACTAGCTTTTTCTTGCCTGAAACAACCTGCCTGGCAAGTTTTGTGATTCTTTCAATCTTAATAGATATCATCAGTAGGCGGCTGGAATGCTGGCTTTCACACAGCAGCCAGTAAGAGTTTAAAATTAATGTTCTATATGACAAAATTAATATGCCTCATTCTTGGCAGGTGGCGTTTTCATCACACTATGTTGCAAAAAGGTGGAATCAGGGATCAAGTAGGTTATCAAGCATAGCTTTGGACTACCTTTGGTCCAGGAAAAAGCGATGAGCATTTCATTTCAGCCAGCCAAAGCCAGGTACAATCGGTAGCAATTCATCTTGGACAATAGCGAATCTGCAGCTCACTTTATATTCCACAAGATTTTCTTTTGCATTGAACTCAAAAGAAAAGAAATGGGGCAGAAAAGAAAGTCTTGCATTCATATAGCGCTTTTCATGACCGCAGGCCATCACAAAGCGCTTTACAGCCAATGAATTACTTTTGCAGTGTAGTCACTGTTCTAATGCAGGAAACGTGTAAAATGAGCTGATGATTCAGTATCACCAGTTCTGCACAACTGTCTAGGATAAATTTTAAAAATGTTTCTTTACCGAGGGATGCAGGCTTGACAGGCAGTGAAGTCACCAATGGTGACTACTAGGGCCAGGCTTTCTTGAGGATTTCCATTTTCTCACCAGTCTTCCTTACAACTTAACTTAGTAAATAGTCGCTTGGCAGTTCAGAACTTGAGTATTGCTGAAGAAAAAGACATGCTATTGAAGCTTTTCATCTTGCACTTATCAGGACAGACAGGAGAATGCAAATTTCAAAGGGAGCAACAATTTTACTGCATGAGAAAAGGGGTGCTGATTGGTCAAGGCATTGCCATGGAGAATGCACCAGGGAACTACTGATCACACCCTTTGTTTAATTCAAAAAAGGTGCAATGTCTGGGCATGTTCCTTTTGACTGCAAGTATGGGCTAGTTGAGTACGGTCAGTTCTCTGCCTATTGTAAACAGCTGAAGAGATGTGCTGTTTGATATGACCTGCCAGTCATTGGGACGTAGGGTCTAGGTACCTTGGCATTCTTGTATCTGTATTGATGAGTGCATGACAAAAAGCTTCAACAGCATGTCTCTTTTTTCAGCAATAACTTAGTTATAGTTAAGTTGTGGTTAGGAAACACACCAAACAGAAACCCTTAGGATCTGAGAAAGGACATTTAACCCAACAAATTTGGCCCTTTGTGATTGTTGTGAACCACAACATCTCACTATATCTATCCATACCCTCTTTCTCTAGAAACTTTTCCAGCTGTTGCTGGAACCCATCTGTAACATTTGCTATATTGACCTTCTCTGCTAACTTATTCTAAATGTCTAGTTCCATTGTATGAAATGGACTAGCCTGAAGTTCCTATTTCATGGTATTCTCTTTCCTGTTAGTTACCTGAGCTTCCCCATC
Source organism: Heterodontus francisci (assembly GCF_036365525.1). Taxonomy (NCBI): domain Eukaryota; kingdom Metazoa; phylum Chordata; class Chondrichthyes; order Heterodontiformes; family Heterodontidae; genus Heterodontus; species Heterodontus francisci. The sequence continues at coordinate 16,139,698 of NC_090385.1, forward strand.
TACTGAAGTGTTTATATTTTTGTTTAATGTCATTGTGCACTTTCCACTAAACCAGATCAGTGAGTGGATACCAAAGTTAACAGCTGGGGTGAGATGTCACATTCTGGAGCACTGAGTATAATTTGATTGATCTGAATCTTTTGACTGATAACCAGTATGTTAAATCAAGATGACAGACGATTCCAGTTAGCTGAATCATTTTGTGATTGGTATTTCTTTGAAGATGCAAAGCAAAGCCGCTTGGAAACAAATCAAGTGATGGCCAGATGTTCTGGCTGGTGCTTTATTTAGTGCTTACTGTAGATCAAGCGTGTAGGTTGAAAAGCAAATCAGGTGGGTGATAACACAGCACTGAATGGTCTTTCTTTTGTGCTCATACAGTTGTAACCAGAGAATCACCTGCAATAGTTTCTCTTCCCTCTCCCACACCGTGACCTCTGGTGTCCCCCAAGGATCTATCCTTGGCCCCCTCCTATTTCTCATCTACATGCTGCCCCTTGGCAACATCATCCGAAAACACAGCATCTGTTTCCACATGTACGTTGACAACACCCATCTCTACCTCACCACCACCTCTCTCGACCCCTCCACTGCCTCCAGTTTATCAGATTGCTTGTCTGACATTCAGTATTGGATGAGCAGAAATTTCCTACAACAAAATGTTGGGAAGACTGAAACCATTGTCTTCGGTCTACAGCACAAACTCTGTTCCCTAGTCATCAACTCCATTCCTATCCCTGGAAACTGGCTGAAGCTGAACCAGACTGTTCACAACCTTAGTGCTACATTCCACTCCAAGTCTGAACTTCCGACAATATATCTGCGGCATCACTAAGACCGTCTACTTCCACCTCAATAACATATCCCAACTCCATCCCTACCTCAGCTCACCCGCTGCTGAAACCCTCATCCATGCCTTTGTCACCTCTAGACTTGACTATTTCAATGCATTCCCAGCCTGCCTCCTATGTCCTACCCATTGTAAACAAGGTCATCCAAAACTCTATTGCCTGTGTCCTAAGCTGCACCAAATCCCAGTCACCCATTACCCCTGTTCTCACTGACATATTGAGGGAATTTTATGCTGGTGGCAGGGGTCTCGACAGCAGGAGAAACCAACACCGAGATCCCCGTGTCACCTCTTTGCCGGAAGGCCTGCTGAATTTAGTGCCAATCAGGTACTTAAGTGGACAGTGGCAGGACTTCCATAGGATTTAGGACCGCATTACCGGAAGACCCACCCTTGGGGAGTTGCCGGCTAATCAGAGGCCGGCAGCTGTGGCACCATCGAGGGGGCGGTGGCTGCTGCTGCATCTGCAGTGACCAGACACTGAGGAGCAGTGCTGGAACCAGGCTTAAGGTAGGTCTGAGCAGGAAGTGTCTCGTGGGGTGAAGGTGGTGGGGAAGGGGTAGAAGGGGGTCGGCAGCAAGGGCAGGGGTGTGGCCCTCAGTGGCCCCAACCTCCCTCCCCCCACCCCCACCGATGCCAAGACCCTTGTTCAGGCACTAAGTGCCTTTGAATCAGGGACCATCCTACCCCGGAGCCAGGAAGCAGCCTGCACAGTTTTTCCTACTGTGCTTCCCATGCGGTGACAGGGCCACCTGCCGGACGGGTAACTGCGGCTGCGGTGGAAAGAGGCCCTTAACTGAGGATTAATTACCCAGTTAAGGCCTCAATTGATGGTGGGTGGGATGGCCGTTCACAGGCCTTCACACCCCGGTCTAAATTTCAGCGGAGGCAGGATGGTGGCAACAACCCCCACCTCAAAACTTGCTGCGGGGTGAGCATAAAACTCCACCCATTGCCTCCCAGTTAAGCAACAGCTTGATTTTAACATTCGTATCCTTGTTTTCAATCCCTCCATGGCTTTGCCACTCCCTATCTCTATAATCTCCTCCAGCCCTACAACCCTTCGAGACCTCTGTGCTCCTCCAATTCTGGCCTCTTGAACATCCATGATTTTAATTGTTTCGCCATTGGCAGATGTGCCTTGGCTACCTAGGCCCTAAACTCTGGAATTCCCTCCCAAAACCTCTTTGCTTCTCTGCCTCTCTTTCCTCCTTTAAGATGCTCTTTAAAACCTACCTTTATCCAAGCCTTTGGTCATCTGTCCTAATATCACCTTATGTGACTCAGTGTCAAATTTTGTTTGATAGTGCTCCTGTGAAGCACCTTGGGACATCTTACAATGTTAAAACGCTATATAAATAGAAGTTGTTGTTATACCACTTCCACAAGCTACCTTTCTCTTTCTCACTCTGATCATCAATAGGTAAACTGTTCACAAACACTTTCATATCCTTCAGAGGTACTTTTAACCATCAATTGTTGATTCCAGATCTGATGTATGGAAGCTTGCAGAACGTAAAGCAACCCTGCCACTATCTGGTCATGGTCTTACTAAAAGTGATCACAGCTGGAGATGGACACAACTTTCTTCACTACTGTTTTCATCAAAAATAATTTGCAGACAGCTAGTATGTCAGAACTGTAACACTAAAGTCAGATGACAGGTTGGGCCAATGGCCCTGAATGTTTGTAAAATGCAAAGTAATTTATTATCTATTTGCATAAACAACAGACAGTCTACAAACAATGACAGCCATCGATATCTGGGGCCAGACTGGGTAGACTGCCGGTGATTTGGACTCCCTCCCTCTCTTCAGTACAACTTTGGATGTGGAAATCTAAGAATCTTGGGTAGGTTCTGGGGGCATTGGCAAATGGTGATAAACCATCCCCTGTTTTACTTTTGGTGTTGCTTTGTTCTTCAGATTTAAATGCACATAGGAGCTCGCAGGTTGATGAAATAGGTTTGGAGAAATTAAATGAAGTGGCAAAATTGAGGTAGATGGATGGATTTGGCTTGGGGTAAATGAAGTCATTCCAGTCAATGGCAAGATTGAAATCTACTGGGATGCTTGGATTTAGTGACATTTTTTAATGAATGTAAATATATATCTTATTTTGTCAATGTTGCTCATTTTCATCATTTCTGAATTTCTTGGAATTAACTTAATTTTGGGACTTTTTATGTTGTAAGGAGTTTGAGAGGGAAATAGTGAGAGATATTTTCATACAAGTTAATATTTTTATTGTTGCTATAATAACATTATCTGGCAGAGTCTAAGAAATACAGGATTATACACTGTGTATTAGAAGGTAGCAATTGAATTCTTATTATAAATCACAAAAAATGGAACTTGATCAGGGATGTGGCATGGTGAAAATAAAATCAAAATATTGCGGAGGCTCGAAATCTGAAATAAAAACAAAGTGCTGGAAATACTCAGCAGGTCTGGCAGCACCTGTGGAGAGAGAAACAGGGCCAACGTTTCAGGCCAGTGACCTTTCATCATGCAGTATAGGAACCATGGGCACACACATATTGAACAACACTCCATACCATCATCCCATATTGAAGTTTATTCTTATATCTGCACAGGCCATTGAAGGTGTTTACATTGAAGAAGGGAAGACTCTGGGCTGATCTTATTGGCATATTCAAAATGTTAAAATGTACAGACAAGTTTAATGTCAATGTATCGAAAATTGTCATTTTATACTACAAGATATAACTTCAAACTTAGAAGGGGGAGGGTGAAAAGACAGCTTAGTTTTAATTACCTTGCATAGAATGATGAATAGTCACTGGACGCCACTGGAGGCAGTGGTGGTTGATTATATTAGCAAATTTAAGAGAGAGTTGGATGAATATCTGGTAAAAACATTTGACAGAGGAATATAGAATATTGTGAAATATGATATTTCCTACATACCAGCCTGACTAGCTAGATATGGGGATCCTTTTGAGTTTTACAATGATGGATTGTAGGCTTCCCTGATCAAATTGTGTTTTTTTTGAAAGAAGGATATTCGGAAACTTCCAGGAAAGGAAGAAGGCCATTCAGCCCAATAAGACCTGCCTCCTTCCTCGATTTGCTTTCCTCTTTCTGCAGAATCACTATCACTTTTCTCTTTCAGCACACAATCTGCTCTGAGGTACAGTGGTACCAATGTTTAGTTTTATTTTATTTATTTATATTTATTTAGAGATACAGCACTGAAACAGGCCCTTTGGCCCACCGGGTCTGTGCCGACCATCAACCACCCATTTATACTAGTCCCATATTCCCCTACCACCTACCTATACTAGGGGCAATTTATAATGGCCAATTTACCTATCAACCTGCAAGTCTTTGGCTGTGGGAGGAAACCGGAGCACCCGGCGTAAACCCACGCGGTTCACAGGGGGAACTTGAAAACTCTGCACAGGCAGTACCCAGAATTGAACCCGGGTCACTGGAGCTGTGCGGCTGCGGTGCTAACCACCGCGCCACTGTGCCGCCCAAAAATTCAAAATCCACCTTCTGCTGTGGTGGGATTCAAACCCATGTCCCCAGAGAAATACCCTGTATCTCTAGGTTACCAGTCGAGTGATAATACCACTACGCCACTGCTTACAGTGTGCAATAATAGAGCAGCACACCTTACACTCCATTCTGATTAAAGTCACAGACGTAGAACGAACAGATTTAACTCATAAGTGTCGGTGACAGCTCAAGTGCCCGGGAGAGTGATAACTAGCTGTGGTGACATTTGACTGCAGTTACTTATCATTTACTGGCAAACATCTATGGCAAATCCACCACGCCAACATAATAAATAGAGCGTTGCACCATTTACAATGCACCACTGAGACGTTCAGTATACACAACCTGTCCTAAGTCACTCATGCCTTATGCTTGTTAACTCCCATAATGCTCTTCACATTCTACACAATTCCATATTGGCTGCATGGTAACTTCAAGCACTTGCATTACCAAAGATTGTGCTTCAACTCACAGCAGACTAGCTCAATCCCTCCACAACCATATGCTAATTTTATATTTTACTATATAAACTGATTGCTAAATTCACATTTCCCTAGAACAACTATGTAGAAAAAAAGACAGACTCTCTTTTCAGTTTCACTATCCCAGTTATACAATTTGAATATTGATCTGTCTCTAATTACCCACCTAAAAGTGAAACATATGTTTTAAAACACTGATGCAGCTACAAATTGCGTGTCCATCCAACCAAGAGAAAGACACTGGCAGCTTTTTGTATGAGCTGTAGAAAATACATTGAATTTACATTGGCGCCCGGAATGTAATGATTTGATATCATGTGGTGCTTATTATTAGACAATGTAGTAAAGGTAAATTGAAAGAACTTGTTATTCAACAGCACTCAAATAAACCTATTCAGAAGCATGGAAAAAATGAATCCACCGACGATATTCCCTTTCCTTTATACAATACTTAAGAACATAGATAGGCATTGACAGGCAAGTAATTACATACCTTTTTACTTATTCTCTTAAATTGGAGTTCAGTGCCTGGTGTGGCTGTATACCATTCTTAAAGATGCACAGTTCTAAGCCACATAATCCACTCAGCATCACCGAAAACCATGAAACATAATTGAGGTCCAGAGTGAATGCCAACAAGCATTTAATTGCCCATCACCAACAAAGATTTAGAGAGATGACGCTTTGCAAGCTGAAAATCAAGGTTGGTCATTTGTGCAACTAATTCTCCTGTAAGGATTCTGTCTCAGTCCATCCTCCTCCAGCCACACACAAAATAGGCTTGATTGTCTGCTGGCAAGCTACGTCGAAAGTAGGTCAATTCAACAGCTCAGCTGCCTAACAACATGATCATTAACAACTTGCTTCACAGTTCAGAAATCAGACTGGAAAACATTGCAAAATATTCATTTTGAAATTAACATTCATCCTCTGTTTTTTTAAAAATCATATTATGATGTGTTCACTCTGTGCGCTTACACAAAGTAGAGGTTCATTTCTCATCATGAAAACATTAAAAATATTGCCTCTGTTTAACAAAGCAAGGTATTAACTGATGATTACATAAGACTCCTTATCTAAAACATAATCCTGCGATATGAATATTATTTCTATCGCTTCAAAAGGCTTGCTTCTCCATTTCTTTCCAGCATCCTTCAAGATTCACTATTGCTGACTTACTCAGGTCTTAATTCAGTTACACTATTCACAATCTGCCAGCATCAATATTAATATTACTGTCAATGCACAGAATATTTGTGCACAATATAAAAATAGAGGTTTCGCCTCTGTCAAACCGCAGCCTTGCAAACCTTTCAAATCCCACTCCTTTAATATACTTATTCTGTAAGCGCATGCATTACCATCCAGTGATTAGGCGCTGAAATTGTATTATCATATGTAATGACTCTACAATATTCCTGTAATTATCTACAAATGACTTTTTCCCCCTTAAATTATATTTAATAAGCTAATGTGTTCATTGTACCACACTGAGCTCAGCTTTCCATTTACTGTGCAATCTGCTAAGCAATCAAAACAGCAGTCACTTTAAAATCTATATATCTAAATAATAAAATTGAACAATCAGTCCTGTCAGTCCCTGCTTTTATTGCCATATACTGACGAGGACAGAGGTACTTCCAGCCACCAACCTAAGAATCACATTACATTGACAAAATGGTTCCCAATAGCCATTGTGATACTAGGTCACAAATTCCACATGGTCAATGGAGGTAAAACTCAAAAAAGACAATGGCATAAAGGTGACAGAAGGGTTGCGGGGGAGCAGGGGCTGATAATTTTGGGAGGCTTCATTTATGGTACATAAGTAGTGAGTGCGCTGGGGGAGAAAGGGCTACAACATTGTACTTCTAATTTTCCAGCCCGCGCTCATCGCCAACTCTTAACTAACTGCAAGCTTCACTCTGCAAAATTACCCCTCAGAAATGACAACTAGAAAGGGTGACAATAAGCACTTAGTTCAGATGATAACCATAAACTATTTGCCACTGCATTGCCACCTTATTATGCTGTTTGAAGCCATCAATTTAAATACAGCCTATAATCAATCACTGCTATTTTTAATATGTGAACAATTACATTTCTGTGGCTCTCATTATTCACCAAATGAAGTCTCAGATTGCTTTACAGGGTGGTGGATAGTGAGTGAATACTGTGTTGGAAGTGGTGTAAAGGAACAGGGATAGCAAGGGGTCGAAACAGGATTGAAGAGGAGAGTCTTAAGTATATTTTTGAAGGCAGGGAAGGAAGTGTCAATGCACAGATGCTGAGGGAGTGAGAGTTACAGGGCTGGAGATTGAAATAGAGGTGACCAAAGATGGAGTGGAGCAAGAAGAGAATGAGCAGTAGGCCAGTGTTTGGGGATCGCAGAGCGAGCACAGAGGTATTGGGCTGGAGGAGATCACTGAGTCCGGACAGGGTGAGGCTATGGGGGGATTTCAAGCTGAGAACAAGGATCTTCAAGGCAATTCTCTAGGGTATGAGAATCCAGATGAGCACAGAAAAAGCATAGATGATGGGAATGTAGGCCGCTGTCCAGCTGAGGGCAAGGGACATAGAATTCTAGGTGACTGCTAATATTCTGAACTTTTATGTTGTTCATTCCTGCGACATTTGTAGAAATTAAACTAGCATCAGCTGCATTACTGTAAATGGAAACAGATTCAGCTCTAGTCCTCACACACTTGTAACAACACAAGATGGTTGTTACTTTGCTCAGCATTGATCCCCATCACCAAGCTCACAAAGCTCCAAATAAAACCATTGAGAAATATCCAAGTATAATCTCCTTTCACCTGATGGGAACATACACATTTGTGTTCTGTCGGAACACATCCCACTTACCTAAACCTAGCGAATGCTAGGATGATTCTATCAGTTTCAACATTGGCTTGTAGAGTATGAGGAGCTGAGCACGAGAAGTCCCCAGTCTCAGTGACAGATGTATCCATCTAGATCTCATCAGTGAGCCAGCCTGGCTGTTCAATTATTAACAGCACCCTGAAGTACCATGGACTGACATAGCTCAGTTATCAGATTAATAAACCTGCCACAGTTTCCCATTGCCATCTTGGGTCAACCTGCCCCCAAAAAGAGCTTACTTGCATACTGTATTAATATTGTGCCACAAACCCATAAGGTCTACCTAATTATAAGGTTTTCTCTCACATGGGTGAAAAATGATTGAAATTCAAGATCACATGTCCAATATCAATGAAATTTCATAAATCATAGAATCATAACATAGAGCATTACAGGAGATGATTCAGCCCATCAAAATAATTATTATCTCCGACAGGTGTCTGCAGCCCTGAATTTTGCCAGGATCTCAAAATTGGAGTTATACTGCAAACTTCAGGTCATTGCAACAGGAACATAGAAACATATAAAGCTGGAGAAGTCTATTGTGGCCCGTTTAACTGTTCACAGGAAATATCATGTATCACAATATTATCCATCAAATCCTTCAGCATTTCCCACCAGCTACTTTCCAACTCTCTCCTAAATTTTCCAGTGCAATCAGCCTTCACTATGTTCACAGACAGTCCATTCCCACACAGTTACCACCCTCTGTATAAAGAACTGCACATTTTTAATTGATTGTGGTAAACCCACTCTAGAACATAGCAGCCAATCAAAAATTGTATTGAAGGCACATATTAGAAAGAACTTATATTTATATAGCACTTTTTACGACCTCAGGACATTCCACAGCGCTTTACAGACATTGAAGCATGTTTGAAGCATAGTCACTGCTGTAATGTAGAGAAACACAGCACTTAATTTCCACACAGCAAGCTCCCACAAACAACAATGAGATAATGACCAGGTAATCTGTGTTGACCAGGACTCTGGAGACAACTCCAGGACGGCACAGTGGCGCAGTGGTTAGCACCGCAGCCTCACAGCTCCTGCGACCTGGGTTTGATTCTGGGTATTGCCTGTGCAGAGTTTGCAAGTCCTCCCTGTGACTGTGTGGGTTTCCACTGAGTACTCCAGTTTCCTCCCACAGCCAAAGAGTTGCAGGTTGATAGGTAAATTGGCCATTGTAAATTGCTCCTAGTGGTGGTAGGGGAATTGAGGGGATGTGGTAGGAATATGGGATTAATGTAGGATTAGTATAAATGGGTGGTTGATGGTTGGCACTGACTTGGTGGGCCGAAGGGCCTGTTTCAGTGCTGTATCTCTAAAAAAAGCTCCTCCACTCCTCTTTAGATAGTGCCATAGGATCTTTTAAATCCACATAGGGAGGCAGACAGGGCCTCAGTTTAACATCCCATCCAAAAAATGGCACCTCTGATAGCGCAGCACTCCTTCAGTAATACACGCGAGTGTGAGTTGTAAGTCCCTGGATTGGGACTTGAATGTACAACCTGCTGATTCATTGCTACCACTGAGCCATGGATATTAATCGGATTTCAGTCGTGAGTGTGATGGAATGCTCTCCATTTGCCTGGATGGGTACTGTTCCAACAGCACTCAAGCAGCTTAATACCATCCAGGACAAAGCAGCCAGCTTTATTTGCACCTCATCCACCACCTTCAACATTCACTCCCTTCACCACTGAGGCACAGTGACAGCAGTGTGTACCATCTACAAGATGCATTGCAGCAACGCACCAAGGATCCTTCGACAGCACCTTCCAAACCCTACCACCTATAAGGACAAGGGCAGCAGATGCATGGGAATACCACCACCTGCAGTGACTTAGAGGCGTTCAGTCATAATCCCACAGATGGTAGCTTCGCACCATTGGCTCCTCAGCCAAGCACATACACCAAAAGTCTGAACCTGCGGTTCCTCTAGCACTGAGCAGGATTACTATTGCAACAACACATCATCAGTAGGGTAAAACTAACCTGTCTCACAACGGTCAAATCCCAGCTCACGTTCCCTATTAGTGGGTGAACAATCCAATGCTTGGTGAATTCTGCTTCACAATGATAGGAAGAGCCAACATCGAAGGATCAAAAAGCGACATCGCTATGAATGCTTGGCTGCCACAAGCCAGTTATCCCTGTGGTAACTTGCAAGTTCCCCCTCAAAGCCACACACCATCCTGATTTGGAACTATATCACCATCCCTTCACTGGCACCAGTTCAAAATTCTGGAACTCCCTTCCTAGCAGCACTGTGGGTGTACCTAGACCCCAAGGGCTACAGCAGTTCAAGAAGGTGGCTCACCACCACCTTCTCAAGGGCAATTAGGGGTGGGCAATAAATTCTGGCCTAGCCAGCGACACCCAAATCCCATAAATGAATAATAAAAAATAATTTCACATGGAAGTTAGGTGCCAGACTATCTAAATGTTTGTTCTTACAATGTTTTCATTATCGTCTCATTTTATTGGGCCGAATTATTTTAGTGAATTATTCAGTAATATAGCTAATGTAACTATTCGCAGTTTATAGAATCTGCATTTTTGGACCTAACTAAATACAACACTGCATCTGGGATCATCATGAGAAAGGAAGTGCTATAATATGGTGGGAACAGATGAAGAATAGCAGACTGCATTTCATTTTAGTCTGCTAAAGCAATATTGGTTCGATGATATTTGAGGGACTAACTCATTCATGTTAACAGAATAAATTTAATTACAAATCCTTGCCAATTTAGTACTCTTTTAGTCATATTGCACATTTTATTATGCTTCAGGACAAGTTACATACAACCAGCTTTTGTACAACGCATTGTACTGCCAATAACATCAAATAATTGCATTAAACTTCCTTTAAATGTGCTTTATTTTATCTAATGTCTGTATGTAGGATTTAAAGAAAGATTTGCATTTATATAGCGTCTTTCACAATCTCAGGATGTCCCAAAGTGCTTTATGAGGTATTTTTGAAGTGTGGTCACTATTGTAATGTAGGAAACACAGCAGTCAATTTACGCACAGCAAGCTCCCACAACCAGCAATTTTAAAATGATCAGATCTTCTGTTTTAGTGACGTTGGTTCAGAGACAAATATTAACCAGGACACCATAAAACACTCCATTGCTTTTCTTCAAAATAATGCTCTCGGATCTTTTACATCCACCCTAAGACAACAGGCGAGGCCTTGGTTTAACATCTCATCTGAAAGATGTCACCTCCAGTCCTGCACTACAGCGTCAGAGCCTAGATTATATACTCAAGTCTCTGAGGTGTGACTTGAACCCACAACTTCCTAACTCAGAAGTGCGAGCATTGCCACTGAGCCACAGCTTCTTTAAACAAAGAGTCTGGTGTTCTGCAAACATCTCTACTCTGCCACGATATACCTGCTACAATTTGAGAATATTGTTCAAAATAAACTACGATGGTTTCATGCTTTCAGAATAATAAGAGTAAGATGGTAAGTTAATTTGCATAATATACACATTATGGAGCAGCTGGCTATCAACAGAATTACATATAACATTACTGGCATTGCCAACAGAAAATCAGGACAAAACAAATTTCTCTCAGAGTGCATTAGTAACACTGGAGCTATAGGTATGGGGATCTGGAATTTATGAAGCTCCATTTAGTGGGAGAAGTGGGCTGCTGGAGGCAAGACTATGTGACAGGCCACTTTATAATGGGAAAAAATCTTATCAACAGAAAATGCTGGAAATACCCAGCAGGTCAGGTAACATCTGTAGAGAGAGAAACAGGATTAACATTTCCAGTCAATAACCTTTCGTCAAAGAAGTTCTCAGATCCCTAAGATTTATAAATACTCTTTGGGTTATCAAGTACAGTTTCTATTGAATTTTGGTTTCTCTACTACAACTGAATGTTTTCAGGCAAGCTGTTAATAATTTTTAGTGTAGTTTATTGAAATATTAATAAAACTGTAGTCATCATTGAGCTTACATGCCATGGATCTTGGCCTTTGTCAAGGTTTAAATGTGTTGTTGATTTTTGAGGGATACTCAAGTTAGCCGCTGTGTCAGCTCCGACCATATTTATATTTGTCAATTTAGCTACTCGTTCATTCCCTGTGTTATCTGATAGTACCTTGTCTATGTACAAGAGATCATATGTTCTTCCCTCTGTACTCACTGTGGTAGAAATGGTCTCGGACAATAGCACATAATGGGTGATAGCCAATCGGCAGCCTGTTTTGCATACCGTCCGATCTTCTTGTCCATTGAAGTCAATGGAAGAGAATATAAAATGGCTGTTGTTTCACTATCGATGCTGCTAAAGATGAATTTATACCCCAGCATTTCTTTACTGAGTGATGCAGGATAGTGAAGCTACTAACAGAGACAGCCAGGGCTAAGTTTTCTTGAGGATTTGCATTTTCTCACTAATTGTCCTTATAATCACCTGAGGGAATGGCCCCCTGCACTAAGGCATGTCTTTAGTGGGATCTGATGGGAAACATGTCCAGGGAAGGGAAGTGAAGCCCAGGGCCATGGCTGGGTAGGGGGGACAAAACGTCTCATTTTGGGGCTGGGAGAACGTCTTCTTATCCAACAAGGACACCTTTAAAAAATAACATTAAATCACTAATCATGCACTGTTAATATCCATTTAATGAATCACTGGTGAGGTTGACCATCTTCCATTTTATTCTTGATTCATATGCACATAAAATACATAGAAGTTACAATACAAAAACAGGCCATTTAAACCAACTGTTCCATCTTGGCATTTACCAGGCAAGCAAACAGCCCTAATCATATTTACTCTCCCTGTTCTTCTATCCCTCATCCACCTAATTTATTTTAACTTGAATATTGACATAGCTTCTGCCTCAACTATTATTAGCGGAAGTGAATTCCACATTCTTACAACTCTCAATCTGTAGAAGTTTCTCCTGCCCTCTGTTCAAAATCTCCTACATTTAATCCAGTATCTATGGTCCCTTATTTGAGACCCCTCAAATACGGAAACAGTCTGCTTTTATCTATCCTATTCCATATTCATAATTTTAAACACTTTTATCATATGGCTGGGTAATCTGTATTTTTAATGAAAAAGGCCTCAGTTTTTCAAGTCTTTCTTTGTATTTGCATTTCCTTATACCAAGAGCTTTCCCGTGAATCTACATCATACCATCTCTAAAGCCTCAATAGGTTTCCTATAATGTGGAGCCCAATACTGCACACAGTTCTCTCACTGACATCTTATTAAGGTTTTATGTGGGCTCATCTTACTTCTTGACTTTTATATTCTGTAGCTCTGTGATAAATCCTAGAATTTTTATTAGCTTTTTAAAGTCCTTATCGGCTTATATGTATATGTGTTGCCTTTAATGTCCTGTAATTGTGTATTCCCAAATCCCTCTATTTAATAGCACTGAACCCACTTCCATTCAGAGTATAATTACAGCTGTTATTTTTCTTATTAAAGTACATCATCTCACGTTTACTGACATTAAAGTCCGTCTCCTGTTTTTTTAGCCCATTTTCCCAACTTATCAATACCGCTTTGCTGGTTCCTTTAATCTTCTAATGAATTAAATATATCTACTGCTCAAGACCATTTCTACCCCAGTGAGTACAGAGAGAAGAACATATGATCTCCTACATGGCATTGTCTGAAAAATTACAGTACCATTCGCTGAGCTGTGGGCACTACCTATGGGTAGGGAACAATATATGCGCACCTAAAACCCTATATCTGCATCCACATCCTGTCAAGTATTTTCATTTTAAATTCCTATATCCATGATTGGTAATGGGAATTACCTCTGTAAACTTGTCATTGTCAATTTGTGCGATTGTAATTACATCCTCCCACCCTTGGTGATGCTCAATTGTCTATCTCTTCAGCCTGTGGTACTGAGAAACTCATATGCTAACCATCTGTGCTCACCAAATTGCCATATAAATAATAATAGAGTCATAGAGAGATACAGCACTGAAACAGGCCATTTGGCCCACCAAGTCTGTGCTGACCATCAGCCACCCATTTTATACTAATCCTACATTAATCCCATATTGCCTACCACATCCCCAACTTCCCTCAATTCTCCTACCACCTACCTCCACTAGGGACAATTTACAATGGCCAATTTACCTATCAACCTGCAAGTCTTTGGCTGTGGGAGGAAACTGGAGCACCCGGTGGAAACCCATGCAGAGAACTTACAAACTCTGCACAGGCAGGACCTAGAACTGAACCCGTGTTATTGGAGCTGTGAGGCTGCAGTGTTAACCATTGCGCCACTGTGCCGCCCAATAATGAAAAAGTCAAAGTATTAACTAAAGTAAGGACAAAATGGTACTGAATTGCATCTACGCGTCCTGGTCCAACTATTCCCACCCTCTGATGCTGATTCACCTGAAGGCTACACTTGGCATTTACTTTCTGGGTACGGGCCTGGGAGTGAAGTTGTTTTTTGGCGATCGCACAGTAAAGGTAATATTGAATCAGCAGCCTGTTTTACATTCCACCTGATTTATTTTCGATTAACTACAGGTGAAAAGTCCCTCTGTGTGCAACAGCATAGGAGCTACTGCATCATATATTCATTCACAGGATGTGGGTGTCATCGGCAAAGCCAACCTTTATTGCCCACCCCACATCAAGGAGGTGGTGGTGAGCCACCTTCTTAAATACAACTGAGTGGTTTGCTAGGCTACTTCAGAGGGTAGTTAAGAGTCACCCACACGCTGTGGGTCTGGAGTCATGTAGGCCAGACCGGGTTAGGACAGCACATTTTCTTCCCTGAAGGACATTAATGAATCAGATGGCTTATTATGATAAAATGGTGATTACATGCTCACCATTACTGATTTCAGCTTTAATTAATTAACTGAATTTAATTTGAACTCGTGTCTCCAGATCATTAGACCAAGCCTCTAGATTATTAGTCCAGTAATATAACTATGCTACCATACCCCATAAAACATCAGCTGACACACAGCTAGTTGGATGGACGGACTGACGGAGATTATGAGTACAGGTGTGTCAGCTGCTAGACTTTCCATTTAGTTTTTTTCGTCATTTTGATGTGAATCTGTTTTATTTGTGAAAGAATTAGAGTTAATGTGTGTGTGACTGTGTGCAGAGTTGTTGATATAAGTTTAAGGTATTGCAGTTGTTGATATTTTAGTCACTTGTGTGTCCTGATTACTGTGTTGTGAGTGTTTGTTTGATTTGTTAGTTGACTGTTGAATTGTGTGTATCTGGCTGACTGGCTATTGAGAATCTTATGTACAGTGTTCAGCATTTATTTTTGTATGGGTTGACATTTATTCCTATGGGACAAGCATTATAGCATGCTGGGGAGTGGTTGGGATATTTAACGTTTGTGTATATTGTGAGGCAGAGGCCGTGTCTTTGGTGTAGCACCATTTGTGTGTGTATCTCTTCTATAGTCATGGAAGAGGCTATCAACTTGGAATATTAAACGTGGGGATAATATCTATTCTTGTCGCTTTGCTTGGATTTGATACAATCCTGCTGCTTTCTTTTCCAAATTGTTTGTCTTTTGTTGTGTGGAGAATTGAGATCGCTACAGCATTTGATTTTAAAGTGCTTTGATTGGCTTTTGATGGATGTTGCTAAGGTGCTTGCGAGTGCTACAATTCATTGTCACTGATATGAGGGAAGGACACTTTAAAGGTTGTGTTCAATGGTATGCACACCTGTCCATTTTATGTTATACTGTGCGATTCAAGAGCGGAAAAGTATCTGATTTCAGAAACAATCCCTGTGAGCAGCAATGTGATCTTTGCATAGTCCCGCTCCACAATCCCCCAGCCAACCTGTTCATGCCTGAGGAACAGGTTTTGTGTGAATGGAGATGGAGTGCCTGCCTCTTGCATTAAGAAACATGGATCGGTCAATGGTGAGCAAACTTTTCTTTCCTTTGGGGCCACTCAAGGTCAATCTGAGCCTGCAGTCCAGGGTCTCTAGAAACTTGAGCTCATCTGAAACTCTGCTCTCTCCACATCCTAACCTGTACCAAGTTCCACCACTCACTCCTGTGCGCACTCACCTACATTAGCTCCAGCAATGCCTTGATTTAAATATTCTCATCCTCGTGTTCTAATCCTCCTTGCCCCTCCCTAGTTCTGTAACCTTCTCCAGCCCTATAATTCTCCAAGCACCCTACATTCTTCAACTCTTGTGAATTCCCTACTTCCCTTGTCCTATCCTTGGTGGCCATGCCTTCAGCCATCTAGGCGCTAAGCTATGAAATTCTGGCTTCTAATCTCTCTGCCTCTCTACCTTACTCTCCTCCTTGAAGATGCTCTTAAAAACCTACTTTAAGAGTGCAGTTTAGGTATGGGAGGAGCTTACTTCCCCAACAGACAAAAGTGTAAATTAATAGAAAGGAGAGAAACCCAACCATTTAAATATTTAAACTGAATTTAGGTACCTTTACAAAGAATCCAAGGAGTCAAGCTGAGCCCCTGAGCATGCCTGGTTAGGCACAGCACTCAGTTTACAATCCATGTAGTGTCAAACAGTAATGGTGGTAATACAAACACCAGCAAAAGTTTAACTCTGCTCCACTCGAGAGTTAGTTCAGTCCTGATTCCAGACTCTCAGGGCCAATTTAGTGTCAGCTGGAAGTGAAAATCAGGTTGGCTCAACACTAAACTTGTAGTATAACTGCTGTTTACGTTTCAGAACACGGAGATTTGCCAACCATATATAAAGAATTGATATGTCAAACATTGAGTTCAAGGAATACTTCGATTTCATCGACATTATTTTTGCCACTCACTGCTCCCTCATTGATAAATAAATCCTTCTAAACTGCCAGGCCTACAAAATTCAAATAGGCCACTCAAAATATAAAGAAAATTAGCACCCAATGAGGAACTGAGTCACTGGGATTGACTGACCAGTTTGTCGGGTGTTACATGCTATAAACGGCCTGCAGTTTGGACACCTTATGCCTAAATGGTGCCAAATTGATGGTTGAATAGCTTCATTTTCTAATTGCTGCTCTTTCCGATGACCTTTATGAAGAAATGATGCTCTCAACACATCAAAATGATTATACAAAGCCTATTTATTGTTCTGTTCAAACCAAAAACATGATTAGATTTTTGACCTGTCATAATGATATTCAGGAACAAATTAATTCCACATTCTAGTGTGAACAATGTAATAATGCAATCACTATCTTGCCCATACTAATTTCACACTGCTCTAAAATTACCCCAGATGATGAAATGTCTCCCTCACTCCCAAGTTTTAAAAGTGTGTGTACAAACTGTGTGAGTATGAAATGATAGCAGTGCATTGTGAACAGTTTGCTGATAATACACTGGAGCCAGCCACTAATTGCATTGGGGCAGCTTCAGGCAAGAAGGAACATATGTGATATCCTGGCTGTGGCTGGAGTGAAAAGATCGGACAACTTCAACTAAATACTAAAGATTTTGGAAACCAGGCAGGTGAATCAATGTATTTAGGTGAAAACCCCCTTCATTTAAATGTCATTGTCCCAGTTTCTTTGAAACTGTTGGTTGAATAAACATTTTTATAAGGCGGTAAAGTGTAACTGTGCTAATTGCCTCAACATGTGACTGTAAATTAAATGGATGGTGGAGGTATATGAGGCAGGGTTAATTTCTCAAATTACACAGCAGTCACTTCAATACATAGAATCATAGAATGAATCACAGAATCACAGAATTGTTACAACACAGAAGGAGGCCATTCAGCCCATCGTGTCTGTGCTGGCTCTCTGAAGGAGCAATTTTCCTAGTGCCACTCCCCGGCCTTTTCCCTGTAACCCTGCACTTTCTTCATTTTCAGATAATAATCTAATTCCCTCTTGAATGCCTCAATTGAACCTGCCTCCACCACACTCTCTGGCAGTGCATTCCTGATCCTAGCCACTCGCTGCGTGAAAAAGTTTTTCCTCATGTCGCCATTGCTTCTTTTGTCAATTACCTTAAATCTGTGCCTTCTCGCTCTTGATCCTTCCTCCAATGGGAACAGCTTCTCCCTATTGACTCAATCCAGGCCCCTCATGATTTTGAATACCTCTATCAAATCTCCTCTCAACCTTCTCTTCTCCAAGGGAAACAGTCCCAACTTCTCCAATCTATCCATATAATTGAAGTTCCTCATCCCTAGAATAATTCTCGTGAATCTTTTCTGCACTTTTTCGAACACCTTCACATCTTTCCTAAAGTGTGGTGCCCAGAATTGGGTGCAATACTCCAGCTGAGACCGAACCAGCGTTTTATACAGTTTAGCATAGCTTCCTTGCTGTTGTACTCCATGCCCCTATTAATAAAGCCCAGGATACTGTATGCTTTATTAACCGCTCTCTCAACTTGTCCTGCCACCTTCAATGACTTATGCACATATATTCCCAGGTTCCTCTACTCCTACACCTCCTTTAATATTGTACCCTTTATCTCATATTGTCTTTCCAGGTTCTTCGTACCAAAATGAATCACTTCACACTTCTCTGCATTAAATTTTATCTGTCACTCTCCGCCCATTCCACCAACCTGTCTATGTCCTTTTGAAGTTCTACACTATCCTCCACACAGTTCACAATGCTTCCAAGTTTTGTATCATCTGTAAATTTTGAAATTGTGCCCTGTACACCAAGGTCTAGGTCTTTAATATATATCAGGAAGAGCAAGGGTCCTAACACCAACCCCTGGGGAACTCCACTACAAACCTCCCTCCAGTCCGGAAAACATCCATTAACCACTACACTCTGTTTCCTGTCACTCAGTCAATTTTGTATCTATGTTGCTACTGTTAGTTACTAGGGGACATAGATTTAAGGTGCGAGGGGCAAAGTTTAGAGGGGATGTGCGAGGCAAGTTTTTTACACATATGTGGGTGAGTGCCTGGAACTTGCTGTCGGGGGAGGTGGTGGAAGCAGGTACGATAGTGACGTTTAAGAGGCATCTTGACATATACATGAATAGGATGGGAATAGAGGGATGCGGACCCTGGAAGTGCAGAAGGTTTTAGTTTAGACAGGCATCAAAATCGGCGCAGGCTTGGAGGGCCGAATGGCCTGTTCCTGTGCTGTACTGTTCTTTGTTCTTGTCCCTTTTATTCCATGAGCTGTTAATTTGTTCACGGGTCTGTGGTGTAGCACTTTATCAAATGCCTTTTGGAAGTTCATGTACACCACATCAACAGCATTACCCTCATCAACCCTCTCTGTTACCTCATCAAAAAACTCAAGCAGGTTATTTAAACACAATTTGCCCTTAACAAATCCATGCTGGCTTTCCTTAATTAACTTGCATTTGTCCCAGGGATTATGGATTTGTCCTAAATTATCATTTCTAGAAGTTTCCCCACCACCAAAGTTAAACTGATTGGCCTGTAGTTGCTGGGCTTATCTTTACACCCTTTTTTCAACAAGGGTATAACATTTGCAATTTTCCAGCCCTGTGGCACCACCCCTGAGTCAAAGGAAGATGGGAAAATTATGGCCAGTATCTCATCCGGTCCTGGTGTCTTATCCACTTTAAGTTCAGACAGCCTATTCAATACCTTCTCCCTATCAATTTTAAACCCTTCAAGTGTCTGAACTACCTCCTCTTTCACCATGACCTGCACAGCATCTTCTTCCTTGATAAAGACAGGTGCAAAGTATTCATTTAATACCTCAGCCATGCCCTCTGTCTCCATGTGTAAATCCTTTTTTGGTCCCTAATTGGCCCCACTCCTCCTTTTACCATCCTTTTACTATTAATATGTCTACAGAAGACTTTGGGATTCCCTTTTATGTTAGCCGCCAGTCTCTTTCATACTCTCCCTTTACTTCTCTTATTTGCTTTTTAACTTCCCCTCTGAACTGTCTATATTCAGCCTGGTTCTCCATTGTATTATCCATCTGACATCTGTCATAAGTACACTTTTCCTTCTTCATCCTGATCTCTCTCTTTTGCCATCCAGGGAGCTCTGAATTTGTTTTCTCTACCTTTCCCCTTCATGGGAATATAGCTTGATTGTGCCTGAACTATCTCTTCTTTAAAGGCAGCCCATTGTTCAGTTATAGTTTTTCCTGCCACCCTTTGATTCCAGTTTATCTGGGTCAGATCCATTCTTACCCCACTGAAGTTGGCTTTCCCACAGTTAATTATGCTTACTGTGAATTGTTCTTTGTCCTTTTCCATAGCCAACCTAAACCTTATGATACAATGATCACATCCCCTAAATATTCCCCTACTGACACTTGATCCAATTGGCCCACCTCATTCCCAAGAACCAGGTCTAGCAGTGCTTCCTTTCTCATTGGACTGGAAACATACTGCTGTAGAAAATTCTCCTGAACACACTCTAGGAACTCTTACTGCTCTCTACCCTTTACACTACTACTATCCCAATCTATATTCAGATAATTAATGTCCCCCATCATAACTACTCCATAATCCTTGCATCTCTCTGTAATTTCCTTGCAAATTTGTTCCTGTACATCTTTCCCCTGGTTGGCGGCCTAAAGACAACACGGTGCAATGTAATTGCACCTTTTTGTTAGTCAGCTCTAGCCAGATAGATTCTGTCCTTGACCCCTCTGAGACATCCACTCTCTCCAACACTGCAATGTTCTCCACAATCAATACTGCCACCCTCCCACTTTCCTTCGTTTCCTATCTTTCCTGAACGCCTTGTATCCAGGAATATTTAATACCACGTCTTGCCCTTTTTTTGGCGGGATTGGACAGTCCAGATGTAGCAACGAACCGTAAAAAAGCAATACTTGTACACTGTCTCGGAGCAGAAGACCAGCACATATTCGAGCAGCTCACAGAAGATACGTCTACATTTGATACGGTGGTAAGTGCTCTCGAAAAATATTTTGGGCCAAAAAAAAGTGTGATGATCAAGTGATACACATTCCATCAGAGATCCCAGGGACATGGTGAGCCCATTAAACAATATGTAACAGCATTGCAGCAATTGAATTAGGGAATGTCTCCTCATGGAGGATGATGATTTAACCTTGGAAAAAGCCATAACCTTGGCAGTCCAGATTGAAACTGTCATGTAAGATTCAAAGAGGTTACACACACACATCCACCCTTAGACTCAGGGTTGCAGACACAGCTTGTCCAATTAGTTTCAGTGCAAGGGTTACTGACAAGGAAACCTCAGCAAACTCATCAAAATATGCTCCATCAAGGTCAGATACCTTCAAAACTGTGCTCAAATTCTGGAAATACTCATGGAGTCACAATGCCATGTCCAGCTTGAGGGAAAAAGTGCAACTCATGTTCAAGGTGGAACCATTTTGCAAAGATGTGTAGGTTGTCGACGAAAAAAACTTCATCAGTTCGACACAGGAGGGTATTTACCATCACAAAAAGTAAAGCACTAGTTCACTTTAAGGAGTGCTCAGTCGAGACCGCAAGCATCTCAGTGTCACTTCTTATTGATGTTGGCGTGAAAATATCTGTTTTGAGTGACAAACTCTACCATCGGTATTTTCTGCAATTCTCTCTCACTCCTGTGATAGACACTCTTCAAGCTTATGACGACTCTATCATTCCAGTTTCGGGGACAATCACAGTTCCAGTACGCTACAAACCCTAGACAGGTTTACTTTCTTTGTAGGTAAAGGTCAAAGCCATATGGGGGTAAACCTTTTCGATAGGCTAAAATTCAAACTTGAAGACCCCAACACGTTAATGGGATGATCTGCGATGATGCAGATTATACAGACCAGTATCCTTATTTATTTACTGGATTAGGGAAGATCAAGGGGTACTGTCAAGCTCCTCGCTGTCAATCATAAATACTATCCATATGATGCATGCACAGCTGCATGCCAGGGATTGCAGCTGGCTTCCTTCTGATAACAGGGATGTATCTGGGAAACTGCAATGCTAAGGCTTGGTGCACAGCACAGGCCTCTGACAGAAAGTAATGCTGCAAGTATTTCAAACTCCAGCTATAGTATCACAGGGGCAAGTTGAATCATTTCCTTGTAAATGTTTTTTTTAAAAATGTCAATTATGTTACTGTTAGTGAAGAAACCAAGATAGGAGACAAAAGTATTTTCCAAAAAATACAACTGAATCAATTTGTTTGGTTACTCCTCCTCCTCTCTCTTATTGGTGAATTTTAGTAACTGTTTGTGCTATATTTGTTATTTTTTCATGTCCTCAGTGGTTCCTCCATGGGGCTTTGTCTATTCACTTTCCTTATGTTTGAATGGTGCATTCCCCATTTGTTCAGTTGCTGTTTTATGAATTCAAAACTTCAGCCAGTCAAGTAAAAGGGCAACACTGAAAATTTGCATGAGTTCCACAGTAGGAAATAGAAGGTGTGATGGACAAACACATGTATTTATATGACCAGTCAGGTTGTCAACCCTCCAGCATTGTCCTGCATTCTCCAGGAATTAAAGATTAATCACCAGGACATGGCTGCAAGCAACCCAGTAAAAAGATGTAGGAACATTGAACAGAACTGTATGATTTCTTTTTTCATTTTCTTTAAATATTTGTTCGTCAATAAAATATTAAGAAATGGGACAAAAAGACTTGAACTGACAGTCGAGCATCTTCCAATGATGAGTCTTTTTGCTTTCCAATTGGCCTGGGAAGGTGGGGTGCCACCTGGATGGATGTGTTAGGTGACCAATGGTGGGAGCATGGGGATGGGGTGATTGGAGACAGGAGATTGTGTGGGAACCCTAATGACCAGCCCTGCACTCTCGGATCTGTAGTTCAATAAAAGCAACATGAGAAAAACCTGCAACCTGGCACGAGCCACAATTCCAAGGATCCCACATGGTTTTTCATAGTTACAGCAAGCTTGGAATTTAGGAACATCGGAACAGGAATAGACCGAATAGCCCCTCAAGCCTGTTCTGCCATTCAATGAGATCCTTGCTGATCTGCAAAGTCCTAGAATCCCCAACCAGCAGAAATAGTTTCTCCTAATCTACCCTATTTGTTCCCTTAATATCTTGAAACCTTTGATCGAATCGCCCCTTAACCCTCTGCATTCCAGGGAATACAACCCCAGCTTGTTTAATCTCTCCTTGTAGCTTAACCCTCGGAGTCCAGGTATCATTCTGGTAAATCTTTACAGTACTCTCTCGAAGGCAATACATCCTTCCTAAGATGTGGTGCCCAGAAATGCTCACTGTACTCCAGGTGTGGACTAACCAGGGTTTTGTATAGCTGAGGTATAACTTATGCCACCTTGTATTCTCTTCCTCTAGATATTCCACTAGCCTTTTTGATTATTTTCTGTACCTGTTCATGACATTTTAATGATCTGTGTCCCCGTACCCCCAAGTATCTTCAGACCTCCACTATTTCTAGTTTTTCACTATTTAGAAAGTACCCTGTTCTATCTTTTTCAGGTCCAAATTGGATGACCTCACATTTGCTTACATTGAAATCTATTTGTCACAGGTTTGTCCATTCACTTAATCTATTAATATCGCTTTGCATATGCTTCCATCGACATTGCTTTACAATACCGCCCATCTTTGTGTCATTGGCAAATCTGGATATGTGGCTTTCTATTCCATTATCTAAGTCAACGAATACAGTGGATCATTGAGCCCCCTATACAGACAAGAACCTATCTGGTTCACTAACGTCCTTCAGGGAAGGATATCTTCCTTCACCACCACCTTCTCAAGGGCAATTAGGGATGGACAATAAATGCTGGCCTTGCCAGTGGTGCTCACGTCCGTGAATGAATAGAAAAAGATGAAAAAGAAAGGAATAGAAGGATATGCTGATAGAGTTAGATGAAGATGAATAGGAAGCTTGAGTGCAGCAGAAACACTGGCGTTTATTTGTTGGGCTGAATGGCTTGTTTGTGTTGTAGATTCTATGTATGAAGCATGTTAACAAAATTTGGCTCCTGGTTACAGACATGCTAACCATATGGATTTGATGCAGACCAGTCAGTGTTTCATGGGTACTGACTCTGCTTCCACATTTGTGGATGAAACCCAGCATTGCTTGTGGTCTCACAGAACAGCATTGCTCCAGGTTTCCTACCTGCTGTAGCTGCTATGTCTTTGAATGCTGCTCTGGCATCTAATACTAATACTAATAGAGATACAGCACTGAAACACGCCCTTCGGCCCACCGAGTCTGTGCCGACCATCAACCACCAATCGGGAACTCTTGTGAGGTCGGAAGCATTCCAGCAGCACACATAGGCACGACAGAGGATAGCAGACCCAGACCAGTGCTATGGAGGAGGTCCAAGAGTGATGCTTGCGGAGATGGGGAAAGTGATTTTTAAAAAATTTATTCATGGGAAGTGGCCATCGCTGGCTAGGCCAACATTTATTGCCATCCTTAATTGCCCTTGAGAAGGTGGTGGTGAGCTGCTTTCAGAACTGCTGCAGTCCATATGGGGTAGGTACACCCACAGTGCTGTTAGGAAGGGAGTTCCAGGATTTTGACCCAGCAACAGTGATGGAACGGTGATATAGTTCCAAATCAGGATGGTGTGTGGCTTAGAGGGGAACTTGCAGGTGGTGGTGTTCCCATGCATCTGCTGCCCTTCTCCTTCTAGGTGGTAGAGGTCGCGGGTTTGGAAGGTGCTGTCGAAGGAGCCTTGGTGTGTTGCTGCAGTGCATCTTGTAGACGGTACACACTGCTACCACTGTGCGTTGGTGGTGCAGGGAGTGAATGTTTGCGGATGGGGTGCCAATCAAGCGGGCTGCTTTGTCCTGGATGGTGGCGAGCTTCTTGAGTGTTGTTGGGCTGCACAGCACCAGGCAAGTGGAGAGTATTCCATCACACTCCTGACTTGTGCCTTTGTAGATGGCGGACAGGCTTTGGGGAGTCAGGAGGTGAGTTACTTGCTGCAGGATTGCTAGCCACTGATCTGCTCTTGTAGCCACAGTATTTATATGGCTACTCCAGTTCAGTTTCTGGTCAATGGTAGCCCCTAGGATGTTGATAGTGGGGGATTCAGCGATGGTAATGCCGTTGAATATCAAGGGGAGATGGTTAGATTATCCCTTGTTAGAGATGGTCATTGCCTGGCACTTGTGTGGTGCAAATGTTACTTGCCACTTATCAGCCCAAGCCTAGATATTGTCCAGGTCTTGCTGCATTTCTACATGGACTGCTTCAGTATCTGAGGAGTCACGAATGGTGCTGAACATTGTGCAATCATCAGCGAACATCCCCACTTTTGACCTTATGATTGAAGGAAGGTCATTGATGAAGCAGCTGAAGATGGTTGGGCCTAGGAGACTTTCCTGAGGAACTCCTGCAGTGATGTCCTGGAGCTCAGATGATTGACCTCCAACAACCACAACCATTTTCCTTTATGCTAGGTGTGACTCCAGCCAGCAGAGCGTTTTCCCTTGATTCCCATTGACTACAGTTTTGCTAGGGCTCCTTGATGCTATACTCGGTCAAATGCTGCCTTGATGTCAAGGGCAGTCACTCTCACCTCATCTCTTCAGTTCAGTTTATTTTTTTTTATCTATTTCGAGATACAGCATTGAAACAGGCCCTTTGGCCCACCGAGTCTGTGCCGACCATCAAATGCCGACCCATTTATACTAATCCTATATCCCTACCTGTCCCTATGTTCCCCTACCACCTACCTATAATAGGGGTAATTTATAATGGCCAATTTACCTATCAACCTGCAAGTCTTTGGCTGTGGGAGGAAACCAGAGCACCCGGCGAAAACCTACACAGACACAGGGAGAACTTTCAAACTCCATACAGGCAGTACCCAGAATTGAACTCGGGTCGCTGGAGCTGTGAGGCTGCGGTGCTAACCACTGCGCCACTGTGCCACCCATCTTTTGTCCATGTTTGAACCAAGGCTGTAATGAGGTCAGGAGCTGAGTGGCCTTGGCGAAGCCCAAACTGACGTCAGGTTATTGCTAAGCAAGTGCCACTTGATAGCACTGTCGACGACACCTTCCATCACTTTACTGATGATTGAGAGTAGACTGATGGGGTGGTCATTGGCCAGGTTGGACTTGTCCTGCTTTTTGTGTACAGGACATACCTGGGCAATTTTCCACATTGCCGGGTAGATGCCAGTGTTGTATACTTGAACAGCTTGGCTAGGGGCCTGGCTAGTTCTGGAGCACAGGTCTTCAGTACTATTGCCAGAATATTGTCAGGGCCCATAGCCTTTGCAGTATCCAGTACCTTCAGTCGTTTCTTGATATCACGTGGAGTGAATCAAATTGGCTGAAGACTGGCATCTGTGATGCTGGGGACTTCAAGAGGAATGGATCATCAACTCGGCACTTTTGGCTGACGATTAGGGTAAAGACTCAGAGCAGCATTTGGGGAAGGGGAGACATAGAACAATGGCAGTATTTATTGAGGTTGGTGAGAGCAAAGAATGCAAGCATGAGTGGATGGGCTTGGAAGGGGCAAATGTCTCTGTGAATTTTGGGAAGATGGAGGGGCAAGGATGTTTACGATTAATCAAAATGTACCATATTTCATGGCATATTGGCATTGTCCCAGATCACTCAGAATTCCAGCAATAGTGGAATGGGAGGGAGTGGAGGGGGTTTAATTTATGGTGTGTACCATGCTAAATTTGCTGCTTACAGCTCCAACTTTGTTCCACAGGCTTGGTTTCAATTCCCATGTGCTATTTTCCATACATTGCAAATGAATGTAAATGGAAACACTTTTTCTCCCAGTGACGGGTTATCTGCTGCTCCTGGGAGAAAGAAGCTTTAAAATCTGAAAACAAAAATAATGAGTTCTCAAATGACAAATAGGAAATGGTGTTTTTAATAACATTGAGCAAATGTTATGTTTTAAGAAACGTAATGTTCAGGTTTGTTGTAAATCTTTTAACACTGCATTTGCTGAAATGCATCAAATAAGTGTTGTGTGATTGCCTTTAAGAGTAACGTACCTTTAAGATCTTAGTATACTAATGAGCTGAGTACCAGGATGCAGTCATGTGACTACATGCCAGGCTCACTCTGTAACTGTAACACCAAGAGGCAAGTCTTGAAAATAGTAGTTCTGTACTTTATACATTAGTTAGCTGTTTAATAAACCTGTTTGAGATCTTCAATCAACCTGAACTCCACGCATCGGTTGCATCAGACAACATTAAAAAGCACCTCATTACATGGTGGTAGCTGTGGTGAGAAAACAATGTCTGGGTTTGAAGACTCCAGGGGAAACAGCTCTGAAAGCAATTTTCCTACAGCTATTGGAGAGAGAAAGTTAAAAAAGTTTAAAAAACTGCCTCAAACAGTAAGAGAACAAGAAGAACAACTTACCCCAAGCTGGAGAAGACAAAGCGCTGAACGACAGGGTGCAAATCAATCACTGTGGGAGGGTGAGTCAGTCTGCTGTTGGTAGAGGATTCCTCATTTTAAAAAAAAGAGAAGAATTGAAGTCCTTAAAAAATGAATTTTCTTTTCTGTCAATGGCTCCCTGGAAGAGTGAAAAATTCAGGGAAGACCCAATCTCTTAGGCTGATTGTGATAGACACCATTAAGGAGGCAGAAAAATGAAGCCAGTGTAGCTGGACAAAAGCACCTGCAAGCACTAGGTGCAGCCAACAGTATCGGCATAATAACCAAGTCGAAAAGATCAAGCAAGTTGTGTGGTAAGTGCGGTCTGTCCCAGGCATGCTGAAATTGCCCTACATTTCGAGACCTGTGCAAGGCAGGCGGTGTAAAAGGACACAGGGCCCGCCTATGCAGGAATTCTGGTTCCAAAAATGCAGCCAGAAATAACGTTCGGACACAAGCAAACAGAAGACAGGCATAGCAACACTGCAACAGCAGCAAGAAAAGCGACAGAGACCTGAATAACCGCAAGCTGATACATGAGGTCCACAGCAAAACAGACCTGGGACTAGATCCAGAGAGAAGTAAGCCTCAGTCAGAAGACAAACAAGCATTCCACATTGTGAACCTGACACACCATGTTGATGAGGTCAAGCAACTGGAAGCTTTCACCACCATCAACATCACGAGTCCAAAGAAAGCTGGCAAACACACACTCAAGATTGACACCGGCGCTAGTGCAAATATCCTACCAGTCCGAACCCTGAAAGATATGTACCTGAGTCATTGGAGATCAATGATATAACTGACAACTGCCAAACTATATGCATACAATGGGTTAGCCAGCCCTTGCAGTGGCACATTAACTATGCAATGCAGAAATGGCAAATCGGCATGGAAACCACAAACGTTCTACTTAGTAGACACGAGCAGACCAGCAGTGGCAGGACTACCAGCATGTAAGGACCTTAACCTCATAACCATTTATGAGAGCATTGCCAAGGAGGAATCTCCAAGGACCGGAACCTGCTCACAAATGCGGAACCAGCATCAAACGGTGCAGTCTGGAAACCCAGTAAAAACATAACTATGCCGCGCCTTCACTTCTGCCACCTAGAGAACCGCTAGCATAATAACGAGCCAGAATGGACAGGTATCTCCATGAGACCAAGTACTCTTCCCCCAACATGTCCACAACCTTGAGCCCCAAGCCGTCAGACGTGGAGGATGAGGAGAGGTGATGGACA
Organism: Heterodontus francisci; assembly: GCF_036365525.1. NCBI lineage: Eukaryota > Metazoa > Chordata > Chondrichthyes > Heterodontiformes > Heterodontidae > Heterodontus > Heterodontus francisci. The sequence goes on from NC_090385.1 coordinate 16,167,984, forward strand.
TGCAATGTTCTGAAGAGGCAGAGGAGGAATGAGTTGAAGTATTGTCTGTTGGTTCTTTGGGATGAGGTGCCGAACTTTCCAAAAATGACAAGGCCCCAAAAGTGGTCATCTTGAGAAAAGCAACAGAGTTCTTTAGCAGGCTGAAGGCAGAGCAACAGAAACTGAATGCAGAGAGGGAGAAGCTTCAGAAAGAACAGCAACGGATGAGACACAAGCTCCCCGAGCAAGAGTTGTCAAACCACCAAGATGACCTATGGACTTTGAGCCTCTATTCTTGTAAAGTTCATAATCACTATCCATGTGTAAATAATTCTGATGTTATCTAATGTTATGTATTTTTACATTTAGCATACAAAATTTATCCTTGGAAAGAAGGGGGGTGTTGTGTGATTGCCTTTAAGAGTAATACACCTTTAAGATCTGAGTATGCTAATGAGCCGAGTACTAGGTTGCAGTCATGAGACTACATGCCAGGCTTACTCTGTAACTGTAACACCAAGAGGTAAGTCTTGTAAATAGTAGCTCTGTACTATATATATTAGTTAGCCGTTTGAGATCTTCAATCAACCTGAACTCCATGCATCTCATTTATGTTGCATGAGACAGTATAAAAAAAGCAGCTCTTTGCAATAAGATGTAAAGAAATGAAAGTTTCTAAGAGGCGGATGGCCCAAAACCCCACCAATTTCAGAAAATACATCCAGTGCCTTCAATAATGTTATCCCTCTTCAGAAAGTCATGGATTTGTGTTTTTTCCCCCTCTAACAGATGTTGATTATAACTGTAGCTTAAATTTTAAGCCGGTGTCCTACTGCACTTTCATTGTAATTATATCTTTATGAACATCATAGATTCATACTCAGGGTAGTTTATGAAATGTCAGTTTAATTAGGGTTCTGTCAAATTTTGCGAGTAATTTGGTGTTGGCATTTGGAAGAGTCTGTCACAATGTTCACTGGACTTGAGACTTGCCCTGGAGTTCCCTGGGGCCTTGTTTGGGAGATGGTGGTGTAGCAGTAATGTCACTGAACTAGTAATCCAGAGGCCCAGCCCAATGCCCTGGAGACACAGGTTCAAATCCCACCATGGCAGCTGGTGGAATTTAAATTCAATAAATTTAATTAATTAATAAAAATCTGGAATTGAAATCTAGTCTCAGTAATGGTGCCATGAAAATATTATCAATTGTCATAAAAATTCATCTGCTTCACTAATGTCCTTTAGGGAAGGAAATCTGCTGTCCTTACGTGGTCTGGCTTACATGTGACTCCAGGCCCACCGCAATGTAACTGTCTTAACTGCCCTCTGAAATGGCCCAGCAAACCACTCAGTTGTCAAGGGCAATTATGGATGGTGAACAAATGCCGGCCTTGCCAGTGACACCCACATCCCATGAAAGAATTTATAAAAAATTAAACCACTGCCAGTGCCATGCAAAAGCCACTGGGAGTGAAAAGGCATACTCCTTCCTAAAGGACACCAGAGGGATGGCAAAGAAAGAAGTGGCCTTTTTGTAGGACCTTTCATGTCCCCAGGACCTTGTCGTGACGACCCACCTGCCAAGAATGAGGCATATTAATTTTGCCATATGAACATTAATTTTAAACTGTTGTTGGAATGAAGAAATGACTTGTTTAAAGAGATCAGCAGTGGCTGGAAAACATTTGCATACTAAGAGACAGTGCCTGGAAACAATAGACCTGCTCCCTGATCCAAGTAACCCAAATGGATTTTGCTCACCAGACATTGACTGTATAAGAAAGCCAGCATTCCAGGGTGTCTGCTAAGATGCAGAATCCACAGATGCAGGAGTTTGTTACAACAGCTAGTCACATGACTACCCTGCTGGCCCAGGTTTTGTTTGAACTGCTCACAGCACAGTTTGGGGCAGATTGCAACTGAACTTGGAAGAAGAGAGCCTCTCTCCTGGCTAGCTCTCTCTCTCTCTCATGAATCTCCAAATCCACTGAAGTCATTTAAACCTCAAGAGAAAAAAGACTCCTACATCGAAACAAGTTTTAAAATGTGCACTGGGCCCCAATGAAACGACAAGACTTACTGGCAATCAAAGACCCTACATCAAACTCAAAGGATCGTAAATAAATCTCAGCTATTGCCTCAACCTTTTCCCCTTTATCCTTTCAACTTTTCTGTCTCTATCTGCATATGTGTTTATCGCATATGCATGCTATAGTGGTCACGGCGCGTATTCATAGTCGTTAACCGTATTAGAGTTTAAGGTTAATAAACTTCCACCTTTCTTGTTTAAATTTAAGAAAACCTGTCTGGTTGACTTCTGTGCCTTACAATTGGAGAGCAGGCAACCAGGATTCACTGAGGGGCAGCTAAAAACATGGTGTTTTAAAAATTAAACCCTGTTACGATCAAACCAGGCAAAGGCTGAGAGGGAACCCCTAGACCCCTTTCTCACCTGGTCATAACAATCTCCTAAAACACAGTGCAGCCAATGTATTACTTTTGAAGTGTAATCACTATTGCAGCAGTCAATTTACACACAGGAAGGATCCAAAATCATCCAAGATCAGGATGGTAGTGGCTTATGGAGAGAATGAAAATTCTTTCATCTCTCCAAATAAAGTAAGGGAAATGCATGGGACTTCCTGAGGTATCCTGAATCAGTCTGCTGATTCCATGAATGTTGTGGGTTCTGAGTTAGTCTGTCTCAGAAAACTCGAGGAAAACCTTCATAGGGCTGCAGCTTTTGGGATGGTTTGTCCACAACTTGCATGGCACTGATGTGGTGTATTGTGCGTGCATGGATTCATTGGGATTTAATGGAAAACATTTGGCGCAACTTTTTGTAAATTCTAGAACCAGAGAGCCTCACAGCTCCAGCGACCCGGGTTCGGTTCTGGGTACTGCCTGTGCAGAGTTTGCAAGTTCTCCCTGTGACCTCGTGGGTTTCCGTCGGGTGCTCCAGTTTCCTCCCACAGCCAAAGACTTGCAGGTTGATAGGTAAATTGGCCATTGTAAATTGCCCCGAGTGTAGGTAGGTGGTAGGAGAATTGAGGGAAGGTGGGGATGTGGTAGGGAATATGTGATTAATGTAGGATTAGTATAAATGGGTGGTTGATGGTCGGGGCCTGTTTCAGTGCTGTATCACTCTATGACTCTATAACCCAAACATCATTTTTGTTTGATATCGTTCCAGAGAGAAGACTTTAGATAGCATTTAGCTGTTTAAAATTCTTCAGCTTGCTCAGCCTATTGAGGATAGGTTTGCCACCTCTGCTTGAACATATTCCATGAGGTTTCATCACATGGCCTCCAACCACCCGCCCCCATACTCATGCCATTGGTCACCTGACATGTCCATCCTCATGATGCACTGTCTTCCTACACCAATTGGAATGCGAACAAGCTCCTTGTTACCTGATTGGATCGTTCTTGACCCAATGTTCCTTCTAACCACACCACGCAGCAACCCAAAAGTCCTCCTGCAGAAGCTACCGTGCATGTATGGCTATGCGAAAAATTTAATGGGGCCGCACACTTAAACTTCATTAGCTGTAAAGTATTTTGGGATGTCCTGAGTTTGTTAAAAGTGTTGTATAAGTGCAATTTCTCCCTTTCTTAAAAACGTTCATAGCAATGAGTAACTCAAGTTGGTACGTATCATTATGTGATGTAAAGAAGCACAACTGTTTCATTTTTTTTCCATGAAAATGGTTCCCTTTTAAGGGGAGCAAAGTCATTGGCATGACTGCCTTCATGTTAACAGTGTGGCTGTTATTTGCCATTGCATCACAGGACAGAGGAAGAGAGGTTTTGGAGCATGACAGCATGCTTGTGGGATTGATTAATGTACAATTGACTAGCACTTAACACAGTGTATGCCATGGAGATAGTCTCAACAGTTGAAAAAAATCTTCTCTGGTTCTTTGTTCTCTTTTAAGCTATTCTTTTGTTGCTGTCAACAAATTCCCAAAGTACTCCTGTTCTCATTATTTTCCCTGTGGATCAAATCTACTCTTGGCGATGATGATAGAGCAATCATAGCTGTTTGAAACCTCCATCTTATTGACAAATGTAACCCCTCACTCTTCTGCACAATAAGTAATTTACATCCAAGCCAATGCTGGCCCTGGTTCAGTGATGGTCCTCTCACCTCTGAGTCAGAGTTGTGATATTTGAGTCCCACTTCAGGGACTTGAGCACAAGGTCTAACTGAAAGCTGAATGGGAGTGCACACCGAGATGCTGAGTGCATTAGCTAGCCTGCCAGACAGCCTCCTGTCACTGGCTCCAAGTTGGCAGTAGCATACGAACAAATGAACATACGAATTAGGAGCAGGAGTAGGCCACTCGGCCCTTCGGGCCTGGTTCGCCATTCAATAAATTCATGGCTGAACTGATTACTACACATTTCCACCTACTCCCGATAACCTTCCACCCCCTTGCTTAACAAGAATCTATCTACCTCTGCTTTAAAAATAGTCAAGGAATCTGCTTCCACTGCCTTTTGAGGAAGAGAATGCCAAAGACTCACGACCCTCTGAGAGAGAAAATTTCTCTTCATCTCTGTCTTAAATGTACGACCCCTTATTTTTAAACAGTGACCCCCTAGTTCTAGATTCTCCCACAAGGGGAAACATCCTTTCCACATCCACCCTGTCAAGACCCCTCAGGATCTTATATGTTTCCATCAAGTCACCTCTTACTCTTCTAAATTCCAGTGGATACAAGCCTAGCCTGTCCAATCTTTCCTCGTAAGACAGCACGCCCATTCCAGAGATCAGTCTAGTAAAGCTTCTCTGTACTGCCTCAAACGCATTTACATCCTTCCTTAAATAAGGAAGCCAGTACTGTACACAGTACTCCAGGTGCAGTCTCACCAATGACCTGTATAGCTGAAGCATAACCTCCCTACTTTTGTATTCAATTCCCCTCACGATAAACAATAACATTCTATTAGCTTTCCTAATTACATGCTGTACCTGCATACTAACCTTTTGCAATTCATGCACTTTGACACCCTCTGCATCTCAGAGCTCTGCAATCTCTCACCATTTAGCTAACATGCTTCTTTTTTATTTTTCCTGCCAAAGTGGACAATTTCCCACTTTCCCACATTATACTCCATTTGCCAGGTCTTTGCCCACTCACTTAACCTATCTATGTCCCTTTGTAGCCCCTTATGTCCTCTTCACAAGTTACTTTCCTACCTATCTTTGTGTCATCAGCAAATTTAGCAACCATACCTTCGGTCCCTTCATCTAAGTCATTTATATAAATTGTAAAAAGTTAAGGCCCCAGCACAGATCCCTGTGGCACACCACTTGTTACATCTTGCCAACCAGAAAATTACCCATTTATACCTACTCTCTGTTTCTTGTTAACTAGCCAATCTTCTATCCATGCCAATATGTTACCTCCTACACCATGAGCATTTATTTTCTGCAGTAACCTTTGGTGTGGCACCGTATCAAATGCCTTCTGGAAATCTAAGTACAGCACATCCACATGGCATCTTGCAGAGCTTGCCCTCTCCGCAGCCTCTGCTCAATCATTGTGTCATTCTGCAGACAAAGGCTGCCACTGCTGCCTCCATACCTATTGCAGCCTTTGTGTGGACAGATCACCAAATCCTCTTCCTTCCTTGTGAGGCTGCAGCCACACTATCTGTCAAATCCAGGAACTCACCACACCACCTCCAAAAACACTCAGAGTACTTTTAGACACCTTCCAGACAACGTTCTTCCAAACCTGCACTTTGGGTGCCTGCCCCTTTAATTAACGCTAGTAGAGGGCCCATCTTGCAACTCTGCACTTGCTCTTCGCAGAATGACTTGTGAATTCATTGTCTGGACCTGAGTGGTCCCGATTTGGTATTCTGTCATCACATCAACTGGTTCAGTTGTGTGATGTTAGGATAACACTGCTTCTGAGGCTTCTGGCACACACTAGGCATGCCCACATGGGTGCCCATTTCCAGAAGGGAAATCACATGGGCTGCACTGAAGCATCTAGCGGTGCAGTGTGGACCAGCTAAAGGGCACTAGGCTTCGCACCCTATCAATTTTATTTAGGCAGACGCTTTTTCTATTTAATGTTAATGGTCCTAATGTGTCTTCAGTGAAGTCTACATTTTAATAGTCCTTTTCCATGGCCTTTTAAAACAGTATTCGCACCAGACATTGACATATTTTGGCTGAAGAAGACTAACTGTTAGCACTCTGAGCTGAACACTTGTTCGAACCATGAGCAGTGAAACGTTGCAAGTAGAATGAATTTGAATTTGTCAAATACGTTTTTAACAATGAAGTCTCATATTGATGTCTAACAAATGTGTCTTTTAATCCATTGCTGCTTTCAAGAATCTATGACTGAAAATGAAGATATTAAAGACAATACCAATTAAAAAAAAAATAATTATTCTGCTGAATATTGTGGTACTGCTGACTGACTGTACCAGTCTATATCTAGGTCACAAGTTATATCTATAAACATCCTCATGCAATTTTCTCCCTTTATACAGCGACTTGTGATGACTCTGCTTTGTCCAAATGTCAGAACTTATCTCCTCCTATTCTATGCTTTGAATTCAATTACCTCATACTGAACCAGAACAGTGTGTCCTGCAATGATGCGTTGGCTGTAGGCAGGTTCAGTTGTGCCAGTTATGGGGTAAGATTTACTTAGCAAAGTGCAATTGTGTAAGTCTGATGAAAGCTTTTCCTGCATAATGTATATCTGGGCAATGCCTTGCCCTAGTTTTTTCCACATAAAATCTGGTGCAGACAAAACTAAAGATCACAATATTTAGAACCAACAACAAGGTACCTAGACTTTATCAAGGTTACAAATTCTGTTTCTAAATGTCCCCATTACATTTTTACAGTGTCTAATACTAGATTAAATATTAATGATTTGACTACTTGTATGGATCAGTTTGCGTCCCTCAATTAGCTTTCACTGAACACTGATCCTATGCATCAGAAAAAGCAATCAATAGCTTTGCGTCATCCTTGACCTTTTAAGAAATAAAATAATGATTGCCTCTAAACAGATACAGGTTTTCTAATCAATATTGTAAAATATTAGATATTGTAAAACACACTGACAGCAAGCTAAACAATTAAGGAATTCTAAAGCCCTTTGTGGGTAACATATACCTACAAGTGAAGCCAAATTCTCACAGATTTTGTAGCAAGAATTTTTGAATTCTGAATTCACATCACTTTTGTGCCTCAATTGTCCAGCCTGTATTTTGTGAGTATGCTGAAGCACAGAGCTCAACCATAGGCCCTGATTTTAACTCTGAGCAGGTTTGGGCCAATGGGTTCCCAGATGAGTTTGAAACTCACCCATTACTCTAAACGGACCACGGCTATTTTAACTCCCAGGCTGCTCATACATCTCGTCAGCCAACTTCCCCCAAGTTCCCACCTGAAATGGTTAAAATGGGTTTGAAAGTTCAAGCTTCAGGACATTTTTGAATTGTTTCATGGTCAAGTACAGATTCAAACCAACTCAGAGGAATTACAACTAAATTAACAATTCAGCATCAAACTCAAAGATACAGTCCATTCCTAGAATATTTTAAATAAAGAAAATGCTTTGATTCTTTTGCTCATTTTCTGTTATAAATGTCATCAGAGAATAACAGAAAATTGTTTTGGGAGCTGTTATTAACAAGAGGCGTTTATTTTGAGAGAGAAAAATTTCTTTCAGTAATTAAAAGATTAAAGGGTGAGCTCTAACTCTCACATTATTTCCTTTTGTCACAAATTTGAATTTCTGTTGAAAATAAAGCAATCTTTGTTCTCAAGTGCTTATAGTTGAGACATGACACATGGTACGTGTAGCTTGCTTGGGAGGAACAGGTGACTTTAGACCCATGGGGTTGAATTTTTAAATGGTTGCGGAGGTGGGACAGGAGGAGGACAGGTCCGCAATTTCCTGAATCGGCTGGTGTGCTGGTCTCCCACTGTGGTTCAGGCCATTTTTGATCTGGGAGGATCGGTGGTGGGGGGGGGGTGGGGGGGAGGTGCCAGCTCCATTAAAGACCCTATTACGACCAACCCCTGCACGCTAAAGGCCTGCTCAGGTCTGCAAAAAAAACCGACCGAGCCCGACCGAACCACATCCGACCCGAGCCCGACCCGGCCTGAGTCCTTCCATTTTTCACTTTGTTGCTGATCTGCACAAGCTTAAAATAACTAACAAAACCACATTTCTAGTCCAAAAATTAAATTAACATTGGAGTCACTTACCTGTGATGGAGCGTTTCCGACCCGGCCCGACCTGAGCCTGAATACCGGATCCGGAAGTGCAACCCGACCCGACACATGTCGTCAGGTCCCGTCGGGTTCGGGTTGGGTAATAGGCCTTTATTGCACACCGACTGGAATTTTCCAGCTGGCATATGGCCTCCCCACTGAGGCTGAAACATGGCCAAGAGATGGAGGCAGCCTCCTGATGGCGGACCAGGACAGGGCCAGTGCTCCATCTATCTAGGGAACCACCCCCTCCCCCACCCACACCCTCCATAGCCATTGGGCCACAGCTGTGGCCGCTGGCCTTCCAGTAGAGGAGCGGTAGCTGTGGCTTTTTTATGTTAAAAATGTTTAACTTGAGGCAGCTTCTCTCACTCTTACCTGCATCAGCAGCTCCTACCTCTGATGATGGGGCTGTTGATGTTTCAGGGTTGGAGGGCCTCCTATTTGCCGTCCAGCCTCGAGAGACTGTCCTCCATTCTTAATTGGGTGGGGCTCCTGGAGGTGGCCACTTAATTGGCCAACCCCTCAAAATTGCCCCTCTTGTTCCTGCACCAACATATGTGGGTTCCAGACCGACATTTCCTTCCAACGGTGGGATTGGGCCCAACAAGTGAAAATCCAGCCCATGGTTTCAAATGCTCTCCACCACTGGGGGTTTTCCTCACCTTATATCTGGGCCTGTTTTAGACTAATTGATAGAGATTGTTTGCTGTTGTTAGTCTACCTCTCCATTATCAAAGCATGTGATTAACAAGACAGTCGGAGTCAAACAAAATGGACCTTAGCTTTATTTCATCTCACAATTCCTATTTTATTCACCCTTCCTTATCTAGTCTAATGTGGATAAGTATTGTGTCAACTCGAGTACAATGGTATAGGTAGACTGTTTGAGCCCTGCTCATTCCATGGCCTATCCATTATTGATAACCTTAACCTGCGCTGCTATGGAAAAGCTTAAACTATTAAATTTCATGAAGCATGATTTTCTGCTTTGGCAGGACCCTGCCATATCTGTAGCAGGGTGGGCAATGCGACAATCTGTTTGACCATGAGCTAACCGTACATAGACTTTCCAAGGTTAGCCTCATTTAAGTAAGTTTGGCCTCAGCTAGGGAGCTTGCCTCTGTGGAAAATGGCTTTTCCAGTCTTCAGGTGTGAACATGATTGGATTAGGAAAAGGAAGTGTCTTTCTTTTTAAATGTTAAATCTGGGTCTCCCTTGGGAAGGAATTAAATTTTAAATCACCTTCTCCATGCCATAGCAACGTTGGATAGCAGGCACCTACTGCCATCCCTTGTATCCAGTGTTGCTATGGTGGCAATGACATAGGCTGATATTTACCTGTCATTATTGTATCATGCTAAAATACTTACTCATGTATTCTAATAGCCTCCGTCACATTCTTTGGAAAGTGCCGGAAATGGCACCGATTGACAGGAAATTGTGTAGTAGCTACCCGTCTAATTTCCTGTCCCCACCATAACAGATCTGTCCAAAATTGGCAGCCAGGGAAGAGACAACCAGTCCTACATAACAAGATGGTGGATCTCTTTGCTTCATGAAAACCCCTTTGTGGTTTGGGCAATCCGCCTTGTTTGCTCTTGTCACTCTTTGGATCACAAACCTGTTAGTTAGCACTGGGCAGGAGGTTGTCGAATGGTATTTTTTCCTCTTCTTTTCTCTGCTTTCTCTCCTCATGAGTAGAAGACATGCAAATGATGGATAAGGGTTGTATAGTGGTTCTGTTACTGGTAAGATAAATCCAGAGGCCTGGACTAATAATCCAGAGATAGAGTTCAAATCCCACTGCAGCATTTGGGAAATTTAAATTCAGTTAAGTAAATACATCTAGAGTGAAAAGTTATTATCAGTAATCTTGACCTTGGCACTACTGGATTGTCATAAAAACCCAACTGGCTCACTAACGTCCTGTAGGAGAGGAAACCTGCTGTCCTTACCCAGGTCTGGCCTATATGCGACTTCAGACCCACAGCAATGTAGTTGACTTTTAATTCCCTCTGAAATGGCCCAACAAGTCACTCAGTTGTATCAAAATCACTACAAAACATGATAATCCATATGGGCTGCAGCAATTCTAGAAGGAGGATCATTCCAGGTATCAGTCTAGTAAACCTTCTCTGTACTACCTCCAACGCATTTACATCCTTCCTTAAATAAGGAGACCAGTACTATATACAGTACTCCAGATGTGGTCTCACCAATGCCCTGTATAGCTGAAGCATAACCTCCCTACTTTCGTATTCAATTCCCCTCGCGATAAACGATAACATTCTATTAACTTTCCTAATTATGTGCTGTACCTGTATATGAATCTTTTGTGATTCATGCACTTGGACACCCAGATCCCTCTGCATCTCAGAGCTCTGCAATCTCTCACCATTTAAATAATATGCTTCTTTTTTATTCTTCCTGTCAAAGTGGATAATTTCACACTTTCTCACATTGTACTCCATTTGCCAGGTCTTTGCCCACTCACTTAACCTGTCTATATCCCTTTGTAGCCTCCTTATGCCCTCTTCACAAGTTACTTTCCTACTTATCTTTGTGTCATCAGCAAATTTAGCAACCATACCTTCGGTCCCTTCATCTAAGTCATTTATATAAATTATAAAAAGTTGAGGCCCCAGCACAGATCCCTGTGGCACACCACTCGTTACATCTTGCCAACCAGAAAATTACCCATTTATGCCTACTCTCTGTTTCCTGTTAACTAGCCAATCTTCTATCCATGCCAATATGTTACCCCCTATACCATGAGCTTTTATTTTCTGCAATAACCTTTGATGAGACACCTTATCAAAGGCCTTCGGGAAATCTAAGTACAATACATTCACTGGTTCCCCTTTATCCACAGCACATGTAACTCCCTCAAAGAACTCCAATAAATTGGTTAAACATGATTTCCCTTTCACAAAACCATGTTGACTCTGCCTGATTACCTTAAATTTTTCTAAATGCCCTGCTATAACGTCTTTAATAATAATTTCTAACATTTTCCCTAAGACAGATGTTAAGCTAACTGGCCTGTAGTTTCCTGCTTTCTGTCTCCCTCCTTTTTGAATAAAGGAGTTACATTCACTGTTTTCCAATCTAACAAAACCTTCCCCGAATCTAGGAAATTTTAGAAAATGAAAACTAATGCATCAACTATCTCACTAGCCACTTCCTTTAAGTCACTAGGATGAAGTCCATCAGGACCCGGGGCTTGTCAGCCTGCAGCTCCAACAATTTGTTCAGTACCACTTCCTGGTGATTGTAACTTTCTTAAGTTCCTCCCTCCCTTCCATTTCCTGACTACAGATAATACTGGGTTGTTACTTGATCCTCAATAGTGAAGACTGAAACAAAATATCTGTTCAATTCATCTGCCATCTCCTCATTATCCATTACTAATGCCCCAGAGGCACTTTCTATAGGACTAACACTCACTTTGTTAACTCTTTTCTTCTTTAAATATCTATAGAAACTCTTACTATCTGTCTTTATATTTCTAGTTAGCTTTCTCTCCTACTCAAATTTTACCTTCCTTATGAATCTTTTAGTCATTCTTTGCTGTTTTATATATTCTGTCCAATCTTCTGACCTGCCTCACATCTTTGCACAATTGTAGGCTTTTTCTTTAAGTTTGATACTATCTTTAACTGTTATAGTTAACCACGGATGGTGGGTCCCACCCTTGGAATTTTTCTTTCTCATTGAAATGTATCTATTCTGTGTATTCTGAAATATCCCCTTAAACATCCGCCACTAAATCTCTATTGACCTATCCCTTAACCTGATTTGTCAGTTCACTTTAGCTCACTCTGCTTTCATGACCTCATAATTGCCCTTATTTAAGTTTACAATACTAGTCTTGGACCCACTCTTCTCTCCTTCAAACTGAATGTAAAATTCAATCATATTATGATCACTGCTACCTAGGGCCGCCTTAACTATGAGGTCATTAATTAATCCTATCTCGTTGCACAATACCATGTCTAGTATAGCCTTCTCTCTGGTTGGCTCCAGAACATATTGTTCCAAGAAATTTTCCCAAAAACATTCTATCTACTCCTCATCTAGGCTACCTCTGCGCATCTGATTTTTCCAGTCTATTTGTAGGTTAAAATCCCCCATAATTATCACTGTACCTTTCTGACAAGCTGCCATTATTTCTTCCTTTATACTCCATCCTACAGTGTGGTTAATGTTAGGTGGCCTGTACACCACTCCCGCAAGTGACTTCTTGCCTTTATAATTTTTCATCTCTACCCAAACTGCTTCTACATCCTGGTCTCCTGAACTTAGGTCATCCCTCTCTATTGCACTAATGCCATCATTAATTAACAGAGCTACCCCTCCACCTTTTCCAGCTTCCTGTCCTTCCTAAATGCCATGTACCCTTCAATATTCAGGTCCCAATCTATGTCATCCTGCAGCTATGTCTCTGTAATGGCTATCAGATCGTACTTATTTATTTCTATTTGCACTCTCAGTTCATTTGTTTTGTTTCAAATGCTACGTGCATTCAGATACAGAGCCTTTAGTTTTGTCCTTTTATTATTTTTGTAACCTCTAGCTTTATCAGTTGATTTACTCTTAGATTTGTACACTCTGTCTCTTCCTGTCACAGTCTGTTTATTATTTCCCAAAAGTTATACACAGAATCAAATTTCCCCAAATAAAATATATTACAGGCAAAGCATGAAAAGGGAAACCTGGAAAATTCACAGGACAAAGCATAGACTTTTACAATTATATCTGAAAATATTTCCAGGATTGCATATAGTCTGTAGCAAAGAAGCAAAAACCTTTGTATCCACTTTATGACAAACCCGGTATTGTGACCACACTCCACAGATAGCTTGGAATCATTTTATTTTGAACTACCAAACTGGCCTTTTCCACAACTATCTTGCACTCAATTTCAGTAGTTATTTTTATTATCTTTCTCTCTTTCAGTCCACGGACACATCTCTATTTTTCTATCTCTCCTTCCCCCGATTAGACTTTGGAGTGAACAAAATGCGGTCAAACCAACTATTTTCATTCTGTCACAGAGAGTTGAGGTTAGGCCCATACTACCAGCTACAATATTCAATAAGCAGATTATTTAGAAAATCAGTATTTTATCGCTAAAAGGAAAGTGACAGATATGATATTAAAAAAAAACCTGTATAGGGTACAAACATTGCTTCCTACGGCCATGATTTTTGGCCATGCTTTTCTCTCAATATTTTCCAATATATGTTGCCATGCCGATGTTTCCGATTCAATCATGCTACAATAAAGATCATAATGTAGGTGCAGGGTTCAACACAAGGTGCACATTTCGAAAGTGCCTTTCACCATCTTGTACAAGATGGGCCGGAATTTGTGGTGGAAATAACAGTGAAGCTATCAGTGCTCATTGTTATTAAAGTGTAAATCGGACAGCAACTTCTGGCGACCGCAAGTGCGCAGTTAAATGTGGAAATCTGTAAGTTACTATCTGAGTTGTGCAACCCATCTAGAAGCTACACTAGTACAGTAACTCCCTGACAGACTGAGCATTGAAATACATGTAATGTCATGTAGTAGCTGTGCTTACTTGATATCTACACACTACACACACCTGAAAAAGTTCAGGTTTGTCCATTCCAATGTAAATATTTTTTTCTGAAGTAACAATAGAATAACCTCTCTGGTACTGAAAATTAGCATTTACAAGTGTGGAGTCTCATTCCTTCAGATTTTAGTTATTGTTGGTGATTTAAGAAATATTTAGTTTAGTTTAGTTTAGAGATACAGCACTGAAACAGGCCCTTCGGCCCACCGAGTCTGTGCCGACCAACAACCACCCATTTATTCTAATCCTACACTAATCCCATATCCCTACTACATCCCCACCCGTCCCTATATTTCCCTACCACCTACCTATACTAGGGGCAATTTATAATGGCCAATTAACCTATCAACCTGCAAGTCTTTGGCATGTGGGAGGAAACCGAAGCACCCGGAGAAAACCCACGCAGACACAGGGAGAACTTGCAAACTCCACACAGGCAGTACCCAGAATTGAACCCGGGTCGTTGGAGCTGTGAGGCTGCGGTGCTAACCACTTTAAATAAAGAATTTTGTTTTATGTTTTCTTTCTGTCTCTTTTTTCTCTTTCTCTTAATCCAATCTTTCTTTCCCTGTCTTTATTTCTCTCAATATTTCCAAAATGCTGCTCACTTAAAACACAAGCAATTTGTAAGCACGAGAGTCTGAATTCTGTACCATGTAAATAGGCATCTGGGAACTAGATAATGAATTAGGGTAAGTCCAATGGGCCAGAAAATGATAAGGAAAGTGTAATAAAAAATAGAACACTGTCAAAAGTTAAGAATGTTCCCATGGTATGTTTGGGCTCTAATATCCTGGACTGGATTTTAAAGCCCCTCCGCCGTTGGGAATGGTGGTGGGGGGGGGGTGGTGGGGGGTAATGAAGATCGGTACAGTGGAGGCCTGCCACCGACCCTGATGGTGGCATGCCCCATACCGATCTTGGCAGCGGTGGCGAGGCCTCGTTGCGGCCGCCACGATGGGACCCGCATTAAAATATGTAAATGCCTACTTACCATTCATCCCGCAGCAGTTCTGCTATCATGTTGCCATCTTCATTCTTGCCGCCGACTATCTTCTTCTTCTTCTTAGGCAGCCCCTTGGGAATGAGGATGACTTTCTTCCACTCCAGGGTTGTGGGTCCTTAGGTGACTGAATAGTCCAATTCTGGATCTGCACACTCTGCCACAGGTGGGGCAGGTGGTGTTTGGTGAGGCGAGTGAATGGGATGCTTGAAATTCTGAACACTCCTTCCACTGTTTGAACTTGGTTGCTGCCTGGGCATGTCAATGCTATTTGAACTGGCTGGCACCTTCGCGGATGCTTCTTCTCCATTTTGAGGGGTCTCGGGTGAGAGATTCCCACGAATCAGTGGAGATGTCACATTCTTTCAGAGAGGCTTTGAAGACATCCTTGTAGCGTTTCCTCTGCCCTCCTGGTAGCCTCTTGCTGTGACAGAGCTCGGAGTAGAAAACTTGTTTTGGGAGTCTTGTTTCAGGCATGCGGATGATGTTGCAAACGCAGTGTAACTGAATAGACATGACCAGTGTCTCGATACTGGGGATGTTGACCTGAGAGAGGACACTGATATTGGAGCGCCTCTCCTGTCACTGAATTTGCAGGATCTTACGGAGGTACCACTGGTGATATCTCTCCAGGTCTTTGAGATGTCTGCTGTACAGTGTCCATGTTTCTGATGCATACAGGAGGGCAGATAACACTGCAGCCCTGTAGACCATGAACTTGGTGCCAGGTTTGAGGTCTTTGTCATCAAACACTCTTTTCCTCAGATGACCGAAGGTTGCAATGGCCCACTGGAGGCATTGTTAAGTTTCATCATCGATGTCTACCCTTGCGGAGAGGAGGCTCCCAAGGTCATAGAGTCATAGAGTTTTACAGCACAGAAACAGGCCCTTCGGCCCAACGCGCCTGCACCGACCATCAAGCACCCATCCTAACTAATCCCATTTCCCCCCACTTGGCCCGTAGCCTTGCATTTCAAGTGCTCATCTAAATACTTCTTGAATGTTGTGAGGGTTCCTGCCTCTACTACCCCTTTCAGGCAGTGTGTTCCAGATTGCAACCACCCAGTGGCTGAAAAAATCCTCTCAAATCCCCTCTAAACATCCTGCCCCTTACCTTAAATCTATGCCCCCTAGTTATTGACCTCTCCGCTAACGGAAAAAGTATCTTCCTATCTATAGCATAGAAACAGGCCCTTCGGCCCACCACGTCCATGCTGACCATAATGCCTATCTATACTAATCCCACCTGCCTGCATTAATTCCATATCCCTCTATGCCTTGCTCATTCAAGTACCTGTCCAGATGCCTCTTAAATGTCGCCACTGTTCCTGTCTCCACCACCTCCTCAAGCAGCTCATTCCAGATACCCACTATTCTTTGTGTGAAAAATTTACCCCTTTGATCCCCTTTAAACCTCCTCCCTCTCACCTTAAATCTATGCACTCTAGTTTTAGTCACCCCTACCATGGGAAACAGACTCTGGCTATCTACCCTATCTATGCCTCTCATAATTTTAGATACTTCTATCATGTCCCCTCTCAGCCTCCTTCGCTCCAGGGAAAACAGACCCAGCCTATCCAATCTCTCTTTATAACTCAAGCCCTCCAAACCAGGCAACATACTTGTGAATCCTTTCTGCACCCTCTCTAGCTTAACCACATCTTTCCTGTAGTGCAGCGACCTGAACCGCACACAGTACTCCAAATGCAGCCTAACCAACGTTATGTACAACTGTAACATGACATCCCAACTCTTGCACTCAATGCCACGGCCGATAAAGGCAAGCATGCCATACACCTTCTTCATCACCCTGTCTACCTGTGTTGCAACTTGCAGGGAACTATGTACTTGCACCCCAAGGTCTCTCTGCTCAACAACACTCCCCAGGGCCCTGCCATTCACTGTATATGTCCTGCCCTGGTTTAACTTCCTAAAATGCATCATTTCACACTTGTCTGCATTAAATTTCATTTGCCACTCCCTTGCCGACTTTCCCAGTTGATCTATATCCTGTTGTAAGCTTAGACAACCTTCTTCACTGTCCATGATACCACCAATTTTGGTGTCATCTGCAAACTTACTACTCATGCCCCCTACATTCACATCCAAGTCATTAATATATATGACAAACAACAGAGGGCCCAGCACTGATCCCTGCGGCACACCACTGGTCACCGGCCTCCAATCTGAAAAACAACCCTCCACTACCACCCTCTGCCTCCTACCAAGCCAATTTTGTATCCAATTTGCTAGCTCACCCTGGATCCCATGTGCTCGAACCTTCTGGACCAGTCTACCATGCAGGACCTTGTCAAAGGCCTTGCTAAAGTCCATGTAGACAACGTCTATCGCCCTGCCCTCATCAATCCTCTTGATCACCTCCTCGAAAAACTCAATTAAATTTGTGAGACATGATTTTCCACGCACAAAGCCATGCTGACTATCCCTAATCAGACCATGCCTTTCCAGATGCATATAAATCCTGTCTCTCAGAATCCCTTCCAATAACTTTCCCACCACTGATGTAAGGCTCACCAGCCTGTAGTTCCCTGGCTTATCCCTGCTGCCCTTCTTAAATAAAGGCACAACATTAGCTATCCTCCAGTCTTCCGGTACCTCACCTGTGGCTAACGATGATACAAAATTCTCTGCTCGGGCCCCAGCAATCTCCTCCCTTGCTTCCCATAGCATCCTAGGATACATTTGGTCAGACCCTGGTGATTTATCCACGTTAATGTGCTTCAATACCTCCAACCTCCTCCTTTGTAATGTTGATATGCTCCAGGATATTGGTGTATGGGAAGTGATCCACATTGTCCAGTACTTCGCCGTGGATCTTAATAGTTAGGGGGCTGTTTTGTGCTGCAGGAGCAGGCTGGTAGAGGACCGTTGTCTCCCAGATGTTTAGCTTAAGGCACATTCTTTCATACACCTCCATGACTGCATTGATGAGGGTTTGAAGCCCGGCCTCTGAGTGTGCGCATATGCAAGCGTCGACAGCATACTGCAGCTCGATGACCGAGGTTGGAGTGGCCTTGGTTCTGGACTGGAGGCTACGTAGGTTAAATAGTTTCCCCCTCATCCTGTAGGGTAGATCTACTCCAGCAGGAAGCTTCATGGAGATGAGGTGGAGTGTTGCGATGAGGAAGATGGACTTCGGCGGCAGAGTCTTAAAATGCAGCCTCCTGTGTCCATTCCAACCAACCTTGGAGTTCTAATTTACACTTCCTGGTTTCGACTCTGTGCTGCTTATTAATAATACTTCAGTCTTACTGGTTAAGGGCCTGCACAGTTGCTTGTCCTGTTCACACAAATCTCTGATCCCCTGAAGAAGGTGCTGCACCAAAGGGCCTTCGAATCACAGCAAATTCCAGTGCAAAAGTCCATAGACCTGACCTGTGTTACCTCCAAAGGTCTGCCAAGTGCTATAAATAACTGTTGGCCGGAAGTTAATGATGAGGTGGGATAAATGTAAGAATTCCCTCTACAATGCACCTTAACTAGACTTCCCAACATTTTAAGAGCATTTTCTACTGCACTAATGAAGCTGTCCATTTACCAAGCCTTTTTATTTTACATTTTCATGGGATGTGGATGTCACTGGCATTTGTTGCCATCCCTAATTTTCTTTGAATTGAGTGGCTTGCTAGATCATTTCAGAGAGCTGTTAAGAGTCAACCACATTGCTGTGGGTCTGGAGTCACATGTAGGCCAGACTAGGTAAGGATGGCAGATTTCCTTCCCTAAAGAACATTAGTGAAGCAGATGGATTTTTACAACAATCGATGATAGCTTCATGGCACCATTACTGACTCTAGCTTTTAATTCCACATTTTTATTAATCTATAGGATCATAGGATCATAGGAGCAGGAGTAGGCCATTAGGCCCATCGAGCTTGCTCGGCCATTCAAACAGATCATGTCTGATCATCTATCTCTAAGCCATTTTTCCCCACTATCCCCATATCCATCGATGTCATTAGTATCCAGAAACCTGTCGACTTCTGTCTTGAACATGCTCAATGATTG
Organism: Heterodontus francisci; assembly: GCF_036365525.1. Taxonomy (NCBI): domain Eukaryota; kingdom Metazoa; phylum Chordata; class Chondrichthyes; order Heterodontiformes; family Heterodontidae; genus Heterodontus; species Heterodontus francisci. The sequence goes on from NC_090385.1 coordinate 16,186,866, forward strand.
AGCTTCCACAGCCCTCTGGGGTAGAGAATTCCAAAGATTTACCACCCTCTGAGTAAAGAAATTCCTTCCCATCTCAGTCTTAAATGACCTGTCCCTTACTCTGAGACTGTCTCCCTGGTTCTAGACTCACCAGCCAGAAGAAACATCCTATCTACATCCACCCTGTCCCACCCTGTAAGAACTTTGTAAGTTTCAATGTGATCACCTCTCATTCTTCGAAACTCTAGAGAATACAGGCCCAGTTTCTGCAATCTCTCCTCCTAAGACAATCCCGCCATCCCAGGGATTAATCTGGTGAACCTCCGTTGCACTCTTGCTTTGGCAAGTATGTCCTTCCTTAGATAAGGAGACCAAAACTGTAAACAATACTCCAGGTGCAGACTTATCAAGGCGTTATACAATTGCAGCAAGACATCTTTACTCCTGTACTCAAATCCCCTTGCAAGGAAGGCCAACATACCAATTGCCTTCCTAATTACTTGCTGCACCTGCATGCTAGCTTTTAGTGACTCATGAACAAGGACACCCAGGTCCCTTTGAACAGCAACACTTCCCAACCTCACACCATTTAAGAAATAATCTGCCTTTCTGTTTTTTTTCTGCCAAAGTGGATCACTTCACACTTATTCACATATATTTCATCTGTCATGTTCTTGCCCATTCACTTAGCCTATCCAAGTCCCCTTGAAGCCTCCTTGCATCTTCCTCACAACATGCATTCCCACCTAGTTTTGTGTCCTCAGCAAATTTGGAAATATTACATTTGGTCCCCACATCCAAATCTTTTGTAAAGTTTGTGAACATCTGTGGCCCCAGCACTGATCCTTGCGGTACCCCATTAGTAATAGCCTGCCAGCCTGAGAATGACCCATTTATTTCTACTCTCTGTTTTCTGTCCGTTAACCAATTCTTAATCCATAGCAGTATATTACCCCCAATCCCATGTCCTCTAATTTTGTTTACTAATCTTCTGTTTGGGTCCTTATCAAAAGCTTTCTGTAAGGCTTAATTGAATTTAAATTCCACCAGCTGCTGTGGTGGCATTTGACCCCGTGTCCCCAGGGTATTAGGCTGGACCTCTGGATTATGAGTGCAGTGACATTACCAGCCATTAAGGTGGGGCTAAAGAGTGGCGAGTCGAAGAGACTTAGCAGTTGGCAGGAAAAAAAAGTCAGAAGCGCAAGGAGAGAGCCAACTGTGTAACAGCCCCGACAACCAATTTTATCTGCAGCACCTGTGGAAGAGTCTGTCACTCTAGAATTGGCCTTTATAGCCACTCCAGGCGCTGCTCCACAAACCACTGACCACCTCCAGGCACTTACCCATTGTCTCTCGAGACAAGGAGGCCAAAGAAGAAGACATTACCACTACGACACCATCTCCCCAATACTATGAGCTCTCTGAGTGAGGTGAGATGCACACTTACTGCATGCCTCAATGTCCAAGGCTGTTGGTGGGATCAGCACACAATGGCTGGGACTTTATTCTGGCAAAGGGTGTTTCGATGTCCGGAAAAAAGCGACACCAAGATCCCCGTGTCACCTCTTTTCCGGAAGGCCTGCTGAATCTTGTGCCAATCAGGCACTTAAGTGGACAGCGGTGGGCCTTCCACAGGATCAAGGACCCTGTTGCCGGAAGTCCCACCTTTGGAGAGCTGCCAGCCAATCAGAGGCCAGCAGCTGCAGCACCATCACAGAGGCGGTAGTGGCTGCTGGAGGAGCATCTACCGGATGCCAAGGAGTATCACTGGACCCAGGCCGCAGGTAGGTCAGGGCGGGAGGGGTCCTGTGGGGTGGGAGTAGCAGGGAAGGAGGAAGGGGTGGTCAGTAGCCCTAAGTGCCTTTTAACGAGTGCCCCCCACTCAGGAGCCAGGAAGCAGCCCGCAGTTTTTTGTGCCATGCTTCCCATGCTGCGATAGGCTGCCCGCCACAAGGCTAATTGTGGCTGGGGCAGGAAGAGGCCCTTAATTGGGGTTAATTGCCCAGTTAAGGGCCTCAATTGGTCACGGAGCGGGAAGGCACCTTAGACATTGCTCCTGGGTGAGGTGGAGGTAGGAGGAATGCTCCCTGTACCAGTGGTGGGTAGGGCTTTCTGTTGAGAGCCCACTTCCTCCTCCCTTCAAGCACAGCTTCCCCTCTCTGCTGCCTGTGTTCCATGTCCCTGTCATGTTGCAGGCCAAGAGGATCTGCACCTATAGCCCCCAGAACTCTAGCAGGCTTTCTGCAAGCAGGACAGAAAACCCCTCTAACCTACCCGTCAGGATGCAGCAACACTTTCTTCAAAACCCAACAAGTTGCCAAAACTCCTCCAAGAACACAACAGAGTACTTCCACAAACTTTGCAAGAGCAAAAGTAGGTCAAAAGCACCTCAACTGCATTGGATGGCTGGCCCTGTCAATAACGCTTGTGATGGTTGTGGGGAGGGAGGGGGGGCAGTCTCTTATGCAGCTCAGCTGTGACTGAATAGGAGAGGGCATTAACTGGACCGGCACAGTCCAAATTAGTGGAACGTGTGTCAAAGCAACCTGAGAGGCTGTTTGCTGCTACAATTTGTCCACTCTGCATGCTTCCAGCACACAAACGGCATGCCTGCATTAGCACCCTTACAAACATGTTGGTCCTTGCTGGAGGTGGCTGGAAGCGGCGCACCGCCATTTCTAGCTGTTCCGGCTTACAGAGGCAAATTGTGTAGCCCTAATACCTACCCTGAAAACACAAGCTCAGGAGCAATAGTTCCTTTCCATATTATTCCCTTTTGAGCCTCATTTGTTCAACTCTTCCCTTTTTGAAGTATGTTTTTTATCTTTTACTCAATTTAAGCTATTGAATTTACTCGTAAGTAGGCCAACATCTTACATAGGGAATGAAGTCAGTTAATCTGTGGGTCACTCTGCGAATGGCTTTGAGCAATGGTGACCTCTATTTATGAATTGGAAAATGTACTGTGACTCACACTGACCCAGTAAAGTAAATAAAGTTCTGAACATTCACCTGATCAAGACTGTGGATCAAAGGCCAAAGCCTAGCTTGACATTCAGTTCTTTTTTAACTCCTGATTACATATTTACAAAGTGCATTAGTATCATTCAGCCGAGAAAAGAGTTAGTCCATTGGATGCTGTTGCTTATTGTTGTTGTATTTAGTAGCGTTGCTGGGGCATTCTGGAGAACATCTCAGACTTAGGATAGGTCAACTAAGAACTCTATTATTTACACAACACAAGATAAACTCTCATCAAGACTCCTAAGCTAGCATCCTTGGTGCTGCCCTCTTCATTTCCCAAGCCTAACCTCATGTGACTGTTATATCATCACTCTTACAGTGCAAGGGGTTGCTCCCACTGATTTCAGCATTAACCCTTTACATTCTTGTATTACATCTCCCCGCAAGTCTTTATCCAACATTTTCTAAAACATATATACATACTTGACTTATCTACTACCCTCTCTCCTTCCAAGTCTCTGACTTCACAAATTTAGTTGGTTAGGACTTTTCATGACTCTCCCCGATCTGATTGTAGTCTGACGGGGACGATCTTCCCTGTAAGTCTGGATGGCTGAATTGGTTGATCTTTATCACGGGTAGTAGCATTCTGTTCGGTTTGCGTTTGTTCATCTTCATCTGGATCTTCCAAATGAATGATTGGTTGTTGCTTTTGGGGAATAAGGATGATGTTCCTCCGATTTCTTCGTATGTTCCCTTCAGTTGTGTGTATCATATATGATCACTGGAAGTTCTCATGTGTGTGGATTACTGTACCTTCCCTCATTTTTTAGGCAATACCGGAAGCTGAGTTCTTATCTTCCTGCCCATCAGAATTGCTACAGGTGATTATCCACACATCAACGCTATAGATCGATAAATTAGAACTGAGAATTCATCGATAATGGTAAAGTATTTCCTATACTCATTTCCTATGCCTTATGTGGATGTGCCATTCATCGCTTTTTTGGGCTTGGTGTATTTCATGCAACTTCTGTTGGCCAATTTTGAACAATATGTTGTGAATATGATTCTATCTCGCAGGCAAAATTCACATCTTGCTGTGTTTGATGGTCTATCATCGCCCTCGATAGCGCATTGGCTGACTCCTGCAACTTCCCTTGGACGGAAACTGTCTCATATGTAAACCTCATTAACCTTAGACAAAATCTTCATATTCGTGGAGGCATTTTCGCAATCTCCTTTTCGTCTAACAAAGAGATCAAAGGTTTATGGTCTATCTCGATGACGACACTTAATCCAACTATGTAGTCAAAAATGTTTTCACAGGCCCATGTGACGGCTATTGCTTCTTTTTCTATGACCGCATACCGTGCCTCTGTGTCTGACAAAGCTCTAGATGCCTAGAATATTGGTCTACAGGAACCATCAGGTTGCTCCTGATAAAGAACCGCCACTAATCCAGTTGAGGAGGCATCTGCTGCTATCATTGTAGGTAGTGTAGGGTTGTAGTCTACTAAGATGTTCAGTGATATAAGCATCTCTTTAATCTTCTGGAATGTTTGTTCTTGGTGGGAATTCCAACACCACCCCTGCTGCTTTTTAAGAAGTTGTCTCAGTAGTTCAGTTATCTGTGTTAAGTGAGGTAGAAACTTTGCTAAATGGTTTACAATCTCTGAAGCTGCTGATCGGTAGTAGGAGTAGGAAATTCCGTAATGGCCCTTGTCTTCTGTGGATCTGCTCACTAAGAAACAAATTGAGTTTTTGGAAAATTCGCACTTGTTGTTCAGAGTTAGTCCTGTTTCTTGAAGTCATTGTAGAACTGCTCAAACATTTTGGTCGTGTTCGTCTACCGACTATCCATGTATCAGAATGTCATTGATGTGACAAATATCTCCTTTGAGCCTTTCTAAGATGTTAGACATAGATCTTTGAAAGATCTCTGGTGTGGACGTTATTCCAAACGGTAACCGACCGAAACAAAACCTCCTGATAGGTGTTATAGATGTGGTTAGTATTCCTGAGCTCTCATCTAAGGGTACCTGCCAAAACCCACACCTGGCATCCAGTTTTGTAAACAGGGTGCTGTAAGAGGGTTTCGCTAAGCTGTCATCATCTGTGGACATTGGATGAATCTCACATGTCTTGTTGAGCTGTGTTAACTCCATGCATATAGGCAGAGTTCCATTTGTTTTGGGACAGGAATCATGGCCGTTGGTTGTATTACAGGAGAGATAATGCCCATTCTTGTCATCTCCTCCAACTGGTCTTGAACTTGGTTTAATAATGGATGGGGTATTTTTCTGGGTGTAAAGATACACACTAGCTTGGCCCCTTCCTTAAGTGTGATTCTATATTCTGTCTTGAGTCTGCCGAGCCCTGTGAATTAAAGGCCTGCTCAGGTCCACAAAAAAAAACCTGACCCGAGCCCAACAGAACCACATCTGACCCGAGCCCGACCCGGCCTGAGTCCTTCCATTTTTTGCTGCACCTGACCCGACCCCATCCGACCATCAGTTAACTTACCTTCTGTTTTTCACTTTGTTGCCGGTCTGCACAAGCTTAAAGTAACTGTAACAAAACCACCTTTCTAGTCCAAAAATTAAATTAACATTGGAGTCACTTACCTGTGATGGAGTGTGTCCGACCCGGCCCGAGCCGAGCCCGAATGCCAGACCCGGAAGTGCAACCCGACCCGACCCGAACCCGACACATGTCGTTGGGTCCTGTTAGGTTCGGGTAGGGTAGCAGGCCTTTACTGTGAATAGCTTTGGGTATTCAGCTTGAAAGCAATTGTTTACCTGTGTTTGCTTGACCTCAATCTTCTTGATCAGATGCAGGTCAAACGTGCTTTTCTACTCAGTAAGGAAAATTCTTGATTATGCAAGACATATAAGGTCTCCATAATTTGTCTCCCTCTATACTGGAGAGTTGCTTGAAGTTTCCCTTTTACTTTCTGTTGTGTCCCACCTGGACCATGCAACTACATATCCACTGATTGTAGGCAATGTTTCATCACCCATAGCTCTTTCTCGGATAGCACAGTGACTCTAGCCCATGTCTAGTTTAAAATTCACCAGTGTCCATTTACGTAGATGTCTGCCATCCAGAATTCTTGGTTTTGGTCATGAATTTCTCCAAGGAAATTTTCTGGTTCTTTGTCCTCTGGATATTGGTGCACTTGATTCACTACTCTTTGCACAAAAGTGTTCTACTTTGCACTCTTGAACAAAGAAATTTTACTCTGGCACATTTTCCTATGAAGTCCAGTCTTATTACTAATTATAACACTCAGATTTACTTGCTGAGCACTGCTTCCATCTGTGGGTTTGCCTGGCTCCACAGCATTGGCACAGTTTCCTAATGTCATGCACCTTTTCACCTGTGTGTGTCTGCTTTTCCACAAAGTGCTTTTCTGACATTGGCTTCACAAACTGCCCAGTCATTGGACTTCCTCTCATCCACGGCTTGTCTTCAGCCTGCAGAATGGCCATATTTTGTTTGCGAACTTCAGGCTGTCTTACAATCTGAATGACCTTTTCGAATGTAAGGTCCTCTTTCAACTGCAAAAGGTCTGACAAGGATTCATCAGCTTGCTGACAACTATTCGGTCCCTTATTAGTTCTGCCTTTAATTTGCTGTATTTGCATCCCTCTGCCAATCTGTACAGATCATTTATATGAGTCTGTGGATTCACCTAACTTCTGTTTGTTAAATTTGGCTCTTTTGAAGAATTGGTGCGAGGATTCAAATATTTATCAAAAGCTTGAAGTACATCTACAAATTTATCAGACATTTCATTTATCCCTTGCTGCTTTATCATGTCGTCTGCAATCACTCCTATTGAATATAAAAGAATCTTCACTTGTTCTACTTCTGATGTGATATGGAGTCGGGAAGCAATCCTAAATTGTAGGAATCTTTTACTCCATAAGGACCAATATTGTACCTGATTAGATCCTTCCTGATAGTGGAAGCTTTCAGGCATTCCCAATTTCAGATCCATTTTTCTTCCAGGGCTTTGTTAGGCTTTTATTTTCTTTATTTTTATTTTTCGCTTATCTCTTTAAATGTTTGAGGCTTTGCTGGAGGTGTTTGTCATCTTTCTGGGGATTTCCTGTGCTTTCTCTCCATGTTCTGGTTGGGTAAAGGCTGCCGACTGTGCCCGACTCCTGAATCACCTTATCGCCCAATCAATCCGGCTCCCTACTTTTTTCCTGACCCAGTGCGCCATTAGCCAAAAATGGGCCTTTTAAAATTCTCTCACCTGATCCTGGAATCACTGGACCAGTGTGTTTTGTTGCAGAGCACCACGCCTCTGCGGTGCCATCTGAAAGGCCGCACAGCTGACTCACCGACCGTCCGCATCTTTTTCGGGTGCGGAGCAGCTCTGGAGCTCATTGCAGTCCGCCGACAAGATCTGTTGTTCTCCTGGTGCTACTTCACAAGGTAAGGAGATCTTCAAATATTCCTGGCCGTTTTAACTGCTGCCTCCATGTTGCATGATGTTGTTATATTTAGTAGTATTGCTGGGGCATTCTGGAGAACATCTCAAACTCAGGATAAGGACAACTAAGAATTATATATTATTATTATTAATAAGAATTTATTATTTGCACAACCCTATGTATACTGTTGTCAAGCCTCCTAAACTAACATCCTTGCTGCTGCTCTCTCTTCTCCCAAACCTAACCTCATGTGACTGTTACATCATCACTCTTACAGTGGGAGGGGTTGGCCTGACTGTCTTCAGCATTAACCCTATATATCCTTATACTACAGATGTAGACCAAGAAGTTATTAGGAGAAAACCCTTTCTGAATGAACCTTTCAGGATATGGATACTATAAAGCAAATTAATTTATAATTTCTTCCTTGAACGAAGCAAACAGTGTTTCAATGAATAAGCTCCAGTAAGACAGTAAAACCTGCCTATAACCGATGATTTGGATATGTTTTCAGCTTTAAGTAGACTCTTAATAGAGGCTGTACATGGAATGGTGATTTATTATTGGAACTAGATGCTGATAGGCAAAATCAGATAATCTGTAAGAGATACTGGGATATATAATAGGCAACATACTGAAGAACATAATGACATAAGAACATAAGAAGTAGGAGCAGGAGTAGATCATTAGGCCCATTGAGCCTGCTCCACCATTCAATACGATCATGGCTGATCTTAGGCTTCAACACCACTTTCCCGCCCACACGTCGTATCCCTTGATTCCCTCTGAGACCAAAAATCTGCCTATCCCTGCCTTAAATATATTCAATGATGAAGCATCCACAACCCTCTGAGGTAGAGAATTCCAAAGATTCGCAACCCTTTGAGTGAAGAAATTTCTCCTCATCTCATTCCTAAATGATCGTCCCCTTATCCTGAGACTGTGCCCCTGTGTTTTAGATTCGCCAGCCAGGGGAAACAACCTCTCAGTGTCTACCCTGGCAAGCTGCTTCAGAATCTTGTAAGTTTCAATGAGATCATCTCTCATTCTTCTAAACTCCAGTGAATATAGGCTCAATTTAGTTTTTTAGTTTAGTTTAGAGATACAGCACTGAAACAGGCCCTTCGGACCACCGAGTCTGTGCCGACCATCAACCACCCATTTATACTAATCCTACTCTAATTCCATATTCCTACCACATCCCCACCTATCCCTATCACCTACCTATAATAGGGGCAATTTATAATGGCCAATTTACCGATCAACCTGCAAGTCTTTGGCATGTGGGAGGAAACCGGAGCACCCGGAGGAAACCCACGCAGACACAGGGAGAACTTGCAAACTCCACACAGGCAGCACCCAGAATTGAACCCAGGTTGCTGGAGCTGTGAGGCTGCGGTGCTAACCACTGCGCCACTCAGCTGATCTCACAGGATGTGGATATACATATAGCAGATGATATGATACTGAGCCAAATCAGAGGGAAAGATCCCTATTTTGATCCCTGGTCTTAACTGCTAGGTTAGCTGTCTCAGTGATTGGGAATGGTTCTACAATTAGTTGCAGTGTCCCTTGACTGTGTAAGGGGAAATACCGGTTATTATTCTTATGGTGGATATTGCACAGGTGAAATACAGATTTAGAGGTCGCATTCCTGATAACAGTCCTGTTATTGCTCTTATTATTGGCCTTCAACAGCATTTCTAAGAATATATTAAAGTAAGTGATGGGAGAGGACAGGATTATGTTTAGCTATGGTCCCCACTTTGGTCAATTAACCTGCCAATGCTCAGGAAGACACATGCTCTGCTTCCACACTCTCACTTAAAGCAATGGGTACAAGTAGTACATTGAGGGGCACAGCCCGCTCTGTACCTGAAGCTTCCTGCAATTGTATTCCCCACTGGGAATGTGGCATTAGCCTTAACCGCCACAGTCACAAATAAAGAATGGCTACTTGGATGAGGTACCAGAGGTATGCCAATGTCAAAGGAATGAACCAGCATGAGTCATGATGAATGGCTTTCATCTACCTCACCCGAGATACTGACGGCTGGCAGTGGAAAATTGCAAGAACGTGGGGAATCTCATCCACCTCTTAGATGCTCAAGCCCTGCCTGACACAATTTGCAATTAATAGGTGCACGACTCGCCCACACCAGAATAGGCAGGTGAGTGTTTACATAGGTAAAGAGTGGTTGTACACCATTTGCTGTTTTCAGGTGGGTATGAGTGGAGCTTTGAGGGCTATTCACAAAATAGCCTGGAATATGTATTGGGGGGGAGGTTGTTATGAGGCCAGGAGAAGCCCTACCCCTCTCTGACTACTGCCTTCAGGCTTAGCATGGCTCGCCTCAATTCTTAGTGTGGCAAACTGCCTGCTAATGTAAGTTTATGACCCTTCGTCAGAAAAGGAGTTTTGACCAATGTTCCCTTTCAGCTGTGCGGCTACGCAGCAACCCGAAAGTCGCCGCACACGTTGTCCCCGTTAAAATACCTCGCAAAGCCACACGAAAAAATTCAATGGGGTTGCGCACTTAAGTAAATCACCGCAAATTGCAAAAAAAAATAGAGGGAACGTCGGTTTTGACGAAAAACCATTGATCAGTAAGTTCGCAGATGACACGAAAATTGGTGGTGTCGTAAATAGTGAGGAGGAAAGCCTTAGATTACAGGACGATATAGATGGGCTGGTAAGATGGGCGGAGCTGTAGCAAATGGAATTTAATCCTGAGAAGTGTGAGGTGATGCATTTCAGAACGACTAACAAGGCAAGGGAATATACAATGGATGGCAGGACCCTAGGAAGCACAGGGGGTCAGAGGCACCTTGGTGTACTTGCCCATGGGGCACGCTGCCTGATGCCACTCCATGCCATTTCGTCTGCTCCCCTCTGCCTCGCAACCTGTCTCCAAGGGCCAGATAAAATCCAGCCAGTTAACTTTCCCTTTGTCCCTCAACAGATGCTGCCTGACCTGCTGAATATTTTCGCCGTTATTTGCATTTATCTTGGATCTTCAGCATCTGCAGTATTTTGCATTTTGTTTCATGATTATTTTGGTGCATGTGTTTGCTTCCTTCTAAAAATATCTAATATTTTGCATTATTTCCCTGCATTTTGTTTTGACAAATATTCATTCTACTTCTGTTGGGTTATAGGGTTAAGTCCTCTCAACTTTTCAATGGAGCTAGGGAGGTAGATTAATGATCTGAGTGGCCGAGAGCATAAGCATTAAAGAGTGATATAATCCTATATTCCTAAAACAAGTAATACATCAAAAGTGGTAAAGCAGAAACAGGCCTGAGTGGAATGAATTTGAACATAGTTCTACCAGTAGGTATAATGAATGTTCAAGGATGTCTTGTGTTGAATTGGAAAGATTTTGAACTGAATAAATCCCTCCATTGTGCCTTTAGTCTGCTCCCTGTTGTATTACAAGTGTATTCTCATATACCTTCATTTAACCGCTCCAATGGCACAGTGTTCAAGCCTAGGGAATAGAAATGAGCCGCAAGATATTCCTGTTTTCAAGGATACAAGTAATAATAATCAGTCATCAGCACTCTGACACTTTACTTACTCTTATCTTACTTTTACAAAGTTTCATGCTGCTATCAATGAGCTGATAAGTGGCAAGTAACATGAATGCCAGGCAATGCCATGTCCAAAAACAGAACATCCCACCATCTCGCCTTGGTGTTCAACGGCATTACCCCATCACTGAATCCCCCACCATCAACATCCTAGGGGGTTACCATTGACCAAAAAATTAACTGCACCAGGCATATAAATACAGTGGCTACAGGAGCAGGTCAGAGGCTGGGAATTCTGCATTGAGTAACTCACCTCCAGACTCCCCAAAGCCTGTCCACCATCTACAAGGCACAAGTTAGGAAAGTGATGAAATACTCTCCACTTGCCTGGATGAGTGCATTTCCAACAACACTCAAGACGCTTGATAACATCCGCTGAATTGGCTCCCCATCCACCACCTTAAACATTCACTCCCTCCACCACCACCAGATAATGGCAGTAGTGTGTACCATCTACAAGATGCACTGCAGCAACTGTTATGACTAAGGTGGGAGGAGTGCATTGTCTTCCTCTAGTTCCACTTCTCTACAGGTCACAACATATATTTAAATGTTTACCTGGTTACTGATATGGCCAATTATATACTCTATTTTTATTAAAATCCACCAACCAGTTTTCTTTAATAAACAAAATTATTAATTTATTATAAAACAAGACATATTCAGTAAAGATGCAAAGCATTAACACACAGATTGAAATATGAAAGTTCCCTTTTAGATTAGCCCAACACACACACACACACACCCCAGTTAAAGAAAAAAAGATGTTTTCTCTGCAGAGATCTCTTTACATAAACGACAAAAAAAAAACTTTGGCCAAATACTTGTTACTTCTTGAAGGAAAGGATAAGATATGGAATGATCTCAGTTGTCCCTTATTCTGGTGTCCATAGATGGCTGTCACTGGGATCTTTTTGAAGTAGTTCTCTTCAGGCGAGTTCAAATGCGCCATCAGGGGTATCAGCTATCACACACTGGATTCTCAGGGTTTCTCAAAGAGGTGAAAAAAGGATGAGCTGGTTGTTTCTCTCTTAACAGGCTCCCCTCCACCCCCCCCCCCCCCCCCCAACAAACTGACTCAAAACAATATCCAAAACAAAACCAACTCTTGACCACCATAAATCTTGACATGTCACTTCTCTGTAAACAATTTCCCCTAGTCACCAAGACTCTTGCTATTTATTTACCTTAAGGCATGTGACATCCAGTAAGGATTTGTTTTTAAACAAAGTTCCCCAAGTCCGTCCCATGATCTTTTTTGAGCAACAAAACCAAAGTCCAGCATCTATGGGATCTCTTCAGTCCCAAATCTCCACAATCTTTAAATACAAGTCCTCAAAAACAATTTTTAAAATGGAAGTATTTTCATAACACAGCTCACCTAGCCTCCTTCAACAGCACTTTCCAAACCTGTGACCACTAACACCTAGAATGACAAGGGCAGCAGACATATGGGAACAACACCAACTGCAATTTCCCTTCCAAGCCACACAGCATCCTAACTTGGAACTATATCGCTGTTCCTTCACTGTCGCTGGCTGAAACTCCTGGATCTCCCTTCATATCAGCACTGTGGATATACCTACACCACATGGAATGCAACTGCTCAAGGACAACAGGGATGGGCAACAAATGCTGCCTTGCCAGCAATGTTCACATTCCATGAATGGATAAAAAAAAGTTTTCACTTGAATTGCTTCACTATGGCCCTCTATTGTTTAATGAACTAAAACCAGTTATTTAAGAATTGGAAGATGTTTTCCTACAGAAGATTTTTTTTGTGGAACGTCATTGAAGGCGGTACAGTGGTGCAGTGACTAGCACTGCAGCCTCACAGCTCCAGCGACCCAGGTTCAATTCTGGGTACTGCCTGTGCGGAGTTTGCAAGTTCTCCCTGTGACCGCGTGGGTTTCCGCCGGGTGCTCTGGTTTCCTCCCACAGCCAAAGACTTGCAGGTTGATAGGTAAATTGGCCATTATAAATTGCCCCAAGTATAGGTTGGGGATGTGGTAGGAATATGGGATTGATGTAGGATTAGTATAAATGGGTGGTTGATGGTCTGCACAGACTCGGTGGGCTGAAGGGCCTGTTTCAGCGCTGTCTCTCTAAATAAATAAATTGTTTATTGTTGTACTCTTCACAGTGATCTCCCTCTGTTCCTCCTCCTTCCTCAGCTTTGATAGATGGAAAGACAACTCCCAAAAGGGCAAGCCACTTGTTAACTGGGCACTAAATGGTGTGCCACAGTGACATGAAGTGACTCCTCTTCTGATTCTTCTATCCTGGTGGGGAAGTGCTTGGCACCCAGTTGGTACTTCCCCATAATGGCATGGTCGAGATTGGAATAACCCCTTGTGAAGACGTCTGTATGTAAACCTGTATTTTCCATTGCCACAGCTTAACCCAATGGAGCACCAGTCAGCTTAATATTCAGAAACAAAGTATGTTGTACTATTTTAAATCCTAACTATCAGTTCATGGAAAAATTATCAAGTGACTAACTGATGTGGCTTGGGAAAATGCTGTGATGTTACTTAGCTCAAAACATAGAAGTAAAATATGGACTAACAATTCACACTTTGCTGTTAACTCTATTATCTCTTAAACAAAACAGGAAATTTACTGTTTTATATCCCTTGTCAGAAGTTTCCATAGAAACTGGCAATGTCACTTACAGTTAGCTGTAAAGGCTTCTCTTCTTTTGATGTTCTGTTCTCCCTTTTGTTTTGCATTTATCTTAGTCTTGAAGTCCCAGTTGAGCTTAACAACATGCTTTCTGGGTGTGAATGTTCACAGACTGGGATTGGACTCTGGTCTATACCATAGTGTAGTGCATCATTGGACCATTGTCTGAGTGAAGGCTACTTCTTAGTCTGGAAATGTAGACAAATCCCACCCACTGAATGAGAACGTTGACAGCAGGAAATAGATATTAACTATTTTACATTTTTGCCATGACCTCAGGACATCCCAAAGTACTTTACAGCAAAGAGTTTAGATTAGATTAGATTAGAGATACAGCACTGAAACAGGCCCTTCGGCCCACCGAGTCTGTGCCGAACATCAACCACCCATTTATACTAATCCTACACTAATCCCATATTCCTACCAAACATCCCCACCTGTCCCTATTTTTCCCTACCACCTATCTATACTAGTGACAATTTATAATGGCCAATTTACCTATCAACCTGCAAGTCTTTTGGCTTGTGGAGGAAACCGGAGCACCCGGAGAAAACCCACGCAGACACAGGGAGAACTTGCAAACTCCACACAGGCAGTACCCGGAATCGAACCTGGGTCCCTGGAGCTGTGAGGCTGCGGTGCTAACCACTGCGCCACTATGCCGCCCTTGCGGCACAGTCATTATTGTTACGTAGATAAACATGACAGCCAATTTACACACAGGAAACAAATAAATTCTAAAGGGTTCAGGAGCAGAGTGACCTGGGCGTAGATGTGCACAAATTATTGAAGGTGGCAGGGCAGGTTGAGAAAGTGGTTAAACAAGCATATAGGATCCTGGGCTTTACAATTAGGGATACGGAGTACAAGAACAAGGAAGCTATGATAAACATGTATTTTAGCCTCATCTGGAATATGATATCCAGTTCTGGGCACCACACTTTCAGAAGGATGTGAAGGTATTAGGGAGGGTGCAGAAAAGATTCACGAGAATGGTTCCAGGGATCAGGAATTTCAGTTATGTGGATAGACTGGAGAAGTTGGGGCTGTTCTCCTTGGAGAAGAGACTATTAAGAGGAGGTTTGATAGAGGTGTTCAAAATCATGAAGGGTCTGGACAGAGTAGATTGGGAGAAACTGTTCCCACTGGCCAAAGGATCCAGAACCAGAGGACACTGATTTAAGGTGATTGGCAAAAGAAGCTACAGCGCCATGAGGAAAACTTTTTTACCCAGTGAGTGGTTAGGATCTGGAAAGGTGGAGGCGGTTTCAATTAATGCCTTCAAAACAGACCTGCATAATTATCTGAAGAGAAAAAAATTGCAAGGCTACAGAGAAAAAGCAGGGGAGTTGGACTAGGTGAGTTGCTCTCGCAGAGAGCCAGCACTGATATAATGGGCTGAATGGCCTCCTTCTGTGCTGCAACCATTCTATGATTCTAGTTTAGGGGGTGCCGCAGAACACACAAACACAGGGCCTTGTTTACTGTTTCAACCAAAAGACTGCACCTCCCATATTGGAGCACTCCCTCCATACTGCACGGAAGTGTTAGCTTCTGCTACATCCATAGGTCCAAAGTGAATCTTGAACCCACAATCTTCAGACTCAAAGACAAGAGTGACACCAACTGAGCCAAACAGGCATTTTGGAATTTAAAAAATAAAAATGGGCTATATGAATATGGAAAATGAATGAAAAAGTGAATGGATTTAAAATTGAAAGACATTTAGTTGTACAGCAGATGGTTGAATTGTTTCTCTAAATGGGAGTTTGCTAATATTGGAGTTTATGAAGTTCTATATAAATTTATTTCTGTAGATTTTAATCCAGCACAGCCATTAATGACAGTGATTTATTTGTTAAATCAATTCTTTCTAAACAGTCATCTGGCAAGAATTACTATGGTTATGACTTATCTAAAAATGTGTGTTTAAACCATACCTTATTTACACATCTATATGGAAATGGAAGGATTAATCATCCAAAACATTTTGCTGATTCGCCTGAAATGCAAGCTATAGTTCATCGGAACAATCATACTAAATTCTGTACCTTGATAAGTTGTTTTCTCTGCCAATCGTACATTTTAGTGAAAGCATGCAAGATAATCACGCACCAATAGAAAACAAATGATGTGTTCTGATCCTTCATAAATCCATCCAAAATCAATAAGTTTAAACTGGGGGCTTTTGTTGAACAAATCAATAGGAACATTACTGATGTTACTGATTGTTCTAAGGACTGAATATAGGTCAGAGATTCAATTGCATTCGGTAATAGGACCATGACCTAGATCAGTCTTCCTTCTGATGGCCAGGGATTTATCAGCTGATATTTTTCTTGTACTTGACATGTGGTCTGGGCAAGTCAAATTACATCCACTTACTCCAGTCCGCAACACAGTTTTGTAAAGGCCAAATATCAGTCATGAACACTCAAGCAAGGCAAAACAGATCAATTTAACTTCACAGTAAAAGATTTTCAGTCACACCCTTGTGTTACAGTGGTATAGTGGTTAATCCAGAGGCCTAGACTAATAATCTTTTTAGCTTGCCGAGGAATTCTATCTAATTTATATCTAAGTTTTTAATTCTGTTGTGATACTCACCTTTTTAGAGAAAGGACATGTTCTCACAGCTTCCTTTATGAACTCTTTGAGGAAACTGTCAGTCGGAATGTTTAATATTTTGTATCCACAGCATTTGCAGGTTTTACTTGTTATTGTAATATTTTGGACAATAGCAATTTCAGATACTATGAAAAAAAATGGCACATCATTTCTCCACCCCCCCCCCCCCCCCCCTTCCACCTCGAGTGTATCACAGAATTGTTACAGTGCAGAAGGAGGCCATTCGGCCCATCATGTCCTCACCGGCTCTCTATTAAGTCATTCAATTGGTCCATCATCCCTTTTTTCTTATTAGTATGTTCTCCTGAGGGGTCATTCAGGGTTGGCTGTTTTCACTAGTCTCTAATGGTTTCTCATTGGTAGTTTACTGGGCACTTTCCTTACTTTTGATTCATGTTTTCCAGACTTCTTTCAATTCTCATTTGCTAAAATTATACTTTGATCCAATCAACAAGGCATGATGGAGAAAGGGTGACTGTGAATGAATAATGTGACACTTACTCTGGGGGGAATTTTCCCAGCCCCTTGGAGATGGGTATGGAGGCGGGGAGGGTTGGGAACATTTTAAAAAGGTGCATCGAGGTGGCTTTTTCCAGGGATGGGCTGCGTGCCCAGCAGCAATTGGCCATTTTCACACCAATTAACTGGCATTTCCGAGGGTGATGGCAGTTTGCTGAAGGTGCACTGGACCCCCACTGTATCTGCAGCCTGTCCCCTCACAGGAGGCAAGAGCACAGCAGGAGGTCGAAGCACCATGAGAAGAATATGCAATTATCATTAAAATGAGCATCTAGGCTTCATTGAGCACATCCACAGGCAAATACTTTCAAGTGGAAGCATGCAGATGGATCCACCTGATAGTTCTGAGCATTAGCATTTGTCTGCTGGTTCCGGCATTAGTAACGTGCCTCCATTTTGTGGCACCCTCACTCTCTCCGTTCACCGGAGCAGCACACACCATTCTTAGTGGAGTTGCCAGCCGCCCTTCCCTTTGGCCACTCCGGCACTCCCATGCCCAGTGCCCACCAGAGTTGGCTTCTTAATTGGCTGCCTCCGTGAAGATCACACCCAATACCCCACCGCTCGCTCTTCTGGGTTCCCAACCTGGAATTCATCCCAACAGTGGAATTGACACTCTCGTGGCAAAATTCAACCCAAGTGACTGATAAAGGATGTGATATTACAAAGGGATATTACGAAATGTGATATTACGAGGGAGCAGTACCTCAGGACATGCGCGATGCCAATATCATCACCCTCTATAAAAACAAAGGTGACCGCGGTGACTGCAACAACTACCATGGAATCTCCCTGCTCAGCATAGTGGGGAAAGTCTTTGCTCGAGTCGCTTTAAACAGGCTCCAGAAGCTGGCCGAGCGCGTCTACCCTGAGGCACCATGTGGCTTTCGTGCAGAGAGATCGACCATTGCCATGCTGTTCACCCTTTGTCAGATACAGGAGAAATGCCGCGAACCACAGATGCCCCTTTACATTTTTTTTTAGATTGGAGATACAGCACTGAAACAGGCCCTTCGGCCCACCGAGTCTGTGCCGAACATCAACAACCCATTTATACTAATCCTACACTAATCCCATATTCCTACCAAACATCCCCACCTGTCCCTACATTTCCCTACCACCTACCTATACTAGTGACAATTTATAATGGCCAACTTACCTATCAACCTGCAAGTCTTTTGGCTTGTGGGAGGAAACCGGAGCACCCGGAGAAAACCCACGCAGACACAGGGAGAACTTGCAAACTCCACACAGGCAGTACCCGGAATCGAACCCAGGTCCCTGGAGCTGTGAGGCTGCGGTGCTAACCACTGCACCACTGTGCCGCATTGCTTTCATTGATCTCACCAAAGCCTTTGATCTCGTCAGCAGACATGGTCTCCTCAGACTACTAGAAAAGATCGGTTGTCCACCAAAGCTACTAAGTATCATCACCTCATTCCATGACAATATGAAAGGTACAATTCAGCAGAGCGGCACCTCATCAGACCCCTTTCCTATCCTGAGCGGCGTGAAACAGGGCTGTGTTCTTGCACCCACACTGTTTGAGATTTTCTTCTCTCTGCTGCTCTCACATGCATTCAAGTCTTCAGAAGAAGGAATTTTCCTTCACACAAGATCAGGGGGCAGGTTGTTCAACCTTGCCCGTCTAAGAGCGAAGACCAAAGTACGGAAAGTCCTCATCAGGGAACTCCTCTTTGCTGACGATGCTGCTTTAACATCTTACACTGAAGAGTGTCTGCAGAGTCTCATCGACAGGTTTGCGGCTGCCTGCAACGAATTTAGCCTAACCATCAGCCTCAAGAAAACGAACATCATGGGACAGGACGTCAGAAATGCTCCATCCATCAATATCGGTGACCACACTCTGGAAGTGGTTCAAGAGTTCACTTACCTAGGCTCAACTATCACCAGTAACCTGTCTCTAGATGCAGAAATCAACAAGCGCATGGGAAAGGCTTCCACTGCTATGTCCAGACTGGCCAAGAGAGTGTGGGAAAATGGCGCACTGACACGGAACACAAAAGTCCGAGTGTATCAAGCCTGTGTCCTCAGTACCTTGCTCTATGGCAGTGAGGCCTGGACAACGTATGTCAGTCAAGAGCGACGTCTCAATTCATTCCATCTTCGCTGCCTCCGGAGAATACTTGGCATCAGGTGGCAGGACCGTATCTCCAACACAGAAGTCCTCGAGGCAGCCAACATCCCCAGCTTATACGCACTACTGAGTCAGCGGTGCTTGAGATGGTTTGGCCATGTGAGCCGCATGGAAGATGGCAGGATCCCCAAAGACACATTGTACAGCGAGCTCGCCACTGGTATCAGACCCACCAGCCATCCATGTCTCCACTTTAAAGACATCTGCAAACGCGACATGAAGTCCTGTAACATTGATCACAAGTCGTGGGAGTCAGTTGCCAGCGATCGACAGAGCTGGTGGGCAGCCATAAAGGCGGGGCTAAAGTGTGGCGAGTCGAAGAGACTTAGCAGTTGGCAGGAAAAAAGATAGAAGCGCAAGGGGAGAGCCAACTGTGTAACAGCCTCGACAAACAAATTTTTCTGCAGCACCTGTGGAAGAGTCTGTCACTCTAGAATTGGCCTTTATAGCCACTCCAGGCGCTGCTCCACAAACCACTGACCACCTCCAGGCACTTACCCATTGTCTCCCGAGACAAGGAGGCCAAACAGAGATTACAAAGTAGGATGTATCCACAGTTGTAAGGCTTTTAATATATTAAACATATTTGGATATTTAAATTAGGATCATGGAATCACACAGCACAGGAGTAGGCCGTTCAGCTATTTTAATACACAATGTCAATCAGTAATGTGGAAGTAGATTGGACCACAGGCTAGACAATCAGTGGTAAGATGGGATGTGTTCCCCAAACATTTCTGAGTAGATTAGTAATAAACAGTGGTGAGTTTTATCTAATTTATTACACAAGAAAGAACATTTGACAGGAGTTATTCCGCAAGAGCAAGACAATTTACTTTGTCTCAGAGGCAAATGCAAAGTATCATTGGCTCTGTTTAGAGCTAGCATCATTGAAGCATTAAGATAACAGCCATTATTATCCTTTTTTATTCAGAAAAAAACCCTATGAATAAACCAACACTTCATTTGGACGTATTACATTGAAACTGTCTTCAACAGTTCTGTTGACTGCATGAATAAAGAGACAATAACCCTTCTATAGGACTTCAGCTTTCATTCAACATTACAGTGTAAGTCAGGTTTACTGAAAATTTATTCTCAAATATAATTGTGTTTAAGAGTTAACAATCTAAAAAATATAGGAATGTGTAAGCCTAAACAGATCTTGGGAAGGATTTGGTCATTAAAAGATTTTTCAAGGTATTAAGGGGAGCAGAAAGGGTAGATAGAGAGAAACAATTTCTACTGGATGGGGACATAGTCTAAAAATTAGAGCCAGACCCTTCAGGAGTGAAATTAACAAACACTTCTTCACCAAAGAGTGGTAGACGTTTGGAACTCTCTTCCACAAATGGTGCTAGATCAATTGTTAATTTGACATACGAGCATATGAATTAGGAGCAGGAGTGAGATTGATAGATTTTTGTTAGCCAAAGTTATTAAGGGATATAGGGCACAGGCAGGTATATGGTGTTAAGTCTCAAATTAGCCATGATCTCATTGAATGGCTCAAGTGGCTAAGTGCCTACTCCCCTATGCTCCTATTATTTACACCCAGTTAGAGTTATTGGGGTAATTTTGAATTTGGGTCAATGGAAATGAAAATTGTGGAAAGATGTAAAATGAACAGCTTGAATTAATATTGTCCATTTAAAACTATTGCTCAAAGTCAAAATTACCCTCATTGATACAGGAAAGCAAGATGATCGATCCCAATGCCTATTAATAACAATGCTAATGGCATTACCCTTTTGGACTATTGCATTAATAAGACGTATAGAACATGTTTACTTCATATAATCTCTACACTTCTACACTAGATATACGTTAATTTTTACCAGAGTTTTACATTGCTTGTTCAAAAGTTATAGCTATCTGAGGTCTTAAAGAAATAAGCATGAGTTCCTTCATTGTGAGTACAGCTTGTCATTTTCTCAGACATCAGCTGCCCAATAATTACTTTGACTAGTTTATAGAATTATAGAAGGCCGTGCCTTCGGCTGCCTCAGCCCTAAGCTCTGGAATTCCTTGCTTAAATCTCTCTACCCATCGACCTCTCTTTCCTCCTTAAAATCTATCTCTTTGACCAAGCTTTTGGTCATCTGCCCTAATATCATCTTATGCGGCTTGGTGTCAAATTTTGTTTGCTAATCACTGCTGTGAAGCACCTTGGGGCTTTTATTATATTAACATGCAAGTTGTTGTTGTTATTGTGCAGTACACATGCCGTTTCAGATCAAATTGAACCACCGGTTCTTAACCAGCAGTGCTGGTGGATTCCTGGAGTGGAAATCACCGTACCACAAATAGCTTTTACAATGTTAATGGTTTCTGATAAGTCAGCATTTGAAAAAAGCAATTTCTATTAGCCAGCACACTGCCCTTCTTTGTATTTTACTGCTTTAAAAGATGTGCTTTTATAAATAGCTTTGAGGTTTAGCATGGGTTGTAAGCTCTTAAATAAATTAGATTAATCTCAGTGTTCAGAACAATGGAGAGAACATCCACAGCTTTAATTCTCATAAGTTTTCTAGTAGTTGGTTTAAGCAGAGAAGCAAGTAATTTATTGTGTCGCTGTCTAATTAGACATTAGGGTGGAAATGTCACGTTCAGCACTCTATTTCTTACCTTCAAAAACACACACTTTTGTGGAGCTACTTTTTTAGTATAACATGTAGTTATCAGTTTGTCAAAGGCTTTGAGAACTTTATGTATAATTTCTTCAGAGAGTCTGCCTCCAGCAGCTAATTATAGTTAAGGGGTCAGGTTCAGAGCTGGGTAAATGTCATGCCTGTAAGAATCAAGTCAGATTTAATTCTTGATATTGACATGGAGATGACCTAATTCATTCTGTGGATAATTAATATTAGCCTCTTATTAGTAACAATGCTACTAAGTAAGTCTGAGACTGGATTAAGAATTCTGTTTTTAGACTTCTAAGGGACTTAATGCATCTATGTGCAGGATGCTACTAAGTATTTTAATTCATGGTGTTCGCTGAGGACCTGAGTTCCAGAAATAGCACATTCTGCATCCACATAAAAGTGCAATCAAAATGCCCAATGGAAGTGATCACACAATGGTCTACCCATTGACTCAACTAGTACACTGTAACAGAAATATGGACTGTGTGCATTGGGGGCAATTAATATAAAAAAATATAAAAGTTGAGTTGAACTGATCACCAAAAGGATGGATAGGGATGGATGATGAATGGAAGAGGTTGAAAAATGACAAATGATTCATCAAAATGCACAATATAGACGCAGTTAGTCTACTAGCGATCATACTCTCAACGTAATGGATGATTTGAGGGTTGACAGTTTACCAAAACTTTGATAAATTAGGACTACAAAATGGCGGTTGAAGAGTAAAAGGGATTATCTTTCTTAGGGACAGCATGAACTCCAAGAAATCTCTAAGAATAAGGATATTCAAAAGCAGGCAATGGGTGTGATTGATCTGGTCATAATGGCAATTTGTGGCAAGGAACAAGTCAACCAATAGTCAGTGTTCCTCTCTCAGATAATCCTGTTAAGAAGAAAGGAATATGGTGGGTACCTTTGAAATTACTAAAGCACCATGATAATAACTTCAGCTGGCATATCACCAGTGCATTTTCGAATGAAATTCATTCCTATTGTAGAAAATAACTCAATTCAATAATGGGCATTTGCACAGAGGCAATAGATCCCAGAATGGGGCACGTGACTGTAGCTTGTCATTACTTATTGCTGCAAGGTTAAAGGGACATTGGTTGATTCACTTCATTGACCACTCCCACTAATATTCATAACCTGTAAAAGGAAATACTTTACAGATACCAGATTGAACATTAGAGGAAGGCTGTACTTCAGTCAAGATCTTGGAACAGGCAAAATTCTTCAGCACCTCACATTCCTTCTGATGTTGGTGAAAGACTTTGACATTTTCTAAAATGTCTCTGTGATGGCTGCAGGCCTGATGTATAATGGCACACACGTCTGCGAATTCTTATGCAGTGACTTTCAGTAATACAAACACATAAGCAACAATAAGGCAAATTGCAATTGATTCTGAAGTGCCTGTAATGGAGACCTTTTACACACTTGGAAAGCAACACAAAAGCCACCCAACGCACAGAACATTTGTAAAGGTGAGAACCCAGCTGTGAAGTGCCGCGGTCAGATTAACTGCTAACTGTTAATCTACAGCAACAATGGGTGGAAATTTCCTGGCTCCACAGAGGTGGGTTTGGAGGCTGGACCGCGTGCAAAACCTGGAGATAGCACATCGGGTCACTGATGGTCTGGGCGGAGGTGTTGTCAATGTGGCAGTGGCTACGTGCCCAGCAGCAACCAATTAGGGTCACTTGCGGGACTAATTGAGGGCAAGATGCCACCGCCACTAGGATCTTCCCGATGTCGGATGGATCCCCCGCTGAGGCCAAAGCCCAGCAGGCACCTGGAGGCGGCCTCGCAGTGGCAAGCCGTAGGCATCACAGCTCCTCTATATTCCTCCTATCACAGAGCCGCTAGGATCAGAGGGCCACAGCTGCAGCCACGAGCAATGCCGTGGAAGTGTTTCCCCTCTAGAATGATGGCCAACAGCTGTAGCCATTTTTTATTTTCAACTTTGCCGAAGTATTCAGAGACCGCCTCCATTTTGAGGCACTCTCGCGGTCTCTTGCCTGCCTCAGCATCGCTTTCCTGGTAGGGCTACCTGCTGCCCACAGCTTCAAGCACTCTGATTGGGCATGCTACCTCAGGAACCCACCCGCCATCCTTAATTGGATTGTGAATGCGGGCGCAGCTTCTTAATCGGCTGCCTCCCGGAAGATACCCCCCGCCAGCACGTTTCTGACCCTTGCAGGGTCAGGATCCAGAAATGGTCCTGACTCCTGAAATTTTTCAGAGTGCAAAAGATTTCGCCCAATGAGTGCTATCGATCCCAAAAAGGTTCTTTAGCATAATTTTCCTCCCCTGAGTCTTGTGCATCACAAAGTAACAAATATTAAGCCATTTTAAGAAGGAAAGAAAATCTTGCATTTATTTAGTGCCTTCCGCATCCTTAAGACATTCCAAAGCGCTTTATTGCCAATGAAGTACTTTTTGAAGTATAGTCACTATTGCAATGTAGGAAACATGGCTGCCAGTTTGCGTACAGCAAGCTCCCATAACTAGCAATGAGATAATAACCAGATAATCTGTTTTAGTGATGTTGGTTGAGGGATAAAATTGTCTAGGCCACTGGGGAAAACAACTATGCCCTTCTTCCAAATAGCATCATGGGATCTCTTTACAACCATCTGAGAAGACAGACAGAGGCTCAGTTTAACGTGTTATCTGAAAGGCAGCACCTCTGACAGTGTAGCACTCCCTCGGTAGTGCATTCGAGTGGCAGCCTAGATTTTGTGCTCAAGGCTTTAGAAACATTTTAACATGTAGCGGCAATTCTGTGTCCACTATGGTTCTTGCCTCATTAGCACCACTACTGAGTAAGAAATTGCATTCTATGGCAAGTCATTAAAACTTGAAAAACAAGTCTCATGCCTGACTTTTTATGAAGTGTGAAACGCCATGCCCTAGATGGTAATTCCCCACTAATGGACTTCAGCAAACCTATACATCTTTTGTTCTGTGCTGTAAGAGTATTAACTCACTACTTTAGCCTCTACACGTCAGCAGTGTGTGTGGTTATAGAATCAGAATCATAGAACAATACACCATAGCAGGAGGTCATATGGCCCTTGAATCTGCTCCGGTTCTTTTGAAGAGTAATCCAGTTAGACCCACTCTCCCACTTTTTCCCCATACCCCTGCGATTCTTTATGCTTCACGCATTTATCCAATTCCCTTTTGAAGGCGACTATTGAATCTGTATCCTTCACGCTATCAGGCAGCGCATTCCAGATCCTAACCACCTGTAGATCTTTTAAAAAAAATTCCTCATCTTTTGCCAATCTTAAATATTATGCTTCGACAGTTATTTTTTCACTTCTCTATTTTCTGTCTGCGTTATAACTTACTTAGGACAACTGAATTAGTTGCAAAACTCACATCCACTGCATGAACATGAGAACATTTATTTTATAAGACAATGTCCTCAACACTTGCTGGGTTTGGCCTTTGTAGCTGAGATTCCACTGCCAGCTGCATCTGTGGATTTTTAAAGGTTCTGTCACATAATGCAGGAAAATATAAGGATCAAATAGTCAACAGCTCTTAATCAGCACTCAAATGTCAAATTTTGTGAGCACATTCTTAAACACAGTTAGTGTTGGCAAATTTGTTTTTAACTCACAACTTGATTTCTTTTCGTACAAGGTTTATCGATCAAAATGAAGATGACTTTTTTTTTTACTATGCAGTAATAACTAATAAAAATTCTGTTTTACTTTGATGAGGCCACTTGATAATGGAGCAGCTTCAAATGCCTGGCATGTTACCATGGCAATGGGATCCAACTGTAGAATAAAAAATGGTGGGGGAAATATTGGGGAAAGACTTTTCCTGCTTGTTATCCATGACCAAATCTGAAAGGGTTCTTTATACTCATATTTAGGGATTTTTTTTTACAATGAATAAAGCAAATCTCTCTCTAGGTGATTTAGTGTGAATAACAATTCTGCTGAAAACATAACTCTGCTGCTGGTTTTACATTCAAGATCTACCATCTTCAATACAACACCTAACTCTAGCAATTTTCCTTCAGAAAAATGACTTGCTTACCTTTCTGGTGTTCCTCGCGCACCACAGGATGGGTGAAAGAATCCAACTTATAGGCTTCTGGAAATACCACGCTGCAACCATCCACCAGGAAAAAAAATGCATCCTGTGTGACATTCTCCACAATTTTCATCAAAATTTTCTGCAAAAGCGTTTTGATTCTGCTTGGACCATCTTTGAATAATTATACCCTGGTTGAGAAACTTGCCACATGGGTCACAAATTAGGTCACAAATGCACAGCACACAGAATCTGCCGTCATAGCTTTTCTACATCAAGTCATTATTATTCTGATATTAAGGCTTCAGTTTATTAGATAGTCCAGGAGTTATTTGTCTTCATGCATGAATGAGCTTTATTCAAAACCTGTTTATACTGGAAAAAGCTACTGAAAGTACAACAAAACTTTGGATTCAACACAATGATTCATGAAGTGAACTATTATTAGAAATGAGCAGTTGCGAAGAAAATGCAGTTTAATTCTGTTTGGTAGTTCAACGTGTGCCAATATTAGGCAAATAAATTGGAGCCAATAAAATTTAGGACCCTATGCCACAAGATATGTCAACATACTAACTCAACAGAAGTTCTCCGAGTCTCCGTCATATCTGTTCTGACAATGCCACCTTCTACACCACTGCTTCCAATATGTCTTCATTTTTCAACTAAGGATTCCCCCAGCCACCACCCCCCCTCCGCCGCGCCCCCCACCCCCACCCCACCCTCCTGTCACGGTTGACAAAGCCCTCGATCATGTCCTTCTGTTTTTCCGCACTTCTGCTCTCACCCCTTCCCCTCCCACCCTACCAGAACCATGATAGGGTTCCCTTTGTCCTCATCTACCACCCCACCAGCCTCCACATTTAATGGATCATCCACCACCATTTCCGCCACCTCCAGCACGATGCCACCACCAAACACATCTTCCCTTCCCTTCCTCTTTCTGCATTCTGAAGGGACTGGTCCCTGTCACACCCTGGTCCATCCCTCAATTGCCCCAACATACCTGCCCCTTCCCATGGTGCCTTTCCATGCAAGTAGTCTACATGGACTTCAGTAAGGCGTTTGATAAGGTCCCACATGGGAGATTGGTTAAGAAGGTAAGAGCCCATGGGATCCAGGGCAATTTGGCAAATTGGATCCAAAATTGGCTTAGTGGCAGGAAACAGAGGGTAATGGTTGAGGATTGTTTTTGCAAGTGGAAGCCGGTGACCAGTGGTGTACCACAGGAGTTGGTGCTGGGAATGGTTTAGACGTGAATATAGGAGGTACGATAAGTTAGTTCGCAGATGACACGAAAATTGGTGGTGTCGTAAATAGTGAGGAGGAAAGCCTTAGATTACAGGACGACATAGATGGGCTGGTAAGGTGGGCAGAGCTGTGGCAAACGTAAATTAATCCAGAGAAGTGTGAGGTGATGCATTTTGGAAGAACTAACAAGGCAAGGGAATATACAATGAATGGTAGGACCCTAGGAAGTACAGAAGGTCAGAAGGACCTTGGTGTACTTGTCCGTAGATCACTGAAGGCAGCAGCACAGGTAGATAAGGTGGATGGGAAGGCATTTGGGATACTTGCCTTTATTAGCCGAGGCATATAATATAAGAGCAGGGAGGTTATGATGGATAACCTCTTTTACGAGGTTATGATGGAGCTGTATAAAACACTAGTTAGGCCACAGCTGGAGTACTGTGTACAGTTCTGGGCACCACACTATAGGAAGGATGTGATTGCACTGGAGAGGGTGCAGAGAAGATTCACTAGGATGTTGCCTGGGCTGGAGCATTTCAGCTATGAACAGAGACTGAAAGGGCTAGGGTTGTTTTCCTTAGAAAAGAGAATGATGAGGGGGGACAAGGTTGAGGTGTTCAAAATTATGAGAGGTTAGATAGGAAGAGACTTTTTCCCTTAGTGGAGGGGTCAATAACCAGGGGGCATACATTTAAGGTAAGGGGCAAGAGGTTCAGAGGGGATTTGAGGAAAAAAATTTTCACCCAGAGGAAATCTGGAACGCACTGCCTGAAGGAGTGGTAGAGGCAGGAACCCTCACAACATTTAAGAAATATTTAGATGAGCACTTGAAACGCCATAGCATACAAGGTTACGGGCCAAGTGCTGGAAAATGGGACTAGAATAGTTAGGTACCTGATGGCTGGCACAAACTCAATGGGCCGAAGGGCCTGTTTCTGTGCTGTATAACTCTATGACTCTAAGTGCAGGATATGCAACACCTGCCCTTTTACCTCACCCCTTCTCACCATCCAAGGCCCCAAACAGTCCTTCCAGGTGAACCAGCGATTTACTGGAACTTCTTTCAATTTAGTATACTGTATTCGCTGCTCAGGATGTGGTATCCGCTAAACTGGGGAGATCAAACGTAGATTGGGTGACCACTTTGTGGAGCACCTCTGTTCAGACCACAAGCATGACCCCAAGCTTTCGGTCACCTGCTATTTTAATTTTCCACCCCACTCCCACTCAGGCCTCCCTGTCCTTGGCTCCTGCACTGTTCCAATGAAGATCACGTAAGCTCAAGAAACAACATCTCGACTTTACAGCCTTCCAGACTGAATATTGAGTTCAATAATCTCAGACCATAAACTCTGTCACTATTTATTTTGGTTGGTGATGAATCTGCTGTTGCCAGCCAATCAGACGGCCAGCAGCTCAGCAGTCCCAGCAGCGCCACCGGGAGTGGTGGCCACTGCTGGAACAGCAGCAGTCATTGGGCCAGGAGCCCTGGACTGCAGGTAAGTGGGGGCGGGCTCGCCGGGAACTGCCTGACTGGCCCCGGTGAGGGATGGGAGCGGGTCAGTTGTTAAGGGCAGGGGTGGGTGGTGGCATAGGGACAGTCTTTGCCACTGGGGGCCCTCCGTGGGCCACAGATTGCCCGATCAGGAGGCCCCCCCCACCCACCAGCCCACACGGAGG
This sequence comes from Heterodontus francisci, assembly GCF_036365525.1. Taxonomy (NCBI): domain Eukaryota; kingdom Metazoa; phylum Chordata; class Chondrichthyes; order Heterodontiformes; family Heterodontidae; genus Heterodontus; species Heterodontus francisci. Next base: position 16,215,479 of record NC_090385.1, read on the forward strand.
CTGCCTGGTTTTACTGGGTGGCCTCCGCACATGGCAGAGGGCACCCTCCCCAAACCCTGCTGCTGGTAAAATGCCAGAGGCGGAGAGAAGAGGCCCTTCCTTCATTCGTTGGTGTCATCTTTTACCCAGAAGGTTGACTGCCATGGATCTCCATCTCTGTCTGTCCTGTGCTGCCTGTACACATTCCACATAGGTCAGCTGTAATCAGTCCATTATATCCATCATACATTTGCTCCCCTGCTTCCCTTTTCTATGTTTTCTGTCAATCTTTCCTTCCCATAATTGCTTCTGTTCACCTTCTGCTCTAATGATGTGACCGAAATATTGTATCTTTCTCTCTTTAATATTATGCAGCAATTTCCCTTTGCTCAAGCCATTTTCAGCACTTCCTCATTAGTCTTTTTGTCTGTGTAGGATGTGCAGAACATCCTCCGATTTGTCCATTTATTGGCTTAAGGGCCTCAATTGACCTCTGGGCGAGAAGGCCATCTTTGACCTTACCCACCCCAACTAATTCAATGGCATTGGGAAGGCAACGGGCACTCCACCCCCGCCTTCCCTTGCAATGTTATGGGCAAACCCGCCACACTATTTGTCCCTAGGGAATCATAAAATTCAGCCTGTTATCTCTGTTCCTTTCTCCCACAGATGCTGCCAGACCTACTGAGTATTTCCAGTTTTTATTTCAGCAGGAGTCATGCTCGTTGCACAAAATAACATCTCATCATGCAGAAGGGCAAAGTTATGCAGAGTCAATTGATATTGGATACTGATATCGTGACAACAGGTGAAGTCACCAACCTTTTTGCACTATGCTGTATTTACCAGAATGCCAACAAGTTGTCCCTATAGAGAATATTCTGTGATGCGCAGTGTGCTTTGACAAGGAAAGGCCCCACTGCAAGACATCAGTGCTGACATCAGAGGTGAGAAATTACTGTTGGCAGATGAATGCTTAACTTAATCCCATGAGTACATTGTGTCTAATTGAATTGACATTTTGCACTTCCTTTTAAAATTGAAACTCTGATGTGAATACTGACTTACACTGAGGTGGGATGGATCCTAACGCATTCTGGACATGTAACCTGATGCACATCATTGTCACAGCATGTTGCATCAAGGGTTTTCTTTTTCACTGCTGCTGTTTTCATTTTAAACCAAGAACACAATTAGAGGCTGCAAAAGCAGCTTGCAGCATTACATGGATCAGTGCAGTAAAAAGGCAACAAAAGTACAAGCTTAGCCCTCCTAAATCAACAGCAATGTGTCTCCAGTACCTCCGAATTAATGGTTAATCCTCCTTTTCCTCTGCAACATTTAGCACTGTGTCAGTCCATTTTAGTAAAAGCAGCCACTAGAAGAGATTGTGCCTCTGTAGGAGGACACAAGCCCTTCAGACCTCAAACAGTTCGATCTGGCTTTGAAGCCTTCAACGCCTGCTGCTCAACATTCTGTCTGATGAACACACCAAGGGTCCAGTGTCCAGAATGACCCAGTCTCACACAATCACAAAAGGCAGTGTTAAAAAAAAAACAGGGAGTTCAAAAGAATACTGACCTGAAGTGCCCAGGTTGTGCGCCATCTATGGAAAAATACATTGTGTGAGCATTGCTTTTTATGTGATGATGCCAACTATTAATTTTTTCAGCCACAGAATTTTTTTAAATAAAAATTACAAAGCCTTAAGATAAATAGCTGTAGCTTATATCCACTGGAGTTCAGTCTGTTTACATGATTCTCATTCTGTAGTGGGTCTGTTCAAGGTTCTCTGTGCAGCAACAGCTCATGTGCCTTATATAGAAGCTTAACATTATCGAAGGACTTAGTTGTGATGTCAGCCAGCAAGAGCTTGTTAGTTTAAATATTTGAACTGAAAAAACCCAATTAGTACTGGAAATGATTCATTGCATCTTTAGACAGATATGGTCACATATGATTCAATATTTAAGCCTAACATTTTATTTCCATTCTTTCTTTCATTACAATCTAACAGTTTCCAGTTTCCTGCCGAAAGTATTGCAAATTTACTGTCACAATCATACATTCCTTTCACTACAAACACCTGGATTTGACACAGACTCAAACTAAGGTACAAAACTCTCCTCTTTAGAGTCCAAACAATTCCCTTACTCCCAGGAATATGAATCCACAGTGTTAACACTGCTTTGCATATTGAATATTAACACTTAGACACCCTTCCCCTCATTAAAATGCAATAAGTAGACTGCTCATTCTGAGGACACAGAACTTTCAGCATAGAAACAGGCCATTCGGCCCAACTGGTCCATGCTGGTGTTTATACACCAAACGAGTGCTGTCCCACCCCTCTTCATCCAACCCTATTAACATAACTTTCTATTCTTTTTCTGTCATGTACTTAGCTAGTTTCCCTTAAATGTCACCCGCCTCAACTACTCCTTGTGGTATTGAGTTCCATCCTTTGGGTAAAGAAGTTTCTCCTGAATTTCTGATTGGATTTATTAGTGACTATCTTATATTTTTGACCCCTAGTTTTGGTCTCCCCAACAAGTGGAAACATTTTCTCTACATCTACCCAATAAAACACATCATAATTTTAAAGACCTCTATTGGTCACCACTCAGCCTTCTCTTTTCTAGACATAAGAGCCCTCACCCATTTAATATTCCCTGGCAGGTAAAACCTCTCAGTTTTGGTATCATCCTTGTAAATCATTTTTGCTCAGATTGCAGCCTATGGTGAACTGTGGCTTTACAGTGTGTAGTGCTGAACAAGAGAGGGATCATTCAGTTAGGCTCAAGACAGTGTCAAAGGCAACTGGGGTGGAATACTCTTCCACGATGTGGACCATGAGGCTGAAAACTGTGTCATCTTCCCAACCAAGATATCACCCCTTCCACTAGGATTGCCACTGTCCATGTCTTCCTCACCTGGCAGAATGCAACTGGATGCAACTGGTGGCGGGGAGGGCGGGAGTTGCATGTGGGTGAAGCCAAGGTCCTTAGGAGACTTCCACTCTACCTGGCCCATTTAATGCTGCTTCTATTGGCCGCCATTTGGAAATTTGGTAGTCAGTCTGAAGAAGCAGTGGTAAAGGCCCCAAGTGCCTTCAATGGAGGGAAAGGCCCCGTCTACATCCAGTCAGCTGCAAATGCTTATTTATTGAAGTCTCAGTTTCACCTTCCAAACCCATGACCTCTACCACCTAGAAGGGCAAGAGCAGCAAATGCATGGGAACACCACCACATGCAAGTTCCCCTCCAAGACACACATCATCCTTACTTGGAAATATATCACCGTTATAAGGGGAGGCGGTGCCGTAGTGGTATTATCACTGGACTAGTAGCCCAGAGACCCAGGGTATTGCTCTGGGGACATGGGTTCAAATCCCACCACAGCAGAAGGTGGAATTTGAATTTAATTAATAAATCTGGAATTAAAAGCTAGTCTAATGATGACCATGAATCCATTGTTGATTGTTGTAAAAACCCATCTGGTTCACAAATGTCCTTTAGTGAAGGAAATCTGCTGTCCTTACCTTGTCTGGCCTACTTGTGACTTCAGACCCACAGCAATGTGGTTGACTCTTACATGCCCTCTGAAATGGCCTAGAAAGCCACTCAGTTGTACCTAACCACTATGAAGTCAATAAAAAGGAATGAAACCAGAAAAACCACCCATAATCGACCTAGACACCGGAAACGACTACGGCAAACCTGTTGACCCTGCAAAGTCCTCCTTACTATCTGGGGCCTTGTGTCAAAGTTGGGAGAGCTGTCCCACAGACTAGTCAAGCAATAGCCTGGCATAGTCATACTCACGGAATCATACCTTACAATGTCCCAGACACTGCAATCACTATCCCTGGGTATGTCCTGTCCCACCGGCAGGACAGACCCAGCAGAGGTGGTGGCACAGTGGTCCAGAGTAGGGAGGGAGTTGCACTGGGAGTCCTCAGCATCAACTCCGGACCCCATGAAGTCTCCTGGCATCAGGTCAAACATGGGCAAGGTAACCTCCTACTGATTACCACCTACCGCCCTCCCTCAGCTGATGACTCAGTACTCCTCCATGTTGAACACCACTGGGAGGAAGCAATGAGGGTGGCAAGGGCACAAAATGTACTCTGGGTGGGGGACTTCAATGTCCATCACCAAGAGTGGCTCGGTAGCACCACTATTGGCCGAGTACTAAAGGACATAGCTGCTAGACTGGGCCTGCGGCAGGTGGTGGGGGAACCAACACGAGGGAAAAACATACTTGACCTTGTCCTCACCAATCTACCAGCCGCAGATTCTACTGTCCATGACTGTATTGGTAGGAGTGACCACCGCACAGTGCTTGTGGACACGAAGTCCCTCCTTCACATTGAGAATACCGTCTACCGTGTTGTGTGGCACTATCACCGTGCTAAATGGGATAGATTTCGAACAAATTTAGCAATGCAAAACATAAGGCACTGTGGGCCATCAGCAGCAGCAGAATTGTACTCAACCACAATCTGTAACCTCAGGGCCAGGCATATCCCCCACTCTACCATTACCATCAAGCCAGGAAACCAACCCTGGTTCAATGAAGAGTGCAGGAGGGCATGCCAGGAGCAGCACCAGGCATACCTCAAAATGAGGTGTCAACCTGGTGAAGCTACAACACGGGACTATCTGCGTGCCAAACTGCATAAGCAGCATGCAATAGACAGAGCTAAGCGATCCCATAACCAACGGATCAGATCTAAGCTCTGCAGTCCTGCCACATCCAGCCGTGAATGGTGGTGGACAATTAAACAACTAACTGGAGGAGGTGGCTCCACAAATATCCCCATCCTCAATGATGACGGAGCCCAGCACATCAGTGTGAAAGATAAGGCTGAAGCATGTGCAACAATCTTCAGCCAGAAGTGCCGAGTTGATGATCCATCTCGGCCTCCTCCTGAAGTCCCCAGCATCACAGATGCCAGTCTTCAGCCAATTCAATTCACTTCGCGTGATATCAAGAAACAACTGAAGGCCCTGGATACTGCAAAGTCTATGGGTCCTGACAATATTCTGGCAATTGTACTGAAGACCTGTGCTCAAGAACTTGCCACACCCCTAGCCAAGCTGTTCCAGTACAGCTACAACACTGGCATCTAGCCTGCAATATGGAAAATTGCCCAGGTATGTCCTGTACACAAAAAGCAGGACAAGTCCAACCTGGCCAATTACCGCCCCATCAGTCTACTCTCAATCATCAGCAAAGTGATGGAAGGTGGTGGATCAAGTGACATCAAGCAGCACTTGCTTAGCAATAACCTGCTCAGTGATATCCAGTTTGGGTTCTGTCAGGGCCACTCAGCACCTGACCTCATTATAGCCTTAGTTCCAAACATGGACAAAAGAGCTGAACTCAAGAGGTGAGATGAGAGTGACTGCCCTTGACATAAAGGCAGCATTTGACCGAGTATGGCATCAAGGAGCCCCAGTAAAACTGGAGTCAATGGGAATCAGGGGGAAAACTCACTGCTGGTTGGAGTCATACCTAGCGCAAAGGAAGATGGCTGTGGTTGTTGGAGGTCAATCATCTGAGCTCCAGGGCATCATGCAGGAGTACCTCAGGGTCGTATCCAAGGCCCAACCATCTTCAGCTGCTTCATCAATGACCTTCCTTCAGTCATAAGGTCAGAAGTGGGGATGTTCGCTGATGATTGCACAATGTTCAGCACCATTCGCGACTCCTCAAATACTGAAGTAGTCCGTGTAGAAATGCAGCAAGACCTGGTCAATATACAGGCTTGGGCTGATAAGTGGCAAGTAACATTTGTGCCACACAAGTGCCAGGCAATGACCATCTCCAACAAGAGAGAATCTAACCATCTCCCCTTGACATTCAACAGCATTACCATCGCTGAATCCCTCACTATCAACATCCTAGGGGCTGCCATCGACCAGAAACTGAACTGGAGTAGCCATATAAATACCGTGGCTATAAGAGGAGGTCAGAGGCTAGGAATCCTGAGGCGAGTAACTCACCTCGTGACTCCCCAAAGCCTGACAACATCTACAAGGCACAAGTCAGGAGTGTGATGGAATACTCTCCACTTGCCTGGATGGCTGCAGCTCCAACAACACCCAAGAAGCTCGACACCATCCAGGACAAAGCAGCCCACTTGACTGGCACCCCATCTACAAACATTCACTCCCTTTACCACCGATGCACAGTGGCAGCAGTGTGTATCATCTACAAGATGCACTGCAGCAACGCAGCAAGGCTCCTTAGACAGCACCTTCCAAACCCGCGACCTCTACCACCTCGAAGGACAAGAGCAGCAGATGCATGGGGACATCACCACCTGCAAGTTACCGTCCAAGTCACACACCATCCTGACTTGGAACTATATTTATTTATTTATTTAGAGATACAGCACTGAAACAGGCCCTTCAGCCCACCAAGTCTGTGCCGATCATCAACCACCCATTTATACTAATCCTATATTCCTACCACATCCCCACACCACCTACCTACACTAGGGGCAATTTATAATGGACAATTTACCTATCAACCTGCAAGTCTTTGGCTGTGGGAGGAAACTGGAGCACCCGGCGAAAACCCACGCGGTCACAGGGAGAACTTGCAAACTCCACACAGGCAGTACCCAGAACTGAACCTGGGTCGCTGGAGCTGTGAGGCTGCAGTGCTAACCACTGTGCCGCCCCAATTATTCTCAACTTTTGAGCATTTGGAGCCCTCTCGGGCAGAGAATTCCAAAAATTCACAACCCTTTTAGTGAAGAAATTTCTCCTCATCTCAGACCTTATTCTGAGACTGTAATGGAATCTACCCAACACATTTCATTTCCAGAGGAAAATATCTGCAAAGTTCCTCCCAAAAACAAATCTAATAAAAGTCTAAAATACCTGACAATCCTTATATCTAAATTATTTACCCTTAACCTGGTGGCATAACACATCAATGTTCAGCTCAGGAACCATAATATGCTACACAATGCTCAATCATCCTGACTTGTACTTTTTTTTTTACACAACTTAATCCCACTCCTAACCAGATATTTAAACAACCTTTTTAAAAAGGTGTTGGTTGACACCAGTAACTACTTTTGTTGCGTATCTATTCTAAAGAATTGAAAGAAAATAATTTTGGCATTTTGTTTTGCTTGCAGCATAGAACATTACAGCGCAGTACAGGCCCTTCGGCCCTCGATGTTGCGCCGACCTGTGAAACCATCTGACCTACACTATTCCATTTTCATCCAAATGTCTATCCAATGACCACTTAAATGCCCTCAAAATTGGCGAGTCTACTACTGTTGCAGGCAGGGCGTTCCACGCCCCTACTTTATACTCATATCTTTTAGTCAGTGCTCATAATCCAACTTAAATTTCTAAATTACTTGCCAACCTCTAAAATCCTGGATTATGTCTCACCCCAATCTTCTTTGCTCTCATGAAAGTAAACTCAGCCTGTGCGTCTGTCTCAATACTTCATCTCTTGCTTTGCAATTGTCATTGCACCTTCCTTGAACCCTCCCAATACAGCATTGTCCTTCAGAAGATAAAACTGCAAGGACTGAATTTTATAAGTCCGCCCGCCGCCTGTGCGGGCCGCCTGCCAAAGAGCCGCCACAATTCCAAACGCAGTTAAATTTCCGGGATGGGCCGCACTCCCCGATTACATGGAGGGGGTGGGCTGTTCGTCCCCGGTAATAACGTCAGCTCCTTGTACACAGGTGCTGACGCCATTTTTAAAGTGATGTCAGCCCTACTGGCATATTCAAATATTTAAAGAAATATTAAATGAAAGTGAATAAACACATCTCTTTTTCCCCTCTCCCACCCCCCACATAACAATTAAATTAATTATTTTCCCTTTCCCCCCCACCCACAAAACACTTACCTTTACCATCTGACTTGCCCCCCCACAAACTTTAAACTTCGACCCTTCTCAACATCCCCTCCACCCATGACGTTTGTTTGACCCCATTTCCCCCCCATCACCCCGCACTGAGAAACTTACCGCCTCCCTACTCCCCACCAATGCTGCGCCTCATTTCCCCGGAAGGGGATCCGAAGGCACGGGAGTGCCGGCCACTGGGCCGAAGATCAGAGCAGGACAGCCAGATTAATAGTAATTACATGCAAATTTATTAATTTACTTTATTTGCATATGGTAATTGTGCTCCCGTTGCCAAGCGGGGAAGCTGCTATGGTGCCCTGCCACCACCGGGAGGATCGGGCCAGGACCTGCCGGCGCCGAGGTCCATGGCGGGCCTCATCTGGGTCCAGCTTCAGACCCTACCCCCCATCCCCCGTCATGGATCCCCACGTCGAGGGCACCTTAAAATCCAGCCCCAAGTGTGGAATTACCAAGATTTATACAAGGTTAGAATAACTTACTTCAATTTACAGACAAATGCCCTTAAAATGGATCTTGTACACAATGAACAATAGCATCATATAACTGAATACATTTACTGAACAGCCAAATCTTTTCCACTTTTGCTAATAGACAATTTTTTTGTGTACTCCTTTCTGTTTCCATGTTATAACCAGATATTTACCCACATCAAAATCCATCCAAAAATCTGTTTCATTGGCCCATCCAACCTTTAACATAATCTTCATCAAGTCACATAGCTTCGTGCAGTCAGCAAATTTTGTAATATTACAACTTGTCAGTGCCATGGCACCTCCAACAAAGCAGCACTCCCTCAGCACTGCGTGGGGATGTCAATCTCGATTACGTGCTTAAATCTTTAGAAAGGGCCTTGAACACACAATCTTCTGGCAATGAGGCAACAATGCTGAGCACTGAACAAAGCTAAGACTTTTGGCTTCAAAAATGTTACCTTAGGTAACACCTGTCGTGTTCACATTAGTCGCAAAAGGCCAAGAGGAATGGAAAACTAGCAAATGGGGTAATTTTCCAAGTCTTTGAGCAACCTTGCCCACCAGCAATGGAATTAAAAACTTACTCACCTGCTACACTACAATCTTCTGATCAATTAAATTAATATTTGGAAATCACAGCAGGCATTTCAGATCTTAGAGCTCAACTGTCATTCAGAGTCTGATAAATTGGGCGTTCAAACTCACTGTTCCTTCACTGTCGCTGGGTCAAAATCCTGGAACTCCCTTCCGAACAGGCGGCACAGTGGTTAGCATCACAGCCTCACAGCTCCAGTGACCTGGGTTCGGTTCTGGGTACTGCCTGTGTGGAGTTTGCAAGTTCTCCTTGTGACCGCGTGGGTTTCTGCCGGGTGCTCTGGTTTCCTCCCACAGCCAAAGACTTGCAGGTTGATAGGTAAATTATCCATTGTAAATTGCCCCTAGTGTAGGTAGGTGGTAGGAAAATTAAGGGTAGGTAGGGATGTGGCAGGGAATATGGGATTAATGTAGGGTTAGTATAAATGGGTGGTTGATGGTCAGCATCGACTCAGTGGGCCAAAGGGCCTGTTTCAGTGCTGTATCTGTAAATAAAAACAGACAGTCCTGTGGGTATACCTACCTCACATGGACTGCAGTGGTTCAAGAAGGCAGCTCACTATCACCTTCTCAAGGGCAATTAGGGATGGGCAATAAAAAATAAAAACCAAAAATGTTGGAAATACTCCATGGGTCAGGCAGCATCCGTGGAGAAAGAAAAACAGAGTTAATGTTTCAGGTCTGTGACCTTTCATCAGAACTGAGAAAGGTTAGAAATGTAACAGGTTTGAACAAGCAAAAGGGGGAAGGGGGGGGGGGGAGAAGAAAAAAGGGAAGGTGTGTGATAGGGTGGAGGACAGGAGAAATTAAATGATAAAAAGTTTTCATGGTGAAAAGCCAAAGGGTGTGGTAATGGGACAAGTAAAGAATTAAAAGATGTGATTGGATGAGATGTGAATGCCAGGATAGCAGGAGTGTTTGGGGGTTTGGACAATGAGGACAGAGAAGATAAAAGGGCAGGGGTTGCAGCTCATGAGCTTGCATGGAAAGGTGCCTTGGGAAGGGGAGGGGATGTTGTGGGTGACTGAATCATGTGTATCTGTAATCATGGGTGGATCTGAAACACAAAGGGTGGAATTTCCGTTGGAATCCACATGGAATAAGTTGAAACCAGAGATAGTTGCTGAGGAAGAAGATGTGGTTGTGAAAACAAATTTCGGTGAATACCTGATCAAGCATGAGAAGGGAAGTGGAAAGCAATGAAGGTGAACAAGGTTAAAGAGACAAATGGAAATCCTGTCGGAAAGAAGAGCAGAACTTCTTCAAGGTGAGCATTCTGGGAAGAGAAGTGACCGTGAATTAAACACTAACATGAAAGCAAAATACTGCAGATGCTGGAAATCTGAAACAAAAAGAGAAAATGCTGGCAATACTGAGCAGGTCAAGCAGCATCCATGGAGAGAGAAAAAGTTAACCTTTATGGTACGTGATGTTTCATTAGAACCGAGAAAAGTAAGAAATCTAATAGGTTTTGAGCAAGAGAAATGGGGGAGGGTGGGAGCTTCCACTCGGCTGTCATTTTAATTTCCCACCTTGCTCCCAATCTGACCTTTATGTGCTTGGCCTGCTGTAGTGTTCCAATGAAGCTCAATGCAAGCTTGAGGAAGGGCACCTTATCTTTCAACAGGGCACTTTACAGCCATCGGAACTCAACATTGAGTTCAACAATTTTAGATCATATCCTCTGCTCCCATTTTGGTGTATTGTTTTGCTGGTTTGCTTTTTTCTCTTGTTTCTTCACCCCTTTACATTGCATTCGGATGGCTGCTTTCCTGTCATTCACACCTCATCCAAACACATCTTTTTTGTTTCTTACTTGTCCCATTACCACTCCCTCTGGTTTTGCACCATGAAACCTTTTGTCATTTCTTCTCTCCTGCTCTCCACCCTATCAGAGACCTTCCCCACCTTCACCAGCAACTTCCCTCCACCACCTCCGTGGGCCTGCCTGACATAGAAACATAGAAACATAAAAATAGGAGCAGGAGTAGGCCATTCGGCCCTTCGAGCCTGCTCCGCCATTCATTATGATCATGGCTGATCATCCAACTCAGTAACCTGTTCCCACTTTCGCCCCATACCCTTTGATCCCTTTAAACCTAAGAGCTATATCTAACTCCTTGAAAACATACAATGTTTTGGCCTCAACTGCTCTGTGGTAGCGAATTCCACAGGTTCACCACTCTCTGGGTGAAGATATTTCTCCTCATCTCAGTCCTGAAAGGTTTACCCCGTATACTTAGACTATGACCCCTGGTTCTGGACTCCCCCACCATCGGGAACATCCTTCCTGCATGTACCCGGTCAAATCCTGTTCGAATTTTATAGGTTTCTATGAGATCCCCCCTCACTCTTCTGAACTCCAGTGAATATAATCCTAACCGACTCAATCTCTCCTCATATGTCAGTCCCGCCATCCCAGGAATCAGTGTGGTAAACCTTCGCTGCACTCCTTCTATAACAAGAACATCCTTCTTCAGATAAGACCAAAACTGCACACAATATTCCAGGTGTGGCCTCACCAAGACTCTGTATAATTGCAGCAAGACATCCCTGCATCTGGACACGAATCCTCTTGCTATGAAGGCCAACATACCATTTGTCTTTTTTACCGCCTGTTGGACCTGCATGCTTACCTTCAGCGACTGGTGTATGAGAACACCCAGGTCTCGTTGCATATTCCCCTCTCTCAGTTTATAGCCATTCAGATAATAATCTGCCTTCCTGTTTTTGCTACCCAAGTAGATAACCTCACATTTATCCATATTATACTGCATCTGCCATGCATTTGCCCACTCAGTCAACTTGTCCAAATCATCCTGAAGCCTCTCTGCATCCTCCTCACAACTCACCCTTCCACCCAGTTTTGTGTCATCTGCAAATGTGGAGATATTACATTTAGTTCCCTCATCTAAATCATTAATATATATTGTGAATAGCTGGAGTCCTAGCATTGATCCCTGCCGTACCCCAGTAGTCACTGCCTGCCATTTGGAAAAAGACCCATTTATCCCTACTCTTTGTTTCCTGTCTGCCAACCAATTTTCTATCCATCGCAATACATTACCCGCAATCCCATGCGCTATAATTTTACACGCTAATCTCTTATGTGGGACTTTGTCGAAAGTCTTCTGAAAGTCCAAATAAACCACATCCACTGGCTCCCCCTCATCAACTCTACTAGTTACATCCTCGAAAAATTCTAGTAGATTTGTCAAGCATGCAGACCATCAGGCCCTGGGGATTTATCGGCCTTCAATCCCATCAATTTCCCCAACACCATTTCTCTACTAATACTGATTTCCTTCAGTTCTTCTCTCTCACTAAACCCTGTGTTCCCCAACATTTCTAGTATGATATTTGTGTCCTCCTTTGTGAAGACAGAACCAAAGTATGCATTTAGTTGGTCAGCCATTTCTTTGTTCCCCATAATAAATTCCCCTGTTTCTGACTGTAAGGGACATACATTTGTCTTCACTAATCTTTTTCTCTTCACATACCTATAGAAACTTTTACAGTCAGTTTTTATGTTCCCCGCAAGCTTGCTCTTGTACTCTATTTTCCCCTTCTTAATCAATCCCTTGGTCCTCCTTTGCTGAATTCTAAACTGCTCCCAACCTTCAGGTCTGTTTTTTTTTCTGGTGAATTTATACGCCTCTTCCTTGGACCTACCACTATCTCTAATTTCCCTTGTAAGCCATGGTTTGGCTACCTTTCCCGTTTTACTTTTGCGCCAGACAGGAAAAAACAATTGTTGCAGTTCATCCATGCGCTCTTTGAATGTTTGCCATTGCCTTTCCACCGTGGTCCCTTTAAGTAACGTTTCCCAATCCGTCATAGCCAACTCGCGTTTCGTAGCTTCGTAGTTTCCTTTACTAAGATTCAGGACCCTAGTCTCAGGATCAACTATGTCACTCTCCATCTTGATGAAGAATTCTATCATATCATATCATATGATTGTCCCCAGCAACCTTGATCCCACTTACCTGCATCCCAGGGTCTCCGACATCTTTGGCACTGCAGGCCTCCTGCAGCACCAGCAGTGGCCACCGCTCCTTGTGGCGCTGATGGTACTGGAGACCTGTTGGCCCTCCGATTGGCCGGCAGCTCTGGAGGCAGGAGCTCGCCCCTTAAAGGAATGGCATTCCCAACAGCAGGCAGTTAATTGGCTGCCCGCTGTGGAATTCTACTGGGGTCCAACAGATAGCCGAGGAGGGGTCTGCCCCGCATTTCAGCCTGCCGCTAGGACCCCTGTCGCTGGGATAAACTTCTGGCCGTTAACTTGGTTTCTCTCTCCACAGATGCTGCAGTTCTGCTGAGTATTTCCAGAATTTTCTCTTTTTATTTCAGATTTCCAGCATCCACATTATTTTGCTTTTGTATTAATGGACAATAAATGCGGAACTTACCAGTGACATCCGCATCCCGTAAATGAATAATAAAAAGGTTGATGCGCATGGAACCATACCTCAGTAATGTGCCCATGGAACTGTCGCAGCCACAGCCACACAGCTACAAGTTTCACCCTTGCATGAATGTTTTGCTTGTTGCAACCATAGTCCAGGTTCTTACATGAGAAAGTTGCCTCCCAGCAACAGGCCAGATGCTCACTGAAAAAACACTGCTACTTCACAGCCATAAGTGAATTTATTACAAGGAGAGGCTGGATCTCTTAATCTTATCCATGTCAATAATTATTACTTGATAAAAGCACCAAACTCCAGTGGACAATAGTGATTTTGAAAGGTGAGATGCAGAGTACAGAGGGAGCAAAGGACAAGATCAGCAAGGGAAAAAACAATATTTGTACCACACTGCTGAATTTCTTTTTTCAGAATCGGCCTTCAAAGGACTGCCTTTCAAATGATGAATACAGCATGAACACAGAAATGTCTGTGAGTCACTGAAATCATTATGTTGCATCTACAAGATGGAGTGAGTCACTTCAGTCTGCACTGAATCTGATCAATAGCTTGTGTAAGGAAACAGCATCTAACAAGACCATATATGGAATATCACAAAAACAGGCAAATGGTTTGCAAATTAAAGCTGGTGCTAAGCCACCACGTGCTTCCATGGAAGAGTATAGAAGACACCCTCCCAATTGCTTCTGCCTCCATACTATTGTCTACTTCCTCCCCTATCTTGTTCTCACCCACACGAAAGCACTATACACTCCTTAGACTGCTCTAAATTCGACATTCTTTTGCAGAAGCAGTTAGTAGATTTGAAGCCCACTATCTATTGCTCTTCTCTCTCCTCTTTATTCTCTTGGGCATGACTGCTCTTGTCCTTGGCAATCCTACATAACAGGCATCATCACCCCAAACTTGTATAATGCTGATAGAAACATAGGAAATAGGAGCAGGAGTAGGCCATCTGGCCCTTTGAGCCAGCTCAGCCATTCATTATGATCATGGCTGATCATCTAACTCAGTAACCTGTTCCCGCTTTCGCCCCATACCCTTTGATCGCTTTAAACCCAAGAGCTATATCTAACTCCTTGAAAACATGCAATGTTTTGGCCTCAATTGCTTTCTGTGGTAGCGAATTCCACAGGTTCACCACTCTCGGGGTGAAGAAATTTCTCCTCATCTCAGTCCTGAATGGTTTACCCCATATCCTTAGACTATGACCCCTGGTTCTGGACTCCCCCACCATCAGGAACATCCTTCCTGCATCTACCCTGTCAAGTCCTGCTAGAATTTTATAGGTTTCGATGAGATCCCCCCTCACTCTTCTGAACTCCAGTGAATATAATCCTAACCGACTCAATCTCTCCTCATATGTCAGTCCCGCCATCCCAGGAATCAGTCTGGTAAACCTTCGCTGCACTCCCTCTATAGCAAGAACATCCTTCTTCAGATAAGGAGACCAAAACTGCACACAATATTCCAGGTGTGGCCTCACCAAGACTCTGTATAATTGCAGCAAGACATCCCTGCTCCTATACTCGAATCCTCTCGCTATGAAGGCCAACATACCATTTGTCTTTTTTACCGCCTGTTGGACCTGCATGCTTACCTTCAGCGACTGGTGTATGAGAACACCCAGGTCTCGTTGCATATTCCCCTCTCTCAGTTTATAGCCATTCAGATAATAATCTGCCTTTCTGTCTTTGCTACCAAAGTGGATAAAAGTGGATAACCTCACATTTATCCATATTATACTGCATCTGCCATGCATTTGCCCACTCACTCAACTTGTCCAAATCACCCTGAAGCCTCCCTGCATCCTCCTCACAACTCACCCTTCTACCCAATTTTGTGTCATTTGCAAATGTGGAGATATTACATTTAGTTCCCTCATCTAAATCATTAATATATATTGTGAATAGCTGGGGTCCTAGCATTGATCCCTGCCGTATCAGTAGTCACTGCCTGCCATTTGGAAAAAGACCCATTTATCCTACTCTTTGTTTTCTCTCTGCCAAACAATTTTCTATCCATCGCAATACACTACTCCCAATCCCATGCGCTCTAACTTTACACACTAATCTCTTATGTAGGACTTTGTCGAAAGCCTTCTGAAAGTCCAAATAATCCACATCCATTAGCTCCCCCTCATCAATTCTACTCGTTACATCCTTGAAGAATTCTACTAGATTTGTCAAGCATGAATTCCCTTTTGTAAATTCATGCTGACTCTGTCTGATTCTACCACTGTTCTCCAAGTGCTCTGTTATAAAATCTTTGATAATGGACTCGAGAATTTTGCCCACTACCAACATCAGGTTGACTGGTCTATAATTCTCTGCTTTCTCTGTACCTCCCTTTTTAAATAGTGAGGTTACATTAGCCACTGTCCAATCTGTAGGAACTGTTCCAGAGTCTATAGAATCTTGGAAGATGACCACCAATGCATCCATTATTTATAGGACCACTTCCTTAACTACTCTGGGATGCAGACCATCAGGCCATGGGGATTTATCAGCCTTCAATTCCATCAATTTCCCCAACACCATTTCTCTACTAATACTGATTTCCTTCAGTCCCTCCCTCTCACTAAACCCTGTGTTCCCCAACATCTCTAGTATGATATTTGTGTCCTCCTTTGTGAAGACAGAACCAAAGTATGCATTTAGTTGGTCAGCCATTTCTTTGTTCCCCATAATAAATTCCCCTGTTTCTGACTGTAAGGGACCGACATTTGTCTTCACTAATCTTTTTCTCTTCACATATCTATAGAAACTTTTACAGTCAGTTTTTATGTTCCCCGCAAGCTTGCTCTCATACTCTATTTTCCCCTTCTTAATCTATCCTTTGGTCCTCCTTTGCTGAATTCTAAACTGCTCCCAATCCTCACGTCTGTTTTTTTTTCTGGCGAATTTATATGCCTCTTCCTTGGATCTAATGCTATCTCTAATTTCCCTTGTACGCCATGGTTTGGCTACCTTTCCCATTTTACTTTTGCGCCAGACAGAAATAAACAATTGTTGCAGTTCAACCATGCACTCTTTGAATGTTTGCCATTGCCTTTCCACTGTGGTCCCTTTAAGTAACGTTTCCCAATCCATCATGGCCAACTCGCGCCTCATACCTTCCTAGTTTCCTTTACTAAGATTCAGGACCCTAGTCTCAGAATCAACTATGTCACTCTCCATCTTGATGAAGAATTCTATCATATCATATCATATGATTGTCCCCAGCAACCTTGATCCCACTTACCTGCATCCCAGGGTCTCCGACATCTTTGGCACTGCAGGCCTCCTGCAGCACCAGCACCAACTATGTCACTCTCCATTTTGATGAAGAATTCTATCATATTATGGTCGCTCATCCCCAAGGGGTCTCGCACAACTAGATTGTCAATTATTCCTCTCTCATTACACAATACCCAGTCTAGGGTGGCCTGTTCTCTCGTTGGTTCCTCAACATATTTGTCCAGAAAACCATCCCGTATACACTCCAAGAATTCCTCCTCTATGGAATTGTGACTAATTTGATTTGCCCAATCTGTATGAAAAAATGAAAACCATTTTGCCACGTATTTACATATTTTACCGCAATATCACCAACTATCACCAGTAACCTGTCTCTCGATGCAGAAATCAACAAGCGCATGGGAAAGGCTTCCACTGCTATGTCCAGACTGGCCAAGAGAGTGTGGGAAAATGGCGCACTGACATGGAACACAAAAGTCCGAGTGTATCAAGCCTGTGTCCTCAGTACCTTGCTCTACGGCAGCAAGGCCTGGACAACGTATGTCAGCCAAGAGCGACATCTCAATTCATTCCATCTTCGCTGCCTTCGGAGAATCCTTGGCATCAGGTGGCAGGACCGTATCTCCAACACAGTAGTCCTCGAGGCAGCCAACATCCCCAGCTTATACATACTACTGAGTCAGCGGCGCTTGAGATGGCTTGGCCATGTGAGCCGCATGGAAGATGGCAGGATCCCCAAGGACACATTGTACAGCGAGCTTGCCACTGGTATCAGACCTACCGGCCGTCCATGTCTCCGCTTTAAAGACGTCTGCAAACGTGACATGACGTCCTGTAACATTGATCACAAGTCGTGGGAGTCAGTTGCCAGCGATCGCCAGAGCTGGAGGGCAGCCATAAAGGCGGGGCTAAAGTGTGGCGAGTCGAAGAGACTTAGCAGTTGGCAGGAAAAAAGACAAATGCACAAGGGGAGAGCCAACTGTGTAACAGCCCCGACAACTAATTTTATCTGCAGCACCTGTGGAAGAGTCTGTCACTCTAGAATTGGCCTTTATAGCCACTCCAGGCGCTGCTCCACACACCACTGACCACCTCCAGGTGCTTACCCATTGTCTCCCGAGACAAGGAGGCCAAAGAAGAAGAAGAAGAATCTATAAATAATCATCTTTGTTGCTATCTGTTAATCTTGCAGAGGATTGTCACTTGGAAATAGTTTTCAAGTTTGTGGTAATTTTACAGTATTTCTCAAGTTTTTCTTTTTAAAATGTTGTTCTTTTGATGTAGTGTGGTGGTAATTATTGCCCTTTTCTTATGCCCTGAGGGCACTAAAGTGCAGCCACATTGTATGGAACTGGAGTCTCATGTAGATCAGACCAGGTAGGGCTCAAGAACATTATTGAACCAATGATGTTTTCACAACAATCCAGCAACTTCCATGGTTATTTTCAGGTGGCAGCTCACAAGTAACCAGATTGTTTGAATCTGATGTTATAACTTGACCTGGTAGGATTTGAACTTGCAGACTCTGGGATATCAGGAATGGAAAAGCTTCATAATACAGTTGTATATATTGCTTTGTTGTAGGACGAGTGTTTGCACTGTTATGTTTTGTGTACTGTGGAAAGCTTAAGAAGAAATCTAATGTTAAGGCGATGAAAGGTCACAGACCTGAAATGTTGACTCTGCTTCTCTCTGCGCAGATGCTGCCAGACCTGCTGAGTATTTCCAGCACTTTCTGTTTTTATTTCAGGTTAAGGCAGATTACTGTATTGCCAGTTATCGTAGGTTAATGGTGGTTAACCTATTGCAGCAGAAGTGCCAATAATACTTTAAAAATTGTCCCATAACTCTTGTAATTGAGAGATCACAGTCCTCTGACTAAACCCGCAAGGTTTGGTTGTAAGTACTGCTTTTTAAATGTATGATTATTTACTGTATACTTAATAAACCTGTGACATCTGACATTCGGTGTTGTGAACCCGATTAATTTGAGGAGTAAATTACAAGTAATAATACACGTCTATCTATCCCTCTTCTAACAGCTATATAAATGTTAGCTATTGGTGCTGGTGAGGATTCCTGTGGGATGGTCAAGCATTTTACCTGAAATTCATAGTTGGAAATGAAAACATCCATGGATTACACATGATGGGCTTGATTTTTAGACCTACCAGGTCAGGGATCAGAGGTGACCAACCTGCGTGCCGGTTCCCCGGCTCCATCCCCCCCCCCAGGCCATTTTCATGGACATGCTGGGGAGCCGACATGGCCCGTTAAGGGATTTTCCAGTTAGCCTCCAGGTTCCCGCAGATGGCGGGGGCCAGCCAAGGTGCCTGGAGGTGGCCTCCCGGCAGCAGACCCAGAGGCCAGCACTCCAGGCCGCCCTGTAGAGGGGTGCCCCACCACTCCCACCAGCCCCCTCCCCATCACCCCCATAGTGGTGGCCTGGCTGAAAAACCCATTTTTTATTTTCAATTTGAAAAAGTTGGAGGTAGGGAACCTCGATTTTGAAGCGCCCTCTCTCTCATTTACCTGCCATCATAGCCTGCTGCTTCTTTTTAGCTGGTAGGCCTCTGTTTGGCCCTCCAACTTCAAGAGTCCACCCTTTATCCTCAATTGGATGGTGAGCCTGCACTCTAGCTATTAATTGACCACCCTGGGAAAAATCACAATGAGTGACTGTTTCCCACAGAGTGTGAACTACTGACCCACAATTCAGCCTGAAAGCGGGCTTCAGAAGCCCATAGGGAAAATCCTGCCTGAGATATTTCTGTCCCCTATGCTGTTCGATTCCAAATACAAATCCTTCTCTCCACTCCCTTCAAAGAACATTCTAGTTCAGAATAGGTTTTGTCTTTGCTTCCTATTAATTTCCATTACTTCTTTGGATAGGGGAAGGTGTGTCTTTACCTAGTTTTGTAATCTTAGGACGGTCGTAACATCTTACACAAATGTATGTGACTCAGAACAGATCCAAAGTAAAGCCAGTCAGCAGTGATCAGATGTAATCATGCTGTTCATACTCAGATAGACTTTTAGCGTTCAACCCTCAAAGTTAGAGAAATTTTTGAACAAAAGTTGAATGTTTGCATTCTACCAGCTATAGGCAGGTGCTGAAGGCTTGTTTTTGCAGCTATAACTGTAGGTAAATTTTAGAATTTGTTTAATTTTGAAGGGAGGGAAGCGACTGGGCGTGCCTCAGTTGGAATTTCAAGTGGCGGACTAAATCCAATTCTTGAGATTCTGGGATTGTATTCCCAGTGTTTTTGGGTATTGCCTTTCATGACTTGTCACTTCAGATTAAGCTCACTGGGTTATGATGACCACAGCAGTGAAA
This sequence comes from Heterodontus francisci, assembly GCF_036365525.1. Lineage (NCBI taxonomy): Eukaryota > Metazoa > Chordata > Chondrichthyes > Heterodontiformes > Heterodontidae > Heterodontus > Heterodontus francisci. The sequence continues at coordinate 16,235,439 of NC_090385.1, forward strand.
TGAAAGTTTTATAATGTGGGATTTTCCTACTGATGTATTTTTGTGAAAACCACAAACTGTGGCCCTGGTAATTTTTCTCAGTTCACTACTCCTGTCGGTGAGGTAATCCTACATCCCTGCAGGATATGTTATTCAGTGTATCCAACAGCACAAGAGAAGCTGAACCTTTTTATCTGCAAAGAAGGCCTATACGAGTAGGTTTCCCATTTCCCCTGTGTAATATGCGTCACAGAATTGTAAACCTGTTTTTATAATTTTTATCACTTTGCTTTTGTAAAGGGTTTATATTCCTGAGTGAAAAAGACTGCTAGGTACAATCGTGAAGTCCAATCTGTGGTCATACATTCCCTGTGTGATAGGAATTATTAATGTACAAACAATGCAAAAAAAAAATCATTCATAAATTACAATAAAATTCATGATGAGTGGAGCTCTGGGATGTTTCACCATATGTTGCGAATTAAATGGAAGGTTTTTTATTCTCACAAGTATGTCTACATTTATTTAATTTGCTAAATTAAAAATGTTTTAAGTTTTTTAAATGTTTAATTATGCTATTAAAATGCTTAGTTATAGAATGAAAAAACATGGTAATCTTTGAGGATTGTGGCACTATATTGAATCAAATAATACAAATGGAAAAACATGGTAATTTTGGAGTTTGTTTAAGGGATCAGAAGATTAATTGCTCTCATATTTATCCTGCAGACTTTATAGCTAGTTGTGAAAGATATGAAAGAATTCATAGAAATTAACAGCAAAGAAGGAGGCCATTCGGCCCATCGTGTCTTTGCCAGACCCTACTGAAAGGTGGAGCAAGCATGAAACAAATATGTTCAATACACAAACTCAACTCATATGGAGTATAAGCAGCAGAATGGACTCTCGTTGGGCTGAATAGTCCATTTCTGTGCTTTATATTTTACATAATGTTTAGGTGATAAATTAAGAAAATGTATGGAGATTTTTAAAGTTGAAGGGATATAAATTGCCCTGGCCCTGTTTTCGGGTTCAGTCTCAGTGCTGTGTGAGCAATGTGCACCCAAATGGACAGACCCTGAGAATGGGCCAAGATTGGGTCTCGGGCCTCATCTACAAATTTGGGGCAAGCACTCGGCACTGGCCTTACCTCCACAGGCAGCTCACCTTGGCTGACGGCAATCCCAAGGCGAGTTCATCAGTGATTCATTTCTGAAAGGAGTACTTTGACAGGAGTTAGGACCTTAATTTATGTATTCAAGGGACCTAATGCCTGTCCATCCTGGACACTTAAAAACATGGGCCCCACAAATTTGCCGGTGGGACCAACAACTGTGTAGTTAGGAACAGGCTGTCCCTCTGCTAAACTGTTGTACCCATTTTTCGCCCAAAAAATGGGTGCAACACAGACCAATTTCTATCCTGGAAAGAGCAGTTAGTACTGTCAAATTTAAATCCTGATTCGAATCATCTGCACGTGTGGAAGCAATGTGGAAAACCATTTCCACAGCTTGTAGCTGAAAGTGCTTGTCACATTATAAAATACCTTCATGAACAACAAATACGATACAAATTGAATGTCTCATTGCAGCTGCGGTTTTCCAGAGCTTTCCTACTTATGACCACGTAAAGTATAACACAGGTTGTCAGGCCTATTTGCATGAATAAGCTGCCAGCACCCAAAGTGAACAAACATTCTCTTGAATTGGAGCCAAATCCCTCAAGTTCCATAGCAAATTGAACAAAGCTGTGCTCCAAGTTTCCATTTCGCCTTTTACAAAAAAAAATCTTAGTTTATCCATGTTCAAACCGAGTAAAGCTGACTTATGGCTTTGTTCTTTGAATCTCTCCAGTTCAGGATGCACTTAAGTTCTGGGCCCATTCCCACTGCGGTGCCCAATCTCATTAGCCTCTCCCAGCTAAAAGCACTGCAGGATATATTGTGTTATGTACGTTTCTAGAACAAATCTTATATAACCTATCAAGTCAAATTTTAAGTGCTGTTAGGATTTTGTTGCCTCCTATTTGACCAGATTGATAACTTTGTGATAAAAAGCATCTATCTTTTCTGTAATGCTGCAGCTTTCTCATAACAACTGGTTATTTTTTGCAATGATATCTTTAACCAAAATACTTCGAGATAAAACATGCCCTTAAGTGCTAATGTGCAGTAAGACAGCATCAGCTATCAAATAATATTAAACTGAAAGGCAACAGCGTACCTTTAAAATGCTTTGGCCTTTGGTGTTGCGCAGTTCTTTTCAAAGAGCCTCTGAATTTATTGCTTGCCCGATCTCTGTGCCCTACGTGGAGAAAGAAAAAGTGTGACAGGTGATATGTAAATTCCAATATCTTGGTGCTTGGTGCTGCGCACCTGTGACAGGAGAATTTAAAAAAAAATAGTTTTTTCCCACTGTGACAGTTGTATATAAACAATTTCATAATTAAGCTGTTAAAAAGCCAAAGCTGCAAGTATCTTTGCTGTTTAGTGGAGGAGAAGTCAGGATCTTGGTAACTTAGAGTCATAGAGTTACACAGCACGGAAACAGGCCCTTCGGCCCATTGTGTCTGTGCCAGCCATCAAGCACCTGACTATTCTGGACCCATTTTCCAGCACTTGGCCCGTAGCCTTGTATGCTATGGCGTTTCAAGTGCTCATCTAAATTTTTCTTAAATGTCGTGGGGGTCCCTGCCTCTACCACTCCTTCAGGCAGTGTGTTCCAGATTCCAACCACCCTCTGGGCGAAACAATATTTCCTCAAATCCCCTCTAAATCTCCTGCCTCTTACCTTAAATCTATGCCCCCTGGTTATTGACCCTTCCGCTAAGGGAAAAAGTCTCTTCCTATCTAACCTATCAATGCCCCTCATAATCTTGTATACCTCAATCATGTCCCCCCTCATCCTTCTCTGTTCTAAGGAAAACAACCCTGGCCTTTTCAGTCTCTCTTCATAGCTGAAATGCTCCAGCCCAGGCAACCTCCTGGTGAATCTTCTCTGCACCCTCTCCAGTGTACTCACATCCTTCCTATAGTGTGGTGACCAGAAATGTACACATTACTTCAGCATTTAGCATTTTATACAGCTCCATCATAACCTCCCTGCTCTTATATTCTTTGCCTCAGCTAATAAAGGCAAGTATCCCATATGCCTTCCTAACCACCTTATCTACCTGTGCTGCTGCCTTCAGTGATCTATGGACATGTACACCAAGGTCCCACTGACCTTCTGTACTTTCTAGCGTCCTACCATCCATTGTATATTCCCTTGCCCTGTTAGTCCTCCCAAAATGCATCACCTCACACTTCTCAGGATTAAATTCCATTTGCCACTGCTCTGCCCATCTTACCAGCCCATCTATATTGTCCTGTAATCTAAGGCGTTCCTCCTCACTATTTACGACACCACCAATTTTGGTGTCATCTGCAAACTTACTTATCATACCTCCTATATTCACGTCTAAATCATTAATGTACACTACAAACAGCAAGGGTCCCAGCACCAATTCCAGTGGTACACCACTGGTCACAGGCTTCCACCTGCAAAAACAACCCTCGACCATTACCCTCTGTTTCCTGCCACTAAGCCAATTTTGGATTCAATTTGCCAAATTGCCCTGCATCCCATGGGCTCTTACTTTCTTAACCAGTCTCCCATGCGGGACCTTATCAAAAGCTTTCTTTCCATAGAGCAGAGAAGGCTCAGAGGAGATTTGATAGACGTGTTTAAAATCATGAAGGGTTTAGATAGAGCTGACAAGGAGAAACTCTTTGGTTGAAGGGTTGATAACCAAAAGGCACAGATATAAGGCTAAAGAACCAGGGGGACACGAGGGAAATTTTTTTCCAAAAATTAGGATTTGGAATACACTGCCTGATAGGGTGGTGAATACAGATTCAATTGTAACCTTCAAAAGGGAATTGGATAAATAATTGAAGGTGAAAAAATTGCAGGGATCTAACTGGATTGCTCTTTGAAAGAGCCAGCACAGACGTGATGGGCTGAATGGCTTAATTCTGTGCTGTACTATTCTATGGTGCTATGAACTTAAAGGGAACATTCCCAACTGCGGATGAAAGGAAATTTGTAAATGAAGATTTCTCTTAACTGAAACAGCCCTCAACTCGGTAACAGTTGGTGTTTTAAGAATTTTTATGCCATCCATTTTAAGGCTTTGAAAAAGTAGGTGCAGAAACCGATCAGCATAATTTTTAAAAAAACTATATTTTATTCTACTGTGCACGGATGAACGTTAATGCTCTCTCCTTACATTGCATCACATGACTCGTGTTTCATAAATTAATGAAATTAATGAAGCTCTTTCTCAAATGGTCAATGTTACAGAAATCTAAAACAACTCCAAACTTCCAATTGTGTTGGGCTAAAGAGAAAGACTTGGATTTCTATGATGTCTTTTACATTGTTACCAAAGTGTTTCCATTTTCTGTTGAATTTTTTTTGAGGACTTTTAAAACTGAAAAGATTCCATGGATGTGTTTTTTTTTACAAAGTTCACTGAAAGGACACTTGAGATGTTATTTGATAACAACCTTTGCTGGAAATCATGCACTTGAAGCTTAATAAACAACAGAAACCTTAGTGACCTGGGGAAGATGTTTACAGTGAAGCCATATGTCAAAGTTTATGGAGATCAGGCGGTTGACTTTCTGTTTGGGGTTTGGATATTGTTTTCAGTTCAGTTGGGGTGTGAAGTGTTTTGAAGACAGTTGGTGTTTTGTCTGCTAAAAAATAGAAACCCCAGCTCATTTTTCCTGCACCTCTCTAAGAGACCCTGAGAAGACCAATGTGTAAGCTCTTCTTTTCTCCTGTCTTTGGGAAAACCCTGCAATTCAAGTGTGTGTTGGCTGAAACTCCTGATGCCACATATCTCCTGGAAAACCTACCAGACGATTTCTCGACATCTCCAGAATTAATTGCTTCTGAAGAGATCCCAGCGACCGGTCTCCGTATACTAGAGCATGGCTACCCAACCCGAACCCAACGGGACCTGACGACATGTTTGGGTCCAGATCGGGTCGGGCCGCTCTTCCGGGTCCAGCATTCAGGCTCAGGTCAGGTCGGTCCGGGTCAGACATACTCTATAACCACCTCCGGTACGTGGCTCCAATTTTAATGTACTTTTTAAACAACCTTTCAAGTCCAGTTACAGTTTTTGTTGCTTATCTGCACCAGCTTAACAAGTGAAAAATGGAAGCTAGGTTAACTGAACATTCCGGGGGTCGGGTCAGGTCGGGTCGGGTGCGGGAAAAAATGAAAGGACTCGGGCTGGCTTGGGTTGGATGTGGTTCTGTTGGGCTCAGGTCGGGTTTCATTTGCAGACCCGAGCTGGCCTTTACCGTATATCTGGATGCCAGACCAAAAGGGACAAGTGACTTCCTTCCATATCTTTTTTCTTCAGGAACTAGCAAGTATTTGGCCAAAGTATTCTTTTTTGGGGGCTTTTCTTTCTAACAGTCCTCTGCAGAGAGAATTTCTGGGTGGTTTTTCAGTGTGTGTGTGGGGAATTTAAAAAGGGAACTTTCATATTTCAATCTGTGTGTTAATGCTTTGCTTCATTACTGGATAAGTCTTGTTTTATCATAAACTGATAATTTTGTTATTTATTAAAGAAACCTGGTTGGTGCATTTTATTTATTTATTTAGAGATACAGCACTGAAACAGGCCCTTCAGCCCACCGAGTCTGTGCCAACCAAGAATCACCCATTTATACTAAACCTTCAATAATCCCATATTCCCTACCTCCACTTGGGGAAATTTACAATGGCCAATTTACCTATCACCTGCAAGTTTTTGGCGGTGGGAGGAAACCGGAGCACCCGGCGGAAACCCACACGGTCACAGGGAGAACTTGCAAACTCCGCACAGGCAGTACCTAGAATTGAGCCCGGGTCCCTGGAGCTGTGAGGCTGCAGTGCTAACCATTGTGCCACCCCAAGATGCTGGGATAAAGAGTAGAGTATATGATTGACTGAATCAGTAGCTGGGTAAACATTTAAAAAAATATCTATTGTAACCTGCGGAGAAGTGGGACTAGAAAAGACAGTGTACCCCTTCCACCTTGGTTGTAACAACATCCTGAGTGTCTCAAAGTGCTTCACAGCCAGTTAATTTTTTTGAGTAGTCAATGTTATTTTTTAAGGAAAACTTGGTAGCCAATTTGCACACAATAAAAACATGCACATGTAGCATCTTTAACATAGTAAAACATCCCAAGGCACTTTACAGGAATGATTATCAGACAAAATTTGACACCAAGCCAAATAAGGAGATATTAGGACAGGTGACAAGAAGCTTAGTCAGAGGTAAATTTTGAGGAAAGATTTGAAAGGGAGGAAAGAGAGATAGAGAGACGGAGAGATTTAGGCAGGGAATTCCAGAGCTTAGGGATTTGGCAGCTGAAGGCATGGCCATTAATATTGGGGCAATGAAAATCAGGGATGTGCGAAAGGCCACAATTGGAGGAATGCAGAGATCTTGGAGGGTTGTAAGGCTGGAAAAGATCACAGAGGTAATGAGAAATTAGGCCATGGATGCAAATTTTAAAATTGAGATTCAGCAAGGTCCCAAAATCAGCACTGGGATGAAAGGCCAGTTCATCCGTATTGTTGGTTGTTGGATGAATGTCAGCCAGAACAGAAGGAGAACTATTACATCTATAGATCTATTATATTCACTTGAACAGATGAGGCTTCAGTTTAATATTTCATCTGAAAGACAGTACTCGCTCAGTACTGCACTGAAGTATCAGCCAAGAATATGCACTTAAGTCCTGGACTGGAACACGAACACATAACCTTTTGACCTGGAGCTGAGAATGCTACACAGAGTCAAGTTGACACTGAAACTGTAAACTTAGGCACATCATATCCTTCAGTGTCCCAAATATGTATCTTTTGGATTTTGTTTCAAAAAGATTTTATTGTCAGCTTACGCAACTGATTATGATTCCCCCTAGCCTGTTCAACACATTTCTTAATGTCATTTATTTAACAAATAATTCTTAAATTGGGGCATTGAATAATGAAACTGTACAGTAGTGGTTATGTTCCTGGACTAGCAAGCCAGAGGCTTCGACTAATAATCCAGAGAGCATGAGTTCAAATCCCACTAAGGTAGTTTAAGGATGTGAATTCAGTTTTTAAAAAAAATACTGGAAATAAAACAAAAAAGGCATCAGTACAAGTGACCATGAGGCTGTCAGATTATTATAAAATCACAACTGGTTCATTATCGTTCTCTAGGGAATGTAAACGGTATGTGACTCTTACTTGCCCTCTGAATAGGCTTATCAGCTGTTCACCGCATCTTCTCAGGGTAATTAGGGATGGACAATAAATGCCAGCCTTGCCAGTGACACCCATCTCCCAAGAATGAATAAAAAGAAACTCATTGGGCTGGATTTTACCAAGTCCACAACGTTGGGCTCTGTGGCTGGTGGGGGGGCTGCTGGAAGATTGTTCCGGAGGATGCCCGCCTCGGAGGCGGACGCCAGGAGGGCACGGCCCGATCCTCCCAGTGCTGGCGAGACTCCGTGGCAGCCCACCCGCCACTGAGCGATGGGACCTCAATTTCCATCTATAAATCATTAAAACAAATTCATTTAAATAAACTTACCGGCAATCTTCCGGTCCTGCCGTGATCATCAGCGTGCCGGCGGCTGGCACTCCCGTGCCTTCAATTCCCTGTCTGGACACTGGTGGGAAACGGGGAGGGAGTTAAGAGTTTCAGTGTGGAGGGGGGGGAATGAGGTCAAATAAGCATCATCAGTGTAGGGGACGGTGAGAAGGGGGGAGCTTTCAACTTTGTGCAGTCTGGAGTGGGGTGGGGGGGAGGTCAGAATTCAAAGGTAAGCGTTCTGAAGGGGGAAGGGCAAATACTTACTGCAATTTTGATTGGGGGGTTGCAAAGGGGCGTTACAATTTTATTTTGTAAATTTTAGAGGGGTGTTCACTTTAAAAATTCAAACTTGCGGGCAGGGCTGGCTGCCCTGTAAAAATGGTGCCAGCGTGTGCGGGCTGCCATTTCTTGAGCTCGCTGCCGAAAGCAATGGGGGGCTATGAAAATCCAGCCCATCGTTTCTTTGCTCACATGACTGTTGGTGATAAGAAGTCAGATAGATGAGCTGTTCATCAGATGCCGCATTCTTTCTTGCAACACACTTTTAAAGCTTAAATCCTAGTTCTTTCTTAAGTGCAATTCCTAAGTGCGAGAACGAAAGGAGAAATGTAATTTCTATGTAATCAATATCTGCGACTTTAATTATTTTTCTTAACTGGCTCATTACAGCGATTATCAGTCCTGCTGAGCTGGAAGGAGGTGGGGCTTTGATGAGTTTGAGTGTGCCAGATTAAAAATGTGAAAACAACTGAAATAAAAAGTAATTGCCCTACACACTGGCAGGCTGAGGAAAGAACATTTTAAAAGTTGCGGTGTTCATTGTTTATCACTGGGAGAAAGGAGCACACTGTACCTTTAAGATGCGTACATGAAGGAAGTAAATACATCAAAGGGGAAAATGTTATTCAAAGAATCTGTAGAGGGCAGCGCAGGTTGTATACACCCTCACAAATACCTAAGTAAAATACTGCGGATGCTGGAAATCTGAAATAAAAACCCAAAATGCTGGAAATGCTCAGCAGGTCTGGTAGCACCTGTGGAGAGAGATACAGAGTTAATGATTCCAGTCGAGGATCTTTCATTCTGACAAAAAGTCAGGACCAGAAACATTGGTGAATTTTTCCCAGCCAAAGGGAGGCATGTTTCGGTGCAAGCGGTGGGTGGGGGTGTGGGGTTTCCTGACATCATTCCGTCCTCTTCCAACTTTCCCCAGGGGCAGGATTGAAGGTGAGTGGGGAACCCCCTTAGATCTGTCAGGTAAGTAATTATGTTAATTAAGAAGTTAATTAAGAACTGTTTTAACCTTCAAATCTGGATTTTCCATCCTAAAGACGTGTTTCCCAACCTGTTAGCAAATCGCCAGGGTCACTGAGGCAAGTACGCAGCAGCAAGAGCTTCTTAAGTGAAACTGACAAGCTGGGGAGGCTTTGATCAGTGCAACTGAAGAGCTGCAGCCATGGCCAGGTGAGAGGCTGCTGTTCAAAGCACTTCTTCTCTGAGAGTGCTATCCCTGCTTGACAAATGATTGCCAACTTCTTGTCTGGCACTTCACTCATTTTCAACTGCACTACCCTGCTGCTAGCCTTCACCACGGCATGAGAGTCGCTTATGTTGCTCCACCTTGCATCTCTGATGAGAGACAAGAGCAGAAGCAACACCACTGCCAACAGCACCAGTAGTACCAGGAGCAACACCAGCAGCAGCACCAGCTGCCTGAGTCATGTCGGGAGGTGGGGCGGGGGGAGCACTTAGACACTTAAGTGGACAGCAGCAGGCCTTTCCAACAGGTGAATCATGGCAGGAGGGGTTGCACAGGTTTGGCATTGCAGGGAAGGGGGTATAGAAGGTTCGGCAGCAAAGGCAAGAGGGTGGCTGTCAGCGGGCCCCTCTTCCTGATGCCGGGTCCCTCAATCAGGCACTAAGTGCCTTTGAACGACGGGAGAGCTCCCCCACCCCCATCCGGGAGCCGGCAAGCAACCCGCACAGGTTTGCCTGGTGTGCTCCCCGTGTGGCGACAGGCCCACCTGCTGCTGGGCAGAGGTTGGATTTGGCCCTTAATTCGGCATTAATTGCCCACTTAAGGGCCTCAGTTCGCGGTGGGGCGGGAAGGCCATCTGCAGGCCTTCCTGCCATGGACTTAATTGGGGTGGAGGCGGGAAAGTGGCAGAGTCACCACCTGCCACCATCACGCCTGATTAAATGCTCTCCCCATCTCCAAACTCGCCATGGGGGAGAGTATAAAATCCCTCCCAAAGAGTCAATACGGCACAGGAGCAGGCCATTCATCCCATCGAGTCCATGCCGGCACTTTATAGAGCAATCCAGTCAGACCCCTTCTCATCAACAGCATGCCCCTCCACAGGGCAGAGGGGATGGACACCAAGATTCAGCTAGAAGGAGGCGAAAATCCAAGCACAGGATCTAACAGCAGAGGATGAGCTCTCCCGACATGTCTGAGCACCAATGCCTCAGCAGGCTCTCACGGCAGGTTGCTGCTGACAACTGCAGCCTCCTGGAACATGACCACCCACCCAGTGGAATAGGTGGGAATGCATTGCTAGTGGTCGACAAGGTGCCTCTCACTGGAAAAGTAGCCTCAAAAATTCAAAGTGCTGATGAACCCTTCTTACCCATTATGTGGTCTCTTTAATTCCTTCCTTTGACAGGATGGACACAGCATCCCGCCCACCCTTCCTAATTGGACGAGCAGCCTGGAGGCGGGCTTTGCTCTTGGAAAGAGCCTCAGTAAATCCGCCCAATAAGAAATCCAGTTCCCAATCCGAAAATGGCTCTGCCATTCCAGCAGGGACTAAGTCCAAAATTTTTGGCTCATTGACTCAATTTCTCTCCCTCTCCACAGATGCTGCCCAACCTGCTGAGTATTTCCAGTATTTTTTGGTTTTATTTACTATTGCATATATTATCCTCTGCAGTGTAAGTACATGCTTAGATATTATTAAGAAAGACTTCCCTAAGGGATGAAACTGGATGAAAATTCTTTTAACTAACAGCGGCACAGTGGCGCAGTGGTTAGCACCGCAGCCTCACAGCTCCAGGGACCCGGGTTCAATTTTGGGTACTGCCTGTGCAGAGTTTTCAAGTTCTCCCTGTGACCGCGTGGGTTTTCGCCGGGTGCTCCGGTTTCCTCCTGCCGCCAAAGACTTGCAGGTAATAGGTAAATTGCCCCTAGTGTAGGTAGGTGGTAGGGAACATGGGATTACTGTAGGGTTAGTATAAAATGTGTGGTTCTTGGTTGGCCCAAATGGCCTGTTTCAGTGCTGTATCAATCAATAAATAAATAAACATTTTTAATGTACTTGACTTTCAATCTAATGCTGGAATCTAATCAACTAACAGAGAGGTGAAGTGAAATCTATAAATTTGAGATCGCCATAAAACGGGGGCTAAAATGACCGATTTTTGCAAGACTGTGCCCTGTGCCAAGGATGCCTGAAAAACACACAACAGCGATTTAGCCTCAGATGCTTTTCAAACATCTGGGGCACCCGCCTAGTAAAAGGGGTTAGGCCCCTTGCATATGCCAATGTGGGGCCGACGTTTGTGTAATTCCCCTTAAAGGAATTTAGCTGGCCTGAGCGGAACTGGGAAAATGCATGTGTGTCAGGGGAGGAGAGGGTTTAAAGGGGGTTATCTAGTTCCTGGCATTCTAATGAGCCATGTTCACTATTTGTGGTAGCCTAGTTTGCATCAGTTTTCTTTGGCAACCTAAGGGAACTGTTTTGATAAGCAAATGTAAAATCTAAATTTGTTGCTGTTGGTGTTCGGTTGATAGATCTGGGGTGCGGGTGGAATGTATACCTGCAGTTCCTGGAGTTAATAAAGGGGTGTGTGCATTTATATTTTCTAAAGTTACCATGCAGCTGACTGCCTGGAGAGGCAGTGAGCTAAAAATTTGCCAAGTCAATTAATTATTTACAAATTCTTCCAGAGGCCCATGCCTGCCTCTTCCTCCAATTCAGCACCTAACCTTGCAACAGTATTACCTCCATGGTGCAACTCCAGGTGCAATTCAGTGGAAGATTCGTGGTATAAGTTTGGAAACATTGCAGGACTATGGAGCAAGAGCAGGTGAGTGGGAATATTTGGATAGTTTGTTAAAGAAGCGGCGGAGGCACGATGGGGCGAATGGTCTTCTTCGGTGTTGTTTGCTTCTATGATTCTACGTGTTCAACACATTCATTCAGCCATCCCTCCTTATCTCTGTAACCTCCTCCAGGCCTACAACCCTCCGAGCTCTCTGTGCTCCTCCAAATCTGGCCTGTTGCGCATTCCCGAATTTAATTGTGCCGCCATTGGCGACTGTGCCTTCAGCTGCTAAGGCCCTAAACTCTGGAATTCTCTCTCTAAACCTCTCCGACTCTCTACCTCGCTTTTCTCTTTCAAGATGTGCCTTAAAACCTACCTCTTTGATCAAGCTTTTGATCATCTGCCCTAATACCTCCTTATGTGGCTCGGCATCAAATTTTGTTTGATAGCACTCCTGTGAAGCACCTTGAGATGTTTTACTACGTTAAAGATGCCATATAAATATAAGTTGTTGTTGTCACATTTTATCACGCTTAATCAAAAGTACAAAAAAGGAGTTAGAGAGCAGCCACTTCCTGGTGGTTTGTTCCAATTGTGGTGAGACAAACCTCAGATTTACAAGCACCTACCAATCTACAGAGAAACTTCCCCAGCAATGGAAAATAGCCTCAACATTGACCTAAGAATGTGCCAATTTACATTCATTAAAACTTATGGCCTCAAGGGATAGGTTGGCACCTTTGCAGCAGAATAAAGCATTGCATGGTGTCATTCTCCTGTCTTAATAAAACTTGAAAGTCACCATTAGCACCACAATGGGAGATCGGCCTGTTCTATATCAGGATTTCAATGGAGAAGATATGAAATTTTATATTTGGCACTCAAATCTGTCAAAGTATGAGGCGTTCCAGTATAAAGATACACTCTAAAAGTACGTATCTATCTTAAACATTGGTGCAACACATGAGCCACCTTATGGCACATTAATGCACGCAAATCTCTGTTGTAATGTGCTGCATGATACACAATATGCACACAGATCAAATTGGAAAATGAGGTACATAGAAACTAGAATTGCATCAGACAAATTCTGCACAAAGAGATAGACAAGGATTGCCAACATTAACAGCCTGTATTTTTGGCTTGGCAGGTCACCCTTAGCAGACTTAGAAAAGGAATACTCTGACTTGCAGTCGGAGCCTGATGCACATGACCCAGTAACCTACTTTCAGACGTCATGGTCTAAGGTAAAAGAACATTTGTTTCTAACTGATGTTAAATTGCTGCGTCATTTTTTACTTCACTATTTTGGCTGAAATCTATTTTCAGGTGAAATGCCAGTGGGATTTCATTGGCAGCCGCCCATATAACCACACTGAGATTTCAACAGGCCGGGAAGTAAATGGGAGATCAGATTCAGTCTCAAGTTAGCAAGGTCACCGTATTAACTTGTCAACCCTCATTAGCATCTGACAGTGGGGGTCAATTATTTTAAAGGAATGTGCATTTGGCAGGAAAGTTTACAAGTGATAGAATTTTTTTTTAAACTCATAACCAGCTCTCAATCACCATATATTTTAATTTAAGATGGGTTTCATTTTTAATCATACAACCTAATACTTTCACAGTAGGTTCAGATCCTACAGCTATATAAGTAACCTTGTGTAGCAATCATTGATAGTGTAGGAGCATGAGAAGTGCAAGTATCATTTAAAAGATTGCTGATTAAATAATCTGAAAGCAGTTGGTAAGCCTTGTCAAATGCCAAACTCACTTAACAAAAATAAATGAACAATCACAACCAATCTAGGAACAGGTGTAGGCCACTCTGCCCCTCAGGCCTATTCAATTAGATCATTGCTGATCTGTACTTCAACTCCATTTCCCTGCCTTTGCTTCATATCCCTAGATACCCTTGCCTAACAAAAATCTATCAATTTCAGTCTTGAAAGCTCCATTGGTTCCCAGCTTCTACTGCCTTGGGGGAAAGAGTTCCAGATTTCTAATACCTTGTGTGAAAAAGTGCTTACTGATTTCCATATATCATGTAATGTAATTGTACTGTACTACACACAGGTGTATATTATAATGAAGTATGTTGTTCATTTAAAATGGTATTTTGTATAGATTTCTTGGTTTGTTACATGACCTCCTGAAAGTAACAATATGCATGTAATCTAAGAAAAGTCTGTCTTTGTCATTTTGAAGACATCAGTTTCTCCCTTGATTCAGAGCATCTGTTGCATGTTGACAGCACCTCCCAAACCTGTGACTTCCACCACCGAGAAGGACAAGGGCAGCCCGAGTGTGGGAACACCACCATTTTCCAAGCTGCGCTCCAACTCACACATCAGCCAGACTTGCTGTTCGTTCACAGCGGCTGGGTCAAATCCCTGGAACTCCTTACCTAATAGCTTTGTGGAAGCACCTTCACCTCACGGACTGCAGTGGTTCAAGAAGAAGGCCCACCACCACCTTCTCAAGGCAACTGGGATTGGGCATAAAGACTGGCCTTGCTAGTGACACCCAAGTCCCGAGAATGAATAAAAAATTGTATCATTCCTCAACCTGAAGGAAATTAGGGTTATTCTGCTGTAACTATTCACATCTCCTCTGGACCCATCTTCTATATGTCTCTCATTACCACTGTCTTTTGCCTTGTGCCATTGTCTCATTTGTTATTTCACCACTCCTGCCCTCCACCCTATCCCTTTTGTTCCTTTCCTGCCCACGTACCCCCACCTTCTCACCCCTCCCTCCACTTTGTTCCCAGCTCTGTATTTGCTTAAACGCATTTCTGACATCTTCCGTTCTGATAAAAGGTCAAGGACCAGAAATGTTAGCACAGTTTCTCCCTTTCCTAACAGATGCAGCCAGATCGACTGAGTGTTTCCAGCATTTTCTGTTTACATTAGGAACACTAATGACTGTTGCTTTCAGGACTTTGTCGGTGCCAGTTCCATTCGCTGACCTGCAAGAAAAGGTAGGGGAATTGAGACGAAAAGCAGAGAACTGCCTTGGCTGAGAAAAATAGCAGTGCCGGCTTCATGACCTACTCGAATCCTTGCATCGCTTCAGTTCAGAAGCTGATTTGTACTAAAACACTAAAGGCTCTGGACACGGGTGCATTCAGACCTGATGGTTTGAACTGCACAGTTTATCCCTGCACGGTATGGCTGCGTCATCTAGTTTTTTGCTCCTGTTTACTCGCTCCACCTTTTGTCCTAGTTATGTCACCCATCTCATTTTGTCTCCTTCTCTGTCTCCGTGTTGCTCCACATCCCCTTGATGTCAACAGCACCAGGTCTCAGGTTGCAGTAATAAGATCAGGCACTGCAAGCATTCAGATACAAACAGGCATCAAATAACACCATTGATCAGACACTTCCTAAGTGTACGTGTACCCTCCTGTCCACCCTTTCGAATGCTGTGGGATGAGTTTTATTCACAGCTGATTTATCGGCCTCAGATATAAACAGTTGAAAACACACCTGAAGCAATCGCATTTACAATCAGGTTGGATAGTCAAATAGAGGCGTGGGACTCTAGCCCAGGAACTCTGAGTATAACAGTGAGTGCACCTTAAAATCAATGTGTGAGTTCAAATATGTGTGAGTTCAAATATGTGTGAGTTCAAATATGTGTGAGTTCAAATTTCCCGCACTCCAGGGAGCCATGGTAACCATTGGACCAGCTTCCTGGAACCATGGAAATTTCAATCCAGCTGTTTAACTACAAAGAAGAACAAGCTGGGCACATGCAATGAGCTCACCCTGATTGGGGGGTGGGGAAGTGGGGGGGGTGCTGCGGGGGAGTGGGGATGGTAACCATCTCACTGGAAAGGCAACCTTGCAAGGTTTATAGTAACACTAGAGGCAGTCGCGCTTCCCCTGTTGGCCCTAGCTTGGTCCTTACGTTCATATGAGCAGTCTAAATAAACTAGCCTATAGTTATTGCTTCTTGTTTATGAGAGAATGCCTGGTTTTAAATAATAGGATAAGGTTACAATCAAGTGGAAGAAATTATTGCTCTGAAAGGGTGTCGATGGTGGAGGGAGTGCTCCAGTCTCGGAGGTGTTGTCTGTCAGAATAGAGGTTAAACTGAGGCCACATCTGCTCTCTCAGGTGGGCGTAAAAAAGATCCCATGGCCACTATTTTGAAGAACAGCAGAGGAGTTCTCTCCGGTGCCCTGGCCAATATTTATCCCTCAGTCAACACCGAAAATAAATGATCTGCCCATAGCTGCATTGTTATTTGTGGAAGCTTGCTGTGCGCACATTGGCTGCCGCGTTTCCTACATTACAACAGTGACTACATGACACGGAGCTGGTGAGGAGTCTCTTGGCGAGATGCATCAGGCATCAACTGTATGGACAGGCTGAAGAGACCAACTGATCTCTTCCTGTCCGATGCTTTTGTTATGTTTATAACGTATGGAGCCTGGATCATTGCTTTAGTGTTGCCAGTCCAAGGTCAGAATGTTCTGCGATATATTACTGTCGTACTTTCTCATTTTGACCATCAACGTTCAATGTACAGAGAGAGCAGGAAGCAGCATGATACATGCAATGAAATATTCAAGTACATTCATGAAGTCAAAGGCATACATACGGGACTGACATCTGTCAACTGGAAACTATTTGGGAAAAAGGGAGAATTTTGCTGCCAAATGGGAGAGATATCTGAATGTAGCATTAGAAAAATGTACAGTACGACATAACAATATATAGCTTGGAATGTGAATAGACTACCTTTTTCTGTCTTTCAGATAAGAGGTTAAATGGAAGCCACATTTGCCCACTCAGGTGGATGTAAATGATCCCATGGCACTATTTTAAAGAAGATCGGGGGAGTTATTCCTGGTGTCCTGGTCAATATTTATTCCTCAATCAATATCAG
Source organism: Heterodontus francisci (assembly GCF_036365525.1). Taxonomy (NCBI): domain Eukaryota; kingdom Metazoa; phylum Chordata; class Chondrichthyes; order Heterodontiformes; family Heterodontidae; genus Heterodontus; species Heterodontus francisci. The sequence goes on from NC_090385.1 coordinate 16,252,002, forward strand.
TAAAAAACAAATTACCTGGTCATTATCACATTACTGTTTGTGGGAGTTTGTTGTGCAGAAATTGGCTGCTGCGTTACCTACATTATAACTTCGAAAGTAGTTCTTGGCTGTAAAGGACTTTGGGGCGTCCTGTAGAGACCTGCTTTAGGTCGGGAAAAAGAACCCGACCCGAACCCAACCAAATGACAGCGGACCGGAGCCCGACCTGGCCCGAGTCCCTCCGATTTTGCCCTGACCCCGACCCGACCAGAACCCGCCACTACTTGACCCGACCCGAGCCCGACCCGACCATCCCTTTACTTACCTTCCTGACACCGAACCTGCAAGAAGCTGCAGCACATGCGCGATGATGTCATAGTGACGTCACTCGCTCACTGCGCAGATTCAGTTTCGTCCCGGACTCCCAGCTCAGGTAAGTCTTTTATTTTTAATACTTACCAGCAGAGCACTCGCCCTGTGTGTCCGGCCTGACCCGACCCGACCCGACTCGACCTAGACTCAGCCCGACCCGACCCGACCCGAGCCCAAAAGCCGGCCCCGGAAGATGGCTCCGATCCGAACCTGGCACATGTCGTCAGGTCCCGTCGGGTTCAGGTTGGATAGCAGGCCTCTAGCGTCCTGAGGTTGTGAAAGGTGCAATATAAATGCTAGTCAATGAGGAACGTAGGACAATATGCCAGTTACAGCAACAGGCATACTTAAAATGAGGTGCCAACCTGGTGAAGCTACAACACAAGACTTCCTCTTTGGCCTCCTTGTCTCGAGAGACAATGGGTAAGCGCCTGGAGGGTGGTCAGTGGTTTGTGGAGCAGCGCCTGGAGTGGCTATAAAGGCCAATTCTAGAGTGACAGACTCTTCTACAGGTGCTGCAGAAAAAATTGTTTGTCGGGGCTGTTACACAGTTGGCTCTCCCCTTGCGCTTCTGTCTTTTTTCCTGCCAACTGCTACGTCTCTTCGACTCGCCACACTTTAGCCCTGCCTTTATGGCTGCCCGCTAGTTCTGGCGATCGCTGGCAACTGACTCCCACGACTTGTGATCAATGTCACAGGACTTCATGTCGCGTTTGCAGACGTCTTTAAAGCGGAGACATGGACGACCGATGGGTCTGATACCAGTGGCGAGCTCGCTGTGCAATGTGATTTTGGGGATCCTGCCATCTTCCATGCGACTCACATGGCCAAGCCATCTCAAGCGCCGCTGACTCAGTAGGGTGTATAAGCTGGGGATGTTGGCCGCCTCGAGGACTTCTGTGTTGGAGATACGGTCCTGCCACCTGATGCCAAGTATTATCCGGAGATAGCGAAGATGGAATGAATTGAGACGTCGCTCTTGGCTGACATACGTTGTCCAGGCCTCGCTGCCATAGAGCAAGGTACTGAGGACACAGGCTTGATACACTCGGACTTTTGTGTTCCGTGTCAGTGCGCCATTTTTCCACACCCTCTTGGCCAGTCTGGACACAGCAGTGGAAGCCTTTCCCATGCGCTTGTTGATTTCTGCATCTAGAGACAGGTTACTGGTGATAGTTGAGCCTAGGTAGGTGAACTCTTGAACCACTTCCAGAGCGTGGTCGCCGATATTGATGGATGGAGCATTTCTGATGTCCTGTCCCATGATGTTTGTTTTCTTGAGGCTGATGGTTAGGCCAAATTCGTTGCAGGCAGCTGCAAACCTGTCAATGAGACTCTGCAGACACTCTTCAGTGTGAGATGTTAAAGCAGCATCGTCAGCAAAGAGGAGTTCCCTGATGAGGACTTTCCGTACTTTGGTCTTCGCTCTTAGACGGGCAAGGTTGATCAACCTGCCCCCTGATCTTGTGTGGAGGAAAATTCCTTCTTCTGAAAACTTGAATGCATGTGAGAGAAGCAGGGAGAAAAAAATCCCAAACAGTGTGGGTGCGAGAACACAGCCCTGTTTCACGCCACTCAGGTTAGGAAAGGGGTCTGATGAGGTGCCGCTATGCTGAATTGTGCCTTTCATATTGTCATGGAATGAGGTGATGATACTTAGTAGCTTTGGTGGACATCCGATCTTTTCTAGTAGTCTGAAGAGACCACGTCTGCTGACGAGGTCAAAGGCTTTGGTGAGCTCGATGAAAGCAATGTAGAGGGGCATCTGTTGTTCGCGGCATTTCTCCTGTATCTGACGAAGGGAGAACAGCATGTCAACGGTCGATCTCTCTGCATGAAAGCCACACTGTGCCTCAGGGTAGACGCGCTCGGCCAGCTTCTGGAGCCTGTTTAAAGCGACTCGAGCAAAGACTTACCCCACTATGCTGAGCAGATAGATTCCACGATAGTTGTTGCAGTCACCGCGGTCACCTTTGTTTTTATAGTGGGTGAAGCTACAACACAAGACTACATGCACACTAAACAGCAAAAGTTGCATGCTATAGACTGAGCTAAGCAATCCCACAACTAACGTATCTGCAGTCCTGCCACATCCAGTGGTGAATGGTGGTGGACAATTAAACAACTAACAGGAGGCTCCATGAACATCCCCTTCTCAATGATGGCAGGGCATAGCACGTCAGTGCAAAATACAAGACTGAAGCATTTGCAACCATCTGCAGCCATAAGTGCTAAGTGGGTCATCCATTTTGCCCCCCTCCTCAATTCCCATCATCACAGATGCCAGTCTTCAGCCAATTTGATTCACTCCAAGTGACATTAAGTAATAGCTGAGCACATTGATACAGCAGAGGTTATGGGCCCCAAGAACATCACCGGTGTAGCTGAAGATTTCTGCTCCAGAACTAGTCACAATCCCAGACATGCTGTTCCAATAAAGCTACAGCACTGGTATCTACCTGGAAAAGTGGAAAAATTGCCCAGGTATGTCCTGTCCACAAAAAACAAGACAAACTGAATCTGGTTAATTACTGCCCCATCAGTCTACTCTCGATCTTCAGAAAAGTGATGAAGGTGTTGCCAGCAGAGCTATCAAGTGGCACTTGCTCAGCAATAACCTGCTCACTGATGCCCAGTTTTGATTCTACCAGGATCGCATGGCTCCAAACCTAGTTAAAGCCTTGGTCCAAACACGAAAATAAAGAGCTGAATTCGAGAGCTGAGGTGAGAGTGATTGCCCTTGATATCAAAGCTGTATTTGACCAAGTGTGGCATCAATGAGCCCTAGCAAAATTTAAGTCAATGGGAATCAGGGGCATGAGTCATACCTAGCACAAAGGAAGATGGTTGTGGTTGTTGGAAGCCAACCATCTCACCCCCCGTCCATCATCGCAGGAGTTCTTTGGGTAGTGTCCTAGGCCCCACCATCTTCAGCTGATTCATCAATGATCTACCCTCCATGAAAAGCTCAGAAGTGGGGATGTTCGTTGATGATTGCATAGTGTTCCGTTCCATTCACAATTCCTCAGAAAATGAAGCAGCCTGTGCCCGCATGCAGCAAGACTTGGACAACATTCAGGCTTGGGCTACTAAGTGGTAAGTAACATTCGTGTCACACAAGTGCCAGGCAATGAACATCTCCAACCACCTCTCCTTGACATTCAAAGGCATTACCATTACTGAATTCCCCATCATCAACATCCTGTAGGTTACCATTGACCAGGAACTTAACTGGACCTCCATATAAATACTATTTTGTAAACCAGATCAAAGGCTGGGAATTCTGTGGTAACTCACCTCCTGACTTCCCAATGCCTGTCCACCATCTACAAGGCACAAGTCAGGAGTGTATGGAATACTCCACATTTGCCTGGATGAGTACAGCTCCAACAATTCAGGAAGCTCGACTCCATCCAGGACAAAACATCCCACTCGATCAGCACCCCATCCATCTTAAACGTTCATTCCCTGTACCACTGGCACACAGTGGTACCAGTTTGCACCATCTACATGATACACTGCAGCAACTTGCCAAGGCTCCCTCGACAGCACCTTTCAAAACCACGACCTCTACCATCTAAAAGAACAAAGGCAGCAGTTGCACCTGCAAGTTCCCCTCCAAGTCACCATCCTGACTTGGAAATGCATCGCTGTTCTTTCACTGTCACTGGGTCAAAATCCTGGAAGTCCCTTCCTAACAGCACTGTGGGTGTACCTACACCACATGGACTGCAGCGGTTCAAGAAGGCAGCTCACCACCACCTTCATAAGGGCATTTAGGGATGGGCATAAATGCTGGCCTTGCCAGTGACGCTCACATCTCAAGAATGGATATATAAAAATAAAGCCTTTCTTATTTAGTGAGAGGAGGGGAATTCATTTAAAATCGCTCCTCTATTTAATCAATATGATCATGGGACTTGTTGAGACTTAGGAAGGGGAGAAAGTTCAAAAGATTCACTTTCAAAGGACTCATACACTAATGTCATCCAACATACCTAATATGTAGGTTCTGAGTGGAAAGGAATTAGCCATTCACAGTGCTGAGGGGTGTGAAGAGGGTAACTGTTCTCTTGGTGCTGAGGTGTGGATTGAGAAGTATTCGCTTGAGTTCTGGTTTGATTTGTCATCCAAGAGCGCAGTCTCACAAAGGCAAAATAGAAAGCAATGAATCATTTACGAACATATGAATTAGGAGCAGCAGTAGGTCACTTGGCCCTCGGGCCTGCTCCCCCATTCAATAAGTTAATGGCTGAACTGATTACTCCACATTTCCACCTACCCCTGATATCCTTTCACCTCCCCCCCCCCCCCCCACCCACCACCTTGCTTATCAAGAATTTATCTACCTCTGCCTTAAAAATATTCAAAGACTCTGCTTCCACCACCTTTTGAGGAAGAGAATTCCAAAGACTCACAACCCTCTGAGAGAAAAATTTTCTCCTGATCTCTGTCTTAAATGGGCGACCCCTTATTTTTAAACACTGACCCCTAGTTTTAGATTCTCCCACAAGAGGAAACATCCTTTCCACATCCACCCTGTCAAGGTGGATTCTATTGAAAGATAATTTCATTTTCGGTGCAGATTAGTTGAATTTGTTAAGAAACAGTGATATTGAGGGAATAAAAACAGAAAGTGCTGAAAATACTCAGCAGGTCTGGTAGCATCTGTGGAGAGAGAAACAGAGTTAACGTTTCAGGTCAGTGACCTTTCATCAGAACTGGAAAAGGTTAGAAATGTAATAGGTTTTGAGCAAGTGAACAGGGGAGGGGTGGGAGAAGAACAAAAGGGAAGGTGTGTGATAGGGCAGAGGGCTGGAGAGATTAAATGACAAGGATTCATGGAACAAAGGCAAAGGGAGTGCTAATAGATGTACTAAGAGACAAAGCATTAGTCCTGAGAGAGTGTTAATGGCAGAATAATGAACAGCTCTGTCCAAAAGCAAAAACATGAAAAACAGGTTTAAGACAGGCACATGGTTAAAAAATAAAATAAAATAAATATTTTTAAAAAGGCAGTAATGCTCTGAAATTGTTGAACTCAATGTTAAGTCCCGACGGCTGTAGAGTGCCGAATCAGAAAATAGGGTGCTGTTCCTCGAGCTTGCGTGAACACTGCAGCAGGTCCAGGTCAGAAATGTGTTCATGAGAGCAGGGTGGTGAATTAAAATGGCAAGCAACCGGAAACTTGGGGTCATGCTTATGGACTGAGCAGAGGTATTCCGCAAAGTGGTCACCCAATCTGCGTTTGGTCTCCCCAATGTAGAGGCGGTCGCATTGTGAGCAGTGAATACAGTATACTAAATTGAAAGAAGTACAAGCAAATCACTGCTTCACCTGGAAGGAGTGTTTGGGGCCTTGGATGGTGAGGAGAGAGGAGGTAAAAGGACAGGTATTACACCTCCTGTGATTGCATGGGAAGGTGCTGTGGGAAGGGGACGAGGTATCAGGGGTGATGGAGGAGTGGACCAGGGTGTCATGGAGGGAACGATCCCTTCAGAATGTTGACAGGGGAGGGGAAGATGTGTTTGATGGTGGCATCATGCTGGAGGTGGCAGAAATGACACAGGATGATCCTTTGGATGTGTAGGCTGATGGGGTGGAAAGTGAGGACAAGGGGAACCCTGTCCCTGTTGAGGGAATTGTCTGCCTACTCAGATGTGCAGTATCAGCTGTTTTCTTTATTTCTTCAGCATTCATTTTCTGAATGTTTAATTGAGATTCATGCTTAGATACAAATTAAACACAATTTGCAACACTTGAGGCAGCATGAATTGAATTAGAATTGACATTTCATGCAGATATTTTGCTCCACTGTCATAATTTCCTTAGGTTGAGTTGACAAATTCTAGCACGGCTAGTTCCGAGATTGATTTCCAAAGATCTTCAAATGATCGACTATGGCCCTACCAAATAGCGAAAATGTCACCGTGTTCATCAGATAAATCAGAACAATTGTGATTCTGTCTGATCTAGGTCAGTGTTAGGCCCATGAGAGCCAAACCGCAGTGGTTGAATGATGCAAGTACTTAACCCACTGTGGTTTGAACAGGGCTTCCTGTTTGCGACCATTAACAGCCAGCAGTAGGCAAGCTGGAATAAAGAAAGTCTTCGCCAGTTACAGCCTCAGCAGATGAGCTAATGTTTGTTCAGTAAAATGACGTACATGCTTTCTGTCACGTACCTCGCGTGTGTTGACATTACAAAGTAAATGAGTCTTCAAAAAAAAATGCACGACTGGAATTGGTGTCGAGGGGGAGTTCCCCCTGAGGAGATTGACAGCCCCCAAAACTCTGTCCGCCATTGAAATTCAGGGCTACAACCTTACAGTGCAGCCACAGTTTAATTTAATGTCACACTAACTGCAACATCCCTGCTAAGTGAAACAACAACAATTTGTATTTATATAGCCCCTTTAAGGTAATAAAACATCTCAAGGTACTTGACAAGAGCATTATAAAGCAAACATTGACATCCAATCATATCAAAGGAAAGACTCGTATTTATATAATGCCTTTCATGAGCACCAGACGTCCCAAAGCGCTTTACAGTCAATGAAGTATTTTTGAAGTGTAGTCACTGTTGTGATGTAGGAAACACGGAAACAATTTGCATGCAGCAAACTCCCACAAACAGCAATGAAATAATGAACAGATAACCTGTTTTTATGATATTGATCAAGGAATAAATATTAGCCAGGACACTGGGGAGAACTCCCCTGCTCTTCTTCAAAGAGTAACACGGGATCTTTTACATTCATTTGAGAGGGCAGACAGGACCTCAGCCAATCACCTCATCCGAAAGACAGCACCTCTGACAGTGTAGCAATCCCTCAGTACTGTACTGGATTGTCAGCCTAGATTGTTGTGTTAAAGTCCTGCATGGGAGCTCAAATACACAACCTTCTGACTCAGAGGCAAGATTGTGACCAACTGAGCCACTGCTCACAAATGACATAGGGCGATGTAAGAGCATATGGTCAAAGAGTTAGGTTTTAAGGAGCATCTTGAAGGAGGAAAGAGTGATAGAGAGGGGAAGAGGATTAGAGAGGGAATTCCAGAGCTTAGAACCTGGGCAGCTGAAGACTAGGCCACAAATGGCAGAGCAATTAAAATCAGGAATGCTCAGGAGGCCAGAAACTGCTCCACTTCCCCAGTACAGCTGTGGCACGTATGCAGTCTTACCTAAGGTAGTACTTTATTTCATGCTGCTGAACTGCAATGTTGCTGAAAGTCTTGTCAGATTCAAGCTATTACATCCCTAGTCTAAAATACAGTTTCTTTGCCTCATAGTTAAAATCAAATATTCGTTCATCAGAAAAAAAACTGTGCATCATACAACAGCTCCATTTATTTGTTCATTCGTTGAGTATACAATATCAATCATAATACATGTCACAATCTGTTAATTCTTTTATCAGTTGACATTGAATATTCTCAAAACAATGTAAACCTGCACAAGAGTGAGTGAATAATGGACTTCAATTTATTCCGCAGGCTGATTTCTGTTCACCAGCAACGTGCTACAAATGGTCTCATACCCTGGTAAACATGGATGCTTCCAGACTCTGGGGCAAGTCTCATGGGATTTTACAAGGCGATCTGTGAAGAACACTTCAAATGTTTTAATGCTGTTGAAATTTAGCAGTTAATTTGATGATATATCTGTGCTCGTATAATAAAGTGTAGCTTGTGAATGCAATCTGATGTGTGATTCTTTTAAAAGTGATATTAAAGAAAGACTTAAATTTATAAAGTATCTTTTGTGACCTCAGCACCCCTCAAAGCACTTTACAGTCAATGAAGTTCTTTTGACATGTAGTCACTGTTGTGATGTAGGAAAATGTGACCGGCAAATAGTGCACAGCAAGGTCCCACATCAGCAATGGGATAATGACTAGATCATCTGTTCTCGTGATCTTGGTTGAGGGATAGATGTTGGTCAGGACACCAGGGAGATCTCCCCAGCTCTCCTTCAAATAGTGGCATGGGATTGGTTACATCCACCTGAGAGAGCAGATGGGACCTCAATTTAATGTCTCCAAAAGGCTATCTCACTGATAATGCACTGGAGTGTCAGCCTGGAGTATTTGCGCATGATTCTGGAGTGGAGCATATGTCCTTCTGACCTAGAAGTGCGACGTTATCACTGAGCTATGGCTTGGGGTACATTTGTCTGACTTTTCAATTTTCCACATATGTCTGGGTGAGTCTACAACCCTTTTTGGTCTTTGCAGCATGCCTTACATTTCCATAACTTATAAATATCCCCTACTCTTTTTCTCCTGATGATAATCTTGCGTTATTTTTAAAAACATTATTGTCTAATGATTTTAAGAGGTAGTCGTTGAAAATAAACGTGTTAATAATAGCATTAAAACAGCACACAAAGTAATTCTACACAAACATGTTAACCAGTGCACTACTAGAGGGGAACCACACTCTGTAATGTTTCTCACCCAAACCAGTGCACAATCTGGTGCAGGAATGCAGCCAAGAATGGCACAGTAAAGATACATCTCCATTAGTCATTACAGTTCCCTTGACAATATTTTACTGATATATAAGTGCTGGGCTCTGACATAAGTTGCTGTGTCTGAAAAACAACAGATAGTAAACAAAACAGATGACTGTCATTTTCTACCATTACAACATTGATTATTATCTTCTGAAACTTTTTTCCGTATATTCTTGTTATACATTGCCATCTTCATTAGACTGATGTTTTAAAAGTATTATGGTATTGTTTTGTCACTGGGACATTCTACAATTCTTCCTGCTTCAAAGCACACAGTACAAACAAAGCAACTTCATTAGAACAGTGCAACAGGGAGGGTAATGTGAAATCACAATTCTGGGGGTTATTTAGATTAGATTAGATTTTTTTTTAGATTAGATTAGAGATACAGCACTGAAACAGGCCCTTCGGCCCACCGAGTCTGTGCCGACCATCAACCACCTATTTATACTAATCCTACACTAATCCCATATTCCTACCAAACATCCCCACCTGTCCCTATATTTCCCTACCACCTACCTATACTAGTGACAATTTATAATGGCCAATTTACCTACCAACCTGCAAGTCTTTTGGCTTGTGGGAGGAAACCGGAGCACCCGGAGAAAACCCACGCAGACACAGGGAGAACTTGTAAACTCCACACAGGCAGTACCCAGAATCGAACCCGGGTCCCTGCAGCTGTGAGGCTGCAGTGCTAACCACTGCGCCACTGTGCCGCCCTTAGTCAGAATATCACAACATACATGCCCAAAGGCAGATAAATTCCTGTTCATGGGGTGAAAGTCCAGTCAGTTTCACCATGCAACAAACCTATTGTGGCATATAATTCACATCTGTGTATTTCATTTCATTCAGTTCAATTAATTTTCACTCATTCCCCGGTTGAGGGCCTCACTGACAAAGTCGGCATTTATCGCTCATTCCTCGTCAGCTTGAGAAAGTTTAAAATAACTATGATACAGGGCCGTTAAGAGTCAATCACATTGACCTGGAAACTGAGTCACATGTAGGCCAGATCAGGTAAGGATGGGTTTTCTGTAATTAGTGAACCAATTGGGTTTTGACTACAATTCGACAGCTTCATAGTCACTTTTACTGACACCAGCTTATAATTTCCAGGCTGAATATAAATTGTAAAACTACCAGGGTAGGATTGGAAACCTGGTTGTCTGAATTATTAGGCCAAGCCTGTGGATTACCAGTTTATAACACAATCACTATACTACCATATAAATTATTTGATAAATTCAAATGATTTTATAAATAGCAAAAAAGTCATATATAGGGAAAGGACCCTTTCCACACAATCTCCTATTATAAGGAAGTAGCTGCTGTACAGATGCCAATCCACCAATCATTCATCGTGCTGGCCTCTACTTTGACTGCTTTACAAAGAGCAAAAATCAGTGTGGTGATTTCTGGGGTCATCGGCTCAACCCTCAGTAGTGTTGGACAGAATTCCACTTTTAATAGAGGTGTTAATCCATTTAAATTAAAGAGTTAATGCATTTTACAAAAATGGGTTTGGGATTGAGGTAATGAAGAGTTTATAGGATAAGGTCGCTGACAATCCCTTCTGCGCTTCAGTGGGACTATAGCATCTGCTGCATGTCACTTTGGGTTGCTTCTCATTGTGACATTAAAAGCTTTAAATTATACAAACATTTGTGTGCAATAAGACTGACACATTAAATATCTTCAAACAGGTGAGTAATGAATTAATGTTGAATACATTTGTGGTATTTTTAACAGTCGGCATTCTCACACAATAGATGTCTTTTTCTTTCTCTTGCTCTATGTCATTGATGTGCATTAACACTAAGCTTGTCACTTGTTCCCTACCTACAATTAGCAGTGTGAGCAGGTTGCTTTCTTCTGTTCCATTCATCTTATTTGTGATATACTGCCAAATGTTTTAAAGATACGTGCAAATGGCGCACTGACACGGAACACAAAAGTCCGAGTGTATCAGGCCTGTGTCCTCAGTACCTTGCTCTACGGCAGCGAGGCCTGGACAACGTATGCCAGCCAAGAGCGACGTCTCAATTCATTCCATCTTCGCTGCCTTCGGAGAATAATTGGCATCAGGTGGCAGGACTATATCTCCAACACAGAAGTCCTTGAAGCGGCCAACACCCCCAGCTTATACACACTACTGAGTCAGCGGCGCTTGAGATGGCTTGGCCATGTGAGCCGCATGGAAGATGGCAGGATCCCCAAAGACACATTGTACAGCGAGCTCGCCACTGGTATCAGACCCACCGGCCGTCCATGTCTCCGTTATAAAGACGTCTGCAAACGCGACATGAAATCGTGTGACATTGATCACAAGTCGTGGGAGTCAGTTGCCAGCATTCGCCAGAGCTGGCGGGCAGCCATAAAGACAGGGCTAAATTGTGGCGAGTCGAAGAGACTTAGTAGTTGGCAGGAAAAAAGACAGAGGCGCAAGGGGAGAGCCAACTGTGCAACAGCCCCAACAAACAAATTTCTCTGCAGCACCTGTGGAAGAGCCTGTCACTCCAGAATTGGCCTTTATAGCCACTCCAGGCGCTGCTTCACAAACCACTGACCACCTCCAGGCGCGTATCCATTGTCTCTCGAGATAAGGAGGCCCAAAAGAAAGAAAGAAGTCACATCTGACTTTAAAGAAAGAAAACACATTTCATCAATTAAAAATTGGAACATGCCAACAGCCAGTTATAAAACGAATAGACGCAAATTTATATAAAATTAAATGCAAGAAACACTGAAGTCATTGGAAATCAAAATGCGGAGAGATGGAAAAACCTGTTTTACACGATCACACAAAGTCAAGATCTACTTGATGAATCTTTAAAATCAGAGGCCAACAATGCTTCACAAGAGAGACGAGAATTATAGTGCCGGATGAGGGAAGCCATTCAGTTCATCCTTGCATATAAGCCTATGGTCGCCCACTCTCAGCATCTCACTCCCTCTTAAATGATTCTAGAGTTTTAGTCTCTGCTTCCCCCCCCCCCCCCCCACCCCACCCCCCCAGGATATTTATCCACATATTAACCATTCTTTGTGTAATACTTTAATATTATTGAATACAATTATATCACAGAATCGCAGAATTATTACTGCACAGAAGGAGGCCATTCGGCCCATCGTGTCTGCACCTGTTCTCCAAATGAGGCTAGTGCCATTCCCTTACCTTCTCCCCATAACCCTGCACATTTTTCCTTTTCAGATAACAGTCTAATTCCCTTTTGAATGCCTCGATTGAACCTGTCTACACCGCATTCTCAGAAAGTGTATTCCAGATCCTAATTGCTTGCTGCATATAAAACTTTTTCCTCATGTCGTTTTTGCTTCTCTTACCCATTACTTTAAATCTGTGCCCTCTCATTCTCAATCCCTTCACAAGTGGGAACAGTTTCTTTCTATCTACTCCGTCCAGACCCCTCATGACTTTGAATACCTCCATCAAATCACCTCTCAGCCTTCTCTTCTGCAAGGAAAGCAGTCCCAATTTCTCCAATCTATCTTCAAAAATGAAGTTCCTCATCCCTGGAACCATTCTTCTGAATCTTTTCTACAGTCTCTCCAATGCAGTCACATCATTACTAAAGGGTGGTGCCCAGAAGTGGATGCAATACTCCAGTGAGGCCAAATCGCAAGTTCAACATTACTGCCTTGCTCTTGTACTCTATGCCCCTATTAATAAAGCCTGGGATATTGCATGCTTTATTAACCGCTCTCTCAACCTGTCCTGCCACCTTCAAAGGCTTATGCACATATACACCCAGGTCCCTCTGCCCCTGCACCCCCTTTTGAATTGTACCCATTCTTTTATATTGTCTCTCCACGTTCTTCCCACCAAAATGTATCACTTCACAATTCTTTGCATTGAACTTCATCTGCCACCTGTCTGCTCATTCCACCAACTTGTCTATGTCCTTTTGAAGTTCTACATTGATTGGCAGGATGTGATGAGTAGAGTCTATGCTGGGGCCTCAACGTTTTACAATTTATATCAATGACTTAGATGAGGGGAATGATGGCATGGTAGCTAAATTTGCAGATGACACAAAGATAGGTAGGTTGTAGACTGATATAGATAGGTTTAGTGAGTGGGCAAGAATCTGGCAGATGGAGTAGAATGTGGGAAAATGTGAAATTGTTCACTTTGGCGGGAAGAATAAAAAAAGCAGAATTTTTTTTATTTGTTCATGGGAAGTGGGCGCCACTGGCTATGCCAGCATTTATTGCCCATCCCTAATTGCCCTTGAGAAGGTGGTGGTGAGCTGCCTTCTTGAACCGCTGCAGTCCATGTGAGGTAGGTACACCCACAGTGCTGTTAGGAAGGGAGTTCCAGGATTTTGACCCAGCGACAGTGAAGGAATGGCAATATAGTTCCAAGCCAGGATGGTATGTGATTTAGAGGGGAACTTGCGGATGGTGATGTCCCCATGCATCTGCTGCTCTTGTCCTTCGAGGTGGTAGAGGTTATGGGTTTGGAAGGTGCTGTCTAAGAAGCCTTGGTGCGTTGCTGTAGTGCATCTTGTAGATGGTACACACTGCTGCCATTGTGCGTCGGTGGTGGAGGGATGTTTGTAGATGGGGTGCCAATCAAGCGGGCTGCTTTGTCCTGGATGGTGTCGAGCTTCTTGAGTGTTGTTGGAGCTGCACTCATCCAGGCAACTGGAGAGTATTCCATCACACTCCTTGTAGATGGTGGACAGGCTTTGGGGTGTCAGGAGGTGAGATACTCGCCACAGGATTCCGAGCTTCTGATCTGCTCTTGTAGCCACGGTATTTATATGGCTACTCCAGTTCAGTTTCTGGTCAATGGTAGCCCCTAGGATGTTGATAGTAGGGGATTCAGCGATGGTAATGCCATTGAATGTCAAGCAGAGATGGTTAGATTCTCTCTTGTTGGATATGGTCATTGCCTGGCACTTAAGTGGCAAGTAACATTTGCACCACACATCAGCCCAAGCCTGGATATTGTCAAAGTCTTGCTGCATTTCTACACGGACTGCTTCAGTATTTGAGGAGTCATGAATGGTGCTGAACATTGTGCAATCATCAGCGAACATCCCCACTTCTGACCTTATGATTGAAGGAAGGTCATTGATGAAGCAGCTGAAGATGGTTGGGCCTAGGACACAACCCTGAGGAACTCCTGCAGTGATGTCCTGGAGCTCAGATGATTGACCTCCAACAACCACAGCCATCTTCCTTTGCGCTAGGTATGACTCTAACCAGCAGAGCGTTTTCCCCCTGATTCCCATTGACTCCAGTTTTGCTGGGGCTCCTTGATGCCATACCTAGTCAAAAGCTGCCTTGATGTCAAGGGCAGTCACTCTCACCTCACCTCCTGAGTTCAGCTCTTTTGTCCATGCTTGAGCCAAGGCTATAATGAGGTCAGGAGCTGAGTGGCCCTGGCGGAACCCAAACTGGGTGTCACTGAGCAGGTTATAGCTAAGCAAGTGCTGCTTGATGGCACTAGCGATGACACCTTCCATCACTTTACTGATGATTAAGAGTAGACTGATGGGGCGGTAATTGGCCAGATTGAACTTGTCCTGCTTTTGTGTACAGGACATACCTGGGCAATTTTCCACATTGCCGGGTAGATGCCAGTGTTGTAGCTATACTGGAACAGCTTGGCTAGGGGTGCGGCAAGTTCTGGAGCACAGGTCTTCAGTACTATTGCCGGAATATTGTCAGAACCCATAGCCTTTGCAGTATCCAGTGCCTTCAGTCATTTCTTGATATCATGCGGAGTGAATCGAATTGGCTGAAGTCTGGCATCTGTAATGCTGGGGACTTCAGGAGGGGGCCCGAGATGGATCATCAACTCGGCACTTCTGGCTGAAGATTGTTGCAAATGCTTCAGCCTTATCTTTCACACTCATGTGCTGGGCTTCCCCATCATTGAGAATGGGGATATTTGTGGAGACACCTCCTCCAGTTGGTTGTTTAATTGTCCACCACCATTCACGGCTGGATGTGGCAGGACTGCAGAGCTTAGATCTGATCCGTTGGTTATGGGATCGCTTAGCTCTGTTCTTTGCCTGCTGCTTATGCAGTTTGGCATGCAAGTGGTCCTGGGTTGTAGCTTCACCAGGTTGACACCTCATTTTGAGATATGCCTGGTGCTGCTCCTGGCATGCCCTCCTGCACTCTTAATTGAACCAGGGTTGGTCTCCTGGCTTGATGGTAATGGTAGAGTGGGGGATATGCCGGGCCATGAGGTTACAGATTGTGGTTGAGTACAATTCTGCTGCTGCTGATGGCCCACAGCGCCTCATGGATGCCCAGTTTTGCATTGCTAGATCTGTTCGAAATCTATCCCATTTAGCACAGTGATAGTGCCACACAACACGATGGCGGGACTTCGTCTCCACAAGGACTGTGCGGTGGTCACTCCTACCAATACAGTTATGGACAGAAGCATCTGCGGCAGGCAGATTGGTGAGAACAAGGTCAAGTATGTTTTTCCCTCATGTTGGTTCTCTCACCACCTGCCGCAGACCCAGTCTAGCAGCTATGTCCTTAAGGATTCGGCCAACTCGGCCAATAGTGGTGCTACCGAGCCACTCTTGGTGATGGACATTGAAGTCCCCCACCCAGAGTACATTTTGTGCCCTTGCCACCCTCAGTGCTTCCTCTAAGTGGTGTTCAACATGGAGGAGTACTGACTCATCAGCTGAGGGAGGGCGGTAGGTGGTAATCAGTAGGAGGTTACCTTGCCCACGTTTGACCTGATGCCATGAGACTTCATGGGATCCAGAGTCAAAGTTGAGGACTCCCAGGGCAACTCCCTCCCTACTGTAGACCACTGTGCCGCCACCTCTGCTGGGTCTGTCCTGCCGGTGGGACAGGAAATACCCAGGGATAGTGATTGCAGTGTTTGGAATTTTAAGAATATTACTTAAACAGAGAAAGACTGCAGAACTCAGAAGTGCAGAAGGATCTAGGTGTTCTAGTGCATGAGTCACAAAATGTTAGTATGCAGGTGCAGCAAGTAATAAATAAAAGCAAAATACTGACCTGCTGAGTATTTCCAGCATTTCTTGTTTTTATTACTGCAAGTAATAAAGAAGGCTAATGGAATGCTATCCTTTGTTATGAGAGGAATTGAAAATAAAAGTAAGGATATTATGCTTCAGTTATACAGGGCATTGGTGAGACCACATCTCGAATACTGAGTGCAATTTTGGACTCCTTATTTAAGGATGGATGTAAATGCGTTGGAGGCGGTTCAGAGGCAGTTACTAGATTGATACCTGGAATGAGCAGGTTGTCTTATGAGCAAAGGTTGAACAGACTGGGCTTGTTTTCACTGGAGTTTAGAAGAGTGAGGGGAGACCTGATTGAAGTATATAAGATCCTGAACGGTCTAGAAAATGTCGATGTGGAAAGGATGTTTCCTTTTGTGGGTGAGTCCAGAACTAGGGGGCACTGATTTAAAATTAGGGGTCGCCCTTTTAGGACAGAGATGGGGAGAAATATTTTCTCTCAGAGGGTTGTGCGACTTTGGAATTCTCTGACTCAGAAGGTGGTAGAGGCTGGGTCATTGAATGTTTTTAAGGCGGAGGTAGATAGATTCTTGTTAGGCAAAGGAATCAAAGGATATCAGGGGTAGATGGGACTGTGGAATTCGAGACACAAACAGATCAGCCATGATTTTATTGAATGCCGGAGCCGGCTCGAGAAGCTGAAACGCCTAACACTGCTCCTTGTTCGTATGTTCATGTGTACACTATCCTTTTCACAGTTCACAATGCTTCCAAGTTTCAAATCATTCAAATTGTTACCTGTACACCAAGGTCTGGGTCATTAATCTATTTCAGGAAGACCAAGGGTCCCAACACTGACCCCTGGGGAACCCCACTACAAACCTTCCTCCAGCCCAAAAACATCCACTAATCACTACTCTTTGTTTCCTGTCACTCAGCCAATTCCGTATCCATGTTGCTACTGTCCCTTTTATTCCATGAGCTATAACTTTGCTCACAAGTCTGTTGTGTGGCACTGTATTTATTGCCTTTTAGCAGTCCATGTACACCACCTCAACAGCATTGCCCTCATCAACCATCTCTGTTACCTCTTCAAAAAAACTCCAGCAACTTAGCTAAACACAATTTTCCCTTGACAAATCCGTGCTGGCTTTCCTTAATTAATCTGCCTTTGTTGATGTGCCTGTTAATTTTGTCCCACATTATTGTTTCTAGAAGTTTCCCCACCACCGAGGTTAAACTGACTGGCCTGTGGTTGCTGGGCTTATCTTTACATCCTTTTTGAACAAGGGTGTAAAATGTGCAATTCCCCAATCCTCTGGCACCACCCCGAGTCTCAGGAAGACTGGAAAATTATGGCCTGTGCCTCCATGATTTCCACTCTCACTTCCCTCAGTATCCTTGGATGCATCTCATCCAGTCCTGGTGCTTTATCAACTTTAACTATCGACAGCCTATCCAATACCTCCTCATCAATTTTAAATCCTTCTATTGTATTAATTACTTCCTCTTTCACTGTGGCCTGGGTAGCATCTCCTTCCTTAATAAATACAGATGTAAAGCATTCATTTAGCAGCTCAGCTATTCCCCCTACCTCCATATCTAAATCACCTTTTTGGCCCTTAATCAGCCCTACTGCTCCTCTTACCACTTTTTTACTATTTATATGCCTATAGAAGACTTTTGGGATTCCCCTTTATTTTAGCTGCCAGTCTCTTTTCATACTCCCTCTTTGCTTCTCTTATCTGCCTCTTCACTTTCCCTCTGAACCTTCTATATTCAGCCTGTTTCTCCAGTTTGTTATCTACGTAACATCTGTCACAAGCACACTTTTTCTTCTTCATCTTAATCTCTATCTGTTTTGTCATCCAAGGAGCTCTGGATTTGTTTTCCCTACCTTTCCCATTCGTGGGAATACACCTTGACTGTGCCTGAACTATCTCTTCAGCTACCACCATTTTTCCCACTGAAGTTGACTTACCCCCACTTAATTATTCTTAGTTTATATTGCTCATTGTCCTTTTCCATAGCCAACCTAAATCTTATGATACAATGATCATCCTCCCTTAATGTTCTCCTGCTGATATTTGATCCACTTGGCCCACCTCATTCCCAAGAAACAGGTCCAGCAGTGCCTCCCCTCTCATTGGACTAGAAACATACTGCTGTAGAAAATTTTCCTGAATACAGTCTAGGAACTCTTGCCCCTCCCTGGCCTTTACACTTTATTTTATTCATTCATGGGATGTGGGCGTCGTTAGCTAGGCCAGCATTTATTGCCCATCCCTATTGTCTCAGAATGGCCACAGGACTTTCTGAAGAGGGAGGGTGAACAGCCTGTGGTCGTGGTACATGTTGGTACCAATGACATAGGTAGAAAAAGGGATGAGGTCCCGCAAGATGAATTTAAGGAGTTAGGAGCTAAATTAAAAAGCAGGACCTCAAAGGTAGTAATCTCAGGATTACTTCCTGTGCCATGTGTTAGTGAGCATAGGAATAGAAGAATAGAGCAGATGAAAGCGTGGCTGGAGAAATGGTGCAGGAGGGAGGGATTCAGATTCCTGGGACTGATTCTGGGGAAGATGGGACCTGTACAAGCGGGACGGGTTATACCCAGGCAGGGCCGGAACCGATGTCCTTGCAGTGGCGTTTGCTAGTGCTGTTGGGGTGGATTTAAACTAGAATTGCAGGGGTATGGGAACCTGAGTGGGGAGACTGAGGTGGAGGAAGCAAGGATAGAAATGAAAGACAGGAAACAAAATGGCAAAAGTGGAAGGTATAGAAATCAAGGGCAAGAAACAAATAGGGCCATTGTGCGAAATAATGCTAAGATGACTAAGAATGTTAAAAAGACAAGCCTAAAGGCATTGTGTCTCAATGCGCGGAGTATTTGTAATAAGGTAGGCGAATTCACCACGCAAATAGATGTAAATGGATACGATATAGTTGCGATTATGGAGACATGGCTGCAGGGTGACCAAGGATGGGAACTGAACATCCAAGGGTATTCAATATTTAGGAAAGACAGGCAAAAAGGGAAAGGAGGTGGAGTAGCGTTGTTAGTAAAAGAGGAAATCAATACAATAGTGAGGAAGGATATTAGCTCAGAGAATCCTGATGTGGAATCTGTATGGGTGGAGCTAAGAAACACCAGGGGGCAGAAAACCTTGGTGGGGGTTGTATATAGACCTCCAAACAGCAGTGGTGATGTAGAGGATATCATGAAACAGGAAATTAGAGATGCATGCAATAAGGGTGCAACTGTAATTATGGGTGGTTTTAATCTAAATATAGACGACTGGGCAACTCTCAACCTCCATAAATTTGCCCAGGCATGCGCCATGGAGAGGTCACTCCACTGACCACCTCCAGGCGCGTATCCATTGTCTCTCGAGATAAGGAGGCCCAAAAGAAAGAAAGAAATAGATTGGACAAACCAAATTAACAATAATACTGTAGAGGAAGAATTCCTGGAGTGCGTATGTAATGGTTTTTTTGGACCAATACGTTGAGGAACGAACTAGAGAACAGGCCATCCTAGAGTGGGTATTTTGTAATGAGAAAGGATTAGTTAACAATCTTGTTGTGAGGGGTCCCTTGGGGAAGAGCGATCATAACATGATAGAATTCTTCATTAAGATGAAGAGTGAGAGAGTTGATTCCGAGACTAGGGTCCTGAATCTAAATAAAGGAAACTAGGAAAGTATGAGGTGTGAGTTGGCTATGATAGATTGGGGAACTTTACTGAATGGGTTGACAGTGGATAGGCAATGATTAGCATTTAAAAAGCGTATGGATGAATTACAACAATTGTTCATTCCTGTCTGGCGCAAAAATAAAACAGGAAGTGTGGCTCAACTGTGGCTTACAAAAGAAATTAGGGATAGTATTAGATCCAAGGAGGAGAAATACAAAATGGCCAGAACAAGCAGCAAACCTGAGGATTGGGAGCAGTTTAGAACTCAGCAAAGGAGGACAAAGGGATTGATTAAGAAGGGGAAAATAGAGTATGAGAGTAAGCTGACAGAGAATATAAAAACTGACTGTAAAAGCTTCTATAGATATGTGAAGAGAAAAAGATTAATGAAGACAAATGTGGGTCCCTTAAAGACAGAAACGAGGAAATTTATAATGGGGAACAAAGAAATGGCAGACCAATTAAACACATACTTTGGTTCTGTCTTCACAAAGGAGGACACAAATTACCTCTCAGAAATGTTGGGGAACATAGGGTCTAGTGAGAAGGAGGAATTGTATGAAATCAATATTAGTAGGGAAATGGTGTTGGGGAAATATATGGGATTGAAGGCTGATAAATCCCCACGGCCTGATAATCTACATTCCAGAGTACTTAAGAAAGTGGCCCTAGAAATAGTAGATGCATTGCTGGTCATTTTTCAAAATTCTATAGACTCTGGAACAGTTCCAACAGATTGGAGGGTAGCTAATGTAACCCCACTATTTCAAAAGGAGGTAGAGAGAAAACAAGGAATTATAGACTGGTTAGCCTGACATCAGTAGTGGGGAAAATGCTAGAGTCCATTATAAAAGATGTAATAGCAGAGCACTTGGAAAACAATGACAAGTTCGAACAAAGTCAACATGGATTTACGAAAGGGAAATCATGCTTGACAAATCAACTGGAATTTTTGAGGATGTAACTAGTAGAATAGATAAGGGAGAACCACTGGATGTGGTGTATTTGGACTTTCAGAAGGCTTTCGATAAGGTCCCACATAAGAGATTAGTGTGCAAAATTAAAGCACATGGGATTGGGGATAAGATACTGACATGGATAGAGAACTGGTTGACAGACAGGAAACAAAGAGTAGGAATAAACGGGTCTTTTTCTGAATGGCAGGCAGTGACTAGTGAGGTACCGCAGGGCTCATTGCTGGGACCCCAGCTATTCACAATATATATTAATGATATAGATGAGGGAATTAAATGTAATATATCCAAGTTTGCAGATGACACAAAGCTGGGTGGGAGTGTGAGCTGTGATAAGGATGCAGAGAAGCTCCAATGTGATTTGAGTGAGTGGGCAAATACATGGCAGATGCAGTATAATGTGGATAAATGTGAGGTTATCCACTTTGGTGGCAAAAACAGAAAGGCAGCTTATTGTCTGAGTGGCGATAGATTGGGAAAGGGGGAGGTGCAGCGAGATCTGGGTGTCCTTGTGCACCAGTCGCTGAAAGTAAGCATGCAGTGCAGCAGGCAGTTAAGAAGGCAAATGGTATGTTGGCCTTCATAGCGAGAGGTTTTGAGCACAGGAGCAAGGATGTCTTGCTGCAATTATACAGGACCTTGGTGAGACCACATCTGGAGTATTGTGTGCAGTTTTGGTCCCCTTATCTGAGGAAGCATGTTCTTGCTATAGAGGGAGTGCAGCAAAGGTTCGCCAGACTGATTCCTGGGATGGCAGGACTGACGCATGACGAGGTTTTGGGTCGATTAGGCTTGTATTCACTAGAGATTAGGAAAATGAGAGGGGATCTCATAGAAACCTGCAAAATTCTAACAGGACTAGACAGACTAGATGCAGGAAGGATGTTTCCGATGGCGGGGGAGTCCAGGACCAGGGGTCACAGTCTAAGGATAAGGAGTAAGCCATTTAGGACTGAGATGAGGAGAGATTTCTTCACCCAGAGAGTGGTGAACCTGTGGAATTCTCTACCATGGAAAGCAGTTGATGCCAAATCATTAAATATATTCAAGAAAGAGTTAGATATAGTTCTTAGGGCTAATGGGATCAAGGGATATGGGGAGAAAGCTGGAACAGGTTACTGAGTTTGGATGATCAGCCATGATCGTATTGAATGGTGGAACAGGCTTGAAGGGCTGAATGGCCTATTTCTGCTCCTATTTTTCTATGTTTCTATTACCCTTGAGAAGGTGGTGGTGAGCTGTCTTCTTGAATTGCTGCAGTCTATGTGGGATAGGCACACCCACATTGCTGTTAGGAAGGGAGTTCCAGGATTTTGACCCAGCGACAGTGAAGGAACAACTGTATAATTCCAAGTCAGGATGATGTGTGGCTTGTAGGGTAACTTGCAGGTGGTAATTTATTTTATTTTATTTTATTTTATTTAGAGATACAGCACTGAAACAGGCCCTTCGGCCCACCGAGTCTGTGCCGACCATCAACCACCCATTTATACTAATCCTACACTAATTCCATATTCCTACCACATCCCCACCTGTCCCTATATTTCCCTACCACCTACCTATACTAGGGGCAATTTATAATGGCCAATTTACCTATCAACCTGCAAGTCTTTGGCTTGTGGGAGGAAACCGGAGCACCCAGAGGAAACCCACGCAGACACAGGGAGAACTTGTAAACTCCACACAGGCAGTACCCAGAATCGAACCCGGGTCCCTGCAGCTGTGAGGCTGCAGTGCTAACCACTGCGCCACTGTGCCGCCCTTGATGTTCCCATGCATCTGCTGCCCTTGTCCTTCTATGTTGTGGAGGTCACAGGTTTGGAAGGTACTGTCGAAGGAGCCTTGGTGCGTTGCTGCAGTGCATCTTTTAGATGGTACACACTGCTGTCACTGTGCATCGGTGGTGGAGGGAGTGAATGTTTGTGAATGGGGTGTCAATCAAGCAGGCCGCTTTGTCCTGGATGGTGTCGAGCTTCTTGAGTGTCGTTGGAGCTGCACCCATCTAGGCAAGTGGAGAGTATTCCATCACAGTCCTGACTTGTGCGTTGTAGATTGTGGACAGGCATTGGGGAGTCAGGAGTTGAGTTACTCACCGCAGGATTCCTAGTCTCTGACCTGCTCTGAGAGCCACGGTATTTATATGGCTACTCCAGTTCAGTTTCAACTACTATCCTAGTCTATATTCAGATAATTAAAGTCCCCTATTATAACTACTCTGTAATTCTTGCACTCTCTGAAATATCCTTGCAAATTTGTTCCTCGACATCCTTTCCACTAGTTGGTGTTGAACTATGTAATTGCACCTTTGTTTGTTCCTTACCACTAGCCAAATAGTTCTGTCTTTGACTCCTCTGGGACATCCTCGCTCTCCAGCACTGTAATACTGTCCTGAATCAATGATCAAATTGAATGGCAGAACAGATTTGAGAAGCTGAATAACTTACTGCTGTTCAAAGAACAAAGAACAGTACAGCACAGGAACAGGCCATTCGGCCCTCCAAGCCTGCGCCGATCTTGATGCCTGCCGAAACTAACACCTTCTGCACTTCCGGGGCCCATATCCCTCTATTCCCTTCCTATTCATATATTTGTCAAGATGTCTCTGAAACGTCGCTATCATATCTGCTTCCACCACATGCCCTGGCAGCAAGTTCCAGGCACTCACCACCCTCTGTGTAAAAAACTTGCCTCGCACATCCCCTCTAAACTTTGCCCCTCGCACCTTAAAGCTATGTCCCCTAGTTACTGACTCTTCCACCCTGGGAAAAAGCTTCTGACTATCCACTCTGTCCATGCCGCTCATAATTTTGTAAACCTCTATCATGTCGCCCCTCCACCTCCGTCGTTCCAGTGAAAACAATCTGAGTTTTTCCAACCTCTCCTCATAGCTAATGCCCTCCAGACCAGGCAACATCCTGGTAAACCTCCTCTGTACCCTCTCCAAAGCCTCCACGTCCTTCTGGTAGTGTGGCGACCAGAATTGCACGCAATATTCTAAGTGTGGCCTAACTAAGGTTCTGTACAGCTGCAACATGACTTGCCAATTTTTATACTCTATGCCCCGCCCGATGAAGGCAAGCATGCCGTATGCCTTCTTGACTACCTTATCCACCTGCATTGCCACTTTCAGTGACCTGTGGACCTGTACGCCCAGATCTCTCTGCCTGTCAATACTCCTAAGGGTTCTGCCATTTACTGTATACTTTCCACCTGCATTAGACCTTCCAAAATGCATTACCTCACATTTGTCCAGATTAAACGCCATCTGCCATTTCTCCGCCCAAGTCTCCAACCGATCTATATCCTGCTGTATCCTCTGACAATCCTCATCATTATCCGCAACTCCACCAACCTTTGTGTCGTCCGCAAACTTACTAATCAGACCAGCTACATTTTCCTCCAAATCATTGAGATATACTACAAACAGCAAAGGTCCCAACACTGATCCCTGCGGAACACCACTAGTCACATCCCTCCATTCAGAAAAACACCCATCCACTGTTACCCTCTGTCTTCTGTGACCGAGCCAGTTCTGTACCCATCTTGCCAGCTCACCTCTGATCCCGTGCGACTTCACCTTTTGTACCAGTCTGCCAACATCCACCGCCCTTCCCTCATCAATCATCTTCCTCACTTCCTCAAAAAACTCAATCAAATTAGTAAGACACGACCTCCCCTTCACAAAACCATGCTGTCTCGCGCTAATAAGTTTGTTTATTTCCAAATGGGAGTAAATCCTGTCCCGAAGAATCCTCTCTAATAGTTTCCCTACCACTGACGTAAGGCTCATCGGCCTATAATTTCCTGAATTATCCTTGCCACCCTTCTTAAACAAAGGAACAACATTGGCTATTCTCCAGTCCTCTGGGACCTCACCTGTAGCCAATGAGGATGCAAAGATTTCTGTCAAGGCCCCAGCAATTTCTTCCCTTGCCTCCCTCAGTATTCTTGGGCAGATCCTATCAGGTCCTGGGAACTTATCTACCTTAATGCTTTGCAAGACATCCAACACCTCCTCCTTTTTGATAATGAGATGACTGAGACTATCTGCACTCCCTTCCCTAGGCTCATCATCCACCAAGTCCTTCTCCGTGGTGAATACTGATGCAAAGTACTCATTTAGCACCTCACCCATTTCCTCTGGCTCCACGTATAGATTCCCATCTCTGTCCTTGAGTGGGCCAACCCTTTCCCTGGTTACCCTCTTGCTCTTTATATATGTATAAAAAGCCTTGGGATTTTCCTTAATCCTGTTTGCCAATGACTTTTCATGACCCCTTTTAGCCCTCCTAACTCCTTGCTTAAGTTCCTTCCTACTGTCTTTATATTCCTCAAGTGCTTCATCTGTTCCTAGCCTTCCAGCCCTTACAAATGCTTCCTTTTTCTTTTTGACTAGGCTCACAATATCCCGTGTTATCCAAGCTTCCCGAAACTTGCCAAACTTGTCTTTCTTCCTCACAGGAACATGCTGGTCCTGGATTCTAATCAGTTGACGTTTGAAAGACTCCCATATGTCAGATGTTGATTTACCCTCAAACAGCCGCCCCCAATCTAAATTCTTCAGTTCCTGCCTAATATTGTTATAATTGTTCCTTTGATATCAGTCCTGAACTTGCCTTTTATCAGTTTGTACTCATGTCCCCTTGTTTAGCAATCATTCTTTAACTTGAAATAATATTCTGGATTAACCTTTCCCAGCTTGGTCAAATATTGTATATGAATCAAATGTACAGAGTCATAGAGAGATACAGTACCGAAACAGGCCCTTCAGCCCACTGAGTCTGTGCAGACCATCAACCACCCATTTATACTAATCCTCCATTAATCCCATTTTACCTCTCACATCTCCACTGCCCCTCAATTCTCCTACCACCTACCTACACTAGGGGCAATTTTTTTTTTGCAATGGCCAATTTACCTATCAACCCACAAGTCTTTGGCATGTGGGAGGAAACCCACGTGGTCACAGGGAGAACTTGCAAACTCCACACAGGCAATACCCAGAACTGAACCCGGTTCGCTGGAGCTGTGAGGCTGCAGTGCTAACCACTGTGCCACCCTTGAATACATTTGTGAATGATACAATATCTGTGTGTAAGTATGAGGTGTTTCTAGTGATATTGATCCTTACAGGTAACTTGTGAGTTGATAAATGTATCACAAGAAACCAATAAAATAGATCTTCAAATGTTTCAGCACAGAAACAGCCATTCGGCCAACCAAGTCTATACCAGTGTTTTACCCCAATGAGCCATCTAGTCTAATCTCACCCTGCACTTTGCTTGCTAAACTCTTTAATATTCCTCTTCTTAAAATAACTATCTAATTCCTTTAAAATTACTTTTTAGATTCTCTTCACAACAATTTGTGGCAGAGAATTACACATTCTCACCATGGTCTGTTGCAAAGGACTCAGACAGGACATGGATGGGGTGCCGTACAGGAAAACGACAGATGGGTACGCACACAGAGATGCTTGGCACATTGGCAGGCCTCTTGTCACTGTCAAGGAGCAGGGAGGAGTCTGGCTCCAGCTTGGTACAGGGTTTTGTGCAGAGCTTGAAGCCTGTCCTTTCCAGTGTGGAAGTGGTAGCTAACTCCATGAGAATACTTGCTGACCCAGACAAGATACAGTGTATGATGGCCAAAGTCACATCTTCCATTGCTGCATAGGCAGAATCCACCCAACATCTGACTGCTGCATTGTTGTCATGCAAGCCTAGCTTGGTGCCATGCAGGCTCAGGCCATTGCCATCATGGTTGTGGGTACCAGTGTTCAAAGGAGCTTGCATACTCTCACAGAATTCCAGCAATCTGTACTCCAGCAGATAACTAGAATTGCTGAGGCATCACTCTGGGGGAGTGACAGAGGCTCTGTGGAGCTGAAACTTGCTTGTTCTCTCAGGATGACAGCTTTCGTGCTCTCACCATTGCCTCTCAGCCAGCCAGCCAAGACAACTGTCACCCATGCTGAGATGGTGCAGTCTGAGGTCTGGCCCTGAAGGCTCAGAGTTGCTTGAGAGCATCTTGCAAGGACATTTGCAGCTTCCCCCAATGAAAATCAGCAGCCTTCCACCAGCCATGCTGCAGCCACTGGAGTAGCAATGCATAGGAGCACTAGGACAGGCAACGGCACCCAAAGGCCTGGCAGTAAGAGAAAGCACAAGAGTGAATAGTTCAGTTTTGTATGTATTATTGGAAGTGTTGTTGAATAAAGTTGTTATGGACTTTTTTTGTAGTGTCTTTTATTTCAGGATTTTGACAAAGAGGACCCTGTGATGATCCGGAACAGAGGGATGGAAAGGTGGGGATTGTGGACCAATGGTGATATGTGGGGATGTTTTTGGAGGGAAATGGAGTCTGTTGAGCTGCACACAGACAATGGCCAGGATTTTACTGGTTCCCCCGAGGCGGGATCAGATGCGGGGGGGTGGGGGGTGGGAGGTGGTGTCGGGGGGGTGGGTACAGAGAATAGCGACGAGTGTCGTGGGGTAGTGGGGGGCTGAGGGCCCATCACCTCCCCGTTGCCCAGCGATCTTCCTGGGGGCAAGATAGGTCGATGACAGCCTTCCCACCTAGAGACAAATTGAGGCCAATTAAGGGCCTCTTCATGCCACCTTTGGGATCTTACCCGCAGTGGGGAGGGAGGGGAACTTCCCCGCGCGGGGAGGGTGCCTTGTAAAATGAGGCGCACTCCCTGCGGACTTGGGGGGTGGGGCCCTCCTTCATGGGCAATTTGTGGACCACGGAGGGCTCCCACTGGGAACAACTTTATTCCCTGGGACTCCCCTCCCCTGGACTGAATGACCACCTCCTCCACCCCACCTCACCAGGGCCTTCCGGACTTGCCCTGGCGACCCCGTCTCACCTGCCTGTTTTCCCGGATTCCAGCGCTGGGCCTGGGTCTGAGGCCTCTGCAGTACTAGTAGTGGCCACCGCACCCGGGGCGCTGCTGATACTGCTGAGCTGCTGACCCTGTGATTGGCCAGCAGGGGTGGGGGGGGAGGGGGAGGCAGAGGCGGGGTTTCCTCTGCTTTTACGGCCTGGCACCGGGAGCTCCACCTCCAGCACAAAATCCAGCCCAACATGTCCGAAGCAATGATGTCACAGATGCCGTCTCCTTTCCTCATCTACTTCCTAGTGAGTATTGGAGGTAAGTATTGGAGGGCTTCCTCCTGAGCTTTCCAGGCAGTAGAACCGTTGTTTGGGAAAAGCGATGGTTTGCTCCATGACATTCCTGGTCGCAGCATGGCTCCCATTTTTCATGCCCATGTGTGGCTGGGTAGAGGAGGGTAGTCATGAATCACATGTACAGCAGCTGGCCCTCATCACCTAGCAGACACCCTCTGGTTCATAGCAGCTTACATATGGTGGGAATAGCTGACTGGCGCAGGATAAAAGCATCATGGCTGCTGCCAGGATAGCGGGCATTCACTAACATGATGCTCCATGCGTGGCCGCACACCAACAGCACAGTGAGTGAAGCCTTTGCGGCTCCTGTAACCCTCTCTGTTGAGATGTGGCACCGATAGAGCCACATGTGTACAGTCAATGGCTCCCTGCACCATTGGGAATCTCACTACCCTGGCAAAGCTGGGCGGCCACTCCTCCTGCTTCTCTCTGCTTAAGAGGGAAGACTATGAAGTTCCCTCTCCTGGTGTCCAGGGCCTCTGTTACCTCCTTGATGCAGCGATGCATGGCGAACGGAGAGATATTGCCGATCTCACCAGCTGAAGCCTGGAAGGATACTGAGGTGCAGAAATTGAGGGCAACAGTTACCTTGATGGCCACTGGCAATGCCATCCTCACTCTGCTCTGTGGCTGAAGATCCAATTGGAGGAGAAGGTACAGTCCAGTGACCACCTCCTTGGTGAATTGTAACCATCTCAGACACTGCTCCTGGCTGAAGAGGCAGTAGGGGAAGAGCTGTTTGAAGACCCCTGATGGGTATGGCCTTCTGTTGACATCCCTCCTCCCCCTCCCTCTGCAAACGGCTTCTCCTCTCTGCTCCCTGTGCTCCATCTCTCTGTGGTGCTGCAGTCCAAGAGGAACTGCAACTATAGCTCCCATGACTGAGAGCAAGCTTTCTGCTCAGAGGATTTCAAACTCCACTAAACTCCTTGAAAAATCCAGCACTGCTCCCTTCTGACTCCAACAACTTTTCCAAACTGCTCCAACAACACTGTAGACTGTAATTCCATTAACTCTGCAACATGTAAATAAAGTCAATAGCACCTCACGTGAAAGTCCCAAGCTGATCCCTTTAAATAGAGTTATTGGGGTCTCTCAAGCACTGTTTAAGAGAGGGTATGAACAGAATCTGAGAGCTCCAAAATGGCAGATTAGACACTGAGTGATACCACGATCTGCCCACTCTGCATGCTTCCAGCATACAGATAGGATGCCTAAACTATTGCCCTTGCAAGCATGGCGATCTGCACAGGCTCTGAGGAAGTGGCCACCATTTTTAACACCTCCGAGCTCTTATAGTGCTGACACCAGCAGCACTATGGAGCCCAATATTGTGACCTATGAATCTACGCTGCACCTTTTCCATTACTTCTGTCCCCTAGCTCTAATTGGGTGCCTGTAACAACATGCAAAAATACCAACTGGTCCATTCAAAACACTTCACCTTGTACACAAACACAGTACCATTAACTAATGTATCCATATAAAATATTGGACTAATTCTGAAAAGATTGATTGAAAATACAATTTCAGCTGCCTTAAATGTTTCCCTGCTCTAGATAGTGGAGTACAACCATTTTTGTGCATTTTGCTTCTTAATCTAGATAAGCACTACAGTCCTAAAGCACCATTATAAAGAAGAACACAGAGCAGCTAAGGCATTTTTATCCAGCTGCATGAACTGAGACTCAAAGCAAATTAAATCACTTGCTAAGAAAGCAGAGTATGCCAACTCAGGTTGTTTTTGATGTTATACATCTCTCTTTTATGTGTTTCTCCCCCTGCCCTATTAGCCCTCAAGCCTCCTCCCACACCACTGGCCATCAGCTGCCAAGAGGCGACCAAGACGTTAGCGATTCGCTATTGCATTTTCCTTCACCTTTCACCACCCACTCACTCTCCCCCTCCACACAAAATGGACTAGCCAGTGCTGACCACCTCCTTACCTGCAGCCCAGTAGATCGAAGGGTTAAATCTGAATCTCGCCACTCCATGATACCACTCGCACAGCCTCACATCATGATGGTTTTAATGGCATACTTCTCACTAAATGTTGAACTAGAACAGAGCCCAAGAGCCCAGTGGCATTACGACTTGTAAATCAATGGCGGCGCAGGCTCTTCGCACGTGCTCAGTGTACCGAGTAAACAAATTTCAATCCCCCAATGAGTGTAGACTAGATGCTGGAGGCAGTGTGATGGTGCAGCACTTAACTTCTGCAGAGAAGCATGTTTCTGGAGCTAAAGATAAAATCTTGGCGTTCTGAGTACATGAACTCTTTCTATTTACTTTCTGCAAACAGAATCAATATTGATTGCTGCACTCTCTGTACCTTATTGTTCAAATAAAAGGGAGATGTTTCATTCAATTTTGGATTACTACACCATATGGCCCACATACTTAACAAAGAGGAAGAGGAGCAGCAGAAATCACCTTGGTTAAAATTCATTCTTGTGAGGTATATGATCACATGTTTACTACCAACTCACGACTGATGGTAAACCACGTCAAGCAGTTATCCCAACTCCACAGTGTCCATTTAAATGCAACCTTGACTGAATTGCGCAAGTTAACCGACAGCAATTAGAGCGACAGCATTTCATTCAGAAGGGTAGATATTTTCAGCACAATCATTCATACCATACGGCTGTGCCAGTGGCGGTTCCACATCAGAACCACTTACTTTAGTCGTGGCTTCCCAAGCTCTTTCTGTGTAATTTGAATGAGTATCCTGCCTCTTGGCCAAAGGTGTTATTGAAACCTAGAAAAAGCATTTAATATTTACCTCGCACACTTTTAGTTGTTCAAGAACTATTTCATTTCTTTTTTTGACAACTATTATATTGCAGTCAGACTTATTATGCGGCATCAGCATCCTTTAGCGTTTAGAATATTTGAAGCATATCTTTCAGCCAGACCATGATTGAGTTAGGGATTGAATTTTCACTCCAGTAATGTGGTAGCTCATTAGCACACTGCACTGTTTCCAAAAAATAGTGTATTTGATTATATTGCCTACAGCACAATCTAAAGGGGCGCTCCCAATATTATCATTGGACTTTGCACACTATGCAACATTCTTTTCTGCTAAATTATTAGATCATCTTCGAATAATATGAATTTATGAAATAAAATCCATGGCTGGAATTTTATGTTGTGGCGGTGGTCCCGCGCACCAGCTAAAAAGTCAGGAGTGAGCCCGCCTCGGTTGGGCCTGGAAGCCACGCTGCTATTTTGCATGGCTTGGGCTCTAATTGGCCTCAGTTGGGACCTCCGTCCCTCTGCGGCAGGATGTCCCACCTCCAAGAGCTGCTGGCCAATCAGAGGGACGGCAACTCTTTAGTCCCAGCAGCGCCACAGGGAGTGGAACAGCACCGAGCAAGAAGAGGACGATGGACGCACCCTTCATAAAGGTAAGTGGGGTTCAGGTCTTGCTGGGGTCAAGTGGCTGGTCCGCGGTGAGCGGGGTGGGAGTCGGAGAGCAGGGCGGAGTGGCTAGTTTTTGCGGGGGCGTCCCATGCTGCTGGGGGAGGGGGCCTCTCTGGGGCAGGGTACCCGATCAGGAGGCCCCCCCCCCAGCCTGCAAGGAGATGGCCAGGTCTTACTGGGTGGCCTCCCCAGGTGTGAAAATGCCCACCCATTGCAGGAGGCCCTTAAGTGGCAATTAATTGGCCACTTAAGGGCCTCAATTGGCCTGGGGCAGGGGGGTCATTTGCCACCTACCCGCTGCTGGTAATATAGCCAGTCAGTAGGCAACAGGCACGGCCCTCCTGCCTCCCACTTGATTTTATGCCCCCAGCGGGAGGCGTAAAATTCTGCCCATATCTGTCAGAAATGTTGCGTGCTTGTACCGTCGGATGATGGGAGGGGCACTGGAGGAGAATCATCCGGCATAGGACATGTAATTTTATTGAATTATTAATTATTGAATAATATTATGGGAAAATGAAAAGCTCCCAAGATAAATAATCAATGGCTTATTATGTAGATAAATATAAAGCAAATAGATGATCATTTTTACATTGTAAAATGAAAAAAAGCTGAGTCACAGCTAAATCACATTTTAAAATACAAACTGTGAAGTACAAACATAATTAAGCAGCAAATTGATTCTATTTGAGTAGAAAGAATGCCCTCACAAAACACAGAGACACCCAGAATCCCATCTGAGTCAGCATCAGGTGGCTCTATGAATCTCTGACTGACGCAGTTCCTGTTCCACACAGCAGTACATTAGTTGCATGCCAATATATTAACCAGATCAGGCATTGAGCAACCCATCTCAGCTAACCAATCAGCCTTGTTGCATAATGTACTGATAATGCCTTTATGAAGCAGGCCTACCACAAGCGTCACAATGGCTTCCCAAGCCCCTGCATCCTAAAGCCTCTCGTGATGTGTGGCTTGCACTTGCGAGGAGGGACACTTGTCGGCCCAACTCCCGACTGCGCAATCCGTCATCTTTCCTTCTCTATCGCAGGTCGCTGGGCTCATGTGCTGCCCCTTAGCAGAGCTGTCGCTGCGAAGATTCTCATTTAGGAATTATCACCCTATGTGTCTTCTGAGCTGTTGGATGCACATGGGATATTGAGTAAGGCGAATCTTTGATCTTTTCCCCTTATTAGAATAGCATATTCTCTTCCTGCTGTCTCCTATTCCACAAATGGTAATAGTATCTTGCAATTTGGGATGAATTATCTATTATCAGGCAAACCCCCCACCTGCCAAGACTGACACACGCATTATTTCGCCACATGAACAGTAAAATTGCAAGCCCCTGACTGGAAAGACATTTGCATAGTAACTGATAGTGTTGGAACAAGGGACAAAGGACCATGCCCTGACCAATTCAACCAACAATGGACTTTTGATTACCAGACATTGAAAGTGGGGGGAGCTAGCATTCCAGATTGACTGCTAAGATAGCAGAATCCACAAACACAAAAGAACTGTTCAGATTTAGTCACATGACTAGCTGGCTGTTGAGATTTGAACTTCCAACAAGGGATTTGAACTCAGAAAGCTCCTGGCTCCTGGTTTGAGAAGACCTCTCTCCTGTTTTCTCTCATCTCACTCACACCAGCATTGGAAATCTTGTGAAAGCACGAGAACCTCAAAGAGAGAAAAGTCTCCTACGTGAACACTGGGCCCCGACGAACAGCAAGACTACCTACAATCAAGTGAGCTGGAAGCACAGTAAACAAGAAACTCTTCTGATATTGTCTCAAACCCCTCTCTACTATATCTTCCTCTCCTCTTTTCTGTCCCTATTTGCATGTGTGTATCGTGTGTGCATGCTAGCGTGGGCATGTCATATATCCTTAGGCGTTAACCATATTAGAGTTTAAGTTTAAGGTTTAATAAATTTCACTTTCATTCTTTAAATCTGAGAAAGCCTGTTTATGCTCATTTCTTTGTCTTTTAATTGGAAAGCTGTGAACAAGGATTCACAAAGGGGGAGCTGAAAACACAGTGTGTTTAAAATTTAAAATGGTTACAATAAGACCAGGTGAAGACAACAAACGACCCCTAGACACCTTTCTCACCTGGTTGTAACACTATACAAATATGAATGTTGAAAGAATGGTAAGAAATCATGATAAGACCATCATCTCTCAATATACTTTTGAAGAGTGCTGTGCTACAAGTTGAATTGTACTATCCGGTCAAATTTATGAACTGCAAGAAGATAATGAATAATACCAATAGATTATAAAGTGATACTGTTATCCATATCAAGTTAAGTGAAAGGTCTTGCATATCTGTATGGACTGAATGACATACAATACACATATATAAATTAACATACCAGAAACTGAAGAGCTGCTTGTTGGGGTTTCCACTTTGCTAAGTACGTGAAAGACTCTCCTATCGGCAGTTTTCCAAGTTATTTTCCAGGGCACTCATGTCTACCCATGTCAGTTATTTTCTGTTGCGGTTATTCTGTGCACCCCTTCAGCTGAGTTTCCTGTTTTAAGGTTATCATTTTCTACATTCCTCTTTATCGCTGGACAAATTGCTGGGTCACTTCTGACCTAATGCAGTAAGGGGTAGAGTGGCAGACCCTCTACTATCACCTTGGCCAAAGTTCTTTCGATATTGAGTGGAGACCTGGGAAAGTGGCGCTGGCCTTGTGTAGCTGGCTGCAAGCCCTAAAGGAAACATGCGAAGAATTGTTAAGGTTAGCAGCCTGGGAGATATGGTTAACAAAAGTGCTCTTCCCAGCGCCTGGTTTTGCCGATCACGGCAGGTTTACTTTTGGACTGCCTATGCATCGGTTTATGCTCCACACGACAATACTCCTGTGATTCTTTGGGACTGGGGTGAGATTTAGCCGAGTTTAGTAACAAATACGTGACTGCAGGCTGTTGAACATAGTGGAGTCTTCTTAATTGTATTTTACTTTCACTTTCCCTTTGCTAGTATGTGTGTGTTCTACAGCAGCCTCAAGTGTACACAATGCAATTGCAGTTTCAAAACAGTATCTCAAAACACTATAACACTAATCTCCCACCCCTCTTCATCTCAACCCAGCAACATATCCTTCTATTCATTTCTCTCTCATGGTTATATAGCTTCCCCTTAAATACATGTATACTATTTGCCTCAACTGCTCCATATAGTAGGGGGTTCCACATTTTAACCATTCTCTGGATGAAGAAGTTTCTACTAAATTCCTTATTGGATTTATTAGTGACTATCTTATATTTATGACCTCCGGTTTTGGTCTCACCCGCAAGTGGAAATGTCTCTGTCTCCGCTATCAAACCCCTTCATAATTTTAAAGACTTCTATTAGGTGTCCCCTCAACCTCCTCTTTACTAGAGACAAGATTCCCAGCCTGCTGGGTTATTAACCTATTTCATTTCAATAGGTAACAACTCTGATAACATAGCAGGCAAGCAGCTAAAATGTTCACCCTCTAATATCACCAACAGGAATTTCTAGACTACAGTTACTCAGAGAATTCGATTTGAATGTAATACACCATTTAAACGGTTTCATCTTACAACACGGTATTATTAAACAAATAGATATTGCACCATCACCCTTCTGTCATTTTATCATTTCTGCCAACCAGCCTTTCACTGAAACAGTATCTTCCCTCCCCTCCCGTCACCCTTTCCCTGCCTCTGTACTCGCTTAAAAACTCTTAATATCCATTATTTTCCAGTTCTGACAAAAGGTTGTCGACCTGAAATGTTAACTCTGTTTCTCTCTCCACTGATGCCGCCTGACCCGCCAAGTATTTCCGACATTATTGTTTTTGTATATGATAGTAACACTTTAGTTTAAAATATACTATAAGGTAGCCAAAGCTGCAAGTGAATTTATGATGCATTCTAGGTACAGAATGGAAATTCAAGTTTGAAACACACTCTGATATATCTGAAAGGGAGATGATCAAAGATTGCGTGAGGGTCTAAATGTCAGGATGATGTGGTGAATTATAGGCCTTTTTCCTACATTCTCCTTCTGTGCTTTCTTATCTACAAATGATTATCTCTGTATCCTAATATCCAAAAATGAATACTGAAGATGTCGGAGTGAATTGGACACCTTAACCTGGTCATAAGATGTAAATGTCAGTGTAAACCATGTGAGTGAAATAAGAGCAGTTAAATGTCATCCAAATTCGAAGGTTAGATTACAGGCTCCACTCACTGTGCAGCATTTATTAATTCATAAGTGTGCAGAATTTTAGGGTTAAATTCTTTTCTATTTTTGAGGCTTGTTTTGGTCTCTTGTCACAGTATCAAATGATACTCATGGAATCTTCCTATGCTGCTATGACATTCTTGTTCACAGAAGCAAAATTTGCATTCAGTTCCAAAAAACTTATAGGGCTCACATAAGAAAGGTCATACCTTATAGTCACAGAAGAGAAATGTGTTTCGAATATAATCTTTAAATTAAAGTAAAAGGTAAAGTAATCTTGTTACTTTTAAACATGATGCACAAATGCTTCTATTGTCAAAGGGTTTACATCATAATTTTGTCCCTAGATTCAAGAATATATAATCCTATGAAATGTGACCACCTTTTCCAGCAGTATTAAATTTGTGGACTTTCAGATTCTGCATTATATTCCCATTAATACATCAAGCAAAAAGAAGTCACACCTTGATCAAAAGACAAGTCTGTTATGACTAGTGACCAACCAAATTCACAGTCAAATTTTACAATTTCGTAGTCACGGCATTTTAGGAATCATGAAATTCACAATTTCACCGTGTGCAACAAACCATGAAAATTATCTATTTAAAACAAAAAGACGAGGTTTCTGATTTCTAATGGCATTTATCGTATACACAAAAACTATTCTAAAAAGCTGACTATAAACAGGTCACTTTCTTTACTCGCTGAAGTCAGTGGTTGAATGTGAGCATGAGCCCACCAGCAACTGTCTTTCGTTACTCCCTGTCTCCGTACTGTAAACGCCCGTTCATGTTTAGTCACGGCTCTCTCTGCATCCACAGTGTTCGTTGGAATTGTCAGCGATTAGGGCAGCGTCAAAGATAATCACAGTTTTCAGGAATGCCACAGCAGCGCACTGAAACCTCTGAGCCACTTCTTTTGCACGGTTGACTTTTCCCAGTGTTCATTTTCCAGCAGTTGGATGCTATCTTGCTGCTACGATGGCTTTCGGACTCTCAGTGGCACTGAACCATTTCCCACTGTGTATGATCCAACAAAACATTGCAGCTTGTACAAAACAGTATCCCACTGTTGGCACGCAGAATTTGGCTTCCACATTCTCACTCTATGCGCTGCAGTAGGGTTGTGGCAGTTTTTGATTTGCTCATTCTGCCATTCTCACTTGTCGGTTAACACTTGAGACTGCAACTCAAAACTGCACCAGGAGCCCTCCCTCATCCACCAATCAGCAGGTGTCAATCAGTAAAACAGGCAATCTTCGCAGTATGCCCAGCAAATCAGCGAGGTGAGCTTTCTGTCAATGAATAAAACACGCCAAGTTCACAAAATGGCCGATTCACGAAGGACCTGAGATTTCACAGTCCGTGACACATTTTTATGGCCATGAATTTAGTAAGGTCCTAGAACCTATGACTGAACATCTACTTTTAAGAAACTCCTACTGACAGTTATCATCCCATTCTCAGCACAGTATTGTGCCAACCCTATGCTATTGTTTATTGTAGTCCTTGCCACTTGTAACCACTGCTTAGGACAGGTCACTGTCTATACCTGGCAATTTACCATAACCATTTTCCATCACCATAGAAATCAATCACAAAGATGCAGCTTACAGTATATTCGGAGCATTGACAATTTTGGGCGATTTAATCAGTATTTCGCACCTCGTGAAATAGCAACGACCTTAATGACTTAATTCTCTCTATTTACTGTTTTAAAAGTTCATGCTGATTTCAGGCAAATTGAAGGGTTTATTAAATGTCTTTCATCTTTCACTGTTAACTATTCACCCTGTACGTAGGAGCGGAGAGCCTTGTAGTCAGACACTGTCACTGCATTGGAAGCGGTGTGGCAGGATTACAAACATTTACTTTTCTGGGCTTGAGTTTCATTGTCCTGACTCTTGTCTGTTAGATGTAGAAGACTCCTACATGGACACAGTCGAGCTGCAAAATTGCACCTTGATGCAAATTTGAGCCAGGTATTAAAGTGTGACTGGCACTGTCTTTATTCAGCACTGCTCAGTTTTACCGTCCATCACTTCATTGAATCTTACAGCACAGAAGGAGGCCATTTGGCCCATTGCACCTATGCTGGCTCTTTGATAGAGCTATCTAATTATCCCCACTTCCCCATCGCTTTCCCTGTAGCCCTGCAAATTGATCTTCAAAGTATATATCCAATTCCTGTCTGAATGTTACTATTGAGTTGGTTTCCATTGCCCTTTCAGGCAGTGTATTCCAGATCTACTAGAAAAGATCGGATGTCCACCAAAGCTACTAAGTATCATCACCTCATTCCATGACAATATGAAAGGCACAATTCAACATGGTGGCTCCTCATCAGAGCCCTTTCCTATCCTGAGTGGTGTGAAACAGGGCTGTGTTCTCGCACCCACACTTTTTGGGATTTTCTTCTCCCTGCTGCTTTCACATGCGTTCAAATCCTCTGAAGAAGGAATTTTCCTCCACACAAGATCAGGGGGCAGGTTGTTCAACCTTGCCCGTCTAAGAGCGAAGTCCAAAGTACGGAAAGTCCTCATCAGAGAACTCCTCTTTGCTGACGATGCTGCTTTAACATCTCACACTGAAGAATGCCTGCAGAGTCTCATCGACAGGTTTGCGTCTGCCTGCAATGAATTTGGCCTAACCATCAGCCTCAAGAAAACGAACATCATGGGGCAGGATGTCAGAAATGCTCCATCCATCAATATTGGCGACCACGCTCTGGAAGTGGTTCAAGAGTTCACCTACCTAGGCTCAACTATCACCAGTAACCTGTCTCTAGATGCAGAAATCAACAAGCGCATGGGTAAGGCTTCCACTGCTATGTTCAGACTGGCCAAGAGAGTGTGGGAAAATGGCGCACTGACACGGAACACAAAAGTCCGAGTGTATCAGGCCTGTGTCCTCAGTACCTTGCTCTACGGCAGCGAGGCCTGGACAACGTATGCCAGCCAAGAGCGACGTCTCAATTCATTCCATCTTCGCTGCCTTCGGAGAATACTTGGCATCAGGTGGCAGGACTATATCTCCAACACAGAAGTCCTTGAAGCGGCCAACATCCCCAGCTTATACACACTACTGAGTCAGCGGCGCTTGAGATGGCTTGGCCATGTGAGCCGCATGGAAGATGGCAGGATCCCCAAAGACACATTGTACAGCGAGCTCGCCACTGGTATCAGACCCACCGGCCGTCCATGTCTCCGTTATAAAGACGTCTGCAAACGCGACATGAAATCGTGTGACATTGATCACAAGTCGTGGGAGTCAGTTGCCAGCATTCGCCAGAGCTGGCGGGCAGCCATAAAGACAGGGCTAAATTGTGGCGAGTCGAAGAGACTTAGTAGTTGGCAGGAAAAAAGACAGAGGCGCAAGGGGAGAGCCAACTGTGCAACAGCCCCAACAAACAAATTTCTCTGCAGCACCTGTGGAAGAGCCTGTCACTCCAGAATCGGCCTTTATAGCCACTCCAGGCGCTGCTTCACAAACCACTGACCACCTCCAGGCGCGTATCCATTGTCTCTCGAGATAAGGAGGCCCAAAAGAATTCCAGATCATAACAACTCGCTGTGTAAAATAATTCTCCTTATCTCCCCTCTGGTTCTTTTGCCAATTATTTGAAATTTATGTCCTCTGCTTACCAACACTCCCATCAGTGGAAATTCTTTCTCAGTATCCACTCTATCAAAATACTTTGAAATTTTGAACACCTCTGTTAAATCTCCCCTTAATCTTCTCTGCTCTCAGGGGCACAATCCCAGCTTCTCCAATACCTCCACATAACTTCTGCACTCTCTCCAAAGAAATACCTGCATTTGTAGAGTATGTGCCACAATCTCAAAATGCATCAAAGTGCTTTACAACCAATGAAGTACTTTTAGAAGTGAAGTCACTGTTCGAGGTCCAACCGCATTAACACCAACATGCCTATTACCACACGCAGTGCAGACTGTATAGGACAACTGGGGACAGGCAATGAATGTGGCCTCACCAGTGTCACCAGAATACTGAGAATAAACTTTTAAAAATCTACAGAGCTGAGGTTAACCTGTATAATAACTAGAAGGTTAACCGATTCAATTTTAAAAACTATAAAGGGCAGGTACAACTTGTGTTTAAATTGCAGAGATTTACTGCAGTAAATCTTTAGCCCCTCATATTCCCAACAGTAAATTCTACACAGCAGTAACCAATTTCGCAAAGTAGATATGTCCCGATGTCTGAAATTCTCAGTAAACCCTTTGTTTTAGGGTTTGGGGTGTGTGCATGCACGAACACAGTGATGTCTGTTGCAATATATTTTTAATGCTGCTTCATTTGTTTTCTCATTACACAGTCAAATGTTTAGCTGTTGCCCACACCAGGAGTGCCCTGCGAGGAGCCCTCAGAAGCAGCGGTCAGCCACTCCTCATCCCTCGCAAGGCGCACTTGCACCTCCCTGCTGACCTGAGAAGGAGGAGGATGTGAAGGTACACCTCCCACCAGCAACCCCCCCCCCCCCACCACCCCCAACCAGTCATGTACTGTCTTCTCCTGCAAGCACAAGAAGGATGACTGGTAATTTTCCCATGGAGAGCAGCACAACGCCAATGCTGTTGGGGGCCCAGCAGTCCATGATGGGGGCACACGAATGCCTCCTGCATATGGCCACTTGAGCAACTTTATGGGGGTCAGAAATGACAGTCAGGCACTTCTTACCCAGGTGCAGCCAGGCCTCTGACAGGATATGTTGCTGCTTGACCCCATTGGCACCAACTGGGTGGTCACTCCCTCTCCAAGCACACCCTCTTGCGTTGCCACATGCAAGTCCTAAAGGGGAAAGAGGTATGGGGTACCCACCTTGGCAGACCGAATAAGGTCATTGACGTGCTTGTGGCACTTGTATTCAGGTTTGTGGCATGGCCCCATGGCTGCTGACCTCCTCTGCAATCTCCATCCAGGCTTGCTGGGTCAGCCAGGACCCACTCCTCCTCCTGTCCCTGGGAAGGAGGATCTCCTGCCTTGCTTGCAGCCTGGAGGAGAACCTGCAGGGAGGCATCTTTGAACCATGGGGCCACCCGGAGTCTTGCTCTTGCCATTCCTGCTGTAGTGTTACAATCAGCTGTGGTTGGTTGAGGCTGCAGTCAGGGAGCAATAGCAGCAGCAGCAGCAGGGGTGGTTCAAGGCAGCAGCAGCAGCAGCAGCAGCAGCAGCAGGATAGTTAAGGCTGCTGTGGTCGGATGGTTCAAGGCAGCAATCAAGGGAAGCAGACCTTTGTTCAAACAGCAGCAAATGCAGGGCTGGCAGCCCTTTAAATATGGTGTCAGCACCTGCTGTGGCATTAGATGATGCTGACCTTGAGCATGCCTTCCCGCCTCAGGCCCTGGATTGGATGACCCCCCTACCCCCCTACCCCCCACCCCCCCCCGCCCCCCCCGCAACCACAACCACGCCGCATATTACTTAATTGGCCAGCCACCACGAGATTGCATGCAGCTGGCCGCTGAAGAACCAAAGGAAAACACCACCTGCTTCCAGTGCTGCCGCTGTGACCTTCACCCTTAGCACAAAATTCCACCCACAACCTTTCATGTTCCTATGATTTTTCTCCTTGGGTTGCTTGTAGCAGTGTCCAGGAGAAGAATCTTCAATACTTGGAGGTTCCAGGGAAATCCTGGAGTTTTGGCAACTCGAGTCATAACTGTCTCACAATCTGTTGATTTTCTCCCAGAAAAAGTATTCTTTAGGTGAATAAGTTTTGCATTTTTGATCAGATATTTGAGCTTATAAAAACGTGGCAAGCAATCCCTTAGTCAATCTAAGCACTTCAGTAAAATCAAAATTATATTTGAAGACTAAATAGTAGGCAATGTTTTGAATGTCAATTAAAATGAAGATTACAGTTCAGCTTTCCCCGGCAGAGCTTCAGTAAGTACAGAGTAAGTTCACCCACTGACACATGGCAGAATTAATTTGTGACAACACCTTTCAAAACTGGGTCAGATGTGCGAACAGAGAAAACACTGAAAACCTGACAAAAAAAATTGAACTGCTAGCAACAGACTAATACACAAGGGGAAACAACCCTCTTTTTTGTTATAACAGATGTCCACTTTCGGCTTTAAACACTCAAAGGAACAGTCAGAACCTCCAGTGAGCGGCATGAGAATAATCATTCTAAAGGGAGTTACATTAAAAGCATAGACGTAATGGAATAATTCAGTGATCAATTAGAGAACTAATTATCCACCTATACACACAAATGAGTGTTACATTGCAGAAGTCACTCACCCAAGTAGCTGTGAGGAGTTGTTTATGTACAAGAGTTTCACACAGATGCGCTCAGAGTAAGTTTGCCTTATTACTCATGAAGGTAGTTATATAACTGACACCATTTCAGTCATAGCGTGGGCAATGAACATGCCAAGTGGTTTCCACTTTGGATAATTTCATTTCCCATCTCACAGAGAACCATAGCACATCCGCGGTGGCACTGTTGTCCAGAGGTGCTTTTCTTTTTAACCGTTAATGAGACATAGACAAACTGTTTCACAGCGAGGGTTGAAAGGTCCCAGAGAACTGAAGGAAGATAATGCCACTGTGAGTAAGTGGTGTCTGCTTGAGTGAGGTGGCATACCTATTCTGCCGAGACCAGCTTGGCCTAGATTATGCTCTACTGCATTGTGACTGGGTGACCACTCATGCAAACAAGAGATTTCACATGCTGCTTGCTGTTGTCCGATAGGCAAATTAATAGGCAGATACTTAATACTGCCGGTAACTGCAAAAAAGTTTCTTGAACAAAATACTCCCCGAATGGAATTAGCTGCTGAGGGTGACCTAGCCTAGAAAGAAGATTGACAGCCGCGTCTGTTGTGCTTAAACATTTTCGCTCTTCTTCCCACTCGTTAGGGTTTGCTATGAATTTGTGAATAAGTAATTCTACTTCTAAGAAGTCTGGTGAACTGTTGTGGCTTTGAAATTGTAAATTAATTCCTAAAATCAGGGGGTGATTTATTCACATTACTTCATAGTCCATCCGAGCAGAGTCCCCGTGTAAAGTTACCTGTCTTTATATAGTCTTCCTTTCATAGTTTGACAACCAAAAAGTGTATGAACCAATCATTTTTTTTATCCATTTATTCTTGGGATGTGGCAAGGCTAGCATTTCTTGGCCATTCCTTGTTACCCCCTGAGCTGGGGGTGTTTGTTTTCTTCTTGAATCTCTTCATTCCATGTGGTGAAGGTATTTCCACAGTACTGTTAGGGAGGTTTTTCCAGGATTTTGACCCAGCAACGATGAAGAAACAGTTGATATATGTCCAAGTCAGGATAGTGTGTGATTTGGAGGTAATGAAGTGAAAAAAAAATGTGCAAACCTCAGGATATCCCAATTCACAGCCAATGAAATACTTTTGAAGTGTAGTCACTGTTGTAATGTAGGAGGCGACGGTATGGTGGGAGTTCCCATGCACTTGCTGCTCTCGTCCTTTTGGGCGGTGGAGGTCACAGGTTCGGAAGGTGCTGCCGAGGAAGCCTTGGCAAGTTGCTGCAGTGCATCCTGTACACGGTACACAGTACAGGCACAGTGTGCTGGCTAGTGGGTAAAAAGCTGTTCTTTGTTCTGGATGGTGTCCAGCTTCTTGAATGTTGTTGCGGCTCCACATAACCAGACCAGGGACTGTTGTGGGAAATTTAACCACTCTCGAGTCCACAGGATTCAAGCAAGTAAAGATTTTATTTGAGCATATGCAAGGGAGAAGATGTCAGTTACCCCAAGAGTCTTCTCAATGATACATTGTTTACATCACACATTTATAGGTCACAATAGTCATTGATCACACTACCCCCGGCGCATATAAGGTTTACAACTTGATCAATAAACTGGATTGTTTAAGCCCAGCAGACGTTTCCTGGTATCTCAGCCTCCAACCTTGAGACTGTTAATTTCTATGGTACATTGTTGTCTGTCTGGCCTCCAGTTCCCCTCCTTTCTGTGGCAAGGACTAGCATGTTTACACAGGCGACAGCTGAGCTGTGCATGCCCAGAGCAGTGGTCAAGTATCCCATCATCCAAAGGGTCACTCACAACTCCAGCATTTATTCTCAGATTATTAATGCATTCTAATGCCCACTCTACAAATGCTGAATGTTGACCCTTTTGGTCTCACTTCAGAGAGCATTCCGTTATACTCCTGATTGGACTCACATATAGACCAGACCAGGTAAGAATGAGGTTTCTTTTTTTTCAAATGACAATCTGATAGCTTCACAGTCACTGTTACTGATATCAGCTCTTTAATCAAGATTTTTTAAAAATTGAATTAAAATTCTTCAACTGCCATGGTAAGATTTGAACTAATGTTTTCTAGATTAATAGTCCAGCAACAGAGCCTCTACACTATCATACTCAATATAATTCTATTATATAGAACAAAGGAAGAATAAAATGTTCAACATTTAAGGTAATAACACAGTAAATATCCCTATTACGTGTAGATAAAGTACAGGTTGCCCTGTGACATTGATCCTTTGGCTACAGTTCTTACCTTGGTCTGTCTAGTTCACCTTGTACCATCCTGGTAGTCGCAGGATACAAAGGTGCTGGAGCTGTTGACTAATCAGATAAGTCAATGTTTATCAATTAACCCACAACAGACCCAGACATGTCTCAAGGTGTTGGAGATAAAATGACTTGCAACTAAAGTTCTGCATCCACAGGAAAAGTCCATTGATGACAGTAGAACTCTGGTTAGAGCTGCATTGAAATCCTGATTGTTTTCCAAGACGCTCTTTAAATCATTTAGTGTAAGTATCTTACGCAACAATACTGAGGGAATGCTGCATTGTCAGAGGTGTCAGTTTCAGATGAGACATTAAACCGAAGCCTAGTCTGCCTTCTCAGGTGGATGTAAAAGATCCAGTGATGCTATCTTGGCCAATATTTATCCCTCAATCAACATCACTAATACAGGTTAT
Organism: Heterodontus francisci; assembly: GCF_036365525.1. NCBI lineage: Eukaryota > Metazoa > Chordata > Chondrichthyes > Heterodontiformes > Heterodontidae > Heterodontus > Heterodontus francisci. The sequence continues at coordinate 16,296,349 of NC_090385.1, forward strand.
ATGGTCATTATCACATTGCTGTTTGTGGGAGCTTGCTGTGCGCAAATTGAATACCACGTTTCCTACATTAAAAAGAAGTGACTACACTTCAAAAGTATCTCATTGGCTGTAAACCACTTTGGGACACCTCAGAGTTGTGAAAGGTGCTATATAAATGCAAGTCTTTCTCTTTTTTTCACTTGACTATTTACCATATTATAATGCACTCGAATGTTGGCTCATTCCAATTTCCTCCAGTCTTTCTTTGCTGTAAGTGTACAGAATGGTTGCAGGGATCTAATATGTGGCTTCTTAATCACTCGTCACTGAAAGCACAATCAAATGTTGGCCAAATGACCATCTTTCACCTCTTGATATAATGGATTGTAGCTGCATTGTGTTCCATCTGGTGGCCAAGCTGAGAAATGACAAACCTGTTGAACTGAAATAGACAGAGTTAAATGTCCTTCTCGTCAAGTCAGACATTTGTAACTTTTACACACTTAATATTAGAAAGTAAAATTAAAAAATATAAACCAAAAGAAAATATAAATACAATTCAAATTATTTTTGGATGATACAAATTGTTACCTTTTACACTTAGCTCAAATTCAGAGAGCCCCTCTTAGTATAAACCTTGGTGTGCAAAATTGTCAAAATAGCAACTTAATTGTTTTCGATTGCTTGTAACGTAATTGGCAAAGATTTTTTAGCTGAAGCTCCTTGTAGACCACATCTTCTGCTACAGGATAACATAAAAGGCACACTTTTTATAATCTAAATAGTACTTTAGGTGCGCAGTCTGTAGTTGTCCGACAATATATATTTTGTTTCCCAGACTGTCAGTTATACACAAATCAAACTGTCACTTGTGGAGCTCTTCTGTTTTATATTATGTTAACACACACCAGAACATCATCCAACAGAATGTGTGCTGTAGTCAGCCATGGCTCAGCTGATAGCCTTCTGACCCAG